>NC_044279.2:87848356-89082643 GCF_004027225.2 Strigops habroptila | reverse complement strand
CTTCTGCTTGTTGGTACTGTTTTAGTTATTCTTCTGATTCTATTGGTTCATCCTGTTCCTACTGTTGCTTCTGCTTTTTCTGCTTCTTCGTGGTCCGTATTTCCTTTTTCTCCTGGTTTTCAGTCACCTTCTACCGTTTCTATTCTTTGCTTTTTCCTTTTCTTCAGCTGCCATTGTCTTTTTTCCTGCTTATCGTGTTCCGTCTGCCTTTTTATCTTCTTCCGCTCCTTCTGTTTGTTCTCCTGCTTCTCTGTCTTCCAGGCCTGGTTGTGCACCTGCTTCTGTCTTTACTGCAGCTTCTACTGCTGCTTCTGCTTGCCTGTGTACATTCAGGGATTCTTCTGATTTCACTGGTTCATTTCCGTTCCTACTGCTTCTTCTGCTTTTGCTGCTGCTTCTTCTGCTTCAGAGACTGCTTCTCAGTTTTCTGTTGCTTTTCCTGTTTTTCACATGCTCTTCTTTTTTCTACTGCTTATCGGTATTCCATCTGCTTTATTATTGCCTTCTGCTTGTTCTTCTGCCTCTCTAACTTCCATTTCGGTTTCGGCATCAGCTTCTGACCTACCTGTTGCTCCTACCACTACTTCTGCTTGTTGGTGCCATTTCAGTGATTCCTCTGACTCTATGGTTCTTTTGCACTTACTGCTGCTTCTGCTTCGTCTTCAGCTTCAGAGTCTGCATCTGCATTTTCTGCTGCTTTTCCGTCACCATCCTCTGCTTTTGCTTCTTTGCCTGCTCTTTCCTATTCTTCACGTGCTCTTCCTTTTTTCTGCTTGTCGGCCATACATCTGCTTTTTTAGCATTTTCAACTGTATCTTCTTGTCCTTAGGCCTCTCTCACATCTAATTCTGCTTGTGCATTTGTTTCTTCTTTTGCTGCTGCTTCTAGAACTGCTTCTGCTTGTTCGTGTACTTTCAGGGAGTCTTCTGATTCTACTGGTTTAGTCCTGTTCCTACTGCTGCTTTTGCTTTTTCTGCTTCTTCGTGGTCCGGTTTTCCGTTTTCTCCTGGTTTTCAGTCGCCTTCTACTGTTTCTATTCTTTGTCTGCCTTTTTAGCTTCTGCCATGTTGTCTTCTGTTTGTCCTTCGGCCTCTCTGTCTTCGACGTCTGGTTCTGCATCTGCTTCTCTCTTTGCTGCAGTTTCTACCGCTGCTTGTGCTTGTCCTTGTACTTTCAGGGATTCTTCTGATTCTACTGGTTCATTTCCCTTCCTAAGGCTTCTTCTGCTTTTTCTTCTGCTTCACCTTTCGTTTATGCTTTTTCTGCTGCTTTTGCTTTTTCTTGGCCTATGGGCCTCCTACTGCTTTTTTAGATTCTTCTGCTGCTGCTTCTGCTTATCCTGCGGACTCTATCTTCCACTTCTTTATCGGCCTCTGCTTCTTTCCGTCTGCTGCTTAGGTCACTTGGTCAGAGCAGAAGGAGATGGTAATATTGGTGAGTTTTATTGTTTTGAGTGTGAGGCTCCAGTTGTCATACTCTCATAACTACTATGGAGGTTAGCCAAGCTGCCCTTCCTCCGGACACCTCCAGTTCCTTGCAGCACACACTAGATGTCCTAACGCGCTTGGATATGGACCAGGTATTTCTGGAATAAGAATGTGGGAAATAGCAGTGAAAGGAGAATAAAGCAGAAAGTTCAGAAGAGGCAGAAACAGGGTAAGAGAGGAGAAAGAAGAAGCAGAAGCAGCAGCAGAAAAAGCAGTAGAAACGGAAATGAACCAGTAAAAGGAGAAGAATCACTGAAAGTACGCGGAAAAGCAGAAACAGAGGTAGAAGCTGCAGCAAAGAGAGAAGCAGGTGCACAACCAGATGTGGAAGATTGGCAGAAAGACAATCAGAAGAAGCAGCGGCAGAAGCTAAAAAGTCAGGTGGAAGCCGATAAGCAGGAAAAAAGAGAATGGCAGCTGAAGAACAAGAAAAAGCAGACAAACAAGGAGAAAGAGTCAGAGGCTACTCAAAAGAAGGAGCAAATGCAAGAGCGGCCCACAAAGAAGCAGTAAAAGCAGGAGCAGCAGTACAAACAGAAATGAACCAGTAGAATTAGAAGAATCACTAAAAGCGCACAAAAAAGAAGCAGCAGCTCTAGAAGCAGCTGCAAAGGCAGAAGCAGATGCACGAGCAGAATCAGATGAGAGAGAGGCCTAAGGACAAGCAGAAGACACAGTTGAAAACGTTAAAAAAGCTGATACACAACAATAAGCAGAAGAAAATGGAAGAGCACATGGAGAACAGGAAAAAGCAGGCAAGAAAGCATAAGCAGCGGATGGTGATGGAAAAGCAGCAGAAAACACAAAAGCAGACTGAAGCAATAGAAGCAGCAGAAGAATCAGTAGGAAAGCAAATGAAACAGTTGAATTAGCAGAATCCCTGAAAGTACATGAAAAAGCAGCAGCTGTAGAAGCAGCACCTGAGATAGAAGCAGGTTCAAAAGTTGAGGTGGAAGATAGCGAGGATAAGGAGAAACAGAGGATGTGGTTGAAGATGCTAAAAATAGCAGATGTAGAAAGCTAAGAAGTAGAAAAAAATAGGAGAAAAATAAGAAAAAAAAGCAGGCGGAGAAGCAAAAGCCACAGAAGCCTGCCTTTCATTTTGCTTTCTGGATCAGTTTCAGTTTCTGTTGCTCCTTCTACAGCTAGTGTTACCTTCTGCTTGTTCTTCTGCCTCTCTAACGTCCGTGTACTTTCAGGGATTCTTCTGATTCCACTGGTTCATTTCCGTTCCTACTGATTCTTCTGCTTTTCCTGCTGCTTCTTCTGCTTCAGAGGCTGCTTCTGTCTTTTCTGCTTCTTTTCCGCCACCAGCCACTGCTTTTTCTGCTTTGCCTGCTTTTTCCTGTTTTTCACGTGCTCTTCTTTTCTCATCTGCTTGTCCACCTTGCATCTGCTTTATTATTGCCTTCTGCTTGTTCTTCTGCCTCTCTAACTTCCATTTCTGCTTCTGCACAAGCTTCTTTCCTACCTCTTGCTCCTACCGCTGCATCTGCAGATGCAGAAACAGAAGTGGAAGATAGAGTCCGAAGGATAAGCAGGAGCAGCTACAAAAGCAGTTGCAGGCCCCTTGACACAATAAAAAGCAGAAGCAGCAGTAGGAAAGGAAATGAACTAGGAGAATCAGAAGAATCACTAAAAGAGCACGAACGAGCATAAGCAGCTCTAGAAGCAGCAGCAAAGACAGAAGCAGATGCACGAGCAGAATTAGATGAGCCAGCGGCCTAAGTACAAGCAGAACACATAGTTGGAGATGCTGAAAAAGCAGATGCAGACCGATAAGCAGAAGAAAAAGCAAGAGCAGATGAAGAACAGGAAAAAGAAGGCAAAGTAGCAAAACCAGCGGAAAATGTAGAAGCAGATTCTGAAGCAGAAGAAAATGCTGGAAAAGCAGAAGCAGCAGTAGGAAGAGAACTGAAACAGTACACTCAGAAGAATCACGGAAAACACATGAGCAAGCAGAAGCAGCTGTAGAAGAAGCAACAAAACCAGATGCTGATCCAGAACCAGAAATGAAAGATAGGTTCTTCTGCAGATTTTGCATCTTCCTCTTCTTTTTCTTTTTCTTCATTTTCTCCTGTTTTTTCTACTACTTATCGGTCTGCATCTGCTATTTTTAGCATCTTCATTTTCTCCTGTTTTTTCTACTACTTATCGGTCTGCATCTGCTATTTTTAGCATCTTCAAACTGCATGTCCTGCTTCTCCTTAGCCTCTCTCTATCTTCCGTTTCTGTTTTTGAATCTGCTTCTCTCTGTTTTTGAATCTGCTGCTTCTACCGCTGCTTCTGCTTGTTCGTGTTCTCTCTGATTCTTTTGATTCTCCTGGTTCGTTTCCGTTCTTATTGCTGCTTCTGTTTTTTTCTGCCCCAGTGTCTACTTCCGCCTTTCCTGCTGCTTTTCTGTCGTCTTCTGCTGCTTTTGCTTACTCGTCTCCTATTTTTCTTCTTCATACATTTTGCTTTTTCTTCTGCTTATCAGCCTTCCATCTGCTTTTTTTTAGCTTCTTCTGCTTGTATTTCGGCCTTTTTATTACTATGTAGATGCACTTCTCTTTCTGCATCTTCTTCTGTCTCTGCTGCTGCTTCTGTTCTGGGTCTATTACGCATTTGCTCTTTCTGCTTTCCCTGCTCTCCTCCCAGGTCTCCTTCTTTGTGCATATCCAAATCTGTACTGACCTCTAGTGTCTGCTGCAAGGAAATGAAGGTGTCCGGAGGGAGGGAGGGGAGCTTGGATAACCTCTATAGCAGGTGTGAGCAGTCAGAGCACGACAACTGCAGCCTCACACTCAAAGTGTCACCAAGATCACGATCTCCTTCTTCTCTGACCAGCCGATGTAAAAGCTGATGACCTATATCTGTGCATCACCAGGTCAGAAGTGAGCTCCCAAAATGCTCCCAAAACATCGAACAACAGGAGAATCGGTAGAAGCAGAAGACACAGATAAAGCAGACATAGAACTAGAAGAAGCAACATATGAAGACATAGACTCAAAGGCGGAAATACAAGAAGCATGAAAATCAGAAGCAGCAGGAGCAGAAGCTAAAAAAAGCAGTTGCAGGTGGATAAGCAGAAGAAAAAAACAGGAGTAGATGAAAAAGCAAAAGCAGAAAACGCAGAAGCAGACCGAGAATCAGAAGAAAAAGCAGAAAAAGCTGAAGTAGAAAGAGAATGAAACAGAAGACTCAGTATAAGAACAAGAAACGGTCAAAGCAGCAGCAGCAGAAGCAAAAGCAGCAGAAAACAGAAGCAGAAAATGTGCACAGGCACAGGCAGACAAGGCACCCAACGCTACTAACAAGGCGACACTCACCGAAAGTCGGGAGAATGAAACTCCTTAACACCGATGCGGCATTAAAAACCAGGCACTTTATTGCAGCACTGGGTGCTAGGTGGTTTTTCCACAAATCACGCGTGCCCAATGCCAATTTCATCTTTACATTTATACACAAATATTACAAGGTAATACACTCCCAGTTATAAACACCTGTTTTTGACATCGATTTAACCTCCTCTTCTATAAAACAATATTAACTGCAAAATATTATTACAACTGAAAGCTCCATTTTTTGGCCACTTTTCCTTATCCTCTAAAGCATACAAAACCCAGTGGTTACAATATTCAATCATCTGGCTTTAGCTTAAATCATCATGCTTTGGTTATGCTCTAGAGAGTAAGGACATGTCACAGAGAACACAGATGTCAAGCAACACAGCATCTAATTTCTAACACAGCATCCCGTGCTAACATAGCATGGCTAGCATAGCACGTGCTAACATAGAGGCTAAATTTTTAAATCTAGATGTTCTTATACATAACGGCTTCATCATCAAACAAAATATAGAAAGATTCAATAAATCTTAAAACAATCTGCAACATTTCACCCCTTTGAAAGCTTTGAAAATAATTTCATTACTTTAAGATTTTTTTTTTTATTACTGTTTTGTGGGAGTAATTATATGTTAGTGGGAGCCTTTGGAATTGATTATTGTTCATCTTGTTGTCTAGCCACTGCTTGGATGATCATTCGACTGAATGCAGTCTTGTTTATTTGTCTTCTTAAATAATAATAGATCAAAATAATCGTTAGAAAAATTATCAAGACTATCGCAGTGCTAATCAGTGATTTCATCCGTGAACACAAATTCCATTCTACTCCCTTGAAGATTTTATCTATCCAACTTTCTTGTCTAGTTGAATCTTTTGATTATTCTGTTCTACCTTTTCCAATAAGTCTAAGTCATGCTCCACATCTTGAGTCACATTCTGAATGTGTGGACAACAATGATCAATTCTACCTTTCAAGTATCCACAATTCCATGCTCTTTAAGTAAGAGCATATCCAAAGCTATTCTGTTTTGTAAAGTCATCCTTGAATTTGCCTGTAATTTTATATTCAAATCCTTAAATCCTTTCCTGCTTGCATTTGCTCATTTTTCTACTTGTCTTGTTAATTGATATATACATTCCCTGTTCCTCTATATTGCTAAAGGAGTCAGCAAAGACTACAAAGCCCAGCCAACTTTCATTCCAGTCGAAGGTTCATTCCATTCTTCATCTGTTTCTGACCTCTTCACCCTTTCTAATTTTACATGTTCTAATGCTCCTCTAAAAGGAGTTCTTTTCCAGATTGTACAGAGTTGGTATGCCTAATGTTATTTTTCCTACTTTACCATCTAGAGGTAAATGAGTTGTCCAGGTCCCATCACTCATTGTTCACACTAAGTGTCCTTGGCTCCGGAATGCTGATCTTTAGCAACTAAATAGTGTTCTCCTTCTGCATATGCATGTCTGAGTCAATTCGAGGTTATTCCTAAGACCTCTACACAAACATTCATATTTTAAAGCAGCAGCTAAAGGAGAAATAGCTTGGATCGCCATATCAGTGGTATAACAATTACACATTTGAAAAGGACACACAAAATTACACATATTTCAGAGTCAATTTTGAGGTCTTATCATCCCTGTTGACAATTTTTCATGATGATAGTGCTTTCTTCACCCTAGTGCATATCCATGCTTCTGATTCAGTTCTCTTGATGGCGATGAAGGTAGTCAACATTACTTAAAAAGGTCCTTTCTAGCATTCTTGAAGAGGTTCAGAAGTCCATGTCTTCATGAAGACATAATCTCCTGGTTGGAAATCATGTACTGGGTTCTCCAAACACCGAGGCCTGTTCCAAAAAACCACATTCCGAAGATTTTCATAGGTAAATAGTTATATACATAGTTTTCCTTTTATATGTACATTCAAACTTGTTTCTGGAGACTCATATGGCTTTCTATATAACAATTCATAAGGACTAATTAAAGTTTCACTTGGAGTTGAACCCGAATTCCCAAGAGGGTCAATGGGAGTGCCTGAGGGCATTTCAAATTATTTTCCTGACATATTATGCTAACCTGTCTTTTTAATATTTGATTCATTCTTTCTACTTTTCCACTGCATTGTGGCCTCCAAGTTGTATGTAAGTCCCAAGTAATTCCCAACATTTTACTAACACCCTGTACAACGTCTGCAATAAAATGTGGACATCTATTTGATGCTATTCCAATAGGCACCCCAAATCTTGGGATAAGCTCCTACAATAGCTACTTAATGACTTGTTTGCCTCATTGGTTCAACAGGGAAAGGCTTCCAGCAATCCTGTAAAAGTGTCAACCTCTAACAAAATGTACCGATACCCAATTTGCCGAGGTAGTTCGGAAAAGTCTATTTGCCAATAATCTCTTGGTTCCATTACCAATTTCAATAATCCCATTTGAACTTTTGTCTTTAAAACTGGTTTATTTTTCAAATCTATTTCACATTTTACAGTTTTCATTTTAGGTAGAAATAGCATTTTTACAATGAATCTCTTTAAAAATGTCACTAATGATTCTGCTCCCCAATGACATTCCTTGTATTTGGTCTGTATTATAACCCTCATTATGAGTGGTGGGATTACTACTTAACCTTCTAATACTACTTAACCTTCTAATATCACCCACAAATCTGCTAGAAGATTTTTTTTGCATTTAGCAACTTCCTAATTTCTCATGATTCTCTGAATATTTAGGATGTTCTCTTGGTAGAGCTGTAGTTTCAGTAGGGATTAATGCCATTTGGAAGGCATCTCCTTCTGCAATCCTCCTAATTCTTAAATCTGCGAAATTCTTTCCTATAACTTCTTTTGTATTTCCTGTCTGATGTGCATTACAATGCTTGATTGCCACCTTAACTGGCTTCTGGACTGCTTGTATTAATTTTAAGATTTCTTCTTTCCGTGCAACACAGACTACAGAAACCACATGACAACACTGATGCAGGCTGGAGCTGCCCTGCCCTGTTAGTCTCGTACGGGCAAGTAACCCACTCCTTCTACCTGCCCAAGAAAGACTATTGCATTTAGTACTTGTTCCCTGGGAGGATAATAATCCCCTTTCCTTCCACAGGACTCCATGAACATGTACCACACCAAAGGCATATCTTCTATCAGTCCAAATACTTTCTTTCCTTCACTCAGTTCTAATGCTCTCATCAAGTTCTGCCTTTTGAGCTCAAGTAGTGCAAGGTAAAGAATTTGCTTCCATAACTGAATTCTCAGCAGTCACCGCGTAGCCTGCGTATCGAATTCCACCCTCCACAAAACTGCTACCATTCATGTACAATTCCCAGTCAGGATCATCTAGCGGTCTATCCTCTAACTCTTCTCGACTGCAATAGACATGTTCAATGGTCACCAAACAGTCATGTTCTAATTGTCCGACTTCCTGTATGGAGTTCAAAGAGACTGCAGGGATAATCAGGTTAGTTGTTTTCAAACTAGCATCATCTTCTTCTGTCAAAATCCCTTGGTATTTCATCATTCTGCTAATGGATAACCAATGACCCCCCACCTTTTCCACTAAAACAGTAATTACCATGTGTGGTACATATACTGTTATTCTCCTCCCCAAAGCTAGTTTTCGTGCTTCTTGTATTAGCATCACTGACTGTAGCAGCAACTGCCTGGAGACAAGCACGCCATCCTTTACTTACAGTGTCTAGTTGCCTGGAGAAATACCCAACTGCTCTTTCCCAGCTTCCTATTTTCTGAGTCAGTGCCCCAGTGCAAGATGTTGTCTTTCAGGAACAAATAACTTCAAGTCTTTGGTTAGGTCTGGAAGTCCCAATGCTGGGGCAGTCATTCAAGCCAGTCGTAAGTCCAGCCTTTTGCTGTTATGGGCCCAAAGCCCAGATACATTACTTTGGCTTGCTATCTGAGCCTTATTTCTAGACACTTTGTACCCATTTAGTCCAGCAAAGTTTAAAAGGTCTATTGTTACCTTCATACAGGTCACTCTCTCTTTCGTAGCAATCAAGATGTCATCCACGTCTTGTAGAAGCAGATGTCCAGGTTTAGGTTCCGTATCTCTCCATTTCCACCGTTCCAGCTCTTTTGCCAACTAGTAATCAAAGCTCATCAGACTATTTTTGAATCCTTGTGGCAGTCTGGTCCATGTTTCTCATCCTGTTCGTGGATTTTCCCACTAGAAAAAAAAAAAATCATTTTCAGCTTCCCTCCTCCAGGGGTATACAAAAGAAAATATCCTTTAAATCAAGCACTGATGATCCCCTCTCAATGCTGCTAAAAGCGTATATGGATTTGCAGCTACAGGGTGGGTATACATCTTTACTTAATTTATAGCCCTTAAATCCTGAACTAATCTATGTTCACCTGAAGGGCTTTCATTTTTTTTTTTAAACTGGTAAAATTGGAGTGTTATGAGTCACACTCTTCAAGAATCCCAAACCTGAAGAACTTATCAATTTCTTAAGTCCTTGTCTAACCTCTGGCTTGACTGGATATTGCTCGATTCTCAATGGTTTTGCCTGTTCTTTCAACTCTATTTGTGCAGGTTGTGCTGTCTTTCATTTAACAGGTATGTCTGTATTCTAGACCACAGGTATAACAGCCTCATCTGCCTCCTGTGGTATTTGTTCCTTAACTTTCTCCTATCTCATCAGTATTTCCCCTGTCGTTGATTCTGGTATTTTTAAAAGAATCTCTCCTTCCTCAAACACTATTTGTGCATTTAATTTGGACATTAAATCTCGCCCTAACAAAGGTATCGGACACTCTGCTACATATGAAAACTCGTGTCTAATTACCTTATTTCCAAATTTCAAATCTAGGGGTTGAAGGAATGGCCTATTTTCTCACTTCCCAGTCGCTCCTGGCCGTTTTATTTCCTCATTTCCCTTTGCAAGCATTCAAAACAGACTATGTTGCGCCCGTATCTACTAAAAATTTAACCTTACCGCGTCCCAGCTTAATTATGACCAGATACTCATCTGGGTTCCCCTCCAGTCCTCTTCAGTCATCTAGGGTCATCATCCTTGCAGCTTCCTGCTGACTTGCCTTTATTCTAGGGCAGGTTTTTTTTCTCCAATGTCCCTCCTTCCTGCAATATGCACCTTCATCTATCCCTAGAGGTGCATTAGGTTCTTGGTTACCAAAGTTTCTGAAACCTCCTCTTCCTCTGGCTCATCCTCTTCTCTTTACTGCAGTCCCTGTCAACGGAGCTGTTATTCTGCTCTTTCTATTCCCACCCCTTTTTTTTTTTAATTGATTGATTGATATAAACTTTCCATGCTACTTCAAGCATTTTAAATTTCTAGAATCCTTTCCCTCTAACTTTTGGAGTTTTCTTTTTATATTGGGTGCTAATTGTCCCATAAAAAAATAAAACAAAACAAAACAAAAAATTCAAAGCCAATTCTTATTCTGCCTCAGTTTCCAATTTTAAATCAGTGTATTTTCTAGCAGTCACCTTTACTTTTTTAAAGAAACACAGAGGGAGATTCATTCTTATCTTGTTTTACTTTATATAATTTAGGCCTATTTAAAGCCCTTGGCATTCTATGATTTACTCCATAAAGCACCTATTTTTGATATCGATTTAACTTTCTCTTCTACAAAACAACATTAACTGCAAAACAATATTATAACTCAAAGTTCCATTTTTTGGCCGCTTTTCCTTGTCCTCCAGAACATACAAAACCCACCAGTGGTTACCACAGTCAATCATCTGGCTTTTGCATAAAGCATCATGCAAATCACCCCAATGTGCTAACAAACATCCTAACGGCCATGTGTTTGGTATCCTTTTATCCATGGTGGTCAAATTCCCAGAACTTTGACTCTTTAACAATTTTGCAAATCCTGATGCCATTATGATAAAATATGTAATCGGTAATTACCAAAACAACCAAACCACAATTATCAAATTACAATAAACTATTCACAAGTAACCACCAAAACATGCAAACGGCAATTACTAAACAATAATAAAACATGCAAACAGTAATCACCAAACATGCAACAGTGGTTATCAAATACCAATGCGAACGGTAATTGCCAAACATGCAACTGTAATTACCAACCAAAGTCCAACCCTGTAATAGCTTTCACTTATAATTTATGGGTAGACGCCTAGCACTCCAATGCAAACGGGCATTGGAGTGCCCTCTCAGCCCCAACCCTGCACAACTTTCACTGCGCCTTCCGGGCAGGCTTTCCAAACCAAACTCTGAAAGAAGTGCCTTACCCTTTTTTTTTATTCCAGGGAACGTTGCAAGGAGCTTTCAAAGTCAAGGGCGATGTTCCTCCCCGAGAATTCCTCGGTGCCGGCTGGGGTTTGAGCGGCACTCCATCTCTTCCAGTCTCACTCGCAAGGTCCCATCTGGGTCACCAAAAATTGTCACCAAAAGGCAGGAGAATAAAACTCCTTAACACCAAGGTAGCATTAAGAGGCAGGCACTTGTTTATTGCAGCACTGGGTGCTAGGTGAAATTTCCACAAATGAAGCACCTGTATCTTCTGCTTCTCCTTAGGCCTCTCTCTCGTCCAATTATGCTCATGTATTTTCCGTGATTCTTCTGAGTGTACTGTTTCTAGTCTCTTCCTACTGCTGCTTCTGCTTTTCCTGCATTTTCTTCTGCTTCAATGTCTACTTCTGTATTTTCTTCTCCTTTTCTGTCATCTTTTGCTGCTTTTGTTTCTTTTTCTGCTTCCTTTTTTTATAGGTTCCTGCCTTCTGCTTATGGGCCATCAGTGTGCTTTTTTTTACCTTCTTCTGCTGCTTCTTCTGCTTGTCCTTCGTGCTCTCTATCTTCCTCTTCTGGTTGTATATCTGCTTCTGTCTTTGTTGCTGCTTTTTTTAGCATCGCATGCATCAATTTAACTTCCGAAGCCCCTAAATCATGCAACCTGATGATCCAATAAAACAAATATTCTCCAGACTTTTGTTTGAACCTGTCCATAATGTCATTTCTTTCGTGATGAGTGAAATCATCTAAAACGTCCCGCCTAAACCCAGACGACCTAGAGTCGTGTTCCGATTTTCTCCATAATATTGTCTTTGCTTCAAAAGACACCTCACCCTCTGAACTACTATCCCACATATCTCCATCCCACTTATCATGGTCCTCATTCCTTCCTGCCTCCGCCATCACTGCACCCACTTTTTGCTTGTTTACTCGACCTCTTTGTGTTCTATATTTATATTGTGCAACCCGACCCGCCGCCTTTCCTGCTACCAGTTGGTAAGTGTCCAGTTTATCAGTTAGTAATCGATTCTGGCATTGTTACATAATTATTTTTCCCTGCAATTAACAAAACTGTTTTTCCAAATCCATCTTCTCCCTCTGTTTTCGCTTTCTCCTCTGCTTTCTCTATGCAGCCAGCAGAATCCACTCCTGTCTTCTCAAAAGAAATATATTATTCTCCTTTTTCTACTGATACTTTTTGTAAACATTTAACAACATCAGGAGGTTCTGCCTAATTCAAACAGTGAGTCCCAATTCTCACATAAACCAGAACTCAACCATTCAGCAGCTATGTTACGATAAAGTAATTGTTCCCAACCAGGAATATCCAGCTCCACAGTCTTAGAAACCTTTTTTTTTAATCCTAAAAAAATGCCATTTTATTTCATATCCGGCTGCCTATGCCAAATTGTTCTGCTGACAGACAGGGTACACCACAACATGACCACACATTAGCTGTACAATATGCAGAGTTTATTAAACAAGCACACAAAGCTAATAAGCACTCTAAATCAAGAACATTAATGAGAATTAGGTAAATATATCTCTCTATAGGGAATAAGTACTGTAAAGCAAATCTAAGCTATAGCTGTATAATTGAAGTACTGAAGAGCTTTAGAAATGCATTAAATCATTACCACATAGAAAGAACAGAGATAAAGAAGAAATACATCACCAATTACCACTGAATCATCATCCAGACTCACAGTTCCAGCTGGAAAGCCCCGTTGCAGCCAATACCAAGAGTCTCAAGTAATTAGGAAAATTCCTACAAGGTGTGTCCACCCATACAACATCAAACCAACAACCTTTGATAAATCTCTCAATCACGAGAGGAAAATGAACTCTCAGCTAGGTTCCCATCCTTTACAAGTTGACTTTCTCTCCAGGCTCACACCAACTGTAAGGATTATCCAAGTTCCCCTTCCTCCCTCCGAACACCTTCAGTTCCTTGATGCATACACCAGAGGTCAGTGCAGACTTGCATATGGACAAGGTGTTCCTGGGGAGGAGAACTGGGAAGACAGCAGGGAAATTCGTCACAGATTTACAATATATAGACCTATAAATGCATTCCAGAAAACTAGAGCGCGCTGGACAGAGCCTGAGGAGCGTGCTACGCTGCTCAAACGCAAACATCGAAACCGGCTCTCATCAGCTCTAGGACCTAAGAGTCCAGGACAGACAAAATTACTACAGGACTCGTGAGGAGTCAGCGGCCCACAATCCTCCTCCTCATGACTGCACACGCTCACCTCAAACGCCCCTCTGACTCCCAAGGCCACTGTATGAAGCCTGCAAAACCAAAGACATCTGCTAAACCAGGCTGTCCCACAGCCTGGGCTACTCGCCACCAGCCTGACCCACAACCAACGTACTTGATCATACCACTGGTTGGCATGAGGCTTCACGGCTCTGTGTCTGGGTGCTGAAGCAAAGAACAATCACACTTGGCACCTGAAAAAAAAACAAACTAGCAGGAAATGAGAAAAGAGGACATTGAGAGCACTCAAAACCGCAAGCCCGAAGGTCTTCTTTCCATTTAGGCATACATTCTCCCACTTCCCTACCTCGGCCCCTCGCCCACCAGGCCTCCAATAGTTGTCTGCTGCATCCAGAACTGAGTACCTAAAAACAGAAGTGACAAAGGACTGCTCACAACTGCACCAACACCACACACCCTAAGAATAAGGCCCCCTGCTGCCCGCTACTCATCTCTCTCATCTGGCCCAAGTCATCATCGGGGCCGATATCCCGCTTGTCTCTTCCCTTAGCTCCTTCAAAATAAAAGCAGAAAGCAAGAGCCGTGAGCCACTCATACAGGAGCAAGGCGCAGCTTCCCTATGACGTGACACTCTGACCCACCTGCTGACAGTGCACAATACACCTCTCTCCTTGCGCCCTGTGGCACGTGGCTCGTGCTCTCTGCGTCTGCAAAACCAATATTCAATGGTTCAGTCTCCTTCGCTACCCCTGGACACACCCTCCCAGGCAGCTCCAATTTGATCTACAGAAGAGCATCAAAATGACTCTCCACAAAGCCTGACAATGGCTAGTCCATCCGAGAGACATGCACAACTTTTGCCTTGACAGTCTGTGCATATCAACATGTTACCCATACCCTCCCACTGCTATCCCACCCAACCCCGACTCCACCCCCTGAGCAGAGCAGCTCCGAGCCACATGCCTGCACACACACGCACAGGCAGATGCCTACAAAACAGAGTTCTGGAGAGGGCCTGGAGCCCTAGACCAGCATGACGCCGACAAATACGAACCGCAAAGACCATACGCACGGAGCCCGAGGAGTGTGCTGCGCTGAAAAACTTGACACAAGCAAAACCAGGCTGCCCTATAATACTGGGCTATTTGTCACCAGCCTGACCCACAACCAACGTACCTTAGAGTACCGCTCGTCAGCGTGCGGCTTCACGGCTGTGCGACTGGATGCGGCACTTTTTAAAAAGGCAAAAGGGAAAGGAAAGATGCTCCTTCGCAGCAGCTCCAGCTCTGTATGCGCGTACCCAAAGCCCACCTGTGTCCCCCTCCTGAAAGTCCGATCTCCGGAGCTACACCTTGAAATGCGGGGCTTTTCTACAACACAAAAGCTGAAAAAAATAGCCACCGCTATCATCTCCTAGGACATGCAATAAGCTGGATAGGCTCTACAGACAAAAAACCTCTACATATAAGTACACAAATTGCTCACTATAATGCCTGCTTCATAATTGCACCATTAGGTCTACTAACAGAGGAGAAGACTGAGAAGAGATTTTATAACAGCCTTCCCAATCCTAAAGGGGCTTCCCGGCATACCTCAGCAAAACAATACGACCGACCCCCCCATGCCCCACGACCACGGCTACTCGCAAGCCGCTACCAGTAGCATTCCCAGTTCTCTGACGCTGCGGAGACACCATCTTTGCCCCTCTTCCTAATCCACAACCTCACTGTCCCCACAAGCCGCACCGAGAGTCAAGCGCCGTCCGGCGCTCCCCAGCGCGGCTACAGGCAGCCCTCACTCCCGCCCGCCTCTCTGTCCGGTAGCCTCGCCGCCGGCTCCGGTACGACTCCAGCTAGCCCCGCGCAAGCCTCACCGCTCCAGGCCTCGGACCGGGACCCCAACAGCCCTGCTCCCCCACCGCCACCACCGCACTCATCAGAGCTTTCCCTGGGACCCGCTGGTCCTGCGCCTGGCACCAGCTTACCTGATGCAAGAGAAGTGAAAACCCAGCCCTGAGAGCAAAGGAGACAACGAGTGTTATTTATTTAGTCTGGTCCGGTGGCAGGGCCGGGGGGGGTTGGGGTGGGCCCAAGGGAGGGTGTGTTTTAGGGAGGGGCCAATCTTAGAGGCGTCATCTAAGCAAGGACTGTGGGGATGCTGGGGTGGAGGGGTGTGGTACCGGGGAGGGGGTGGGGGGCGTGTCTAGGGCAGGGATTGGAAAAGCCTCGCTGGGGCTGAGGCAGGGGACGGGGCTTGTGCTGGGCGCGGGATTACGGAAGGACAGGGGGCATGGATTCAGGATGTGCCGCCTCACAACCCCCCCATCCCGTTGCCACGCCAGGTGTTTTTCTGCAGACTAAACAAGTAACACTCGCTTGGTGCTGAAAGCGGCTTGCGGGCGCAGCGGGGGGTGTGGAGGAGGAATAGAGACAACGACGGTGTCCCCGCAGCATCAGAGAGCCGGGAATACTGCCGGTAGCGGGGTTTCTGGTCGGCGGTCTTATTTGCCGACGTGTGCCGGGAAACCCCTTCAGGTATTCAGGTATATCAGGAAGGCTGATATAAAATCTTCCCTCGGCCTTCTCTTCCATTAGTAGACCTAATAATGCGATTATGAAGCAGTCCCTATAATGAGCAATATATGTATTTATATGTGGAGTTGTTTTTGTCTGGAGAACCTATCCAGCTTGTTGCATAGTCCTGGTAGATGATAATTCTGACGATTTTATTCAGCTTTTGCGTTGTAGTAAAGCCCTGGATTTCTGGGAAGACAGGAAGGGCAGCAAACTACAGAGTGTAGCTCCAGAAAGCAGGTTTTCAGGAGGGGAACATGGACGGGCTTTGGGTGCGCACATACCGAGCTGGACCTGCTGCAGAGGAGCGGCTTTTCTCTCCCCCCCACCTCCAGCAAGTGCCTTTCCCCTTTTCCTTTTTTTCCCCCCAGGTGCCGCACTGAAAAAAGAGGTTAATATTTTTCCATTGAAACTGTTAAATCGTGTAAATGGCGATTGCTTAATTGGCTTGGTTGTTCGCATATCTAATATATTGTAAGAAAGGCTCACAAAATGTAGCCATAGTGCTAGAATAGGATGGATGTAACCATACGTAAAATAGACTCTTTGTTCGTATGCAACAAATGTTGAACCTAGTCCAAACAGGTTATGTAATCAGAACAGAAACTCCGCATGCTTAAGCTAAAAGGCAGCTAAAGGACAAGTGATGAAGAAGGAAAGACCCCCGCCGAGGAAGTAAAAACGACCACGAGAGGGACTGAAGTTCCAGTCCCTGGTCAATAGATGGCAGCAGAGACCGTGAAATAACGAACTTCGCGCCTATGTGACCAGCTCTTGGCACGTGGGGGGGCACAGGGGGACACATGCTCAGTAATTCTCGGAAAGCTTATGTATATGTATGAAGTAAGAAAGTATAAACTATGTACTGATAGGCTATTGCTTGGGAGCACTTGAGAGGAGAAATCCCGGTGCAGCCCCAGCGCTGCAATAAAAGAATACTGGCTTATCAGTCCCAGTGGCTGCAAAGTGTGATTGTTGTTTGCTTCGGATTTGGCACCACAGATGGGATCTTCTCTGCTCGGCTGCAGGACCCATTGAGAACAGGACTCCTTTGGGTACCCCGGGGATTTCTCCAGAGGAACACCTTGCCTCAATCAGATCACTGCAGGAACAGACAAGGACCATCTAAGAAAAAGGTATTCTTTTTGTTTGGTTTCATTTGGGACCGGTCAATTGGCAGCTCTCCCTAAGTCACAATGCAAGATCTTGTGCAGGACAGCACATACCGGGCAGCTAGCGCCTTAAAGGTATACTTGGTTATGAACAAACTGGGCTCTGGTGGTTGAAATCTTCATGATTCAGGTTAATGTGATCGTTCTTTGCATAGTTTTAGGGATCATAATAATCGTTTGTATGATATTATATTTTTGCTGTAAGACCTGGATCTGCCCTGGTTTGGTGCGAGTTATTTTTGTGCTTGCAATACTTGGATCTGTCTTGGTTTGATGAGTGATTGAGATATACCATTGGTACGATGCAAGTGCGGAGTCCTGATCCATGGTTCTGTTATCCCACGGGGGAAACAGCTGGAGATGGACGAAAGAAAAGCATATGAATTATTCTGAGGCTGGGGTTTGTTCATTTCGTCTTGGGAATGAATGTAAGCCACTTTTCATTTTAAATTGTCTCCTGTGTAACAAAAAGTTGTGGTTAGAGTTTGGATGGGATATTGATTTCACAGGGTGTGGAGTTTGGACTGAGTGGGGTAAAAAGGATAGGTTGGTGGAAGTAAGTAAGGTATACTGCAGTCGAGAAAGTGAAGTGAAGAATCAGTAGGATGGGTAGTCAGCAAAGTGGAGAAACTTCTTTTTTTCTTAAGGAAAAAAAAGAAAAGAGTCCCTTGGGAAGAATATAGGGGGCTCACCTGGAGGAAGTATAGACAAAAGACCCTCATAAAATATTGCAACCAATGGTGGCCGTTGTAGAAATCAGAGGATGGAGAAAAATGGCCCTCTAATGGTACTTTAAATTATAATACTTTGCTACAATTAACGTTGTTTTTGCGAAGGGAAAGAAAATGGGATGAGGCGGTATATACAGATATATTTTTCACTCTGCGAAATCACCCAGAGTGACAGAAAGATTGTGGGATTAACTTGCCTCCTCAAGATCCCTTGGTATTAGCTTTGGAAAAAGAGAAAAAGAAGGGGCAAAGTACTCTCTGCCAATGCTGTTCCTGTTGTAGTGTAGCACAAAGGTTTTTAAAACATACATGAGAGCACCAGAAGGAATCAGAAGATAAACCGGAAGACTATCTCTCGTCTCTCGGAGGACCTCAGGCAGCTATGGGGCCCCCTTCCAGTCCTGAAGTTGAGGAATCAGGAGATGAGGAGGGAAAAAGTACCAAAAGGGGTTTCACTCCGATTACAGCTAGAACCCATAGTAAAGCAGGACCAATTATACAGGCCCCTCCAAGGCAGACAATGGGTCCAGAGGGGCCAACACAACTCAAGGTCCCCTTTAATACAGGTGACCTGGATGCATGGAGGGAAATAGTAAAAGGCTACAGGGATGACCCTATGGAAGCAGCCAAACGATTTGAATCCCTCAGGCAGCGACCCCAACAGCCCTGCTCCTCCACCATCACCACCGTGCTCATTAGAGCTTCCCCCAGGACCCACTGGTCCTGCACCCGGCACCAGCTTACCTTCTTTGCCGGGGCATCCACAGCCCAGCAACACCCAGCTATCCTCCTGCCCCTTCCCAAGCCCACACCAGCTGCTACACTACCCACAGAGCCAGGGCAGCCACCCCTTAAGAGGAAGGGCAAGTCACCATCAGCCTCACTGCCCGCACCTGGGGCTCCTCCTGCCGGGGCCCACGGCTGCAGCCCAGCAGGAGCAGGGAGCCATCACCCGGCCTCCACTGTGTGTCACCTCTTCCCCCAGCCCCTGGCACAGCCCCTCACCGGGTGCAAAAGGAGTGTAAACCCAGCCCTGAGGGCAAAGGAGAAAATGAGTATTATTTATTTAGGCAAAAGAACTTAAGACTTGGGAATCACCACCAGGTAATGGAACTTTGTTACAGTATGTTGGTGATCTGTTAACAGCAACTGAAACTGAGGAGGAACGTATGCAATGGACAATAAGCTTGCTAAATTTTCTGGGATTAAGTGGGTGCCGAGTCTCCCGACGGAAAGCTCAGCTGATACAGCGCCAAGTGACGTACTTGGGATTTGAAATATCTGGAGGACAACGTGAACCTGGGACAGAAAGAAAAGAAGCCATCTGCCAGACACCTGAACCTGCAACAGTAAAAGAACTCGGAACATTCCTTGGAATGACAGCCTCTTTTCTCAGTGGGAAAACCTCGGATCCTGTGGCGCACGATTGCTTGGAGACCACAGAAGCCGTCTATTTTAGTAAACCAGATTTGAAAGAAGAGCCACTTGAGGATGCAGAGGATTCCTGGTTCACAGATGGAAGCAGCTTTGCGAAAGAAGGAAACTGTCAGGTGGGGTATGCCATTACCACCACTCACCAGGTAATTGAATCAAACCCTTGACCGCTGGGATGTTGGCACAAAAGGCAGAAATTATAGCCTTGACTAGGGCATTGGAACTGGCAAAAGGAAAAAGAATCAACATTTGGACAGATTCTAAATATGCCTTTGGAGTAGTGCATGCTCATGGTGCCATCTGTAAAGAGAGAGGGAAACAGATAAAACGTGCTAAAGAAATGTTAAAGTTGCTTGAAGCCGTGCAATTGCTGGAGAAGGTAGCTATCATGCACTGTAGAGGACACCAAAAGGGTAACACTGATCAGGAAATTGGAAACAATTTGGCAGATAATGAGGCAAGGCGAGTGGCAGAGGAAACAAAAAGTGAGATTGCAGCTTTGATACCAAATAGTAAACCTGAGACCCTGGATTTGAAACCGGAACATATCAAGTATTCTAGGGATGATAATCACCTAATTGAAAACCTTAAGGGTAAGAAACAGATAGATGGATGGGCCTACATACCTGGTGGACACCTAGTAATGCCTTCCAACATTTTATGGAAATTAGTCATTTTATGGAAATATAATAATAATTATTATATAAATTATATATTTATTATATAAAACCCACTGGGGAGCAGGCACTTTATATAAATACTTAAATAAGAAAATGGTGGGTCACAATTAGTATACAATTAGTATTAACCAAGTTACTCAACAGTGTGAAATTTGTTTAAAGAACAATCCAAATACTAGAACTAAAGTTCAAGTAGGAACAATTGGGAAAGGTAATATTCCTGGACAACAGTGGCAGATAGATTTTTCAGAACTTCCAAGAAAAGGGGGGTATCAGTACCTACTGGTCTTAACAGAAACCTTTTTGAGCTGGCCAGAAGTCTTTGCCTGCAGAACTAACAAGACAAGGGAAGTGACAAAAGCATTATTGAATGAAATAATACTACAATTTGGAGTACCTGAGGTTGTATCTTCAGACAGAGGCTCACATTTTTGCGCACAAATGGTACAAGTTAGTAAAATTTTGGGCATTAATTGGCAATTACACAGTCTATGTTGACCCCAAGTAAGTGGACAAGTAGAGAAGATGAACCATTTAATAAAACAACAAATAGCCAAAACCTGTCAGGAATCTAATCTATATTGGTATCAAGCACTCCCTCTTGCCTTGTTGAGAATTAGAGTCAAGCCAAAGTCTAAAGAACATCTGAGTCCTTTTGAGATATTACATGGCAAGCCATATTTATATCAGTACAAAGGGGAAGACTTAAAACAAATTGGCGAACGCAACCTACAAGAATATGTAATAGCCTTAGGAAGACAATTGAACAAACTCCACAAAATTGTGTTATGTACTAGAAACAGGGGTTTGGACCAAGCAATACATTCTTTTAAACTAGGAGATTGGGTATATGTTAAAACTTTTTCAGGACAACCACTGGAAGAAAAGTGGAAGAAAAGTGGAATGGACCTCATCAGGTGCTTCTGACAACCTTCACTGCAATCAAGATTGGAGTACAGTCGACTTGGACACACTATTCTCGAGTAAAGAAAGCACCTGAAGGACCACGGACATCAAAACCGTGTTCCTCTAGGTGCTGGCGACAAACAGTTGGAGAATATGAGGCATGGAAAAGAAATAGGATCAAGTATCAAATTGAAACAGGAAAATATTTTAGAAACCATGTCTTTGAACATGGAGGGATGTTACAAGGTTGTAAAAGAATTTTCAGGTTTATAGAAAAGGGGGGAGTTGAAACAAGAGGTTAATATTTTTCCATTGAAACTGTTAAATCGTGTAAATGTCAAATTGTTTAGTTGGCTTGGTTGTTCGCATATCTAATCTATTGTAAGCAAGGCCTGCAAAATGTAACCACGTTGCTAGAATAGGATGTAACCATATTGCAAAATAAGACTGCAAGGCCTGCAGAATGTAACCGTATTGCTAGAATAGGATGGATGTAACCGTATTGTAAAATAGACTCTTTGTCCGTATGAAATAACTGCAACAAATACTGAAGCTAGTCCAAAGAGCTTATATAACCAGAACAGAAACTGCGCATGCTTAAGCTAAAAGGTAGCTAAAGGACAAGTGATGAAGAAGGAAAGACCCCCGCCGAGGAAGTAAAAACGACCACGAGAGGGACTGAAGTTCCAGTCCCTGGTCAATAGATGGCAGCAGAGACCGTGAAATAACGAACTTCGTGCCTATGTGACCAGCTCTTGGCATGGGGGGGGCACAGGGGGACACATGCTCAGTAATTCTCGGAAAGCTTATGTATATGTATGAAGTAAGAAAGTATAAACTATGTACTGATAGGCTATTGCTTGGGAGCGCTTGAGAGGAGAAATCCCGGTGCAGCCCCAGCGCTGCAATAAAAGAATACTGGCTTATCAGTCCCAGTGGCTGCAAAGCGTGATTGTTGTTTGCTTCAGCACCCAGCCGCAGAGCTGTGAAGCCACATGCCAACGAGCGGTAAGATCGACTACGTTGTTTGCCGGTCAGGCTGGTGGCTACTGGCCCAGTGTAATGTGGCAGCCTAGTTTAGCACGTATCTTTGGTCTTGCAGGTGTCGTGTGGTCGCCTTGGGAGTCGGAGGGGTGTTTGAGGAGAGCACGTGCAGCCATGAGGAGAATGATTGTGGGCTGCTGACTCCTCACAGGTGCCACAATCATTTTGACTTTCTTGGACTCTTAGGTCCTAGAGCTGATGAGAGAGTGCCATGGTGTCGGATTTGGGAATCGTCATGGAGCACCTGAGTTTAATGTTACCATTCTTTTGAGGAGGGAGGTCAGTGTTGTGGAAGAGGTTGTTCACCCTTGCTTTGCCACCTAAACTCCACCTGCGTACTGCCTCTCTCTCGGCAGCGCTCTCAACCGTCCCACAAACCAGCTCCGGTCCAACCAGCTCAGACCAGGGCCAGCTACAGGATCAGACTAGGCTGCTCAGCAATGTATCCAGGCAGGTTTTGAAAACCTCCAAGTATGGGGACACCACAACCTTCCTAGGGAACACATACCAGTGGCTGACTGTCCTCTTGCTAAAGCACTTTTCCCTTATATGCAGCTGGATGCAAGAGCTTGGCTGGCTGAGCAGAAACTTGCCCTTGTGTAATTCATGAGCAGCCCAAAGACACCCTGCAGCAAGGGTCCATACGGATGCCTGAGGAGCTCACTAAGCAGGCTCCCGGATTTTATGAGCTGCCTCTTACCCACTCACTGCCAAGAACTTCTGTAAATGGTGCAGCTGATCAGCTGTCATTGTCACTGAGGTACCCATGGCCATGCTTTCAAGGCAGAAAGCAGATGAAGAAAGGGAGGGTCAAGCACCACAAGCTGGGCTGCTCTCGCTGCCTTTTCCCCACAGCTTTACTGCATGTCTCAATTTCCACTGCTGGGAAAACACTGGTACTGCTGTGTGAGCAAGGAAATTTCAGCAGCTGTGCAGCAAAGGCTGTAAGCCAGCACTTGCCAAGACAGCCAAGCCTGCTTTCTCTTTCTCTCTGCCTCCTTGGCTTGCTCCCACCCAGCACGAGCAATAAAAGCGTTTGTATGTCCTCACAGAGAACTGGATAAGGGAGCTGACTTGCCTTACAAAGGACCCAGCTTGTTCCTCTTTGCTGGTCTAGTTCTGTGCAGACTATTTCTCCAGCTGTGCCAATGCTAGTGCTAGGGCAAGATGAGGAACAGAGGGCTGAGAAAGGGCTATCTGGCTGCCTAAAGAGCTCAAACACTGCACGTTTAGCACTAGTGGACCCAGGCTAATTTGGTTTGTGGCAGGTGTGATTTGACTTCCTTAAGACTTTTTCTCATTCAAGTATTTCTGAAAACTTGCTATCTATCTTGGCTTTGCAGCCCACCTTTGGAGCCAAAGCAGGAGCGCTCTCAAGTACTTCTGCATCACACATTTCATTCTCGGTTGGCCTACATGCCTAGGAGAACTCTGGAGAGAAAGACAGAACATTTAAAATAATGAAATCTTGGCATTGCAATTATGAAGTATGCATTTCTGATGATACCTTTTGTTGAGCTATTTACTCTGGATAGTATTTTTGACTACAGGCAGTAACTCACATTTATCACCTTCCTTGTGAGCACATATCAGTACGTTCCTAAAAGGAGTATGTTAGCTTCTGTTAAACATGCCATGGAGGGTGAGCAGAAGCAGTGCTTATGCAATAATACCATAGCATGACTGCGCCAAGCCATGCCTGTAACGTGCCAAATCAGGCACAGAAACTTGTGGCTTTAGTTTTCGAGAACCTTTGGATCTGACTCCCAGTTAATGCTGACTTTTCTTGTCTTTATACCTATATGCAGCAGTATCAGCGGCATTTGATCCCCCAGAAACACGCCCAGCAGGACAGACCCTTCGGAAAGAGCTAATGGGTCAGTGCCCCACACTCTAATGGACCTGTGGTACCAGTGTCCCCATGGCCCTGCTGGGGACCAGGGTGCTGCAGGGGCTACTCACAGCGTGGACAGGGCTCACAGATGCACCTTTTTGCTCATGCCACCCCTGGTGCTAGCCCTTCTCCTCGGGGTCCCAGGTGGGCACAAATGGATAGCGGCAGGATTTGGTGCTTGGAGAGCGAAGAGCAGCTGTGGTTCCTGCTGCTCACTACTACTTCAAAACATTCAGGCTGTGACAACTTGTGCAGGCTTCCCAAAACTCAGATACAACCAAAGCAGGTGTCACGTTTCTTTCTGTAGTTGATCTTGGTGCTACCTGTACAGGCTCACATCCTTTTTGCCACAAATCTTTCCACTGATAATCACCCGTACACTTTTTGTCTAGCAAGGAGACTCACTCTACTTTCCCTCTCTATATATGTTTGAACTTGACTCAATGGTGTGGAAACTTTTTTCTTATAACCTTGATATTCAGTGTTAGATCCACACGGCCCCAGACTCTGTTCATCAACCACTGCTCTTATCAAATTGCCTTTCCTTTTTACCCCATGCACTGCATTGTGCTTCCTTTCAGATAACCATTCCCTCCCCCTGCAGATCACTGACCTATGGGAAGATCAGTTCAGTTACAGCTAGGATGAAACCATTCTCCATTACCCTCAACTGATCTCTTAGTTCTCTGACATTTTGTACACCAGCTACAAGGCAGAGTCTCTGTTTAGGCTAAGTGAGACTCAAAGTGGTTTATTTCAGTTTTCACATCACCAACCTTCTACAGTGATCCTTTCTGTCAGGACCAAACCAAAATAGTTTTCCTTCAGTCTAAACCAGAAAATAATAGTCTGAGACAAGTCTTAATAAAAGAGAAGTAAATGCCACTTTTCTGTATTTAGAAGCGGATGAGGATTTAAAAAAAAAATCCAAAGCCTGTGAACACCAAATACCTCCCACCCCCCACCCAGGGGATAGTTTAGTACCACCCCTGCTGATGCATACAAGTATTTTCTTAAAAAAGCACATTGCAAGAATGACTAGGTTATCCTACGTTGATCAGAAAGGCACAAGGATGTGTATAGTGGTGTGGGAAATGATCAACATTGCTGTCTTAATTGAGGTTGGTTTGGCAATTCATTTTTGCCTCAGTTTCCACAAAAATATAAAAAGCCTTTCCTGGACTGTTCTCACCTCAACCCATGGGATTTACATGGGATTCTCTTCCCCATCGCTCTGGGAGCGGGGCGGAAGAAGCAGGGGGGAGTGAGCAAGCAGCTGCGCTGTTCTGAGTTACCTGCTGGGCTTAAACCCTGACAGCGATACTTGGGGAATGCAATGTGTTATGTTCAAGTATCAACAGTATATTGAAGTAGAACTGGAGTCATAAGGAAATTCTTAAATTACACCCTCAATATTTAATATCCAAGCCCATGGTAACTGCCAGATACAAGGGTTAGCGGCACCTGTTGTTTCACTTTATAAGCAAGTTATTAATGTAAAAAGGACCACTCGGCTTTTCAAGATGAGAAAGTTTTCCTGTCTTGCTTTTGCCAGTAGCTAATGTGATGGGCAGAGCACTTCTCAGCAAGCATCGCGTTGCTTTTATGGAATCTTTGAACTGTTCAAACATTACCCAAAGTATGATTTACAAATCAGTGGACTCCTGTTTTCAGATGATACCATCAGCATGCAGCAATGACAGTAATAAGCCTTTGAATCAGTCATATTACTGTCATGAAGACCACAGGGATATTGGTCCTACAGCTGACAGTGGCACTGCAAGGCTAGGCTGTCTTCACAAGTAATTATATGCCTTCTATGCACAAAGCAGGTGAAGCTTTTTGTTTTAAAACAAAAAATAAATGGCATTTTGTACTTCTCTTGCAGTGTGCTGTCCTTTACACATCCATAAGCGGGCAAAGACTTCTTACACACAATATAGATTTGAATTGCAGCTCCCAGTTAGTGGATGTCCACAAGACCCATGAGACAGATGCACTTACCTTCTTTGCTAGGTCAGGTAAAACAGAAAATTTGTTTCCTATTTTACTTTGGGCTGGAGGAAGGGGAGGGAAAGGGAGCTGGAGTGATCACCTAGGGGGAAATCATGTTTTGTAACTTGCTGCTCCAAGCCTGAGCAACCGAAGTATTACAAAACTGAAAAGACAGATTTTGTGTTTTAGACATACCACCATAAAGGAAAGCTTGTGAAGGGAGCTACAAACATGTAATGCACAAAACTGCACAGTGGAAATGGACATCCTGACATAGTGTTGGAGGTTTGGGCGCTTAGGTTGGTTTGTTGGGGTTTTTTTGGGTTTGGTTTTTTTTTTTTTTTTTTTTTGCAAAGATGAATAAGCATTCTCCCAGACGCTGTCTGTAAAAGAGACCACAAAACAGCCACAGACCCCAGGTTAGTAGAACCAGAAGCTAGCAGAATATCTACGTACTTCCAAGAGTACACGTCTGTCTTTAGCAGGCTCCTTTATTCTTCCGTATTTGTAGCTTTTAAGGCCATTCAAGCTAACCGCTGAAGATGGTCAGAGAGATGCTGGTGAATCAGACAGCTCACATTCTAGCATGTTACAGGAAGAACTGTGCCAGCCCTTTGGCAGTAAGCCAGGTAAAACTCACTCGCGCTCCATCCTCCCCATGCCATTTGTTGCAGCAGATGGGTGACCACCCCTGCACCATCATAGTGCCAGAAAGGAAAATTTCAGGGAAAACTTTTCCTTTTCTTTCAAACATAATTAATGTCAGGTGCGATTCAATGGGAGTAATTACAACACATAGTCTGTGGTACTGGAAGCAAATGTCAATGCTGTTGAGAAAACTGATGATCATTGTTGTGGTTTAAGCCCAGCCGGTAACTCAGAACCACACAGCCGCTCGATGACTCCCTCCCCTTTTTCCCCCCAGCTCCCGTAGGGATGGGGAGGAGAATTGAAAGAATGTAAATCCCAAGGGTTGAGATAAGAACAGTCCAGTAACTAAGGTATAATACAAAACTACTACTACTACCACCAATAATAATAAGGGAAATAACAAGGGGAGAGAATATAAAAGGGGAAAGGGATTCTCTGTCTATGAACACATAGAGTGAAGCTCTGTTCATGCCACTCAACAACCCCAAGAGAAATGCAAACCACACAGCACATCCAGCATGTCAGCCAACTTCTTAAAGCCAGCAGTGGTAGAAAGTGAAAAGAATTCTCAAGCTGATGGCTGATTTACAATCATTTACAGTTGACTGGTGTCTTAAAATCCCTTTGAAGCTAAATGCTCAGCCATCCTGAGTATCTTGTCAGTGCAACTGTCAGTACGGTGTAAGATATTCCAAGTACTATAAGTCTCTTCCAGAATGGAAATATGTGACAAGATCCAGATAGACATCCCAAATCAGATGGGAGGCATTAATCCACTTAACATTATGAAGGAAGAAATGTCTGAGGTTAGATAAGGCTTTTTATCTCCAAGGATAGCATGCTCAAATTGAGTCTTCGTTTACTTGTGGTGAATGAAATATTCATCAGTGTACTGATTGTGTTACACTCCTTCTATTCAAGTGTTACAACTGGGAAATTAACTGACAACTAGCAATGAAATTAAAAGCTTTTCATCTTTAAACACCACTTTAGATACTGTCCAAACCAAGAGGGATTAAAAAAATGACCAAATGTTTTTACTGTATCATGGCGCAAGGGGGAATAGTGTCTCACCACAGTATTTTCTAAGTGTCATGTTGTCACAAAACGTGGTTTAGGGTTGCTCCAAGAACAACAATTGAACGAATTAGCAAGAGCAGTTTTAGTGTGAGTTACAAAGGCCCAACCTAACAGAATTCAATGGCAAGGTTCACTCTATTACTTATTATATGGGGGAAGCATACAAAGGAAAATGGAGGTAGAATCAAGTGAAAAAGATTTGTACACAGTGTTAAGGGGAAACGGGTAAGGTAGGCCCTCCTGTTGAGTCATGAGGTTCAGATTGGAACCCCTTGCTTTCTGAACTCCTGATGGAGCCTAGGTATGGCTGAATCTAGTGTTAGTCTCAGACTTGCTCAATGGTTTACATCTAAAGGATTAAAAGTGTCATTTAGCAGCAGTTTGCAGTTTTAAGGTGGATCTTCTCAAGTGAGTCAACAGAATTTTCTACATTGCTATAACAATCTATACATGCATACAAAAAGACATATAAAAGTATACCTGTTAAAAGTTTCCCCTGAGTCACCGAAATATTCATGTCTAATGTCTCAATTTCTCAGCAGGTGAGGGTCGAGCCTCAAGTAGTGAAGGACATCAGCCTGGGCTCCACCTTTTGGTGATGGCTCTTTGATTATCACAAACCTGAGAGTTTGCAAGCTCTGACCAGTGTTCTACTCAGAGGGAGATGCTGGTCGCCACCAGTACAGCTCAAAGGGCCTCACTTAGGGTCTCTGTTTATAGGGTTCACAAGATTATTTGCTTTAGTCAATAGTAAATCTCCATCCTGGCCACAATCCAAGTCGGTAATTACTAGAATTTTTTCAAAACTCCAATAACAGTGGTACTGTTCCACTCAAGCTACAATTAAGGGAAGGAGTGTTCTAGGGCTGTCATGGAATGACTGATTATCCCTCCTCTCACTTCCCACCATAGCCAGGGAACAGGAGTCCCTGGTATGACCCATGCCTCCCCGCTTAGCCATGTAAGTTCCTGGTACTATCAAGGGACGCTTCAGCATCCAACTCATTACACAAAGGCCAAGGCCTGACAGGCATTCCTGAGATCGTGGAGCAGCCCAGACGATGGAGAAGGGGGGGATGCACCACCACACATGTCCACAACCACAACTACTCAACATCAAGCGTTTGGTGAAGCAAGCCCGTGCACCACCGTCTTACCTGTACAGGCAATCTATCACTGTTGCACCACCACCTTCGAATTACGACCACAAGATATCTTTCTTCATAGAGGATATGTACAAAGTTCTACTTCCTTGTCCATTAAGCTCAATTAAAAGAAGTACAGTCAGTTGCTCCTCAACAGTACATACGTTACACTTCCCTGGTGAAGTTGGCCCAGCCAGCCAGATCTCATCTAACACCTCTGGAGCAGTGGTCTTCTTTTCCTTACACTACTTTGCTATTTCAGCTTTGAGGGAAGAAGTCAGAAACCTAGCTCTGCATGCTCAAAAGGGATTTATCTGTTTGTTGGGGGGTTTTTTGGTTGGTTTTTTTTTTTTAAATACAAAATCATGTGCAATTGATTTCCCAAGTCACTGAAGTCTTGAGCAGCATCCCAGCTTCTGCAAAGTGACACACATACACATCTCAACCAGTTACTTTTGAGTCTCCTCTTCAGCGTAGCCTAAGCTTCTATGTTAAGAGTAGCCTACGCCCTCAACTATCAGCTATGGACAGGCAATTAAAAGGGTGAAATGGGAATTAACATTTTCTACTAATTGAGAAAAAAAGAAAAAGATTTGTCACGGCCACAAAAGCAACCTTCCTAAGTGTCTCCATTGTTTACTTCTTGAGTAAGAACATAAGGGCAAAATCACAAGGTTTTCTTACTGTGGCACATAACTTCCATCGGATGCTGTTCCAGGTAGTCTTTCATAGACATCACCGACAATTCAATGAGCTCTACCTGTCAAATACCCCCTAACCTAAATCCAGTCACTCTTCAGATGTGCAAATATAACACAGGAAAACACAAAATGTAAACACCAGATGAGTTTCCCTGTACCGTTTCATTTTAGCAGTAAGAAGGGGACAGCAGGGAGGAAACCACAGCAAAACTTAGCAATTCCAAAACCTCAAGGAGAACAAACCCACAAAATACTAAGAAAAATATTTCAAAATTAGTTTTGATAAACAAGTTTAATAATCCACTACTTTACAGGAAGTTATTTAAAAGCTAGGCTTAAACAGAGAAACATCACTGAGACCTAAAAGACAGTTTTCAAACATCCACACCTAAGCCTTTGAGACTTCAGCAGCCAGGTTTGTTCAGTCTGCGAAGTACTGACTAGAAGTTCATTGTACATACCCAAGTGAATCGCTTTCTCTTCACACCGTACTCTGGAGCTGATCATCAGCAGTCTACTTCCAGTGCATGGAGGGTTCACAGGCAAAGCACAACACTCGGTTGGATTACCGTGCCCTCCTTACCCAGGGGATTCGTCTCCGGAAGCGCTCGCTCTTACAGCGCGACCTCACATTTCCAATATGACCTCCAGCCAGGTCTTTCTACTACTTGCTTTGCAATTGCTTGGCAATAAACTACCAAAGGACAAGGCTATGATAAACAGATGCTTGGTGAAGACCTCTACTTGAGCAGCAACCCAGACCTATGTGTAGTGCTGGACTACACATAAATACACAGCTTCCTGTTTTTCATAAAGCATAACACACGACTGCACAGAATTACCACTCCCTCTATGACAGATGTGAAAAGTGAGTGCATATACACCACAAATGAAAAATAAACATGTTCCCTATTCCCAGCAATAATCTGGGAAATTTAAACCAAGTAAGAAAAAAATAGAATTCTATTTATTTAGTTTGCTCCTTGGTTTCAGAGAAGTTTAAACAAGTGTCAATATAGACACAGCACTTTTTCTTCCGTGAGTAAGAGAGCAAGTCTGGCATGGCCATGCAATTCAGAACCGCATTTCATGCCCATTCCACCACATTAATCCAAGTCAGTCCAAACCTGAACCCTCAGAGAAGAGAAATCCATGTTTTCGAGAAAACAAAAAAGCCTACACTTTGCACATTTCAGAAGGGAAAAGCAAGTATCTTCACCTCAGTCCCAGCTGGGGTTTGAAGAGATGGTGCGCTCTGCTCTGACACGAGAATCTGCCAGGAGGCCAAGCGTAGCGCTCTCGCTACAGGATGCGGGAGGTAGGTGAGGTGATGCACCAGGCCAGTCACTGCAAGGCAGACTAACTGTAACTGCTCGCACCAAAACCAACTCTAAAAGTCACCTAGCTTGAGTCACCAGAATAATTCACTTTAGCAAAAACGAGACCAAGAAAAAGGTTCAGAGATGAGGCACAGGACTGGGGGAAGAAGCAATTACCTAACAGTGATCAGCGGGCGGGAAAGCCTCCTCTGTGGGTACCTCCCCGTCCCCCTCTGAAGCCACCCCTCTCACCCCGGAAGTTAGTTCTGTTCCTCTCTCTGCCCCTTTCTCCTCGGCCTGCTGAAGTCCCTCCTCTTCCTCCTCCCCTTGGAGCACCACCTCCCCGGTCAGACTTGGACTTGGGCGGCGGTGACTTGGGCCGAAGTCTCTCAATCTCTTCAGTACAGCCAGTCAGGTGGGAATTTGGAGCAGTGAAGTATGAAGAATACGTTTCTGCATTGAAATTGCTGTTTGTGAGGGTGGGTCCTACAGTCAGCCAACCTAGGGAACAAAACCAGAGTCAACAAAAGCAAGAAAAAAACTCAGGCTTCAAGGCCATTCTTGTCTTTTTCCCAGTCAATGAACTTTAAAGTGATAGGGACAAACACTTACCTACATGGCACCAGTGTTGAACAGAATTGAAAAGGTCACCTCTAGGAAAGCCAGGGTTGTTGGGAAGTGAAGATTTCAGTTTGATTATTTCTAAAGGCTTCTTTTATTTTCTTTCCCCCTCCCCCTTTCTTTTTTTTTTTCCTTTTTTTCTTTTTCTGATTACACATGGCTATGGGAACATTCATGCTGAGGTTTCACTAGAGTCCTTCCTACTTGTTCTTTGCTCTTACACTACCACAATGTTTTCCAGCCCCTTTAGGACCACACTAAACCAGATCAGCAAATTCATCTAGTTTAAAAATAACACCATCCTCATCCTCCTCCCCTTTTAAAAAAGGCAGTTAAACTTGAATTAGGTAATTTCGTCTCCAGAAACCAGTTGTGACAGTGCAGCCAAGAGCACAGCATGCTGGAAGCACGTATCTGAAAATCCAGAAACAATTCTGCTGAAGCCCACAATATGGACACACAGCTTAAAGAGTTAAATTAACCTGTTCATGCATACTCAGTGGGCACTTCAGCTTCACCAGATGAATTACAGCAGGCAGATATTTAAAGCACGAACATTCCTATTTCTTCAGATTATGAGCTAAAGTAGCACAGGATCTGTGATGAGTTTAGAATTTACAGTGTGCAATGCAATTCCAGGGTTACTACCAAATTTAGAAAACACAAAAGTTGAATTGGACTAACATGACCCCATGAGAAATTAACATATAAGAATTCACACACAACGGGACTGCAGTAACACCTGAACAATGTCTTTCTACCAAACAAAACAGCCCCCTCCACATACACACACAATAGCCAAAAGAATTAAGACTGACATCATCAGTCAACAAATAAAATGCAGTTACCTTCAATCTGATCCATCTATTTCTACGCATTTTTTATCACGCCAGATGCAGCATCCAGTGTAACACACTGGGTCTTCAGACACTGGCAACAGGACCAGCACTAAACTCACGGGGATTTAAAATCAGTTTAGAGATAGAAATAGCGCTTCTCAGAAGTGTAAACAGATGGCACATAGGGAAAAAAGAAATCTCAACTGAATTCTGTTATACTTGCTGATGAATTAAACAGATGAACAAGCAAAAAATACTGGTGAACAAAAAACCTTCTTCTGAAAAAATTGATAGAATTGATACTTGTCATACACTTTACAAACAACAGTTTTGTGACTGACAGATCTTCGTATAAACCAAAACTGTATCCCCTTGAGATCTATTGTCTCACCTAGGACAGGTCTGGAAACCTCTTTAGGACCCTGACAAGAATTTTACAAGCAGAGATTTCTGCTACTCTGTCTTGCAGATGATAAATACATCTTAATTTCTAGAGTTAGTGTGGAGTTTACTTCACTATTAAGTCCAAAAATAAAAGTTTAGTAGAAAGGAATTATTCAGAATTTGAACTTAAAGTACAGAAATTGTGCATTTTCCTATTCCAGTAGAAAAGTTATTAATTTCAGCATTTATCTTCAATTAGAGGTAACGTGGAACAAACAAGAGAGTAAAAGTCTTACTGTGTGAGCAATCATTTACTTCCAAAAATAAGTATTTATAAACCAAAACTTAACAGTAAGCAGTGTTAAAACTGGATTTGTGACTTGGTCTTGCTCTCAAAGACAGTAATAGAAATTATAATCTAATTGTAACATCCCTTAGTAGGGGTCTCTATGATGCTCCTGCAACACAAGCTGAGGATTCACCCTAAGACATTCTTGCTAAGAAAATACCCATGTGAGATCTTTAGTTCTAGCCAAATTTTCTGCTATTTGATCATGAGAGTTAGAACATTAACTAGGGCAGAAATCACTTTGCTACTGTCCAAGTGTTGGGAAAACTGTCAATCCCTCTGTTGCTGAACACTAGGCTGGTTAGTTTTCTGAATTTGAAGGGTAGGAAACCTGGAAATGTCTCCACCCAGTAGATTTTCTGCCTTCTGACTAGGTATTCATTATGGAGAAATCTCCAAGAAAGCTCATCCAGCTTTGGGCAGCATCCTAATCCCATGGTGGAGGGAAATCGAGTCATATGCAGAAATGCACAGTTATTCAGCTGGTGCAAGTCCTGGCAGAAGAATCATGCGTTAGGATTAACCATTATTGTCTCAGCTTCCATCAGAATCCATCAAGTGGTCTCAGATGATGGAAGAGGATTATTAAATCGGAATAGGGTTATTAAAGTAAATTAGAATTTAAGCATTTGACAAAAATAAACAGAACAGTTACCTGGCCGAATCGTACTGTCCCTTCCAAAAAGATGAAGACGTCGTCGTCCAAGGCAGAAATGCTCAATGATGTGAAAAATCTCTACGGGTTTTTCTATGTTGCCAATTTCAGGCTCTTCTGTGATGATGAGGTCAATATCAACATTAGCATGGATGAAGTCACCATCTGTACTGCGACGCACAGTTCCCTTAATGCCCATGAGGCAGTGCTCCTATGCACACAGAACACAGAAGAGTACCTGTCACGTGCTGCAAATACTGCTGCAGAACATACGCCTGTGGTTTTAGCGCAATGGAGAGAAAAGGAAATTGTGTAAGAGTAGAATCTACTGTGCCTAGAGAGAAAAGTCTGAAGCACAAACTAGAAGAACAGAATAAACTGGAGCTACCAAAACAGCCTTTGAAAACAAAGCAGAGACCAGTTAGCTGGCCAAAAGATATTTGGACTTCTTTAATTACAGCAAAGATAGAGCTCTAAGTTGACCACAAGGAAAGAGATTACAAGGTGATGGCAAGAGTAAGGGAATAGTTAATAATTATGATTAATACTTGTATCAGCATTCTGATCCTAACTTTATTCACGTAAATAATTTTCAAAGTTCTCAATCACAGAACAGCCACTCAGGGAAAATAAGATGTACTTTTTCAGACCATAACTCTGCTAACAGTAGCTTTCACCCTTAGATTCCTTTCTAGAAGATACGGCTGCATCAAAAAATTAAAACCATTATCAAATTGTCAATGTACTCTCACTCCATCAGCATTAAAATGTTCTTTAGCTGTGATAAGCATTGCTTTCCTCTAGAACACTGTAGATCAATTTAAGTGATGAATGAGGAATCACCGTAATTGGTACGGGATGGAAAGAGTGTTCTACATATTTCTTTCAGAGTTCTGTCTCTGGGATTATTAAACTCAGATGAGCCATTTCCTCCAGTACCATAAAAATACACTGATTCACTAAGTGCCACCAGATGGCTCTAAAAAAGGCTTCAGACAAGACTATGTAATCATTTACGGATTTTTAGGAAGGGTTTTAACTAAATTTAACTAAATGAAAAGGCAGAACACTGCCCAGCAAATATCCATCCAGCAAAGCCTCGTAAATCTAGTCTTTAGAAAAACTAGCCAAACCATTTTCTTTTCCTAACACATGGAATGTCATTCATCAATACCTTAGATTCTGCAACAGGTGGCACAGCATAAAGCATCCACCTAGAGATGCCTGAACTAAATGTAACAGGATAGCATTTGCTGTCGTGATCATTGGTAAATACATCTTGCACAACAGATTATTTAGTCAGAATAAGCTAGCTTGATTTTCAATGTTTGTTATTATAAATAGTGACCTCAGCCCAACCCTTGCTCAATAAACAGAGAAATCCTCTAATACCAGAAACTAGTCTCCTCAATACTCCTGTATTAGTTTTAACCTCTCCCTTAGGAGTGAGCTGCACATACTTGCAATATTATATGCAATAAAAATACAATATTTATAAGTCTAAATATTGTATAACTAATACAACACACTTTCAAACAAACTTCAGATTAATGTAAATGCCAGTCAAAGGAAGATTTCAGGTATCTAAAAGGGAAGTTTATACTCCTAAAAAATGGCAAATCTGAGACAGACTTGATGATGTTCAATACTCATGAATGATCAGTGAATGTAGAATGAGTCCTGAGGTTAAATGACACTTTTAATTATTAACTCATCAGCCAATTCTCTGTATTCAGTACAACTGCCATAGTTACACCCACATATACCCAAAACAATCCTTTATTAATCCTACCTACATTTTTCAAAGTTTCTTAATAACATACAGTTGAGTCTCTTGAATCAGAACACTTTTTTTCTCTTCTCTGCACCTTCTTCAATAGATGTCCTCCACAAAAATCCCCTAAGAAGCTGTTTATGTTAATTAAAGCAAGCTGACCAATTCTGTCATGTCTAGGAAGTCAGGCAATGCGACTGAGCCACCAGTCCTGTATCTGGTTTAAGCTCTGGGCACTTACTTGCAAGCATGTATTTAGGAAAACTAGTCAGTCTTCCAGAGTTATTTTTACAAAAACATCCATTTATAATTTACAGTTTTAAAGACTTCTTTTGACACTAAATTTAGTCAAACCGTACTGCTAATTTTAGTTCCTTTCAAAAGGTGTTCCTCCTCCAGCAAGTTTAATCTGGAAAGGAGCTTGTATTTTACACAAAAGGTATTGCTGACAGACCAACTGCTTATTTACCATTCACTCTTAACCAAAATGACCCAGAAGTCAAAGACACTGCAACGTAAAGTAACATTTTCTATTCAGTTTCCACCTTCCCTCTCGGGATTTCATTCTTCTTCCATCAATCTATGAATCCTCCCCAGGTACCTGCATTTCCACAAGGGTCAAATGAGTACCACATTTAATGGACTGTAATAGAAATCTACCAAGCAGTATTAAATGTAGATGAAACCTCTATACTTCACACTGACTAAAGTCAAATGGGACAGAAGTTCATCGTTCATCCTATGAATACGTTTATTTCCATATAATGTACACTGCAGAACAGAACTCTGAAGTCCGCATGTCTGCTTTCCTGAAAGCGTGCCACCAGCTGCTGTGGAGCACTGGGTGTATTACCAGCATAAAGAGACACGGTGGGGACAGAGGAGAAATTGAGCCAAACCTTTTACCTTGGTTCTTTGGAAAACAGCCTTAGGGTCGAGAGTCTTGGTCTTTCCAGGATTGTTCTTATTTGTTTTAATCCAGCAAATGTCCTCGCATCTTCTGTAGCCCCACTTGCGTAGACACTAAATATTACAATCAGATAAAACAGTTCACACTACACCAAATAACTTAAACTGAACACTCACATAGGTACTGTATTTTTCTTGAAGCATAGCTGGAAGAGAAGTTTGTCACAGATAACTGAAACAGTTTACTGGCAGGACTGTACTATGGTTTGTCAAGCTGCTCCCCTCCCAGAATTGGAAAGGGAAAAAAAAAAAAAACCCCAAGAAAGAAAAAGAAGAGGCTTATGGGCACAGACTTGTCTGCGCGTTGCTTCCCGGCCTCCCCCCCTTTTCTTAAATATCTAACCACTGCACAGATCCCCTTACAGAACTCTGCACTCATTTTTACCCAGTGACACCTAAACTTCATCAAAATCAGTCTGACCAGCATAGTGATCAGCTACCTTGGTCCTGTCTCCACTAACTGCTGCACTCTGATGGTTTTTCACATGAATGTAAAATTCTATAAATGGGAAGATAAATAGCCAAAAGCTTTTGCTACTATTTTGGGGTTTTATACCGGGCAAAAAACCCACCAAAACAAACCAAACCCACCCACCCCCAGCCTAACAAAACCAAAATGCAAACCCACCACCAAAACCAACTTACATGACTCTTTAATTCTTAACTCCTGCAAGTGTAGCCTTTGAAAGGGAGGAAATTGGGCATTAAGGACTCAAACTCATTTACTCATTTGGCTACTGCTGTGTTAAAGAACTCTCCAGCTACTACAGATACTACGACCAAAATCAATCTATCCAGAACAGCTATTTTAACCAAACTCACAATGAAAAGCAGACAAAGCAATCAGATTAGTAACTGCCTGTTGTCCTTATACAAATGCTGTATTGTTTTAGTAGAAAGCACTGCTCAAACTAAGCAAAGAGTGTTTCAGCACAGCAAGAGCCAACTGGAAATTCTTAGTCCACCAACCCAAGCACAAGCAGTGCTACACTGGCATAGAGAAAGATTACCCTAAAATTCCAAGATCTTACAGAGGAGTAAAACTTTGTAAAGCTCACTAAGAATAAACCTAATCTGAAAACAAGCAGTGCTAAGCACACAAGCTTATCTCACTTTACGAAACAGTAGCTTCTTTCTACTAGCATGAGTATTTCTGGCAGAAAACTATTAAGGTTTCTGTTGAAAAAAAAAAATATTGTAAATGCACTCAACATGGCAACCTGCTATGGCAAAATGCATACATCAGAACAAGACAGCAGTACAGCTTTCTAGACCCTATAGAATTATGCTTCCTCACATGGTCAGAGTAACTTATCTGGAACACAACAGTATCTAAAAAGTTAATGCCAGATACACTTAAATATATCTAATCCATTTAAAATTCTGTATCCTCTAACACAGTAACAAAATATCTCTTAGAAGCTACAGTTGAGATTTCTATACAGAAAAAGTCAATGATAAAAATAAACTGCTAAGCCTGTCCCTGATAAATTGAATTAAAACATCATCTTACCACTCGACCAAGATCCAGACCCTCGCCTGAACCGCACCACAGAAACACAAATGACCTTGGGGCTGCAATTTCTTCAATTTCCAACTTCATTATCTAATAACAACAGTAATAGAAGTGTTTATGAATTAAATATAAATTTCCTATTATATCAGGAAGAACATTAAATAAGTGTTGAAGCATTACAGCAGAAACCATCAGGAAGCACTTCTATTAAAAATTTTAGTCTGTATACCATTCACAGCCATCCTCTGAAAATTGTTTTCCAGAAAACATGTTGTAAAAGTTAATCAGAACCCAAGTCTATGTTTTCAACATAGCTGATGACCAGCTTAATTAATTCTTTTTAACAGAAATTCTATCTGCATAGAAAATTCCAGACTTCAGGGACTAATACAACCCACCACGTGATTTCCCCCCACCCAAACCTCTCCTTCATTTTATCATTCCATTGGTAGCAAAAAGATTTAGTAACACAGCCACAGTGCTCTGCTTCTTTTCAGCCCTGGGGTTACTTACATGAAGCTTGTGAAGACACATTATTAAAAAACCTCACCTCAATTCCTATTATTATATAGCAAAGACATTCTCTCCATTTTCCCTTTCAGGAAAAAAGAAGCAAGAATTTGTCATGACACCGCTCAACAATGACAAATGAGTAACATTCAGGATAAAATAACTTCAGATGCAAAGTATCTGCAATGTAGACGCAATGAGAAGATGCATCTACAACTTGCTAACACATCAACTCAAGCTTCATTTTGTGCCATTGTGAAGAAAAATTATGCAGTAGAAGCCATTCTAAGAGGGTGTGACTCCCAGCTAAGAGTATGACTCCTGCCCCAAACACTTCCGGTTTTTCTTTTAGGACAGAATGTTTTTCCCTGGGGCAATGCTACCAGGCACCTGTTTTACCTGATGTAACAGAATGGCTAATACAGAAGCTACTTATTCCTTAACCTTGTCACAGGCCTTTGTTTCCAAATTCATTCCTGAAAAGGTAGGCTGAATTTTATTTTGTTTCCATGATCCTTCAGTTTGACTGATTCACTTCTGAAGTTACACATGTGTAGGTTTCAGCCAAAGAACAAACTAAACCTAGTTTAAAGTAAGACCACCATTCTCCCCTGAATTGAACAGAACACAAGTAAGAAAATCTCAATAACAACTGCCTTCATCTACTTATTCACTTGTATTATGACGAATGTGCTGCTAATGCAGACATAGTCCTGCATACCTTTCAAGTAGGGTGTCTAAATAACGTGTATTTATTAGTTGCATATTCCCATTCACGCCTGAACCTAAGAATTCCTGACACCATTACACAAACATTTTTTTAATCTGCTGTTCCTCACCTCCAGATTGTCTGTACTGCTGTGAGGGTGGGGTTTGTTTTTCGGGTTTTTTTTGTGTGATTGTTTGTTTGTTGGTTTGGTTTTCTGCTTTTTGGGTTTCCCCTCCCCCCATGAGTAAAGTGTAGGTATATAGGGCAGAGCAAATTTACCACTATTTTTCACATTACAAGTTCTTTATTCAATGCTCAAGTGAAGGAATTCTCCAGTTCAATCTTGAAGGACAGGGCAATTTGGCAGCAGGCTTTATGTCATCAAATTGTTATGCTTGATGACATCCAGCACTTCATAGCCTCCAGCCTTCACCTTGCTTTTCCAGGGCTCACTTTATTGGAAGGGTAAAGATATAGAACGCAGTTACTTATTAATACATCTATATACTGTTTCCTTCTTTACAAGCATCTACATGCATTACTACAGAAGGAACTTGAAAATCTTTACTCTGACTCAATCCTCTAAATGTTTACTAGAGCACAATAAAACAAGAGCAGCAACAGTGATCTCAGAAAAGATCACATCTTACACATTAAGATTTCTCCTTGTTACCAAAAAGGGGTCAGAAATCAACATGACTTAAAAAAAAAAAAAGAAAAATCCTAATCTGTTGACATGACTAAACAGTAAGGGAATACATAAATACAAGCAAAACAATCCACAAGCAGGGTTTATCTATTTTATTAGGCTTCTCAGGATTACAGTTGGTTTGACTGTAAAAATTTCCTGTCCAATCAGTACTCTGGAGAAAGGAGGTATGTCATTGAAACATACCCATCTCTTTTGACTAGATGACCAGCGTATTAAAAAGCATACCTTAAAAACCTTTTTGAGAATTTCAAGAAACAAGGGAATATTTACAACGGATACTCTGAATTTCAATAGCAAAAAACAAATAGAAAACTCACAGAGGGTAGGGAGAAATAACACTGTTATTAGATTTCAGTTTTCAACCAGGCTCAGGGAGAATAAGAAGGTAGATGTAATTCATTAAACTCCTCAAAAAAAAAACCAGCCCCCATCTTTCAAGCACAAATAGTGCAGGCATGCATACAATATAAAACTTACTTTTTGTAAGAATCTAGACTTCTCTTCAAAAACATAACAAAAGAACATACTCTATTTTTTCTTAAAAAAAGGGAAAAAAAAAAAAAACCCTAAAATTTTTTGCTTAATTACATGTATGAAATCTTCTTCACAGCAAGAAAAATACTTACATCATCCCAGGTCCAGCATTTTTCATTAGCAGTAATGCCAGTCTCTCGGTAGTATTCTTCCAGTGGTGGTTCCAGAAGAATCACATCAAATTTGGACTTCAGTTCTCTAATATCAAAAGCTTCCAAATCTGCTTGTAAGTACCTGTTTAAACAAAAGATGATCGACTGCTTGGACAAACTGTAACACTGGTTTGAAAATTATACTCCACAAAGCACGTCCGTGTCAGCAGTTAAGAGTAGCGCCTCCTTGTGTAGTCCGTATAGCTCATACGCACCAAGACCAGTAGAGATGCATAACACATTCTCACTTAACCTAGGCTGGATGCTGTTGCATTAGGTTTTAAAAAGTAGGCTTTCTCTAAATAAACAGCTTTCAGGATTCTAATTTAGCAAGCAGGAAACAGATGCCTGCACAGATGGTACAATATGCACAGAATCACTGAACTTTGTGTACATCCATAGACTATACAGGAAAAAATATCAACATTTAAGACTCAAACTCTCACTACCTGGCTAACGGACTTTTGGTTTGCTACAAGGTGGCCTATTTTTAGAATTGCCACTTACTACATGTTATGTTCAGAAGATTCTGAACACTGGAAATGTGGTTACTTTTCATACAGTAGAAATCTATTTCTCTGTCGCTATAACAAAAGTCTAATCCCCATACACACTGATTTTATTATATACACTCTCAAATGTACTCTTACGACTGGCCTCCACACCTGCCCACCACTCACTGCTGCATCACTATGAAAAGAATAACACTACCCTCCCCTCAATACCTTTAATCTTCAAAAAGCCGATCAGCAGAGCACCACCTCCCCCTTCCAAACAAAGTGAATAGAAGAGATTATTATTCCGTAAGCATATTTGGTATTATCAGAAGGCAGCATTTGGTTACTATTTTTCCCCTGTTGTGCTTTAAGACTAAAAATGCCAAAACGTATCTAACTTCAAAATGGCAACCTGAGTTTTGCAGTTTGTGTTTCAGTTGTTCAAATAACTATTTCAGAGGTTTTCCTGTGACTATCATGAAGTAATGCTGTTTTACTCTGTACAGATTATGACTACAGTATAACAAAAGCATTAGGTTCAACATTCAGACAGGTTCAAATTCCTGGGAGTAACACGCAGCATGCTTATACTGTGCCTAACCTTCAGCAAAAACTCAGAGGTAATTCAAAGTGAATATGACAAATCACTTCCAGCCAACCTAAACTTTTCTCGTCTTAAACTCCAATCTGATTAATGGATACTAAGAAAATGGCCGAACATTATAAAACAAAAAGTTGTTAGGAGAACAACTAATGTTATATCAAGAGGCCATTTTTTTAAAGCTTTTCTTGTTACTGTAAACTGCCTGATATCATGAGATCCACAATCATACTGTGTTCTTTTAGTTCCCAAATTAAAGCCTGCTGTTCAATCAACTGACAGTTCTATCTTAAAAACCAAAGCTTTAGATACTATGAATAATCACACACTGGAAAAACAAACCAGCTTATATACACCATATGAAACATCTAGATTGAACTAGCAAAATCTAACTGATTTTATTCTTCTGAAGTTTCAATTGATTAAATTGTATATACAAACAGAAATAGAAAATGTAAATTCTGAGCAGGTGCTAAAAGACTGAGATTTGCAAAGCAGACAGCTAACTTCAAACAGGTCTGGAGAGAAAGGCATTTTCCACAAGAACACTTACATGGGAGGAGTGTTAGATTTAGATATCAGCTCATCCTTCAACCTGATGAGCTCTCTAAGTTTTGGGTATTCTTCAAACCTATCTGCTAAGCCTAAGAAGAAGAAGAAAACATGAAGTTAACAACTACTTAAGAGAGTAAATCTGTATCAATCAAGCATTGTCCAGTATTCTGAATAGGACCCAATGTTAATACTTAGCCTTATTTTAATTTCTGTTAGAACAAACCAAACCCTTCAAAGAAGTTTTTTGTTCAGTACTTCATAAAAGACTCCCGCCTTCACCCAGTTAATTATGACTGTTACTGAATGTAGTGTCTGTGCTCTAACCTTCTGTAGAGCGCTACAGTGATCAGGAGTTCACAATCCCTTCTACCAGAAGGAAACAATCTTTCATTTAAATTCAAAGTGCCAGAACGATGAGAGGAAGTTATTTTGCTATCCCCTACATCCATAAGTTCATATTAAGATCTGAGTAACATTCATTTACTCTTTTTTAACCTTTGAAGACTATTTCTAAGGCAGCAGCTGGGGTACGGCTGATTCCCTTTGGCAACCTTTACATTGGGATTGGGTACTCTGGCATCAGTCATGAAGATTTGAACACGTGGATTTATTTATTGGGTTCCTAGACTTAACTTTCTGATGTTACTTTTCAAATCTTTTGTATGTACAGAATGCAATAGGGAGAATCCTAATTAGGTTTTCTGCAGCAAACTTTTTTAAAAAAAGAAAAAAATCCAAACCATTAAACTTTTCACAGGATCAACCAGGTTGGAAAAGACCTTCAAGATCATCAGGCCCAACCACCACCCCAGCACTGCCAAGACCACCACTAAACCGCATCACTGAGGGCCTCATATACAAGGTTTTTTTAACACTTCCAGGGATGGTGATTCCACCATTCCCTAAGCAGCCTGTTCCAGTACCTGATTCCGTATATTACATTCCCCCTTCAAAAATTAAGTAGAGACAGTATGTTTTGGTTATTGCTAGCAGTAGACTCAGCACAAACCAAAAAAGGTACCATTCCCACCTCCCAATCACTATCAGTTCAACTAATAGAGTTATTTACAAAGTTTCACATTGATTTAAATTTACCACTTTAACTGGTACTATTCCATGGGAGGAGGGGAAGGAAAGAACACACCACCACCTAAACCCACAAACCCCACAAGGCTTCATTCCCCTCCTTATTTTAATTTTAATTCCAGCTTCTGAACTCCCAACCCTAGCATAGAATCATAGAATAGCTTGGGTTGGAAGGGAGCTTCAGACGCCATCTAGTCCAACCCCCTTGCAATGAGCAGGGAAATCTTCAACTAGATCTGATTGCCCAGAACCACATCCAGCCTGGCCTTCAATGTCTTCAGCGATGGTGCATCCACCACCTCCCCGGGCAACCTGTGCCAGTATTTTACCGCCCTTATTGTAAAGAAATTTCTTCCTCGCATCCAGCCTGAATCTCCCCTCTTTTAGTTTAAAACGATCACCCCTTGTCTTGTCCCAACAAGCCCTGCTAAAAAGTCTCTCCCCATAATAAGCAGCTGTGTTACAAGCACAGGTTGGGTTGGGGGGCACTTCTGAGCAGACTAGATGGCTAACTAGGCCATGAAGCAAAGACTCACTTCTGGTCCCTTTTGCTTAAGACGAGTGAAAGAAATAAAAGAACCAGCAGATCCTGGAGCCAATAAAAATATAATCAAGGAGAAAAGCAAGCAACAACAGAATTACACTGGTAAAAGCCAAGTTGTTAGTATCAAACCTCATTCTCTCTTATTCCATGTGCATAAAACACCCAAAAGTTTTCATTTTCCTTATATAATACATAACTTAAAAACTGTGTTCTCCTGATTTCCAACGCAAGTCAAATACTCCTGACCAGCAGAAACAGCAGTCAACTATTCCCAGCTAAGCAGCAGATGTAAACCAACTTTCAATCAAGATGAATGCAGTTGTTAAAAAACAAACAAACAAAAACAAACCACCAAAATGAAAAACAACCAACAAACCAACTAAGGCAAAACCCACAGGTCTCCCCCACTCTACCAACAGCAACATCAGAAAGATACAACTGGGTGTTCTGAAACCACTCCTTCCCCACTGCTTTTTGTATGGTCACATCCAATTGCAAGGAAGCACCTAAGTAGAGGTTTGATTGTCATGTAGAAAATGTGTGCTAACCAATATGCAACTTGACATAACTCATATCTAATAAAGGGTCTAGACTAACTGCTGCTGACACGTTCATTTCCATATTAATACTCATATAACAATCTGTCCTGTCCCCAATTCTTTCTGTGGCAGAGAAGACAGAGTAAATAACGTGGGCTGCTGTATCTTCATAATCATCTTATTTCAAAGAACAGTGTCGTTCAAGTACACAACTGTGAAGCCCAAGGGCTTTTCAGATAAAGACATAACTGAGTCAAAACAGCCTATTTTTCATATTTCATATGAAACACCCAGATGTGTTTCACAGCAGCATTCACAAAATGAGAAGAATAAAAACTAACTGCTTCAATAAGCAAATAAAACCTGTTTGGGCTGGCATCTATAAACAACACACTTGCCCTGACAATCTTAAACTTGATAAAATACAGAGAACTGTTGTAAAAAACTGCAGAGGGAGGTGTCCTGCTTTTTTCAAAAACTATATAACTACCAGGCACCCATTCTGGGGCACAAGACCAAATCATACTTTAGTTTTAGAAAGATTAAATTCAGGCCTAATAAAATAAGATCTCAATAACAAGTTCAGTAATGGCAGGACAAACATAAACTTTAAAAATACCATCCTCTAAATTCAGTAATGTGTTGGGCCTTCTGATGAGTTGTCAGCAGCTACATAATTTAGCTGGTAAATATTATCTGACTTAAATATAAATATAAGTATTTTCCATACTTTGCATGCTACATGCATTCTTGGAGGCAATATAGTCCAGGAAGCAGCTGAGCTGTAAGTCAGTTATTCAAACTTCCAAAGGTTCCAATATCTGCTCAATAGACTCATCTACTTCCTGGAATTAAAAAGAGCTTAGTTTTGAAAAAATCTTCCTGGTTAAATACCAGGAGTTAAAAACCAAGAGTAAGAGTAGCCTTGGTAATAATCACCTCCTAAATGATTAAAAATAAAATTATTCATATAAATATATATATTGATATATATGCTTACAGAGAGACAAAACTACGAAGTATATATCTATATGCATTTCCCAGTAACTGTCAGGAATTAAAAAGGGGAAGAAAAAGTAGCGCTATTGAATAAAACCGATACTATGACATACCAACATCTCTGATGAAGTTCTGGGGTCTGTGTCCTGTATCCACAAAGTGCTGGCAGTAATCATTGTGTGGGTTTAAGCTCTGAGTACCCTGGAGAACAACAGGGAGTTCAGTGAGCGCAACAGGTAGATAAGTGGACATACACAAATACTACATGTGTTAGTCTGATAAATAAGAAAGTAATAGGCTGGGGTTTTTCTTTCCAACATGCTTTTCTAAGCTACGCTAGTCAAAACCATCATTGTGTTTTTAGTTCCAAATCAGGCCCACCGTTACCATTACCACTGCAAGTTGACCCAGATCTTTAGTCAGGTCAATGTCAGCACTAGTTACAGTCCTACCTTTCACAGGAAACTTTCATACTTGTGAATTCAAGTTCATTACTTCAGCCTCCAAAGATGATTTCAAATACCATCATTGCAGAAATACTTTAACATAACCATGTCAGCTGTAACCACACTTCTAATTGCAAAAGCAGCTCACCTTAAGAAAGGTACTGGAATCTTTGTAAATCTCTTCTTCATACGGCAGGTTCTCTTCATCTTGCTGCAGCTCTACTTCATCCTTGGAAATAAAACAGGTATGGCAATTATGCAAGATCATGCTGTTTCTCTCTTCATTACGATTCTGCTGCTTAAGGAAGGATGTGGGCTGTCTACGAAGAGAAGTCTCCTACAACAGCAGTCACTAATGATTCCAACTCCAGTTTTGGAGGAGAAAAACGATTTACGTATTCCCAGAGGTCTGCTTCTCTCTTAATAAGGAGGAGAGTGTTATTGGGAAAGGTGTCTGAAAGAAGAATAAAATAAAAACCCCTTAATTTCCAGACCCTAACGGTGTAGGGAGTGCTTTACAAGGGGTGGAACTTTTAATCTTTGTCTCTCCAAAATATCACTCCTTGCACTAAAGCAAATTATTTATTTTGTTGAAGCTCTTAAGTAGTAGAACCTCTGAATATTTATATCCGTTCAATCATCTCTTCTGTTCCAATCTTATCAGCTGAAACCACCTCCTCTATATAAATCTGTCCAAGTCACACTTTGCAGAAAGAGCACACGGTACAAGCCAGTATTTCATTTGGACTGTTCTTAAAAGTAACTTTAAAATTACCATTTTATAGTCTCAAAATTTACAGAAACCAGGAATTGCATTGCAATTTTTTTCCCCCAGTTAGTGTGTCACCAACTGTTCATTCATTCGATTTCTGGAGTTCAGAGATCTGTCACACTGACATACTCTGAACATCCAACATAGAACTTGGAACAGAAACAAAAGAAGAGAGTCACTTCTTCATGTCACTTTCTTGTTCTCCCATTGATCCTGAGACAAACTAGTATATATATTATACAGAAATAAAACTGAAGAACCACTAACATCATCTATCGTATTTTAGTAGAATGATTACACTCCTTCATACATTAGTGATTACGACACAAATGCTTGATTGGTTAATACAATGCTTCATGTGGGGAGAAAAGCAGTCTCAAGGATGAAGGGTTTTTTTGGGTTTTTTTTTTTTAACATTTTAGCTCACTGAAATAAAAGGAATGATGGAGAACCAGATTTTTCATAGAAAAGAACTCAACTTCTCCCCACTGACACACACCTTAAGTTGAAGTCTTCTTGCTTGACAAACCCAATAGCCTTCTGCTTGACAATGCAACATGCTTGGCTGATGTGAGCCAAGCAGTAGACATGGTCTACCTTGATTTGTCCAGGAATTTTGACACAGTTTCCCAGAGCCTCTTTCCAAGAAACTGATGCATTACAGTCTGTACAAATGACCTGCGCAGTGGGTGGGGAACTGGCTGACAGGCTGCACCCAGACAGTAGCGGTAAATAGCTCCTTCTCCAGCTGGTGACCTGTCACTAGTGGGGTCCCCCTGGGATCAGTATTGGGCCCAACCCTGTTTAATATCTTGATAAATTATCTGGATGATGGGATCAAGCATACCCTGACCAAGTTTGCCGATGATACCAATCTGAGAGTGGAAATGGGACACCTCAGAAAGGAGAGCCAGCCTTCAGGAAGACCTGGATAGGATGGAAGAGTGGGCTAACAAGAACCTTATGAAGTTGAGAACTCTTCGCTGAGAATATCAGGCTTTGGAATAATCTCCCCAGGGAAGTGGTGGATTCCCCAACATTGGACACTTTTAAGATCTGGCTGGACAGGGTGCTGGGCCATCTTGTCTAGACCATGCTTTTGCCAAGAAATGTTGGACCAGATGATCCTCAAGATCCCTTCCAACCTGGGATTCTATGATTCTATGAAAAGATGTAGAGAAGAGGCTATTATTACTGCTGCATTTACCCTGTGCTACACAAGCTGTCTGAATGAAGAATGAAAAAATAAGTGTTCTCCCTAGTTTGATCCCTCTAGCTACGGAAATCTTAAAACAAGCTCTGTTTTCTTTCCAACTGGGAGCTTTGAACAAACTTCTGAAATGCCTGCTGTGATTAATAGGTCACAGGTGAAGAACTTCCAGAGGTATGTTTTGGGTTTTTTTTGTTTGTTTGTTTTGCTTGTTTAACCAGACCAAAAACAAACAACCCCAAAACAACTGAAAGCTTGAGTTTTCCTAAAAACTGCTTATGCCATCATAAGTTTACACGTGTTCCCCTCTTCCATTTTCCTCTAAATTTTGCTGATGATAAGCACTTGTTAGATGCCTACTTCTGACTCATTCAAGTTCTCTTCATGCCTTAGTAAGCAATTAAAAAAAGTATCTTGTGACCACAAACAAAATGCCCACACCACCAACTTCACCAGCTTCAAAGGGAAAAAGGACATAGTCAAACCAGAGACAGAATAAAATTAACCATAATAAAAGATACAATCAAACATAACACAAGATACTAGGTTCTTGTACATTAACCGTCCTCATTTTCCATATCATGTACATCGTTGCTGAAACAAAAACTACCCACAATATTCAAGCATATAGTTTTTCCAAGTGATTAGAGACACATTCAGCAATTATCACAATTCAGCCAAGGAAGACTTTTTCAGCCTCCAGAATAATGACAAGGAAGTACTCTAAGCTTGCAGTCCACTACTTGCAGTAACACAGTAGAACAGGACTGTACCAAATTAAGCTGGCAGACAGCAAATTTGAATGACAGGTATTTTTTTACTTCATACAAAGTTAAAACTCTGGAACTCTTTGCCACGAAACACTGGTGATACCAAACAGTTACAAAGGTTCAAACAATTGAGTAAATTCACCTGGGGGAGGGGAAAGTGACAAGCAACAATCACAACTCTCAGAAGGCTATGAAAAGCCTGGGAGCGGCAGCAGATAGTCTAGTCCCATTATCTGTCACTTCCAAATACAGGCCAGGAAGCTCAACTAACCTAGTCCATAGAATCATAGAATAGTTAGGGTTGGAAAGGACCTTAAGATCATCTAGTTCCAAACCCCCTGCCATGGGCAGGGATGCCTCACCCCAGACCATGTCACCCTGTCCAACCTGGCCTTGAACACTGACAGGGATGGAGCATTCACAACACCCTTGGGCAACCTGTTCCAGTGCCTCACCACGCTCACAATAAAGAACATCTTCCTCATATCTAACCTGAACTTCCCCTGTGTAAGTTTGAAACCATTACTCCTTGTCCTATTGCTACAGCCCCTGATGAAGAGTCCCTCTCCAGCACCCTTCTAGGTCCCCTTCAGATACTGGAAGGCTGCTGTAAGGTCACCATGCAGCTTCTTGTCTCCAACACCGCAAATCAGCGTTTTAGAGACATATGAGCCACTTCACACTGGAAATACTTGCCTCTAATTTTCCTAATAAAGCCAACAAATTTGCAATATTGTCTGCAACACTAGTAGTTAAGTTTATTACTACTTTTGTCTAAAGAGTACTAAACTCAATCCGATAGGGCTTGATACCATAAGGATCTAGATTTTTGTATCAGTTCATATTACAAGAGTGAATTTAAACAGGCTCAAAGTAGTAGGGAAAAAAATTACATAAATACAGATGGGATTTTACTAAGTTTTTATCTCCTTGTCATGTGGAAATCGGCAACATCTGCAGAACACATCTGATGACTCCACAACAGATGTTCTACTTGGGGGTTTCAAGTTTCTTATATCTATTCATCTCCTTGACTGAAGTTGGTCCCAGCTAGTATTATTAAAGTATTTTTCAATTTCAACAATATAGCAAGAGACTGGCCACTTGCAAGTGGTTACAGCCCACCTCAGAGTAAGTCTTCTCCATGCTAGTGCAGAAAATGTTAATTATAATGTTCAGATACTCTGCCAACTGAAGTGACTTATCCACATATATTTTACAGAAAAAAAAAAAAGTTGTTAAGCACCTACTTGGTGAAAGAGTAAAATAAACTGATATGAACTGATGGGATTATAAAGATTCCACAAATAGTGCACAAAGAAATCCCTTCTTTGAGGTGGCGACTTCATTGGTTTGCTAAATAAGACATACAGAATAACACTTAGCATGTTTAGACTTATAAAAATCAATCATCACAAATACATTACTTGTCACACATTACCTTTTTGCTTTTGTGAGACAGAAGATAGACATTTTTACCAACACATTTACATTTAGAACACAAATGTAACGCTACCAAAGCCTCATATTTCAAAAATTACTATTTTTAGGCATCCATGAGAACAGCAGACACTGTATTACTTCATAAATGCACTGACCTTGATTCTACTTAATCAAAAAAGCAAGGTGGCTAGCACAAGTTAAAAAGGAAGGGGGAGGATATATACCGCAACAAGATCACAAAGCAAATCAGAAACATAGCTGTACCATAATCATGCCTTTGCTTAACCTTGGTTCTCTACCACTCAGCTAAGACAACACATTAGATATGAAAAAAAGAAAGCTGTTCGTAGCTCCTGGATGAGCATTTGAAAAAATGAAGGGGATGAGAGTGACAACCACTTATGCTTCAATGATCATGGAAACACTTTGGTTTTCTTTAAACCGAATTTTTCCTGGATATTTTGGATACTTAAAGCATACTCCAAGCCAAGCATCTTACTTCCACTTCCTTAGAATATCTCGTTTCTTCCATTCACCCAGAACTGCATTCCTTTGCACTTAACAGGCAGGTAGGAAGACACCATCAGCCTCCCTGTATCTCATCCAGTGGCCTGTGCCTCTTGCTAAATGGAAGGTTTTCTTCTGACACAAAGAATTCTGGTCAAGATGTTTCCTGTGTGTACCCACATTTTACCATTTCTTTCCACGCAAGACAGCCATTGCCTGTGGGTACTATCACCTAAGCCCACCTAGAAGCAGCGCTAAATTAAGCCTCCAAAAGTTGGGTTCTGGTGCACATACAGTTCAATGCACCTAAGCCACATCTGAAGAGAAATGTTTAGTGTCTGTGCCCCCTCTCTTAGATCTCTGCCGTGGGAAACATCAAGGGAGATGCCACTGAAGGACACGTGTTTTAAAGTGTCTATAGACATCACTTTTATTTTTATTTATACACACACATACGAATTTTGTAAATCCCTCAGACACCCATGAACACCAGAGAAAAGTAACTATTCCTTTTTTTTTTTTTTCTTACCTTATATTCTTCAATCTCTTCCTCATCAGCTTCTCCCTCATCTGGGTATTTGCGTTTTGCATTTGGTGCAGAAGTATCATAAGCAGCCCTATAAAAATCCAAAAACGATCTTCATATAAAATCGTTTCTCTTTTCAGAGAGAACTTTTGAGAGATCTCTGACAATCTTCCTTGACTACATATTTCTGTTACAAGTTCGAAACTTTTTTGAAACTTTGTGTACGAGAAGCTGTTCCTTTCTCAGTATATTTGAGACCAGCACAACTTCTTAAGGACAGGACTCCTGAAAACAGGTTTCTCAATTCCTTACTTTTCTGCTCTAAAACGTACAGCTAACTTTTACCAAAGCAGTACATCTACAAAGTTAAGCCTGACCACACAAGAGGATTACTATTACATGTGAGAACTAATAAGTAGTAGGTACACTTAGACATGCCTACTGCTCTGTAAGAACTTTTAAATTGCCCTGTAGTTGCTCTTAGCAAAAGCATAAAGACTCTAGGACAATGCAGCAGGCATACACGAAATTCACACCTCAGTTTTGCTCCACAGTAGCTTTTTAACATAGGAAGCAAAAGTTAACCTTACTTTCCTTAATTTCCAAACTACTATTAAACGTGAGTGTCTAAACCATACTCACCTTATTCAAAGGTCAGATCTGAGTAACTAAAGTATTTTCTTTCACTGGATTGTATGTTATTAAACAAACCGTAAGTTGGTTTTTTTTTTTTTGCTTTTTGGAGCGCAACCTTTATGTACTTCAAAGGCTTGTATTACTGTTAAACTCACCCCTCATTTCAAACAGAAACTGCACTGATACTGACCTGCACGTCTCTCTTGTTTCAGCGATCTCCCGCTGGTCATCCTTACTGTTCAGCACGGCACCGATACTGTCCGCATTCTCAGCTCCTAACTGAACAACAGGCAAAGCAAATTCACGCCACAGCTCACACTGATAAAAAAAAAAAACCAGGCAGTAACGATGGAAGCCGAAAGGCCGCTCTTTAAGCCTGACTCACCCTCCCACCAGCCAGGCCCGCCTGCAGGCTGGCTGGAGGCGCCAGCAGCGACCACCTCTCCAGCCTCAGCCGCGGGTCCAAACCGGGCAGCACCCTGGGACTCGCTGCTTACCTGTGCCCCTCGCCGCTCACCAGAAGCAGGGCCCCTTCCTGGCGTTACCGTCGAGCAGCCTCCACAAAGGCCCACCCGCCGCCGTTAGCACAACCGGTGCACCTGAGGCGGCACGCGCCAGCATCCCCCGCACGCCGGGAAAGCGCGGGCCCCACGCGCTCCAGCGCCCGGCCCGCCCCGGCCCGGCCCGGCCCGCCGGAGGATAGTGTCGTCGGTACCTGCTGCGCCAGGAGCTGCCGGCGAAGCTTCTGCCGCTCCCTGATCTCCTGCAGGCGGCTGTTCATCACCGCGCCGCTGACCTCTGCCACCCGCTTCGCCTGGCTCCCGCCCGTGCGTCACTTCCGTCTCTACGTCAATGGCGCGTAACACGTTGGCCATCTTGGCTGCGGTGGCGGAGGCCGGGTGGGGCGGCGGCGACCGGGGCCCGCGGGGCCCGAGCAGCGTGGGGGCGTGGCGGGATCGCCGCGGGAGGCAGCGCCCCCCCGCGCAGCGCCGCCCCGCGCAGCGCCCCCCCGCGCAGCGCCTCCCTGGATGTGGTGGCCGAGCTCCAACCAGGATATCTGACCTACAGATAAATCGATGGTAAAGCACGATGTGCTAGCTTCCAGACTGGTGGAAATCCCATTTCCAGACTCTTAAGGAATGGCTGAGCAGACTGCTTGCCTGTTTTAACATAATTTAAGTGTTTTTCAAGTATAAATGTTAAATTCATTTTCACTTGACCACTGCAGTTTAAGTTTCATCACTAACTCCAAGCAAACAGCTCTAAAAAATCTTCAGCAAGCTGTTCTCACCAAAGTTTAGTCTCCAGGGTATTTCACAGCTGTGACAGTTTACTGCAATTTGTTGCACATTGGGGGCTGTATCTTAGTTTTACATGCAGTGGCTTTTCTTTGTCACCCTCTCCTGCGGCCAGAATGCTGCTTCTCCTACAGATTCTTGCCGCAGTACATTCTTTATATCCAGTTTCAATATTTGTAGGTTATTTGTAGGTTAATGTTTTGCCTCCTTTATGTTTTACCTCCATCTTTCTGCTTGTTTCATGTTCTGGCTTGAGGGAGCTTAGCAAAATCTTCAAAGGATTTTTCATCTAAGTTCTGGTTTCTGTCACGCTTCCTCCTTTCTCTCCTCTCATGTCTCTGAATGTATATAATTTATATTGCATACTGATTTTTATTCTGGCAGCTATTAATACAAGAGTGAAGACTGAAGTAAAGGCCTGCAGTCTAGGTTCAAAAGTTGTGCACAAAACTTCAGTTCCCAGCATCTCACAAAAGGAAACTTAACAAAAGAATAAAGAAACATCATAAATTATCTCAAGTTACAATTAATGCTAATGTTTGCACTCCTGAAATAGACTGATAATTGTAATTTCCTGAAATTATCAGACCCAAAGATGTGACAAGAGCTGAAAAGTGACATTCGGTGCTCTGTTAAGGGAGTGTGGTGTGCCTCTGGTGGTATCTTAGTGCTAGGTACCATCACGCTTTCATGATACAAGCTGTTATTCTCTTTTTTATTTTATCTGGTATATATGTCAATGACATTATGCAGATCAAACTTAAAACTGAGGAAGACCCGTGAAGAAAAAGAAATTAGAGTAGTGCAGACTAAGGCAGAAAGAAATTGTTTCCAGCTACTCACATTTCTCAGAGACAGAGGATCCTAGAAAAATGGTAAAGCTTTCAAATGTTAAAAACCAAAAATACCAAGAGGTGATTTTTTTTATCTCCTTGGGGAATGGATCACTAGTTATACCGTTCTATCTATGGAAATGTTATGGAACAAGAAGTGCTATCTCATACTACTTACTGCATGCTTCTTTCTTATTGTTGGCTGTAATGAATACAGCAGAAGTCCCTGCATAGTAACAAAGTCACTTCCTCCTGGATGCAATATGATCAAGTTTGTGTGAGCCTGCACACTGTTTTTAGAACCAGTTGCTTAGATGAGCTAATCTTAAGAAACACTGATGGCTCTAAAAGATGTTACACTATAAACATACACTGTTTCACAATAAAAAGTTTGTATTTTTGCAGAATGCACCTTGCCTTTCTTCCTCTCTGTATGCTGTGGGTTTGGCCCTCTGAGTCTTGTATGCAGTCTGTAGTCAAGTTTTGTCTGTTGAGATAAGTATCATGCCAAATTCTGGCAGTCTGGAGTCAAGAGCTACACACACACATACGCTGTTCCATAATCCAAACTATACAGATTTGAGTTTGAGTACTGATACTTGATCACTGTTTTGATTACTCCACAATTTTCTGTGGCTTTTAATCTTATCATGGAATCATCAGAAAATAGAATCCTCTAATCCAGCCTCACATTCTGAGGTCATCTCTGATGTTGTGTCAAACGTACAAATATGTAGTACTGGAAATGTATCAGCCTCCCTGGGCAATCCATACCAGAGCTTCATGGCACTTATATTGAGATTTTTTTTCCCTAGACTTCAGTATAAATATATTTGTTGCTGGAACTAATAGCCTCTACTCCATACAGACAGCAAAAGAAATGCATTTCATACAGTTTGCCATGACCCTGCAGAAGTTCATTTCCTTCTCCTCCGCAACAGTCCTTACTGTCTGGGAAGACTGCTGTTGCCTTTCTTTTCACCTTGCTGTTCCGCACTTCTGATCCTTCTGCCTCTTGGAATTTCATCTTACCGAGTCAGCTCTTTCTCTGAATGGCTATTCCCAAACTGGGCATTCAGCTGCAAATGAAGCGTTTACCAGTACTGTGTGAAATATAAATGTGATGCAGTATGTGCTGTAAGGCTACCAACCTCTTCAGGGATCTCAATGCAGCTTTCCTTTTTTTTGCACCTAATGACTTTGTTGAACAGCCTTCAGCTCTGATCCATTATCCAGATATTTTCCTTCAGATTTATAAAGCCAATTGTTTTCTCATCTTGTTTCTATTTAACCAATTATTCCCGGGTACATTATCTTTCACTTCTCTTTATTAACGTGCATTCAATCTTTTTAATTATTTCTATTGTTGGGATAATTTTGAATTCCAGTCCTGTCCTCCAGCATACTTGTATCTACTTCCAACTTCCAAGTAGTAGTCTCTCAACGTAATAAGCAGATATTCTATGCCACTTTGTTTAACCATTTATAGCATTATAAAATATTTATAAAACAAACAAATAAGGGTAAAATTTCACACCCATTTGGGACTTCTGTGATACTGACATCTATTCAAATCTAGCCCATTTAGCAAAGAACTGCTTATTTTTTGACAGTAGAAATGACTGTAAAATAGAATTAGACTCAAGCTGCTTAATTTATCACTGTTTTCTCACATTAGTTGTTCTTTACATCACAAACCTCAAACTAAATTATGCCAAATTAGATGCTCAATAAATCATAGAATCATAGAATCAACTAGGTTGTAAAAGACCTTTAAGATCATCAAGTCCAACCTCTACCCCAGGACTGCCAAGTCTACCACTAAACTCATAAATGGACCAAATAGATGAAATAAAAGAGAATTTTACCACTAACTCAAAACAGACGAATAGAAGGTGGTTAGCATAGACTAACATGACACTCTTGCCATCTCACGTCCCTTTCCCCCACACTTTTAGTCAAGTACCTAGATCTTACCTCTTAACAGGTATCTTTCTTTAAAAGTTTGTAACCTCAGCCTTGAGGCCTATTTTGAACAAGTGATTGTATCCACAACAGGCAGCTTCATTTTAAAATTTCAACTAAAATGTTGAAAGGAGGCACAAATAGCAAGTACATCTTCATGCATCACTTTATATTAATCAATGTGAAATGGTTGCTCCAGCTCTGTATATACTTGTGAAAGCTAGCTAGGAACTACTGATATCTATTTTTTTTTTTTTTATATTTACAATATGTAACAATATGGGCAGACTAACACATATTCATAATGCACAAAATCTATTCACTAACATGATAAAACTCACTGATTTTGATGAAATTATTAACCAATACAGCCAACAGGGCATAGTTTATAAACACTCCATAATATTCTCCCCTCCTTAACAGCTAAACTTCCACAAGCTGAAATCACAAGTAAAACAAAAAAAATTTTAAAAGTAGTACTAGTGCTTCCAGCACAACCCCAAAAGAGAATATATAAAGATCACGTGTTATAAACATGTGCTGATAACTTCCAAGAGATCTTTCAGTACCCTTATGAGGTAAGAATTAACATTAATATTTCTTAAACCTCTTTTGGTGGCACAGCATCTGGTTTCTTTGGGTAAATTTAAATCTCAGCCTCCTTATGTCAAGTAAGTATAAACTGGGGTTTTTTAGCTTGCCCTTCATTAAGTATATGTGTTCCTCTGAAACTCAAAAACTATTACTAATGATAAGAGAACACAGATTTCATTATTTCTCTCATTTAAGAAAAAAAAAAGGCATTTCAAATTTTACTTGTATTATCCAGCAAAATCAAGTTGTTACTTTTTTTTTTTTTTAAAGGATAAAATAGGACTAAATTTGGATAACGTTGACCAAACACCTATTTCAGTGGCGAGTCAAGAACATGCAACACTTAGCAGAAAGTACATATGAATATATCTCTACAATAGTTCAGGTCCCTTTTCTTAATCTTGATAGAAAATTGTGAAAAATAGAAGTGGCAAAATCCTGTTTGCTTTTTGTTCTTTGTAAGACATTGTTTTCAAGTGCATATGCAATAAACTTCCCAAGTTGTATACAGTGGTGAAATGTTTTAAAAAGTCTATCTCTGAACAGATTAAAAATAATAGATGTAATTTCTGGAAATATGTGAAATTATTTACATTGTCAGTTAGTCCAGCACTTTGAGATGGACAAACCTAAACAACAGTGACAGAGGAATTACATTTTATTCTTCTGTGCTTCTCTGAGAAAATGTGTATTGAAACATGGTAATATGTAATTAAAAAAAATATATATAGCAGCATTTTTTATATTAATAGGACTTTTAAAATCTTAAAAGTCTTAAAAGTCATATCTATTGAGTTATATTTTAAGAGTTTACTGCATAAGCATATGGAGAAATTACAGATGTATAAACCAGATTTTTTATGTTTAAAATCGATTCCCTCCAAAATATTTTGTTAAATAAATAAAACATATGGGCCAGATTACAGTTGTATACATATACAGGAGGGGAAAGATGGAAAAAGGAACATGTCTTGCTTTGCATTTCAGTCTGTAGACCAAATGCCCTCATGGTAAGATTGGTGCTCATCTGAGGTACTTGCTGCTTTTCAAGAAGAAAAACATTTAGAAATTCAAAGTCCGTAATATGTTAAATATGGCTTCATGGACAGAATTATTCCTGCTCCAACAAGTATCTTTTTTTCCTCTTTGTATGCTTATTTTACATGTTCTAATAGGATATAGTTACATTTTAATAATTGTGTAATCTGTGCTTGCATTTTGCATAACTGTAAAAATACAGCTGTACCTCACTTTATCCTTTCTCATTCCCAGTAACGGAGTCTTCTGTAAATGAAAATAAATCAAACACTTGAAAGGTCATTGCATGTATGTAGCTCAACACTAAAGTAATTCCTGCATCCCTCTGAAACTCTAGAGAAAAAAGTCTTACTTAACGCATTGTATGTACATTGCTGTTGGATTTGGTGCAGGACACTGAGAAATTCCTGCAGGAAGTATTAGAAATGCCTTGTTAATTGCTGCTAGTGGGAAGATGATGCATGGGTTAGATGGAAGATGAAAGCACAAAGCAACCCTGCTTGATTTATCTTTCTGTGGCTTGTGATTTTCACTGCACTTACACTTCACAATAATGAAATGCAAAATTCTGAAATAGGTACTAATAAGAAATGCTTTCAGAAGATTAACTCTGAACAAAGAGAAGACTCCTGCTACCATTCCAGTCATAAATAATTGGAAGAGGACTACTCATTTGTGAGAGAACTTAGTTGAACAACTGCATTTATAAAGCTTTGTTTACCCCGGGGAACCTTCTACACCATGAATGTCAGAGGAAATTGTAGAAGGTCATGTATCTCAGCTCTGTGAACCAGTTGGCCTCATCGACAGTGGATATTTTACACAAGTAAGACTTCATCCTGCTCTGTGGCAGGCTTACCTAATGTTGACTGATTTGTAAAGGCCACTTTCTACATGAAGAAGAGTCCAAAATGTATGTATCACGATGAAGACGACATAGCTTTTTTTCCACCTTTTCTCTCTTAGATCTAAACCAAAATATTAAATGTTCCCATAAACGTTTAATACTTTACATAGGTGTAGCCTCCCCATAGATTGTTTTGGGGTTTTTTTGGAGTGAGTTGTTTCGCCAGCATGAGCACAGAATGAATCACATACAGAGCTTCCCTTAAGGGACAGACTCAAATGAATCAAGTACCAAAACCCACACATACCCAAGGTAGTCAGGTTTGGAAATGAAGTTCCATTTCTTAGCAAAACTTGGTTAAGACTGTATGCTAACAAATACCATTTTTCATTCTGTTACTTCAAAATATCTTCTCTGGCATATTCTTGCCTCTTTAAATATGCTTACTTATAGAACAGCTATACAAACTCCCCTTTCACCTAGTTAACAGACTGCAACATACGTGATGCCACATTTACTTCCTATTCTAAGCATCAGGAAATAAAGAAACACCTCTGCTGTATATACACATGCTGGGGCACTCCTACTCTCACGCTTGAGTCTCACTCCCCACTCAGCCACATGGCATCGCACACTTGAGATCTGCTCAATGGTCCTTCTGGGAGAAAAACATGAAGTGCTTGGAGGTTACTCATGGAAACAATATAAAACACAGCCTCAAACACAATCATATTGCAACTGCTCAAACAAGACTGTATGTTGTACTGGTTATATGTTCCTGGGTGTTGCTGAAATAGTAGCAATAGCATGAACACATCATGTCTCCAGTCCTCCGAAGTTCTACACACAGTACTCATGTAACCTACTTTATACATAGAGACATCACAGTACCTACATGTGTACACACTAAGAATGAGGATACGTATTTGCAGAATTAAAGCCTTTACCATACGCAGTGCTATTTTTTCTTTTTTTCTGCTCAAAACAGTGCTAGTTTTAAAATCATAAATACTTACTCTGGATATGTCAAAACTATCTCAGTTGAAACAGCACTTTTTTCCACTCACTACATTAAACAGCTGTTCACCGGTTTTGCATGATTCAGTTTACCTTTCAGTTTTAAGTGCAATTATTTCATCATGTCTGCATAATCCATTGTTAGGCACATAGGTACCAATGTATTGAATTGTTCCAGGAAATCAAGTCTCTTATTGCCTTGTTCCAGGAAATCAGGTTTCTTACTGCCTTATAATATGAACTCATCTTGTACAAGAAAGTACTTAACACTTTAAAAAAGGTTTTTCTATGATCTCATTGCTGTACCCACCGTGTTATGCGGTAATGCAAAACTCATCAATTACAGGCTGTTCAGTTACATCCTGTGTAATGCAGGGTCACTCTATGGAGCTTATACATAATTGCAGACAAAAGGCCTATTCTCTTCCATATAAGCACAAACCCAAATTAATTTTGAGTAATACTTGGCAGAATTTCAAATCTGTGCTGTCCATGTTTGTTAAGAGGAATGAGATTAATGAATAAGATTATTTTATCAGAGTGCTGACTTATATCCTAAAAATATTGACTCATTACAACACCCATTCTTTGGCCCATTTTGCACATGTAAATATCCTTTTTGTGAAGCCTTGCATCCTCTCCTTCTAGTCCTGATTTCAGCCTGTGTCTGGTGCTGTTAGATCTTACTTGGTCCCACTAGGTCATGTGCCTAAGGTTTTCCACCGATTCCAGCGGTTGATCTATTGGCCCCAGCATACTTGATTATGTGAAGAAATAATAGTAAGAAATCATTAGATGGATAGTCTGAAAATAATTTCATTACAACATGTTGTGCCTAGCTGTTTGGTTACATTCTCTCTGCCTTGTACTTGTACTTACTTCTTGGGGGAATTTCTCATCTATCGTATTGCCTGAAGTCAACCCTTGCTCTGATCTGTCACATCTACATTGCTGTTTGGCTCTGACCTGGTCAGGAGGGAATGCAGGAGAGCAGAGAGAGGACTATCAGTGGCAGTAAGATGGGACTGACTCAGGCCTTTACTTGTCAATAGTATTTTAACTGCATTCCACCAACAGCTGGAAGTGCTCAGCTTTCCTTAAACCTATGCTGAAAGCATACTGCATGAGCTACTCAAAAATAAAGGTAAGCAGCTTTACTGAACACAGGAAGAGGCTAATCAGTGATTTTTGCTACTGATTTAAAGCAGAATTTAAAGCAGAATTAGACTGATTCTCCAGCTGAATTTTAAATGCCTGGTATTAAATGTTTTGAAATGCAAGACTATTATTTCTGCATGTATAACTCACACATCAGATACCCTCATCTACTCACAAGAACTATTTATGTTGACGTTGCATAACTGCTTTAGGTAACCTCCTGTCTCTAAAGAACTGAGGAACACTGATTCCACTATTTATCACACTGGTCTGACAGCATGTATAACTCACACATCAGATACCCTCACCTACTCACAAGAACTATTTATTGAAAATTAGTCCTCTGATAACCTGTACCCTCAAACAACTCATGCAAAAGGAGAGTCAGCAACAGGAGAGAACGGTCAAGTGCTTTTAGAAAACTGTTAGGATAAAGAAAGCTTGTGCGTAACTTTCCTTTTAAGCTTTGCATATATGAATACCCCATACTGCTGCTGTATCACAGAATCATAGAATAGTTAAGGTTGGAAAGAACCTTAAGATCATCTAGTTCCAACCCCCCTGCCATGGGCAGGGACACCACACACTAAACCATGTCACCCAAGACTCCATCCAGCCTGGCCTTGAACACTGCCAGGGATGGAGCATTCACAACATCCTTGGGCAACCTGTTCCAGGGCCTCACCACCCTCACAGTAAAGAACTTCTTCCTTATATCTAACCTAAACTTCCCCTGTTTAAGTTTAAACCCATTACCCCTTGTCCTGTCACTACAATCCTTAATGAAGAGTCCCTCTACAGCATTCTTGTAGGTCCCCTTCAGATACTGGAAGGCTGCTATGAGGTCTCCACACAGCTTCTCTTCTCCAGGCTGAACAGCCTCAACTTTCTCAGCCTGCCTTCATATGGGAGGTGCTCTAGCCCCCTTAGCATCCTTGTGGCCCTCCTCTGGACTTACTCCAACAGCTCCATGTCCTTATGTTGAGGACACCAGAACTGCACAGAATACTCCAAGTGAGGTCTCACAAGAGCAGAGTAGAGGGGCAGGATCACCTCCTTCGACCTGCTGGTCACACTGCTTTTGATGCAGCCCAGGATACGGTTGGTTTCTGGGCTGCAAGCGCACACTGCCAGCTCATGTTCAGTTTCTCATCAACCAACATCCCCAAGTCCTTCTCTGCAGGGCTGCTCTGAATCTCTTCTCTGCCCAACCTGTAGCTGTGCCTGGGATTGCCCCGACCCAGGTGTAGGACCTTACACTTGGCTTGGTTGAACTTCATGAAGTTGGCATTGGCCCACCTCTCAAGCGTGTCAAGGTCCCTCTGGATGGCATCCCTTCCCTCCAGCGTTATCAACCGAACCACACAGCTTGGTGTCATTGGCAAACTTGCTGAGGGTGCACTCAATCCCACTGCCCATGTCGCTGACAAAGATGTTGAACAGGATCAGTCCCAACACTGATCCCTTGAGGGACACCACTCGTTATTGGTCTCCAATTGGACATCGAGCTGTTGACCACAACTCTCTGCATGAGACCATCCAGCCCATTCTTTATCCACCGAGTGGTCCATCCATCAAATTTACATCTCTCCAGTTTAGAGACAAGGATGTTGTGCGGGACAGTGTCGAACGCTTTGCACAAGTCCAGGTAGATGACGTCAACTGCTCTGCCCCTGTCCATCAGTTCCGTAGCCCCACCATAGAAGGCCACCAAATCGGTCAGACAAGATTTCCCCTTAGTGAAGCCATGTTGGCTGTCACCAACCACCTCGCTGTTTTTCATGTGCCTTAGCATGCTTTCCAGGAGAAACTGCTCCAAGATTTTGCCAGGCACAGAGGTGAGACTGACTGGTCTGTAGATCCCTGCGTCTTCCATATTCCCCATTTTGAAAATGGGGGTTATATTTCCCTTTTTTCCAGTCATTGGGAACTTCACCTGACTGCCATGATTTTTCAAATATGATGGACAGTGGCTTAGCAACTTCATTCGCCAGCTCCTTCAGGACCTGCGGATGGACTTCATCAGGTCCCATGGACTTGTGCACATTCAGGTTCTTAAGATGATCTTGAACCTCTCCGACAGTGGGCCTAAGGTCTTCATTCTCACAGTCCCTGCATCTGCCTTCCAAGACTTGGGCGGTGTGGTCAGAGCACTTCCTGGTGAACACTGAGGCAAAGAAGTCATTGAGAACTTCAGCCTTCTCCAAATCCAGGATAGCCAGTTCTCCCATTAGCCTCCATTTCTCTGGTAACCTGAAGAATCTATGCTCAGAAATACTGCATGTGTGTGTGTGTGTGGTGTGTTGGAGTGGTCAGATCAGTTCATACCTATGAAGTATTTAAGATTCTTTGGTATTGGGGCTGTCAAATATCAGGAGAGAAACAAGCAGCTAACCCTGTGGAATTGTACACAAATTAAGACCTGTTCTAGCAGATGACTTCCTACAACTCTTCTTGCAGAAGCTGTCAAGGTACACGGCACAGATTGCTAACTTTGGTCACGAGCGTTATTCCATGGAATTCCATGGGACTGCTGTTAATAGGTACTACCTCTATGAGTAAGAGGTACAAACTAAATACTAAGATTAAGTATTGAAAACATTTTGCAAAAGGGAGAATCGCTATGTACATCAGCTGGAGTCAGTTCACCCACCGTAATGTTATCTTAATATATTATTTTCTCTACTAGTCTAGAAAAAAACAAAACAAACTTCTGTTTGCATATAAAAAAGCAGGCCTTGTTAAATACAGATTATGTACTTTAAATCCTGCAGTGTTGCTGCAGGAGTATAACTAGCACAGTTTTCAAAGATGTATTATTTTCTCAACATTTTGTGACAATTCTTTTCTGAAAAGTTGAATACTCTAATTTCAGAGTCAGAGATGTACATAATGCCCAGATCCATTGAGACCGAGGGTCACACAGATAATGAGTTTCCTGCAAGTGTAATAAAAGTAGTCAAGCAGACGAGAGTGATTTTTTATGTGGCACCTGTAAGTGCCACAGACAAACTGCAATATGAGCTCATATATTCATATACATTCAAACACAAGAGAAACCATATGGGGGAGACACTCATAAATGCTTTAGCCAAGACAGAAGCTGCAACCAAAGCACAAAGCATGCATCCTGGAAAAACAAACTGCATCAGTTCCAGTATTAGAAAAGGACCCTTCCTACTTACAGTGAAACTATTATCAATGTTTTTAACAGAAGCTGGACCAAGTGCTTAATTTCTAAATTCTAACATAAGCATTATTTCCTATAGCATTAACAGACCTAACATCATAGTGAAAGCTAGTTTACCGTTATTAAAACAAATTAAAGCTCATTCTCCTTATATGATTACATAAAAAATATCAATCATAATAAAAAAAAATGTTCAAGAATGAATCTGTATATATGGATCATTCAACTAAACCTAAACCCTTGTCTTGGGAGGGAATCATTATGACAATTGCTTTTTTCTTCTTGATGCTTCTTTAATAAATCTAGTTACTTCTAAACCTTTTTCCCTGTGTAGCCCCACTTTTTTCCTCAAATCCTCCTGCTTAGTACCACTTTGCAACCTCAAGCACAAACACCTCTACCCTACATAGGCAAAGAAAGTTCACTGCATGTAAGATTCCTGCTGGCCCACACACCTAGGGGAGACAAATGAAATCTGAATGTATGTTAAGTACCAGGCTCAAAGCTTTGCCTGAAGCATTTTGCAAGATTCATCATATTCATCTGTTCTCTCCCTCCTGTGCTGATGAGCAGAACCCTTTCCCTTCCAGGCTGGGGAGGGGATGAAGAGCTTAGGTTGGGGAAAATGAAATATTGCTGTGCCTGTAATGCCGAGAAGTGTTTACCAAGCAATGAAAGAAGCTTTAACCAGCGAGGCTGAGCATGCTTTTAACTGGTCCCTTCAAAGGATAAAACCAACCAACTTGTCCTGACAGCAACAAATTTTCAGACAATTTAAAAATGGCCGTAGTCAGTCGCTTTCGGGTTAACATCTTGTATATATTCAAATATTTTGAAGATAAATTAGACTCTTGCCAATCCTGACTGTTTCTAAACTAACACATATACATACTCCTAGAAGAAACCTCAGAAAGAACAATCTGTGCTCTTATATACACAAAGAAGTGCAACATACACGTGACAGCAGTTGCAAGGTTGCTGTAGAAACCTCAGCAGAATATTCTTTAACCTTGTGGTTAAACTAACAACTGCAATGTTGCAATAAAATATTAACCACAGATGAGCAGAGCTAAAATGAATACAGGTAATACCAAACACTGTAGGACCTGCTTTTCCTTAGCACTGGAGCTCTTTTGTTCTTATAAACAAAAGCTTAAATTGGAAGTTGCATTTTGCACCTTTTGAACAGTTTGAAGGCTGCTAAAGGAAAGCCACCATTTACTGGAGATACATGGGATCCTGCAGAAAATCAGAAAGCACACTCACTCTTTCTCTTAGACTCTACAAGGTTATGGGAATACTGATGTGGTCAGCCAGAAACCAGATTAACACTTCTCAGCAAAAAAAAAAATAAGAGACGAAAAGAAAGGATCCTATAGAGAGGCGAATTTACAGGCTCACACTACAAACAAATTGCCAAATAAAGGTTGAGTACTCTATCAGACAGGGTTGGACTTTGCAAATATGAACAAGAGAGATTAAAAAAAGTGGTAAAGTATAAATTAACAACTAACCCAAACTAACAGCTGAATAATATGAGACAAGCAAAACTAACTGACAGCCATCCCGGTAGAAAGAGAAAATCGGAGATGATCGGGTCATGCACAACCCCTCCGTGTTGGGAATAAGCAGATTACTATTCAGAGCACATGGGGCTGGCATGAAGCTAAACTCGAAGACATTGCACGACATTTGTTTCCAGCCCCTTTGTTTCCTGCATACACGGCTGGCGCTCTGCCTCCATCCCCCTGCCTTCCCAGGCGCCGTGCGGGTCCGTTTTGTCCCTCTTTCCCCGAGGCTGCGCGTCCCTCCCTCTGGCCAAGCTTTGCCTGCCTGGGCTCCTTCTGCTCTTTTGTGCGGCTGTCGGCGGGGTCGGGGGAACCACAGCCGGGGGGGAGAGGGCAGAGAAAAAGGCGGCGAGAGGGCAGAGAAAAAGGCGGCTGGTAGGGGAACCCCAAGTGCGCGAGAGAAGCGGGGTGGGGGAGGAGCCTGGGCAGCGATGAACCCGATGGGCGGCCGAGGAGGACCCCGGGAGGTTACGGGAGCAGCGGCGCCCGGGACTGGCAAGGGAGCGGGAGAGAGCCCCCGAAGCCGGGCTCCAGGGAGCACGGATGGCGCGGTCGAGGCGCGGTCCCCTCCAAAGCCCCGCTGGGGCTGCCGGAGCGGCTGCTGCATGGGGCTGGGCGCCCGGGAGGGTTGCGGCAGATAGCCCCAGACGCCGCTGCCGCTGGGGCTGCGCGCCTCCCCGCGCCCCGCTCGCCCTGCCCCCGCAGGCAGCGGAGCCGGGGAGAGGGCCACAGGGGTGTGCGGCGTGGGTGACTAGCGGGACGCCGAGGCCCCGCCTTCCCGCCTCGCATCCCGGGCGTGACGAGAGGGGGAGATGGACCCGAGCCGGCGGGATTTGCACTATGACATTCGTCGGCTTCGTGGCGGCGCTGGTGATAGGCACGATCCCCGGAGCCTGCGAGCTGGGGCACATCTCCGCCAGCCTCCCGGCCACCCCCCACCCGCCGCCCCCCGCCGGCCACCCCCCTGCGCCGCCCGCCGGGGGCTTCGCCGCAGCCCGGCGCCCCTGGCCACCGGCGGCGCCCACCCTCCCGCGGCGGCGGACACCGGGCCGGGCGCCGCGGGGCCGCCGCTGCTCCTGCGCCCTGCTCGGCGGAGGCGGGCGGCCCGGGTGCGCCCCGGGGAGCGGCCGGGGCCGGGCGGAGCGGGGCCGCGCTGACTGCGAGCAAGGTGAGCAGGGAGGGGGCGCCGGGCAGCGGGGAGGGGGCGCCGGGCAGCGGGGAGGGGGCGATGAAGCGCCGCCTCGGGCGTGTGGTGGCGGCGGAGCGGAGCTGCTGGCGGACGGGCGGCTTCGCTGGACGAAGAGCCTTAGCAGAGCGGCGGCGTTCTCACCATCCCCTGCCCGGTTCACCGTCGTTGGAGGGAGCGGGTAACAGGGGAACGGACACCTTTTGCCACAGTGACAGCAAACGCTTTTGTGAGAGGAGCGCTTAAACTTTTACATCAGTAGATGCAGCGGAAGGACGAAGGTCCGACCTGGTTTTAGTCCGACGCTATTTTAATACTAGGTAAATCGCGTTAAGAAGCTGCGCTTAAAGTATTCAGTAGGCTCAGTGAGCCAAGGCTGCCATTCCCCTTTTTGTAATCGGGCACACTTCTGTGGGAAGCACTTACGTCTCCAGAAGCCCAGTGGCAGAAGGAAAAGCAAAAGGATGCCGTGCTCTAAACACGAACTGCTCCCATAGCATCTCTTTCTTTCTCCCCCTTTCCCTACATTCCCCATCTTGTGATAGTTGCGACTGCAAGTTAGCGCTGGTGCTTAAGGACATCCGTGACCCAGCCAAGAGACCTGCCCCCCCATCCCCCCTTCCACTCCCCCGCTAAACTCCCAGTGACTTCAGTGGAAGTTTTCAGTGCATAAGGTCTGAACAGCAATTTCAGCATTCAGCCCTTGAGCCAGCACTGTTGGCGTTAAATATATAATACATTTATGTACAGTCTGGTTTGGAACGACTTCACATTTGAAACTGGGACCCCACCTAGAGTACTGCATGCAGCTCTGGAGTCCTTGGTACAGGAAAGATATGGACCTGTTGGAGAGGGTCCAGAGAAGGGCCACAAAAATGATCAGAGGGATGAAGCACCTCTCCTATGAAAAACGCCTGAGAACTGGGGTTGTTCAGCCTAGAGAAGAGGTTCCAGGGAGACCTTATTGAGGCCTTTCAGTTCTTATGGGGAAAGACTTTTTACCAGGACCTGTTGCGACACAACGAGGGGTGATGGTTTTAAACTAAAAGAGGGAAGATTCAGGCTGGATGTGAGGAAAAAATTCTTCACAATGAGGGTGGTAAAATACTGGCACAGGTTGCTGAGAGAGGTGGTGGATGCACCATTCCTGGACACATTGAAGGCCAGGCTGGATGTGGTTCTGGGCAACCAGATCTAGTTGAAGATGTCCGTGCTCATTGCAGGGGGTTGGACTAGATGACCTCTCAAGGTCTCTTCCAACCCAAACTATTCTATGACTCTATTCTGTGATTTTCTCCTGTATGTCTCTGGTATTATCTCCTACCTAAGTAAGAATTATGTCCTATCTCTATCTTTACTAGAAATAATCAAGCATAATTTTTGCAACAAAAATAAGAAGTTCCCTTCTTTGTTGCCCTTCCTGTTACGTATCTTGTAATATCACAAGGTCAGCAAGGAAGTTGATCACTGATATCAATAATTTTGTTCTTGTGGAAGTTTTTTGGGTTGTTTTTTTAATTAATTTACTTTCAGATCTCTGAAGAGGGTTGTTATCTTTCTCTTCCAACAATAGCCCTAGAAGGTGTGTGAAAAAAAATCTGATAATTTGACCAATGTGATAGTAATACATATTGGTATAAAATATCACATGAAGAGCATATGGTGACACTAGGGTGCCTCCAGATCGATCGTTTACGCATTAAAAGAAAAATGCAGCTTCCAAGTCAAATGTTGTATTCCTTCAAGAAAACAGAGGGATGTTACGCATTACAGATGTTCTCCTGGAAAGAATACCAGGCAGCTGATGCCATGTAGGAGAAAATAGATAACTAGACACAGATGAAAAATAAATCTAGAAGCCTTCACACCCTTTAACTCATCTCAATTTGGGAAAGGGATCTCACAGTTGCTGCGTTGATTTAGCCCGTCATATTTATAGCTTTTTTTTTTTCAGTATTCTTCAGTCTGATTCCTAAAATACTTTGTGAGGACTTGGTCTAACATGTTACAGTGAAGAAGAACATGGCATTGTATTGCTAAGAACCCAGGATTGCACTTACTAAATTCCAGAATCCCCTGCGAGTTCAGCACAAATGTGATTAAGTAAAAACCACCAAAAGTACTACATGTTTTGGGTTTAGCCATGTTTCTTTAGTCTTTTCAGAATGATGCTTTTTTTTCCCCAGAAAAAGGAAATCCAGGTTAGCCCCTGTTAAGAGGTAGGATGTAGCTACTGAACAATAGACAATACTTCCTTATTGAAAGGTTGTCTGCTCCTACTGGACTCAGAGGTAAATTCTCAGTGACATCAACAGAACAAACATCTGTCCTAAAGCCTTCATTGAGGTGATACTAAAGTATTAGTGTGTGAAATGGCTTGAGGTGAAACACGGAAATAAATAAAGCCATTTGCCCAGAAATGAGAAACGTTTTTGTAGCATTCATCATGAAGTATGTTCCTTTGTTACAAGAAGCAAAGAAATGCAAGTAAGGCAATGCTATGATGCATTTTATAGCTGGAGAAGGACAGACTATTCAGAGATGAACTCACTGCATCTACTGCTTTAGTACAGGTGCTAAGGAACCCATGCTCAGTTATTCAGCACCTGCAATGACTAAATACAATACCATGTTCAAAGCCTTCACTGTAAATCTCCTGGCTTTTCTAGCTTACACAGTAAGACTTATCTGCAAAGTTAACTGACTAAACTTTGTGCATGTGTATCTATTAAACTTTATATTTAAACATTAATGGCAAATAATAATGATGATGATGATAATAGTAATAATGATAATACAAGTGCCTTTGCAATTATACTATGTGGTACCAGTCTAAAGTCTGTTTTATAGTTTAAATAACTGATTTTGGTGTTTCATTTCCTTCCTTCTCAAATGAGAGATGTCTGGGTAATATTATTTATTCATGCCTTGAAAGCAAGTAAAGCAAGGAGCAACATACATATAAAAATTATCATGATTAGCCAAGGAAATCATAGAGGAAAATAAATGAGTCTGAGAGTACTCTGTACGCAGAGCCAACATAAGTCCAGCAAAGTTCAGTACTTTAGTTACTGCTAGTAACAACTTACCTGTAATGCACTCATGCTTCAAAAAAGAGGCCTACCTCAGTACCTAGAAGCAACCACTGCCCACAACATTACTGTGGCATGTAATTACAGTATTCTGCATGTTATGCTGTTTATGCTATGTTGTTACATATCTAATTTAAACCTCTTTTAGTCAAGTGGCTTAACTCTTTTTCTCTATTTTACAAAGGGGAAACAGTACAAGAAAGGGTGTGTGTCTCTGCCAGAGGTCACCCTACCTATCAGTGGCAGAACTGGAAATAAAATCCACATCTCCAGAATGGCCAGATTGTAGAGTCTTTCCATTTAAGTTGCTTTTATCACAGGGTAATTCCACTAATACCAATCAAATGATGCTTTACTAAACTGTGAGAGAAGAATCAAGCCTCAGGCTTATAGTCTAAACAGGAGATTTTTCTCCCCATTATACTGTAGTCCAGGCAGTTGATGGAAGGTCTTTTTGGGGGTTTGTTTTTTTTAAGACCATAGGGTTAAAGACAAAAAAAGGATGAAAAAATAAACATGAATATCTGTATTTTCCTCCAAAGAAGCAGCTCTCCTGAAACCATTCTTATTACAGCTGCACAGCATAAGACCTCTCACTTTCTACAGTTCTGTACCACATAAGACAATGGCAGATCTTTAGAGCCTGTTATATTCCTAACACTTCCATTTATTTTTTCAGAGCCTTAAACCACTGATCGTTGGCATGATGAATCTCACTCTGCAGGGGAACCAGTTCAGCACATTCACACTCAATATATACAATATTTATGAAACCTCTAATGTAAGGATCCTTGAGTATGCAATACTGCACTCTGCTGAAGTTCTCAAGATAGTTCTTTAGAAGTAGTTTTGATGGATGCACCCTTTTTTCCAAGGTTAGAATACCAGGAGAAAATAATTATAATTTTAGACTAAGAGTAGTGCTCAGCAAAATGATGGACAATAGCATTCACTGATCACAGCGAGCATCATCCATAGTTTTGCTGATTTGCATAGTTTTGCATCAACAAGATGAATTTCTTTGATTTTAACCAAGCCTGATCCTGGAAGGGAAAAAAAGTTGCCATTGATTTGAACTGGTGCTAGATTTGACTTGTACTACAGATAGCTTTTTACAAGTACCTCACACAAACTGATTAATTAGTTTCATTCTGAAACTGGGATAGACTCTTTTACATGTCTTATGAATCATCCAATAGCATTCTGAAATACTGTGAGTTACAACATGGTTACATGGGATATATATACAGGATGTGTCAATAGGAGACGCTCACACTTTATGTCAATTTGGACTTACCTAATTGACTCCAGGGCAACAGAGATGAACAATCAGTGCAGGGCCTTTCTGTAGCACTATCCGACACTGAAATCCGACGACCTTAGAAATGGAAGCAGAAATGAAAATATTTGTTGTTTTTACAGGTTTCCAAAATTTAAAGTACTTATTTTGTTTTGCTTTAAATCTGCAATTTCAGAGCACCCAGCACCAGGGTGAAAGGCACAGACAGCTTCTACTTCCGATCCCTATTTTCCAAATCTGCACTTGGCCAAATCACAAACCTTTGGAAAAAGGTGTTTATGAAGAAACTACTGGCACACATTTAGCCAACACTATAAACCCCACTGCTGCATCACACACATGTAGAGCAGAAGTGGAAGGGATTTCCATTCTATTTGCAATTCAGCCATGGTTTTACTTCTTGTTTTGCTTGAGGAGAGAATGCTGAATTTTGTCCTGGATGGTTGAGGTTAATCATAGTTGTAGATATCAATACTATCCTGTGAGGAAAGTAGTGACTCACTGCAACCAGCATGTTAGAATTATTATAGCATATATTTGGTTAACTCTATCAAAACCAGCAGGCATAATAACAGGTTTAATACTGGTTACACGTAAAAATGGACTTTTTTTTTTTTAATTTATCTCTAGATTAATTTAGTGGATGAAAATCAAGAATATTTTAAAGTTGTTAAAAAAATTACCTTTAACAATAATCTTGTGTTTTCTCTTCTGTATGATAGAAGCTGGTTCTTTATCCTATTTTCTTGTGACATGGTCAAAGGCTGGTTATGAGTGCTACTGCCCTTCATAAAACATTGGTGTTCCTATACACAGCTAGAAATCTACAGGAAAAAGGCACGCCAAAATATTTTGTTGAGATATTAGATTAATTTTTTTAAAATCCCTCATTTATTGTTTTCAGCTATGTCTTTTCCCACAGGCATGTAGGAATAAGGCACTGTCCCTTCCAGTCATTCTCCCTTCCTTACCACTAATACCAGAAGTATGCTTTCCCACTGCAACAGGGAACAGATGTCACCTGGGGATCTTTAGGGGGTGGCAAGGGAAAAGCTGTTTTCTTTCTTTAATGGTATATGTCCACAGTGAGAACTCTGTGCTTATCAAACTTCTTTCCTGAGGCTTCTACTGAAGATGTGAAGGATTTCAGATTTCTGTCATTTATCTCTTGTGCTGTCTTCTGCTCTGTGTACATGAATAAATTCTTCCACTGTTGTAATTGGGAATTCTGTAAATACAGAAAGAGGAGTGAGCCAAATTCTGCCATGGAGACCTTAGAAGAGAATTTTATTCTTCAAGTACTCCCTTATAATTTGAATAGAAATAATGTGTAATGTGTGTTCAGGAAACACTGTATTGATTTCAGTAGGTGTCATGCAGGACTCTAAGGAATCATGTACAAAAATAAACTTATTTTTGGAGATGGCATCTTTAAAATTGCTTTCTGGTATGTCAGGAATCACTTTACTGTGACTGCAGCTGATGTTTCAAGTGAAAATAATAGTCCATACAAAAGTCTGGTGAAGAGCAGAAATAAACAGAATTCCAGACTCTGTCTGTATGTCACAGAAAAACACAGATTAAAATTCTAAAGGCAGATAAACAATGTAGAACATGTCTACACTAGTGATAATCCTGTATTCGGAACAACAGGTCACTCCATCATATGAGTTGAATAAATTTTGTTTGTAATTTACTGCATAGTAGGTTACTGCTGAGGAAGTAAATAGGAGGCAAAAAGGAACTTGAAACCAAGTTTGAGGTTAATTAATTCCTCGAGTTATTTGGCAGTCATTTGGCTTTGTGGCTTTATAAAATATACTGAACTAAATTAAAACTAGGACACAATCTGAGTGAAAGCTAAGAAGAAAAAGTGAATCTACCTATTATCATCATCGTCGTCATTCGTTACACATACGTGAACACCTATACAATGAAATGCAGGCACAAACATTGGTTTTCTCCCATTGCTAAAATCCCTGCAAACTGAATGATGATGGTGTAGCTTCTGATTTTAAGTAGATCACAGAACAGAGGCAGATGGATTAACTGAGATTTCAGGCAATACTAGAGCATGCAATTAGGCAATGTTTGATAAATTAACAGAAATGTATTCTTGTCGAATTTCTGCTCTGTTATGACTCTGTTCTGCTTCTGTTGAGTTCTACCTATGACCAGCTTTTTCACACCTTCACCAGTGACACTTGGCTGCCTTCAACAGCAGATCCATCTGGCATGTGAAGTAAAACTACTGTAATGACAAAATGCAAAATCTGCTAATTTTCTTTCAATTCTGTGTTCTGTAGCTCTCAAGAAGCAGACTATTTTTAAATTTTTTTAGAGGATTCCTCATGGGGTTTTTTGAGAATTTGGTAAAGACCTCTCATGAATTAATGAAACCACATCCAGTGTTTTTCTGTCTGAGAACAAGTATGAACAAATGCATTCTTTGGCTAAATAAACTGCTGACATCCATGACACGCATAATGTTACACTGGTCAGATCAAAAGCTATGCAATCCATGTGGTTGTTTTCTGATTCCCTTAAATTGGATGGAATTATGTGGAAGATAGATAGAAATATGGCACTCCTATATATATATACTTACTGCTCATTTGGGTAGAGGTAACCACATTTAAGTAATTATGTGTAGTCTATACATACTTTTTTTTTTGTTAGATCTTTAAGTTGTAGCATCAGAGGGATCAGAAATGTGATGTCAGTATAAGAAGGAAAATGTTTTCCTCATGTAAAAAAATGTTACCTCCTTTTGTATATCACTGTGTAAGAATGTCAGATGTGCCAGAGCGCTGCTTAGAAGCAGCTCGCTCAAAGAGCACAAAGATGGTGACACATAGAACAGAGACAAAATGAGGTTCGCAGTCTTTTGTATGGGATGCATTAACCGAGCAATAGAGTATCTTGCAGGATTTTTTTTTTTTTTTTTTTTTTAACTAGGGACAGTGAGACTCCAGGGTGGCAAGAATGAGTTTGAAGGTACAGTGGAGGTTTATTTGAATGGAATCTGGGGAACAGTCTGTGGGAGCCATTGGGACAATGATGATGCAACAGTTGTATGTCGACAGCTTGCACTTGGGTAAGTTTCAGCCTGAGTAAAAATCAGTCAACCTATTTTAATGATGTTTCAGTATAAAGGGCAAATTATTTTGCAAATCCTGAGGGCTCTTTGTGTTTGGTGATTGTTTTTTCTGTTTAAAGTTGTTGAATGCTGAAGATGTTCTTCCCAGAACCCTTCACTTCCTTCAATTGCATTGTACTTCAAAGAGGTTGCTGTGAGAATCAGTATTTCATTTGAAAGCTGCATGTGGGATCTGGAAGGGAGCAGACCAGCCTAGAAACTATCCTTTCCAAGTGAAAAGTGTGAACAGGTCAGAAAAGCTTTGTGAACAAAAATTACTTTACTAGACCTCCACGAGATGTCCACAAGGGCAGAAATATGAGGTCTGATCTGATCTCACTTGTGGAAGTGCCAATTAAGAACAGCTCCAGTGAGGTTACTGAATCTATAAAAATGTAAATGTGTCCAGAATTAGGCTCTATATGGGCTCCTAATCATAGGAAAATTTCTATGATGGGAGCATGGTGTTCATTCCACCCTGCCAAAAAACATCTGGGACTCATCCTAGGTTTCTAGAAAATATGGCATTTTTGTTATGCACATCATCTAGTTAGATAATCTTTGTGGTTTACTTTCAGAGTTGCACATTGACAACAAAACCCCCAAAAACCAGACAAGTTTTGTAGCTTTATATTTCCATGGCAACGTTTTACAGAGTTATAGTAATACTGGACAGGTTGAAAGTCCCTGCAGTGTCCTCATTGACTACTATTTCCCTCTGCTGTTGGAATGGAGTTAATCAACAGGACCTTTTAACATAATTAATTAAACTCTAGATAATGCCTATAGTGATACTGCAATTGCAGTAGTAAGATAAAACTGAGGTAAGGAAGAAAATGCCCATGCCAAAAGGGAGTTTAAAAAATAAAATACAATCTCAGCTTCTAAAAAATTAATGCTCTGCAAGTTAGCAACCAAATTACTTCAATATCCCCCCTTAGCACCTCATTCATTTTGCACTTTCTCAATAAGCCACAAAGTATCACTGCCTTTATTGCTTTTCTAACATTTCTTTCAGTCACATACCAAAGTAAAGTAGTGATTTTGTCTGCTACAAGCAGTAAGGGGCTTTTATAGCATACCTGCACTGTTACATTCCTAATGATTATTCTACTGTTTAAGACTGCTAGTCAGAACTAAATCTAAACTGTTGTATAATGTTCAATACTAATCTGGACACACCATGCCAATTTATAAAAATATGAGGATCAGATGAGATAAAAGTTCAGCCATCTGAAAGCTGTGATTTTGCTTATGACTTCAGCTGTCTACGTGCAATGTCTTCTTTCCTCATTTTTATGTAAGTTCTTTTTGCCTTCCATACCCTAAACATTTCAGTTGACCACCACCACTATTAGCAAAAGTAGTCCAGTGATACAGGTGAGTGGTTTGCTCTTTTCAACAGAAATGGCTTAAATCTCAATCGAGACCAAAAAGCCACAAGCAGACAGTAGCTGGAAGTTTCTGTTACCACGAGTGTTTGGCAGGAATTCAGATCCATATCCCACAAGGTAAACTCACTAGGTGTTATTGGTGTCTTTCAGGTGCTTCTATCTATTCATTTGTTTCTAAAATATTTGGGCTTTAGTTTTAATTTAATCTTGTTAATTAAATTAAACTTTTTAATGTGGCATTATATGGAAGAAAAGATGGCTGAATGATTGCCACTGTAGGTTCAGTATGGGAAGGAAAAGGAAGCTGTTTATTCTGGATGGGAATGGCTGAATAGAGAATAATGGATATGGGCCTGATGTAATGGAGTATGAGGTGGTTTCAACGCCCCATGGTCACAACTGTATTATATGATGTGTATGGGCAGAGGACTGGTATGTTTTAATGGAGTAAATGCGAGGATAAGCTTTAAAGGCCCGTCAGCATTACCTCTCCTGGCAACTGCAGTGGGATGGTACTATAGATTCACCTAGGGACTGTGGATTCCACGTTGATTTTTGTAGTTAAGAACTGGGAGAACAGGAATGTGGCTGGCCCTGCAGCAACACAGGCCATTGTACTAAAATATCCCGCAACAAAATAGTGAGAACTGGGTCGCATGTGTTACTTTTCTTTGTGCAGAAGACCATGTTGGACTGTACGAAAGTATGACGAATTTACACTGCTGAAGAAAGCCTTTTCTTCTCCAGGATTTACAGATGAGAAAATGTTCCACTTCTGCTCCTCCCACTCTAATGTCCTATCCTGATTATTTTTCTTACAGTGAAAAAGGTACAGCAAAACATGTACCATTTTCTGGACTGGGACTTACTCCTGTTTACTGGAATGAAGTGCATTGTCGTGGTGATGAAGAAAATATATTGTTATGTGAAAAAGACACCTGGCATGATGGAACGTGTCCTCAAAAAATGGCAGCTGCTGTCACATGTAGCTCTTCCCCGGGTAAAAAAAACCTCACGGTTTGATTACCTCCTTTCCTTATTTAAATAGAAGTAGTAGTAATTACTTGTTATTAAATTAGAAAAAATATTAAGACTTCTTGGAACAGGAAATTAAACAGATTGTATCATTGCATCATTACCTGTTTCAAATCCCTCTATGCTATGCAAGCCTCAACTAGCTGAACTGTTTTTTACCTTTCCATAGTCAACAAGGAAATTGTTGCTTTGAGATGTAGGTTGTGAGAAAGGGTGAGGCAGCAGAAAGCTCCTACTGTAAAAGTAGGATTTTTTCCCCTCGCATCTGTTTTTTTTAACTTTTAAAAATTATTCATTTATTTATCCAGAGGGTGTCTTTGATAGCTACATACACTACATGTCAATTTGTTAGCTTTTCTTGAACAGTAGAGAGGAGCAGCAATTTCACAAACAGATGATGCCTTCTCCTTTGGTATAGAAGTGTTGGGATGACATTCCTTCCTGTGAACATGGCTGACATTGCACAAGGAGCTGTGAAGTTTTTGCCCTATTCTGCGTACATTTAAAAAAAGTCCAAGTCTTTCTAGCTTAAGACTGCTACCATATACATCACTCCCACAAGTCAAATTGATATTCTTAGAAAAAAAGTATTATTAATGTTTTTAAGATATGTCAGATTATTTTAATCAATATGCTAAACAGCAACTAAACAGGTAATTATGCCATGACATTTAAGATCCTGCTGCCGTTGAGGAAGGCTAGGCTGGCAGTGCTGAGGAGCTGGCAATGCCAGTCTCTTCTACTGTAACCAAAACATGGATGGCCACAGTCAGTTCTGTGCTGCCTTTCCTCTCATACTTATGTTCCATTACCTACTGCCAAAGGCAGATGCATTTGTGTCCTAAAGCACTACTATTCATGAGGAATATTTTGATAAATGACTTCTAAAAAATCATTTTGGTCTTAATTGAGAAAACTATAGTGTGGAGGGACAGGAGAATCTTTCTAAACTAGCAGATGAGTTGAAGGACCAAAGCAAGAGAAATAGTTTTGCTTAAAGACATTGAAAACTATAAATTTGCAAATTATACTTTTAGATTATACGGTTTTCCTTCTGTTTATGGACATTTTCATCAGAAAATTTGGTTTGCTTAGGTAAATTTATTAAAGGACTGTTGTCTGTTTCAGTAATGCTGAAAGAAAGTTTACCAGTAATGAAGAGTCCAGGATATAGGAAATAAATTAAATTGATCCCAAGTTTCAGCAGACTAGATGAAGCTTTCGTGTTTTGAAGGTTTTACTTCAACTAGAAGCCTTTTTAAGTAATTACAAATGCCCTCCATTTTTTTTAAGCCAAGAAATAGATGAAATAGTAGCATTAATTGCTTGGAAGGCCTACAAAGAAAAATTAATCACATTTTAAATAATTCAGATGTTAGATATGGTGAAACTTTAAAATAACCTTTTAAAATAATATAGCAATTATTTTCCATATGGTTTTAAACTGTTGCATTATTATAACTTTATGCAGAAGTGATGCTTTCAAGACAATTTCTTGCTGGACCAGAAAAAGGCTAAGGGTTTGAAAAGACCAAAAACCAAACTGTATCTCAGAAACAGGAAGGGAATAAATGAGACTCCACAGTCAATGAGATTTCACTGCTCTGACTGGAATTACCAAAGAAATGAGAAAACATGAGAATGAATTTCTACTTCTGTGATAATGAAAGAATTTTGGCCTCTCAACTTCCTATTTTACCCTCTGGGACCAAGCCTATACAGAGCTGATTTTGCTTGTACTGGTAGAAATGCAGCTCTAACTGATTGATTGTAGTATTTGGCCTTACAGCCCTAAGTACCTGTGAACATTCTGACCCTTAAGTAACTCAAGATCAGTATGGTTACTTGTCTGTAAACATAATATTCTTCAGCTACTGAAGAGTGGCACTAGGGGAACTCATTTCTAAGAAGTTTAATCTCAGGTTTTCCATCTAACAAGAAAAAAAAGTGTGGTTCTTGAGAGATGTCAGAGAAACCATTAAGTGATCTTTTTTCTTTACTATCAGGATAACATTCTGGGGAAAAAATGACCTTTTCCTATATTCTACGTTTGATCACAGCCTCTGTCTTTACTCCAATCCGGCTGGCTGGTGGGAACAACACTCACGAAGGAAGAGTAGAAGTCTACCACGCTGGCCAGTGGGGGACTGTCTGTGACGATCAGTGGGATGATGCAGATGCTGAAGTTGTCTGTCGGCAGCTTGGCCTTGGGTTTGTTTTTCTACATATTTTCTCCTCCAGCAGCAAAGCAGGAGAGTTAGTCAAATATACAGCTTGGAGTTGTCAAGAGATGCTCCTTTAAAATTGCAGTAATACTCTGAAGCAGTAACTAAGTTCATTTATAGAAGGTTCAGGCACAGCACCATTACTTTCAATTCCCTGGTACTCTGATTTATAGGGGGCAGTTTTCAGTGTCAATCAGGGGCAATTTGTCTCTCAACCAGGCAAAAGATGTGTCTGAGAATAAATGCTAACTTTTTAGTGAAAACGCACTACAATTTCAGTAAAGTTTCAATCAAAAACTGTAGGTGAAAAAAAGCAAGTTCCTTTGATAATTAAAATCCTTACATGCATTTTACTCAAGAGTCTAACAGTCTCCTTGCTTTGGAGTAAGAGCACTGCTTTGATAGAAAGGATATGTTTTTTGGCATGCCTGTGAGAATCTCTCAAGATTTGTTTAAGTCACAAGTCTCCAAAGATTGTCACTTTGCATATACTGAGTAGAGATCTATTTGAATTTTTGACAGTTAAAACTTAAGCAGTGTTTCTGTCTGACTAAGCGTGGTCCATGATAGAGTCACAGCAGCTGAACAGGATTTTCTTGCTCCTCTTTGGGGAGCGAGAAGAAAAATCACCCTCCAGGGGTGATTTTGATACCACACAGAAGATAAGTATTCAGTATTTGAGGAAAGATGCTTTAGAAGTGGGAGGCAAAGAGGAGAACTGCTGTATCAGAGAGGAATGAGATGGGGACAAGTGGGATGAAAGGCCATATGGGTTGAAGAGGGAAAGAACTAGGAGCAAGATGCAAAGATACTAAGATGTACCCTAAGGAGGAGAAGGGAATTATATCTGAGATAGACTGGAGGAGAACAAAGCAGGTAAGTGCAAAGGAGACTGGAACAGAACTCTCCTGTTCAGTGCTGCTGGGATTATGATGAATTAAAAGAAGTGGCACTGAAGGTAGCAAGTTTTGTTGCATTAGATGCTGGCCCCTAGAGTGCACTTATTTTGTAGCGTGCCACTGAGGCGTTGGACTGCTGATGCCATCCAAATTAGCTCAAAAGGATGAGAACAGTGCAGTACTCCAAAAGCTCCTACATATCCTGGTGAGCTATATGGGAATCTACATACTCCTCTGACATCTGATTTTAATTTTCCCCTGGTTTATTTTATACTATATTTCTATATTCCTGTACATTTTCAATTGGGAATACCAAACAGAAAGTCTAATCATCTTACAGCCTTTTTCTGCTTCTGAATTGGGCCATTACTAATGAGTCTCGTGATTTACTTAGCTATGCTTTACTTTTCTGTATACTAATGACAAATGTCATGCTCTTAACCTGCCTCCTTACTTATACTAAAACATCTGATTACTTTTATTTAATGTTCATAAACTGCTGTTCTGAGAAGCTTCTAGTTTGATTCTTTTTTCTGGGTAAATAGATTGTATTAAGATGGTGCGAAGTTTTTTTGAAATATGTATAGACATTTACAGAATTTCTCAAGTAATTGACATATCTTGACAAACATGCTCACTATGTGAAGTAAAATTTTACCAACAGTGGCAATAGACCAATTACGAAGTAATAAAAGTAATCTAAACTTACATACTGTTAATCCATCTGGAAATGTGCTACAAATTGTAAAAGTAAAGCATCTCAATAAGTAGCTTCCCACACCCTTTGAACTTTTTTTAATAAATACCAATTTTTTTTTAAATTCTTCTTGACATTGGTGGAGGGGAAAAAAAAATCACTGCAAGATATTTTAGTATGCTATTTGGAATTAGGAAGGTAATTCAGAAGAAAAGGTAATATCTAACTAAAAATCTCTCTCAAGAATAAGGTAGTAACTTCAGACTGAAGCTACATGTTTAGCTAAATGTTTCCTGCTGATTGCTAGAGGACATTTTGGTTTGCTTACCTGCTTCTCTGAAGCAATTTAGACTGTAACTCTTCTCTCCACTGAGTAAGAAGACCTGCTTTCTGGTATTTTCCAAGTTCTCTATCATTTGAAGAAGGTATCTGATTATCAAAAGAAGAGTTTGAAAAATAACAGTACATTTTCAAGATTAAGCATATTAGCTTGAAAATATTAAACCCAAATTGATTAAAAAAAATGAAAACACAAAACGGATTATTTTATCTACCTTTCTTCTGTGCTTTTATTTACTGAGCACTACCATCTATACAGTCTCTACCATGAATTTCCACATCCTTTTTATAGAACTTTTTCCTGATCCTAATTTAATTTTCATAAAGTTTTTATTTCTGTTATTTTTACCATACCCATTTACTCTTTATCAAGAATTTGCATGATTGCTAATTGCAAATTTAGTATTGCTTTCCTTTAAAAAAAAAAAAGAAAAAAAAAGAGAACAGGGATTGTTACATATTTACACAAAGCATTAGAAATAAAATCCACATCTATCTAAATCCATACATGGATTAATGAGTCGGTGCCTTAAAAACTTGAACACCTCCAACTTACATTTAAAACAAAACAATTCACAGCAGTGTACTACTCTGACACACAGTTGCAAAAGCCAGTTAAGAGTTTGAATGATCACATCTCAAAACAAAATAGTCAATACCTGTCATGCTTTCAATATAAGCTGAACATACCATTCCTGTTAGGTGTTACGTGACACTATATGGCTGGTAGTGGAAGACTCTCTTTAAAGCAAACGTGTATCTATAAAGCAAATGAATAAGTAGTACAGAGCCCTGTACCCAAACTGTACGTTAATTAATTTAAACTAACCCTTTAGATAGGTAATTCATTATAATAAAAAAAATTAGGTAGACATTTCAATCTTACAAGTTGAAAAAGACAACAGATACTGAGAATACTTCTATAAAAACTAGACTGGATATGTGAACAGAGAAACTATTGAGTGGAAAGAAAACAAACCATGTGAAAAAACATTTACACATGTAAATGAAAGACATGGTATCTTAAATAGCACTGGAAATATCCTGATAGGTCATCAAGTCGTAAACACTGTAATTTCTGTAATGCTGAAACAATTTTCAATTTACACAGGTTTTTGTGTACAAAATCCTCTATGCTGACATAAAGAGTGTAACACACACAAGGCTGGCCACTGGTCTGCTTTCTGTTCTTGTTGCTAACACTGACCGGTGGTATGACAGTCTCAAGTTACTTGAGATCTCTCTGCTGTGATTCTTCCATGACTAAATGGGGAACGGTCACTTCTATCTGCCGCATCTGGGTGTTTGAGATTTGATTAATGTGCTTTAAGGACAACAGATGAAAGCCACTGTAAAAACATATATCGGATTATTTTACTACATATAAACATTAAATAAAAATTAAAATTAGATTCCTCATACCCAAGATGTACATCAATAATCTCTTTATGAAAGTTATGTTTAAAACATCAAAAAGGACAGAAAAGGAAAATCTCATAGATACAAAACAACAGAAATTGATATTCTAAACATGTTCAAATCATGGAAGTATGGAAACGGTATGTTTAAGTCACTCTGTAGCCCCAGCTGAGACTGAAGTTGACTGTGGAACCACAAACACTGCATCACACAATGTGGGCTGCATTGACAGTTAACAGTGCTCAGGTATTCAGGGGTCCCGGTGCTATTTTAGAAGTTGGATTTGTAACATTTTAGCTCTTCCTGCTGGGTCCCAGCTCTTCAGCTTTCTTGTTCTTGACTGTTCGGTACATTTTGACAGGGGTGTTGCCAAGGCATGGAGCCAGGCCTACTTTGGAGAAGGCTCAGGCCCCCTGCTACTGGATGAAGTGCAGTGCACAGGAAATGAACTATCCATAGAGCAGTGTCCTAAAAGCTCCTGGCGAGAACACAACTGTGGCCACAACGAAGATGCTGGCGTTTCCTGCACACCTCTCACAGGTACTTCAATTACCAATAATCACACAGGAAAACAGTGACAAATGCAGAGTTCACAGCTCTGGAAAGAGAATTTTAAAAGTTTGCAGATGCATAGAATCCCACAGTAATAAAGTGTGCTGGCAGTATCAAAACGAACCAACTATGGAAGTTCTGGCTATGGATATTTTACAGTACAAAACCCTTCATTATTCAACACAAAGCCTTGGTTCCTCAGTAATACACTAACTGCCACTTACTGTGTGAGGCATGCCTTAACTGTGTATCGCATCTACCAACAGCCATTAGTATTTCAGCATAAAAGCAACAGGAAATAACAGAATATACAAAGAAAAAGACAAGGTGTGTACAAAGCAAAATCACATAATCAGAGCCCATTCCTGTGGACTTGGCATGTAATATTAGGAGATCAGTACCTCTTGCAATTGAGAAACTGCATTATGCAATACTTCACAGCTGACTGGCTTTATGGCATGTCTTTCACCTTGTCATTAAATGACACCTCCTGATCAGCACTAGATGTAGTAGTATAATATTCTGATCCTATGCAGTAAATGCAATGTTATTAATTTTGGTTTAGAAGAATAACTGGACCCAAGAAAAACTGATTCTTGTTTTTGTTTTTCCCTAATTGTTAATGACACAGATGGTGCCTTAAGACTAGCAAGTGGGAAAGGCAGTCATGAGGGACGCCTGGAGGTCTATTATACTGGGCAGTGGGGCACAATCTGCGATGATGGGTGGACAGAGCTGAATACACAAGTGGTTTGCCGGCAGCTGGGATTTAAGTAAGATTACCTGATATTAGATATATGACTCTTTGACTTGATGATGATGACAAACATTTAGATGAACCCTACATTATACAAGAGTCTGTTTCTTTAACATTAACTGAGTGCTTCATAGAAACTACTGAGTATAAATCCCTTAAAGCCTGCTTCCCTCAGCCTCAAAGAGACATTTATGGCCTCAGTTTAGGTAGAAGAAAAAGCTTCAACTGAGGTTGTGATTCAGCAGCCTTTATTCACTGATCTCCTTCCAATCATCTTTTTTGCTGAGATCAATGCATATGTTATAGAGAAAAACTGATTTGTTCTGTTTTGCCTGTAAAAAATTGATCCTTGAATTTGTATTAATGTAATGGTAATTTCTTAAAAAAAGCATCAATGAAGAAGCAGCATGGTGCTCACACTGAATTTAATGCTGACTGAACCTATTCTGTCACAGTTAACACTGTTTACTGGTACTACTCGAGAAACCTTTATTTCTTCAGAAATAATTTATTTTCTTTCTAGTGCTTAAGTATGACTTGTTGTCCTATCACTGTGGACCAAAACGTTACCTATATGTTATGCAGGTACGGAAAAAGTGCCCCAGAGGGCTACTCAGAAGGAAGCTCTGGGCCCATCTGGTTAGATGATGTCAGCTGCTCAGGGAAGGAGACAAACCTCCTGCAATGCTCATGGAGAGAGTGGGGAAAACATGATTGCAACCATCAGGAGGACGTCAGACTTATTTGCTATCCAGATAATGAAAACCATAAGCTCAGACTCGGTAAGGCACCTCTTTGTTACAGTCACAGCATAAGTATTGTGGTGGGTGCAGATCTGAGCAAAGTACAGTATACTTAAGGATGCTCAAAGTTAATATTTGGCAGATGTGTGTAAAGAAGGGAAGGTAAAAAAAGCTCACTTTTCTCCTGAAGGAAGTAATCAAGCTTTGTTTAAAGGAACATAGACAGAACATTAAACATGAACACAAATTTGTAAGCCAACAAAGTCAGATTCCAGAGATTTCAGTATTTACTAGATTTTAGACCTATTCAGCACTTCCTAATGGTATACCTCATTTCACTCAGCACTCTTCAAGTTCTAAGTAACTCTCTCATGCTATCAAAAGTTGGAGACATACACTAGCACTGAGGAATATAAATCAGTAGTATATCTATCTGCCTTACATTCAAGTAATCTGAAAAAAGAGGTATGGAGAAAGAGCGTAAGTTCAGAGCAAGAAGGAAGAGCGAGAAGCATGAAATTATTTCTGTATGAGTATTGCCTATCATTTATATTGTGCTTGGGTGAATGGGCTAATTATGTAGTGGCACTGTAGAACAAAATATATGCAAATGAAGGCCAAAGATTCCCAAATCCACATGTAATAATTAAACAAGGATTCTGTCTATCAGATATGCACAGTACAAATTACAGGAGAACAAGGGGTTGCTCAGTGATTCTAAGAAGTTTCATTTTTAAAATTTACTACCTACAAAGTTTGTAGCTTGTCAAGATGTAGCCTTTTACAAAATCATTGCTGATAGTCTTCAGTTTACCCGAGTGTATTTTAGTCGATTTTGAATTTAGAATGATAATTAGTGGAGTTAGAGCCACAGCTTCTACTGAAATGCAATGGATTTGTACGCCTGGGTGCCTGAAGTTCTCTGGAAATTACAGACTGAAGGTCTATCCTGCAAACTAAGACATGGATTCACCGCAAGACATTGCCACCTGTTGTAACAACAATCAGCACTTCTACATGTACTTTTCTGGTCTTCCCCTCTTTATAGTCTTTTTCTTTATAACCTTTTGACCTCTCACAATCCAATGAATGTTTTATGTTGCAGTACAGTTCCGTTATGTGTAGATGATGTCAAATTGTATTTGGTAGACAGAATTTTCTCAGACCAAATATAACAGGAATTCGAATAATGACTGTTGTCTTTATAAATGCAAACCATCTGTGCTGCTTTGCTCAAATTCCTAAAAAAGATAGTCTTATCTGAAGGAGGTCTGGTTCAGTTAAATACATCCATATATTAACATTCTCACACACATCCACCATTACCAGAAAGTTTTATTAATTTCATGATCATAAGTTTATATGTCTCTAGCTGGGTAATCATCTTGTTCCAGAGTAACACGTAATTTCAACAACAAAATGAAGACAGTGTATCTAACATTTCCTACAAGACTTCTGATTGGAAACTGGACAAAGACTATTGTTACCATTTACTTCCCAGCATTTGAAAAAGCCCTCTAGGGATGACCTGAGGAAATACGGACATTAAGGAACATTAAGGAAAAGTGAAATAGAATACACTACAATAACTACAACACTTGTGTACTATGTAAGATCATAACAATGTAGCTAAACAGAAAGTTGTTGAAGTTAATTCATGTAGGTGTCCTGACAGTATGAACTCCAGTATAAACAACATGCTTTAAATAACATTTGAAGCAAAGAGACTTTAATTTTGTTTTCAAATCTTTCCTTTTTTAATTAATTAATTAGGCCAGATTTAACTAGCTCTGATCCAGAATAAGGTTTGGTATGCAAAAGTTACTCATACCCTAAATTAATCTGAATTAAATAGCAAATGCAAATGTCTCAAAATACTGCTTTATTTAAGAGCATAGTTAAGTAATTTCTCATCCTGACTGATTTAGAAAAGATTAGAAACAGGTTGGAAGAATGAGGAACAGTCTTTCCAATTATTCTGAAAAGAAACTCTCATTAGTGTACTAAGGATTATAAAGTATGACATATTAGAAGATTTAGAAGGCGATTCTCACTTAAATATTATAAAGAGGCCTTAAAGGAATTCAGAACTATTTTAAGGCTACTTGCATTGCTTGGCTGCTGTGAAGGAGTTTTAGAGTAACAGAGAATCCAGTTTGTACTTCGCCCAATGATTCAAAATTTAACTACAGGCCAAGCACTGAACTAATCCACATTAGTGGGATTTTGTATCATGAACATATCTGAATAAGCAATCAATTTCAACTGATTGAAAAATAATCACGTATTAGGCTAGAATAACATGCTGTAGAACATGATGCTATCACACAAAAGATGCTGTAGAACAGCATGCATGATGGTAAGCAGTAACTTCAGTTCAACACAATGCTGCCCTTTTTTACTGAGATAGTGGTTAAGATAAGTGGTAGCAACCAGTTTGAGAACGCATTTATGAAGTGAGATATAGTTAAATTCACCCATAAAGTTCCTGCAAGGAAAGCCTGTCCAGCTTGTATAGGCATCATATCACAGATATGACGCGTGTTTGCTGCCTTTAGTGGGAGAATTGTTCTGTGCCCATGGCGGTCAAATTCTGAGCCATGTCACCTATTTGTACAAAATGAAGGAACCAGATGAACTATGAAGTTCAAAGTAGAGCATTATTTTGTATTTGTCTTGCAATTTGTACAAACTGCTTTCTTCTGCCAGCCAGAAAAAATATGACTACTGTAACAGCTTGTATTAGGCTTGTCAAACATAAACATCGTTTGACCCTATACACTGAACGTGATGAAAATGACTTAAAGTACTAGTTCTTGCTTTTGTTGTTCCAAGTTGACAGCAGTAATTTTTCCAGGTCCTCCCATCAGGTTGATGGATGGTGAGAATAAGAAGGAAGGACGTGTAGAGATTTTTGTCAACGGCCAGTGGGGCACGATTTGTGATGATGGATGGTCTGATAAGGATGCAGCCGTGGTCTGTCGACAGCTTGGCTACAAGTAAGAAAACTCATTAAGCTGTTTCTCAAGTTATCCATTTCCTGTATCTAAAAATGTTAATTTATGCAACCAAATATCCCCAACATACGCCTTTTAAAACTTGCCTGTTTGGCATTCTTTTAGAAAAGTGTATTTATACTAGTTGGATAAGAGGTCGTAACAATATGTCTGCAAAAGAAGTATTCATTAACTAGCATAACTGGAAAAAAGAATATTAGTATCCAAAGGCACATCACAGTCTGGCAACTGAAGTGCAAGTTAATGATAGTTATTACATATTTTTTTAGAAGGTAAATATTCCAATTATTAAGCTATTGCATAAATACTATATTTTATTTGTCACTTATGGTGCTACATGTCTATATGATATTACACCAATTATTTTTATGTTTTTACACCAATTATTTTTATTTTTTTACACTTACTTGCACTAATGTATCTGAGAAGATAATTTGACTTAGTGTACCTGCTCTGTGCTCTTTGCCATTTGAACTGTTCTTAATTTACTTATTTCATCTTCTCTTTTCAGATTTCTAAACAGTTTTTAGAAGTTATGAGTGAAATTTCTAATTTGGAAAAATTAGGGAAACTAATATTAACACCTAGAGTAGCACAGGTGATCAAATATTCTGTGACCCACGTAGATTGTCTGGTTTGTTGCTGATTTTGTATGAGAGCTCTGTGTTCCATTAGTGACAGTTTTCATTCATATATCTTTAGTCAATGAAATAAAACTTAAAAAACCTAAATTCTAGTGCTTTAGAGAGTTGATGTAACAGAAACATAGAAAAACCTTGGGAAATTTAAAATGCTTTTTTCATTATATTAGTAAAGAAAATACAAATTTCAGAACCTAAACTTGGCTTACCACAGTTCACTGGAATTGTCTGGAGTTTGGCTAAAATTTCAGGGTAGTGGCTGCATTGGTTCAAAAAGCTCTTGATCCCTTTTCATTGAAAGGTATAATTTTGCATATTGTTTTTTGCATTTGTATTTTCTGAACCTTAATGATGACTTCAAAATTCTTACAGGTTCTAACATAACTGTTAAATTTTTTAATGAAACACAGCAATGGGTGAGTGTCCACTGTCAAAAGGTATGGATATGCTGTCTGCAGATTCAAATGTAGGCACACTAGCTACTGAATTCCTCATTCCAAAGTTTTTTCCCTTCATTTACTGATCTGGCTTGACACCGTGTAGTTTGGAGATTTGATAAAACTGTTATATGAAGGACTATGGCTTTGGCCTGCACGATAGTAATTTGAACAAGCTTCATTCAATATAGGAGAAGACCTGACAGGAAAAAAACACCATCAAAAGTGACAACATATGCGTCACTTTTGAATTAAGTTGCTTAATCAGGGTCACATCACTCATAAGCAATTTTTTTCTGGATACCTAAGACCAGTAAAGATACAACTATAGGGCAGACACATAAATAGCAGAACTAATATGAGATGAAAAATATCCAGAGCGCTAGTGGAATACAACAGGAAACCAGTGAAATGTCTTCTCTTGAGTCTGTCAAGAAATCTGAGCTTAAGAAATACAAATTATGTTATCTGTTTGCTGTATCTCACAATGTAAAGTTTGTGCAACCAAATATCCTCAAATTATGACTGAACGAATAATATATCCCTTTTTAAAATTTCCTGGTATTTGTTTAGTAAATCATGTTTATAAGTAGTAGTAGACTATGGTTTCAAAATTACAAAATCTGACTTTACATGTTCCACTGAATCATTCATTTAGTCTGTTTCATCCTCAGCCTCTTTGGCTTTTTACGTGTCTCCCTCAGATGATTAAACGCAAACACTTTGTGTTTTTAAATCACTGCAAGGACAGTGGTGGGATTCTGAGTGATTCTCAGAATGGGGGATTAAGATAGTAGGCTACAACAGAGCATGTGTTCCCTGAATGACTAGGGATAGACACATTTTAGAAATCTAAAATCAGGAAACTGGGAGGGCTTGTTGGAAACGCTGCATCTCGATGACCCCATGTCTAGATAGTTGCATTCCACAAACCTGACTATGCAGTTATGTGCACTTCTGAACTGGAATTGCTTCTGGGCCTTGGAGTTCATGCGCAGACCTTTTTGCTCAAGTTCAAATTATATTCAATGGTGACTTGACTGTTGCAAAACAAGGCTCAGGCTTCTGGGTTCATGCACCTGATCTTGAGGGTGGATGAATGTTGTTTCTTTAGAAATAAACACATTATGACCTTCTTCCTGGGAGGAATTTGAAAAGCACCTAATAGTTAAATAGACATCAGTTTTTATGAAGACTGATCACGGAACTAAACAGTGTTATCCAACTCCCCTTACAATGCTGTTTTAATTCTCAAGTCTTTCCTACCGGGGATTCACATTCCTTGGTGGGGCAGAAATCACACATTTGGTACTACAAATGGGACAAAAGACTGCCTTAAAAAGGAAGACTTGTGTAAGCCAAGGCTAAACACTGAGAAAACAGATGGAGTTTTTCCTGCGTATATTATTGTCGTCAATGCTTATGTGCACTTTTAGTTTACAAGATCTTGCTTTGGAACGGTCTCAGGCATTGACTAGTGTTCTTTCTGAGACTGAAATAAGACAATCCCTGAGATGACAAAATCACAAGGTTCAAAGCAATACTAGCTTTAAAGATGTCTCATTAAGCCAGTTTGTCCAATCCATGACTAATATTAGAACAACATAATATGAAGAACATTAGTAAACAGCTCTACTAATTGGCTAAAACCAGTCATGAAAATGTAAAAATAATTAATAGTATGCTAATACAAGTATATTTGTAGCAAGATAAACATTAAGAGAACACACACCTTTTCTGACATACTATCTACTATGTGATTGGGTTTAACATATAAAAGTATTTTGATAGAATGAGTAAAGAGCAAAAGATGGGTCTGCTCTTGCATTTTAGCAAATTAAGTGGCCCAGTAATATTGCACCCCTTTCAAATAGAACAGGCTTATAAGAACGCACATGCACACACACAAACAAGTTGATCTGGTCGTATCAACTCTGTCAAATGTTTTACATGCTTCTCTTTCTTGCCTTTTTATAATTCATGTCTAACCAACATTCCCTACTTAGAAAACCTGCCCACCTAACCTCCAGTACATAGTAAAAAAATCCAAACAGGCAAGGCTTTCTACGTGCAAGTTTGAAAAAGGAGGAATGTTGTAGGTATTACTTTTGTGTTTCAGTTGTATGGATATGGACAGGTGATGGCTGGATTGTTTGAGTTTGATCCAGCCACACTTCTAGTATGACGAAGCTTTGAAAATGTTATGACAAATCAAAATTGCTCCCCAACAGAGAATCCCTAGCTGATGAAGGGACATAAACTCTTTATGCCATCCTCACCTAGCTTCCTCAACACAAAGGTGTGTAAACGGAGAGAAATTTTCTTGCCTAAATACATTTTCATTCTTAAATTCTTTCTCTACTCCAGCATTTCGCGTACATACCCTTCTGTATACAGAGAAATACTGTCCTTTACAATATGCAATTGTAAACTATCCTTTAAAATGGAAACCTATGATTATAGTGCAACATTTCAGTTATCTAGAATTCTGTATATTTTTATCACTATAAAATATCAGTAAATTGCTCTTAACTGATACGTAAACTTGTAGTTCAGACACACCTAGAGGTGGCTGTGGCTTCCTGCCCCACTTCTCTGTATAGCCAGTTGGGTGGTCTCCCACTCAATTCTTTCTGGCTCTTAAATCATATACAACAGAATATTTTTATGTTAAGGAGCATTATCCTAAGTAATTATCACAAAAGTTACCAAATGAGATGCTTATATGCGCAATCCATGTTGGTTTTTTATTGTGTTTATTCATTCACTCCTTAATTGGGGGAAAAAGTTCATCAGTCAAAAGGAGTCATTCACACAACTGACACTGTGGTCATTGCTGAAGCTGCAGGGCACTACGTACAACCTCAACGGATCAGAACTTAATACCCTAATAAAATGTCCTAAGTCTAACATTTAAATACTTAGGTTTGATACTTCTCCTTTTACAAGCACAGCATTATCATACTGACCTTCTTGGTAGAGTGTCTTAAGGCCTGTGTATGAAAATGCTACACAAGCACTAAGTACTGGGTTCCTCCCAGGAAAAAGTGGGTGCTGAGACTGAACTGGGTTCAGTCTTTCTCCAATTACATTACAGTTTTAGAACTCGCTTGTGGGGTGCACTTTAAAAATGGCATGATAACAAAATATGTTAATAACTATTAACTCTGTAAATCAGAGCTCCTACCACACTGCAAGTATACTGTATTTAACTGGCCCATCTTTCCGATGGAATCAGAAAAGAAGAAATGATTTTTAGCATTCACAGATGCTGATTTTATATGCAGATTACAAAGATTACGAAAAAGCAGCTTTCACATATTTTGGTTTATAAACATTTGTAATGCTGTTACAATGAAAATACTTTGCACTGTGCCTTCTAACTGGATACATAAAAGCACTTTTTAAACATTAATGAACTGCAGCAATTTTGTTGCACTTATACATACCAGAGTAACAGAGAAAATGAGAACAAAAGTCGTCATCAAGTGAATCGGTGACAGGACTTAGAATAAAATCTCCATGTCTTTCACTACTCATTGAAATATTTCGGTTGAGTAAAATGTAGAATAATGCCTCAAAATGTTTAATAAAAAAAAATACGTTATATTTCCAGAGGCCCGGCTAGAGCAAGGACAATGGCATATTTTGGGGAAGGCAAAGGCCCAATCCACGTGGATAATGTGAAATGTACAGGAAATGAGAGATCCTTGGCAGACTGCATTAAGGAAAACATTGGGACGCACAGCTGCCGCCACAGTGAGGACGCAGGAGTGATCTGTGACCACCTAAGCAAGAAGGCCCCAGGGAACAGCAATAAAGGTGAAGCCCCAATGTGAGTGGCAGACCAACAGGTTAGGATGGAGAACTGTCATGGTAGGAAGGGACAGACATAAACAATCCCACCTCACAGAGCGAACTATTATATCAAAAGAATTACAGAAACAAAAGTGCTGGGAAATCCTCTCTGCTTACATTCTGTGACTTTATCCCTATGCCAGCTGAACAAAGGAATCATAAAGACCATTCAAATGATACAGGGTACTTGTCTGCCATAGTTTACAGCAGCCATGTTTCTTAAGTTGTATATAGGACATGAAAATGCAAAAACCTAGGCAGTTACTTTAAACTTTGCATGGTATCTTCAGCTGAAGACTGAGACCTATGTGGTATGATGTGAAGTAAAGAACTCTATAAAAAATCCCACACTTGAGAAGCAGAGCGCAAATGTGTAAACTGCTCTGTGATCACAGTAAAAAAAAAAACAACTCAGCTACAAAGAATTTCTAAGAGAAATTCTCAGAGAATTCAGTGTATATTCCCCAAGTAAAATTTGATTCTTAAAAACTCCCGTGAAACAAAGAATAACTTCAGCCTTTGTGGTTGCTTTTTAGTTAACTCTCATTAAAGACTGGCTACTTTTCCTTTTGAGTTTAATGCTATCTATGTCTTCTCTTCTGGTTTAGATTCTCTTGCTTCTGTTTGTGGATTGAGGTTACTACATCGTCGACAAAAGCGAATAATTGGAGGGAAAAATTCTTTACGGTAAATAATTGGTAAAAACAAATAATTTTGAATATAAAGCTTCTAAAACATGCATTTGCCATAAGCAGCTTGCCTAATCTATGTTTTCATTGTAGGTTTGTGGTTTTTCTCTTCTCATGAGGTAGAAGCAGATATACATTCAGAGCAAATTTAGTAGAAAATTAAAAAATATTCACTGATAAATACTTGCAGCACTTGTTGAAGACCTTTAGGTGTTTATGGGTTCAGTCCTTGATTGGGTTGAATTTCTTACTTTTGAAAAAGCCAGTTTACTTTTTTTCAAAGGGTGTCTTGATATCAGGATGTGAAGAGAGCTATGAATGTTGCAGAAATACTGCAAAAAAAGGCTTGGTGTCCTCGGTATGGCTGTACAGTTACTCTTCTCCTTCTTAGTAGCCAGTGCAGTGCTGTGTTTTCGACTTTAGCCTGAGAACAATGCTGATAACATACTGATTTTTGTAGTTGTTGCTAAATAATGCTTACTCCGACCAAAGACTTTTCAGTCTCATGCTCTGACAGTGAGGAGGGACACAGAAAGCTGGGAGGAAGCAGAGACAGGACACCTGACCCAAACTAGCCAAAGGGGTATTCCATACCACAGCACATCATGCCCAGGATATAAACTGGGGGGAGTCACCCGAAGGCCCAGATTGCTGCTCGGGTCGGGCTGGGTATCAGTCGGTGGGTGGTGAGCAATTGTATTGTGCATCACTTGTGTTTATTGTTTTCTTTTCCTTTTTCCCTTTTAGTTTTATACTCTTTCTCCCCTTGTTATTTCCCTTATCATTATTATTATTGGTGGTAGCAGTAGTGGTTTTGTATGGTACCTTAGTTACTGGACTGTTCTTATCTTAGTCTGTGGGATTTACATTCTTTCAATTCTCCTCTTCATCCCTCCAGGAGTGGGGGTGGGGAAGAAGAGAAGAAGTGAGTGAGCAGCTGCCTGGTTCTGAGTTACCAGCTGGGCTTAAACCACAACAGTCCCTTCTGGCGCCCAAGGTGGGGCTCGAAGGGTTGAGATAATGACAGATCTGACCAGAGTGTGTCTAATCGTATTTGTGATAAGCATTCATTGTTTCAGATTAATAGTCGCTCGTCACAATGTTGATTTGTTTACTCTCAGAGTTGTTGCGCTTGGTCTCAGAGTTTCAGCATGTCATACCTTACTTGCAGCCAGTATTTGCTGTTTTAGTGTTTGTCAGCTTTGGCGCCTGGGCTAAGGTTCTCTAAGGACTTTATGGTAATGACTTGTAATACAATAGAATCATTGATCATGGAACTGGTCTGGCATGTGGTCTCAGCGTGGTCATCATCTATATACTTTGGGAGGCATATAATGGGAATTTTTAGCAATTACGCATCTTCTTTTTCCTCCTTGGGGGGTCAACCTATGAAGGAGACATTCCCCCACACCCTCTGCTCCCCCACCAGGCTATTTACAGCAGCATTTGAGAATTCTAAAGGTTTTGGATATCCTTTGGATACCCTTGAAACTTGCCTGCTGGTTTTGCTGGGAATCAGCATGTTGCCACAAATACAGCATGTGTTTTACCCAGGGCCATACCACCTTGAGAATGCCGTATTTTGTCTGATCTTGAAAGTTAAGCAGGGTTGGGCTCGGGTCTCGACTAAGATTAAATGACGATCTAAGAGGACCACCATGAGATTTTCGCTGAGGCTGGACAGTCATGAGTGGCAGGGTGTGTGGGATCATATGGGCAAGCACCTGGGCCAGTGGGCCCCTCCAGTGCTTCGGAATTTCACCCCTGAACAAGTGCGAAACCCACAAAAATGAGCAGAGCAGTTAGACAAGGTGTGCTGTTGTCCTGGCAACACCAGAGAGGGACAACTTACTGCAATGTGCTGGGGCTTGGCTTACACCTACAGAGCATTTCTGGAAAAAGATGACTCTGGATCTGATGGCAAAGCAACAGACAACACAGCTACTCAACCCCCAAGCACAGCAGCTACACCAACCCCGGTGACAGACACTGCAGCCACTCCAACCACAATGATAGACACTGCAGCTGAACCAAAGGAGCAATCCATGCCAATACCAGTTGCCCCTATAAGCAAGGGGAAAAGCAAATGAGAGCCACAAAGAGCAACCCATGCAGTGAAGAAAGATGAAGACCCAATGCGTGTACTAAGGGGATAGCATCTGAACGAGAGTTATTACGACAGGAATCAGAGGAAGAGGAAGAAAAGGTAACTTCTCGATCCCGGACATCAACCAAGCTGCAGAATATACAAGAAGATTTCAGCTGTCTTCCAGGTGAGCACATCGTCATGGGTTGCTTCGATGCTGGGACAATGGGGCCAATGGTCACGAACTATTAGGTAGGGAAGCCAAGCAGCTGGGATCACTTGCTAGGGAAGGGGGAATTGACAAAGTGATTGCAAAAGAGATACGAGCCCTCAGCCTTTGGAGGCGGCTCCTGGCAGCTGTGAAGGAATAGTATCCCTACAAGGACGATGTTATGTTTCGCTGAGCCAAGAAGACCATGATACAGAGAGGCATCCAGTTCCTGAGGGAATCAGCCATTCTAGAGATGATCTATCATAGGCCAGATGCTGGGAGTGCATCTGTAGATCTAGATGAAGTCAAATGTACGTGACCCATGGGGCGGAAACTTACATGGAGTGCACCATTATCATATGCCCACTCATTGGCATCAATGACCTGGAGTGAGGCAGCAGCACCAACAGTGGATGAACTGACTCGTCAACTCCGAGAGTTCGAAGACAATCTCACCCCTTCCATCATTTCAGCTGTGGAAAAACTCCTGACCCAGGAGTTCACACAATTGAGAGACGATATTTCCAGCTCCCAACGTGTACCAACCCGTGCCTCAGCTATTAACAGAAGGTGTTCTGTTGCCTGAGAGAGAAGATATAGGAGGTACACGCCACAGGCCACCCTATGGTTTTATCTGCAGGATCACGGAGAAGACATAAGAAAGTGGGATGGAAAACCTATCTCAGTTCTGGAGGAACGGGTACGTGAATTGAAGAGGAAAACGATGGTCAAGGATGATCCTCCCAAGAAACTTTCTGCTCCAGTCTTCAGTGAGCAGCTTCCCAGATGGAGTGGAAGAGCTGATTTTACCACAACACTTGGGTATAATTCACTGCCCAAGACCTTCACAAAATAAGCCTCAGTGATGACACAGCTATAATCCAAGCTTTTTATTAACACTTTGTTCTTAGCTTTTTGTATATTTACATTTAGTTGATACAAACATATTAACTGAGTACTACAACTACTACTACTAAACGCTATGATCGGAAGTATAAGTTTTATATCTTAACAGCTGTGAATAACCACAGAAAAATATATATTCACAGAATCTTACAAAAGGATTTGTAAAAAATACACTTACAGTTTTCATTACATGACATTGTGCAACCTATTTCAAAATACATCCACAGCATCAATCAATATATTTCAAAAAAAGACACTGCCAAAGTGAACTTGTCTCTAAGTGAACAGGAACAAGAGGGAGCCCAGAAAAACATTTAATGCAGTCAGACAGAGTAAAGTAGGATTACTCAGCTTAGTAAAGAAACAAATGAGAAAAATAAATAATGCATTGCACTGAAAAAGAAGATTGAGAATTACTGTCTCAGAATATGTGTACAAAGAATCCTGGAGGAAATGAAATGGTGACAAAATAATGGACTGCACAATTAAGTTGGAGCAAAAACTTGATCTCATAATAAATAAGCACAGGGACATTAGATTAAGCACAAAGGTAAGAGAACTCCAACAGTGCACTTAGAAATGCTTCATGATCAAAAAAGGAACATACGAACAGTATCAGAAAAGGACACGCTTCACAAGAAGTCTTTAAGACAAAGAATTGGATGCTTACCAGGAAATCCAAAACTGTCTGAATTGCCCCATTTTGGAAAGACACCACCTTCCCAAACTGAAAGTGTCTAAATTGTGATATGCTTTATGAAAGTAAGTTCCTTCACTTCCTTTAAAACATATGGCACTGGCAACCTGCTTGACAGGAGCAGTTCTTGCCCTCCAGCATACCTATTCAGGTGGACAGTGGTCAGGAATTCTTGGATACCTTATTCTTGGATGCTGCTGTTGCTTACAGGTGCATCTTTCTCCCTCTCCCTTCTCTCTGATTCCATATTTTGTGAATCAATTAAAATGGTGAAAAATAATACATCCTGTCTTCATAGGCCTGCAAATATGTATCCCAGATCTACTATGCAAACCAGATGATCACGGGCTGAAAAGACATGCAACTCTATTACTTGCATTTTCTGCAGTTGCTTTAGACCTTTTGGTTTGCCAGCTTCCCTTTTCAAAGAGCTCAGAAGCAATAAAGATACTAACGCAAACAGGAAAGGATGCTAGGTTAAGCTTTTCAAGAAATTCCCTTCTTTCCTCAACAGTTGACAGGGAATTTCTGGTTTGTTGACTTGGATGGTATTTGGCGAGGAACCCACAGAATATATTTTTGGCATGATGAATCCAATCTAAGAAGGGAAAAATAAAATATTTGACAGCGGGATGAAGCGCTCAGAGTGCTGGATGCCCAAGAATCTGAAAAGTAATCATGCCCATTGTTAACTGGAATTCTGAATACTGCAGGAATATGAAAGTACTCTCAACTGTTACTCCATAAGTAACAGAGTCTGCAACCTGTGGCGGTCAAAGAAACTAAACAGGATTTACATTCAAGGTAACTGACAAGCTACCTTACTTTTTTCCATTGCTGTACTCTGAATGCAATGTCTTACGTCCTCTGTAGGGGTGGATGGCCATGGCAGGTTGCACTCCGACTGAAATCTTCTCATGGTGATGGAAGACTCTTGTGTGGTGCTACTCTTATCAGCAGCTGCTGGGTCCTTACTGCTGCACACTGCTTTAAAAGGTAGCTCTCTCTTCATTAGTGAAGTGTATTTTCAAACTCTTTCATTGTTCTGGGTATAGGCAAAAACATTCCAGTTCAAGCCCACTGAAAACTGTTCCATAGAGCTGGCCCTCAGTGTAAACAAGAACTACCAAGCAACCTCTTTTCCCTCCAAATATAAACAAAATCCCTAATACACTGGAATTATGCTGGGTGTCATCTAGTATTTTAAGCTTTCAACAGCAATTATTTCATTTGAATCCTTACAAAAGGCTCCAGTATAGGCTCGAATAAAAGCATCGAATGGCACTGCAGTTTGAGGATATTTGGTAGAATTTGCTCAAGTGGGCTGCAAATGTTTTGAGACTTTCCTTTTCCACACTAATAACTAAAAAGAAAGTCAGATGTACTTTTGCTCAAACGAAAGTGTTATCTTTGCTCACTGCCAGATGTACATCTTTTCATTTCGTGTTTCAGGAAAATCACAAAGGGCTTTTCTTGGTAATATTTCAAGCGGAAATGGTCAAACTTGGTAGAATTTCTGCCTACTTCAACTGATGTCCCAGTTGTTTCTGTAGAACTATGAAAGCATTTCAGTTGTTAACCAATGAAATTTATAGACAGTGGCTTCCTATTGCCCTGTTCATCATCTCCATAGTGGATGAATGCATTGAAGGATGCAACTTAAGCTCTTGAAAAAGCCTTTGAATAAAGGCCTGAAAACAAGGCAGTCCTTTCTGCTATTCTACCTCAAAGATCCTCCTCAAGGAAAGAAAAAGGGACGTCACAGGAAGCCAGTTATGTTTTCCATGTGCAAATCAAGGTCTTAGTTATGCAACTCTTCAGTAACGCTTTCGTGAAGTTTGGTGAAACAACTTAGTACCTACTGTGCTGCGCTGCTGCAGCTGCAGTGCTTTCCTACAGGAAGCACTCCCCACAGAATACATTATTTGTTCTTCCCAATGGCTTGCTTATGTAGCTGGAGCCTCAAGTCATTACTGAATGTGCTGCCAAAGCATGCCCATTTTGAATACTTTGCTGAACATCCACATGATGGGCAGCAGTATGGCCGGAGCATTGTACACCATGATACTTTCAGAGCAGTGCAGCCACTCATGGGTCTGTTACAGGCTATCCTCAAACTGTTACATGTGCTCTCGGGGACCAAAGTATTGTTTTGCCCCAGGTACTGCATTTAAAAATGTGCAACCTAGATCTAAGCATGCAACTCCAAGAGCCTGTGGATGCTGTTTTCAATATTTAGCGTGAAAGAGAGACGGTATCTTTTGCTCGAAGTTGACATTGGACAGACTGGGCTGAAATTCCTAATGACGTCAGAGTGATTTTAAAGCAGCTAGGTTTCCAAGGGCTATCTATAGATCAAGCGCCTTCTTCATATATTTTTCAGAGACAGACAAAAGAAAGGCCAGTATACCATTTCTCATATGCTGGAAACTGGAACACTGCTTAAATAACAAAAGTGGGCTTATCTGCATTATTGATAAAAATTAAATACAATTTTATGCATGATAATTAGAATTGTTTGCCAGTAGTGTAGAAGCATTACTGTAATTTCACAGACATAATTTAAGAGCAAAAATTACTTGAAGCTGTTTTTCTTTTTATAACCCACCCGTCTAATTACTAAGTTTTGTCCCGAGTATCTCTGACAGCTATAGGGAATTCACAGGTCTATACATCAAAAAAATATTAACTTTGGATAATTAGAAATATTAAGCATAGGAAAAAAGTAAATCACAATGACCATGATGTCAATTGAAGAAATACAGCGTTACATGAATATTGTACTGTTCTAATAATTTAACTCTTATTTAAGTGCTTCTTTATTCATTCCTGAATGCTCATGTATACTTCAACATGGTCCTGGTAATTTTGTTTTGAGAATGAGGGACCCTGAGGCACAGCGGAACCAAATAACTAGTGAGACACCAGAAACCAAAGTAGATATGAGAATTAAAGTTCAGTTTTCTCAGATTTAGCATGAATGGTGAGATGAATTCAGATGTGCCTTCGATGTCAGTACATTTCTTGACTGGCAGCAGGATGATATTAGCTGGTGGCTGATCACTAATCCACCCTCCAGTTGGCTGGGAAATAAACCTTCTAGGAGGTGCTAAAGTCAACATTGCCAAGCTGCACTAGAGCTTCAAGGCATGGCCAGCTATCCTACAAAGGGGTAATACCTTGAAAGCAGTATCATTTTCCACCCACGAAGCACTCCCAGACTCCTCCTCTGCTTCCACTCTTCACATGCGATGTGTGTGTGATGGTTCTCTCCCATTTCAAAGGTGACTTCTAGGTAAGGAAGACTGGAGAGCCCTGAGCTAGACACTTTCCCTTTGTACTGATGCTCTAATAAGAGTATTTCTGCATTTGGCTAACACCAGCTACTACAGAGTTTCTAACTCTAAATGCTATGGTTTTGCCAAAGCCTTACTGGAAACATTTGCACATGGGCCAGGAAAATTTGCTTTCAAGTCTATCTATATGTAAACATGATAAATTCAATTCAGAATTATAGTTTCTAAAAATTCCCAGAAACAATAGCAAGTAAATTCATAAAACCTATTCAGTACAAACTGGTACTGAAATGTACCAAGTGTTTTATTGTAAAGATGCACAACGTATTTATAAAAAGGCATCTTCACAGAACTACTACTTACATAAAGCTGTGTTAAGTAATGCCTATACTATACAGTATTTTAATGTACTAAAGATGCATGTATTCCTTTCTCTATTAAGGAAATCCAAATAGATGGCAGAAAAAAAAACACAAAAAAGAAACTCACTGAAGGTCCCAGATCAGATCACAGCACTGCTCTATAAAACCTCACTGGCCAGTGCCAGAATACTTTTACTGGCTCCCACACCACAGCTCAGAGTAACAATAATACAAGTTTAGACTGATAATAGTATACTAAGTGTCTTGGCAAAGTACAGTAAGACTAGCCTTTTCTCATGTAAAGATGTGGGGCAACAGTGGCCCAGGAGGGGATTCATTAGTGTCAGAGAAGAAATTCTTGGGCAAGGATTTGACAGACTATCTACAGGGGTGCAGGACTCAAGATTTCACTGATGCCACTTCAGATGGCTAAATACAGATGGATATGTATCACTCAAAGAACTAATTAAGACCCAACAGCCTTTCTTACTCTGAAGAATCTCCTTAAAGGCAACAAAAATAAAAGCAACTACTTCCATGGAATTTTGCCGTTTATTTTATCAGGAAAATAATAAACTGTGAAGTCTCAGCAAGCTTTTCAAACTGGCAAAACCACAAATGCTGACCTAGAAATGAGAACAGGACATCTAGTGCAAGAGAAAGTGAGACTCAAGTATTTTTTTAAAAAAGCTTACAAAGAAATATCTCTATTCTAGAAACTTCAAGGGACTGGATTCAGAAGGCCTAGAGAGCCAAGATTCATGGTTCTGCCTTGTTTGATGTTCTGTTCCTATTCAGGCTCTAATTTCTTAATAGAAAAATCCTAATGAAAATTGATTCAATGGTAAGTTATGAAGTACTAGCAATTTTATGGTCAAAACAGAAAGATTAGTAATGTGACACATACAAATAGAGGGTTTTTCTTAAATATCCTTGAGATAAAAATACTGATTCACAAACTAAAAAAGCTCTGAGCTAATTTTTTCAGGAAGCAAAGACATAATGTATTTGGTAGAATACACAATTTAATTTTTCTCAGTTCTCCCTCTGAGACTAAAATCAGTATGAATACTTTTTTAAACTTTAAAAAGTCTGCATCCGTTGCACCTCTTCACTTCCAGCTGCTGTAGAATTTTGATCTCCAAGCACAAGGAAAATACAGTATCTAGAAAGTATTTCACAGAGACTACTACTACAGAAGAGCTGAGGAAAGTTTTGTAGTACACAAGTTATTTTAGTTTTCCTATACAGAAGGTAATTTTAAAATGAACAGGTATTTGGTCATAGCCTGCAACTCTTTCTCCTTACTAGCCTCGAAGTGAGATTTTGCTCATAGAAGACCCGAAGGAGACGTGCAGAATTTGACAAAGAAAGCTTTGAAGGCAACTAGGAATGCAATCCACAATTAGAAGAAATATTCAGTGGTACATTGTGCAGAAGAAACCCGTCATGTTCTTGCTTTTTCTGCTGCTCCTCAAGCAGGCTGTAGTAAGCTATGGAGATCAGCACTTTGCTGGAGGGTATAAAAAGAACAAGACAGGTTAGAAGGTGACAGAACACTGTAGGCTATTTTCTGCACATGCATGGCCAATTTCCTGTTGAAGACTACAAGGGAAAAGGCGGCGGCAAAGGAAAAATATTTGGGTTATCTTAGCCAGATTTTAAAATAAATAAATAAATGTACCCAACAGTACCGTCTTGTTTGTATTTTCCTGAGAAGGGCTCCAAAAATCTCCAAAGGCATGCACAGAAAATTGTTATTTCAGCCACAGTAATCATCTCTAAGGTATTTACCATTTAGTCTATGATGTGAAAGAAACTGGAGTCATATTAGGTGCAAAACAAAGCTAAGATTTACAGGTGTTCTGTCACTTTGACAATGGGTGCTTGTGATGCACATAGGCTTTGTTTTCCTTAAAAAATGATGTCTACAACTCTTTGGGGTTCTTTAAATGCCACAAATGTAGTCTATGACTAATTCCTTACTTCAGTTAATATAAAGCAATGCAAGCCTGAACGTGGTTTTCATTTCAGTAATTATTTAGAGCATCACAATGATGTTAGTACTCAGGCTTTCATTATATTTACTGGCAGTTTATGTTACCCTTACTAAATACATTTATAATGCACACCTTGCTAGCACCTTTGAAATAAATGCCAGTCATGGCAGATGGCTGTAAGAAACCTCACCTGTGAAAATACACAAAAAGGAACATAGCCCAACCTGAAACTTTAGTAAAAGGTATTTTTATATTATTTATCTATTTATATTGACATATTATGAATGTCAATCTAAACACCTGAGAAAGTATTTCTGCTCTTTAAAAAACTCTTTTTGTATCATTATTTGTATGAGCAATAAAGACTCTGATCAAATCTGTTTGCATGCTTTGGGTCTAACTTTGCATAAGCCAGCTCTATTTGTTTTCACCTCAATCTTAGGTATGGCAACATCACTAGGAACTATGCTGTGCGAGTTGGAGACTATCACACACTGGTACCAGAAGAGTATGAGGAAGAAACTGGAGTCCAACAGATTGTGATGCATAAAGAGTACAGGCCTGACAGCAGTGACTATGACATTGCATTGGTGAGGCTACAGGGACCAGAGGAACAGTGTGCCAGATTCAGTACCCATGTCTTACCTGCTTGTTTGCCATTAAGGAGAGAGAGACCACAGAAAACCGCTCCCAACTGTTATATCACTGGATGGGGTGACACAGGTAAAAATGTTTTAATGATTCCCATGCACCAATCGCATTACCTGAGGCTGCTTATTTAAAACCAAACAAAACCGAAACAAACAAAACCCCAAACTCAAATGTTTAAAATAAGAAAATGCTCCAAATGGAACAATTTTACTCTCTTTAGATAGCGGGACAGTTTGTGTTTGAAAAGTAGCAATTAACCATGCCACTCTCAAGCACAGAACCAGTCAGTAAAAGGTCAGTAAAAGATTGACAAGGATCAATGAAAAGCTGATTTGTTGCCAGGCACACCCTGCACTGCAGCCTATCACCCCCTGCCTCAGAACATAACTAACAGTTCTAATATAGCTAAGAGCTTTAAGGTAAGTACAATGAATACTTTAGAAAGGTTATTTAAATCACCCTACTTCAATAGCAAATGGATAGAAAACGTTCAAATCATAGAATTTCAAATAACATTTTTAGTCTCCCTTGTTACCACTGACATTTTCAATCAGCAGTTTGATTTAAATAAGAGAACATCTTGCCAAAATTTACTAGAGCCACAATACAGTCTGCAATCCAGGCTTCTGGAACAAACTAGGCACTCTGTAGGTCAGTACAAGATTCCTCCTCTTGGAAGGTCTTTGTCCTTTAAATGTTTTACAAATTAATAACCTTGGTTTACTTTCATGTTTTTATGGTGCTGAATACAGCACAAGGCAGCAGCCACACTTGAGCCTTTGTTCCACCAACTCATTCAAACTGGCAAAGGGACAACACAGCAAGGCCAAACATCAGTTCTTCTTCTTTACACACATTACTCTGTGGGCACAGATGTCTGGGGCACTGTTCTACAATACGGAAGATATGACTTGTAGGGTGGGTTTTTTTGCTAACAACAATTGCTAATTCATTGCCTGGCTCTGCCTAGCTTTGTACACAATTCACTGAAAGTTCTGCAATACTGTTAACTTAGGACATCTATTTAAGGAAACATGAACCACTGCAATAATTGGCTTTAATTATGGTAAGAAACTGCATCTTTACAGTAAGAAACATCATCACAGCACCTCAGTTGAAATGTCGCACTTACTATATGAATCATAATTACAAGTATTCAGACTTTACTTGGAAATTAAAAAAAACTACACTGACTTCAATTTCCCATGTTTTCAACTGAAAAAGAGGTGCAAGTTATAGAAAAAAGCCAAATTATTTAAATCTTGACTTACTATAAGCAAAGCACTGCTTATACAATGCAGGATTCACTACAGATAAAGAAAACCAAAGGACAGGTTCTGGTCACCCCCACAAACTGAAGATTCCTTTTGGTCAGGAGTCCCATTAGTACTCTGGTACTCAGAAGTTACTAGGATTGTAAAAGATTCAGATGATACTACTGATTTCTATCAGAACACACTTTGGCTCAATAACGTTAGCTCCTTAGTTGAGGTGACAAGCAAGACTGTGTGTACTTACAGGGTGCAAGTGTGACGGTTAGCTGGATGCTCTATTTGGAAGCCAACAGAGGATGCAGCACCTGTCAGGCAAGCTAGACTAGACTCGAATTGGTGACCTAAAAATGAAGTATTTCTACAGCCTTAGTCTCTACTGCTCAAGACTCCCAAAAGTAACTTCTCCATTTAGGTATTAAGGCATATATTGTTGTAGAAGACACAAAGCATGTTTGGAACAAAAAGACCCCAGCCTTGGAAAGATCCAGTGGACACAAGGAGTAAAACTACCTCTAAATTTTATGTCTTTTTTTTTTTTTTAAAAAGCATCTATATGCCATATTTACATTATTTATATAGTATTTTGGTATTATATTTAATGCACAGTACATTTTTTTCGGTATTTGGTCTTTACAGTCATTTTACTTAATAACAAAACAGTGTGAACGACTGACAGCAAAAATTGGACTGAACCACATTTATGTTTCCAAGAGCAACCATCACAAGAGAATAATTCTGATCCTCTTTTCAGGAAGGGCTTATTCAAGAACATTACAACAGGCTGCCATCCCCCTACTCCCCAAAAGGGTATGCGAAGAACGTTACAAAAGAAGATTCACAGGAAGAATGCTCTGTGCTGGAAACGTCCAGGAACAGAAACGTGTTGATAGCTGTCAAGGAGACAGTGGGGGACCACTGATGTGTGAACGTCCAGGGGGAAGCTGGGTTGTGTATGGTGTGACCTCCTGGGGCTATGGCTGTGGAGTGAAAGATTCTCCAGGTGTCTACACAAAAGTATCATCTTTTGTAGCCTGGATAAAAAGTGTGATCAAACTGTGAACGTCCATACTGAAAACCAAACTTTGTTAACAAAGTCTGAGGCAGAACAACTTGAACAGCACAGACGGTGCATGCACAGCTGGTGTCCAGAGTGGGTGGAAATTTGTGTGGTTTTCTTTTTGTTAAATCCAAACTGTATACACACCACCTTTCCAGTTAGGGATTACTATCCAAACAATATCCCTCTGTGTTAAGGAAGTTCATATATTGCATGAACGAGTTACCATATATCTAAGATAAAGGGAAAAGCGATAGCCAGCATAGAGCAACATTGGAGCAGGACAGCTAGAGTTCACTATAAGATTCACTGCCTACAGGAAGACTGCAGTAGCTCCAAGCTATTTATGCTTCAAGCTTCCCTAGAATTAATTACAGATCTCAAAATCAATCTTCCATCTATTTAATCAGTTCCTGGTTGTTCTCTTATTATTCCTATGATCTTATACTCAGCCCTCTAATTTTGAATCATGTTTCATTAACTAATGAGACCATTAGCAGGTTGATTCTTGGTAAGCAATTCTGAGTATATATTAAAGGTTAGAAGGAAAATAATGGTTGATAATCAGATCCCCAACCATTCTGACAAATGCTCTCACATCTTACTGTGCATAAGGTACATGCCTACATAAAATAGGTAGTACACACAGGAAGTTAGTTTCCCCACAAACACCCTGCACAGCTGCAAAAGCTAGATTTGACAAATGACCTCTTATTTTCTTTTCTCTAGATAAATCTCATTTGTCTTCTGAAATTTGTAATTTTTAGTACATACAGCATTTCAGATTTTCCTATTTACCGTGAGCTGTCAGTACAGTATCAGACTAACAGACAAACATCCCAATCCTCTCATCGCTGGTTTTGGAGAGGCTTCACTCAAGTAAAACAAAGGACCTCTGTCAATCCTACAAGTTCTAAGTATGTACAATACAAATACTAGAGAAATCAAGCCAAAACCTGTCTGTAAAGGTCTATGAAGTCTTAAACTACTATATTCTACAAGATAATATTTAGACAACTCTCTCTGGCTTACCTGCAACACTGGTCCAGCCTGATCTCACAGGCAAGGTGAGAGCTAGATAGTTTTCAGTGACTTCTAAAGTATTGATGTATCTTGCTTCCATTTAATTCCTTTTACAAATACTGTTCCTCATGCTGTGAAGACCATAATGGTTTATTACAAAAATGCAGTGATAAAAAGTTACTCTTGATGTACAAGACAAATATAAATCAACTTGCTATCCTTTTAAAAAGGGCCACCCCATTAAACTTTGCACACAGACCACAGGAAGTAATCTCCATCTTAGTGCGACACTAATGGTATCAGTCTTGAAAATATCTGTGACTAACTAGAGTCAAGGAGACAGGAAAGTTCAGCACTACTTCTACAATCCCTGTCAAAGTCCATCCTATATGCAAGCATGCTCTACATATTACGTGAACATGCTTCTTAAATAGATGAAACGAAAGCTCTGTGGGCCATGAAACGCTATGGTGTGACAAGTGTGGCAGATGTGCATCACCACATAGCGATTGTGCAAACCGTGACTACCAGTGGCTGTTTCCTATCTCCAAACTCTACCTTTCATGAAAAAGTAGGACGCTTGCATTCATGTTATAAGTGGGCAATCACTCATTTCCGTATGGTTCTGTGTCTCTCTGGTGTTGTAACAAATACCTGCATCAACTCAGTTCACATACAAAAGTGATGATGGCATTGCAGAAGTTCAAGTGCTTGAAGACTTGGCCTTTAATTTTGCTCAGTTCTCACCTCAAATTTAGTTTTAAAGAGTCATGACTAGTTTAAATGTCTTGTTGGAACTGGTGCTAATTTAGTACACAAGGTGCTTTAATGTATTTTACTTCCCTGTAATCCCACACTATTCAAAATTGCATGAAGTATTTTATTTAAAAACATGCCAGTACTGTGACCACGTATGTCAGACATATAACAGACCTGTGTTAAACACTGTGCTTGTGAACTTGAAAACCATTTTACTTATAGCCCTTTTAATTAAAGGGGAAGTAAATCTGTCAAAATGTATCTATTTGCACCATCACAGCTTTGCTATACCGGAACCGTTATTTTGAGACATGTGGTGAAGTAGGCTATATATGGTCAAGCAGGCTATATAGTGCAATACATGCGTTGCATCCAGGGAATTAGAAGTTGCACCACAGCAACAGGGGGTGGGAGGTGGGGAATTGTAGTAAGATTCAGTATGGTAGTTCATTAGTTTTGGTCTTTAACAGAATGCTTTATTAGATTTTTAAATGTTGCACTATGGTTTTCATGCAGGGAACATGCCTTTTCAGTTTCCAACATAAAATGAAGTTGTCTTTATTATGCCATTCTAATTTTTGGTCAATGAGCCTGATAACATAAATGTATACCATAAAAACTGCCACACTGACTACAACTTCCATACATTCATCCTGTAGATAATGTACATGCAGATGCTGCAGGAACGTCAGCTAGGTAAACTTCATGTGAGCATTCTTCAGTGAATGAAGGTGCTCTTGAAAATACTTTCTTCAAAGCATCTACACTTTGGGCCTTTTTTTGTTCAGAGATGGAAGTTTATTCTGTATGATGGAATTCCAAATGCTTTGTGGGCTTTAACTGAGACCAGTTAGGTTGTCATAAGTAAGATTACCCTACACTCTTAAAACTGCTTAAGAATTTTTTTCACCTTTGCTGCTCTTCCCTTTGGTCAACATATTCAATACACACAAGGTCGTAGAAAAACCTGCCTAATGCTGAGAGTTTTGTATTAAACAGGTGGGCCACAGTGTTAACAGTGGCATAAACTAAGAAAAGATTCAGCACTTCTATTACCATCTTAAACACAGATGTGTTCTCTATTTAGGTTCCCCAACACTGAAGATTTAGTTAGATGTAGTCCCCCTGAACTTCCCAGTTCCATTTTCCAGAGAAATACAGACCAAATGAAGAACAGAAGCATAACTGCAACTGACACAGAAAGCCTATTTAACATGCATTCATCTCAACCATGAACAACTTCCCAAAGATGCACCTACCTGTAAGCCACAGATAAACCAAGATCCCATTTTATGGTCTTTATATGCAGAGTATCTACAACCTCAGCTGTCTTATTTCCAGAAAATATCACAGCAATATAACAGCTTATATTCAACAACACATCAGTCCTGAATCAATGTTCTCCATAATTTTCAATGTTACTGCAACTATTTCACACTTCCAAGTGCTAGAATATTTTTAGTCAGTAAGATTTTAACGTTCCAATTTTAGAGCAGCAGTTGCAGAGCACAAACATAAAAAGCTGAAACAATTAGATCCAAGTAGCAGATCCTCCCAGAAAACAACACGCTTGTGGCATGAGGAAAAAGGTTTTTGTTTGTGCTCCAAGGTGCTGGGTATCTCAAATGAGTTAGCTGAAGTAGCGGAGACCAGACCTACCTCATACACAGTTAAGACACCTGCTCACATGACGTAGTTCCTATTCCATTTATTTAGCACAGAATATAGAAACTGATCATGCAGCTTCCTGCAAACGCAACAACAAACATGGAAAGCAACCACAAACAGGAAAAAGACGGATTAAGAGTTTGGAAAGAAGTATTTACCTTTGTAGCAATGTAAAAGAAAGAAAAAAAAATAAAGACTGCACTTGGTGAAGGCTGTGAGAGGTGAGAGACAGTGGATGTAACTGCAGATGGAACAAGGTACAGAAAAATAAGGAGCACCTATCAAGGTTAAGAGCCAAGATGTGACAGGAATAGATTGAAAGATAGGAAAACAGTTGTTTGGGAATTAAAATTTCTGAATTTTATGAAAGCCATCCTAAACCACATGGAAATAAAAAAGCCACATCTTGTAAGAATACCTCCTGTACTCAAGTAATGAGGGAAGGCAGATTTCACCACCTTCTGTGCAAGTGACTGGACGTACACGGGAAGCTCCAGTCATAGCAAAGGCTCTGTCACTTCACTAAGCACTTAAAACTAGCAAGATATACCCACAGCAAACATTAGATTTTATACATAAATACTGTGAGTTGAAATTCAAGGATATTGGGTAAACACATCAGATGACCACAAGTGTGATGCCATACAGTATATAAAACCCAACACCAGAAAGCCTGAACTTTTCATTGACAACAAAAGAAAAATTGTTTTCTCTAAACCTTCACATTCTTGAGTTTTGTACTCTGCATTAATACTGTTTCAATGCATTCCAGATCCTCAGAGAAACTGATCCCCAACCTTTCTCCTGCTGCTTCCTGTCTGTTTGCCTATACCTGGTTTTCTTCATAGGGTCAAAGCCAGTCACAAAAAACCCCCAAAATTACCTGAAAGAGGAAGCCACTTTGCAGACCCCAGGATAACAGCAGAACTGCTCTTGCCACTGTCTGCCTAGCATTTTCATGTGTAAGATAAGCAAGTAACTGCCCTTGTAGATTAGATAGATGGGTTATTTTCCTAAAAGCACTAAGGTTACTACCAAAGTCCACTCTTCATGGAAAAGAAATTCAGTACACACTCATGACTGTTGACTACCAGGCTTGGCAGCCTCAAACTTGGAATCCCAAGCAATAAGGATGTCATATGAGGGCGTTGTATGCAGAGCTGTTTAAAAAGAAAGAGCAATCCCACACCACCAATTAAAACAGGTGTAGTACCACTTATTATACCTCCACACAGACTATACATTCAGCTACACTGTCACAATAGTGGCAGGAAAAGTATACGCTTAAAGAAAAAAAGCTTCCTGTAACAGCTCCCTAATCTCCCTACCAGACTATTCCCAAGTGTGAATAACATGATCATCACAAGTAATTTCCTCGGATCTAATCCATGTTGCAATTAAAAATCTACAACTCCGCCTCATTCAAGCAGGAATCCCCCAGTTGCCAAGCACTTAGCTGTAATTGCAGTGCCTACTGATCCCAGCTCTAGTTTCAGAGATTTTTGTTTCCCAGTCCTTTCAAAGCTCCCCTTGCCCCCTAACTTTCCAGTTTGCAACAGTTTGCCAAAAACGTTCCTATTAACTGGAAGATACTCCTCAAGAGGTTGTGCCATTATGGCTTGTTATTAGCCAAGACAGTAAATTTACTTACAAGTAAAATGTGTCCTGTCTGCAATGGAACTCTGTATATCCTCTTCTTGAATATGGATTAAACAGAAGATCCCCGAGCAACTGGAATTGAAAAAGCAGCTATACTCAAAGTCACTGTTTCCCACCTGCAGCAGTAAACTCTGATTAAAATGAAGTGACTTCTGGAATGGCCCCCAGACAGTGGGATCAACAATGCATCAGCCACATTTGCCCTGAAACCAGTCACAAACTTCAGGCTCAGCTACCAAAAGCTGTATCCCCACAGCTGTAGAAGTAATTCCAAAGAACACTTTGGAACAGTGTTCTGTGTGATAACACACTCGTATCACCAGTCTTGCAAATAAAAGACAACACTTGCAGTCAAAGTTGATGTCTCTTTATTGACTTATTCATACATTTGAATGATTTACTGTAGATATCACATTCATTCTCTAGACTTCACAAACTTACCTTCAGCTTATGCAGTACACGTGTACTCCTTGCAGCCACCCTTCTAACACACCTAAACAGCAGAAGCACCACCACTAAATGCGCACATCATCGGATCTAACAGTACTGTGGTAACATCAGCCACCTAACAGAGTGCAGCACAGCCATATAACTACCAAGAACGTTATTAGAATTGCTTAAGACTTTGCAACAGCCCAAAGACAGGAGCAGTGGAAGATCCCCGAAAGCAGCAGAAAACAAGCTAGTCATCCCAGCCGCATTTGTACAGAAGCAATCAAGGCTAATTTTAGGCACAGCAAGCTACATTCCAGCACTTCTTTGTAATGAGGAGAGGTGGGCTGCAGAATCTCTCATTTAAGCTGAACTTTTTAAATAAAGTTCATTTCTGTTAATTCTAAAGTGAGATTAAGATCTAGACTAAAATTAGCTTTTGCTAGCTCTGCTCGATAACCAGAAATACTATTGCTTGTGAAAGGTATCAACTGCAGAAGACTACACAGATCCACCCTACCCTAGGTAAAAATTAGAAAGTTCTAATGAGTTACTCATACAATTCACGTCTGGAATTTAGCCCCATCTTCTTCTGCCATGGCAACTCAAGAGTGTTTTTCCCCTGTAAAAACAAGTTTGAAGCAGTTTAATATTGCTACTGGAAAAACACACAACATAGCAAACATCACTGAACCGTATGATGTGCTCCTAGGAGCTGTAAACTGCCCTGAAACAAAACTTTTAGTATCTTCTTGACATCTCCTTCTGCTCCTGCCTCTACAGATTCATACTCACTTCATTAAACCAGAAACGTGCTTATTGAAAGAGACACTTCCTTGGCACAGACACCCCCAAGAGATCCGTGGAATCCAATACCTCTAATTTTGCAGTCAAGAGTATAGCAACATGCCATACTTTTTTATCAGAACCCATTCTTCCCAGCATATCTAATGCATCTACACCGCAGCCCAATGCTTCCTAGTCACACTACCTTATACACCTGGTTATATTTTTTCTGTCAATAAAGTACAGTACACACACCAAAGAAGCAACAAACCGCCAAACCTTGATTTCAATAGGCAAGTCTCAGTAGTTCAGTCGCTACACAAAACTATAAAATCTGTATTATTCCTGCCCAAAACCTCACTTCTAAGAGCGTATTATGTAACACATACCCAGTCACACAGCTTTTTGGGGAAGGATCTTCAATGGCAACAGATGCATCTCCGTGCTTCAGCTTCTGCCCCCGTGAGGAAGAGAAAGGAGGGAAAAAAAAAAACCAACAAAAAAACAAGACAGAACACGTTTGAAAACTGCGCTCTACTTATTGAGAAGGGAGGAAAAACCACAAACACACACACACAAGAAAACCAACCCCAAAAAACCCCAAACAAAATCAATCAACCCACAAAAAACTCCCGAAAACAAATAAAACAAAAAACACTGAAGGGCCAACCCCACGGCGCCCCACGCCTCGGCCGATTCGGGTTGTTCCTTGCTACAGTCAACGACTAAAACCCACAAGCGGGTAGAAGTTTTGCCAATTAGTAAGGAACTGCTCTTCCATGCCTAGGAAGGGAGACAGCCACGGGCGGCAGCCTCCATGGAGTCATGGATCACCCCTACGCACCCCGACACGTGCCGGCCGCCATCTTCCCTTCTCTCACCGCGGCCTTGGCTCCGCCGCCGGCGGCGGCTAGCGGCCCCCACCCCGCCGCGGCGCCCACCCTGCTGCTCACGCCGCTCCTCTGCCGCGGTAGCTCTGCTCGGGCCCAACCGCGCCTGCAGAAAGGAGCGCGCCGCGGCGCCTCACGGCTGCGGTGGAGCCCGGGCACCAAGGACCGACGCCTCCCTCACCCTTCTCGCCGACACCTTCCGCCGCCTCCCGCCGCCTGTCCACAAACGATCCCCCGCGCGCCCAGCAGGATCCGTGGCAGGATCCCCCCAGCCGCTCAGAGGGCACGCACCGCCACACCACCTCCGCGCGTACCACCAGGAACCGCGACGTGCCAGGGCGTAGGCCCCTCCCGCGCGGCGGGGCGGTGGCGGTGGCGGGCGGGGCGCTGTGCCGTGCCGCGCGGCGGCCGCAGTGCTGGCTCCGCCCAAGCGGAAGCTGGGTGCCGTGGCGGGCGGGGTGCGGGAGCGGGGCAGCTGCCGGTAGGATTGAAAGCGTCTGCGTAGCTTTCTGGTCCTTTGGGAAGTTGCCAAAGTCACATCCCCAGGAGAAAGCGGATTAAAGGATCCGCTGAGAAGAGGCTGCCGTTACTCCCCACACCAAAGCTGCTCTCTTCAGCTGGTGTAGGTGTTGATGCTGCTTTTCATAGTAACACAGACTAGTTTGGGTTGGAAGGGACCTTAAAGCTCATCCAGTTCCAACCCCCTGCCACGGGCAGGGCACCTTCCACAAGACAATGTTGCTCCAAACCCCGTCCAACCTGGCTATATATAGGCAGAGATACGTGTGTGTGTATTTATATATGTATATGCACATGGACGCTTGATCACGTCAGAAGATGGGCCTTAAACACTAACCCACTACTATTTGTTATTTAATCACCATGGACTAAGAAGGAAGAGGAGGTTGTGTCATGAAAGATGTGCTAGAAAAATTAAGCGATCCCTTTAGTAAACATAGGTAATTTTCTTTTTCCAGTCCATATAAGCAAGTGTATCTGGTTAATGCCAGCCAAATTCCTACATTTGCATTTTTAATTACAGCAAAATACAATAAAATAGAGTGAAAAATAAATAGACTATTTCAGTCAGAAGGGACCTGTAGGACAGGATTTGGCTACTCTCAGCAGGACTCCCAGTGCTGTTCAGCTGATAGAGGGAGACATGTTGAAACTTGTTGGTTGTAAACCGTGGGAGAAATAAGATAAGGACAAGGCTTCATTACTGGCCCTATGCTCTGTCTGCAATCAGGAGTGGAGGAGGATGTGAAAGAAGGAAGCGGCCAACCTTGAGAAAAGAAGAACTTGTCTTCTGTAACTGTTGTGAAACTTAGCAGATATTTAGCTAGGAGAAAGAGAAATATGTAACCAACAGCTTAGCTTATGTTAATCAATCTAGCCGATCAGCTTGTGCTTAATGTAAAGAATAAACCAATCAGTAGAAGACACGCTTGACAAAGAAAAGTATAAATGTACACAATTAACTGTAATAAAGCGACATCTTGCTTGCATCAAGCTGCGTCCCGTCTCTCAATCACGGCAGGACCTACATTGATATGTTGCAGGTCCAACTGCCTGACCACTTCAGGGCTGACCAAAAGTGAAGCAGGTTGTTACGGGCATTGCCCAAATGCCTCTTAAACAGCGACAGGCTTGGAGCATCCACCACCTCTCTAGGAAACCTGTTCTAGTGTTTGACCACCCTCTCACTAAAGAAATGCTTCCTCATGTCAAGCCTAAACCTCCCCCAATTACCACACTTCTTACACCACGGCATCATAACTAAACTATTGTTACAGTCACCCTCACTGCAGGGAAGGGTGGTTTTTAAAGCCCGGCACAGGCCGCAAAAGCTGCTCTGTGGCACAGGCAGTGCCTCAAAGGTGAGTTCGTATTCCATGCATGGGCATGCTGGAAAGATGGGCAGGCAATTTTGACTTCTGCAGGCCACATGCCAGTGAACTGACCCAGCCACGGGACTGAAAATTTGGCTCAATCAGCTACAGCGGGATGACTTGTTACTTGAATAGTTAGGAAGATTTTGAAGAAGAGGCAGGAAGTGAAGACTATTGTACTGCAGGAAGCTGCCTTTGGGCTCATATTTTGGTATCCACATTTCTTACCTTCTTAACCCCATGGAAAAGATAGGAAACTATTTAAGGCCTATCTGTCATGTTAGAGGTTTTTCATCATTTTCAGGCAACGATGATGATGTAACACTACTGCCTCAAATACATGACTCTCAGGCAGTGTTGAAGAATAATGGAACTGCTGCTAGGATTGTACAAAAGTGGAGACAAATTATAGCCCTGACATGCCCTACAGTCCTACCTATGCCATCAGCTAAAGCTCAGCTTGCACCATTTGTGTTCAGGAATTTTACTTCCACTGTCACAGGCATAAAAGACGTGGCTCCTGCCTTCAGCTCATAATGCTTTCCTTCCAGACAGACTTCTATAGCTAAAACACATACACTGTGTATTATAAAAAGTTATGCAAAAAATGATTTTCTGTTTTTTGATTTTTTGTTTGGTTGGTTTTTTTGTGTTTGCACATAAGCCTTACTTCCCATCTGAATTTCTTAAGAGAGAGGATCAGAACGGAAAAAGGGAAGTGAAGAATGAAAATACTGTATTAAAAAGGAAAGAAAGAAGTAATGTGACAGAAAACAGAGTCATGAAGACTCACGGTCACTATCACTATCACTATTTCAAATCTATCACCTTAATGTGTCTAAATTCCCCTTCTATTCAGGCTTCCCTAACCCTTGGGTTCAGCTGTTAATTGCCTCCCTGTTCCTGTGACTTGTCCTTTGATGCTGACTGTTGTGCTTTCTTCATCCATGTGGTCCACAGAGACAAAAAAAGTGTCTTTTGCCTTTGAGCACTAAGAATTTTGGGATTGGAAGAACTGAAAAGAAATAGTAAATGAAAGCAGATAAACTTGACACAGAGGTCAGGCAGGTGTTATTTGTAGCAAAGATCTTTTCCCTTTGCTTAATGCTTTTCTGTTATTACTTTACCATTCCAGTTTTGTAATTCTTAGAGATTACAGAAATGGGTATTATAAAAGCAGCTTAGACTTCTAACTTACAGGCTGCATTATTTCTCTGGGATGAATGGACTATTTTCTTAACATAGGTTTCCTACTTTCTGTACCTTGATGAAGATACTAAGCAGCTTTTGCCCAGATAGGTAGTACACTTTCCTATTCTGTTCCAAATTTGCTGATAACAGTGAATTTTCCTTTGCACATTGATACCATTTTAGAGGTGTCTCCTAAGAAAGGTTTTCTCATTTCTGTGTAGGCTGACCATTGGCACAACCACTGAATCCCCACAGCAAATGATTTGAATAAAGTCTGCTTGTTATATTAAAAACAGCAAGCTCTGGAAATGTTTCTATAGCACATTAGCAACTTCTGGCACAAGAAATAAAAAGTAAGCAGGAAGCAAAAGCAGTAAAGCAAGCAGCTGCATAAAGCAGTAACGTTCACTTACAGAGAGAGTAAGCACTATTTTTGATTTCTGAAAACATTTCATGCTGCTCCCATGCTCTTTGATTGTTGTAGCTCAGTGTCAATCTGCAATAGCTGCTAAGTAACCTGGAAAAGGATAGCTTTTATGAACGTAAAAATCACTTCCACACAGCACTACATTTTCTTATCAGAGTTTATTGTTGCACTTCAGATACCATGCCACTATCAGAATAATAGCTATTTTTTATTTAAAAAAATCTGAGAAATGTTTCCAGCAATTTTCATTCAATGTGAATGACGAGTATTACATCTATAAACACTGAAATACCTATTTAATTTCTTCCTGAGGAAGTTTCACATTTTTAAGCAATGAAAAAGGATATTCTGTACAAGAAAGTCTGCAAATCATCGCAACTAATTCTTTCTGCAGGAGTAGAACTGGGAAAATATCAACGGTATTTTCAGCAATGTTTGCTTAAATAATTAAGTTATTTCATATCAGGCTCTGCGTTTACACCCCCTGTAACGGTCACTTTCTGCTCATAATCACACATTAACTTTTAATGGCACAGATGTCTGCAGAAAGCAAATTTCAGAATCATATTTATGAAAATGAAGGTGAAGCTTACATAATCAAGCAATTGTGCAGTTATCTACCAGGGCAGCAGAAACTGTGACTGTGTTACCAACCACAATAAAACCTATCTGACTTTGACTAGCAAATATAAATTTGTTGTAACGAATCAGTATTTTTTTTTAAGAGTGTTAATATTGATAGTCTACTTCTGGAAATCAAACACTTACTGTAGGTAAGCTGTAAATAGAAGTTGTTAAACTTTGTCAGGTAATTCATGTTGTATGACTTGCTTACTCAGCTGTATTCATGTGCATCCTATGATTTGGACAATAACACATGTAGCTCTTGCCTGCATGCTTTGCTCAGACTCTTCATTCTTCACCAAGTTGACTGCACATTAAAAGTAGTGTTTTTTAAAGTCTCCTGTTAAATGTAAGAACACATTTAAATATAATAGTTCTTGAGAAAAAAAAAGTTGCTTCATACCATCTTTGTTTTAACAAGTAATAAGCGAGCATCAGAAATTTAGAACTGCAAAGATCACCAGCAGTTGCCTTTATTTCTCCATTGCTTTTGTATCAGAGACTATCCCTCCCAGCGTACAAGAAGCTAATCCCACAGCACCTTTTCTAAAGATGCTAGTGCCTAACAGTTGCATCTCAACAGCAGCTCAGACTTACGGAGATTCAAGATTATGCCCTTTCAGATGCAGTTCCAGATCAAGCTACTTTGTTCACAATATCTACTCAGGTAAAGTTACCACAGGAATCCACTAGGAACTCATTCGTTTCCAGTAGGGCACTGGGCTGATACAAGAGCTCCAACCTGCTGTTCCTCATCAGGACTTGAGAGTCACCGTGGCACTCCTTCCTGGAGAATGAGCTTTGTGTTTAGCTGCCAAACGAACCCCAATCCACCCAACGCCAAGGCTGTGCGTGTGGGGGGCTTATCCCCACAGTGCTACATGGTGACTGCAGTTGGGCTGTTTTAGCAGATCACCAACAATTGCAGTGGGCTCCTTGCTGTACCTCAGCGAGGACTCACACGGTATTCCACAGATTTGATAAATGTCACTGTATCTGTTGTAAAATTTCTGGAGGGAGAATACAACTGATGCGCATGTCCCTATCACCACTCTGTGCCTGACTGCCCACTCATTCTTGTTTTGTGGGGGCCTTGATTTCCCAGAGAAAGAAGACAGAAAGGGAGTTCTTAAAAACAAAGAATGAACTACCAGTGTGGCAGCCCATTCCTCCTGCAGATTTTTCAACAAATGTTTGAGTGAAGTTATATCAGGTTATATTAAGGGTAAACCAAATCATACCAGGATGAAAACCCCAGGTATTTTCTCCAGTTATTCAATTTTGTTGTATCAAATCCATATAGATGCTTGCATGAGGCATGAGCTGTCCATAGCATTCAGAGTATTTGCTTTTACAGATCTTCAGAATCCAGAGTGTTTCTCTTATCAAATAAGAAGTATTTCACGACAAGTCAAGCTTCTGGGACAAATCCATATGACAGTGACTATTTAAAGTGAAATGAAAGCTCTTATTCTGTCTAATAAATAATAAAGATGTTAATCTTAAACAATGTCTACTCTAGTAGGTCCTCATCATTAATCATGCATTTTCCCTTAGCAAAAATGTACTGTGTAAAGAATATTGCTATATACAGCAAATTTGCCTTGATTTTTTTCTTTACAGACCTATCAAAACCACATATTACATAAACAAAATCAATAAATAATAAAGATTACCAGTTAGAGGTACAGTAAGGATGTCGACATCTCTTTTCTGTTTAGGGAATAACAGACTGGTTTCCATTCTATTACCTTGAAAGTTAAATTATATGATTACATAAATGTTGTAAAGCAGCACTGAGACACATGAAGTTTTCCCACCATTTGATGCATATTTTTAACTATTCACCCTAAACCAAATCATAATGTTATAGAGCTACTGTAAAAAGCATTGCATTTAGTACTGCAGTTCTGTTTCATTTTCACTACCTCTTCATGCCTTTAAGAAACACTCAGAGCCAAAGTTCAGTGGAGAAGCAGTAAGGCCATACTCAGATGAAGTTTTCTTTCATCCTCTTTCCCAATTTTTTCTTACTATTAATTAGACTTTATCTTACATCTCAACTGATGCACTGCGAGATGTATCATTGAAATGTATCACATAAAGGTAAGGCTGGATATTTGTGTCTCCCATGATTAGAGTGTAATTTTCTACCGTGACTACATACTGGAATTTTTTTCCCACTACAGATTATTCCTTATGTTTAATACCAAACATGTTGAAAATATCTGGAACCGGAACCAGAACCAGTATTTTCATCTGGAAATCTGATAGATTTTTGCAGCTGACGTAAACTGAAGGTTACTGAAAGATGCTATGATTTTGATTAGGTTGAGGGATCTTGGAATATACAAAACACAGAGACTGAAAGCAAATAAATTAAGGAAAAAATAGTGGTGCAAATTAAGACAATCTAAGTATGGATCCGTTTCTGCTTTTTATGAGTTTTTCATTAATTTCAGCAGAGTTGCTCGTGATTCACACCAATGTAAGCCCAGAGGGCAGTGTCTGGCTGCTTGTGGAGGCCAGGAGTAAAAGCCTGTTCAATGCACTGCTTCAGTGTGGTTCACAACTGTGGAAGTATAATACTGCTCATAAGAACTATACTGCAGCTTTATACTGTATTCTGTACACTTTATAAGAATTATACTGCAGTCCAGTTGAATTGGACTTCACATGTCCAATTCAATTTCTGCTCAGATAATGGCTATATTCTGTATTTTGCCATTTCAGTCAGTCCAAAATCAGACACAGTAATTGTGGTCAAAGGCCCTTACCATATTTTAAGGGTTTGTTATGACAGGCCATAATCATAGGTAATGCTTTCTTGGGGTTTGGGGGGTAGGGTGGGGGGGTGTTTCTATACTGCATTTGCCTGCGGCTTCCATATTTTGCTGTGTGTATTTTGCTGCTGTGCACAGCTATATCATATATGATAACTGTACTTCTAACCCAGAAGTACACTTGACATTTTGTGCTACATTAGGTTTTCTTATTTTGTGCAAGACAATAATCAAATAGTAAGAAAAACTGTCAGTGGTCTGACAATGGGCTACAAAACCTACATGAGACACAATACTTTTAAACTGATGTATAAAAATGTATATATATATTGACCGTGAAATTGGACAGGTCACGTATCTCTGAAGCTTATACCAGTTGCAAATAACTTCCACATATGCGCGCAGTGGTCCACAAGTCCACAAGCCCAGAAGTGTTTATGAGAAAGATCTGGCCCACCAGAGCTCTTAGAAACACATGTATTTTCACAATCCACATGCCAGCACATGGAAATAATTTCTATCTTTTACTCTTTCTCGAAGAGGTATATTTTACAAGACCTTCTAGTAGCTCCTGGAGACTTTAGATATGATGACTGAAGTGTAGAAGAGAGATTTCAAAAAGCTGTGTTTCAATGCTATCTTACTTTCTGTAGCTCCTGTCTCAGCCATGATGGCAGGGGTTGTCCCAGTTTGTGTAGGAGTTTTGACAGTTCCACATTGTGATCTCTGTAGTAGCTTGACAGAAAAGCCTTGCACTGATAGGATACAAAAATAAATACTTTTATTTAAGAAAATGCTGTACTGCAGTTTCTGTGAATTCTAGGTTTCAAAGTTCATTTTACCTGTGTCAAAACCTTACTTTCTTTAAAACAATTTATATTGCTTTATGCTATCTACGTTATGCAAATTTAAGCTCTTCACTTAGGAGTTGAACTATAAAAGGTAATTTCAAGAGAAACAAAGGTTGTCCAAAATGAACACTGAAGTCAAAGCAAAGGATCTGATTCTACTTTCAGGCAGTCATGTGAATTAAGATTCACACTCTGATGCAGTCACTTTGAATTTACTTAAGTGTGATTGAAACCAAAGCTTCTAAAATATCTTCGTATGTAGGCATCTATCAATTAGTAACCTGTTTTTCAGAATCACTTAGAGTTGAAAAGTACAACCATAAACAAACATAGTCTTGTCTCATCTCTGGCCAAAAGCCTTCTCACCCAGCGATTTCATATCAGTATCATTCTACTGATGTAAAGTTACTTTTAAATTAAGTACTGTGAGAAAGAAGTCCTGGCTTACTTGCCGCATTAATACTTACTGCTGTTCAAACTGTAAGTTTTTATATGCATTTTAGTCAGGCTAAATGAAATGGGAATACAGGACAGAATAAACAAAAAATTCTCCAACTAGAATAGGAGAATAAACTGCCCTTGGGTACAGGCTGCAGCATTTGATCTGACAGAAATTTCTTCATTTGAGCATTTGTCTGGGGGAGGCATTTATAAAACTCGTAGAAACAGAAACCTTCTTAAAACTGGATTATGTGAGAGTCTGCGTTACTTGTCATGGTCTAACTACTCTCAAAGCCAAGGGACCAGACACAAATACACATATCTGATTATGACTGAGAAAAAACAAGCACTGTGGAGCCTCTGCTACTTAAGTCACTTAGGTAGAAGGAACAGGTTTTCAAGTGAATTTCAGGGGTGCCAAGTTTATTTAACTAAGAGGTGACAAGTTTTAAGAGCTGGGTTTTTTTTTAATTATTTAAATTCTTCACATTTAAAATCAAGAACTGAAAAAGTCTATGCATTCCACAGCTAGGGAAAGGTAGGGAAAGGTAGTCAAATAATTAATGTCTACTTAATTTTGTCTTCTCTCCCTTCTTATGATTTTGTCTGTGTGGTGTTCCACACGTGGCAACTGAATCCCTGTATAGTGCGAATGAGCATAATGGTTTACCTCAGAATCCATAGGAGGGTATTTTCTACCTTTGCTCTTCCCAAGACACTTTGTTTTTCCTTCTTCCAGGAGCTGACACCAGAAACCTTTATGTGAATCAAACCTGAAACAAACATTTTGCAGCGTGTGAAGGCTGTGATATACTACAAGCAGGATGCATCTCCAAAGTTCAGACTGAAGACTCAAAAGAGTAAACCTAAGGTTATCAGTCTTATTTTAAGGGCAACCAAATATAAACGTCAGAATCCAAAAGATTTGTGTATTTACACATCCAAAAGATGGGTACTTAGGATGTACAGAGTGGATGTTACATTTCTGACTGATCCTGTTGAATCTGTCTTGCAGCTAATGTCAAAAATAAAGAGAAACAAATTATTTCTGTTTCTGCAAGTCAGCATTCCATGTTCCACTTCTGGAAATAAAATTCCTTTTGATTCATCCAAAATTCATATGCAATTCCCTCAAAGCAGTACTTTGTCCATTTGTTAGAGGTCTTCTTCTGTAACAGTCAAGTTTCGCATAGAGTAGCTCAGTAGATGAGTCACAGAAAATCTAACCCTGAACTGTTTTTTTGCAGATGCTGAAGAATAAATCCTACTGCCAGCTCAAATGAGAAGTATGAGAGCCTTTGTTTTGCAGTGAGCTTACTTACAGCTTACTAACTGGTATTTTAGGAATGTTGGAACATGTGAAAACGATAATTAAATTAACTCACGTCAGGGCTTCAGAGTAATTATAATGAGGAGAGACTCCCAGAAATTTCTGTACTTCATCCATTACAGTAGATGGGTCAGTTCTCAGCTGCTGTCCATCAATAATTAGCAACTACAACAAAGAACATAAATGTCCATTTAAAATCCATTATTTCAAGCTTCAAACTGAAACTTCCACCTCTGTCAAACTCATTCATCGTATGGAGAGTACTGCCCCAGAAAATGATAATTGGTCCAGTTTCAATTGTCATCATCATTAATGACTTGGGAGTAGGGTAAATGGCATGTTAATTAAATCTGAAACTAAATTGGAAGCTGTCGTGGTTTAAGCCCAGCTGGTAACTCAGAACCACGCAGAAGCTCGCTCTTCCCCCTGCTCCCGGAGGCATGGGGAGGAGAATCGGAAGAATGTAACTCCCCTGGGTTGAGATAAGAGCAGTCCCACAACTAAGGTATAACACAAAACCACTACTGCTGCCACCAGTGATAATAATGATTAGTGAAATAACAAGGGGAGAGAATACAATTGCTCACCACCTGCCGACCGATACCCAGCCCGACCTGAGCATCAATCTGGCCTTCCAGTTAACTCCCCCCAGTTTCTATACTGGGCATGACGTGCTGTGGTATGGAATACCCCTTTGGCTAGTTTGGGTCAGGTGTCCTGTCTCTGCTTCCTCCCGGCTTCCCCTCCTCCCTGGCAAAGCATGAGACTGAGAAAGTCCTTGATCAGAGTAAACATCACTTAGCAACAACTAAAAACATTGGTGTGTTATCAGCACTGTTCCCAGACTAAAGTCGAAAACACAGCACTGCACCAGCTACTAAGAAGAAGAAAAATGACTGCTACTGCTGAACCCAGGACAGAAGCTGTTGTGACAACAGAGAAATAGCAGTGAAGGACCTAGAAAGATAAGAAATATTGGCAGAAAATAGAGTGAGATTTGACCAGACAAGAAAAAAAGATAATAATGTCTAAAGATCTAACCTCTAATTCTCACAATCATGTACATATGGAGACCTTATTGGGGCCTTTCAGGGCTTAAAAGGGGCCTACAAGAAAGATGGAAAGAGACTTTTTATCAGGGCCTGTTGTGACAGGACAAAGGGGTGATGGTTTTAAACTAAAAAAGGGAAGATTCAGGCTGGATGTGAGGAAAAAATTCTTTCCAATGAGGGTCGTAAAACACTGGCCCAGGTTGCCCAGAGAAGTGGACACATTGAAGGCCAGGCTGGATGTGGTTCTGGGCAACTTGATCTAGTTGAAGATGTCCCTGCTCACTACAGGGGAGTTGGACTAGATGACCTCTAAGGTTCCTTCCGATCCAAACTATTCTATGATTCTATATATTACAGTAATGGTGAAAAGCTTGTCACTGGAAATGACCAGAAAGACAGAAAACACTAGGTAGGATGATGTTAGGTGAAATGCCTTACTTCTAAACCCATACAACCATACATATTTGTTGAAATATGTTGAATATATTCAACATAATATGTTGAAAAAAACCCCATCCTTTGAGAATATTAAAGGCAGATATTACGAGGACCTCAAGGCAGGGATGAAGATAGATACAGGACATGCAATAGATCTCTAAGAAAGGCAGGTACTGGTAGGTCATTCCTTTCTCTTCAAGTGCTTGACCATACACACCCTCACAAAAGGCTACCTCAGACAGAGCCAGTCTTCTACCTGAAAGTGAATCTTCAGGGAAACAGACACTACCTGAGAATTTTATCAGGTGTGGCATCATGGCCAAATGCCACACTGATGGTGCTGCAAGTTTGGGTCTTTGTAACTCTTGGAAGAGAAGCAAGGTCCCAAATGGATTAGTCAAGCCTTCATTTCCTGACGTGGAAACACCTCTATTTTTTGATGATGATGATGAAAAGAAGAGGGGAAATAGGTTCAACAGTCTCCTTTTGCAAGCAATACTGAAGCTTGTTTTTACATTTTCATGCAAGCCGAGAGGCTAAAATCATATAAATTTCTTCCAGGACTGAATGAAACTTAAAGTTTGCAAGACTGTAAGGTCTTGCATAATCAAATGCATAATCAAAAGGGGAGAAAATGTCTTCTTTTGAAAGACTGGTCTTTGGAATTACCCATATAGATTTAGAGGTGTGGACTAGTGGAAGTATCAGGCTATTCAGAAAGCAGTAGCCCATTCCAGAAGTCTTTGCAGGCAGATGCATGATGACTGCCTTAGTCCAAGAACAAACTCACAGCTTTCCTAAGACATAAGCTTTGAAAACAAGGCTTTAAGTGCTTGAAAAGAACAGAGGTCAAAACAACATCCCAAATGGGTGATATTTCCATCTGAAAGGAGTGAGGGTTTTTTCCTTCACTATTTAATATCACATACAGATAAATACCTGGGCCATTCCCACTTCTGCTGCCCTAAAACAGACATGTAAGAAAAAGTTTTATCAATGGAAACTCATTCCAATTCCTGACATTCCCAATAAGCAGGTAACAAAAAATGCTCCCTCTCAACCTCCAGGGAGGCTGTAAGGAACTGAAGCAAAATTTTTCATTACGTGTGCTGATTTATTCATATCCTGATCTCAGGAAGATGTAATTTCATTAAATTTCTCAAAATCTAAGCTTTTCATGTATTAGAAAGGTAGAAAAATTAAATAATGTAGTTTTTACAAAGTAGATAGCTTCATATATAATGAAAATACTACAGATGAAGTATTTTGAGTCACTTTACATCATATTGATCATTTTACTGTAAAATTGCTGGCAGCTGAAGAATCATAGAATCACAGAATAGCTAGGGTTGGAAAGGACCTTAAGATCTTCTAGTTCCAAACACCCTGCCATGGGCAGCGACATCTCACCCTAGACCATGTCACCCGAGGCTCTGTCCAACCTGGCCTTGAACACTGCCAGGGGTGGATCATTTACCAGTTCTTTGGGCAGCCTGTTCCAGTGCCCCACCACCCTCACAGAGATTAAGTCCCTGCTCTCCCACTATACATGAGTTATCTTGTGTCTGAAAGTCACCATGGTGGGAGAGGAGCAAAAGAGACATTTTGGAGAACAGCTTAGACACAGCCTGAGTCCGTCAGCTTTAGACTGGCCATTAAATGATGGCTGCTGCAAAAATCAGCTTCATTTCCTATAAGGCTGGCACATGAGCAAATCTTTTGGCTCATGAGGGAGTTTGTCACGCCGGGTCCTCTTTTCTTCTGTATGACTATATTGAAACAATGAGTGGTAGGTGGGAAATGAACTTCAGACATGAGCTTCCTGAACTTCTAGAGATCTGCTAGGTGGCCAGACAAAAGAGGATTTTTGTATTACTTATGAGATAATAAATTAAGTCAATCAACATTCTAAACACCTGAACCCTAAATTTGCAAAGTCCTCTGAGATTTGCAGTTTCTTACCATGTATGACAAGTGTGCTGATACCACTTTTCTAATGCAAAGGGGACCCTTACCAATTTCTGGTGCTACGTGAACACTTACTTTATGCCTACCAAGTTCACAATGGACACTTAGACTTCAATTCAGTCACATGTGTAGAGACCCCCCAGATTCATACAGCATTAAAAATTATAGACAGTCTTAGATGGTCTGGGTGAGAGCTCTTCTGCTGAAGAAAGGCTCTCATAGTTTTAGATAAGGCTGTACTTTTAAGATGAGCTGATTTTAGGTCTGACTTACGTAACTGTTTTATGCTTCTTTGAACTTGATAACTAGCTTGGATATGGCCTTTGCTTTTGCAATGCAAGTTAATCCCTGGTACTTTTACAGAGAAAACATAAGGCTACCAGGGCTATCACTCTGGGATGTAGAATCTGGCAAAAATCTGTATGACAATGTGCATTGTTCAATATTAATGGACTACTTTTGGAGAAAAGCTAATGAAAACATAATGTAGAGAATTTCATATGAGTATCATGATATTACAGTGTTGCCTATCTCATGAAGTCTGCAAGCGCTGGCCCAAAAGAGGATATGTGGAGAATAACACCAACTAGATATACCAGGGCTTCCTTGGCACACAAAGAAAACAGAAGGTGCAGACTCCAGCCAACTTGTCTCAGCTAAGCGAGTTCTGGATAAACAGAAGGTTCACACTGCAGCCAACCTCCCTCAACTGAAGTAATCTTTAAACGCTGGGTGGGGAATAGTGCCAGAAACACTGCTAATGTAAAAAAATCCATTCCAGAAATAAATCTACTGAGGAGATATCGATCATGTGATATTGTCTGCCTGGTCTTGTGTGTCACACATGATGTTCAGGGCTTAGGATGTGCATCTTTTGAGGCTTGATCTTACACAGAGCCAGAAGGAAGCTAATGATATGTATGTTATAGGCCAAAGAAGCTTATAGAGAGATCCAATTTCCAGGTTGCTTATGTGCCATCTACACAGAAACCTACGGGTCCATAAATACACACCCTTTGAGGCTCAAAGACACACAGAAAAACTGTCTTAAGACAAAGAATACACTGAGGATTCAGGATCAGTGGAAGATACCAAATGCAGACGATCAGGAATACCAAATTGTTTCAGTGCACAAATAAGTTCCAGCAAACGCTCTGATATGAGGATGCACTTTTATGGGCAGCAATGGGTAAGAATTTCCCCAAAAACTTGTGCAAAAGAGACCCAGTACTTTGACAGCGTGCTGGTCTGGCTGGAGTAGTTAATTTTCTTCACAGTTGCTGGTATGGGGCTATATTTTGCATTTGTGCTGGAAACAGTGTTGATAGTTATTGCTGTACAGTGCTTACAGAGTCGAGGCCATTCTGCTCCTCACCCCACCAGCGAGTAGGCTGGGAGTGCACCAGAGGCTGGGAGGGGACACAGCCGGAACAGCTGACCCACAGGATATTCCACACCATATGGCGTCATGCTTGGCAACAAAAAGTTGGGGGAAGAAGAAGGAAGGGTGGGGATGTTTGGTGTTTTGTCTTCCCAAGTAACAGTCACACATGACGGAGCCCTGCTTTCGTGGTGATGGCTGAACACCTGCCTGCCAATGGGAAGTGGTGAATTAATTCCTTATTTTGCTTTGCTTGTGTGCATGGCTTTTGCTTTACCTATTAAACTATCTTTATCTCAACCCCTGAGTTTTCTCATTTTTACCCTTCCAATTCCCCCACTCTACCCGGGGGGAGTGAGCGAAGGGTTGTGTGTGGCTTAGTTGCCAGCTGGGGTTAAGCCACAACAGTTACAAAAACGTCAGGTTAGGTAGAACATAAATTCATCCAAAAAACTGATGATGCCTGAGATGGCAAACACACTGATGTACACGAAGGCTTTGTCCCTATTGCTAACTAAAACAAATCAGGGACAGCTTTCTGTTCTCCAGGTCAAATGGCACAGCATGACCTGATCTCGCCTGCAAAATCAAACTGGTTGTGTCCACACTCACCAATGGTAATGGTTCTTGTTACCCTTCTAACTGTGCTCTGGAACTGCTTGGCAATGTGCTTTTTGCTACGAGTCCAAACCATGCCATAAGTGTGTTAAAAATCAAGCAGTATGGCCAGCAGTGGGACAGTGTGTGAACTCTTGCACAGGGACAGGTTTATTTACAATCATAGCCTGAGGGAGATTTCTGCATGAAAAGGCCAAGAAGTGGGTGAAGACACTGATGCATTTAAACATTAAGGTGTTACAAACCCATTAGATGACATCCATTTCCATGTGGTAATCCCCATTTCAGATGGAAAAGATATTTTTTTACACCCCAAAGTGTTCAGACATCAAAACTCTTCTCAATCCATACAGAGTGGGCAATATCCCAGGTGACATCCCTTGATGCTTGCTGATACTTGCTACCACTCAGAGTAGACAGAAATATAATTGAGCAGCTTCCCTTTAATTTTTCTTTTGGGAACCCTCATGGACCATCTGATATTAAAGAGACTACAAAGCACTGCATGTCTGGTTCTCTTTTCCTCAATACTACTGACAAAGAGCCAGACATAGAGTGATAAAAGCATGAGCAAATGAAAGCCAGCTGTAAGTTAAAGTTCACACATAGCTATGAAGAATCACAATCCATGTCTTAAAAAATGCTCTAATATATCTAGGATATCACTGCGGATCAGTATTCAGTAGGCAAGACTTTTACAAAGGTAACATTTTATGATATATTTGAGATTAGGATGTCAAGTTACAGTCTTATTCACCTGATAAGGTGGGAAGTAAGTTAGCCATCTTTCAATATGTGTAGCATACCATCCTGGTGCTAGGCATCTCTTTTGGAGAGCTTTAAGCTCAGATGGTGCTCGAGGTCCAGCTGTGATCACTTGATAGAAGCTGAATTTTAGAGCTGCAGGATCTTCATGTGATCGCTGATGCTGTAAAAGAAGTTACATTGCTGGAACTTTACAGACCACAAAAATTGGGCAAGTAAGACAAAACTGGTAGGTCTGGCCTTACTGAAAAGCATTGCTTAATCCATCTTGTATTTTGAGCAGGAACTAGATAACTGTGTCTATAAACTAAATTTTGTAAGGGCTGATTACATAAATCAGTTGAGTTAAGTAAGCATTTTTCAATGCTTGTATTACCATTTTGAAAAGGCAGTTTCTGGCATTTTAACCCCTGAAAGATTTTCAGGTTTACACTGACAGATACCTCAGCCCATGGGTGATCATATGCGGTGCACTGACTGATGAATAAAAGCTGGTATTACGCAAACCTTTTATATACATATATGCTGAAAGGATATACAAGGAAGAGCCAAGGTGGAAACCTTCATTTGTACCTGCCTGTGTACCTCAAAGTGCATACCTGATACCAGGAATACGCCCGATCAGATGGGTCAATGAGGATGGTGATGATCTTGGCCTTGGGGATGAGGGAAGCAGCTCGTTTAGGAGCTTCCTCAGAATGGAAATAGTTGGCACTCTTCTCAAAGAGGAAGTCAGTGGTGACATTAGAAGGAGTGGGGAAGAAATCCATATACCTAGGAAAGTAACACCATTCTCAGAATTACTTTCAAGTCACACAAAGGTTGAAAAATCTGTTAAGTATATTTTATTCTAGAATAATCAATTAAAATAATAAGCCTCATTGTCAAATAAAAGCAAACAGAAGTTTATATTGTATTTTTTATCATATTTTACTTGGTACTTGCTTTCTTCTCATTACATAAACATTGCACCTAATTGAGTAATATGCTCAAAGTTGCATTCAAAAACTCTGCTACAAAGCTGCATAGCTATTGCATCTCACATGCAGACTGTATGTAAAAAACCTGAAATTAGAGGATGACCAAACAAAACAGAATGAAAGGATGCCACTGCCCTGTTAGTTTATTAAGTGTTTATATCTGCCTAATGCAAATATCTGAGAATGTGATACTGTTTCATTGAACAAACAACGAACTCTATTTCCCAAAAATATTACAGCTGATTTGGTGAAAGTGATGATACTATGCCAATTTCTGCTCACAAATAAAATTATTAGAAACTAATGACTCAACCTGCCTGTGTGACCTCAGAATGTTTTACCAGAACATTGACAGCAAAGGTGGACAGCTTTGAAAGAGGCAATAAGCACTATAGGCAAATCTGCTCTAGACCATGTATGCTGTCATTACAGTGTTGTACTGAAGTCCTGGTAGTAGACTGAGTAAATACAAAGCAATGAGGACTACAGCCTTGTAAGGAAACACTTCATATTAAATATGGTACTACACCGAATTTTGGAAAAAAGTTAATTGAGTCTTTAGATAACATGGCAAATTTGGAAACAAAATGTAGAAGTTGATGTGGTGTCACTGAAAAATGGTAAAGAGATTGGACCAGGTGGGATATCAAGAGGTTACGAAGTTTAGGCTCCGCATTTCTGCTGAACACATACTGCAGAACTCTTGCTAAGTACCTCATTCATGAGACAATTATTAAACTCGACAAAGGCAAAGCTAAGAAGGCTTTAGAGAAACTTGTCTAAGAAATTTGTAACAGTACTTACATGAAGAAATGCATGACTGGTCTATTTAGACTTCTCCAAGAACAGAAAGATCAGTTCTCATCTTACTCTTCTCTCATCTCTACTGAGAGACTACAGTGTACATCTGTACCTCTTTCAAGATGGCAGTACTGAGGTTGCCAAGGTCTGAAAGAACCCTCTTCTGCTTCTGTAGTTAGCCTTGGTCTAAATGTAAGCTTGGACAATGACTAAGTCAGCATCAGCTCTGGGAAAAAGCTGTATCTCCACAACCATAGAAGAAGTTGAACTGATTGTTATAGAATCACAGAATGGTTTGGGTCGGAAAGGACCTTAAGATCTTCTAGTTCCAACCCCCTGCCATGGGCAGCGACACCTCACACTAGACCATGTCGCCCAAGGCTCTGTCCAGCCTGGCCTTGAACACTGCCAGGGATGGAACATTTACCAGTTCTTTGGGCAGCCTGTTCCAGTAAAGAACTCACAGTAAAGAACTTCTTCCTTATATCTAACCTGAACTTCCCCTGTTTAAGTTTAAACCCCTTGTTCTATCACTACAGTCCCTGATGAAGAGTCCCTCTCCGGCATCCTTGTAGGCCCCCTTCGGATACTGGAAGGCTGCTATAATGTCTCCACGCAGCTTCTCTTCTTCAGGCTGAACAGCCCAAGTTTTCTCAAGCCTGTCTTTACACGGGAGGTGCTCCAGCCCCTGATCATCCTTGGGGCCCTGCTCTGGACTGTGAATACTCTTGCCTTGAAAAAGTCCCAGCCAATTAATGGACTAATGAGGAGATATCTTGTATCTAATTATCATTTGGTAAGCTCATTTCATGCCAGCATTAAAATATACTATCAGACTGAATGTCTGAGAGACTTGTCTGGCAGCCAGAATCCAAATCTAAGCATTAAGTAACTGCACCACCAGGTAGTTCTGAGTATCCAAGACTTAACTGTCAGAAGCTGGGAGAGATGAGTGGGACAAGTAGTGCAGAGGTACAGATAGCCAAATGGGTGCTATAGAGTGTGAACCTGGATCATACAGATTGACCCCTGGGGGCTTTATGCACCAATGCTGTGTTAAGATTAAGGTAATCTGGCACATATCTAGCAGCTAAATTGTATCTACATGTTAGGAAAGTTGATACCGCAGGAGGAATGAGAGAAGCAGCAAAGTGGTCTTCTAGCAACATGAAAACATGGATTTTGTGGAAGAACTGGCTCACTGTACTTAGGCTGCCTCCCTCAGTGTGGACTCGCTACGTGTCACTTGCATGTCATCCTCACTGACTTGAAAGTCTCAACAGCAGGAAGTCAGCTTTCTAATTTCCAGTCATTTAGCTGGCATCTCTCTATTGATAGTAATTGGCTGACACACTGCTCTTTGTAGTAAGAATCTGCTGCAACAATTATAATTCTGTAAAAACTAAAAGTGACTTAAAAACAAATTGGATCTGACATATCTACACTAAAACCATGTAACTGTTCACCCTGTTAATTTCATGGATGAATACGAAGCCAAAGGCAACAAAACTATCTTCCCTTAACCTGGGGGGGGGTGGGGTGGCGGGAAGAAGACAAAACATCACGAATCTTTTACTGGTGCTCCCCCACCATTACAGCATGTTACTGCTTTTCATCTTGTGCTTTAGGATGCAGCACTTTCTGAAAGAAAGAGAAATCAAGATTGACCTTTTGGGTGTCACTACGTCTGCTGATACCCTGGTAGCCATAGAACATGGCAGGAGTGATACATACTCTCTTTTAGCACCACTTACTAACCCTGCAGAGACACTTAACATTCTCCTTATTAACTGATCTTTGAAAAACACTTTGAGAGGCTTTCCCCGTCCCCCTTTTACCTGATTGCTATATTGAAATCCTATCTGAAGGAAAAAAATGCCTCTCCCTGGTATTACCTTAAGAAATAAGATTTCCAACAGGAACATAATTTTGCCTACATATATCCAACTAACAATCATTACTTTCCCAAGTTCAAAGGTACATGTAATGAGAAATATATATGACATGTTATTGTTCTGCATATATTAATAAATGGATATTTACAAGAAAGCCTGACAAAAATTAGTGCATTTATAATATTCAGTAATAAGATTGTTATTCACTTGCATTTATCATTTTTTTATTCACTTGCATTTATCATTTATCAAAGACACCGATGGTCTTTTTTTATCTCTCTATATAAACCATTACCAATAGTAATGTCATTTTTGTATTGTTCACAATATATAAACTTTTATATTTATACTAATAACCCATCTTACCAATCAATCCCCCTGTGGTAGTTATTTCTATTAAAGAACTGTACCTCCTCAAAGGTTTTTGGGCTGGGGGAGTTACTAATGATGGAAGGATGCATGATCAGGAACAAATACAAGGCTGTGGTACCTGCAAACAAGATAAAAATCCAAGATTAAAAACAAAAAATTAACACATACACTTTTTTGGAGGGGGCGTACGCCTAGATGGAATACCAGTTTTATTCTATTTCATTTCAGTGAGAGGATGCTGACTGATGTCCCCTAAGAATCTGTGCTTTCTGTGCTTTTAAACTGAAGACATTTAAAGAACTGTAGCTAGTTAACACAGAAACTGGAGTGCCAATGCCGAAATCTGCTTTTCACACTTTTAATAAGTGTGTTTTAAAAACAATTATGGTTTTTTATGACACTGTCACAAAAATGATTTAAAAAATTTGCACTCAGTAGCCACCGGGGATTGCAAATCAAACTGTTCATTAGGAACTTCTTGACTTGGAAAAAATGCTAAGAAATAACAAGTTTCAATAAACGAGACACTTGCGGGACAGACTTGCAGTTAAGAATCTACAATTGGAAAAATGGCTGTGCTTTTGTCCTTCCGCATCGACAAGATCTTGTCTATCTCGTTGACCTCTTTATCAGTGTTACTCATTTTGACATAAAGCCAAAAAAATCTGACACACACCTGAACCCTGCATTTTCAATATATGTACTGTATGTTGTTGTAACTTACATTATTATACTGTATTTGAATGATACCTGAAAATTAAAATATGCTATTAGATGATCGAGAACTCTGCACAGTAGTCTAAGTAAAAAGTGATTAATTGGTATAATTATTTGAACTTACACACAGTCTATCTTGTTCAAATACAATAAAATCTCACCAGTTTTCTGGGGTCCTACAACCAAGAATTTTGGTAATCGATCACAGGTTTTTTCTTTCGACCAGATATCTTTGTGCCGTTTGTCATCACAGGGATTCTAAAACAGAGAAGAACAACTAAGAATTTCATTGGTAATCAGATTTTTTACTAATGTACAAATATTCTTACCTGAAAATATTATTTTCCCTTATGACAGAAAACCGTTAAAACATTTCAGTGACTCAGAAATGTATCTGCAATGTAACTAAGCCAGAAACTGTATCTCTTAAGTGTTTTCTTGGGTTTTTTTAGTGAGGCAAGTATCTTGAAGAAATGTAGAAATGTAGTTTTCATTCTACATGTATACAGTTGCCCTGGCTATCCAATACACCTGGTACAAGATTATTTCTCCTATGAAATGTCAGTATGTCCAGTGGAATTGTGACAAAGACAAATCTGACCCCAAATCTTAAGTTGTGGGAATAATTCAAAATCAATTGTTCAATTACATACAAGATAGGAAGGCTTGAAATTGCTAATGAGTTATCTAGTTACTGATGTTTTCTTTCACATTACTGTAACAGCTACCACCCCATCCATGCTGTAGTTTTTAAACTGAAAGAATAAATTAATTATAATTTGTCTTTCCATTCACAAAAACGTATTCTGATCCTCCAATTCAAATCAGTACATAACACTGAATCTTGGTTTTTTTTTTATTTGCTGCTTTACAACTGAAACACTTCAAATTTGTTTTAGAAATGCTACTTGCTAACAGTTTTTGATACTGTTGTTTGGCAGTACTGCACTAAGACGGTGTCTAAAAAAAATCTAACTGCATTCAGATTCATGTGTATTAAGACAAAACCTACCACATTCAGTATATAATAGTCGCTCTTACTTACAAAATGCCTTTTCTAAGTAATACTAATTTTTCAAGTCACCTGGCTATAGGCTGATCTCCATTTTTTAAATTCATTCTCTCTTAACATTATGCAAAATCCTTGACTTTTTTCCTCCTAGTTCAATATTTTATTCAATAACAGCACGAATTTAAAGATGCATATGTAAATCCAAATTTGCAATCTCACACTCAGATTCTAAATTGGTAATTCAGTATCCAACACTAGAAAACATTTGAGTAAGCAAGCTTAAATACATTTTTATGTTTGATTTAGTGAAGTTTGTTCCTTAGAATATTTCTACCAAATACCCTCAACAGGATGGTATTTGGGATACATATTGTCACTGTAAGGACACATGTACCTACAGCACTTGCACATTCCACCGAATTGGTTGATCTGTCACTGAGCATATGCAAAAAGAACACAACAGGGTTCACCACTTGCTGCAGTCATTTCCCTTTAGGGCCTGTGCTCTTAGTGCTGGATGATGGGCTGAAGATGTGTCAACTGCAAGGTCAGTGCAGGCTTCAGGCTTAATGGGTCTTCATATTCCTGATATTTTGAATTTACTCACTTCCAAGTGTAGGATAATCAAGCAGCAGATTGATAACATCAATGTATTATGCGCTGGTAAACTTGTTTGGGCAGTTCTCAGCCTTTTGTGAATAACTTTCTCATTTATCTCATCTATTTTTACTTGGCTAGTCAGTTTTAACATTAAGGTAGCCATGGTCTTAATGCTCTTCTCTCTCTCAGGATGCCCTCACCTTCTCACACCCTTGGAGAAAAGTTCATTTCTTTAATGGCCAATTACTAAAGTACGCATATACATTTCTCTGTCAAACGCTTCACACCTGTTAGCTCCAAAAGAAGAGAAATAACACAATATGTCTTTCCTGCACCTCCCGCATTTCTAAAAGCAAGTAACAAATAAAATGAAAGATAATTTTAATTACACACCTTAATACATATTAATTTCACAACCTTTTATGGAGATTTAAGCGATGGGAAACAATCAAGTACACCGAAGCATCAGTAACCTGCTTTATGGAACCAACTAGTAAATCTAAAAATATTACTACTTTTCTCTACAAGAAACAGAAGCAAAGAACTTCACAAAAACCACCATGAAGACGATTTTTTTTCCGATCTCTTCATCAGCAAACCTGCCTACCTGCCAGAGAGGGTCCTTCTGCTCAGGGAATAGTTCAAAATACTTGTGAGCCAGCTGAACTGGAGGAAGAGTTTGCAGTTTCAGGTTTGTCCAGGTATGAACAAAATTGGCCAGGTTCACAAAGGTGTATAATCCCAGGCGGTCGTTTCCATAATTAGACAAATGTGTCATGAAGATGCTAATCTTTAGAAACAAAATAAAGAGAGCAGACATTGATTCTTTGCATCACTAGATGGCAGTGTAACCACAGATAACACCAATTTAAATTGCCTTTTGCTCTTCGTGCTGCAAGACTTTGATCACGTTCACATAGATCTTGCTATCCTTGCTCTTTGTTGAATTACATCCTCCTTCTCAAGTCAAGTCAATGCAATCAATGAAGAAAACCGGGGGATACGAGCTCTGTGTGAACTAGATTATACAATCCTACCGTGGGGTTGTACAATATTTACATAATGTTTATGTAAATTCACCTAATGGAGCATACAACAAAAACAATACCCACAGGATTACTTCAAGTGGAATACAAATGTGATATTAAAAACGTGAATTTTGGTTTTGTGGAAGAGTGAAGAGTCAGAGACCAAGAGGACAGCTGACCTCTATTGCTGTGATTTACATCTCATTGCTCCAAAGTTTTGCAGGACAAGTAGCACATCTCTTCTACAAAACTATTCTACAAGCACTGGGCATACAGTCATATATCATATGCAGAAAGAAACAAATAAAATTTGAAACCTAACTGAGTACTTTCAATTAATTGTGCCTAAAATAACGGCTTATCAGTTGTAAGGCTACTTATAGTTGCTCTTTTGACACCTTACTGTGAAAGTGCTACTCGGATAAATCCTCTCCCCTACATCCTTTGCTCCAACTGCACTCTCATGCTCCTAACAAAAGCAATACCTGCTGTGAAGGTTTCTCACAGGAAGGGCATGTTTGGCTACACCTAATCATGCCAATGAGTGGAGCAGGAATACACACACTGCAAGGATGGTCTCTCAGGGACTGAGGAAGGGCTGAAGACTGACACCTCTGTTTTGCAAAGTGATCCATTTTCAAAGTAGTATCTCACTGATGAAAGTCTGTTCTTACACTAAAATCTGCAAATGCTTGTCTCTAGCAGTGACTTTTTATAAGTTTTTTTTAATAGAACTCTCCCAAGATAAATTTTCCAGACAAATTTTCATTAAAACATTAGAAATGTGACTCTTTTATAAGTAAATCTGCTAATGCCACAAATGGGCAATTTCTATTTAAAGTAAAACTTGATGTAAGCTACTTTAAAAAGAAAAAGGGTTATCATGACCATAATTGTGAGATTAGTTCAAGAACTGAAGTTAATCTTTTGTAAAGGAATTCCAGCCTTCCATTTCAAAAAGGAAAAAGAAAATAATTAAAACACAGAATCTACAGCTGTATTCTTTTGTTTCAGAATATTTAAAACACTGGCTTGCTTTGACATTAAACGTTCAAAGCTACTGAACTTCTATTTTTGAAGACCTAACTGTACCACTACAGAGTACTGAGTGGGAATTCACATTCTGTGAATGGACATAGAAAATGTGTTTTATTAATAGTGTCTTTTGGTGACTCCTCTTGGCTTATAAAGGCAAGCTGAGGGCTTCAGTTTGTCTGACTCAAGTAAAATTGGAAGATATACACTGCTAAATTATTAGGATACTATTATTCTTTTCAAAGAGGACTGAGTTGAAAATAACCCAAACCCTCCCCGTTAAGTAACCAATAATAAACATTTTGCCATTTTACCAGACATATAACCATTTCAAGTTTCCTCTTTCATTTCAGTTCTCAAAGCAGTAACAGACCAGCTATAGGTCTACATTGTTCTCAATAAAGATACAATCGGAGGGTTTCCACAAAAAAGGTTAACTTGTTTTCTTGACAGCCTCTTTCTTTCCTTCACATGGGCTCACCTCTGACATTTATAACACCAGTTCACGTCCTGGCAACTCTTTACCTGCTAACATCTACAGCACTGCCATGGGAGAAAAAGCAAGAGAACTTGGAAGGATTGCTAGTATGGGGAACACAGGCATTATTTTTTCCCTGAGGAAAATATGACTGTAATATGTCAGAGTGAAGACTGAAAAGTTGATTGGATATAGTATCATGAATAATTTCCAGCATATGAAACTGTGTCAACAAAGGGGGAAAATATATCATAAACCTCAGTTCCCATTTTAAAGGTGTTGTTGGTTTGGTTGGTTGGTTTTTTAACGTTAAATTGTTAATTATTTATCAAATGCTGGTAAATCTTGTAAAGAAGTCCATACTTAGTGTGACTATATGGCATCAAAAATATTACAGATCAGCTGAAACTATCTTCCAGAAAAATCTGAACAAAAGGTTTCCCCCCTGTTGACACTGTACAAATTCCTAGTAAAATCACTACAAGCACCTGTGTAAAATTAGTCAACTACAATCCTGTGCTTTACAGAACAATGAAATATTGCTGATCCAGGGCCCAATTCACCTGAGCTTACCTGAGAAGTACTTACTTTTGCTTTCAGCTGCAAAAGGTCTTTACAGGCTAAGCTAGCAGCCTGTGCAACTAACCGGAGTGCGATGATGCAACGGCCTCATTCCCATTAGTCTGAGAAGGATCGTGAACCACTCTGCACACCAGGGATCCCTGTGAGAGGTGGCTTACAGCACGCGAGGCCAACCTGGCAGCCACTCTCTCCTACTCTAGGGCACTCCTGCGAGTTTGTTCACAACAGCTACGCAGCCATGGCACTGGGAGAGATGTATAAGCTGATCCTCTGCTTTCCCTGGCTACAAAGAGAAAATGATATCCAAGTGCCATTTTGAGGGACTTCACCTTGGCGCTGGCCCAGCTGCAAGGGATGGTGTGTTGCTACCCACTTCCCTGCTTTCCCACCAAGCTTGCAGAAGGACGGAAATGCGTTATCATTACCCCTCCATTTGCAGGTGGGCAGTTTCACATCAAGACAAAACATAATTATTACTTTTTGTCTTCTGTATTGAGTTATGATGCTTTGTTGTGCTCAATCATCTCACATTCTGTTTCTTTCAAACAAGTTCTAACTAATGAGAATGATTACTCTTTCTGTGTCAACTAATAGTTAGCACGCTATGCTATTAAATATTTATTCTCTTAAAACCACACTTCAGGAGATATAAAAAGAATGCTTTGTGGGCATCTCACATGACCAGATCTAGTAAATAACACTATTTGTTCAATAATCTTGAACCTCTGGGAAATGCTGTAAAATACAAATAGAGTTTCATATATTTCTTCATTCCTTCTTCAAAAGAGAAGCAGCTGTGAATGGATTTATATTTACTCTAACAAGCATTTTAGCCTCCCTTTCAGTTAAAAAGAGCTTATTTGACTTCATTATTTCCAGGCCTCTTCTGAAATAATTTCTTTCAGTGCATCTCAGCATTTTCTTTATCTCAGTGAGAAAGGATCACCCTTTTTAGTGGTTCCTCATAAACAAACTATCATCTTGGTTGCACTTCAATGCACATTCTCCACAGGATTTAGCATCTTTCATGAGGGGACTGAAAAGAATGCATGCAACTTTTAAAATGATGGTTTGGGACTAAATCCGGCCTCCGGGCAGCAGCTCCTTTCATGCTCCCACACATTTTCAGATCAGAAGAGCAAAAGCGCTTTCCTGTACTCTGCTTTCTCGCAGAGTCTTATACGCAGCTGTATGACCTACTCCTTTCAGCTTCCTCTCAGCATTTCTGCACTCCTCCTTCCCCAGAATGAAAGGGCAGAGGGCTATTTCTGTTTGCTCTCCTTCCCAAGCCCTGATTTTTTTTTTCAATTCTGACTAGTACTGCAGACGTGTGGGGAAATGAGGACAAGCACTCAGGTGAAACAGCCTTTATCTTTCTGAACGCTCGTTATATGCTGCATATCTCCTTACTACTACAACCTTTCTCAATTAGAGGTAATAGCTTCTAGGTCAAGAAATTAGAGTTGAGACTGCGACCGAGTCGCTGCTATTCAATCACGCGTATCAAGGAAAGATGAACCAGCATGATCTAACTTACATATCACAAACAGAGAAAACAATAGATGCTTGACAAACAACTCACACAAAATGAAAAAAATGCAACAAGTTGCCCAGTTTCTAGCGAGGGATGTTATTTTTACAGGCTGGATTATCTTAAAATATACTGACCACTACAAAATCAAAACTACTATGATGTTGCACCTATTAGAATTATACAGTAAGGGCACGACTAAGCGTCTGCAGTCTTGACAACTTGTTGGTTTCCTGACAAAAACAGCCTGCCTCCCAAAGTAATGACATTACCCTTTATTCCAAAGCATGAGAAGCCTCTCTTACCAGGTTTGTGCAAGGTTTGCGTTTCTGGTTTCTTCCCCCTCAAGTCAAGTGGTCTCTATTTTTTGGAAAGACAGGGATGAGAGAAACCATTCAAGGATAGTGGTAAATACTTCCCCCCCCCCCCCCCTTCTTACCAAGTTCCCTGTGATGGTCTAGAAAGTTGAATTATGAAGCTTCTCTTTGTTGGGACAGGAGTGATTTGTGGTAAGCAAGACTAACTGCTCTGATGGAAAATAGCAGAGTGGATATCTTTGTGCTGGGCAACCTGCAAGTATTCCCAGTCCGTTACATATACCCTGATAAGCAACATGTACCTTGCTCCACATTCAAATTCTATTTTACACAAACATTTTGCAGATGAACAGATTGCACTTATACCCCACTATTATTATTCTTCATACTCCTTTTCTGCTTATACCTCCTGAATGGCGTACTGCATCAGAAGACTTTTTGATTTAGTTTCAGTTACAGTAATAATGCAGGAAACAAAAGAAGTGGCGATGTCTACAGCAGAGTGAAACAAATTAAGCACAAAAGCCTCTAGCATAGTGACAAGCCTGTAGAACAGTAGTCCACTAAGCCAGTGGTCTCCAAACTTTTTTGAGGGCGCACACTTATCTGTAAAAATTTTTTGAGCATGCATGCCCAAGGTACGTATATTTATTTATAAGTCATATACTTGTAACACTGAAGCTGTAATATGTATTATTCTCCCACTTTGGAGACTACTGCACTAAGCTGTCAGGTTTGGACCACGACCCGAAAGCAGAGAGGACTCCCTTTTCGGAGGGCAACTCTACCTTCTTCGGCAAGCATCAGGGAAGGCAAGGAAGGACTGAGACTTGCAATGACACTGATGCTGTTAAACAGATTTATTATCATTTTGGCATTTTAAATCTGGAACTAGAAAAGTTGGTATAAGAAAAAAATGGTAATAACCACTTATGCACTGGGCACATCGTTTTCTTTTTAACTGTGTATAAATTTATTGCAGGCAATTGAACTCAAATAAATTCATATTATTAAACCAGTCATCAAGGTACTTCTGTCATGAGCACTGTGTCACCCTCCAATCTGTGCAACAACGTTAAAAAGCAATCTTGAGGCCTCCCAACTCGATGAAGTTAAGCACAACACTTTAAAATGAAGTTAAATAACTAATGACAAATAATTAGGTGATCTCTGCTAGGCACTAGAATCAGATGCATTACCAATTTAGTATATTGCTGATATTTTAGCTACTGAACAAATGTTTACAGGCCACAAGAGTACATCTAACTCTCAGAACACCTATATTCCAATTAATTTGGCATTGTGCAAACTCTGCAGTTCTGATATTGTCTCTGTGTTACTCTGAACAGTTTTGTTTCAGGTACACAGAGACTCGCAGCTGGTTTTGCTCCATTACACTAACAAAGTGATAGAATAATGAATCAGATTGCAGTCTATGCCCTATCTATAGTTGAAAGTCTATCTACAGTTGAAAAATATTCCTTTTAGACCTGTATACTACCAGAAAAGCTGTGTTCAATTCCACCACTGTGATTCCAGCTTGCAATCCCAGCTTGCAACTCCCCAGGCTGTCCTGCTGGCTTCACAGCTGACATGGATCTGTCCACTTGCAGAGACAGCAAGCCAACTAGATGAATTTGATTTACATAGCAGTGTTTCCACTATAAATATAATTCCACTATATAAATATAGCCAGGGAAGATGTAGAAGAAGAAACAAAATTGCCTATTTGGTGTAGTTCTGAATTATTGATCTGACAGGAAACTCGAGTTTATTTGCAGCTGTTGCAGAAACTTTTTTGCCTTTCTCTGTAAATTATGCATTACCCATGTTGGCAGTACTGTCCAAGAGACTTGCTCCACTAACAGCTGTAAATCACTTCCACAAGGCTTTCCAGGGGAGAAGAAGAATAATGGTATCTTAGAAAGGTAAAGTTTTCTTATTGCCCAGAGTTCCAATGCATTTATTGTACACTGTTACAAGGGATCACCTCTAATGAGATAGGTAATCCTGTCTGCTCCACAGCCTTTCCCTGCTGCCTGTTTATTTAGGATTTTTTATATTTTGTCAATTCCACCCACAAAATAGCAGACTCTGTCTCAGTGATTTTTGTAGAACAGCTAGGAAGGCAAGGAATACTTGTGTTTTGCAGTCAACCAAAATGTTAGGCAAAACACAATTCCTCCCCTGCCCCAATTCACGGTTAACTCCCTAAACTATTGCTGGAATTCCCAAGAGTTCCCAAAATGGGCACGAGTGGACAAGGATGAGATGACAGGGGGCTGGAGTACCTCCCACATGAAGGCAGGCTAAGAAAGTTTGGGCTGTTCAGCCTCGAGAAGAGAAGCTGCATGGAGACCTCAGAGCAGCCTTCCAATATCTGAAGAGGGCCTACAAGGATGCTGGAGAAGGACTCTTCATCAGGGACTGTAGCAATAGGACAAGGGGTAATGGGATTAAACAGGGGAAGTTCAGGTTAGGTATATGGAAGACATTCTTTACTGTGAGGGTGGTGAGGCACTGGAACAGGTTGCTCCAACCCTGGCAGTGTGCAAGGCCAGGCTGGAAAGAGCCTTGGGCAACACGGTCTAGTGGAAGGTGTCCCTGCCCATGGCAGGGGGGTTTGAACTAGATGATCTTAGAGTCCTTTCCAACCCTAACCATTCTATGATTCTATGAAACTGCTGCCTTTCTCACTCACTCATGAGGTGGACCAAGCCTGCTGATTTGAACTAGCACTGACTATTCATCTTATTCAGGGTCACATAAAGATACAGTTAAGTTCTGCTGATGCTCACATAAATCCTCTAATTTTTAGTGCTAAAGGAGATAATTCCCCCCCTTGCTGCAAGTCAATTAGCTTAATAGCAGCTCTACTCACTGTAACTTGGGAGAGGTAAAAATTAGAGGAAAATACTACTTAGGACTAAATGCATACTAAGATTACAATTATCTTAAGATCAATCAGACACAGGGCCTAAAACGTTAACAGTCTTCGCTCTTGATCAGTAGTGCTGTAATCATACGGAGAACACACAGCTGGCTATACATTAGTTTCATTGTTGGCTGTCAACCATTTGAAGGCTTTCACCAAACTCCTCTTCACAGGGCATTTTCCCTTTTCTTTAGATCTGTAGACACACATTACTTTGTAATGAAGTGTATGAACTGTATTCTGTTCTGTTTTTCTTGGGGGCAGAAAAAGTATAGAATGTTTTCATGAACTGTTATTTTCCTTTATACACTGACCTTGTAAAATAGCAAAGCTCCCGATCTGTACCTTCAATAGTTCAAAGCATATTTTAGGACTGGGTTATGTGTGCCTTCTACAAAGTTAAACTGAGACACCTTAACTGATGCTACTGGAAAAGAAGCAACATACAACATTGTTTTAGACCACATCTCTCAAATTGCAGTCTTCTATGAAGAAAAATTTGGTATACTAGATTACTTGGATTTTAGAATCGAAATATACCTTCAATATCATCATTTAAAAACTAAATCACAGATTAACAAATTGGAAAAAACTTTAGGAATAAAATCTGAAGAACTGGTAGAAAGCAGATGAGAGATACTCCGTTTCATACTGTTGATCTGTTTCACTAATTATTGAAATTTTACACTTACAAAAATAGCAAGTTTTCCACATTAAAAAAAAGAATAAAACTAGTAGATGTGTCCTGTGTTTGGCCTGTTTATCTAGTGCAGTATGCTGCCTACAGAAGCAGATGGCATCAGAGGTATGTAAAAGAATAGTACAGGATCCTCTACTGCTGGGAGAGGTGTGAAAAAATCCCCTATGAAAGTCTTCCCTGCTTTCAAGAGTTACATAAAGCATAAGTTTATATGGAATACATGTCTTAACTACTACAGGGAAGAAAATCCAACCAAATTTAATTCTTCATTTCAAATCTTCCTAAGTTCTTGGTGTCAAAACCACTACCTTGAAAGAAGATCTTGACACAATTCTCATTAAAATGCTCATCTCATTTAACTGGGTATCCTCTGGTTTTCTGTTTCGAGACAGCTAACCAGAGTTTACTGTCTAGGTTCTTCATGCAATTTCAAAGCTGTTTCCATTTTTCATCTCTTTTCAAATATAATCAATCCTGATCATTTTGATTTCTCATCACACTGGAGTCTTTCTAAGTCCTTCATAGTCCTCTTCATTCAACTGCTTTCAGTTCTGCATGTAAGCTTGAGTCTATGAAGCGTTCTAGATGAACGTGTACCATGGATTTCCACAACTTTGTTATACAACTCTCTGCATCATTTTCAACTCTATTCCTTCCACAGTGTGTCAATGCCTTAAAGAATAAGTGACATTGATATATAAGGGATTATCAATATAATGTGTTATCCATTTTTGAAACTAAATATCTATGTACTCATTGTTGAGAATATTATTTTGCTGACATTGTAATCATTCCTAGGTAATGTTTCTTCTTCTTAGCTTTGCATCAGTGAAAAATAATGTTTAGGAACTGCCTCGTAACACAATTTTTGCATCCTCTGAAAAGCTGTGTGTTTCACATTAAGACATCCCACATATTTTAATGAAAACACAGAAAAGCTTATCAAATCCAAAATGCTACTTCATAATTAGATAAATTCCTAAAGCTACTTCAGTTTTCATTTTAACGCATAAATCTTTGCCCAACTCTGACTTTCACGTAACGGTATAAAAACGTATGTAATACTTACTTAAAAAAACCAAAAAACAAAGGTGTGAACTGTAATCTTGAAATTGGTTACATGCCAGGTTGATGCTTATAACTTTAGAACGTGTTTATAAGCAGATATTTAAAACCAGATACATCATCTTTTCAAAGGCATTCCTTAAAAGGATTACAACAATTTGTCTTGGGAAACATTTGCCCCATATTAATTTATGGTTGTATTTAGAAAATAGTGCATTTAGCTTCTATTCTTTTAGCCTGTATTGTGTTTGGAATATCACAGTTCTCAGAACTAGGTGATCATACAATCTACACCACAATGCACAAATCAAAGACCTGATTGTAATATATAAAAATACATTACCATACTCACATTCAAAGATGTTAGGCAGGCATGATCAAACTTATTAATACCAATAACTATGATTGTTTCACTGCTTATCTTGTCTTCCCCTCCCCCTCCCTCATTCTTTTAATTTGAAAGGCTTATGCCTCGAACAACCATATTAAATTTTGCTTTTTCCCTACTGTTGTAAAATAGTAAAATAGTTTTTGGCGAAGTTGTGGCTGTGTTTCAATATGGAATACAGTTTGCATTGACTCAAAATGTTACTCTATGTCTTCCCCCCAGTGTCATTTGTTAAGCTATTAGTTAAAATCCATATATTGCCAAAACTGTTATGGTACCAATACCCTCCATACAAGGAATTTTCCAGGTCTCACCTCTGTTAACATGCTGTGCCTGAAATGGCATCTATCGCTAAAGTTCGGACTGGGACTACTGCCATCCTCTAGAAGGGAGACAACACGTGTGCTGAGGAAGTGAAGTTTTATTTCCTAATTCTGCTATGTGAACATGTAAAAGGCAAACAAACCACAGTAACTGCTCTCAAAGAACCAAAACTATAGTCTGAAAGAAGGTGATGCTAGAAAAATAGACCTGCACATAAAATGCTCAAGTAGCTGACAGAAGCTTTTTTCCTTTGGACTTCCATTAAATTATGAAAGATTAAAAAAGGGCACAAAAATATTTAAGATATTATTCCAAAGGATTTCAGTGGAAATATTTTTTTGTTCCCTTTGGTATTCCTAGTGATTTGGAATCCTAGTGATTACATTTGTATAAAATGGGTAAATTTATTTGTATGTTTCATTTGGACTTCAGATGAAAACCTCCCCTAAAAGCCTGTCTTAAAGGACAGTTTTGATGCCACCAACCTAATCCCGTCCCATTTTGGAGTAGTATACTGTTCTCTTATGTCAGTAATTCTGTAGTTTCACAGCCTCGTTTGTTGTTTATTCTTCTATTAAAGACAAATTAAAGGTTAATTAGACATATTAACTGTGTGGTCCGTTTATTTGCATCCTTTCTTCAAAGCTATTATGAATCAGCACTTGAAATTCTCAAAACAGAATTAAGCACATGCACTCCTTGCTTGCAACTTTCTCAAATCAATGAGTGTTCCCAACATTTCTGAATATAAATTTGGCAAAAAAGGAAAACGGACTTCACCTGAGGTACTCATCTCATAGTGGTCAGTCCTTAACACTTGAATTCTTATCTCAGGGTTCTTATTTTATGCAAAAGTAGAGAGCAACATGAAAGGCTGCTGCTACTACTGCATTACTGACAAAAAAGTCAAGAAAAGTAGAGATCGTCCTTGTATAACTGACAGAATATATATATAAAATTAGACCTTGAGTTAATTAACTGAAAAAGCAGAAGAGCTCACTGTGACAAATCATTACTATTTGGGAGATGCAGCAGATTAGCCTTGAAGCATTCAGTAATTTCTCCTTTCACTATTTTTCTAAGAACATTTCAAAAATCACACCGTACTTACTGGATTGAGAACCACTGTGAAGAACAACTCTCCTCCTTGAATACTTTTGTCTAGTTCCTTTGGGCCTCCAGGATACTCTTTATAGAAAATTGTGTGGGTGAATAAGCCACAAGTTTGCCTAGGAAGCACCTGAATTTATGGGGGGGGTGGGGGTAGAGGGGTGGGAAATCAAGATGAAGTCACAAAACAAAAATATTTATGCTTTTAATAAGATAATAAATGCCATGTAAGTAACACATAACTGAAATTGTTCCTTTGTGGTAACTGTTGGGCAGATTTCTCATCACAGCTTTGCCAGAAGTTGATCATGATCTAGTTGAATTAATACACTGGCAGATCAATAAATAGCACCTACTGAAAGAAACAACATTTTTATTATCAGTGAAATCATAATGTCCAAAAATTCATCACATTTTGTTTGAAACTGGAGATTGATCTCAATTAGTAAGTTGCAATTCAGCAACCTCCTAAAACTATTTTGTCTGTAACACCTGATCCTAAAACCAAGTATCTGAAGTCTGGTCATCAAAGATTTCTAAAATCTTAAAATAATTTGAAACTTAATCCAAACTAATGTCAGTCTATATTGTATTGGTGTTTTGTTGCTGGGGTTTGGTGGGGGTTTTTTGGTTTGGTTTGGGTTTTTTTTTGGCTTAGGCATCACCACCAGTAATAATTCTACAGTAACACATGATGAATTTTGCGGGTAATGCTCACATTATAATAAATGCACTTCTCATTCAGCTGTGCTAAGTTTTGTATGGCCAGTTGCAATATAAAGTAGCATAAACAAAAATATTTTTAAAAACATGCAAAGAACAAGTCTTTTCAATAGGAAGAGCTGATAAATGCAGCTAGGTTTTCCAGCAGAACTTAAAAATATTTTCTGTCAACTTCAGAAAATAATTTGCTGGAGAGTATTGCAATCATGTCTATTTTTCAAGGAAAATCAACAGCTGAGTATTGATGTTCATGTATAATTCTCAAACTGGGATTCATCTCAAACTTTTTAGGTCAATTTAAGACATTCATTATATTATAGCTTAAACTTTTAAAGCATAAAAATCCCTTACTTGACACAGACTGTAGTTTTGTAGACACTCTTTATTTCTTATAGTTTCATTTCTCAACATCTTTTTTGTGATGTACAGTATACCGTGACCACAGATCATGAATTCTGTATTGCCAGAAAATGGAATTTGTATGTTTGCTATAAACTTGCACATGCTTTTTAAAAACCCTTGGATTTCACTGATGAAATATGAGAACAATTCTTCACAGAGGCAGAGAATGAAGCTGTACTGAATGCGAAATGCTCTGGCAAATCTTACACAACAATTTTACTGAATTTATACTGAATATATTCATCACTATAAGCCTGAAGATGTAAAATATTAATGCATTTGCCCTGGAGAACTTCAGACTCCCAAACCAGGTGGTTTTATACGGCTGTGATTAGAAATAGATTTTTGGCCCTGGTGTCCTTGTGTTAAATCTCATTATGAGTCTTCAAATGACATGTTTTTCCAAAAATTTATGAAAGATATTTTGGGGCATTCTGAGCCCATCAGTCGACTTCAAATGCTTCACGCCTCTGAGCATATCCACAAACCCACTATTTCACATGCAGCTGCTGCTGTAGCTCAAATCCGTATGGTGTCAATTTTTTTCCTGGCTGTCTGGGGGTCATGTTAGTTTGCTTCATCAAAAAACTGATCAAAACTTTTAAATATTATTATTTTGCTTAGAAAAGACGTATCCCTGGTAACTCGAGGACAAGACCTCAATTCTGTTATAAGCCAAGTGACAGTCTTGCGCTAAGATACTTGACCCTCCAAAACTGCTTGGTGCAGGCAGAGGTATAACACAGTACACACACTAGGATCTTTCCCATTCACCGCTCTCCTGCAGACTCCAAAGAAAGTTAATCAAGAACATATCATCCAGTATTTCGGAAAGTTGTTTTGAAACACTTCTCAGACAAGAACGACAATATGTGAATCAGAAATAGCCTATGCCCCGGTGACCAGATGGTATTGGCATAACACCTTCCACAGTTGTGCACAACCCCTTTTGGCAAATATTGCTGTCAATGAACAACGCTCTGTACAAATACAGAAGAATTGTGTGACTTGACTTGTGGCTACCTCAGCAGAGCAGTTTCATAGCCTGGAGGGGGGTGGTGGTGCATGTGTGCCTGCTTTTCTTCAGCCTTCTGAGTGTTTGCCCGACATCCAGACTGATTGCCTGGGCCCAAAGGCTAGCTGTGAGGTTAAGCCACACTGTAAAGCATGGTTCATATTTCTGCATGGCAGGAAGCAAAACAAGGGCAACTGTGCAGTGTTCAATGCAAGAAAAAAATATTTCTGCACCAAGATCCAGATTCTCAGATGGCATAAACTTGCAAAACTCTTTTGCAGTTAATGGCACTATGCAAATTTAAAACCTGCTAGAAATCTAACCCATAGTATTCTGTTAAAAGATGGAAAGTTGACTTTTTCTTTGAGATGTCTGAACATGTATTAACAGTAAGACTAGAACAGTTAGCAGCCTGTTAACTGTTAACAGCGGGGTGCCTGGAGGCCACGTTCATCAGCAGTAACATAATCAGCAACAGACTGATTTTAATCAACAAGATACCGTCAAATATATCTTGCTACTTACGCATAGCAATATGTGCTTCTCATGATGTGAACTTTTGGGATACTGTGCTTTTCCACTTAGAAACAAATTCTTCATAAAATGGTAGAGTGGTGGTAATATGAACATCATAAATACAACTCACCATGATATTTTTGTGGATGAAGCCTCGCCTATACCGTGCAGGCTTCAGATGTGGGTATTCTTCTGTGCTGGTAACTCTGATATTCCAGACCTTTTTCCAGGCATCATAGAGTTGAACATGTACTGGGTAGACTCCAGAATGGTGTGGAGCCACTGCATAGCCCAAATCAGTTGGAATACCATGTTCCTAAAACACAGCAGAACAATCACTGATCAAAAAATTTAAGGAACTTGATGTTATGGCATTTCTTGAATCCTTTGTTTGTGAGAGATCCAAGTCTGAAATGCAAATAACGGTGATATCAAAATATGCTGATATGTAAGGGACATGGAAGGCTGCATGGTAAGATGAAACACAGGATTTTAACACAAAAGCCTTTTTAACAAATATTTTTGAGTATGTAGGGAAAAGAGATATAGATGTATTTTATGTTGATTTCCTCAATCTATATTAAACAGAAAGCTGCATTCCTTCAAGTTCTTGCAAAGAATTTACTTACAAACTAAGAAGAATTCAGAGAGAAAATTACCTGGCACATACTCAACACAACAGGTAGCATTTGGTAGTTACAATTACAAAAGTGTGATTTCCATTACGCAATTACTTAGATTGTTAGCTTAATTTCATAGAAAGTCACTGCATTTCCTCTCTAGTTCACTCAAAACATAAAACCATATTCGAAAACCAGCTTACCCATGCTAGCGTCATTTTAAAAAAGGAGAAAAGATAACCACTTGTGAAATTCTGGGGATAATAGGCAGGTGCTGTACACTGGCAACCCCTTTTGTAGTACACCACCTATTTTTCAGACTCCTGCATCTATCTTGTTTACATACTGATCTTGCTAGTATTACATTTTCTTGACACTCAATATATTTTCTTTCCAGTTTCTGGTTTCCAACATACTCTAATGAATTTTGACACCTTTTCTCCTTTCTTACAGGTTGCTTTTCAAAAGAATGGTATATAGCAGATGTTTCTTTGATAGTCTGATTAGCAGAATACACTGTCCATAAGATGCTATGTTGCAATGATTTAGGAAAACTGCCTGTGCACAATCTCTGAATTCTGTTTAAGAGGTTTTTATATTGATTGTATTTGTATGATCATCTTCACCATATTTTCTAATCATTCTTTGTGCACAAAGGTAAGAGTTGGTTGATACTTGGGTCTATTCCTTTGTATAAACTAGTTACTAAAGAATATGAAAAACGCTAAGTCTTATCTCAAGGAAAAACGGGTACATCACCTTTAGTAAAATCACCTTTCTTCACCTTTTCTGGAGAAGAACTACTGCAGGAAACCTAATGTACAGGACTTGAAAAGCTTAGATAGTCAAGATTCAGTATTAGACATATCTGTTATAATTTAAATACGACAACTTTCCTAACAGCTCAAAACAAAACAAACTCACAAAGCAGCATTTGCTTCTGCTCCGGAGTAACATGGGAAGTAAGACTTTAAAGATGTGAAAGCTGCAAGGGAAGAAGGCTACTCTTTCCTCATTAAAGGGCTACTTTGAACCTAGTGTAATTGTGTGCTCAACAGACAGATATGGTTTAATCACAGTTGAGAACCCTAATTTTTCTGTATTTAAAAAACTGGTGAAATTATTATTTCCCTTTAGCAATTTATGGCACACATAAGAGGGCATAATATTGTACCACCCTGAGGCTGGTGCAGCTTTTGAAATTCTTGTAAGGCTGTACTGCTCCTGCGTAAGATCTCAACACCCATCAGTGACCCTGCTGCACCCCCGGAGCACATCGTCTGCTGGTTTACAGCTGGGGCACACTATGTGTAATCTGTCAAAGTAGGAACAAGTAAGATCTGGCCTATCGGGTTTACTGCATGGGGAGATAAAGAATGGATACGCCATCAGTTACACTGCTTTACACTACTTTATGCCACCACAGGTTGTCTCAATTCTTCCTTTTATCTCTTCTACTTCCCTTAAGCATGCATAAACATTAGAAAGAAAAATCTTTACAGAACACGTAAGAAATTGCGTTCTCTAATGTCCCATTTAATCTTCTTCATTTAGCTAGAAACAAGTCTGTTTTTTAAGGGGTATTCCCCTCACATTTTACTATATGCAGTAATAAATATGTAATTAAAATCTTTCATTCTAATTATGAGCCTATCATCTTGAATGTATTAGTGTCTCCATTATTCCTTAGTGACTGTTATTCCTGAGTTAAGCATTTCATACACATTCAGTCTAATGCATGAGGCATGCACAATTTCAGCCTATTTCAAAAAAGCACAATACTTATCTTTGTTATTAATTTAAATGCTTTAAGCAAATGAAACATAATGAGTAGCTTCATGTCTATATGTCTATACATAGTTTCAGGCACGAAAAGCATTTAATGTATCTGTAAGTATTAAGAACATTGAAAGTGGTGAAGAAAAAAGAAATTTATGACATTACCTAAAACAGGGCTGAATTTTATTTCTGAAGCTGACAATAGAAAATTAACTATTTTCACAAATTGTTTTTATGTAATATTATGGTTTCTGTTATGCTGATTTCCTGAGCAAAACATTTAGAGCAAAAACAGAGGTGCAATAAACAAAGCCTGTGGAAGCAACTGATTTGGAATAAGGAAACAGGTGTAAAGAACCAGAGGTCATCGTGTTCATCTGTATTAGACTGAAAATAATTTTACAAAGAAATCTAGGATACCGAGTGTATATTATTCCTCCAGGGGAGGGTCAATAGCTATTATCTCCTTCCATTTCTTTTTCTAAATGTAATGCTAGTTGCTTTTCTGACTTCCACTGAAATATGTGCTGCAATACAAGAAGAGAAAGGAGAGAAAAGAATTCTAAATATAAAATGAAAATATTTCACACAGGGGTGTACTCTTCAGTGTCAGTGATGCAACATATTTCTAAATTTGTCTACATTTGACTTAAGATACATCGTATAGTATGTCATCTACAGGCTGAGAAAGTTGGGGCTGTTCAGCCTGGAGAAGAGAAGCTGCATGGAGACCTTATAGCAGCCTTCCAGTATCCGAAGGGGGCCTACAAGGATGCCGGAGAGGGACTCTTCATCAGGGACTGTAGTGATAGGACAAGGGGTAATGGGTTCAGGTGGAAACAGGGGAAGTTTAGGTTAGATATAAAGAAGTTCTTTACTGTGAGGGTGGTGAGGCACTGGAACAGGTCGCCCAAAGAACTGGTAAATGCTCCATCCCTGGCAGTGTGCAACGCCAGGCTGGACAGGGCCTTGAGTGACATGGTCTAGTGGGAGGAGTCCCTGCCCATGGCAGGGGGTTTGAACTAGATGATCTTAAGGTCCTTTCCAACCCTAACTATTCTATGATTCTATCCTAATAATACACTTTAATGCTTACATACTGTAGACTAATCCCAGAAGATGTCTTAGGTCACACTAGAACTACAAGAAATAACTGAATTTCCAGCGGAGCTTGCAACAGTATGCAGAATTATAGAAAAAAGGGAATTCTGGACACAGAATTTTTAAATTTTAAATTTTCATAGTTCAAACTTCTACTGAAATATTTTCTTTAAAAATAAAATCAAAATTGAACTGGCCTGTACTCAGTACAACTACAGTTTACAGTACTCTTCAGTCGAAAGAAAGCATACACCTTACTTAAAAGCAAAGTTTTCAAATACAAATTTTAATTGCTTGATTTTCTAGGACTATACCTTCACCCTACACTCACTGACAAGTGACTATAAGCACACTTTATTTTGTTCTGATATTTCAAATCCCCTTGCTCTTTCAAGGAACAAAGTCATGACCTGCCAGCTAAAGAGCAACCAGTGCATTTTGAAAAGGAGAAAGTCAAATTAGCCTGATGGAATAGTAGATGTATTTCAGCAAACAAGTTAATTTTGCCGAGATATTCTGATACAACACTTCTTAATGTCTTTACATATGACAATTTCCTCAGATAAATAATATGTAGTATTGTGTATGGCAGTTTGGTTTGGTTTTAATGCATGAAATTAACTGTAAAGAAAAGGTAAGTCTCTAGTATCCTCAGACCTAAAGATCTGGTTTTATTTATTCTTATATTCTCACTGATATTTTTTCTTTTTTGCTGTGAATAGATAATTAGTAAAGGCAATGCTTTTCAAAACAGGTTTTTATAAAGCTGATCCAAAGGGAATATGTAAGATCTTATCCTGTATCACCACAGAAGAGCATCTTTGAAAATATGGCACACTTACTTAATCCTAACATGCAGTGTTTCCATAAAGTCATTTGACATGTTTTGATGGAGTGTTTATGCCTTCAGAAACGTGGATATTTCCTAATCTAAACAACAGGCTATTTTAGAAAAATAATGAAATAGAATTTTTATCTATATTGACTTTCCAAGATGCTACCATATTAATTCCTCATTCTGAAAGAATGTTTCCATTCAAAATTTTTCACAAAGTAATGAAAAAAAAAACCCCAAACTTTACTTGAGAAGGAAATCCAAACTGTAGAGAAACAGACTGCACAAAACAGACTGCAAAAAGCATGGTATCAAAATTTTTTTTTCTATTCACTGAGATTAAAACAAATTCTACAAAGATTGATTTTTCTAACAAAATAGGAATGTTTTCTGAATGCCTAAATTCAATATAAAATGCGAAAACACAACTCACTAAGGCAAATTTTTTGTTGAGGATCATCTGCTCCACCAACGATGACTCATTGTGGAAGAGATGAGGCTGCATGTGACTCCACATATGGGGAAACCACCAAAACTCATCGACAGATCTCAACAGCAGGTCATCGCCTTCGTCTTCCTCCTCAGTCCCTGCAAAAGAAAAAAAAACCCATGATATCTCAGAAGTGGTTTAAGCCCAGATGGAAACTCAGAACCATGGAGCTGCTCGCCCACTCCTCCCCCGTCCTCCTCCTCTTTTCCAGGGACGCTCTGTAGGCGTAGGCCAAGCCCCAGCACATTGCAGTAAGTTGTCCCTCTCTGGTGTTGCCAGGACAACAGCACACCTTGTCTAACTGCTCTGCTCATTTTTGTGGGTTTCGCACTTGCTCAGGGGTGAAATTCCGAAGCACTGGAGGGGCCCACTGGCCCAGGTGCTTGCCCATATGATCCCACACACCCTGCCACTCATGACTGTCCAGCCTTGGGAAATCTCTCTCAGTGGTCATCTCTTAATCTTAGACAAGACCTGAGCCCAACCTTGCTTAACTTTCAAGATCAGATGAAATAGGGTGTTCTCAAGGTGGTACGGCCATGTGTAAAAACACATGCTGTATTTGTGGTCCCAGCAAAACCAGCAGGCAGGTTTCAAGGGTATCCAAAGGATATCCAAAACCTTTAGAATTCTCAAATGCTGCTGTAAATAGCCTGGTGGGGGAACAGAGGGTGTGAGGGAATGTATCCTCCATAGGTTGACCCCCCAAGGAGGAAAAAGAAGATGCGTAATTGCTAAAAATTCCCATTATATGCCTCTCAAAGTATAGAGGTGATGACCATGCTGAGACCACATGCCAGACCAGTTTCATGATCAATGATTCTATTGTATTACAAGTCATTACCATAAAGTCCTTAGAGGACCTTAGCCCAGGCGCCAAAGCTGACAAACACTAAACCAGCAAATACTGGCTGCAAGTAAGGTATGACATGCTGAAACTCTGAGACCAAGCGCAACAACTCTGAGAGTAAACAAATCAACATTGTGACGAGCGACTATTAATCTGAAACAATGAATGCTTATCAAAGATACAATTAGACACACTCTGGTCAGATCTGTCATTATCTCAACCCTTCGAGCCCCACCTTGGGCGCCAGAAGGGACTGTCGTGGTTTAAGCCCAGCTGGTAACTCAGAACCAGGCAGCTGCTCACTCACTTCCCCGCTTCTTCCCCCCTCCAGTCCCGGAGGGATGGGGAAGCATATTGAAAGAATGTAAATCCCGTGGGTTGAGATAAGAACAGTTCAGCAACTAAGGTATAATACAAAACCACTACTGCTACCACCAATAATAATAATGAGAAGGGAAATAACAAGCAGAGACAATATAAAACTAAAAGGGGAAAAGGAAAAGAAAACAATAAACACAAGTGATGCACAATACAATTGCTCACCACCCACCGACTGATACCCAGCCCAAACCGAGCAGCAATCTGGGCCTTCCAGGTAACTCCCCCCAGTTTATATCCTGGGCATGACGTGCTGTGGTATGGAATACCCCTTTGGCTAGTTTGGGTCAGGTGTCATATCTCTTGTCTCCTCCCAGATTCCTGTGCCCCTCCTCACTGGCAGAGCATGAGAGACTGAAAAGCCCTTGATGTTTAAGTTGTTACTTAGCAACAATTAAAAACATTGGTGTGTTATCAGCACTGTTCTTAGACTGAAGTCGAAAACACAGCACTGCACCAGCTACTGAGAAGGAGAAAAATAACTGTTACAGCTGAAGCCAGGACATTCGACTTTTATCATATTCTTACTGTTTGAAAATATAAGAAGGAAATTAGCATAATAAGAGATTACTGGTGTTTAAATGTTTCCACGTATGCATTCCTTTTCCTGAAGCAATTACAGACAAGTAAAAGACTGAAAGCCTCGTTACATGACATCTTGATTGCATGGTATGACACTGTCCTCACATGCATGTGCTGTATCAGTTACATCAATAGCTAGGGGATGGAATAGTAGAGATAGTATGAAAGACAGTTTAATACAAAGTATAAATGAAAATGTTGACAACTTTTCTGTTATTTGTTAACCAAACTAAATTTACTCACAAACTTACTTTCCTTTCATTATCTATGATACGTGGAAGTACTTTTTTCCTGCAGCCTTTTGAAAATGTTACGCATAATTTTCTCTTCCCCACCAATTTTCACCTTTGTGATGATGGCCTACTCAGGAGTTCCCAGAAATCTGCATCTTTGAAGAGATTTAAAGGGTGGCTGGACTCACTGAGTGAATTCTCAGGCCCTGGGCCTGTCTTTTTAGATGCTTTCCTGCCTGTTCCTAAGGATGCAGTGAGGGGAACAGCCCCTGCAACCATTTCTAACTAGAATTACAGGTGCCATCCTGAGATGTTCCGGCCCACCTAAAATTACCACCTAAACGTGCTCAGGAAACGGATGCAGAGAAAAATTCAATTCATCTATTGTATATGTGCCTCCCTCTCCCCATTTTCTGGGAGAGGTTCTGTAGTGAGGGCCTGAGCTAGCTCAAACTGAATGGAATTATAAAGCAGCGGTATGAGATGTGTTTATTCACCCTCGGGATTGATTTTACTCCAACGACACATACGTAACATGTACAATAACTCTTACAGAAAGCTGTAGTCCCAAGCTTGGACTGCTTTTTGCAAGGTGTCCTCCTGGTCTGTGACTCTGCCATTTCTGCATGTTCCAGCTTGCAAGAGGAGGAGGAACATAGCACTTATTCAGGCAACTTAATAGTCTGGCAGTACACTTTTCTGAAGGGCTTAGTCTTTCACTCAGAAGCTACAGCCTTGCTCTCTTACTTCCATGTCACTGTTCTACTTATTGGTCTATTATGCCTTTTTTTTTTTAAAGAGATATTGCTGAAAGGAGGTGCTCACAGACTCCACTTACATGGTTATTTCCAGACAGACTACAGCTCAAACAAAAGGTTAATTCAGTGTAATAACTTTGATTCGGTAAATCACACAAATGTACGTCCCAAAGCAACCTGGAAGAGAGAACAGTTTGCTTTTTTTTTTTTAGTTATCCTATGAGGAAGGAAATACTTCTCTCTACTCAGACCCTTAAACTCTATCATTTCTACTTTCCTCGTACTACAAAAAGCACCATCAAAACAAAAGCTATTTTAGTATTTCATTCTTACCTGTGTGATAAAATTTCCCTGAAAATCCCAGGTTGAAAGTAAAATTTGTAATCTGAGCTCTCAAAAGATTCTGAGTGTCAAGCAGGGCCTGAAAAAAAACAAAAAAACAACAATCCATCATATAAACATATGTGTAGAAAACACACCTGACACAAATTTAATATAACAATATAGATATGTCTTTTCAATTGCTTTTGTTATTTAAAAACAGCTCCATATATATGACAAACTAGTAACAGATATTTTCATTGCCATTTAAAGATTAAAAGCAGCATGCAAACTTCATCGTTTTCCTCATAAAGATGACCAGCTATTAAATACTGTTTTACTCCCTGAATCATGAAATGGGAAAACAAAGGCACACTCCAGATAAAAAACCTTCCACTGATGACTCAGTAAACCTGAGATACAGCCAGGAATGAAATTCAGATCTCTTGTGCCCCCAGCTGCTGCTCCATTCACTAGGATGAACAGCTAGGATGAGCTACAATGGTATTTTTTTATATCAGGTCAAGTACATACATAGCATGTTAGTTATGTTTCAAAATCACTGGCAATGAAAAAAAAAAAAAAACCACCAAAAAAATCCAGAAAGCTAGATGAAGCCTATTCCGTATCGAAGAACTTAATCCTAAATTCCCCCAAATTCTGAGTCATTTCTCACACTCTCACACTGGCTGTCAGCATACATATACTTGCACTAGATTAGTACAAACAGAAAACCAGCATGCAGAAGAAAGGGAACAGCTATTATTCGTCAAACTCAGTCAGAAAACTGATTTCAATACGCTCTTCTTGATTTGTTACTCCCAAGATTTACATATTGCTTTCAAGAGTTACTTCCTAAACTCTTACACACTGCTGCTGTTCAGTTTTCCAGGTGTAACAAAGAAACCTAGCTCTCTAATGCAAAATAAGCTTTGCAAAGCAAAAACAAAATGGAGGAGCAAAAAGCACCCTCAAAAATGAGACTTGGAGTGCACCTTCCTCCAAACAACCTGCCTTCAGCTGAGCACTTGACGGTTGGTAATTTATGAGCACATTGGACTCTGGAGATTTGTGACACTGAACACAGCACATCAGAAGTGCATGGCCAGCTACAGCAAAAAGCCACACACTTGTGCAGGTACTTATGCAGCACCTTTGAACGAAAGGGAAATAAACAGCAAAAAGACACACACTTGTGCAGGTACTTATGCAGCACCTTTGAACGAAAGGGAAATAATTATACGCCAAAGTTTTCAAAGTCAACATACATTATAGCACAGTGATCACTGTACAAGAAGTGATTAGAAGTATTTCTATTGTCAGAAATTACTAACTAAGCATGTTACGAAAGGGAAACATACTTAAAAGCACAAAAAGTCACTGGAGATTTTCAGAGGTTTAAAGGTCTAGAAGGCTCCCCACTCTTGAAATTCCATGACAGTCTGGTGCTCCAAAAAATATGAGAGAGTAATTTAATTAAGAGTTTCTTTGTATATTTCATTATACGAGTAATTTGTCTACAATTTTTTTTTTTTTAACTGGAATACCAATGACAACAAAATATTAGCATGGAAGTCACACCCAGCTTTAGATTGAGGCATAGTATAGTCCAGTTACAGTTCTTTAAAATTACCCATTTTACAGATGGAGGCAATATCTACCTTATCAGAGAAACTTCTGGGCACATGAGCTCTTCTTCAGGTCTTTCTTTACCAGGGCTCATCTGTAACAGTTGTAATAAAAGTACAATCTCCATCTGCCTGTTTCCTTACACTAAGACACCTACAACATGACAGTGACCAAATCAGGCAAAAGGTGACCGTAGCAGGTTCCCTGTGCACCAACCTCAAGAAAAGGCCAAGGCAGCAGGCCCAGCGGTGCTCCGATTCCCAGTAAGAGGTGGCCACACACCACGGCTGGTGCATATGTCCCAGCTCTGTGCTTGCCTTTCCCATCACTCCATTTCCAGAGCCAAGCATTTTCACCTGGCCCCACTTGGAGACTGCAGCACTGACCAATGCAGGGATACAGCTGCTCTTCAGCCCTCTACTAACCTGCATCTGAGGCTTCAGCGAGCTCACTACGTCTGTAGCTCGGGCTGGCTCGGGGAAGCTGGTGCTTGAGGGAGCTGATCTGAAGCAACAGGACAGAAATTTGTCCTTATCCTGGGGGGCTGCAAATTTGAGTTTTGCTGATAAAACATGAGTGGTTTCAATTCCGAGCCATCAGTAGTACTTGCCTTGTTCACTATTTCAGTGAACCAGAACACTATGCCTAAGCATATTCATTAAATATATATTAATCACAAAACTAAATCTGTGAAAGAACCATCATTTTTCTGCCTCCTATTTCTTAAGGTCATCTCAGATCTGTTAACAAGTTGCCTTTCCCACTGTCATCTTCTTCACTGTAGCTCCAGCAACAACAATACAGGCCGTTTCAAAGTACAGTACTGGTAAGGTAAAGATCATCTTTTACTGGAAAGCCTGAAAAATGTCCTATGAACAAGGGACTTTCTAAAGGAATTACTAAAATGAAGCACAGAATGGAGATAACTGAAAACAAGCTTGAGACTTCTGAAGGGAATATTAAGAGAAAAATCTTGCAACACTGTAATGAGGGCTTTTGCACAGGCTGAGAGTGCAAGGATCGCCCAGGAGACTTCTTATTCTAATGAAAGGTATAAAATCCACAAAAGATTTATTATGAAAACCATCCTTGAGCTGCTGGGAACCTATTCAATTAAGTAATTTTATCTTTGCACAGTTAAAAATGTAGGAGGCAAACAACAGGTCTATACACTTATGTTAACCATAGATATTGTCAAACGGAAGAGACCTTGAGTGCAACTTGACAGCAAGGTGGCACGAATGGGCTGCATGGTTCTTGCCCTCCTAATTAAGAAGTGTGAACATTTTTCGAGCTGAAGGTCTTATCCTGTACCTAACAACTTCTCAGCTTGTCAGCTCCAGTCTTGTTTCAGCATGATGGAAAACCAAAGAGCACCTGGAAACACCAGAGAAACACAACCTAGAAGACCATCTTTACTGCACCTCCCCAGCATACTGCAGATGGGAGAATTGCCAACCCAGGCTTTCAAATGGAAGGTGGGAAAAGGGTTGCAAAAAGTCCATAATGCAAAATGAGAGTTTACTTCTTCGCTGGGATTTAGTTTTGCTAGTGTAGTTACCTCCTTATCACCTCAATGACATGCCTGGTGGCTGCATTTTATTTAAACCAGTAGCCACAAGACGACACTCCAAATTACATCTAAATAACACAAAACTCTAAAGGAGACCTGAAGTTCACCTTCTACAGAACAAATTTTGAAAGCGATGACGTTGGTTTTTTTGGCCACATTACTTTCATTAAAATCAACAGGAGATCTTCTGGTAAAGCGTGTCGTGGTATTTGAAAACCTATTGGCTAGTACCAACAGTGTACCTGCTCAATCTGCACAGAGGGAAGGGACAGGCCTGCTGTGAACCAGTTTTTGTACAGACAAGCTGAGATAACATCTGAGTTGCCATGTCTATGATTATTTTCTGGATGACTTGACATTTTACTCATCTTTCAGGTTCTAAAAAGAAAATGTTAAAACTCATGCAAAATATATAGAAGCAGATGGCAGGGCCTGTTACTGTGAGCTTCTATCAGAAAGACAGAAGCAGAGAAAAGCAGGGGGACAAAAAGCCTGAAATTTCATTTCTAAATGCTGCTTGATACGCTGAAGGTAAGCTGGTGATATTTTCTGTGTATTTTATGATTGGTTTATGAACAATACTCTCTGGGTATTTGTATGAAATGTTACGTAAATATATTAATACTGAAGATTGTATTTTAAAAACTGTTTACTAAAGCCTTCATGTGCTTATAGATAATTATTTAGTACGTCATACTTCCACTGATACTATAAAGGAAATAAATTGCTGGCTGCCTAATCACTTTCATGTACATGGCTACAGAGGAGTATGTACTTTTTAACTTTTCCTAAGCTCACATACTAGGTATAGAAAATTCCTTGTGCCAGAAATCAAATGTGAGAATTCAGTATATGATGAAAAGCCCCTTTCTTCACCAATAGTCCAAAATAATCTCAGAAAAAGGTCCTCTTACAATCCAGTGAATAGACAAAAGTTATCCCGACAGCAAAACAAGAGTTCTTTCAATCTTTGCATCTGACAAGTTTATACTATAATGAAAGGAATGTGAGAAATCATGTATGTTGTAAATAAAGCCCGATTCTCGATGATTAATTAGCATCACGCCATTGAAGTTATTTCTATTCCACTTCTGATTAAACATCTCAGCAAATGTAAGCTGCTGTAATTGCCAGTGGGATCTCAACTGACTGAGAATTTAGGAGAAAATGGACTCTGAGATCACAAATATAACAGAAGGAACCGCAAGAATTATTCTTTAATTGGAAGAGCCATGCAATGGAAATGTACGAAAATTCCTGCCTTTGTAAAGACGGCATCTTTCTTTCTTGACAACCATAATGTTTAGCTCTCTTTATCACTTATTCAGAAATATAAACTCCGTTTACAAAGAAAACAGGTCTTTTTGATTTTTTCTTACCTTACAGCTGGGACAAATAAAGGCACAGACCAATGACATGGGCTGTCAAAAGCTCCTGCTCAACTAAATCAGCAGTAAAGCCAAGGGTAAAACTCACATCAGCAAACTTGCTTCCCATTTCCCTAGCCAGGAAACTGTTCTGCCTCCTGTCTTCAAGTATCTCTTTACATTATTTCACTTTATAGTCTGTTACAGAGAAGTCACAAGTGTCAACTTGTCTCTGGTAAAGAGAGAGTAGTAATTTCTTCAGCATCAACAAAAAATATTCAGACCCAAATATCTTGGATGACCAAACAAATAAATCTAGAATGCTTTGTTGAACTCTAAGATGAACTATGACTTCTTTCTGTAGTCACAACATATTTGTGACTATTTTCCTACTCAAAAGCTGATAAAGAACTTAGACAACTGAAAAGCAAAATAGTTTAAAACACTGTTAATTCCACTTGTAATCCCATGGATTTTAACTAAATTGTGACATAGCCTCACAATGCTGCAGCACTAATATCTTAAACTTCAAATCAGTACATGCTTTCATGTCAGAAACAAAAGCAAGGTCAGCTTCATAATTTCCCAAAAAGCATATCTTCTCCTCCTTTTTTCAGGAGGCAGATCTTACCTCTCAATGCTTGCTTTACTATTTCATGTCTAACAATACTATCAAAGGACCCATTAAAATAGGAATTACTTTGCCTTTGAGAAAAACTTCTAACGCAGTACTGGCTCTTTAATAAAGGCAAGGACCTTCTGAAAAGGTAAAGCAAATTAATAGAAAGTGTAATGTGAAAGCAAAAAGTTAAGCACACAAAGTCCCTTTACAGAAGGTCTTATGCAGACATAGCTTTAATTTTCTGTACCATATTTCCACTTGAATTTAACCCCTGCAAGAAAGGGAAGAAACAGAAATAAAGCCACTTAAACTTCTGATTGGAGTTCCCAATATAGGGGTTTAATGAGCTGGAACTCATATGATGTCCTTTTACTTCGAACTTTTGGTGACATCATTTTGCCATTCCTGATCACATCAATGCTCCGAGTCCTTCAACAAGCTGTGCCTAATTATCAGTCCCAGGTTTGCCCTAGCACTGCCGAGGTTGATAGCAGAAAAGGGAGTGGGGGGGACACACTGCCTAGGATGGGGAAAGATGAGGGAGAAGTGGGCATCCACAAGAAATCTTGTAACAGCAGTGTGGTAGGGGCCTGAAAGCGAGAAGCAGTGAGATTCTGATGGCAGATGTTCAAGAAACTGTGGCAGTGATCACACATGGGAAGACAGTGGGCAAGAATTTGGGGTGTTTGGAGGCAGCATGGCAAGAAGAACCAGAAGAGAGCCTCAATGAAAGTCGATCCCAAATGGCTGGGAATCATTATTTAATTACACAGACTATTTTACCTCTGAGGAAAAAATGTTTCCCTCATGACAAATGATGTATTTTGGAACATCATTAAAATTCAGTGTATTTTCTTTCTGGATTTCTAAGATTAGTATTTTGACACCCATTATCATAAACATTTAATCTATGGAGGAGAAGGAATAATTGCTTTGAGTATACTAGGTGTATCTGAAAAAATATTTTTAATATCCTTCAGACAAAAGGAGAAGAACACTTACATTATCTTTGATTGTACACTCTTTTAACAGAGCCGACACTACAGAGTGGGCAAGAGAAGAAAAAGAAAATCTTCAGCTTTTTCTGGAAAGCTTTTAGTGAGCAGAGACCATAAATTACAAACAGACCCTAAACTGCGTAAGTGGGGAAAGGACACTGCTCTACAGTTTGGTGGAAGCAAGGTGTCTAAGAGGACACAATCCAGCAAAAAATAGAAATATTGATGAAACAGGGATGGAAAAGCTAAACTACTGACCTACTTGAACTTTTACTTTTATAAACTTGAACTACTGTTCAAGTTTATAAAATGTCAGATTCTATGCAAGTTCAAGACAATCATTCCTGCTACTTTGTACAACAAAATTAAAACGGGGAGGGGTTGGAGCGTTGGGTGTGGACCAACCTGTTTATTAAGATATAGTAGCTTCAAGAAACAAATTATTCTTTCCATTAAAAACATGTTTTTTGACACTTCTGTTAAATCCTTCAAATGATGTAACAGTTGAAAAGTACCACATGCCAGCAGCATGCCTATTTAAAAAGGGTAGACTTTAAACCAGAAAATGTGTACAAAAATTCTTTGGAGGCAAAACAAAATACCTGGCTTCAGTTACTTAAAAATTATTGTGGTTTACCGACAGCTAAGTTCTACCTGTAGCAGTTGTGGTTTTAAATTATCAAACTGGGATGCCTTGGAGCCCAACTCTTTTTAATGTGCAGGACAAGCAAAGCTCCCACTGATTACCTGAATGAATTTGGACAGTTTGGCAGATTCATTTGCCCAAGTATCTTACCTGACTTCCCATAATATTAAGGCCAATACTCACCAGCTGAAGTCAGTGTGAGTCTTTTCACTAAATTCAATAAGCATCATTAACTGAAATTCTGCATTATTAGCTCTTAATTAAACTGTACTTTGATGAAAGAAGTTACTAGTAATACAGCTAAATGTTATCATTGTTCTGCAGTTAACAAGAAATAAAATCCTGCATTTCTTTTAAAGGTCAAAAAACCCCCAAACCCAGGTCAATTGGAATAGAACTAATAAACACCCTGCTGCTGCATATGATATTTTCCCCTGGATTTTGGTCAGGCAGGCTTCAACAGAGAACTTGCTGGTTCGTGCATTTTTGCCTAACACTTTATCTGCTATGAAACACCAAGTATGAAGAGGTAACCTCTCAGAACAGAACAGAGCTAAAAGTCAAAACAAACTGACTCTAAGATGCATTTCAAAATCTCTTTCTATTTATCCAGTTAAGTTCCTGAGATCTCATGACTATTGATAAGCCAATACAGTGGGAAACTTTGTCAGCCACAACACAAGCATTCAGGAAGCTGTACCGCAGTCACATACATACCCGCACCACAGCTGCCTTAGCTCTGAGTACAACAGGCCACCTTTCAAGAGCGACAGAGTAGTTCAGACCCAGTTCCAGTTCACTTCTGGGCCATTCTGCTGTGCCTGCTTAGTCTGACTTGTCTCTATTGCATACCATCAGCAGTAGAAAATTGTAAGACTTGTTCACTGATTCATGTAGACATTGGTCTAGCTCTGACTCAATGTCAGGCCTCAAAAACTCAGGTTCAAACAATAACTCCAGATGCAAAGCATTTATATGTCTGTGCTCCCTCATGAGACAACACTTTTACAGCTTCAGACCTTGTTTGATAGGATGCACCATCTTTTGTCATAGAACAGTGGCATGGCTATTCAGTCTAACAGTGCATACATTTTATAGTCATAAAGCTCAAGCAACAGAGGTTATTATCCAAGCTCCTAGTACCGCATTTATTACCAACAACACATGTGCTTCTTATTTAATGCTTCTTCATAAGCCAGCTCCACCTTTAGCTTTCACTACAGCCAATATGCACAGCAAACAGTTTGCCTGGAAGACAATGGCTACTCTCCAAGCAAGACAGACCTTTGCTGCACAGGCTGGCCACGAGCTTCCACTGCAGCAAACCCTGTGCTCCCTTACTCCCTGCATCCCTCACTGCTTGGCTCTGCTGCTTAGGGCCCTTTACCCTGCTATTGGCAACACGAGGCTCGGTACAACCACCGAATGCTGAAAAAAAATCTAGAAGGTTCAACACCGGCAAAATTTCTAGGCCTAATCTCTCAGCAGCAGAGACCACAGTAGCCTCCACCTGCATGCACAGGAATGCAGTTTAATTACTGAACTGACAAAGGCAAACAGGGACATTAACAATACCTAAGTTCTTTAGGAAACAGAAGTAATAATGTGGTGTCAGTGTTGTTTACAGCAAAGTCCAACAGTCTGTGAATATGGTCTTCCAAAAAAACTTCAGTCTTCTATTTTTCCTCCACATCAGTATTCACTGGACCTCAGTGCTCTCACTGGCATGTTAATTGAACTGACTACTCCACAGGCTGGATAACATATCAATGACACAATCCATTCACAAATGTTTCTTAGTTTGTTGCGGGTTTTTGTCCCCTAATAGATCCAAGAAGATTCCTGTGTGTCTTTTAATACTATATCTAATTAAAAATATCTACCTTTGTCCCTATATTTGGGGTGAGCTGAGGCATACCAAAAGCTCTTTTTCTCTCTAATGTTCCATCTTTACTGACACAAAAAAAGATCTCTTGATCAAAGATTCTCATTTTCTCTAAAGCTCCATGTCAGCAACAGCTGGGAACTCAGTCTTCAGCTTGCTCCCAGCTAAAGGTCACAAATATTTATCTTTTTTCTCCTCTTTATGAGTAGCTCTAAAGTTGCTGAATGAAACTCCCCTGCTACGTCAGCATCAGTATCAAAGATATGACGGAGAAAGAGAAAGCAAACACAGCAAGCTTGCATAAAATAACAGATACAACTTCTTTTCTCAAGCCATATTTTTAATGATTGTATGTGGTCAGCACAAAAAAGACATGATAAGAACTTATGTCAAGTTAATAAAAATTTGGACAGTTCATTGACTCCTACATAGTCCCTAGTCTAAGGGATATAATTCAGCAGAAAAGTACCCAAGACTTTAGTGAAACGTGGGACAGTAATAGCAGAAACACAGGGGGGTGATTTTGTTGTAAGTGTTAATGCACACCTTCCCTGTTTTTGCACAAGTGTTTGTATTTCTAAAAGACAAGATTAGAAAAACTAAATCTACATAGATCAATATCCCAGCTGGCCAAATTCCACACTTGCGGATTCAAACCAACACATAGGAATCCAGTACGAGCTCTGCATTTGATTATACTTTAAGAGATTGAGAACGGATCTTAGCACAAATTCCCTGCCAATAGCAAAAGTATACTTCATACCCTTTTGCCAAATCTAATTTTTAAAGACTTACATAACCCTTCTACTTCCTTTTGGATATTAGCCTCTATTCTGCTATTTTATTGGCTACTCAGCCTGCACTTAAATATATCTCTGTGCCTTACATTAAATATTTTTATCCATCCTCACTGTTTATACCCTGCAGACATCTGCAGCCTAGTGCTTTCTGCTTGGGTCATCACTACTTACCAAATTCTTTAGCCTTTTTTTTTTTTCCCCACCTCTTTGATATTTTCTGACTCCTCTGGTGCCTCTAAGCATTTTCAAAATATTTCTAAGCTGTGCAGAGTTGAGCACAGAAAACCTTGTTAGTAAGATGAAGTACTTTCCTGATTTAAAATGGTATTTTTTCATAGTCATCTTGAATTTCAAACCAGCTTACATTACAGACTCAGGTATATTTTAGGATTTGTCTTGTTTTTAAGATATTTTCAGGATTACCATTTTCAACAGAAAAGGAAACTGGAATTGGAAATAGGGCATTGTTATTCCATGGGGTATTAGATATACACTGGCCAGCAGCCACTTCTACTAGCATGATCACCAAGAATCAGTCATGGAGTTGCACTGACTTCTTCCAGACTGAATAGGTAAGAAGAAAGGACACTTTCCATGCAGCTGTACTGAAGAAGAAACTAGTGAAATAGAGTCCCACTTCTACCCCCATTTTTCTCTTCTTGCCAGACTGTGCCTTCTTGATGCTACTGAAGAATGGGAAGGAGGTAGGCCCAATTTTGGTGTCACGTTTTACAGTTAATTGCTTTGATTTCTTGATCTGTCTGCAGTGTGTTTTTATTAGTTGGTTATGAAAATCTTATTCAATTCTGTCAGCAGCAGGAATTGGATGGCTGACTTGTCATCTGAAAAAGCCCAGAATAAATCTTGCAGCAGCCACTAGCACGGTGATCAATCTGTACAGCTCTGTGGTAAGATGTAGTTGCATTATTATTATTTGAATTATCAAAGTACTTTTTGACCAAGAAGCACTGAATGAAGAACCTCTGACCAAAAGAACTTGCAATCTAAGGAAGAGGGGGACTGATAGGATAGCTGAAGGATACATGGCCAGGAGGCTAGAAAGTGGTTTCAGCACGTAACTGTTCTTAATGCCTCCAGGCTGACAGACAGAGCTAGAACGCTGGTCCAGGTCTGGTGCATTAACTGTAACATCTATGTCCCGCAAGTGACTTCTCTCAAGCAGTCAAAACAGAGCCAGCTCTCCCTCTACAGCCACCCTCCTCTGGCCAAGGACTTATATCCAGCTGTTTCCAACATCAGTGCACTTTTAAGAACAAAAGCTGGGCTGTACTCAGCAGTAATTGTATCAATCTTACTAGATCAAAATTCACAGAAGTTGGTACATAAACGAAATTGCTTTTAGAGAAGTTGAATGTTAAGATGACTGGTAAAGCAATCTATATGCTGGTAGCAGCCCATGAAAAATATTAAATAATTTTTCTAACTTGTCTTAAAGTTGTATTTTAGTTCTGAGATGTAATTCTAATTCTCTATTGCCTCACAGTGCATAATATTCCACACTACTATATATGAAACAAGACACTCAGGAAGTTAAATCAGTCTTCCTAGGGCATCAGCTACAGAAACACCAAATTTTTTTTTTGTTTTTTGTTTTTTTGGGTTTTTTTTTTTTTTTTTTACTCTTTTTAGGGAGAGAATGTACTTTTTACTTCTTATTTCAGCCAAGTAAATATAAAATATCTTAGGAGCCTCAGGTCAGATTAAGAAAAAAAAATTACACGCACATAGTATTACATGCAATAATAGTAAGCACAGTGAATAATGGCATAAAGATACTATGGCTAATGGATTGGCAATGTAAAATGATTTAGCAGAACAAAAGTTCCTAATAGTTAATTTTTTCTATTGTTTGAAGAGGTGATTAGAGAGATATTTTTGAACCTCTCAAAAGGAGGAAAGATTTATGGCTCAGTGCAACCAAATAGACGTGAGTATCTCTGATGGTTCTGCAACTGACACATTCGATGACACATCTACCATTTCTTTACTGAAAACCATCTATGTGATCCTATAGATAAAGAAGCAATTAACTTACAGATTCAGACTTCCTCCTGTGACAGGAATCACCCTTTGTCTTGACAGCTGGGGCTTTCTGAACCTGTTTGCCATTCTGCCTTAACACAAAATACACCTAAGCCTCTCTTCTGAGGCAAATATTTAGGTCATTTCTACCCAAGAGTAACCAAAATGCTTTCTGGCTAAATCCTCTCCATCACCAGAAGATTGTTTGGTGCAGATGATACACAAAGAGAGTAACTCTTGTTGTCCAATTCTTCAATGACTCTAATGCCAGAAGACTGCAGATTCAAGCTTGTACTGCCCATTTCAAAGCTCCTGTACTAATAGGTGCATTGCCTAAGCGCTCACAAAATAGAAGGAGAAAAAAAGGGTATTTCACACCCTCCCAATAATGGATATGGTTAATATGAAGCTTTTTTCCTTGGCAATTATAAAATAGTAATTACAAGTGTAGAAAAAGATTAGGCTTACATGAAGAAAGTGAAGAGATCCCATCCTGACTTCAATTCAAAATGTTTCTTTTGAAAGGCACACACTAAGGACAACACACTCAAGAGGAGATCACACAGCTAATTATTTGGAAAAATAATTTCAGTGTTCTAATTTTTATTTTTGAAAATTTGACCAACTCCTACAGAAATACAGAAAGTACATGTATGGGGGAAGTGAAGGCAAAGGTAGGCCAGCTTATTGCTTAGACCACCAGCAGTGCACAAACTGTCATCAGGAAAAAAAAACCAACTTATTTAACTTCCCCTCTATTACCAGCTACCTTTCCCTTGGAAAAATCTTAATGTTTTATGGTCACAAAAATTTCACAAAGAGCAACCGTGTTAAAAAAGAAAAAAAAAAGATATTAATACTAAATAGACCATCAGCCAGGACAATCATGGTCTATTAAGATAAACTTACTCTGTTGATATCTAGATAGATTTTCTCTGTATGTCTATTTAAACGAATTATTTGCACTGTGCAGGTTCTTAGTCTTCTAAAAGACACAAGAAAAATAAAATATAGCATTGGCACAGCATAATGGTCCCTCCTGTCTGACAGGCATTAGATGAGAAAAAAAGTTACTGCAAAAATGAACATTGAGATGCGTTTACCAAGCTTATTTTCAAAGTGGGAAGCAATTAGACTATGAAAATGTTCTCTAGTATTATTTCTATCTTACCAGAGGAAGATAAAGTAAATAATTATGAAGACGGATGGTTATTGTTGATGCACAGTGACAGCGACGCAGTACGTTACAATGAAGAACAACGTTCCATCACTCCAGATTTTATACAGTGGCAGGCAAATCTGTAACAATCAGGTAGTCTACACATCTGAAGCACAGCTTCAAGTCTGGATATTTTGGGTTTTTTTGGTTTTTTTTGGTTTTTCTTTTAATTGAAGAAATTGTGGTCAAACTAGAATAATCTTCATCTGCTGTTTAATAAAACAAATCGTTAGTTTTACAGGATTTAGGTTGATAAAACTATGTCAAAAGATTTTGGAAGGGCTCTTTACACGTGTTCCTAACACTATAGCTACCCAGGCTGACTTCCCACCACTTTGCCTCCTCTTCAGAGGTACAGAAAACACTCATTTTAGAGGGCTTGCTTTTGGCTTGACCTCTTCTGAGGTCAATATATAATGCTGATAAAAAAAATTACCACTTAACCATAGGCTAGCGATTTTCCTCAGTGCTTAACTTCAATTCACAAACTTTAAGGAAAGTGCAGTTTAACCCAATGTCCAAATATTAACTACTCTGGCCACTCTGCAAATCTTGTTTCAGTATCTGCAGAAGAAATTCCCTTGAAAACCTCATCTTACATGAAATCAGGATCTCTCTCCTTGGAGATGGTCAAAAGGCGCTTGGACATGCCCTGTTTGAGCAGGGAGGTTGGACCAGATGATCTCCAGAGGTGCCTTCCAACCTCGGCCATTCTGGGATCCTGTGAATTGCAATGTAACAACTACTCTGTACTTGCAGGATCCTACAGGTTATCTTTTGTTACAATGAACCCCTGCTTTAATTCTTACAAAGAAAGAACAGGACAGGCACAGCTTTCAACTTGCTCACCTAACTTGTGCCTGAACTTCAGGGACTCAATCAATCAGTCCTTCTAAAGCGAATCTAGGTTCTCTATGTACTCAACACAGAGAAGCCTTTGTCTCAGAAGACCCAAGACAAATGCTGCCTTCTTGAGTTAGACAGCCAATCATGAATGCTTATTTTTGCTACCAGTTCTGCATTAACCCTCCAGTTTCTGAACTCTTTCCTATCTAGAGGAATGGGCAGAAGCAATCCTTGGGGTTCTCTGGATGCTCGGAGCTTTCTGAAGTGTTTTAGGTTACTTTGCATTAATAGAGCTCACGTAGGAACATTTGCCTTACTCTCAGCAAGCTCACAGTCCTAACAGATGGGAGTATATTCAGAAAATATTAAACAGGAACCATATCAAACAAAATTAAAACACAAAAAAGCATTTTACCCAATTCTACATTGCTAGTACTTAAAATGTAAGCTGAGTAGAAATAAGTTAATCTTGAGTACTGAAATTATACAAAGCCTACATTTAGCAACCTATTTTCACACTCACAGCGCACAATTCTCAGTCAGTGCAGCAGAACTCAGTAAACCACTCCTGTTTAATAGGATGTCATTTACCCACAAATATACTTTACAATAACAGATTTTCAACTACTGCAAATGGATTTTATTTCTTTCCTTCCACATGTCATTGTGCCACAGAGAATAACTCCTTTGAAATTAATAGTAATGAAGATGCATTGCATCTGACAGCCCTAACAACACGTTTAATAGAACATTCTATCTTTAAGCACATGAAGAATCAGAAGAGAACACTTCTTCAGATTCCACTGTTTCAGCACACAGTTCTATATAAATGAAATTATCCTACTTAAAAGTTATTTCCATTTTGATATTATTTCTATTTGATAGTTTTATTTTGGGAAGAGAACATTCTGATATACTGCAAATTATTCCCCCAAAACAATACAGCTTATCCTTTTGTATCTAATTTAACCAAAATAATAGTCTCCTGTTTCTGGTAGGTAATTCTGGCAATTAATCATCCTAACTTATCCTAAAAGGACAATCCTAAGGTGTCACTCACAAAGAGAAATAATACCAAAAATACTCTTTCAAACTGCTACTGCATAACACAGCGAGAGATTTATTCGTATTTGTATTTTACGTATTTTGTCACCAGAAACCACAGAACAACAGGAGTTTTGCAGGGGTGTGGGTCAGACCTTATTTCTTTCCTATAATTTGAGTTTCAGTTAGGAAATTCTCAAAGCATGCTCACCCTCCTAACTCAAATGCTGCCATCACGTTCCACACCAAAATTTCATTTATTGAGTTTCACCTTTATTCCAGCTCTCTCCTGTGCAATTTGTTTGCATAAGGAAAACACCTACTTATCTAGAAGGTATATCTTATTTATGATTGCATGTGCAGAGAATGTTTTGGAAAAGAGTGTATGCTGCAATGTTAAAGCAAATTAAACTGTAACTACAAGTCCAAACCTTTTGTTTCAGGAAGCAATATATATGCAGGGTTACTGCAGCTTGACTAACATATTAACACTGAAAATGAAACAAAAATGACCATCAACTGCATGCAGTGCTGTCATTGCCTTTCCTCTTTCCATTATGAAAGTTCTAACAAAACATTCTCCCTTTTCTTAGCACAAACAGGGCAACAAACAGCAACTTACCCATTTTTAGCTTCTACACCAAGTACAGTTGTGCAAGGTGACCTCTAACTATCCGCTTTGTAACAGTACCCTTCACAAAACAAATGCAAGATATACAGTGCAGAATAGCCTTAAGATGTTACCCCCGCTGACCCACAACCAGCCCCACACTTGAACAGCACAATACAGAGAAAAATGACCTTCAGGAATGAACAACTTAAAATGTTAAAATGGAAATTGACAAGTCATTTAGCGACAGAACAAGCTCTTAAAATATTAACACAAACCTTGCTTGCAAGGTTTATGTTAATAAACACAAAAAAAAAGAGCCATAAAACAGATAAGAAAGGTGAAATGCTGCAGCCAACTTGTGACAGCTGAAACCTATTTCAAACCGCTAATAATACAGTCTGTTCTTCAAAATTTATGTTGACATTTACTTTTGCTCACCACATTTACCTCCTGCTTGTAAGGTTAGCAACATTCACATTACATACGAATAGCTCTTGCGTCCAGCTCTGAAGTCCTGTGCTGTTTTCAAATGCCACTGAAGTATGTGATTAGATAGAAGCTATGAGCAGATGAGAAAGTTAAACACGCTGCAATTATGTTTAGAATTGTGCATGTTGGGTGGGTTATGGTGTTTGTGAAAACACTATCACTCTTACCCCCTTTTCTTTATGGGTTACTTAGAAACTAGCTGTCTTCACTCTCCTTTTGGTAAACTATTTTCCATATATAGTAAGGGGAATGGAATTCAGAGGTGCCCACCAACCCAACCAAGTTTATAGAACTTGGCTCAGCAGGGACTGTCATGTCACTTGAGAGAAATGAAGTGGTAGTAACCAGTGAGTCATCTTATCTTACAATTCTTTTCTGGTACAGGTAAAAGCAACACTGCATGAACTCTCCTTGAGTCAGAGCTACTACACCTGGAATCGGTGACCACTCAAAGCCAGACAGCCAGCCTTCTCTCTCAATGCCCAAACAGTTTGCATTAGTACTTACTGATCTGCACTCTGTGTGAGTTCCAACTATTAATAACTATTCACTGTAAGATTAAAAAAAATGGCACTTTGCTGTAGTGACCATTAGTCTGCGCGTATACTTTACCTGTACATCGTTGGTGTTCATTCTTGTTCCCTCCTTCCCAACAAAGATGTCATCGATGTCAACCAGAACGTACCTATCCAAGGACAGTCTGAGCCTCTTGCCAGACAGGAAAGAGACGGCATCTATGAAAATCAGCTTGTGCAGCCAAAAATTCAAGTTATTGCCGAAAAGGACTCGCTGAATCCCATCGTGGAGCCCCAGGTCATGAATTACCGTGGCATAGCGAGCACTTACAGCAGCAGGTGGTGAAAGGTTTTCTGGTGTCTTTACTTTTGCAAATATCACTGGTTGATACGCTGTATGATTAATCTGGAAAACTGCCCACTCATTTCCAAGCAAGGGACCTTTCTCAAGCTTAGAAGATTTAGTCACATGAAGCAGTGGGGAATGAGGGTTAATGCAACAGTCCTTAATACCCAGATTGCTGTGGACATGGAAAGGAAAGCCCTTCAACTGAGAGCTCTGCAAGCTGTTCTCATTTCCTTTGTGAAATCCGATAACACCTACACCATACTCTATGCAGTACTTATCTAGAAGGCCTCTGTTCCAGGAGTCCATGTTCACATACTTTAGAATATTTTCATACACTATGAGAGCATATTTGCCTTTATTTTTGTCTATAAGCACTGGGAGATCACCTTTCCCAGGTGCAATCTCAATGTGAAACTGAAATCTGCTAGATTCTAAAACAGTTATTATATCTTGCCCTAGTGTTGAGTACTGACTTTCCACAAACACGAGCACTACAAGATCTGTCCTCAGAGGGTCAATGGGCTTCATGGTCTTCATCTCCATCAGCTTGTATGGCAGCAGTTGAGGATAACCACATTCCACTTCTGAAGAGATTTCAGAAAGTTCATTTTCCTGTTTGTAGCCATTATACAAGTAATACGCAGAAATAACTACGCTCACCATCACAAAAGTGGCCAGCAAAATAACTGTCCTTTGAAAATGTCTGTGAAGTTTCAGGATAAAACTCATGTTGTTTACTTGCCTTCAACTGTTCTTGACAGCAGCATTAAGAACAAACACAGATTCTCGACAACTTGTTCCAGTCCTCTGAAATATTTATGTAACCATTGCAGCACACACCTCTATCTTCCACAAAGCTTTACAGAAGGTATAGTCTAGAAGAAAAGAAAATCAGATTTAATGGAGGAATCCCACCTGTGGAAGTATCATCACACTTAAAGTAATGGTGGTCAAAGAAATCACACTTCAAGTAATGGTGAGCAAAGAAATCACTGCCAGACAGAGGTTTGGAAACAAACAGCTCAAGACTTCCATAGTTTCTTTTTTAAATTTTGCATTAGTAGCGTTATTTCTTCCTGCTCTCATCAGCTGTCATGTTTGCTTGAATGTCTCTAAATCTCACAGCCTCCTTACCCCAGAGGATCAAGTGAGAGAGGGTACACATGGGAGGCACTGAAAAACAAGATATGGCGGCAAAGAACTCCCTGGTTTTCTGATTTTTTTTTTTTTCCACCCAGTAGACAATTCCCAACAACCTAAACATTGAAGAAAATTTTAAAACTTCCTCATTCTACCCCACAGAAGCTGGGAGAATACCAGCCTACATGATTAAACAAATTCTCTTACACTAATTTTTGAAAAACCAAGAACTTCTCAAAACATGGATGTTTCACCTGTTGTATATCTATCAGTATGTATAGATACATACTGAGAGACTTCATATTATGTGTATTATAGAAGTATTTTTAAAACAAAACTACACTTTTTTCCTGCAACATTAGAAGTAAATGAATAGCATTTCACTGGACTTTGTTTTGCAGATAGTGGGAAGTACCTTATATTAAAAAAAGGCAATAAAATAATCCAGCTCTTAAATTTCAGAAAAGAGAGTAATAAATCAAAAGCTAACTTAAGATGCAGATCACCTAAGGATATACTTAGGCTTTAACTCGTACCTAAGGAAAGCAGCCTTTTTTCAAGCAAACAGTATAATTGCTGTCAAAAGTTTCTAGTAAAACAACTGAACAATGTGACAAATATCAAATAATTAAGTACTGTAAGCTAGAAAGTAAGATTTAAAATACATTTTGAAAACTACTAAGAGTACGAAAAATACTTGAAGGTATGAAGATTTAGAACATGCTATTGTAACTTTAAATGCAGTACACAACCACCCCCCTTTGTTAATTGGACAAGGATAAGCTCTTTATGTAAGGTTAACAGGGCCATTTCCCAACTAAGCACTTAATCCTTCCATGCTCAACTGTTTGGTTTGGTGGGGTTTTCTTGTTGGTTTTTTTCGTTTGGTGGGTTGTCTTTTTATTTTAATGAAGTAGGACTTGAAAGGTCAATACCAAAAAGCTCCAGTATCCAGTAACCAGTATCAAATACTCTGTACTGATTGACAGAACATTAAATTTTCTTGAGAGATCAGGCTTAACAAATGGTATCTACTCAAGCTCTATCCCATGTTTTGTACTTTCTAAGGTTTATGGGGGGGTGTTGGAAATGTTGATTCCTAAAATGGCTGATGACTTTCAGTACTGAATTAGGAAGCAGATGATAATAGAAGAAATACAGTCAGCTTCTGATCCAAAAGAAACTGCAGTATATAAAAAAGATTAATTGTATAGTAGTAAAAGGGAGGAGAGGGGGGAAAGGAGGAGGACAAAACCAAACAACATGTCATGCACTTGGGCCACTTAACCACTTGACAAAAGCTCCTCATCCTACATTATAAGGAAGGTGGTCTTTCAATCCACATTTAAAAAAAAAAAAAAAAAGTTAAAAATGTTATGCACTTAACAGCACCTATGTAACTTCCACATCTTTCATTAAATCCCAAACACTGATCCTCCCGGTGCCATAATGAGCACAAAGTAAAAATAAATGAGTAGGAAAAAGAGATAAGTGGAAAAAAGAGAAACTACATGGCACCCTATTTATCAAAACAGCAAAATTAAGCACCAAGAGTAAGAATACATAAGCTGTCTCATTCATAATTAAGATTCCCTTTAAACCTGTATCTCACCAGACAAGCCTGCTTTCTGGATATATTCTACTCTCTTCACCTCTACTCTCAGATACCAGTGTATTAACCCTTCCTGTTCTGAGTAGCCTTGAACCTTTCCTGCAGCTGCACAAAGACTTGTACATAGCTTTTAGACAGGAGTTTCAAGGAGTTTTGCCTTTCACCCAGGCAGATAAGGTCATTAATCAGTGTTAGACAAAAGAAAAAAAAAACCCACCAACAAAAAAAACTCCAAAACCCCCCAAAAACCAAACAAATGAACAAAAACAAAACACCCCAAAAATCCCAAAAAAACCTAACCAAAAAAAAAAACCACAAACCCCAAAAACCAAAAAACCCCCCCAAAACCCAAACACACAACACATAATCACAGTTTCTCAGTTTCCTAGAAGAATGTATCTGAAAAGAACATATAAAGACTGAACAACAATCTGAAAATACCTTTAGAAGAACTCAAAAAACCTTTTTAAGCACTGAGGTGTCTGGTCTTGGTCACACTACCTTCAAGAATATCAGTTTAGATAGCAGAAGAGAGATACCTAATATGGTAAGTAGTCAGGTGAAAAAGAAGGAGCTCCATCCTGAATGAGTAACACCAAAGAGATATTTCCAGACAAATGATTTTACATTACACATACAAAGGATTCTCTTCATTTTGTATTTCCAATTCAGCTGTCTGAATGCCAAGAAACTCCCAATTTTAGTGGCTAAAATAAATACTTATGCATTCTGTAGACAAGCTGTACATATGCCTACTTATCTTCAGTAACAGCAGCTTACCTTGCTTACCTCACAGAGCTCAGGCCTGGTTCACCCAAGAGATGCGAGCCTGCAAAGCAGAACTCTTGCTGACAAAAGTATTACTTCTTTGAATGACACAAAGTCAGCTACCATATGACCAACAAGCGCAATGCTCATCTGCTTCTTTTAGCCCTAAGCTCCTCTAACACAGCCCCAAAATACCCCTATTCTTAGGACTTTGGTGGTTTCTTCATATTGAGAGGAAGTTCCCAGCAGCATGACCTAGAAGTTTCTTTCTTTACCAGCCCATGCTTCTGACAGCCACTTGAACCTGAGAATCCTGCCTCCAGCAGGAAAAATTTACAGCGACCTAAGCTCACAACAAGGAAGGGCTGATTAGACAGAATTGTTTGAATGAGTTATTACAGAAGGGGTGCAACCCCAGGGCTACTAAAGTAAGCAGCAAGAGCACTTGAAACATTTGTAGGAAGGACAGAGTTCCTAATGCCATTCCATGGAGCAGAAAATCTGGAGCCAGGCCTGAAACCTCTATTTTCTTCAAGAAAACCTCTGTCATTTTATCTCTAGCTCCTAGTTGCAGGTACCTCCTGGGTCTACAGAGGGCAGCTGTAAGGAGAAGGGGCTGGAAATGCCAAGACAGATGTGAGTTTGACCCTGAGGAATGAGGAATTCTCTAAGACCCAGCAGGACACAGCTAGACTTGGCGTCCTCACCAGTGAAGACAGGAAGGAAGGGGAATGGAACAGAGTAAAGGCACACATTTTAAACGCATGCCGTCTTGAATGATCTTGATGCTTATGTAATTTCCACTTATTTAAGGACTGTTTTGCATGGCAAGAGTTCAAAAGAACACAAAGAAAAAATAAAATTAAAAATACAAAGAGAACACGCATTTAAAAACATCAAAATAGTTTCAAAGCCTTGACAAAGCAGCTGCTGTTCCCCCAGGAAAGCAACATTTTACTCTGAGCAACAGTATTTGCTAGATATTCCACTGTTATCTTACAGCACTATGCTACAATAAGTCATCATGCACTAAACTTGACAGTGGAGTTTGGCGAGTTCCTACCATTTGCAGCTTTCTTTAGTTTGTTGTTTTATTGCTACGCATAAATGATGAAATTCTTGGCTTCTATAAATCACTTCAGCACAATAACCCTAATGGCAGTACTTACATGAGATAACACTGGTTGGGAATATAGCCTATTAATAAGATACAGAAAGTGAACATAAAGAATGTGAAACTGTAATTCCTGATTTTTGTGTTTTCTGGCAGTAAAGTTTATATGATAAACACCAAAGCGGCCAGCCTGGAAGCCAGTCCCTGGACTCAGACTCATGGACAGCCACTTACAGTGTCTGCGGGGTTGCCATGGCACTCGCAGAGCAAATACTATGCCATCCTTGGTACATTTTCTTGCACTGAGACTTCCACAGTGCACATAGTTCCTTGGCACGGGCTTTGTGTGACTGGCTTTTCCACACAGCAGAAACATACTGTTTTCTGGACTCAGTAATTGAAAAGAAATGTGGTTCTGACCATTCAATTTTATAATTGGTATTCAAGATTCTGCAACTAAAAAAACCACCCTCAAATTAAGTCAATTTCAAGTTCACATCTTCATACAGTAATGAATACTCAAATAGGAAGCCAGGCACTCACATAAAAACAAAAACATGAAACTGCATACAATGAAAAAAAAAAATATTAAAGCTGTATCACGAATATCAAAAATATTCTTAAAACTACAAGAAACATTCTTCTTTAAGCCAGTTGTGTTAAAAACTATCAAGATCAAAACAATGGGCTGAGCTTAAATATCCACAAGCAAATGAGAAATTGCTCTCAAATCACATTTTCAAAGCCCAGTAAAAAAATATCTGGTTGAGTCTTACCTCAAGCCTGTGCAAGGGTAACTGTTTACTGTGACCCTTGATTAGAAACAACAAAGTTGTATCATACTTACATATAGACATAAAAAAATGTGGTTGAAGTGTAATAAAAATCCTTTACATGAAGAACTGCCAAAACTTAGAGCTAGTTCAGGATTGATTAGTCATCAGTATTCTTCAGCTATATTATATTTGTCTGGTTACTTATACTTGAACATATTTTTAGTATCTTTCTCCTCTTCTAATAATCCCCATCATTATATTCTGGGTCTGTTCTTCACTAAACTGGCCTCTACCACAGTACTATTTACATTCTCCTGATATATTAAATGAAGGATGAGTTTTAAATTAAGAAGAGACAAAAACCAGACATATTGTCGGCATATTAATACCTCTCCACTGATCAGAATGCTATTTAATTGCTTTAAACATAAAAGCCCGCTTTGGGCAGCCACTATGAAGTATGACCTTAAAGGAAGTATTCTGAAGTGATTACATTAGTGTTACTAAAATGAAAATCTTTGGATATATGGATGACTCGGTAGGAAGCAACAAAGTGCATCTGGAAACAACCAAACCTGGGATGGATAGTAGTGGTCAAATTTTGAAATCAATTATGAAAACATGAAACTGGTCTCTAAATACTGAGTACCCGTTCTTACAATGTTATTCTACTGACTGATGTATTTAAGCAGTGACAGCTCAGAGAAGCAAATCCAAGCTGAGAATGAGATCTTACGACTGCATATGAAGATGACAATTTCAACTTGAAAAGATGGTGATATGAGACATGAACTGTCCAGGGAAGTAGTTGAGACCCTTTAGCATCACGTAACAAACCTTGTAATGTGTAAATATTGAAGGGTTTACATTCTGTTGTATATGTTTGTATTTATTTGGTTTGGTGGGTTTTTTTTTGTTTTTTTGTTTTTTAAAGAATAGTTTAGGCAGAACAAAAATTCTAGATATGAGATATGATAGATATGCTCTAGATAGATATGGTCTTTCAAGTCCTTGGGGCAAGCGGATTTCCGTCTCCATTGTACCTATGATATCCTTAGATCCATATTGTATTGCTTCACACATTACTACAGAAGCTTATGGAACAGAAATCAATGTATCAGAATTTGTCATTAAAAGACATGTATAAAGATTAAATTTATGATATTTTAAAATATTTTAAAAGATGACTTGGAAGACTTTAACAGAGTACAGAAGTTGGGTTTGGTCTTCAAATTACTACTTTATGTTCATACAATACTTTCTATTGAAAGATATTAAAACACATTACATATCATACAATTTTGCATCTCATACAATTTCTCATTCATTCCCCTCCCCCATTATTTTTCAGCATTTGCAGAAACATCACTATCTAAAGACTAAAGGGTTTGCCCAAGACCTTTAACATAAACGTACAGCATGTTCTCTTGTCCATGCCCAAACCATTACTTTCCCCTCTCTTTGCTCCTACAGCTGCCAAGCACGAGCCAAGTGTGAAGACTTACTAAGGTAGAGCTCGTCACCATTCCTTCCCAGAGCCCTGAGTGGTCTCTCAGAAGGTGAGTGGTGATGCTGACAGATTTACCCACTTTCTGTTCTGTTAAGAATGAAATAAAAACACCACACCAAAAGCTGAAGCAATTACCTAGCACATCGAGTGATGAATTAAATAATATTAAAGTTTTCTGGCATCTTCCAAAGGCAACATGTGACAGTTGAATCTAGCAGTAAAACATACCAATTTCGGCACAGGATTTTGGAAATCCAAGCAGTTATGAACACTTGAAGTTATAATTATTGCACTGCGATGACCAATTTTGTTCCCCATTACAGTGATCAAGCAATGTCCACAAACACTAGAGGGCAACAATGTCGCACAGAAAACTCCGGGAGGGGAAATGGGGAAAAACCCCAAGCAGCTGAAGGGTTGAGGTAGGCACCGCACCAGGCAGGCAAATGCTAAGTGAGCCAGTAAAGAATAAAAACAACGCAAAACCCAAGGAAACACCACACAACAAACCCGGAGACGGACCCCCACGCGGCGGAACACTCCGGTCGCGCCAGTGTGCAGAGGGACGAGCCCAGGCAGCACTGCCGCCCCCACACGGCACCGGGCAGCCGCTCCGTCCAGCCGCGCTCCCGTCCCAGGCCGGCCGGCCCGTGCCGGCGGCGGCTTAGGAGCCTCCGGAGCGGCTCGGACACAACTTTGAGGCGGGGTGTCCAGGGAAGCCGAGCGCGCACCGCCAGGCCGCCCGCGGGGTCTGGGCACTGTGCCCCGCCATTCCCGGGGGCACAGCGCAAAGGAGCCGCCCGCCCCAACCATTACCTCCACGAGCGCTCCGCCGACATGCCACCGCCGCGAGGCCCGCCTGAGGGCGAGCGCCTGCCCACCCGCCCGCCGCAGCTCTCACTCTCGTCCACCGGCGGCGGGCGCAAGGAGCTGTGGAGGGTCCTCCAAGGGGAGGCGCCTGCACCCAGCGGGTGCGCGGAGAGTGGCGCGGAGCGGCGCGGCACCGCCCCAGCCGCAGCCCGCCCGCGGCGAGGTGCGGCGGGACGGGCCGCCCCCCCGAGGGTGCGAGTGCCATTCGCCTCGCCCTCGCGGAGAAGGGGCGCCACGCCCGCACTCACCGGCGAGGTGCGGGCGGGGCTCTGCCGTGCCGTCTCCCGGCATTGGCCGGCAGCTGCGCTGCCGCCCGTCGGTCGCCACCTCCCCTTCCTCCTCCTCGTTCTCCTCCTCTTCGGGCGGCTCCGCCAGCCCGGGAGGCGGAACTATGCGGGGAGGCGGAACTGGGCGGGGGCCGACCCCTCCCTCGGGCCCCTCCTGCTCTCAGAGGGCCGCGGTGGCCGCACCCACAGGCATTGGCAGCTACTCCTTCCGGGGACTGAGGGCGGGGGCTCCTGCTTGAGGTAACTGTCCCGCCACTTCCTGCAGACCGCAAACTCCCTCTGCTGTGGCCTTTTTTTACCGCCTATTTTAAATAAAGTATGTTTTGGGGGGTTTACCCCGAACCGCTGATGCAGGTTTAGGATATGACCAGTTTCTGAATCGCTTGGAATGTGGCAGTGCAAAGTGAAAATTCCGCAAGGTGAACTGTATTTTCTTAAGACAATTTGGGGTTAAAATATTGAAAGAATGGCGAGTAATGTATTTGCAGCCTCACTGCTTTTCTTTATTAAATTTTCTAACCCTATTTTAAACAGAGTTAGTCCCTCTGAATTATTTTTCACTGGGACTCTGCATCTTTCACTCCGGAGATGGGGCTATTTTATTGCTGCAGGTTAGGGAGTTACAGTTCCCTGCCTGAACTACATTAGCTCACTTCTAGCCTTCACAAATGGGAAATAAAATTAATAAATTTTACAAGTACCCTCTTGATCTAGCTAATTTACTTCACAATTGCATGGTGATTGTTAGCTCAGCTAATGGCTGACAGTGCAATATACCACGTTACCGCCATCACTGGCAGTTGGCTGTCCAAATCATCCTTTCTCTGGCTCACTCAAGACAGAAGCTTAAAAGAAAAAGGCTAAAGTAATCTGAATATTCCTTTTCCAAACATCAGCAGAATTTACAGCTCTAGATTCAGGAATATTGTTATTTACTGCTTTCTGCTCTTTATTCTCCCTTTTAGTCTCATGACACACTCTGAAGGAACACCAGAATTTTAACATCTTCTAAACTGTAGGTCCCAGGCCCCATGAGCTAGACTTCCTGTAGGACAGAGGACACACTGACATGAGGGCTCACTCTGTGTGAGGTTATTAATCCACAGAATAGAGTCCATCTGAAATCCTGTTCCACATAAGGGGATTCTCTCCCATATTAAACTTCTCAAATGCATGTTATGTCCTGACAGAGTCTTGGTTTGGAACCTCACTTCTAGGAAGCACTTTTCCTACAACATGCTATCAGGTATAGGGTGGAAGCCAGCCAAAAATGACTGAAATTCTTGGACATGAGTTCAAATTCACCAATGGGCATGGTTTCCCTCCTACCACTCTTTCTGAGTAGCTGGCACTGGTTTTAAGTTATCACTGTCCAACATGGACAGAAGTGTCACATAGTGCTTGTCCTCGTAAGCATTTGGATGCTCACAAGAGATGTGCTAGACATTGCACAGCTGAGGGCTTCAGCACTGCAAGTCAGCATCTGTAGCACTGAGCGGTTCTGGCAGGAATATTAACAGCTTTGATCTTTCTTGGTGCTACTTTTCAGACTTGAGCTGTCATTGAAGCATGAACTGGTAAGGAGGTCTTAGCCATTCTTTTAGCAATACATATTAAGATACTGCTGAGTGTGCTTCTGGCCAAGATTTCTGCCTGGCACCCAGTACTTCACAAAACAAACTGTAGTACTGTGGTGTTTTACATTATCATCCCGTGGTGCCACAAATGGCATAAATGCGGCTGTTTACGACATCTGATGTCACATCTAATGTGTACCACCCCAGAACTGAATAGATAAATGAGTAATTAATCCAGACAAAAAATGAGGTGGGAGGGAAACTGGTGCGCGACTGAACTGCATGCAAAACAGAGGCATATTCAGACAACTGCCAGTCTGTACCATGAACTAAGGCAACACCTGTACTGCTGCTGTTGTTATGCAAGGCAGGGACTGAACCCTAGTTCCCAGATAAACGTATCGATTTAAATATGTAGGATTCAAGACTCTTTAATGTATACCAACACACCAGATCACAGAATGACTGAGGTTGGAAGGCCCCTCTGGAAGTCATGTTGTCCATTCTCCCTGCTCAAGCAAGGTCACCCACAGCAGGCTGCCCAGAACCATGTCCATTCCGCTTTTGAATATCTCCAAGGATGGAGACTCTACAACCTCTGGACAACCTCTGCCAGTATTTGGTCACCATTACAATGTAAAAGTGTTTCCTGATGTTCAGGGCACTCCTGTGTTTCAGTTTGTGTCCACTGCCTCTGGTCCTGGCAGTGGGCACCACTGAAAAGAGCCTGGCTCCATCCTCTCTGCACCTTCCCTGCAGGTATTTGTAGACATTTATGAGACCTCCCCTGCACCTTCCTTTCTCCAGGCTAAACAGTCACAGGGGTCTCAGCCATTCCTCATAGGAGAGATGCTCCAGTCCCTTAGTTATCTTAGTGGTCCTTCACTGGACTGTTCCCCATATCTATCCCCATATGTATCCCCATATCCCCATATGTACAAGAGAGATCTCCATATCTCTCTTGTACTAGGGAGCCCAGAAACGGACCCTGCACTCCAGGTGTGGCCTCACCAATGCTGAGTAGAGGACAAGGATCACTTTCCTTGACCTGCTGGCAACACTCCTAATGCAGCCCAGGATGGTGTTAAACCTCCTGGCAACGGCACATTGTTGATTTGTGTTTAACTTGGTGACCACCAGGACCCCCAGGTCCTGCCCTGCAAAGCTGCTTTCCAGCCGGTCGCCCTCAGCACGTACTGGTGCCTGGGGCTGTTCCTCCGCAGGTGCAGGACTCTGCCCTCCCCCTTGTCGAACCACACAAGGTTCCTGTTGGTCCATTTCTCCAGCCTGTCAAGGTCCCTCTGCAGACGTACCACATGCATTCAAATTTTAATTCCCTCATTTCCCATTAATGGATGCCTTCAGTTTGTATGAACACAGGTCACTTCAGTGGGTATTAACTAAACTTGGGAAAAATAACACGCTTTGTATGCACAAGCCTTTACTCTCCTACTGAAACATGAAACTCAGGCACTGAAATGCCATTCAGTATCTGGTGTTGAATCCTTACTTGGAATATCTGTTTCTGATAAATTGGTTATTTTGTAGCTAATTACTTTGAAAATTGTACCTTAATGAATTCCTGTCTATACAAATTACACTGTGTTCTGACAGCACTGTTGACTATTTATGCCTTTATATATACACAGTTATGTGTATGTAGCTTACACACAAGCTGGTAATTCCAATTACACTCTTTCTCATGGAATACTACAGTGAAAAAAGATGTGTATAAGAATTTCCAGCAACAGCTCCATCCCAGTTCAGCTTGGCTTATTAATCATCTCCTATCTGGAGCAACTTTACACATGTTTTCTTGCAAAAAAAATAGGCTTAAAAAACAGGTAGCCTACCTTCTCTGGTGATACCTCAGCCTTTGCTTTTCTTACTGCTGGCCTCTACACATGAATGCTCTCTTTCTCATTTTCCTTCAGATTCAATTCTTCACACAATGCTTCCTCCTCTTGCATCATCAGTAATCTTTCTATCTTTCTTAAATTGCCTGAACCCTATCTCCTCTTGTGGTCTTATCTCTTTCAGGCTAGTTCTGCAAGAAATAGTTCTAACCATTGCATGGTTCTAAGTCTACAAATAAACTCTTGGTCCTTCCAAGTCCTGCTGAAATATGTGTAAAATTTAGGCATTCGTGTTACAGTGCTTATTACTACAACTCCCACCACAATTTGCATCTGTTAGACTGATTACCATGGGCATCATTCCATAGGCCAGGGAAAGTTTACTGGTGTCCTGGGTTCAGCTGTAGCAGTCATTTTTCTCCTTCTTAGTAGCTGGTGCAGTGCTGTGTTTTTGACTTTCAGCCTGGGAACAACGCTGATAACACCAATGTTTTTAGTTGTTGCTAAGTGATGTTTACTCCGACCAAGGACTTTCTCAGTCTCATGCTTTGCCAGGGAGGAGGGGAAGCCGGGAGGAAGCAGAGACAGGACACCTGACCCAAACTAGCCAAAGGGGTATTTCATACCACAGCATGTCATGCCCAGTATATAAACCGGGGGGAGTTACCTGGAAGGCCCAGATCACTGCTCGGGTCGGGCTGGGTATCGGTCTGCAGGTGGTGAGCAATTGTATCCTCTCCCCTTGTTATTTCCCTTATCATTATTATTATTGGTGGTAGCAGCAGTGGTTTTGTATTATACCTTAGTTACTGGACTGTTCTTATCTCAACCCATAGGAGTTACATTCTTTCAATTCTCCTCCCCATCCCTCTGGGAGCGGGGGGAGTCAGCGAGCGGCTGCGTGGTTCTGAGTTACTGGCCGGGCTTAAACCACAACAGCTGGTTGGAGAGTTACATGTAATAACAACAGTTTTCAACTAATAAAGAAATACTTCATCTCGTCCTGCCATTTCAAAGATCAGGTAAATCTTTTAACCAAACACTAATTATTTGAATTATTTCTGTTGACATTTTCTTGCAGGAGCCATTATAGAGACCCAGGTATTTGAAAACAAGGAGCATCTAGGCAATTGCCTGTTGTTAGTCATTTCATCGTTACTGTTTTAAAAGTATTACAAGTACTGCTAGCCAAAAGGCAAAGTTACTGTAGATTCTTACGCTCTTTGGATTAATCAGAAACAAGATTCTAAAACAAATCTAATAAATACACAATATTAATAAAGCTTAATATATTTACCTTTCAAATACTATGCAAATATTAATTAATGAGTCCTTAAAGGGTATTTTTGTCATGGGTATTGATATTAGTATTGCTCTCCACTTGATACAGAATATTACTCCATGAAACTGCCAAAGATCCTGGCAGTGACTCAGTGAAGGTTATGATCAGAAATCAGAGGTTCTTGACTTGGGGCTGAGTTCAGACTATGAGACCACATCATAATGTGTTGGAACAAACATGGTCTGAAGCCAGTGAATGCTGTTCCGTGTTAAAATGCAAAAACGTGATTGCTCCCCTTAGTTAAGCTAGAAAAGGCTTTCTTTGTAAGTTTCATATATATACTGAAGAGAAAAATTATAAATGTGGCCTAAGATTTAAGAAACACATGCGGTCAAAAAGAATCAACTAAGAGGCTATCTGAGAGCAGAAAAAACCTAACACTGTTCAGGTATATAATTGTACTACATTAACTGTACTATTTTGTATTAACTGTACTAAATTGTACTACATATAATTGTACTACAATAAAAAACTCTTCATTTATGAAGCGTTTCAAGATTATTCTGTAGCAAACAATATGGGAAATCAGCCATGCTTATACTTTTTCCCTAAAAAGTCGCTAGCTTTCAGATGGAAAATACATTTATTGTTTCTTTTCAGTAATTTCTATTCAATTTTCAACCTCTTATCCTAAAAAATCCTACTATCTGCATACATTGTAGTAATATCTTTCAAACCAGTGCAAGGCAAGTTGCTAATTACATGCCGTGGGTGATGACTACTTGACAGCAGAAAGGCATTTTTATCTGCAGGCTTAGAAGAAACTATTGTTATAAATATGTTTTGTTCCATTTTAATCAGGGTATCGAGGCAATTGTTATCTTTGCATAACGATCAAATGGCCAGCTTTGGAATTCAAGAAGCTCAAAAACTCATTAAGTATTTCTGTTCTAAGCTGCAAACCCATCAACTGCTGCTCAAGTCACATGCCATGTGAAATGTAAGACAGATTCATTAATGAGGAGAACTGAGTATTTTCTGTCACAATTTATGAGGAAATTTTCTTATGAAAAGAGAGGAAAGACTCCTCCTTCCCATTATACCAGGTTCATAGGTTTCAGGTTAATAAATATTAAAAAAAGATATCAGCACAGATTCAGAATGTATTAATTTGCGTTAGCTGGTTTGAATGTATGCCAATTTGTGCGAAAGCTCCTTACTAATCTTGAATTGGTTACAGGACAGTGATAATGGGGGTAGAAGAGAATTAAAAAGCAACCAAGTTGCTATAAGCATAATCAACACTCTAAAGCATCTTCGCCCTTTTAAAGAAAGTGATATGTGATTAAAACTTCTGTTAAAAATTGATTTTAGAATATGTAATAAAATAGGGCATACTCTGGGCTAATAAGAACTTGCATTATTACCCTAAACCCAACTCATTTTTCCCATCAGTAACAAAGGAAGAGGTCTAAAAAATATTGTAATTTGCAAAGGGGGAAAAAATTAAATTGCTATACTCAGCTCTTCAATCGACCAATAATCCAGACTTTTCCCAAAGCAGAATGTCATTTACAGTCACCAGGAAAAACCATCATAATTTCATCTGTCCCCTTTTTCAGCAATTCTGAAAAACAAGGCTGATATAGCTAGTTTTTAAAGAAAAGAAGCACCCTTCAGCACTGCCTTCAACCTCCTCATGCCCTTACCTTTTTTCTATACAATTTCCTCCTGCCTTCTTTGCTCCTTGACCATGCAACACCTGAAGCCCAGCCCTTTGAGGCAGCTTCCCTGTGCCCTTGGAGGCTGCAAACAAAACGCAATAAACAGAGGAGACTGCACAGGAATGGGAAGTTATTCAGAATGCAGGGTAAGGCGCTGCAGGATCAATGACATGAATGTCTGCTATAAACTGGGAGCTCATCAGATGGAAATCACTGAGGTGAGAAAGGACGTGGGTACTAGTCAAACAGAGTGTCTGTCAGCTGCCAAAGTGATGTGTCTAGAAAATGCCACAAGCAGTGCATGCAGAGGAAAAGAAGAGGCAGAAATATCTAAAGTGTTGATGCTGTTGTGTAAGACTGAGGGAAGTCCTCTTCTGAAACAGTGTTTAAAGTTCAGGGAAAGTGACTCAAAGTGGAAGAGGTGAAGAGCTGATACCATGATCAGGGGAACACGCAGCATGTTATATGACAGGCAAGGTGAAGGTTCAAAGGTGATGTAGCTGCTGCATGTGACACAGAGATAAATATGTAATCGTAACTAACAAGTATTTAAGATAAAAGAGATTTTTGACATAAAAATGCCTGTGAAAAAACTGTGCACATAGTTACGCTGGAAATTAGAGGAAAGAAGTCATTGGAGTGAAGCAGACTCATTCTGTGAACAGCGAGGGCAAAAAGTGTAACTAACTTTTAAGATGGAGGCTGAGCAACTGCAGGAGTTATTCATCAGTGTGAGATTGGACTTGACGACTTAAGAAGATCTTATCAATCAGTAACCTTATCTTTTTTTATTGTGCTGGGATCAACAACAACGAGAACACTGACAATAAATCCTCGTCATTGACATTTAAAGTTGCTATCAGCTGATACAGCTGTGGGGTTTTGTTTGTCACATTGATTGTTTCAGGCTGGCTGGAGGCACTAGCAAAGAAGAGCACCTGCATTCTGTTCACATGTATATGAACATCACCTTCCAAGTAATAATTTTTTAATGAAAGCTTACATTCTGGAACACGAGGTGTTAGCTTCCAGGAAAATGTCTCAGGTAGTGATCTGTCCAAGAAGTCAACAGGTAAAGGAAAAAAAAAGAGGTTTTTTTTCCCCTGCTATAATTAATTTGAGTACTTTATTTTTCTGCTTATTAATATTTCATTTCTCCCCAAACATGAAATGGATTAAAATATCAGACATGCTGGTAGAACTCTTATTTCTGTCATATATTATTTTTATTTAATAATAATGAATTGTGCCAATAGTTGAATTATTAGTTTAATCATAATTAATTATGCTATATGTAATCATGCACCATGCACAGAGATCTTAATTACCCTGTTCATCAAGTAAGGATATTCATAATAGCACATATTATCCAGGGTATTATCTTATATTGTAACATGTGATGCCACATGAATAAGATGGAAGAGGGCTTTAAGAAAGGTTATAGGCTAAAAAGAGTAATAATAAAATATTCCACTCAGAACACTCAAGAGTAGTTTTTTTCAAAGATCCAGAGACTGTAATTACAGGCAAAAAGTTAAGTCACCTGAAAGGTAAATGCTAACTCAGAAAGACTTTAGATTAAAATTAAAAGCTGAAATATCCTGTTGTTATTAGTGCCCCACTGCACTAGATATTGTGAAAATATGTGAAAAAGGTGGCTTCCATCACAAGGAGCTGAATTCTTCCTTCCAGCTTGTGTTGTTCTAGAGAAGAAATTGCTCTATGTTTAAGCTACTAGCTGGTGGTCATACAATAGCAGTTATTTATAATGCTGTTATAATGCTATGCTTTATAATGCCAGGCATTTTGTATGTAATTCCCTGTGAAATTTACTAGGAGCTGTGCCTAGAAAACGATACTTCAGCATAGCCCCAAATGTCAGACTTACCATCTCATTTCATTTACCCTGTATGTGCTACATTCCTTGCGCATCAATCCTTCTCCTAGGTCATGAACTCCTCAGGACAGGGCACAAAAGGAGCTAGAGAACTAAGCTGACTTACACAAAATCCGCATACAGGTCTCTGCCCATTATTTGCCTGTGAAGTGTCACATGCATTGGAGATTATATAGATACATTAACAGAAAGCAATGCTCCTATCATCCTTCAATTCAGCAGGGGGAGCACAACTGTTACCTCTGTTGCATGACAACACTACTGCGATCCTGTATAACTACGTTGTATCTTCCAGCATGATCTGTAAGTAAACAAATCAAGTATACAATCGACAATACACATAGGAGTAAGACTCTAGCAGTGGGGCTTAGTAATTTCTGTGACTTTGGATTCAGAGGCCTGGACTCAGTTACAATGCTCACCTGCTTCCCTCCTCTCCTGCATCATCTCAGCCTTATGATCCTGGGCAAGGAATCAACACAATTTGCAATACCGCAGTGAGAATACAAATAATTCTAGTACAGGAAGAAGGGAATTAATCACGGGCTGAGTTGGGAGGCAAATGGCTCTTTCTATGGCTCCAGCAGGCTGAAGCATCCCCTGCTTCTGTGCTTGAGTGCAGGCTGAGCTGTGATGATGTGTTGCGATGAAGTGCTACTGTGCGGCTGGGTTGCTCTGCGTGACTCATCAGCACAGGGGATAGAAAGGGCTGTGACTGCACAGGAGATAGTCTGTCCCTTCCAGAAAACAATTCAATCACTATCGAATAAAGAAAAAAAATCAAACAAAACCAGCAAACTATTTATGAATCTTCTATTTCCTAAAGTATTATTCTCCCACTGCAGTGAAAGCCCTGATTAATTCTCAGAGCCTCTTCTCTTCAAGAGGCACCTGAGGAGGGCTAGATTGCCAATGACAGGCCAGCGCTGCTCCAGTGTGAGTACAGGGAGCACCCACATTGCTCAGTGCTGTAGGCAGAGCCATTTGCTAACAGTGTGAGCAGGGCAGTGCTCAGATATGAGCCGCATGTGAAGCAGCCACCATGTGCTCCTACCAGTGAAAGGGCCATCAGCAAAGCAGCTACATCCTCGTCTCCCAGAATCTCTCTGCCTCTTTGTGGAATTGTTCCTTCTCCCTTTTATTCTTCTACTGCCACACTGTCCCCACAGTTTGAAGCTAAGAGTTTCCTGTCCAAAGGGGCTGCAAATAGGTAACCATCTGAAAAAGCTGGGGGAGAATTCCCTTTTCCCCCATTTCTTTCCTTTTTCATCCTTTTCCTGCCTTTCTTCTCACTTTTATCATTCTTTTCCCCTCCCTTTCCACTCCCCTCTTCTCTCTTTCTTTCCCCAAAGAGGCCAGACATAAATAAAATGTATATGTTTAAAGCAAAACCACACACATTATACAGAACTACAATAATATTGATCTCAGCAGTGCTATTATTAGATGAAAAAAAGGACAAAATTTACCCTATAGTAGCAACACCCTAAAAAAAAATACAGAGAAGCATTGTCAACTTTTACAAGCCAGTGTACACAAATGTAAATTTAGCATGTTAGTCCCTAGGAAAACATCTAAACCATCTGACTAGTAATCCTTGGCCTCAGATGCTGTCAGTGACACTGCACTGAGATAAATCTCACCATGGTGACTGACCTCTCCCTCTCTCCTCCCTTTCATTTACTCTCCATATCGATCAGATACAGAAGTTTTATAATTTTAATATTATCAATATAATGAACTTCAACAGAAAGGTAGCCTACAGAGTTTACAGGACTTAAGTCGTAATTTTACAATGTAAGAAATAGATGCCTAATCCCCCTAGTCAGTCAAATGAACTCCAGTCTTAAAAACACAGTGGTTTGCTGTGGTCAACGAGATGCTGAAAGAACTTGAAGGTTTCCTGAATCTAGCTCTTCAGTCTATTGGTCTCCCTCTTGCCTCATATGATAACATTTACCCTATAAACTTCTTCCCCTGATCTAGTACCCAACTGGAGTACAGGTGCAAAATACCTAACTGGTTTTAATACGGACCTATTAAATACTGTAAGGCATGTGGGAAAGCTGAGGCATACTGAGTTCAAATAAAAGGCCCAAGTTCATGGTGAATGAGCACCACAGCCAGGGGAAGAACTAAAGAGCCCTGATTCCTGCTGAGGAGCTTCCATCTCACTACTGTTTTGTGTCAGGCATGTTTCAGTGAAGAGTACTATCCCCTACCAGGCCCTCTCAATTAGTATAGCACATTGTTTTTTAATGATCTGGCTAGAAATAGTATTTTTGCTTTTCCAGACAGTATTTGCCATCTGAAGCTTGTTCCTGACTGCACACTACTGGAGGTGCATGTAGCAGAGGCGCATTCTCCTTTTTTCTTTATCTTAAGACTACAGTATTTCTTCTCTTTGACATAAGCGGTATCCAAAGTACTGTAATCCCATACACGTACAGTACAAATGGAATAAACAAGGTATGATTTATGCACACTTGACTGTGCTCTATATCTTATTAGATGAAGAGGAATTATTGTGCTGGACAGGGACACATTCTTCTGAAAAATCCATCTTTGTAGATCTCTAGTGCTCAATCTGTGGCATATTTTAGTATGCCACTGCTGTTTTCCACTTGGTGATGTCTGCTGTACCATGCACAGTGTACATGGCCCTGAGGACTACTGACTGAAGTTCCCTTGCCAGCAGATTGCCATAGCTGCAAGATACAGCTCCTGTTGCATCACTTACAAATGATTCTGCTCTTGTGTTCTATGACAGATGTCTTCCCAATTTCTGCCAGATGTTGATGATGTTATTTAAGCAAAAGAATTAATCCTCTCTCACTTTCCTTCCATTATTATATTGTTTACACTATACTCTCTGCCTTCGTAGTCACTTCTGATAGACAAGTCCGTCAATTTATACTGTAAGTTTGTTGACGTTTGAGAGCCTACAGTTTGCATCCTGTGAGAAATCATGTACATAGCTATAGTATATAATTGACGTTCTCTTCTACAGAAAATCTGCATTTGAAAAAGCATTAATTGTTGATATGTTTACTAGGTATCAGAAAAGGCCCAATCCGGTTTATACTTAAGTCACTGGACAGGTATATCAGCTATTGCTCAAACCAGCAAAGCAGCACAAGAGCAACAAACAGGCTATTTTTTCCCCTTCTCCTTTCATTTTCTTCAGCTTTCATTATGAAGTGATCAAACTCAAATTTGATTTGTCTCCTCCCACAGTATGTTACTCTCTACCCATTTAAACACTGAATAAAGCAGATTTTCAAGCTCCTTCTTCCAAAAGTAACATAGTGACAGCATTTCATCATGGGCTGTAGTGATAGGACAAGTGGTAATAGGCTCAAACTGAAACCGAGGAAGTTTAGGTTCGATATAAGGAAGAAGTTCTTTACTGTGAGGGTGGGGAGGCACTGGAACAGGTTGCCCAAAGAAGAGATAAATACTCCATCCCAGGCAGTGTTCAGGTTGGACAGAGCCTTGGGCAACATGGTCTAGCGTGAGGCGTCCCTGCCCATGGCAGGGGTGTTGGAACTAGATGATCTTAAGGTCCTTTCAAACAGAAATCAGTCTGTGATTCTATGATTCATGTGAGACAAGCTGCATCACAGTTTTTAATAAATCAGTCTTTACATAAGCATTTCCAGAACTATCAGAGTAAAAAAGAATGTCCCCTACCTCTTACTTCTCAGACCAGCATATTAAAATACTTTTCAATACTTTTGAAATTTCCATAAATATTTTCTAATGAGATTTAGGGTAGTACTGTTATTATTGTGTGAATATACTAATACACACATCTGAAATATACACAACTCTTACCCAGACATTCTATATCTACCAAAACCTTACATTTAAGAGTCTGTAACTGAGGAGAAAAGCAAATGGGAGATTTAGTGATGGTCCAGGAATAAAGCAAAGAGATTGAAAGCCAGAGGAGGAACAGCTAGAAGCAGTACTTGCATTACAGAAAGATATACTGGCTTGCAGCCGTTTGTATGTACTGCATTCCCCAAAATGAGGAGTACTCAGATTTGAAGGCAAGGACCTACACTGGTCAAGCTCAAGAAGACAAAACCACCAAAATCCCCATCAGCCATAAACAGTGCTACAGACAGATGGTGGATCAACAGTGTGACACAAAGATGTATCTGGCAACAGCATTAGGGAAGGACAAAAGGGTGCGCTGCAGTCTGGCAAGCCGGCACAACCAGCCACCTGCCCGGCGTTTGAAAGTTTCTGTCAAAAAACAACTGTCTGTGCACACCAAAACTCCAGGCAGGGAAATATAAGGATACTGACCTAGTGCTGTACTGTGTTAGTAGTATTCGTTTTGAAAGACATGTAAAAGACTTTGGATGCTAAGCAGTCCAGTGCTTTATGTTTTGTTTGGAGACTAACTCCTCTGTCCACCTATGAAATGCATCCACTGAAGCTACTCAATAATTTCTCTACACCAAAGGGAAAAATGTTTTTTTTTTAAGTTTTTTAATGACAGTCTATGTTCTTATTTTACTTGGCCTTTTTTTTTTTTTTTTTAACTTACAGAATGATTGTGAAAGATAAGATTCTCAACAAATGAGCTTTTCTTATTTCTCACTTTGTACTTGCTGGGACAACAGAGACTCAAACCTGTACAGCTTTGTCTGCAACAGGCAATTTGTGATTTCTGTGATTTCAGGGTCTCAGCTAGTAGCAAGTGGGTGGGTACCTGTTTATTCGCTGTGTCCTAGCTAAGATACCAGACAAAACTAGTTGTGGTGGTGCTAGTTAGTTTCCCTGCCAAAGGCACCCATTGGAAACTGAACTGAGAACTCTTACTTCACAAAAGCCACTGAATAGCAATTAAGAGAGGTTTATTATGAATTTGTTCTGCATATAAAGCTACCACTTTAAGAGGATTTTTGTACACCAAGAAATGTAGGGCCAGGTCTCAGATGGTGGTGTTTTCCGACTTGTGTGGACACAAGCCAGCTTGTAATATCAGGTCTAGATGCAAAAAGTTCTGTGAGCATAATGATGCCCTTGAGACACAGAGTTATATAGAATCATAGAAACATAGAATTAGGGTTGGGACCTTAAGATCATCTAGTTCCAACCCCCCTGCCGTGGGCAGGGATGCCTCACCCTAGACCATGTCACCCAAGGCTCTGTCCAACCTGGCCTTAACACTGCCAGGGATGGAGCATTTACCATTTCTTTGGGCAACCTGTTCCAGTGCCTCACAGTAAAGAACTTCTTCCTTATATCTAACCTAAACTTCCCCTGTTTCCGCTTTAACCCATTACCCCTTGTCCTATCACTACAGTCCCTGATGAAGAGTCCCTCCCCAGCATCCTTGTAGCCCCCTTCAGATACTGGAAGCTGCTCTGAGGTCTCCACACAGCTTCTCTTCTCCAGGCTGAACAGCCCCAACTCTCTCAGCCTGTCTTCATATGGGAGGTGCTCCAGCCCCCTTATCATCCTCGTGGCCCTCCTCTGGACTTGCTCCCAAAGCTCCATGTCCTTTTTATGTTGAGGACACCAGAACTGTACACAATACTCCAAGTGAGGTCTCACGAGAGCAGAGTAGAGGGGCAGGATCACCTCCTTCGACCTTTGCTTTAAAAATAATGCATCACATCCTTTTGCTCACCTTTTTAAATACTATTTTTTCCATATAATCAGGAGCCTGCATTCTTCACACGATCTAATGAGTGTGATGACAACTCCTGTGTCCTTCCAAGAAGTTATATGACTATTGCACAGAAAACATCCTCCTATTTTGCAGGAGCCATTCCCTAGTGCAAGATCTTTTCTTTCAGCCTTAATTGAATATTGAAGCATTCGCTTGTTCATGTTCTGTCATCTGTGTAAGTTGTTTGGGTTTTTTTTTTTTAATTGGATGTGCCATTTACAGTACACCTTCTACCAGGTGAAGGAATAGAAGAATAGAAACATAGAAATCCAATTTTACATAACAGCTGGCAATGCAAATTTTTAAATCAAGCCAAGAATTAGTATAATGCAGTCTTAATTTTTGTATGGTAGATAGAATATGAAATATTTTTATATCCCTTATCATTAGCAAACAGAGTACATTAGTTTTATGTTTTGAAATCAGGTAGTTACCAAGAGGTTTGTCTTTAAAACTATTTTATGAAACCAAGGAAGGAAAAATCCAACACTTACTCAGGAGCTGGGAAAATGTCACCATGTTGAACACTCAGTTACTTCTGCATTAAATTGACAGCTTAGGCAGTACTCTTACATTAAAACACATTAACCCTCCTGCCATCTCTTGCTCAAACGGCTGTGGAAAAATAGCTATTTAAATCATAGTGCCTGTTTAGGTCTTCAATTGCTGACCAAAAGCCATATGATTTCAGAAGTAATCTCTCATCTTCTACTATATATAACGAAACCACTCCTGTACTCCAGTCAGTCCTTGAGACTGAAGTTCAGTCTTAAAGGCTCATTTTCAGTATCATCTCCTCTGGCAGAAGAAATCTGGGAAGAGATTTTTTTTCCTGAGAATGAACAGAGCCTACATCCATGTTGCTGCTGAATTTCATTTACCTCTGTGAGAAAAAAATGCCTTCCTTTGTGGGATTTCCCAGTGGTAGGATATATTACTACATTTTCTATTCCTCTTTTAAATGAAGGCAATTAGACTCAAAAATATGAAGCTTGGACACAGATGTAAAGGGTCATTAAGCAACAAGAGTAAGCAAAATTCAGAATAGCAGGAATCCAGTGATACTAGATCTGTTCAGTAAACTGGACTGTATTGGTGGGACAGGCTGGGTGAAGGGATTTAAGTAGGTAATCTTAAAGTGAGGGAACCCACACTGACCCTTGAGAGTTGTAAGAGCTAGAAGAAAAATGTGCTGGATGGGAATTTTGCTATGGCTCTCTTTTAATCTACCATGTCTGGTCCACTGGTAAGGTGACTTAACCTTTGCTGCCTTTTCCTCCAGCTCTTTGACACACAGATTACCTCATTTGAGACATACCTCAAATATATAGACTCTATATGAATAGAGTGTAAGGGAATTGAAGAGAACAGTAAAGGATCCGACATGCATATCCCTGCATTTAAGTTATTACCTCTACCAGATGGGTATAAACCATGCTGACGCAGGATATATTGCACCTCTGCACCACTGATAGGCCACTGCTGATAGGCCAAATCAGACTTTGTATAAAAGCAGTAAGAAAGCAAAATCAGGATGCCCAAGCAAACCATAGCATCCCTCTGGAGCATCTGGAGAATCTTTCCCATGAGGAACGGCTGACAGAGCTGGCACTGTTCAGCCTGGAAAAAGGCAGGCTCAGGAGGGATTGCTTCATGTGTATGAATACCTGCAGAGAAGACAGAGCCAGACTCTTTCCAGTGGTGCCCAGTGCCAGGACCAGAGGCAATGGGCATGAATGGAAGCACAGGAGGTTCCCTCCTGGCATCAGGAAACACTTTTACATTGTAAGGGTGACTGAGCACGGGCAGAGGATGTCTAGAGAGGTTGTGGAGTCTGTCTTTGGAGATGTTCAAAAGCCGAATGGACATGGTCCTGGGCAGCCTGATGTGTGACTGTGCTTGAGCAGGGGGAATGGACAAGGTGACCTTCAGAGGGGCTTTCCAATCTCAGCCATTCTGGGATATCAAAGGGTTTTACTCTATGCTTGCTGCTGCTGTGTGGGCAAATGTCACAGGAGGGATAACTGTTTGACTTGCTTCACTTCCTCGAGAACAAATTTGCTTTCTTCATATACTCTTTATGTTATTTTATTATCTTGCTCCTGTAGACCTTATTCAATGAGGCAAAACCTTCACTGATTGCTATAATAATTACTGAAGGGTTGAGTCCTAGAAAGTCATCAAACTTTTCTTTTTTCCAATTAGAGACAAATTGCCTATGGTGCTTCCTGAAGTTTATTTATGCTTTAAAGTACAACAATGCACAACTGAAAAGTCTTTTGCTGCAAAGCCATTCACCCTGTTGATAGTTGATACGATGCAAACCCAAAACCTGGTGCTTCTAAGTCGTACTTGAATTTAGACTGGTGCTGTGTAAGCAGCCATAGAGTCTCTCTGCCCTCAGGTATGGCTGGATGGGCTTCTCTTGTGCCAACTTGAGAGCTCTAGCCAACCTTGGCAGCTTCTGAGTTTTACAAGTTGCTTTGCTTTAGAAGTAGTCTCTGGTACTGAAGCCTGAATAAGTACAAAATATGTTACCATCAGATATACAAGCAAATTCCCTGAGGCATAGTAGATGTTCTTATAAGAATGTTCTGCTCTGCTTGTTTCAGTCTTCTTGGTCTGTCACTTTTAGACTATGCCAAAACTAGAAACAATTCAAAAGCTGAGGAAAAAAAAATAAATCTCATTTCAAAGCAGCTTGCAGTCATTTTCAAAGAAAACTTTATTAGTTTTCTATCCTTGTGACCAAAAAGCATATCTTTTTCTTTTGTGAAACCTGAAAGAATTATGGAACTTAGGTGTAAGTATATGAGTGACCCTAATGAAGCTTTTCCTTAGTTTCAATTCACTGTATGCAGAAGCAATCAGACTGAATTATACTCAGAAAAAACCCCAAACCAGCTCCTAATCCTATTTGCTCCTACCTGTGAAGAATATAAGGGAAGATTTTAGTTAATCTAATTTGTTTTATTCCTGTCCTGATTATTTTATTTTTCTGAAAAATAAAAAAAAAAAAGGAAGATACTTATTATTCTTTCCTTGACCTCTATTATTTACCTAACTTGAAGTTGATCACTCTTTTCTTCTTGATCTATACTCAAGAAGAACAGCCTGAAGAACAGGGCATTTTAAAAACCAAAACTACTGCAAGGTTCCATGGTCTTATTATGATGAATGCTTAAGGGTCTTTGTTCTTGGTTCAAGGAGCTATATATCTCCTTAAAAATAATTTATTTCATATCATTTTTTGGGGGGAATACCTGTGGAAATAGTATATGTGGGAACGCAGCTGTGAAATTGCTCCCACTTTCTCCATGCCAGTTTAAGATAATTAACTGAAGATCGAAAAGCCATTTATCTTGGTTTTATTTTTGATATAAACACAGGGATGTGTAATCTATTTAAGATATGAACCAGATGACAGGTATAACCTTGATTCTTAGATATACAGTACAAAATTAAAGTTAATATAGAAAGCTTTAGGAAATACCAACTTTATTTTTGTTCAATATCCACATACTTACATGCCATGCACAGAATTTAAATCAGTTCTTATCTTCATGTGATAAGTATGTGTATGGTGATATTTCCATTACTGCATAGTATAAAATTCTATCTTTCCAACTTGTTAGCATGTTGGGATGGGTTCCCTTTAAGAGTGAGTCGAGATGGTGTCTCTAAATTGCTCTGAATGTGTAAAGAGGGGAGAGAGCAATAAAACCTGCAAACTTCACTAAGGCGATAAATGCAAAAGGTTGGTGATTTATGCAAATGGTCAGGGTTGTGGGTTTTTTACTCAAAGCTAAGAAGTTCCTTCTACAGGCTGCAAGAACAAGGCACAACTGAGGACTTTGCAGAAAACCAGATCAGAACATGTGACCATTCAGATGAAGATGTGTGTGGAAGCCTTCATTGTTTTGTCTTACCCCTACTGAAGGTAACAGAAAGTCTTTAAGTAACAAGCTGATAAAATGCTTGTGTTTAAACTCATAAGAAGGTTAGAGTGAACAAAAAAGCTCGGTATTGAAATATTTGAACACTTTATTCTAATATTTATTGCCAAAAGTACTTCCTGTAAGCCCCTGACATTGAACTCCTTTGCTTTGTTAACTGCTGGCCTAACACAGAACAAAACCAACTGTGTCTACTGAAGAATGCAAGTATCAGGGAAGAGATGAATACATACACAACAATGAGACACAAATAAACCTGTCTGAAATAATTTCAATGCTTCCAAGCAGTGCAGGCAAAATTAAGGATAAAATAACTGAAGGGGAGGAAATAGGAGGATCACAAAAGTGGGAGGACTCTGGGTTAAGGAAGCTAAGGTGAATATCAGTGGGGTTCTGAAGAGTAATGAGAAGCTGGAGAGAATTTATGAATATGGGCAGGATCTCAGTATCACTTTCCCCACTAAACCAGTCAAACTTTGAAGCATGTCTATTCCTGGGATCCTCTCCTCATTCCCATGCCTCTCCCCATGAAGCAATTTGTAACAGTTTCCCTTCCCCATCCTCTTCTCCCATTAATGGCTGTATTCTTGCCTCTAATATATAGGTAAACTGTGGAGGGAAAAAGAATTTACACCTTCTACACAAGATCTGGTCTTGTGGTCATCTGGTTTAAGTCACTAGTAGTATGTTCACTATCAGAAATAAGAAACACCCTTTTTGAAGCATCAGGATGAACAGGATATGCTATATTTTCATTTACTCCATGTGTTAGAAACACTGCATAGTAATCTGAATCCCTTCCAGATACCCTGCAAGTAAGACTCTTACCATTGTAAGTAAATATTTCATTTGCAGAAGGCTGTACAACTTATTAGGCCTAACATAAATATATTTGAATAAACAATCATTTACACAAGGTGAAAATACACAGGCCAGTGGAAGAAGCATTTTTTTAAATCCATTAAATCCTAACTGACATGCACTGACATTTATCTATGGTATTTCCTTCAACTGTTCACATTAAAATTGGACTACAGTTACTTGTAGCCTTGCAATGTGTTAAAATTAAGAAGAAAAAAAGTACTTCTGAGAGCAGGTAATCTGGAATTAAATTAGTTTCTTTGCAGATCAGAAGATACGTACATAGCAGAATCTTACTGAATTATGCTGGCATGCTTCACTATTTAAGAAAGAGCAAAGGACAGTGAGACATTACTCACAGAATTGCAAAGCTATACCTCCAACTGAATCCAATCAAGAAGAGAGAAAAAAAAAATGAAAACAATTCTGATCTGAAGGCTCTCTCCTCTTTTTTTCCTTTTTTTTTTTTTTTTAAGCAGGTAAAAATAGAACAGCTTGGTGTGCCAAAAACCAGCTTTAAACACAGGCCTCATTCAAGACAGCAGACATTTTTTCACTGACTTCAATAAGCGTCTTTCTAACCTAGAAGGTACTGTACCTTACCTGGGATAAGTCTGCTGTGACTTGGTGATGGTGCAGGAGGTCAGATCAGTTACTGGACTAGGCACCCGCTGTTGTTTGAGGAACAGTGATCTTGACCCTTCTAGGTCCACCTTGAGAGAACAGAAAAGCATTCCAACCAAAATACATATATATATGTACTTCAAAGGGGTTAATTTTCCAAACCAGAAGAAAATACGAGAGAAATGGATTGGAAAGAAAATTAATGCAGAAAAAGACAAATTAATTTTATTTAAAATCAAAACCATACTGTGAAGAAGTACTTCTGGTTCAGTACAGAAATAAAGGCAACAATAAAAACCAACCCTACTTCTAAACTTAGGGATGGAGTAAATGAAGAATAGACGGAGACCAGTACCAATGATAGGTTAAGAAGTACAGAAATTTCATATGGGTTGCTAAAGACATAAAGCCTCAAATCCATGATAATCAGAGGCAAATATCTATAAGCTCTTAATAGAGATGCAGAAGAGCTGGAATTACTTCATAAATATTTTTTCTGAACTTCAAAAAAACCAGGATGGTGCACCCGTATCGTGTGAAAACGTGCTTTCCAGTCCATCAGTTGCAAAGAGAATGCTAAACTACAACCATGGGGGATAAATGTTTTTTAGTCAGGAGATCTAGAATATTATCTCAAGGGGGCCTGCAAGGATGCCGGAGAGGGACTCTTCATCAGGGACTGTAGCTACAGGACAAGGGAGAATGGGTTTAAACTTAAACAGGGGAAGTTCAGGTTAGCTGTAAGGAAGAAGTTCTTTACTGTGAGGGTGGTGAGGCACTGGAACAGGTTGCCTCAAAAAAATGGTAAATGCTCCATCCGTGGCAGTGTTCAAGGCCAGGCTGGACAGAGCCTTGGGCGACATGGTCTAGCGTAAGGCATCCCTGTCCATGGCGGGGGGTTTGGAACTAGATGATCCTTTCCAACCCTAACTATTCTATGATTCTATGATTTCTCCCCAGGAGCCTAAAATTTTGGCTCAGCAATTTTTTACTGATAGAAATTTTTGAATACATCCTGGCTTATGAGGGCACAGATAGAACATTAAGGTACCACAATTTTGTGCCAATAGTTTAAAACCTCTGTATGGTACACTCTGCAAATATAAGGAAATTCATAAGGAAAATTCATAAGGAAAACATAGTTTGGTGAAAATCAAATAAGGTAAATTGCCTTCTAGACAGCAGCTGAGCTGCAGCTGCAAGCCAGAAGAGGGTTATGACATGACATTGTCTCCTTCAAATACATGCAGGAGACAGAAGACCTGGAGTTCAACTTAAGAGAAAGTAGCTAGAGAGAGAAAAGTTGGAAGCAGCAATATTCTAAAACAGAAATTGACTGTAGGTCCAATAATCTCTTCTGTTAAAAACATGGCAATAAGCAAAACTGCATTTACTTGTATTCTTCTGAACTAGCTCTGAAGAAAATGAATAGCTTTATTTTAACCTTCATCCCTAGTGAAGAAAACACAACATTGTTAGCTGAGGATTCGGCTGATATAAGGAGCAGACGTGAGTTGGATCTGCGTAAAAGCTAGATGGATGATGAGCAGCCATCTCCCAACAAGCACAGAACTTAGCATGGACTAAAGAGCAGTCTGACAAGTGGGATGAACACGCAGCAGCATGTGTAACTCCACAGTGGCTGGTGCTGGACCAGCTGGTTCAATGTACAGGCAGAACCCAAGCAAAGCAAGAGATTCTGATTCAAGATGGGAGAAAAGGAGAGAGGTAAATGTATGCATCTGGCCTGACATGTTTTGGCCTAGGTCTGTGAAAGGAAGAAGATACGTCTTGTAAAGAAATGTTGCAAAAACCAATAATGAATAAAGATTCTGCATTGTTTGTTTATAGAATATCAAGAGCATCCTGCTAGATGCATTTTCAACTACCATTCATTCTGCAAAGCCCTACTGTGATTGCTTTAACCTTGATTTTGAGACAGAAGTAACAGTAATGTGCAAGCAGATTGGTATAGCCACAGTATCAAAGAAAGAATAGTGAAAAGTGTATTTATAAAGCAGTAAAATCACATTAAAACTGCTATGCAATAAAAACTACATTGTAGGCAGCATCTGGGAAAAGGGTATTCACAAACCAACAATATCCTGTTAAAACTCATGTGCAATAAAAGCATACGGTAGCTGAATTTGTACCAATTTTCAGACCAGGTCCTGGAAATGGATTTTTGACCTTTTCCAGTATTGCTACCTTCCACTTCAGATACTGTTCAGGAAGCACCCAGGATGCAGCTTGGTTTAAGAAATGAGTTTTTTTCCGCAATAATCAAACTAACTCACAAATGTGGACTGTTAACAATTAAGCAGCAAGTAGCCTTATTAAAAAGTACTCCTGAATCTAATTGAACTATCCTGATGGATAAAAGAATGAAAATAAGTGTCTGCTTCAAAAAACACAGCCTTCAAATAGCACATGATCGTATTTTCAAAAACATAGATGCAGGAGCATCTGCAACCAAACTACAGTCAGAATAACCAAGAATAAACAATGGTTTAGGATATTTTTCAGTGGCTAATAAACCAAACTTGTGAACTGACCCTAAACAATTATTTTGATTTTTCTTTTTGTCACCAAATTGAACATCCCATTACACTTTCAATTTATTATTTTTTTAAAGTGACAAATTAATCTTATGATACAATTCTGACATGAAAAATGTTTTGCATGTTTTGTTTTCAAAGCTTCATAATGTTTCAACTTTTCATTTTTTGCATAAACAATCAGCTGAGTTCAGTGCAAACTTCCAGCAATAGTTTTGATCTGTTCAAGAGTGCATTTTTTTAAGGAATAACTTATTTGATTACAATTTGAATGTCCTCTGTTTCATCTCTGATTCTTCCCTGTAGAAGTTATAATCTAAAATCCACTGAAGTCAATTGGAATTTCTGCATGTGAGTGAGCAAACGTCAAACTCCCCACTGCTCAGGCACTGTTATACTAAGGGAACTTGATATATAAAAGCAAGAAAAATTAAAAGTAAACACTGGAAAGTAAAATTAATATTTGTGAGAGCTTTGGTGGCTTAAATTCTGAGGCTACGCTGTAGCTGTAAACAAACCTTTCTTAAGGTAAGCTGCAAAACAGCACACACAAAGCAAACAGGGTACAATGAAGCTCCAGAAATATACTCGGAATGTACAAAACAGCAAGAAACAAGGAAGAAATGTTGTGGTTCAAGTAAGATTCTGTGGTGACACAAAGATACAGTGGAAGCTTTTGGGGAGACCAAGTGGATACTAGACAAATTATTTCCTTAGGGACAACATTTCAGTGTCATTCACCTCTCCTGTGTCTGCTAGCAAGGGACTAAGGGTGCTGATGAATGTCCCCACCCCTTCCAGGACAAAGCTCATGTGAAAGACTTGGAGCTTTCAGAAACATCACTGCAAAGGGCTGACTGACATTAGTGTAAGTGAAAGCAGGATTCGACCATGTTACTGCCCTTGAGGCGACCAGAGGACTGAGTTCTTCACATGCCTGCTAGATTTTGCATCTGACAGAAAGAAATCTAGGTTCCATGTGCTGCAGACCAAGTGTAAGTCTTTCCAGAGATCTTCCTGAACCCCAGGTAACAAATTATTTTATTCTGCACCTAAGGAGATTTTTGCCAGATTTGTTAGACTAGAGCAAAATTCACCACCACTACTGCAGATGCATCATGCTTCTTGTACTAATTGTCTTAATAGTTACTGTGGCCTATCTACCCTAATGTAATGTTTTAGCCCAAACCAAACCCTGGAAATTCACACATATTCAGTATGACATTGTAAGATCCTTCATTTAGTTCTTTACTAGAAACTGATCTCCTGTACATTACGTACATGAATGTGCTGGCCTCATGTTTTAAACATCTGAGATTGCCAGTTAAGCTTGTCCCTGATCCCATTGTTTCCTTCTTTCACATTAAGGTTTCTTTATAGATGAGCTCCCTACATGGGATATGTCTCCCACAAAAGTAATGTTAAAAAAAAAAAAGCTGAATTTTATTCCTCTAGTATAATGAGTTTCCACTATGGCACTTACAAAGACTCTGTTCTTACGTAAAATAAGCAAAAGGGATTAAAAGAGCAATGGCTGTATTTTGCATTTACTTATCTGCTGCGGCTCACAGCCCTTCCATGAATCACAGGATAAGAACTGAGCACAAGTTAGAGATAAGCAAAGACAGCTCTCAAAAGTCAGAGCACTGATCTTGAACTTCTTGAGGACTAACACTTCTACAAAGCTTAGCGGAACAGGCTCCCTAGTACAATTTGGGCTGTGACAGCCCCAGGTAAAGAAGCAAACAAAAAATAAATGTTTACATACCAATTTTTTCCGTACTTTGTAAATTTTAGAAAATGCTAGTCATGGATGAAATCTAAATTGCTTTTTACTTCATCTGAAAGAGACTGCCGATGTCTAAGCAAATTTTTTCTTCAGGGAAGGAAATACATTTTGGGTGTTGGGGGTGGCAGGTTTTTATTTGATCAGGTTGTTGATATTTGCTTTTACCTGGATGCTTCACAAATGGTCATGACATGAACGAGCCCTCAATGCAGCAGATTATCACCCCTAGTCCAGCATGGTTCTCGATGTTTAACATTAAGCACATGCTCAATACTCCCTTGAACTAATGCATTTTGACAGCTCAGGACACATTTCCCAGTTACAAGAAGGGTTGAAAATAAAGTGCTGGGATGAGATTTGGGTGTTTCTTTAACTCAATTTGTAATCCATTGGGTTTTTTCCACTGGGGACCAGGGAATTTTTTGGTATAAAGGGATCAATCTGGCATTTGCAGTGAAACCAGTGCATGTCTGCCTCGGTCTATGATAGTGCTGGTGATTGCAATTCTTCAGTACTGAGATGATTTCTAGATTATCAAGCTAGATTTTTTTTTTTCACTAAATATTGGGAACTAGGGAGGAAGGAGGAAGTATTCCTCAAGAAGACAAAGAGAAATGGTTGCTCTCCTCCCAGACTAAAGTACAAACTGAATACATTTAAAAGCAATGTAGTGGCTCAGGCCTCTATTTTTCTTAATTATTTCTCTTCTCATTGGAAAATCACAGCGATTTGATTGAAAATAATAATTAGGAAAGTTGCTGTTGTGTTTCACATCATGAGAAATTAATTTTGATTTTCATCAATCAGCAAGAGTGATGAAAATCAGTGAAGTAAGCCAGAATAAGGGCTTCCATGCACCACAGAAATTCGGTGTCGACTTGCTTCTGACATTAGTTATTTCTAGTGGCTAAACTTTGTACCAGTTCTCTGACCAGGAAATGACTGTATTGGGAACACGAGGTATTCTAAAATTGCACTGTTGTTTATCCATATCATACTGTTATTGCTGCCCAATTTGTTGACTAGCTTCACCTCAGGGTCTCTTTAATCACTTCTATTTCCCAATTTTCTCTTTCTCATTGAATGTGTGTGCTCAGGAGTAATGTCCTCAGGAGATAGCTGTCTGCATTTTTTTTCAGGTTGATTCTCATTTTGCATTTCCAGTGCATATCCTTTTCTCACTAGGCACTATTTTGTTCTACTCTGTCTCTATTCCCGTAATGTTTATAGCACCTCACACCTCTGTATCACCTACAAATTTTATTACTATTCTTTTTCCCCTTCTCCAAAATGCAGTATTTCCTTTTCAGTATTTCTTTATGATGATGCATCCTCCCCTCTATCCTCCCCACACAATCACAGATTTCTTAAAACAATGACTTAAAGGGATAATATTGTTTAATAGGAAAAATACTTCATTTACCTCCTTTACAAAGTAGTTTAATCATGTCTGCTTCATAAATTTGAAAAGTTTACAACTGAAAAATAGCAGTATGATTCAATACTCTGAAGTCTGGAAAACGTGAACTGGTCCACACTTGTAGCTGGTGCATAAAATAGGCTCATTTCTCCCTAGCAAGGCTCAAGCATCTTCATGGCAATGTCGTTATGGCAACGTAAAGCCTAAAGCAGATGTATTTTCTTGTCTGTGCACAAACCCAGGAACTGATGTTATTCATGTCCTTTCATTTTGTCATTGCCTTTTGTCAATGGATGCCACTGACTATTTTGAACTACACTTTCCTTTTCTGTGTTATAGCTGTGTTGGGGACCTACAGTGAAGAAAACCTCCTTTAGGGGATGATTTATACACTTCTGAAAGGGCTTTTTTGCCTCTGAGAATCATTAAAATGCTACAATTCATAAGCTGGGTCTGTAGTGTTTCCCCTTGACTATCTAAAGTACTTTCTCAGGGCTGCAGTGAGCAGCTACTCTTAATCCATTCCTATTTTTAAGACAGACATACAAAGGTTGCAGGAAAACGTATTTACAGTAAGATCAGAAAAAGTGGACCAGTATTTTGCTATCTGGCTACTAAACAGGCCACATCATGATTGTGTATTTTCTACCTTGCTGACCTTTGCTGCCTACCTTTGCTGCCTTCCCAGTCTTCTTGACGTTGCCTGGCCCACATGTATATTTTTCCATTATGAGATGATTACAAGTACTGTTTTTCCTTCAGTCTTACTGAAAATATTTGTATCAAATAATAGCACAGAATAATCGTTAAAATTTGTGCTAGGAGAATCTGGAGGCTTTATTTTTCTCTTGATTGCAAAAGAAATTTATAAAGTTTGGCAAGCTGTTCTTTATGCAAATGCTTTCTTTTCTCATCATCAATACAATGTCCTAGTTATTTAAGGGTTTGCTAGTACGCCACAAAAACCCATCGTTTGTTTGCACTTCAGAGACTGACAGGGATTATTTTTAAATTTGTAAGCAATGCAGTGGAGTGGTTGTGAAGTAAACACCTGGAAAGGAGGAAGAAAAAAATCTGGTCTTTCAAGAGGTCCAGCTGGGGCTGTGCGGAGCTGCTCTGCCAGGGGCTAAGGGAAGCTCAGATCCAGAAGCTGCTCTCTGCCCCTATACATTTCTCTGCAGGTCTGCTGGGCAATGGGCACAACACAGGGGTATGGGACAAGGCTGAGGGTCTGTATCTGACCTGTTCTCTGAAAAAGCAAATGGTGTAGCATTTACACTTGTATGGCATGTCTACTGTTTGATGTTACCTGTAAGGCCAGCAGGTATGCTCCAGCCCTCATTTACACAAAGATGAAGGCAACTGTGAACTCCTGACTGCTTTGCATGTCCATGGTTTATGACATCTCTAACAGATGTTATCAATACCATATATTTCAGCTGGATGTTGCTTACTCTCTACTGGCGTTCCTGAAGTGCTGACTCTATAATAGCTTTATATTTGTCAGGAAAGATGAACAAATAAACAGAGATGCTATTTATAAACCTAGATGCAGATATTATCAACCTCAGCACTACCCAAATAGCATGTTCCTTAATTAGTATAGTGGGGGAAACTTTTCCCTCTGGTGATTTCAAAATAGGCAAAAATACCCAGCAGAATATCACCTTTTCAACATTCCAGCAGCAACAGGAAACTGGTTGCTACAAAAGTGACAGTGGAATTCTGAGAAATATGGACAGTATCAAAACAAAGAGAGCTTTTAGGGAGATGACACAGAAAGGTGGGCCTGCAATATAGTATTGTCTCTCTGTTACAGGTTTTAAAAAATTAACAGGGCAAGTTACAGTCTAGCTGACACTTTGTAGGCAGACAGCACCCTATGGTAACCCACCACATCAGTTTATTCCAAGGACCAAATGTGCTGATAAATGCTACTCTAGAGCTGCATGAGACAGAGAAACCCCAGTGAAAGCAAAAACTAAAGCAGAATTACAGTAATTAAGTATGTAGTCATAAGGGTGGATTACTTTTGTAGAGTCGCTGCAGATAAATGGAGAACAGTTTACAAATATAGTGCAGCTGTGGAAAAAATATCCTTACACTCTGTCTGATGTAGTTTTCTACAGACACGGCACAGTTGGAAGCTACCACCTCTGTCTGGAAGCTGGCTAAGCACTTTTTAGGCTGCTTCCTGGGTAAAAGAAGACAAAGAAAGCAACAAGAGTCACAGAACTAACTTCTCCTCTGTATCAAAATTCTGCCTGATAGAGGTAGAGAATAACCCATCTTTGGGACTTCAGAAAACATTGTTAGTTAGATCTAGTACCTGCTGCTAGAATCATCATAAAGTTTCCAGTGGGAAGGCCTGTTCCTTGTGTCATGGGCTACGACGACCAAAAGGAGTTAACAGTGCCTCACTTATGTGTACATGATTGTGAAGTTGGCACATGCATGTCTCCAGCTGAAAGCTTTATTTTTACTCTTCTTCTTTGGCCAAACCTCTAAAAAAGGCTTTTCCAGTCTCAAAGAAAAAGCACATTCTATTGAAATAGAAGTCTAATGTAGAAAAAGTCTTGTGCACGCCCAGCAAACATGCTAATGCTATAGCAAAAAAAAAAAAAAAAAAGAGAGAGAAAAACCTGACAGATACAGTAAGCTATTATTAATGCGAAGAGGTCATGGAAGTCAAGATGAGCTCCAACTTCCTTTCCACTGGCTCTGCTCTAACTCACAGGACAGTCTCATAATCCATCTTTACATGATAGGTCTGGAAATACGAAGTCAACTCGTAAACTTTTGATGCAATTAATGGGCCACTTTATTCTGCTTCACATGATATAGAGTAATGTGTCTCCATGTATTGAATTAGAATTATGTCCATAAAGGTTAGAGAGGGTATTTCACAGCCCAGAACTTTTTTATTGCAGCAGATCTATTGGTTTACAACCATGGCTTTATACTCACTGTTATTCACTACTTCTGTCCTATGCAGCTTTATTCTCCTGGAGTAACAAGGACTCTTAATCTTTCTATTGATTGAGTTTAATGAAAAATCTCTTATCTAATGAAGGTAAGTAGGAACCCAATTATACATTACTTGCCTCTGTGCATGGGTAATAGGATAACACTAGAGCTGTCTGAAATTTTCAGATAATGCTTTTATAGGATTTCCCATACTCAAAGCAGTGTGAAAAGAAGTAATCCTCTTACCATCTCTGTAAGGGAAGTATTACTACTCTAACTTCACAAAAAAAACCAAAACAACTGAGGCTGAGAGAGCAAATCTTTCCAAAAATAAATGCCTAAAAATTAGGATTAAACTCAGATTTATCTGCTCCAGAGAGTGACCAAATTATCAAATTTCAACATTTTTTAAATCAGGCCGCTTGTTTAGGTGTCTGATGTTTTCAGTTTGCAGTTTATCACTTAGATTTGATGATCTGTACGGTGGTTTTCCATTACCACTTAACTACCTTCTTGAACAGTCACATTTCCAAGTTCAAAACTGGTTTTCAGCAATTTAGACAAATGTTTATATACTAAATTTGCCAATTCCATGCACATTAGGCTTAGTAAACTCATTCACTACATGGTATGAGGAACAGAAACAAAAGAATGCAAACACAAGAGAGAATTTGTAACCCTCAAATATGACATCTTTGCAGTGCTAGTCTGTATTTACACCCAATACTGGACTTCAGATAATATGGTCAAAATATTAATGCCCCACGTTAAACACTTACCAAAATTTATCTGTGTTAAGTTTAGTAAAACTGAATATTTGCTGTCAACTTGTGTATTGCTTTATTTCTCTTTTCCTGGCCTCTCCCAGAAACTTCAAAGGGGTAACCCATCGTAGCTCTGATTATTTCTGTAGTGCTATGCTGATTTGTTCCTGAGTTTGTAAGCACAACAATATTCAGTTGAACCTTATGAAGTTTTCTCACTTTGTTAATTCCATTAGGCTTGGATTTAAACTCAGTTTCTATTTCAACAATAAATCCATTTCAGTTTAAACTTCAGAGACAAATTAGAACTAATTCTATCTTACGAAAGGAAAAGCTTTAACATCTTTTCAAATCCAGACTTAATTTGCTTTTGATATATTAAACAAGTGTCTTGTTCACATTTTAATTTGGATTACGCTAACTTCATGCAATTGTATTAAATGCAGCAGGAAAACGCTCTTCTGAGCGTGAATTATTGCAATGCTATTTGCTTTTATTTGTTAAAGAAAAAAGAAAACAAAAAAGAATGAGTCATAAAACACTACCCCTATAAATCACAGATACCCTGACAATTCAACAGCCTGATTAAAACTTATGGAAATTAACAGAGGGGATTCTTGGCCAAGAAAGCACACACAAATTCAAAAGCTAGATGAAATAAAAGAACGGACAGTCCCACTGCCACCAGCGAATTTCCCTCTGCTTTTGAGAACTTTGGTTTCTGCATTAGAACAACCCCACAGTCCTCTTGTTTCACCTTCACATTCCTGAGAACAAATTTCTGAGTGCTGAGTTCCTTATGAAAATTATTGGTTTAAAAAGAAAATGTGGTATCTCATGTTTTCTGGCAAAGGGGGTTTCCAGCCCACCCACCCTCTCTCCTTTCTCTAGCCGTGATCCTTTGGACGACCATTCTATGATTCTATGATATTTTCCTCTTCCCATATGTTCCACACTGAAATTGGTGATGCCGTTCCCAATTCACTGCCATGGTAACCTAAAATTTTTCACTTTTTCAATCTATTTTATGACATGGCCCTAGATAAGACAAAGTGGTCTGCAGGATGCTAATCACCTGGAATACAATCGTGCTCTTGATAACAGCTGTGATGTTTCAAAGAAACAATTTAGGTTCTTTAGCCACTTTTAGGAGTATATGGATATCTGTGATGGTTATCCTGGAAAGACATTCCAGTTAGGTTGTAGGCTTAAATTTTAAACTAACAATAGTGTGTGCCTTTAATACAGTAGAATAGGCCAAACTGTTCTAACTTACTAACATGTAGAGAGAAAGGAATGTTCGGCTGATGGGGGAAGGAACTTCATGGGACTGATAACAAGCAACGAGACAATAAATAAGACCCAGGATGCCAGCCTTCAAGATAACAGAGTGGTGCTCAGCGTGGAGCAAGACTAGAATGGAACAGAACAGAAGCAAGGACATACCAACTGCTAACTCAGCACTAGGACCTTGCGAGTGTGTGCAAGCACTGAGGCCATTCAGTAAACACAGTGAGGAAGACTATCAGTGACCACCAAGGATCCCCACTCGGCAAGAAACCGCATGCATAATTAGGATGCAAATATTATAATTAGTTCCTGGGAAAGCTGTGAATATGCATGAGTATGCTAAATATATAGCCCAAGTATCCGGTGCGCTCACCTTTGTGAAACAATTTGCGTGTGTGCCCAGAGCTGCAATAAAGAATGCTGCTTTCTAAAACTCCAAATTGAGTCTTAGAGAGTTTCTCCGACTGACTTTTAAGGTAACAGGTCACTGTCCTGAATTAAGCCCTATAATATAGCTGTTGGTTTAGGTGCATTTTTTTACTGTCTTTTCTCCTTCACCAGATGATATGAATAAAACAAGAATTTGCTTGTGACTTCTTGCTGCAGCATCCTGGGCTACAGTAAAGCGCTGGTTCCCAACCAATGAAGTACAACTTGTTAGTGAGGCAAGGGAAGCTAAGGAAGATGCTGGAGGTATTAGAAAAGATGGTGACAGTAAGACTTGCTTCAAATAATTATACAGAACAGCATTCACTTCAGGAACATTCAAAATGATGCCACGGAACTAATACAGGAATACTAAATTTATTTGTTTGATTCAGGAGGAGTGATGGGACAAGGATATAATTTTCCGTTCAGTTCAGACAAGACAATCGGGTCAATGTCATTTTCACCAATCTGTCTCTCCTTGCCTTACCTCCTGTAATGCTTCAGCCAAATTTGCCTTCAGTTACAATCTGTGCAATCAACATAGAAATCAAGATGGAGACTGCAGGCTACAAATAATCCCAACAGGAGAGGACAGGATGAGGAAGACTGGGTAAATGTTGTTGAGGAGTGGCAGCCACTACGTGGCATGGAGGCTGGCAGACTGGTCCAGGAGCTGCTGGTTAGACAGTCCACGTCCTGCCTTTGGACTAGGAATGACTGCCTAGTAATTACCCAAGTAACTACCTAGCTGCAATCTGCCTATTGCTCTTCCTTCACACCGCTGCAACAGAATGTTAGCTGAGACTGGTAACAAGAATGCTAATTGGGGCTAATATTTTATCTGAGCTGCAGCAAATATGAATCTTGAGATAACATGGATTTCATCCCCCTCATCTCTCCGTGCCTGGCAGTTAGGAAGCAGCGGTCACCCACCTCTAAGTGTCTTGTCTTGGAGGTTTTTCAGGGAGAGTCAAATCCCACTTAGCAGCACACAAGACTGGCTACTCCAAGTAGTTGAAAAATTGCTTTTATCAATCAAAAATTGTAAAATTACTTCCATGAGGTAATTAAAGCTGTCAGCATTAGAACTTCTAGAAGTGATAGAGATAATAACGAAAGTGAGCTCTGATGACTAATGTGGCAGAAAGGGAGCTTTGGTTACGTGTGAAGAACTTTTTTTTTGGTTATGTGTGGAGAACAAGTTGTAATTGCTAATGTCCTGTTGTTGGAACATAAAAGGCCATGGATTTTAGAAAGACAGTAAAGCACAAGATGAAATGCACAGGAAGAAAACAAATGGTCCATGAGAATCATCTGTTGTCTGTGAGTAAATGGTTGGCAGCAATTCAGTTTGCTTACAACCCTGACAAGCATCTCTTTCTCTGCCAGAGCAACTAACGTGCATCAGCAGTAGATGAAGTAGTAGTACAAAGTGATTAAATCTCACTTTTCTTTCAGGAAATTGCCTATGATGTCTTGTCTCACAACTACATTATGTCTCATTATAAGTAAGTTCTGTCTCCTATATAGATTGGACTTGAGTTTAGAAGTCCCACACAGCATCTGCTGTTTAAGGTCTCCTATCAATATGCTGCAGATAACAGGAATATGTTAAATATACATTACTGGAAATTTGAACATTTTAAACCATGTCTTTGGAACAGTTGTTCTGTAAGTGGAAACATCTTTGTTTCTGTTTGCATGTTTTCTTTTCTGGAACCAGAGAGGCTGAGAGCTCCTTTTTGTCACTTTGCTCTTGAAGGTGCAGAAATTTTCTTAATTCAATTCCTCCAACCTAAGACAGCCACCACGATAACCTATAGAGGATGAAGAAATACCCATTGTTTTTAAAACAATATTAACAAAAAGAGAGATTCATATTGGAAAGGTGCAGGAGGATTCTCCTACCTTAGAAGGGATTTGGGAATTCAGTCTGTTCCTTGGAGTCCTTGGCAAAGCCACTTCTGCCTAGTGGCATCAGCAACTTTTAAAAGGGAAACTAGCTCCTCCAGGGAACCAAACCCAGCCATTGTGCTACAGGCATGTTGTAAAGGAGCTGAAACAACAGCCTTGAATCAGGCCTTACATATGGGCCTTAATATTCCCATATTCTATATGGGAATAGAACATTTTCTGTATCATATGAAACACGGATGTGATGAAGAGGATTAGGGATTTGGAGTGTGATGCTGATTTATTTTATATATTCTTTGGGATTTTTTTTTTAAATAAAGTAGTACTGCAACCAACAGACATGATCAATCATGTATCTTCCAAATATTCCTATGTCTGATTTCAAAGATAATTGTTCAAAGATAATTGAAAGGTACAAACTGACAGGTGAAGAAGGGACTTTAAATCTCTCTATTAGCGCTGTGCATTCCGGAACAGCCACCAGTGCCAGTTAAATTAAGCTGTACCTGCTGGGGAGATCTGTGATGCTCTTCTCCTAGATTACATTACTTAGAAGTTGTGAGGAATTACTGTAAATTAGTACTATACAAATGAGCTTTTAGAGCAGACTCCTATGTTAATAAGGAACTTCCACTTCAGATACTGAAAGGTTTTAGTAATCAGATCTGTATTTGATTATTACAGTATGGTTTTAAATGTAAAAATGATTTATTGTTTTCTGTTTTCTAGGCTATAAAGTACTTCAGATAGTAGAAAGAAGAAAGATATACAAAGTCTTCTCCTTCCCTTTGGACACATGAAATCTTAAGGCTTAACATTTCTCCCTAACAGAGCCATCTGTAGAAAATGTCACAGAGCAGCATGTTTTGCAAACCAGTGACTGCTGCATACATTCCCTTCAGCAACATGTATTTATCCTTGAAGGAATGCACAGTTCATCCAAAATGACCATAACCACTTAGGTGGAATATGCTACAGATGTTAATGGGGATGAACCCAACTGGATTTCACTTATGCACAGAGAAGTCCTTTAACAGTATTTTATGATTTTATCGTAATCAAAATGAAGTAATCAAAAGGAAGAAATCAAAAGGAAGTCTAGAAGCCTGAGAGAAGACTGTAGCATGGTGTGAAACCTATTTGCTCTCCTGCCTGCATGTGGAGGTTGCTGAGCTTCATTAGTGTACCTACCTGGAACATTCATTCAGACACAACTCCCTTTTGAGTACTGGTGATTTGAATTACTGATGATTTGAATTCTGCAGATCTCTGATGAAAACTTTATTCCAAACCCTAGACAAGCACAGGCAAAATAGTCGTGCCCCAGAGGATAACGTGAAGAGATGAATGACAAGGCAGAAAGGTACTACCTGAGTGTGGCACAAGGCAAACAGCAAAACTTCAGCTGAAACCTCCCATTCCCCAGCCTGACCACAATGCCGAGCCCAGGAGCTATTTGTAGGGCACTCTAAAGCTTATTCAACATTTCCTACTTCATAGTACATTTCATCAGAAAAAAACAAATATTCCCCCAGTACTCCATCAGGAGTCCCTGCTGCTCCTCATACAAGCCAACTCTTGGGCAATTTTGGCTCTCCTCCTGGGTCTGGCCAGTGACAGGATTTGATCTTTCTTACACAAAGGAAAATGGAACAGACAAAAACAAAAAACCAAAACCACCTCCCATCCCCCCCAAAAAACCCCAATAAAACACAAACACATACACACACACAAAAAAAACCCCACCACAAAAGGAAAACCCCTCCAAACAAACAAACAAAACCAGAAAAAAGAAAAAAGAAAATAAAATGCTTTTTGGAACTTCTCATAGCTAGTACTTCTCTGAGAGTTAAAACCATAGAATGAAATAAAGAGCAAGTGGTGAAAGACTTGTGCAACATTTTTGTCCATTTCCATTTCAATGGGATGGATTTACATTCTTACCTGAGTTCCTGACTGGTATCTCGGACCCAGAATAGCTGTACTGTGAAGGGGGAACCTGGCGATGCTGCATGTTGTGAAGAATAACTACCCTCCTGGTTTGCCATCAATAAACCTTTCTTAAAGAGACAGAAAACAACAGTGTGCACTATCAACAGAGAAATATTTAAAATTTATTGACTGATAGGTGTAAAACCATGCTCACATGCTCAGTGGCATTTTAGATAGGGGAAATCTGGTGTTACATTAGCTACTAGCTATAGTAACATAAAAAATGTTTGTAGGATCCTCCCCCAACTTCATCTGTCTCTCAGCTGTTTTCCATAAAAGCACAGAAATCAACAGCAGCATGTTTGATGTAACCCAGAGTGGTCTGAAGATCCAGTACATGGGATCAGCTCAGTCAAGTGTGATTGTAAAAAGCGTAAGTAATTCATGCAGCACTTATTATTCCCAAGTTTTGCTTGTCAACCGGGAAAAAAAAAAAGTATAGATCTGAAAAGCAATCAGGCAGTTTTCAGACAGACAAATCTTGCAGTGGTTCCATTCCTCCCCTTACCCTGTCAGTTTAGATTTCTTTTCTTCACTCTCATTTCTGTATTTTTCATATCTGTAATTCTAGCATCCATAAGAAGGGCAGCTGTTGCCACAGGAAGTCTATTAAATTTTATGGTAATTTCTCTAGTACATACACAAATGTTTTAACTATAGCATTATGACAGTATTCTCTGATGGGCAGAGATGATAAATTGTAAATCCAGTATGATGAAGCACATTTAAAACACTAAGGATCACAGATGTTAACTTGCAGACCCCTATCTGAGAGTTTTGGTCTACGTTTTCAGATGGCTTCCCTTTTTCAGACAGATACAAGTATTTTACTTTGTATTTTACAGTTAGTTAATGGCATAAATCCTTTTGCATTAATAGCTCAGCATCTAAACAGAATTTTTTCCATATGACCAGTAAGGATATTGTAAATGCTGAAGTTTAAATGGGACTCCAGGGGAAACTTGAGAAGTCCATGGAAACTCTTTAAGTGTTCCTAACCACACAGAAATCACATCTATTTTAGCAACACTGGGGAGTAGCCATTAGGGGAGGACTGAAAGAATTTTAAGAATTTGTCCTGTCTTTATTTTTCCCCAAGCATCTGCTTATGTCCACTGGTGGAAAGGGGATATCGAGATGTGTGGACCCCTGTAACAGGACGATGCCTACGTTCTTCTAACTAGCATGCTGGTATTACTTAGCCTGCTTGCTTTTTACTAAGAGCTGGCTTTCTGGAGACTGGTCTTCAGTCATTAAAAAGGAATTATATGCATGCTGTCAAACATAATAGAACAGGTAACACAGGAAGTTCACAGTCCTGATGATAAGACATCCATAGCATCAAATTGTATCGCAATACTTCCAGACCTAAGACCTGGCTAGGTGCTGTCAGAGAGCAGGAACAGCTCCCACCTTTGAGTGCTTACCTCAGTGAAACCTTGCTTTAGGTCAGGGCAAGCCACCGGCACACTCTGCTTGCCATTTGGCAAGGCAAAGATGCCCAGGCAATAATGACACTGCAATATGCTCTACGCAATCTGACACGGTCTAAGATGTGATGAGGTATCGTGCATTTACCTCTTTGATCACAGGTTGCTGCTGAAACCAGGCAGGAACAATGCTAAAACTGTCCAGGCTGTTTACTGTTAAACAGCTAAATCAGCCTTTCCTCCTTCTGCATTCCCTCCTCCTTAGCTGAACAGAGAGTTGGAACTATTCCCTCTCCTACTTATTTCTCCTTTCTCTCAGAATATTGGTATCTACCAGGTAGGCAAGGAAGTTTGTGGGCAGTCATCTTGTCATGAAATAGCTACCTTATATTTTCACTTGGCATCAGCTAGCACTTCACAGAATGAACTATTTCACATGTCCTATGTCTGAGACTGCCCAGGACAGGCACCTGAGGTGAGAAGCTTTCCTCTATAAACTAACTACTCATTATCATGCCTACGGGGAAAAACCCTGCTAAAGTTCTTAACACTGCTACATAATAAATCAAAGCAGAACAGGAATCATATTTTGCAGAACATAAATATTATGTAAGGCTTCCAGGGCTGCTGTAGTACAAATGACAGCCATGAGTACCAGTGTCTTTGTAACATCCCTGAAAAGGTGACTTGTTAATGCAGCTTTCTATTTTAAGACAATTCTAGCAGTTATTTTCCCAGCTCCTACTAATGTAAGTGGCATTACACAACAGCAGTTTAAGATTAATCACATTTATCAGACATACACGTTCCCTGATGCTTGAGAAAAAGTCTCTAGTTTTCATGTTGTTTCCCCTACCAAGTTGCTGCTTCTAAGTGTTGGATCAGGATATTAGTTCTTGGATTTGAGTGCTGCTAATAAAGGGTAATAAACTTCATCTTGGAAATATTAATCTGTGTTCATATGTCAACTTTAGGTTTCTATCTGGTAATCTGATTTCCTGTTTCTACACTCCCACATGGTCGAATGCCAAGGTTGCTAAACTAATGGCCACACCTGCATTGCCATTTGCTCCACAGCAAAGCGTTTCTGAGTGTCGGGGGCATGAAGAGAAAAACAACACTGAAGAGAAAAACAACACTTTTTTACTATGAATAATATACTGAAGAATAGCATACCTGATTTTATATAACCGCCATCATTGTTTATCCTATATTCAGTCAAAGAAATATACCGTCATTCACAGAGAAGAAGAGATTTCTGATTTCAAAATCTTAGAAGTTATGGTTGTAATCACTTACTCCTTCTTTCTATATCTCACTTAGAAGGGCTGGAATATCTCCATTGCAAGGCTGGTGCGCCAGCAGAATGCACTTCACGTGGATTTCACTGGCATGACACACATGCATGACAGAGAGTTTGATTTTAATTTATGAGTAAAGAAACAGGATGTCTCAGGCAGAAAAGTTCTAAGTATTTTCTTTCAATTTGTATTTTAATATACTTTATTTCAGAGTAAGATTATACTTAAATGGAGATGAAATTAAGATATTATGCAGTGAGACATGAAAATGAACAGAGATTAAAAGGCAAGACTATTTTGTATTGCATTGGAGGATTTTTTTTTTTTAGTTATTTTTTTTTTTAAATAAACGTATTCCCTGCCATGTTTTGGGGAAAAAAAAGAAAAAGTAGTAAATATCTACAGAAATCATACCAAACCTCTAGCATACCCAGAATCTCTGCTCTCAAGATGATTCAGAGATGCCAGGAAAAGGATTGCTATAATTTTACATATAAGATTTTAAATTACTATGGTGATGCACACTTACATAAAATCTTAAGTTTTCCCACTAAATTATTGAAGGTTTCTGAGTTCTTACTAACCTGACTCCTAGGCTTGCTTCATGAATCAGGGTTATGAATAATTTCTGGTTCTAAATAAAAGTAGACAGGCCACTGCTGTCACTAAGCCAGACTTCTCATCAGCGATTTGTAATGGTGGGTCCTTCCTGTAACTGATACCACCTCCTAACCTTTGAGGTGATTTGCTGTAGGGACAGAACTTTCACACCCTCCTCCCTCTTGCCCAGGAAGATTCCCAAAGTATTAATTTCAAGGGCTGGATGGCCATAAGGTAAGGGACCTTAGGACTGTATGCAATAAGAAACACCTTAGGCCATATATAGAGGACCTGTGGGTGTTTTGGCCTCTGAACAATGATTTCTCTTTTTGTAACACAGTCATCCTAACTTCATGATTAGGCATCTTTCTACCATCAAGCACCATTGCTATGTGCACCAAGAACATAGAAATGATTCACAAGAGTGCATAAGAAATCACATAATTTAAAACCCCTGTGGGAACTTCAGTTTGGACTAAAGATTCGCATTGTGAAAATTTTTATTCTATTAGTTTTTCTAACAACCCAGCTTTCAATTCAGTATCGACCCATCATTAACTATGTGTCAATAATTCACATGGAAACATGCTCAGAGTTTCTTCAGGACAAGGCAGGATCAGAAATGGGTTTCAAAACCACAAGCACTAACTGATCACATTCCTCACAGCCAAAGTGAGCCACATGGTGTGAAAATAAACCCTGAGACTAAAACTAGAATCCAAATTTGAAAATTTTCTGGCACTACAGCTTGATCTTTGTTCTCCAGAACAAAATTAGTGGCCAAATGGAGGCTATAGGCACCCAGTCAACATCAGCATTATTCGGTTCTTAAAAAAAAAGAAATCTGTTTCTTTTTGCAACAACTGTCTCCATATCTGCATAAGCGCTGTACTGGTCTGGCCCTGCTGAGCTTGCAGCTAGACAGCCGCAAACAATAGCACCAAAGGAGGTGTGAATTTGCCACCCACTCCTGGGCTGCTCACTTTAGAGCCTGTTCATTTACATGCTAATGCTATTAACAAGTAAGCAAAACGCAAATGGTTTTGGTTTTTTTTTTTCCTTAAGGCAGCTGGGCTTGTTTTGGGCTTTTGACAGTACAAACACACAAGGCAAACCAAAAGCCAGCATACAAAACAAAAGCAACCCAGATGTCCGGTGCCAGTTTAGAGGAATTAAGAAAAAAAGAAAAAAAAAAAACAAACCCCCAAAAAAGCAGCAAAGAAAAAAGTGTTTTCTAAACTGCTGCTTCTGAGCTTTTATCTAGATTTAATGGATACATTAATTCAATTGATGTGCAGTTTAGCCAGCCGGCAACACATTAATACCTTCTACAAATGATAGGAATTGCCATTTTTCCCCACCCTGCAGAAACATTACCACAGATGTGAGCTTTTCCCTTCTGCTCTTTTCCTTCCCTCCATCCCCCTCTGTGTAATATTTTAGCAAATAATGAAATGTACCACATGTCTCCAAACAACCAGGCACAATAATGCTAATGGGGAGCTGCTGCTGCTACTTCGCTGCTGTTTCCTCCTTAACTTTGTCAGTCTCTGAATGCAATTTTCTTTGCTTTTTAATTATTTGCCAGACAAATATCAACATGCTAATGGCTTTCAAACGAGTATCCAAGAACATATTGTCTTTTAAAAAAAAAACAAACCAGATTTTTTTACCTGGGATGGGCATGATGTCCAAGGATAGGGATAAAAAGCAGCAAAACTGGGTGTTAGTAAAAAGGGATGTGGAAATTCTTACAGAAAGGAAAAAAAGGAGGAAAAAAAGGAATGAATGCAAAAATAATGCAAAAGAAAAGGAAAAGACAGTAGTGGAAGGGAAATCTGACATATAGAACTAGGCTCCTGGCTGGTGCCCATGGCAACTCCATTGACAAGTTGGTAAAAACTATTCTCTCTTTTGATTGCTTTCAAGGATAATCCTTGTTTCTCTTTCCTGGGAACCATGACAGATTTCTCTCTTTAGGGACCGTGCAGGGGTTTCTTTTGTAATGGCTCTAATAAATAATGGAGTGTTAATGTCCTCTAGGATGACTAGCTGTGAAATGTGACCTGTTTAGGACACATTTTCACACTCCTGTACAAGTAAGGCATTTTGTGGGAAGATACCTGTATCTTCAAATGCTTTATATAATGTATTTATGATATTTTAAAAATTCTAAATGGAATCCAGCATTAAGAAAAATTTCATTTAAGGGAAACCAACTTAAATTGCTCCACTGAGCATCAGCATGTGGTATTCACGGTTTCTAAATTTAAATAAGGTTTCCATATGCTCTGTTGTTCAAGAATCTTGGGGAAAACTATAAGAGAGCAAGAGAGAGGGGAGGAGAGCAAGCACACACATATTTATGCAAGGTTATGCTTTATACATGGGATACTTTTGAAGCAAACACAGGTCCTGCAGTGTGCTGGTTCTTTATTTGAGACACATAGGCACACATCTCTACTTTGATCCAGCAGTTGGGTCTGGACCTGGGAACACCGCAATGCCAGGTGGCTTCCCTGAGGCCCGCCCAGCACATCAGGTGCACTGTCATTCCATTCCGCCCAGAGACAGAGGAATGGGTTTCTTCCTCTCCTAAACGAGAAAAAATCCTCTTCTCAGCAAAAATCATGCAACTAAGAAGTCAGATAAATAGCATTAACAACCACAGATATCTACCAGGGATATCGCTGAATCACAAACCGAGGAAAACCTGGTCTTTAGTTCTACCAAATGAAGACAGGCCTTGGTTCCAGCATGTAATTTAAAACTGCTTCAGGTACTAAATTTGTTCATTCAAAAAAGTGGCACTTGCAACACTCACTAAGTATTCCAATTATATTGCATTCTTTGGGATGAAAAAAAAATAAAATTATCAAGACTGCATAAAATTCCTTCAGATAGGATCTTCACTGCTGTTGGTGAGGGAAAGCCTAGCCCTCAAGCCTCCTTCCTAAACATGTTACACTGTATCCTTAGGTATAAGGCGAATCAGGCTCTTTTGGAACAAGAATGGAATCAGCCCCAGAAAGGAAGGATCTCTCATAGGGACCTGTTGCTCTTATTTCCTCACTGAAATATGAGCAACAAATTTAGCATTTCCAGTGACTCTTACCACACTAGGCAGACAGAGGAAAGAGTGCCAAAAACTGTAGAGCCTTGTAGTAGTGAGTGGAAGTCAGCATGATAAAAGGCACTCAGAAATCCCAAGCAGCATGGACAAGACATATAGCTCCAGCCCAGAAGAGGAAAAATATAATGGAAATAAGTATAAATATACACAGTTTACATGATAGTAGTAAGGTTTTATACTGGCTTTAGACTACAAGTTTTTAGTATATTTAATGGCCATCTGGAAAACAGCCATGACACAAATGTGGTGATACTATATAATGCAGAGGACAAACATGTCTAGGAGGACACAGAGGAGCCCAAGAAAGCTAGGCAAGAGAAGCATGACAGCAGATGGAATTGCTTGTTAGTAAAAGCAAAGTGATATATAACCAGTTAACTTCAAACTATTTGCACTGCCTGTGCATTTGAATGAGTTAAGCACCCAAGAAAGCTAAGAGGACACCATTAGTGACAGCTCCATGAAAACCTCCTGTCTCTGTGCTATAGCAATTCTCAAAAACCATTTCTCACATTGGGGTTGGTAGGAGCACGTAGGTGTCTTAGGACTCTAAAGCCTTTCCTTTCAAAGCCCTCTGAGAATGGTTAAGAAATGGGCTAGGAAAAATAGTTCTGCAGCTTTGTTATGTAAATCAGCATTGCACTTCTTTGCAAAAAGAAGTTCATTTTGTTCGTTTCTTGTCATCGGCAACAGACACACACATGAATTTGGGGGGACGGGACTGAAAACTATAAAAGGATCAATTTAGATGATTAGAGGAATGCAGACATTTCCATATGAAGGAAGACTAACAAGTCATGGGGCTAGTCTCTATGTTCTGTTTGTACGACGCTCACTATAACGTTACACAAATGACAATAATAATGAGCAGTGGGAAGAGACCAGTACTGTTCCAATTAAAGAGGATACCTCTAAACAAAGCTGTGATACCAGGCGACAAAGTACTGTGCAGATAGGCTGTGCGTTTTTATAGGCCTGCTTACAGCATCAGATCAAGGAGGATGTCTAAAAGCAAAAAATGTAAAACTGATACAATGCGCTGCATAATGAATGAACCCATTGCAACCATCACTGAAGGCAAGGGCTCAATGAGGTTTGAAGAGATGTACGTTTTTACAGTTACGAAATTCATACCTCTTTCTAAAAGTCATAAAAAAACTTTCCTAAACACAAGTATAAATACTACAGATAGGACGAAGGAGAAGCACCTCATTCTTCAAGTGCTAGTTCAAGAAGGCAGTCACAGATTAGCCTCATTTTTACTTGTGGATATTTCCATATAGATCATGATGATAACTCACTCAAAATAAGGCAAAAACCTAAGCAGCCTGTACAAGCTGATGACTAACTGATGAGAGGGCAAAAAGCACTTCCAGTGTGGACAGCCCATTGCTCACACTGTCACTGCACTGTAAGTCTAATTTATAGGAAGATTTTCTTCCCTCACAAGCCATAGCAGCTCTAGTGACAGAATATTTGACAAGATGGAGAGCTTGGATTAATTTTTTCCTGAATGGGTTTAAAAAAGAATTTGATGAGTGGTAACAGGTTTGAGAAAACATGCTTGCTTTTAAAGCAGAAAGAGAAGAGGTTAGACAAGGATGGAATACATAGCCTGGAAAAAGCAGATGGTGTGGTGGTTGCAATGGACCATCAGAAATGTCTTACTGCAGCTGGGATGCAAATGATGTGTGTCTCAGCAGTCCTACCTTTTAATAGAGGTGCATCTGACAACTGTACAAAAAATATGCTTGGTTTTCCTTACAGGCCTTTTTCCTGCAGTGTAGCCATAACAAATGACTACACAGTCATAAATTACTTGAGAAAGTTGAGTAATATTTAATTTAGTGATTATTAGTGATGGCTGTTAAAAAGATTTAAAAAAAAAAAGAATGAAAAGAAAGAATACAAACGTTGTGCTCTTCAAAAACAACTGATAAAACAACCAGTGAGTCCCATTTTCAAGCAATTTTCTGCAACCACCAGGGCTTGAAACTTTTGTTTCTAAAGGAAGTTGAGACTCCTTATTCAGCTGCTTGAGTACAAAACCTGACACTTGAAATAAAATGTCAAATATTGCAGCAATTTTAAAAAACCCAAAAAACAACAAAAAACAAACAACAAAAAACCAACAAATGAGTTCTAATCACTGGGATTGGCATCATTGTACTACTAGAGTGCTAAAACATGCTTGTATTATAGCCTCTTCTAGTGGTGAGAGCATTTGTCTGAGAACGATGAGACAAGATCTGTTTGTGGCTTTGGGGCAATTATAAAAACTACCTGTAGAGTTGCTTCCCACTTTTATTTAGTGGAACAGCATTGAGTCTGCAAATCTCTACAACTTTTAGTAAAACTGGCCTGCCATTTCAGTTGGGGCTGTATGTGTAACTTCACTACAAATAACATTGAGCAAGATACTCCAATGCCCTACTTTTTAATTCCTTGTGAGAGTAACAAGTCACAGGTAACCTTAGCCAAGGTTCTAGTGACAGCAAAGAGAATAAGGGTTCAGAAATCTCAGCAATGGATATTGTGTGTAGGCAACACACGTCAGTCCAAATGTACTCTTTCCCTACTCCTCCTCTGCTCCTTGGAATTGAATGCAAACGTACACGCAGACATACATAAATACAGACATCATGGTTTAAAGCATCAGGTCCATCATTTCAGTCCAGGGAATATTATTTTTAACAGTCTACTCACAGAAAAGACGTACTTAAGCAGCTTCAGGGTCTGCCCTTCTACCTTCTCTTTAACATTTGGGAACCAAGAAAAACTCAAACAGAAATATTGTCTAGAATGTAGTTCCCAAAATACATTTTCAAAGATAGATTTAAAGATCTTTTAGTATCGGCCAAGCTGTGTGGGAGGGCACAAGCAGGACAGTAACATGGCTCATGGGAAAGGGTGGGAGATGAATTTCCTATGCAAATGTGGAACATGACATGGATGGGAAGGAGGAAAGAAATTAAGCACAAATACCTCTTTTTATCCCCAGAGCTTCATACTAGAGATACTATTTATACTGTTTGTTCCATAAGGAAATCTATGGAAAGTAAAAGGAAGAGTTTCCAGCCTTTCAAAAGATAAACAGCTTGCTAAGTGAAGGGGAGGAAGTGTTAATAACTTGCATGCACATAGCTTTAGCACACGATTCTTTAATGCATCATTAAAGTAATTTCCATGACATGCTAACATTGTTCCTTTAGGTGCTGCTTCACAAAGACAGTATTTCAAAGATGGTATTTCTGTTATAACCCTCATACAACAGTAAAAAAACCACCTGCCAGTCCTAGAGATATACTAAGTTATGATTTGAATATCAGTAATTCAGATCTGTGTTTAGAAGCACCCGAGAGTTATCTGAGAGCACTATTCTTCAGGCATTGATTGCATTTGGACTGTAAAATAATGCACTGTTTCTGCTGGACTAAGCTTTAAACAGAATAACAAACCTGCTTTAGGATATACCAATTACAGACTCCCAGGCACTGAACTGACTGATATTGTAACACACAGATAATCTGCTTTTCCTAATCTTTTCTTGGTAACCCACACAAAACCAGAGCTGGTGGCAGAGGTGCAGAAAGGGGGGTCAAATACACAGACACAGAAGCAGCAGTCTATGCGATAAGTGAGGGGACTGGAGTTTGAAGGAGAAATAGGGAAAAGGAGACTCTTACCTCACTTGATCTACCTATAAATATGTATAATTTACACTCCCTTTTGATCAGTTGTTCAAAAGTTTGTAATTAACAGATAATTTAAGAGTTACAATTGCAAAATTAGGAGAACTCAGACGTGTCAAGAAATCAAAACTGGGCATTACACTATAAGCTTCTGCCTTGCTGCGTTTAGGCTAGACATTACCTTTACAAAACAAGAACAGTGCTTCACACTTGTAGAACTTCCATAAACGGAAAACCTTGAAGTACCAGGAGGTGAAAGGAAGTACTCAAGACTTCAACTTCATGCTACAAAAAAAAATATTGCTTTCTGCAGTAAAGAGAGACCTAGACCTGCAGCCGTGAAGAGTCTATGAAACTACTCCTGCTTTGTCAAGAGGAGAGTCACAGGAACCAAAACTTGTTGGCCACGTGGGAGGTCCCAGGAATGAAATTACCATCACAGAGCCTGAGGCCCTGCAGGTACTACAGGTGATTAACTTCCTACAACTGCAGGCTCACTGACCCCTGAATAGCACAAAGCCAGCAAGAACAAGTTTGCTCCAGTCTTGCAGCTTCTTTCGTAGTGTGTGGCACTTGCGGAAGCCAAGTGATGTTATGTCACTCAAGAAGTGACTGCAGGACTCCCACGGACTTCCCCCTTCCTCCATGCAGGTGCCTTTTGGCCTTTGAAACTGCAGATGGGGGCTTTAGCTCTCAAAAGGCTGTTAGGCTGTCAGAAATCTTTGTCAGAACTGTAGCAAAATTCCCCTAGCAATTTCTTCCTCACTCCCTCTGGCCCAAGGCCAGGCTGCATTTCTCCCTCCTCATTTGACTCTTTCTAGAGAGCGAGCTAGACATCCGCTCCACTTCTGTCGCCCTAGCATAGCTCCATAAACCCAGCTCCCCTTTTTGGGTTACACATCAGCTCCCTTCCAAATGCAGTACTAGGACAAAATCACATCCGCATGTGACAGAGAAGGAAGCGGTTTCTCTGCTGGGGTATTTAAAATCCACTCCAAACTTCAAACGTGTCTGTCAGCAATAGAAATAAACCCAACCTTTTTCCTCTCCAGGCAATCGAGAAAGTGTGAAGGTGTAAAGACGTGTATCTTTAGCATGTAAAGGCATCTATCTTTATCTTCCCACAGAAAGCAGGACTAGATTTCACTAAACCTACCACCCTGACACACCCCAGCTTTGTGCTGAATGCGGCATTACCAAAACACTGTCGCTCTAGCAGCAAGGTGTGCTTAGTTCAGCTGATCTGACTCTTGTTCTGTGGACAAAATTGAAGAAGCCTGTAAGTGCAAGATAGAGATTGAAGCAAGTAGCTGGACTCTTGTTTATGCTACAGAAGTACAACAGGATGAAAACACAACTCCCTGCGCTCTCAGTGCCCTCCAGCCGAGCTCCCTTCAGTATATGGAATAAGCCATTAGTCATGAACTGTTACACTGCTCTTGCTAATATAATCAAATACTGTTATTTTGTACATGCCTAATATTTGGGGGGAATATTTTATTTGTTGAGATAGAAACAACTGAGAAAACAAACTTTTTTTTCCCATAAAATCCCACTGAAGACTAACAATGGAACATCTGCATATGGGTCAGTGTTACCACCTCTGCCCTTGTTCATAATCAGCAACCACCTCTGCCACAGCCAAAATACCGTTATTTATAGGAATGTAGAAAACTTGAGCTAGGGGCATTACTCAACAAGTGAGATCAGAAGTGAGCAAAACCCACCATATGTTCCCCAGGAAATCTCATAAATAGGAAGAAATTAACTCCCCAGTTCAGCAAAACTCTTTATACTTGAATGTTTTGAGGACACTTGGAAAAGACAAACCCTCCAGTGGCATGGAGCTGCCTAGCACTGGTCAGCACTTAGTTTTGTGACAGTTTACAGAGCAAAGCTACTAAAATTGCCAACATTGTTTCGTGAAACATCCTGTACATCTCCCAGTCCAAGATGATATTGCTCATTTGCTGAAGCAGGCAGGTCACCTAGCAGGTTACCATATTGAAGCCTGTAGAAAGAAATACAGAACAAGCTTCTGCTTTACTTTTCTAGCAGGAATGCCATTCACAGGGCCTGTGGAAGCAGTATCTTAATAAACAAACAAAACCCCAAATTAATAAGAGAACATGGTAACAAGCTTTGCGTCTGACATTTCTATACTGTATGTAAGTAAATGTTAACTCAAAATGTCTTGGTCTTGGCAACATGTTACCCTATCAGTGGATGATTTGATGTGTTCTTTCCTTCAACAGCTGAGCAGGCAGTAAACAGGGTGTACTGAACTTCTATCAGCTTGAATTTCTCTGCAACTCAGAAGGATACTGAAACTGCTATCCACCATGCATACAGATTTTCTAATAAAATACTCATCACTGCTTCTCATGAGCAGGTTCAATTAATTTGGTAGAGTGGCACTTCAGCTCCTTGATGAAATTTAGTAGCACTTAACAATTTTAGAAATCTTAAGAACGAACGAGGGGGAGACCAAATGGTTTATCTGCCTTTGTCAGCCCATGAAAATGATAACATCCTTCCTAAAACTCTCCAAAGTCTAAGGTTATAAACATAACATTTAGTCTTCATCTGCTTTTTGCACTTCTGTGTTGCTGGTTTTTACAGCAGTTCTGTAAATATTCTCTGTAGACTTCAAAGGTGATTTATGAGCTCAGAGTCGTGTTCAGTGCTTATGGTATTCATAGCCCTAAAAATGAAAAGCTGAGCATGAGTGATGGATGTAATCTGTTAACAGAACTTAAAAACTATTTGTTTTCCATTTTAATTTCCCTGCACGGTCATAAATTGGAGCAAAACTGATGCAATGACCCAGATATCACTACTTTCCCAACTTCATAATTTTTATCTCCTGATCAAAATGGCTGCAATACAGAAAGAATCTTTATGTGTTTTTCTATCAAGTTGCTATGACAGTCATTTGCAACATAAATACTAAAATGGCCATGTCAAAGGAAAGACGTTATTATTTTTACTGTGAACAGAATTAGGCATAGCTGCGAAAATCTTTATTCCTCAGCCTTTTCATAAAATTAGCTCGCTTTGTCACCTGGTGTCCAATTATTCCTCAGCACGATAAACTGCATCTTCCACAAAGAAGATAAAAGCTGACTGAATATCTTAACTTGAACGTTTCTCTTTTGGTACCTCTTGGTAACATGAAGGTACAAACAGCCACACATACTTCTCTGTCCTGCACAGGAAGCTTCCTGTCTGTCTACAAACAAGGGCTCATTTCTATTGCTCTGGATATATCGCAGGGAATAGTAAATACCACTGCCAATTTCTGCCCCAGGAAGTATTATGTTTGATTCTAATTATATTTCTAGCACTTTTTAGGACTACAGCATGTCTAATTATTAGTGCAAACTGAGGGTATCAGGAAGGAATGCCCCCTTGACATCATAAGCACTGCAAACCAGCCAAGTTAATCCCGTTGTTCCCCACCTCCGCACACGCATCTCATGGTATTGATTACTGCCAAAGGAAAGGACAGATTTTGTAAACCTCTCGTAGGCACTGGGGCAGCAAGTAGTGAGACTGGGAAAAGGTGCCTGCGGAGATGCTTTATTGGAGGTCTCATCAGAGCATTCTCCCAGAGGAGAGAAGCATGTTATGACTGGAGACATCACTGAAGACCTGCAGAAACCTGGTGAAAGCCCTCTGGACTGCTCGAATCCCCTGTTTCCGCTATACAAGTAGAGAAAATGCCTGAAACATTGGACAGTGAATGCACTGCTGAAAGAACATGCTCCTCTTGTAGGCTAATGCTGGATGCACAATGGATGAAAATTGGGAGAAACTGTTTTTACGGTTACCTATTTATCCATTGTTCAACTCCCCACTGCTCTCGTCTCCTGGCTCAGTCCCTGCAGAGGATCCCAATTTTGGTAAACACAAACTGAAAAAAGTAACAAAACTTACCAACAAACAAACTGGAAAGACTGTTGGAATAATAAAGCAAACATTAATTCTAAGAATAACTGTCAATAACAAGAAAGGCTTTTACCTATTTTTTAATTACAGAGCGAAGAAAAGCTTTCACTGACAATAATTAAAATTCACTAAACCTTAAGAACACTACGGATTTAGTTAATATGTGAAATTCTCTTTGGTGATACACAAGTAATCAGGGTATGGAAAAACAAGAGAGAAGGTTTTATGTCATGAATCAAGATAGAGAATTCCATCGCAAAAGCACAGCTATTCCAGGGACTGATCTCTGGAAACAAAGTTAGGGGTGAAAAAAAAAAGCTTCCTGGCAATATTTAATATTAAGGATAACAACAAATGGTGTCAAGGAAATAACTCCAAACATCATCACAAAAGCATGTGCAGGAATTAGATGAGAAAAGAATCAGGTCTGTGACCTGTTTTGGAAGAGGTAATCAACTACTCTTTCTCCTGGAATTCTGGACAGCTTACATTGCTTTTCTGAGTAACTGATGACAGAACTAGCTGTACCAGAAATAAATGGTTTTCTTTAGGTGATACTGCTGACTAGATTTGGGAGATGCATGTTTTGGGAGTCCAGAAAAAATACACCATTGCATCTAAAAGTTTTACAAATGCTAGGCATAGGCGGGACACAAGCCTTCATTTGAAGTCAAGTGTGCCCATAGGATCAAGTTTCTAATTTAACTAGAACCCCATAGAAACAGTACAAATTATTCTCTTTATGTTTCTTGAAATGTAATGCCTTTTGATAGTGACAGTGCTTGGACAGTCTGTGTGTCTACCTGGGGATACATGAGAGGCCAGTGAAGAGACTCTAGAAGGACCAGAGGCAGGTTAAAAAAACCCACTACTACCAAGAGCTATTATTACAGTTTCTTTCATCTTTGAAAACAAACCTAAATAAAATAACACACCAATGTAATGTAACTTTCTCAGCCCAATATCTAGTTCAATCAACAAAGAGCCATGGGGATGGTCTGCCAGGTCCCTAAATCTTTGCAGAGGGAGGGCTCACTGGCCTTTTTGTTTGATAATCCCTTTCTCAGTGCTGTTATTTTATAGTATGTTTAAATATTGGTCTTCTAAGACGTTGTGGGTGCTCTGGCCATAACCTGACTTCACTTCAGTATAACGAGCATCGTCCTTTTCCTGTCTGCTCCCCGTGCCAAGGCTTACTCTGGAATATAATTAGGCAAGTGAGCTAGGAAAGAACTGTGGCATACTCTGCCCAGGTCTCTGGTCTGGACAGACAGGCCCCGAGGACACTCCAGATCCTACTGGTAGGCACAGTCATACCTTTTCTCACACAAGTGGCCTCCTCTGGAAGCCTGCTCGTTGCTGGCTTGATTCAACCACATTTAATCCAAGTCTGCTTTTTTAAAATCAGTGAGCGAGTGCATGTGTGATACCTGTGTTGGCACACTCTAAAGCCCTGCAGGACTATGAAGACATAGATGAACTATGAAGACACAGATCTACTTAAAATAACCCAATTCAGACAACACATTAAATTTGCAAGGAGCTATTCATTATAGAGGGCACTGAAGGGTAAAACTGGTGCAGTTCTCTTCCTGAATTTTCAGCCACTATACTTTTTTCAGCTGTTTTCTGAACTGTAAACTTCTGTCAGATTTTTCTCTCTCACTTACTTTTTGATCTTTTCCCACTTCCCGGTCAAGACCTTTTACCCCAAATATCAGCCTGCTTGAAAAGGTGTGGCTACAGCCCTCCTGAGGTTTGTCAACAAGTTTCTGCTATGTGAATATATCTGTTATTGGTCCCTCCAGTCCTACTCCCATTTTGCCCAGACACTGGTCATCAATTCCCCCTCTTAATGAAAGGCTTCAGAAGCAGTTTATTCATGAGCCATAAATCTGAATTCACTCAATATTTATTAGCACAGCCATATACATTCAGACATGGCCCAAACCAGAACTGGAGACAGCAGAGCCTCGGTCCTTGCAATACATGACAGAGTTGGAAGGAGACGGAAAATGAGTCACGCAACTTGATCTGCCCTCTCCCCTCTGTCTTCAGTTTGTCTTCCCAGTTGGGTTTTTCACTTCTGGTTCCTATTGCAAGCAAGAGTTCATTACTGAATCCAGTGGGCTCACTGACAGTTTTCAGGCCTGATGCAAAAGTCTAATGGGACTGATTTTTAATTTCCTCAGAGACCTTTAAAAACAAATAAATGAACCTCACTGAGCTTTGTTCACATCCCATACATGTTCACCACTGTTCTCTACTGCATTGGAGATGTGCTCTAGAAAGGAGAGAACCTGTGCATGTGCACTTAGGTTACAATTACTGACAACAGATTGCAAAATATTTTATACCACTATACAAACAGGTACATTTTATTAATTTTACTTGGTTAATAATTAATCAGGCCACAATCCAGACAGTTATATTGGGTTAATTAACTTTTGGGAGAACTATGTTAATGCTTGAGAAATTAAATTAAAACCATAAAAACTCTATGGTAGTTCACTGTTCAGATATATGTAGTTTAAATACAAAACCTGAAGAGAAAGCTGAAGTTCTTACTGCTTTTAACTCATCTACCTGACAGATGGGTACTATAATTCTATATCAACAAAGATGATTTAATTTTATAGGCAGAAAACAAGAGAGAGAAGTTACATTGTACCTGTACTTGAGCTGAGTTGTTATAATTAAGATTGAAAACTTTGCTGCTCCACTCCTCGTGTTTTGTTGTTTTAATGATACAACCATAAAAGCATTTTCACTTTGAAAGCACTTAAATAAATATGCCATCTCCTCAGCAGACCTGTTTTACTTGAGTATTCTAAATATCTTTGCAATTTTACTGATTAAAATAGGTCCTCTGTGCTTTTTATTGCTGATGCCATCAGAAAGTTAGAACATAAGTAGAACAGGTCAATCCTCCTTATCATATCCACAGAGTAATTTACTAAATTAAGCTTTTCCATCTAAAAGAATTTAATACAATTAAACCCCTCTCCATTTGCTTTTGAAAAAAATCTAGAAGTTTTTAGAAATCAGAAGTGTATTTCTTTGTTGATCAACTGGGATTCCCAAGAAATTGGGAAGGAAAAAATGGTCTGGTCCATAACTGAAATTAAATTAATTTCAAATTATGGTCAATATACCAGCAAGTAGGCAGATAATGGAGACCACTGAGTGCATCCTCTTGTGCAACAAAGGTTCCAAGTAAAAGGGGCACAAGCAGATTTCTGGCTTTGCCTGGGTTGCAGCAAGAAAGAGCACACAAGCAAGAAATATTACAAGCCCAGATCACCCAGAAACAGAATGGCCAATGGTGGGGAGGCAGTGAGACAGAGAGAAAGCCTTGACACTGCCCGAGCTCTATTGAGCTGTAGCCAAAGTGTGTCATCTGCATTGTTTTAGTCACAAATCTAAAACACAACACAAAGAAGGTTCACTGCTACAAAGAAAGTTAATTCCATTCCAGCCACATTGAGTGCAACAATATCTGCTGAATAATAATAATAATAAAAAAAAGGCTTTCTAGTAATTCAATGGACAGTTAATCTGAGCTTGAAAGGGTTATCATCAGCATTTATTAATTTTTTTTAATTTTAATGCATTGGGATTGCTGTAGACTTTGCCTTAAGCTTTGACTGACATCTTGGCAGCCTTTCTCCATAAGATGAATCTACAAAGATCAACACAAGTCTGATAATTTTTTCCTTCATGAACATAGAGCAAAAACAAAACAAAAAAAGAAAGAAAACCCAAAACCCCAGACCAAACCTAACAGCATCGATCCCATTTTTATTTTCAAAGATATCCTTTGTCAGTGAAATAAAATAAACTATTTTTCCCCAAATGAATCTTTGTTACTGGGATTGCATGTAATATAGATAGTGGAGTTTACCAAAATCAGTTCAAAGAAATACTATGAGAAAGTGGAAAAATTCTACCAGTGGTGAACAAAAGCTTTGCATTGCTCACTTCAATGAAATGAACTAAGGATGATGACGTGCAAAGAAAAGTTTCGTTTCATCCTAAACTGAAAGGCACCATTTCCACTCCAGACCACAGCAAGTGCAGGGCAAATGAGGACCATGCTCTGAATGGAGACATGTACCATGAGAACAGAGGGAGTGCAGAGGAGCTGGGGGCTGCTGAAAGAACACCAGATTATTAAAAAGAAAATTAGGTATATAAAATACATGCTAGTAAGACCTCACCCGGGCTTTAAATTATTTTATTATACCTAAATTAAATAATGATGTCAGTCAGTAATCAACTAGTTACTTATTCTGTCTCCGCATGTCTTAAAGCCCTCAGTCTATTTAATGATCAACACAAAGAAGCACTCATAGATTTTTGTGTTTAAATAAATCCTATCAGTGAGGACTCTTTGACTACCCATTGCTTGTTACTGCCTCATTCCTATTCTTTGGAGGTTACACGGCTGAGAGTAGACTGGAGGAAAAGGTAAGCTATACAGAAATTCACATAAAATTCCCAGACTGTCATCACCTCAAAACCTCTACTTCATAGGAAAATAATAAGAAAAAATAATTTCAGCTGCAAGACTGGCAGAAAGAAATCCATCTTCTCAAACCTTATTCAGCTTTTCCTGCAGCCCTTATTTTAGAAACTCTTTATTAGCTAGTAATAGGCATACTTCCTAAAGAGAGAGGAAATCCCCACACACAAGACTCTGCATAGATAAAAGGAAATTCCCTCCAATTTTGACCCAAACCTTGTAAATTTCATTCTTCTCAATGCAAGCTTGAAGAAGCTTGAAATCAGATCTGTTCACTAGAGGCCAGTTTCTTAAGAAAAGAACATGAGAACTCAAAAGACCCTGTAAGCTGAAGCTTTTCCTTGATCTTCAGAACAGCTTTTCCCAGAGAAGATAACTTTTTAGAAGATGGACTTCAGAGACTTAGTCTGTGCCTTTTTAAAAACAGCACATCTATCAAAATAATAAAGTTAATGAAAGGAGATATGTGTAATTATTGTTATTGCTGTAATAGTAACAGGAAGATAAATTTGATCTGTTGACTTCAGTGCATTAGCAGAAAGGCCACATATAATGTGGTTCACTGAACCTATGCCAGATTCCTTTCATTCATATATTCCAGAACAAAGCACTAAAAAGCTATCCCCCCCCCCCCCCAGGAAGTACCATGCATTTCAAATGATCAGCCATGGTAGCTACAATACACAGCATGAAACAGTAATGACATCAGCATCCTTCTTTACATAGAACCTGTCCATTAATACTGCAGCCCTTAGGGGGTACATGCACCAGCAGCTGGGTGGAGACAAGGCACTGCTGTCAGTTCCAGCCATGGGCTGTTTGAGAACCCATGAGGCCTGGAAGCAGCTTCCATGATCTGCTCAGAGGATCCTGAGTAATGAAGTGGCTGAATCTTCTCCAGCTTCTGAAAAATGACTAAAGTCAGGGCCAGCTCAGTTTTCCTGTCTTTTTCGCCGCACTTGTTCTACCTGTCCTCAGGCTTTTTCTTAAAATGTTTGTTTTGCCACAGTCAGACAAGTCATATTTTTTAAAATCTTGAAGAGCTTTAATGGATTCAAACCATTCACCCCTGACATTTAAAATACTTAGAAATAAAAATGAATGAGAATGTAATTTATGTGTGAGTATCTGATGAACAGGAATACCTGTAACTTGTTCCTTTGAACTCATTTACACATCTGGAGTGGCTAGCAGTCTGTAACTGGAGAGCAGTTTGAAAACTGCAAGTCACAGCTATAAACGGCAGAAAACAGCATGATGAACAGCAAGGTGCAGGAAAGTGGATTTTTTAAATTGTAGATTAAAGTCATTATCAATAATGTTACAGGGCCTTTGTGCAAATAAAGGTAGCAAAACCTGATCTTGTGTAAAGTCAATTTTTGCAAAAAAGAACTACAAAAGATGGAACTTAAGTACTAGAATTGCAGCATGCAGGAAAATATTCACTGACAAATACACATATTTATGCATATTACAGATTCATTCCTAAAGTGCATCACTGTTGAAGAGTTTCCTGTAAAAGTGTGATCTAAGAGGAAAAAGAAATTAATGGGTAACCACTTGGTACACAGAACAGAATGTGTTTCACACCTGTGGACATCACAGAAGGTTAGGTGATAGATTACAGACACTTATTGAAAATGTAGGAGGCAAATCACAGAAAAAAAAAGATGAAAACTGGCACTGAGTCCAAGGAGTTTAAGTTCAGTTTGGAGGGAAAAGAACAAAAGTAAATGGTTTAGAATTCAGGAATGACTTGCTTCACAGAAGGAAAGACAGACAGGTTTTCTCTAATTTACTTTTGGCATATGTGACGAGCATCAAAGAAGCCAAAAGAAGCAAGCCACATTAGCTAAGTGTCCAAAAATGCTGAACTGGTGAAACCATTTACAACCACTTTTGAGCCCCCTGCTAAGAAGAGAGCAACCACTTTCTGTAGCACTATGTTCCTAGTAGTCATTATACTTACTACTAAGTGTTTGGGTATTTCCAGTTCATTTAATTTGAATGCTGAAAAGTATATTCTTCTTAAATGCTTTTCATGCACAAATAAGCTTTACCTTACATACATATGACCAGAGATGCAAATATGATTTTCATCAAAAGGGATAAGCCATGTATATATGAATAAACAAAAGATACATAATGTCTTGAATCATGTTGCTCTCATTCTCTTGTAACAATATTAAAATGCTTCTTGTACAAATTTTTGTCCTGGTACAGAATATATTTAGTGTGTGCTGTTTTGCATTGACAGGTTAGCAGAAGTGAGAACTTTTGGAAAGGTATTGTGATCTTTGCTGGCAAGATTTATTCAGCAGTACTTTAACGTTATAGCAATCTGAACATCTAAGAATTTCTGCCACAAAAGTTGCACGTGATTACAGCTTTCTGTGTCATTTGATTTAGATGTACATTCATGGTTACAAAGTGGAATTGGAACTCAGTATAAGCGCTACCTTTCTACTTCCTTACCAAAGAATTCATAGCGAGGAATTACTTTAGGACATTCATAAGATCATATTAACAAGTCAGTTAAGATACCACCAGGGTCGTAACTACTATTAGGAGGTCCTAAGCCTCTAGATAATATAAGTAAAGAATTCTTTTATGTTTGGGGCCTTTAGGCCTTTGTTTATAAAGATACTATGAAAATTGATAGACTGAAAGAAAATCAGTATTAGAAGAGACCTCAAGAAGTCATCTAAGATATCCCCTCACCCTAAGAAATGAATAATAGCAATGTCATTCCTCAATGTACTTGCAAATACCTGCAGGAGACTACACAACCTTCTTAGGTGATCTATTCCAGTGCCTCATTATCTGGATCACTGGAAGGGTTTTCTATTGCTTACCCTAGATATTTCTTCCTGCAGCTTTAGGTCATTTGTCTTTGTTCTGTTCCTCGAGGACATCCCATTTACATTTTGCTTGTAGCAGCCTTTTATGTACCTTTTACAAATGGTTGCTGCATTCCTCTCCTCCTACCTCCTTCTTTTCTTTACACCCAGTCTCTAAAGCTAAGCATTCCTAGTTCTTTCAGTGTCTTCTTAGATGTCATTCTCTAGGAGTTACTCAATCTTTGTCTTTCCCATGCCCCTTCATAAACGTGAAACTGTCACTCAGAATCAGTACAACGCTACACAATTCATCTTTGCAAGTGGCCACCATTAATTAACATAAACTTTCCGAGATACTAGCACATTGAGATTCTTTTGGTATCAGAGGATCTTGGAGTACTGGATTTACATTGTGTAACTAGCATTTGCAATCTATAAATCTTTTTTTCTATTTGATCCCCTCCAGAGAAGCATGTATCCCCTGTGTACTTTTATTTATCAAAGCAAGGTCAAAATGGATAATTATAGAATAACATGGCCACAGGGTGCTCAGGTGTTTCTTTTAACTTAAGTAAAGGCTTCCATTAATGTAGATTTCCCAGTGTTATGGCAACATGCTGTCCTTTCATGTGACACTGGGCTAATGTCACAAGTATGTATAAGATATCTCTACTTCAGTAAGTCAGTCAAAGATAAAAGGTCAGATAGCTAAACAATATATATTTTTATTTTCATTTTATCTTTGAAGTTTTAATTCAAGAGAATTAAAACTTCTATAATTCAGCAAAATTCTTCTATAATTCAGCAAAACTCTGTCAAACAGGAGTACAAGCTTTTTTTTTTCCTGGCTCAACTTTCCTATATATCAACATTTAAGAAAAAACTCCAAACAAACAAAAAAGAAACAGGCAGGGGAGACGAAAAGAGGTTGCTTGGAATTTCTTCAGTGTATCCACAGCTCTCTATGTGCAATGATTTTCCTTTCTGAATTTTAGACAGGGGGCATTGAAAAGATTTTATGAACATCAGTCCATTTAAATGCAACCCCAGGTAGGTAGGGAAGCATTGTCTCCACTAGGCAGACGGAGGCCTTTAACAGTCCCTTCCAACCCAAACCATTCAACGATTCTATGATAAAATGTGATGCCAAGATACTACAGACTTACAAATGAACCAAAGTACAACACAGTGAACAAACATCCAGTTCTCTTCTATAACTTCCTGGAGTTTAAGTATCACAGGGACCAAGATACTCAAAAGCTACTGCAAAGATGGAGCGCAAACGGTGGAGGAGACTTCAGGTGAGACCGCAGCATGTAAATAAGGGACCACTTCTAGGGTTAATGGCCTAAACGATGTGAATGATGGTGTGTCACGTATCTGTGGCCTGATATTATAATACAACTTTTACATGTTGTTGAAACAGAACAGCAACAGGAAAGACACCGTGGAATCTTGCACATCAAAATAAACAGGATGTGATGGATTTTTAAATCAGCAGTTAAAAATAAAACAAAGGCAAAGAGACAGGAAATGTTTGTTGTCTTACTCTGCATCTCCTAAGTGACTTTTATTCATTTCGTTTTTGAAAAAGAGCATCAGCAGAGATTTGTAGGGAAAGATAGGGCTGTCTACCACCTACCAGCTTCCATTTCAAACTGAGTAAAATAAATCCCCCTGCCTAAAGGAAAAGCTTAGCACATTTTGTTTGTGTCACATCACTGAGAGATCAATTTATCTTCACCAAAAAAGGAGAAAAGCGTATCATCTTACTATGATGATTTCTTCCAGTTACCTCAACTAGCAAGGACTGGAGCTTAAACTGGAATCCGTGAGTGTGAAAGGGCGTAATTTGCTTCAAGTTGGTATTTGTAAAAGCACATCTGGAGGAAGAAAGGGTCATTCCCATTGTGGGAGGAAGTTACGTACAGTTTCAAGCTCACTGTTCCCTTTCAAATACTGCAGGGAAGTTATTTCTGCCAAAGCATGCAGTATTCCAAGTGTTGGTAAAGCAACACTTTGCACTGACTGTGCAACAAAGGAATACACTTTCATGAGAAGAAGAGTCAGCTATGGCCTAGAAATATATCTTACAATCATACAGTCATCCATGTGAAATAACAAAACATAATTAAAACTGTTATTTGCATCTGCAACATTTATTAATTTTACCTTTTCATTGATGGTTTCAATCTCGTCAAAAGAGATTGATTTGCTAAGTTTAGCAAAATTCTTGTTTATAATGTCTCATAGCTTCTAGGAAAGCCTCAGTTCCCCTTGCCCTTCCCTGGAACCTCTGTTCTGAACATATAAGCACTGGAGCAGTAAAAACTCTACAATAAACATCTAGCTATGTATTCTACTTGACAAGGAAAATCTTCATCAAGAAGATTTGAACTGCGAAGAGCAACAAAACATTTCTGGAAGTTTCTAGCCTTTTCATGTCAATCTATATTGTGAACCCTTAGCAGGCACTAGCTTAGAAATGCTATACTTAGGGATGTTTGGGGGTAAAGATGGTAGATCTAATGGTTAGACTTGATCTTCAAGCTGAACAGCTTATGGCAGTAATGGCTCACACATTCCCAAGTAATTGCTAACAGTGTAGGTTATTCCAGGCAGACAAAATTACTGACTTGCTATAACATTTCTTGCTTAATGAATGGCCAAGATTTGAGTGACTGGCAGTTTAGCATCTCTCTCATTTCCTTCAGAAAAGGAAGGAAAAGAAGGAAAAGAAGTAACATTTTGGTTTGAAATGCGAAAAGCTGACACGGAGCTGTCAGACGTTTCATTTCAACTAATCCTCCCTAGGAAGTGGAACATTATGTGAGCTCTGAGTTCCCTGTGAGTTTATCGATCTCACATTGACCAAATAAACAAGTGACATCAACCCTGCAGGCTTGCTGCCAGAAAGCAAAATGGCAGTTTCTAGTATCCAGACGCAGGTGGGTTGGCTTGTTTCTTCAAATTGAATGAGCACAAGATGGTAAAGGTGCCTTAGCACCGTTGCCAGGACATAACCTCTCACTTTAGTCACTAGCAAGCCCAAGACAATCTCATGGAAGAGCTGCTTATAAATACAAATTTTTGTAAAATGAGTGCAGGTCACTTGGTGATGAAGTAGCCCAAGCCATGTGTTTTAACCACAGCTGACAACATGCTGCTTAATTGACTAGAGCTAATCCAGCATGATGTACTTGCACATGAATATGTGGAAGAAGCAGCTTCCTGAATATTTAAATGGACAATGTCAAGGCAGTCACAAATACTGTATTAGCATGACAAATACAATTTTCTACCTGGAATCACAGAAGAAACCCCTCACTGATGAATACAATACTTTCTGTAGCCTATTAGTACTTATTTAGCATCTCCTGTCTGCCCTCATTCTCAGAAATACCGCTAATTTATCAGCAAAAGGTCTATGCAGCCTAGAAAGTCATTAAGCCAGAACAGCACAGGGACACTCTCATACATCATGGAACTTATTAGCCATGTGCATTTCTTTCCCTGGGTTTCGAATGAGCTGGACCAATTTGCTGCAGGTGGGAGTGAAAGGTATATAGGACAGTGTATTGCCAAATACACATAATTCAATTACAGTAAGTAGGATGGTATACGGTGGATAACTAATTGCTTGGAGAACGTGCCTTCAGAAGCTCTCCTCCCAGTGAATGAGTGAAGCATAAGCAGATGGACAATACAATACACACACAAGAATTTTAAGTGTTAACTCCATGCTTCCATTTTGGATGGATGGACTTCTTTGAAGGGAACTGAGTCCAAAACCTTCAGACTCTACTACATGCTCAAAACAGATGGAAGAAATCTTGTCACCTCTCTCTTGTTAACATAAAGTTGCTTTGAAGAGCAGTCTGTGGCATAACTGTTGAAAGACTTCTCTCTCTGTGGACACAACTGCAGAACTGTACTGTACTCTGCTGTCTCAATACGGACACCATTTCCAATAATAAACATAATTCCAACGTGCAATAAGACATAACTTATAAGTGCAAGTTACAGTAAGACAGAATTAAAATTATTTTTCCCTGTTAATGGCCACATCTTGACAGTTTAAGAAACAGACACCAGAATTTATTTCTAATGCAAACTGCTAAGAGGCATATGAGGTAGTTCTTGTATTTCCTTACAAAGGAGAAATGGATGGAATTCTAGTAATTTGCAAGGTAAACATTTTTGCAAGTTTGAGCATACACAATAAAAAAAAAAGTGGTATGCTATGATGGAACATGCATGTCCTGTCAGGCATGCAAGGCCCTTGTCTGTTTTTCACACACTGGGAACGCAGAGAAGGGTTCAAAATCTCTGTGACACTCCCTAGGATGATTAGAGTCTGAGCAATTTGCCTGCCCTGCAGGGTGGGAAACTTTGAAAAGAAATATATTTTCTATATATAAAGTATATATAGAAAAAAAATACAGAAGAAGTTTATTCTCTAGGGCCCAAATTTCTCTACTAGGCAGATAATGGCACAGGGTGGTGTAACCAGAAAATGTAATTCTGAGTCTATCCAAGTGAAAATGAAAGTCTTGTGTTACTCTTTTGATACAGACTAGAAATAAATAAAAGCAAACAGATTTTACTAGCACAGGCTCAATGTCATCCTTGGGAATGTTTTTATTCTTGGCAGCCATGAAGGCCAAGGTTAGGGGGTCTGAATATCATCAGTGCTTCCACGAAGCTGGCAGGAAGGGCTACCTAGATTACTTAATGATGTGTGCTTTGTACTTAATGAGCCATTCCTCAGTTTTGTGTATTTAATATAGAGAAAAATAAGTTACCTTGAGAAGTAAATTTGTCACAAGGGGATGAGTGGTTTTGATGTATGCATACCTATATACAGACTAAACCACCTTTTTTCTCTGTTACCGAGCACAGTATTAGTAAGAAACAGAACATTATGTTCATGTATTACACATTTTTTATAAGACATGATGTCTTTGAAGTTACACAAAGGTAATTTGTGAAATAATTAAAGAACTTTGCCTTAGGTGTGCTAAAAAATGTATAAGTAATGTAAGGTACTACAGATTTCTTCATTATGGTAACTAAATTGCATTTACTGAGAAGAAAAACACAATATCCTTGTAATACTGAATTACAATTCTCAGGTGACTGATTCTTAATGAAATATTGTAGAATTTGCACTGCCTGGCTTTGACAAAAACCTATTACTGCTTTGTCCACAAGCACAAATATATAGCAAGCACATATACATTTTTATAATATATGCAATTTTATACATACACATCCCCCCCAGTATATCACATCACAATATATATGTGTGTATTTTTCCCTACTACTAACTACCCCTAACATTTTTTTTTCAGAGTGCTGCAATTTATTTCTACTATGAAAGAGAAGCTATTAAGAAAACCCAACAAACAAAGATATTGAGCCTCATGGCAGAATAGATGCTAACTTTCAAAAAGAGAAGTTTTTAAGATCAACAAACTGCTGAAGTTCTTCTCATAAGACCTTTTCTGCTATTCTTACAAACTGAATATTACAAAATTGCTTTCACCTTTGCAGGAAGAGAACAGAATTCATCTTGAGGATAAGGAGTTTGTTGGCCACCACCAACCAATGCAAAATAGTGCCCAAAGGGGAAGAGATCAACCTGGCTCAAACCCTCAGGACGTCAGCCTGCCATTCCCTAGGCAAATCAAAGGTTCAGCTCATTAGAGTTGATGTCCATACACATAAAAATGCACGTGCACACACGCTTTGAAGTTCTGCTTCTTTCATATACTGTATTATTGTGACAGACTAAACCACTTCTCCTTTTAAAGAAAATAAAGCCAACCTGTTTATAAGGCTAAGCACCCTAAAGATGCAAAGATTTGCCCTCAGTGGAAGTACCATGGAAAGACACTTTTACATGAGGTTGTAATTCTGTGTAACAGAATGTAATTCTGTAACAACAACAACGACAAGAAGAAGAAAAGGAAGAAATTGCCTTAAAAGACATTAAGACATTTTGGGTCCATGCTCCGCATGGCTCCCAGCTGTTCTACAGCTGTGCCTGCCCCTTTCTCATCCCCAAACTGTGTCAGGTTCTGTGCTCCTCCCTCTTCTCAAGGCCACGGCAAGCCTACCTTTCTAAGGGTATGTGAAGCAATGGCCAGGGTGGCTGAGGCACCCCATATTTTATTTGGGATTAGTGAATTTAGACTTTACATCACAGAATAACACACACAATACAAGAAGTACTCTCAACAACCACTAACTAGGAGGTTGGTCAGGGAGCAGCCATTGAAATGAAACCTTCAAGAAAAGTTCTGAAGTAATCATGGTTCTGATCAACTTGCCCTGAATGTGAAAATGGGTTTTTATGACTTCTTAATGAAATCATCAGCACTTATGTGAAAATGCTGAACTTGCCTGCTCTGTATACAGACTATCTAGAGCAACAATACTCTTTTTGAAGATCTTGCAACAGAAATCCTGTTTTTGAAGTACGAATGTTTCCTTTGGAAACATGCCAAAGACACCAAAAGCTTCCATTCTCTAAGGATACCTTTCATTGGCAGACAGAAATCTCGGTGTAGAACAGAACTCTTCTAAAAAACAGCAGAGCTTCTGGGCTCTCTTCTAGCCAATGACTTTTAATGGCTTCCTAGCCTGAACACCGTCATTCAGAATTCTCCCGGTCTGCAACTCTGCCACAATCTCCTTCCTTGCCTGGCCCTTCCGGCAGTTCTGGAGATTTCCCCCCTGAACATGCTCGGCTGCCCTGAGCAACATCTCTCACTCCCCAGAGCTTGCACCAGAGCAAGAAAATCAGACAACCTCCCTCCCACTGACTAGCTGCTCCTTCTCAGCACCTTCTCATGTATATCCCAAGCCAACAAATATTACAGCTTTATTACTTCTCATGGCCTGCAGCATCGGAAGCCTGAATCAGCTGTCTCAATTGGAAAGCTTTGCTTCTGACCCCCTGCTTATATTATTACACTTCGGGCTGTTCTGTAGCACCCACAGAAATCTCTGATCAAAGACAGTATGTGCTGATCTGCCATTTATTACCTGCTAAACTCTCACTTCTATTTGGTAGCCAGCCAGTAATTTCATGGAACTGTGTGCAGATTACCTGGGTATGTTTATGTATTACAACTTCACAACAGGAGGAGCATTCCAACAGTTTCTACATATGTTAGCAGTGGCAGAGAGAGAGAGGGGAAGACTATTTTTCTTTGGCTTCCAGGACAAGGCTAAAACTTGACCCGGAAAGTACTGAATGCTAGAAACCTCTGAAGTATTGGTGACTATTTTTAGATGTTTCTGTGGAGAACGCCTCCCTCCAAACAGGTGAAAATGCTTTTCTAGCCAGCTCCAAAAAGTACCAAAAAAACCCCCAAACCTGTAAGTCCTCCCATTACTAGATGAAAAACATTATAAAGTTTTATCTACTGTTTGTTAATGAAAACTACACATGTTGCATTTTCTAAAATGTCTGGAGTCCTTTAGGATTGTGGGCTGTTTCCAAAAGACAGAATTTTAGAAGCAAATAAGGCTAGGTAATAAACCCCAGAAATTCACAACTCTGTTGTGATTTGATAACATATAGCGTCTATGAGTTATATTTATGGACCTTAAGTTGACCTTTTATTCCAAAAGGCAAGTTTGAAAAGTTTGGACCAATGAAGATAATCATAGATCCATCACCTTCTGATCTCTTGAAGAAGATGTGTATGTGATTTTGGACTTGTTCAAGTAATTTCAAAGTGCATAATCCTAAGAGATGCTGAGTACTCAAGGATTAAAAATTGAGCATTTGCTCTAGTTAATATCTTCAGCACAACCCCTTGTTTTCTTCTGGTTACTCAGTTTGTTGGGTTTTGGTGTTTTTTTTTTCTTTTTTATTCCAAGCTTTTAACAGGCTTAAACTGTCACACATATTCCATGATGATATATATAAAAATATATATCATCATATATTTTTATAAGGAAAAATGTCTTCAAGTGGCTTCTGCTTTGACCTACACAGTTACCTCATTTTTCTGTTCCCCATTAAATTGCCTGGAAATCACAGTACTGTAGTTAATCACTCAAAATATATATACACACATATATGGAAAATAGACAGATGCTGGTTTGCTTTCAGCTATTTTGTGGGCTGGGTTGTGTCACAGGCGTTTTGACTTCTGCTATGCAATTTTGGCACCTTATTAATATGACAGTGCTTAGTATTGCCTCTCCCAGTGTACGTATGCTTCTTTGTTTTAAATTGTAGCTCAATATCCATAACATGAGTTCAACCTTGACATGCTGACAGCGCTGAACAGAGCTGAAAGTTGATAGGATGCTAAGAAGCGGTTTTCTTCTTCCTTCCCGTGGGGCATTTTCCCATCTCAGCGTGCAACCAACTGCTGACAAGATGGTTTATACGTATTGACACCAAGCACAGCTAGCTACCTAAAAGAAAATTAAATCACACACTGAGACAGGACGACTATCAGTTAAGCTTGCAATGAGCTGTAACTGTGCCAAGTACTACCATTAAGAGCCAAATTTTGGGTTTTATTGTTGTTCAATACAAGAGATTGCTTCTCTAACCAATGCGTGCTCCTGAAGAAAAGACTAGGATTACACAATGCAGCTAGTAATTTCCAGTTTTCTCATGTATAGTCATAAACTTCAGAGCAAAGACATCCAACTGCTTGGGGAGGGAAAGAGGTAAAATGGTGATAAGAATGAAAACAGCAATCGTAAGCTGGTAAATCAAGCAATTGGTGTTGAATAACTGCAATCTGAACAACTGAAGAAAACTCCCAAGCTAAATAGGACTTGCGAGCCAGAATACAGCAACAGAGAGGAGCTCAATTTCACAGCAACTTCCCCCATTTCAGCATATATTTTTGTTCCTCATTTCTAGAATCAAACATTTCAAATGCTTTAGAATCGTGCTTTCATGAAAACTATTTTTTCCTGATTGAAACATTAGATGTTTTATTTCACAAGGTGTGAATATGTACCAAGATTGCTCCTTCAATATAGGGATTGCGCAAGCCAATCTTTCCACCTTATTCAGAACGATTTGGTATAAAAAAATCTGCTTTGAATCTGATGACAAGCAGAAAACAAACAAGAGACTCCCTCCTCCTGGGCTAGTGCCCCAGCTGCAGAGACAGAAGTTTTGTTAAAACCAGTATATCAGCATATTTAGTTGGTAGCAAAGCTCCTCAAATGAAATCCAACCTTAAGCCTTCCAACCAAAGTGCTAATTTTTTGTTTCACTCTCATTTTCCTTATCCAGATTGTTGAAAGTAAAAAGGGAGAGATGAAAAATTCACAAATTTTACAGAATTACATTTTTCAATGGTGACACAAAACAGCTACTGCAGTTGACACTTAACAAAAACATTTATTTAATTTCAAAATTCTTTCAAAATGATACTATGCCACTTTTTTCTTTTGCTGTTTCTAAAATAGTGCAGAAATTTTCCAATAGAAATGCTAGCATTTGCTGTGTGAAAATTCTATGAGGGGAAACTCCTGTTGCTTAAAAAAAAATGGATCTTAAGAAATTTCATGTGGAAGGTTTTTTCGTAAAGACATTCTGGTTTTACTGCCATCTGCATCAAAATCCTTAGAAAATGCAGCCAGAATCCTAAATTACAGCATACTGAACTGGTCTAATCTGTGTTTCAAAATTTATTTAATTATACTGTTGCAAATACTTCTGTGCATCCATTTAAATAATTTTAAATTTGACTTATATTGATTTAGTAGAAGTGAAGTCCTTCTCAACTCCGGGAAGTCAATGCAGGACAGGTTTAATTCACTTGCTAGCTCCCCGAACAAGAGTTTAACAAAATCAATTTAGCACCCGAACTTGATTCATCAGTGCAATCTCACAAGTAGCCAAACCAACAGAAGTAGAGGAAGTGGCACTATTTTATTGTCTGAAAATATACTAGAAGAAAAAGCAAATAAAAGAGGTGAGGATCCTATAAGATGCAATTGCACACACGCATCCTATGCTACGGTGAACCCAAAGCCAACCATCTATTTCTATCATCAGGTATCTACCTGGATCTGCTCTTGTGCAGTGACAGGAAAATGCCGTATCTATAATTAGCCCATGATTACAAAGCTTTGTACGACTCTTCCAAAAATAAAAGAGTGAATGGTATTTCAAAACTGCTCAAAGTGGTGGTATGAAAGAATCAAAGGAAAGACACAGAACTCCAAAATACTGCCACTCTGAATGTCACACTCTTGCTCAGTTTCTGGTTTATAAACAAAAATAAAATCATCAGGAAAATGTAATGCAGTTCAGTAATACACTTTCAAATGACACAATATACAATAATGCCTGATTCAACACAACTGCTTGTAAGTTGGTGTATGAGTCCATGGTCCTGGTTTTCTTGTATAAAATAATGCTGCCAAGAGAAGGCGTAAGAGATGCACACGTCTCGCACACTGCTTGAATTTGTTCATCACTGACTTCCTTTGGGATAAACGACATATTGTCAAAATGATGATGATGGTGTAAATATTTTGGCCACTTCAAGCATTTTCTGAATGCCAGATAAATTCAGAATAATATTTAGCAGTAGGCTTGCCAGAACATCAGCTGAAGCCTTCATTATAGCTATTCATATCCCTACAATAAAGTTGCATCAGCAATTCCATTATAAATGCTCTTTCAGAGGGTTTGCTGATTTGGCTGCAAAAAGTATTTTTGGCTGAAGCTTGGCATTTAAGTTGTCTTAGGTATAATTTTTCAAGTTAGTTTTAAACTGTTCAGCTGTTTTCTGCATTAAGATGAAAGAAACAAAGATGTAGCTGGTTTAAATCTTTTTTTGTTCTACATAAAAAGGCACCGAGTTTTTTCTTTTGAAGTACAAACTATGTAAGTAAAAGAAAAATCAGAAGCTACAGTCACTCTAGCACATTTTTACACTTAGATACATGCTAATAGATACATGTTAATTACATGCACTCTGGTTAACTGTGGCGCAATCCAGATGTCAGGGATTACTTGAAAGGGAAAACTGTGGATAATCTGAATGTCAAGAATTAAACGTCAGGGAAGAAATTCTATGAAGGAACGGTGACACAGAAAGTCACTCCAACTTTTCACCTTCCCAAGAAAGGGTAACATGGATAAAATCACTAGCCTGAGGTCATGTGCTTCTAGAAAACAGAGCATAATAGACAGTCATTTTGTAAATGTAATTATAAAGGAAAAACTTGACAAAGGATTCACGTTTAATTTAATCACAAAATTAGTAAACTGTCTTAGGAGATCAACTACTTTGATGGCACTGATCTTTCATAGTGCCTGGAAGACCCACAACCCTTCATGGATGTTTAATTTTCACTCTCATCTTCTTAGGTACAAAAGTACCATCTACTTTTTTAAGGATGAGGGCTAAATAGATTCCAGGAGGCTTATCCCAGTTATGAGCTCAAAAGTTGGGAAGTAGATTGAAGCCTACAAAATGTTAGAATCCCTATGTCATAACGTATGAGAGAGCATTGAGATTCTTTCTTATAAAACCTTCTTTCATTGGGGAAACAGAAGAAAGCTTTACACTGTAAAGACTTTCAGGAATAAAATAGAAATAGTAACTAGCTTCATTTCTGTATCCTAGAAAGACTGTTTACAATGTTTGTAAACACAGGAACATGCATGCTCAGGTTTCCCTCGCTGAAATCCAGTGTTTAGTCTTTTACTCTGGCAGGGTCACCTAAATTAGTACAAGAGAGCCAGGTAAAGGACAAAAAGGTGTGGATAAAAGGTTGCACAGTCAGTCTTTGTCTAGAAAAAAACAAGACAGCTTCTTAGAATCTTATCCCATACAGGATGTGGACTATTTTGTTTTCCTAGGATGCTTATTTAGACCAAGATAGAACAATTTAGAAGTATTTATTTCCCTCTGTTGTGTAACCTCTCAAATGGAGGAGGCTCCATTGAGGGTTACTGGTCCCTCAATGAGTAGGTATGATATCTAGCTCACTTGCTAACAATCCTGCATTTCACTGGACTCGTGTGACATCTTTACTGGCAGTTTAATCATCCTTTCTTTCCTGGGATCGCTGATATAACCACATATCTCAGGTGAGGACGTATTTCCCTCTGCCACAATCATAATCTCTAGAGGTCTGCAAGAAATGGGAGAAGCTCTAGTCTACACACTGAAAATGAAAATACATTATATGGTAGTCAAAATGATACCAACTTCATGCACGATGTATTCGAGCTTGGATATGCTAAGCTTTCAATAAATACAGCTATCATCAACAGAGGGTTTACCACTGGAAAAGAGGAAAAAGAAAACTTTTTCACAAAGTGAAATTAATCTGGGTGAAATTCACTTGTACAAAAAATGTGTATTAAAGCCTTGCAATTACTAGAGCATGAACATCTGCTCACAGGAGACAGCAAATGCTGTAAAGAAATTAACCTTTAAGTTCATTGCTAGCAAAGACTTGCATTTGCTAATGCATTCAATTAGTACCACAGATTAGGAGCCTCATTTGCACATTTTGGACAAACATAGAGCATGTCCATCTCTCTCTACTGTCCTCAAGAAACCGTTGCCTCCCAATTCAGAGGAAGACACTAGGATAAGAATTTACAGCACGCGATTCAACCTTTCTTTTTTTAAGATTTATTAGATCACTTGCAATTACCGAAAAAGTAAGCTACTTCACAGACGGCTTTAAAGCTCTACCCTTCAAGGTTCATTACCAAAATCTTGCAAACAGGAGCAGGCTTTTCTTACCTGCCTGTGAAGATGCTGCCAAATGTCTTATTTCTGGGAATGCTGACTGTAGATATGATGGTGCTATTCTGTGATACAGAACTTCCAGATACCGTTTTCCTCTTAGCAAATTAGCTAAGGCGAGACTAATTTGAAGTTAGATCCAGGTACAGAATTTCAATACTTTCACATTCGTAAATGTGAATATGCCTTTCCACAGAGCCTAATGAGCTCCAGACACTTTGTCACACAAACAGTAAGTGTAACACAACCTCATTAGAACCCCTCTGGACTTCCTCTAAGCAAAGGGCAGAAGAAGGTACGTTTCTATACACGCCCTGAAGTTCTCACAATTCAGTCCTCACATCTGCATTAACAGCAACACAGTTTTTGCCTAAAGACTGATGTGGCAATCATAATGGATGCTAAAATATACTGTCTTTAGCTCTATATTTGTATCAGCAGATTAAATATGCTTACAAGAAAAATTGAATCATACATTACTGCTCTGGCCAGCATTTCCCATGTGTTTGCTATGGCTGAACACTTTGATTTTCTAGAGAATTTTTTTTTTCGCACAACAGGTCTGAAATAAGAGAAATTTAAGATCAGCTGCTCGGCTCAAATTTGTAATAGGCTTCTTGGATAAAGTGGATGAGTGTGGGGAAAGAAAAAAATTAGTTTGAAGTACATGACTGACTTTTTAGCTAGCTGACTCAGGTAAACTTCTGTATAGGATTGAGCTTTTGTCCTGAAGACCATGAAAGTTACTATGAGCCTTCCTCAGTTGAGAGATTATAAGCACTCTCAGACAGCAGAAACTTTTCCTAAGCAAATAAGACAGGACAATGAAAAGCTAAAACTGCCTATATACACATCTATATTTTTTGTTATTCATGGCAGTTGTGCTTTATGTGTAAAATACAGTATAAATGAAGTATAAATGTATAAATATTGTAGGTGGTAGTACAGAAATGGATATTTCAATAGAGTTCTAATTGAAAAGACTAATTTTTACACGAAATCTAATTTTAAAATTTAATTTATTATATGGCACCCATGTGCTGCACTATAAACCTTACATAGAAGGCCTAATTTATGAGATTGTGGTTGGAACTCAGAAGTGTCAAAGTTTTCAGGGAAGACTTTTTTTGCAGTATATATTTTTTAAATCCTTAGAAAAAGTATCTGTGTAAGAGAGATGTAAAAGCTTGAGATTTTTAAAAAGAATTAATACATTGGCAGTGTTCTCTCTTTCTTTAAATCCTAAAGGCAACATTTCCTTTAATTTTTTTATCCAAACCAGTATTGTAACCTTTCTACAGGAAAAGAGATATTCATTAAATAATATGATATTGCTATGCAACTCTAAAACAAAACACACAAACGAAAAAGCAACATTGTGGAGTGAAAACACAAGTGGGGTGTGCGTGGGGTTGTTTTGCTCTTTAGAATCCACAAATTTTCCATTTAAAATAAAATGTACAGGCTGGCCACAGACATTTACTATTGCCACTAACAACAGTAACAACCATGGGAAAAGCACCTTGTAGCATTCCTTGATCCTTTCTTCTACCAAAAGCAAGTGGGTACTCTTGCAAGGTCCTATACTTCTCAAGGACTGTCCTGGTCAAATTGGAGCCAGGAGGTGAGCGCAGCCCCTGCCTGGCACACACTCTACAGTCATCTTCCAAACCCAAATGACAATTGTATCTTGGACGTGCTCCCCTCTGGTAAGGCAAACCAGAAAATCTTCAGCACTCCAAATGAAGGTGCTGCAGCATTTAACACAGAAATTAATTACCATTGCAATAATCAACGTTATTTATTTTACCTGGAATGTGACTTTAGTATTCTCTCTAAATTACCTTTTCAAATTGAGTGTATTCATATTTTACTGATAATGTTTGAGTGAATTATGGACATCTCCATGATGAATGCTTGTTGTTTTAGCAGCTGGCAGACATGGAACAGCTGGGGATTAGGTACTAAAAAACCAACGAACTGCTTTGCAATCTGTGTGTTTGGCTGATGAGGTAAATGTTTAAGGTGTCAGCAGTGAAAGAGTTAACAATATCTTCTTTGAGAAAAAACCTATACTTTTAGCCCCTATTAATTCAGTTTAGCAAATAGAAATGGAGAACGACACTGCTCTAAGGATTTATTTGGAGCAGGAAGCTGGTAAACAGAGTAAAGGGGTGGAAAGGCAGGACTTCTGCGTCAAGTGAGTCAGGTTCCACCCCAAGCAGAACAACGCACAGTTGAATTAAAGGAAACGTTCTGAAAAAGTTTCTACATGCGTTTTTTTTAATTCTGTATTTAAATGCAGCATGTACATTTAAAGTCAAAACTATTGTTCAGAGTTGGAACTCTTGTTCTCCTCTTCCTATGCCCTTCTTCCAGCTGCATCTATCCACAGATGCAAAACACCAGAACTACTTAATTCTGCTTTTCATCAAGTTTTTCTTTCAGCTCTGTTGGCTAGTAACACACAAAGGCAGTACAATTCATTTTGCTTACTAAATATTGCTGCACACAACTCTAAACAGCCACAGACAGCTTCAGAGGTTCCTCTTATTGTTCAGTTTAAGCATAAGACTGTATTATATACTATTAATTTCCCAGCCTCTGAATAAGTATCACCATAATATACAGACAGCCCTGCTGACCCCATAGGCTTACTTAAATAGGCAAATATGACTGAGCATGGATAAGGGTCAGCATCAGGCAAGCCACTGCAAAGTCCAGAGGAAAAGCTCAAAGAGTGTGACTTTCAAGTTGTTTGCTGGGAAGAACGCGCCCTGGGAAGAACGCATGGGCTCTTGTGTGGGAAAAAGGTTAGTTTTTACAGAAAACATGTAGTCTTCTGTTTGTCATGAAAGGCTGATTTTTTAAAAAAACCTAAAAGATGTGACGACATAGAGTGTTACAGAAAGTCTCTTGCATTTCTGGGTCAGAAGCTCAAGAGCAAACATTGCTCTGGAGTGCTGGGACAGACACCCGTGAAACTTCTGCTATACAGAAGGGAGAGACATTAGTTACAGTGCATTGAATGAGGTACAGGCTGGATAGAGAACCTGACCTACAGAGAATCCCTATGCAGCACTATAATGGCCTACCTCAATTATAAGATTCTGACTATAACGTTCTGAGTCTAAATAACTGCGGATTTTTCGGGGGGGGGGGGGGGAAATCAAAGCACTTTCTCCACGAAAAGAGGAAATTATTTTCATTGTATAAAATATTTACGGGCCTAAATCCTCCATTCTTACACCTTTTACTCCAGAAAAATTTTTGTGGTATGTATAGCTAAGTCAGTGCAAACAATGCCACTTTCCCAAGAAAGCTTTTTGTTGTGCAAGTGAAATAGCACTGTTGCAGCTCCAAAATCCAACTGCCAGTAACACAAAAGCAGTGCTAGGAAAAGCACAGCTGAGTTGTGGGAGTCTTCCCTGCTCCTAAGTGTCCCAGTAACTGTGGAAACTAAAATCATCTATGAATAAAGACCAAATCTCCTCTGCTGTAAGGACCTATCCTTTACAGTGCTGTGTTAGAAAACTTGATTGTCACTGTTCAGGCAATTGCTTCAGATTTCCTCTCACCTTTCTTGCGACCTGCATTATGATTTGTGTCTGCTTTTATTTGAATGGAGGGCAGCAGAATATATGGATGAAAATGAAATTGGGAGCTGGCCAATAATTAAGTATTTTCATGTTGTTCTTCCCTTTTGAGGCTATAAGACAGAGCGTTAGGGACAGGACCTCCAGACTCATTTTTACATGTGATCTACAGTGTATCTGAACGCCTGCCTGCAAAAGTGGAAAGGCACTTTATTATTCTGTTACACCACCTATCCCCCAGTGTGATGTCAATGGAAGCATCACTAAACTATTCTACTGAAATAGAGATTGTTTTTGTAAAAATAGTATTGCTGACATCCACGTGTAGAATACTGATGCTAAAAAGACAAAATAATAACAGGAAGCACACAGCTGTATTTATAGAAAAGTGAAATTTATTAAAGAACTGATTCTTAAATGAACAAAAAGCAGGTTGCTTTTCTGGTTGTTTTAAAAGGATTACTTTTTCCCTCTAACCCTTCTATCTAACAGATAAATCCTCTTGGCTCTTTCACAGTGCCCAGAGACACAGGATAATGGGGATTGCACTCTATCATTCCCTGCAGGGACTCCCTCATCCCTCTTTCTTCCGAGGGATTGGAAGGATGGTCAGTGGATCTGCTGCTAATTTAGAAAGATTAACCACTCCTTAAAAGAAGCAGGTGCTAAATCATTTATAAAGAAACAGCCTACACACTTCTCAAGTATGAGCTTTCCTGCTTGTGCTCATCTTTTAGCCCTTGTACTGTATGTAGCAAGGCCTGTACTAGAAGAAGTAACAGCTTTTCCGTAGGGCTCCACTGACTAAAATTAGACCAGGTATAGCAGTAAGAATACTGGAAGTAACCCACTGGGCGTATTTCTCATTAGTTTTGTGCTAAACCTATAGTGTGTAAGGGATAATGTCTAAAAAAATCTATATATCATTTAAATCAAAATGATACATATTCAAATTCTAGCTGGAGTGACAGTGTGACTGCCACTGAAGTTTTGCTAACAAATGTCAGCAGCAGCTACAAAAAATGAAAAAATTAAAAAAAGATCTTTAAACCAATGATGTATGTAAACAAAGAACATAAGGAAAATAAAATGTTAGCATCTAATCTTCAATAGCCAATTGTCCAGAGGCACTAAACTATCACACACAAACAGCATCAATGTGTGGCATGCAGTGCTTATGTTCATGTGTTAAACACTGTAAGACACTACCAAGAATACAATTTGTCTTGAAGAAAATACATTTACTCACCCTTCCCCAAACTCTGGACTAAATCCTTCAAAGAGTCTAGAAACATACAACTTAACTTGTTAGGAAAATATGAGTTCCTCCATAGGAACACATCCTACCAGAGTCACTCCGCCACATCACAAATTTAGTTCCCTGTTACTTGTCTGGCAAAATATGTTTGACCATGGATGCTCTGTTTTTCCCAATAATCACCTGGAGCTCAATACGAGCATTTTAAGCAGAGGATACTTAAGCAACATTTGTGCCATCTGACTTTAAGGGGACTGGTATTAATATTTCCTTCCTTACTGGTTTCTTTCACATAGATACATGATACTAATAAATGCACAGTCTCACCATTTGCTCCTCAGAGACCCAATTCAAGGCCAGGCTTCCACTGCACTGGGTGCTGAACAACGCAGCCTAAAAAATCATTAATCCCAGTCGTTTCCTGAAGTGCTAAATTCACCACATCCAGGCTCTAAGTTGATTTTTAATGTGTCTGTCCTGCCTTTATGCTGTTAATGCAAATATGAATTACAGCTTCTTGTATGTTTATAATCTTCATCTTAATCCTGCTTGTCTCTCAAAAAGCAAATCTGGGAATGTAGGTATGGCATAAAAAATTCCTTAAAAACTCTGCACAACCCCCCATCTTAACCCCAAGACAATTCTCCTCAACGGCTTTTGAACAGGAGCCCCGCAGAGCAGAGTATGGCATATGTTATTGTGAGAATTGGGCAAGTGACAGATGTTGAAGAAGTTTCTGAACAGCACAATTGGGTCCATAGATAGAAACAACTGTATCTGATTAGGTAGACAGCTTCATTCATCTATTTTAACAACAGCTAGGAGATCTCTAATTGTTTTGCAGATCACTTAGCAATTAATGATGCTGTTGCCCTTGCACAGATCATGCTACAGATCAATATTTTCAGGCAAAGTCAAAGCACTGAGTAGATACAATGATACTGAAGTTGTTCTATTAATAGAGCCCAGAAGCAAGAGTTGGGGTGGGAAACTTCTTGGACAAGAATTTATTTCTGTCACAAGCAAATATTATTTCTCTTGTTGAAGTGAGTCAGACAAATCTGAATTGGAAATAAAATAAATGCCAGCAATGATATCTTCCCTTCCTTGAACTGACAGTAACTATTACTGTATGTTACCTCATGTGAGCATTATCCCAAGTGTATCATATTTTCTCTTACAAGTTCCCATGTCAAATAACCACAACCCTTTACAAATTCCTTTTTCACAAAAATGAGCCTATATGTATTTTTGCACCAAATCAGAGGCAAGGTTGGAAAAAGGAGAAGCCGCTAAGCAGTCTAATGAGTGAACAGAAGCAGGAGTCTTAAAACTGGACTGGCACAATCCTGCATGGATCAAAAGCAGAAGGGCTACAGAGGGTAAGACAGCCTGGGTTAAATTTCCCCTTTGTTTTCCCACCCTGTGTGTATCATGGATATCACTGCTGCGTAAACAGCTTTGTTTTAAGAGAGAATCACCATCCCACAAGCATTAAAATATTTTACTAGAAATACCAGCTTCTCTCTTGCCTACAGAAAAGTAGGTCTGTACAAAACACTCGGAATGAAGTGACCAGACCAGTAGCCCACAATAAGTTCATGAAAGTAAGGTATTTGACATTACAGGACTGATACTGTTTCCACTGTTCTCTAATGATATCTCATTTAGGGCACTGGGTAAGATTTGGTGTCATCAAAGCCAACAGTAGTTTTAGCTCATTACTGAGCTGAAATGGGGATTTTCCCCAGCATGAAAAATGGCCTCCAATTTCATGGTTAGAACCAATTGGAAAACCAAACCAAAATCAACCTTAATCCAATTATTTTTTTTTTAAGTGTAAAGTTAAATTGTTCAAAAATAAGAAGGAAGGGTTTTTACTGCTCACATGTCTCAAAATGGCCATTATGACTAAAAAAAAGTATCAGCCTAGTATCAACTACTTGTGAGCATCTCAGTAAACAACCTCGTGTCTCGCATTCTTGGTACTATGTGTTTAACCACAAATTCTCCAGTTGTGTGATTCTATTCACTTCACTGGGATTATGACAACTAATAACATGGCTGTTGAAACCTACTTTGGGAGAAGACTGTCCTGTCCTTTAGCAAACCTATGGGAGATCAGTGTGGAGATAGGAAAATTCATTTTCAAGGTAACCTGAGGATGTAGGAACACTCTTGGGAACTCTCATCAGACTCCTCAAACACTCTGCATACATATTTAACCTAGAAATATTCCAACAGAGAATTTATAAAAATACAAAAAAAAAATCTCATCTTTGTAAAACTCTGCTTAGCTTTTATTTTTCATCTATCAATTGATTTTAGAAGCTTTAATTTAAAATTTTCTTTATTTTCATGCAACAATTGCCAAGTTTAGTTTGGACTCAAACTATAAATGATTTTGTCATTTTAAAGTATTTTATGCATTGTGGCAATGTTGCGTGAAAGGGTAAAATAATTTGGCAGAAAATAAACCCCCTTGCTTTCCAGCTGGTCCTCAGATATTAGAGGGGCTGGGTGCAGCTAGGCTTAGATTCTGAGTGATGCCCAAGTTGCCACTATCAGTCCGGTCGCATTCAATATATTGAATAATCACGATTCCGGATGCACTAATAGTGCACTGCACCTTCAGCCTAATCGTGCTCACGAACTAGCACGGCCACACTGAGGGAGCTGGTCGCGTTCAATGAGAGATTTACGATTAGCTACTTAAACAGTGCAGTTTTTATTGAAGCAACAGATACAGGTTCTTGTGGACTGCCGGTGATAAATACACTGTCTGCAAAAGCACGTGCAAATAATAAGGTATACAACCGCGCGACAAAGTTATGAATAATACAGCCTGGCTTCAAAGTATAAAAGTAAAAAGTAACTCTATATAGAGATTCCTAATTTTCCCGGGGAAGCACTGGATATAGTGCAAGTCTTACCCAAAGGCATCCCTATGGGGGGGAAGAAAGGTCCAGCCCATCGACCGGTCCCAGGAGTCGAGAGTAGTCAGCTGATGGGGTCTTCCTCGGCTTGCCCACGATGATGTCTTCCCCAATGCCCCCCACTTTTTGGGTCATTTTTATACTATTTTTCACTTTCAAGGTGGAGCTTGAGTGACTCTAGTCATACATACCTTTTTTGTTATTGGTGTAAATTTTCCTCGCTTTGCTTTTAAAGGTATATGCCACAAAAAATTCAAAGAGCATGCTCAAAGAGGGGTGGTCTCACTTTGGAGGTGGGTAGCATTGGAGGTGGAGGTGTGTTTTCGTATTAAAATGCATTATAATGAAGCAAAGTTCACACAAAGGACAGCATTTTGTCAAAAGATGACAAACCGTTGGCTCAGGGCAGCAAGTATGCAGCTTATCAGTTTTAAGTACCACCTAGTTCCCATCTCTGCTGGTGTTGGGACAGAGTTTGGCCACAGAATCTCCACTCTGCTCCATCCTCCATCAAGCAATGTTGTCACGGGAATCGCTGTGGAATGAATTCCTGGCATACCAGGTGCAGCTGCATCTTACCCTGAAAGTCTGTTTTTCCTTTATGTGTGAGCAATGCTACATTTTTAAATATAAGTTTAATTTTTAAATCATATTCAGTAATTATCCCACATATTCCACCCCATGACTATAGTCACTCAAGCTTCACGGTACTTAGAGGGAATTGGGAATATCCCATATAGTCTTTGAGTGAGGGTTGTCAAGTCCATATATATCTTGTGGGGATATCAAATGAGTTAAGCGTTTCATCATAACCCAAAGCCTAACATATAAAGCAATTGTCAAAGCAAAACATAATATCGTGAGCATTAGCAAGATCACAACAGGGTGGAGCATCCTGTTGACAATCCCTGTGGTGGTTGGTGACCATCCAAAAAGAGTGTCCCACCATTCATGTCTTCCATCTTTCTTGACTCTTTCTAGCACTTGATGGACTTCTTCCGCATCATGGTGGATGGTAATTAAAGTCTTTTGTCCACTCTCTTTGGCCTGGATCAACAACTGCTTCAAGCCATCATGGTGTAGCAGCTTTTTCACTAACTTAAGGTTCATTCCGATAGGAGCGAGTAGTAGATCAGTAGTGTATAGTCAGATTGCAGCAACTGATGAGATGTGACAGGAGTTGAATAATTAAAGTTTCATCCAATAATGTTAGTAAATTTACAAACACAAAGGTTTGAGTGGTTATTTATATCTATAACAATGTCGTCTATCAGTACAGAATTACAAAGAGTTCTCATACAAGCACATCCTTTTCCAACATATATAAGCACAGATTTTTGAATTTCATTGGGATGTATTTCAAAATGACAAACATTTTGTTCAGTGTCAAGACAAATGTCTTGCGCTTTAATGGTATTACTCTCACAAATAAATCCTTGTTGGCTTCGTGTTGTGCATGCATCAACATCGACAGTTTGCCATTTATTTTCATATTGTGCCCATACTCCATGTTCTATTGGATATAGTCTAGTCCTGTGATGATTCAACCCCAGCGCAATGATTGGGTATATAGTGTATACTGAAGCATTGCGTATCGTTAAGACAAAAGCAGTGACTTTACTCAGTGGGATCGTAAGTGAGGTTAACCAGGTACCACCTGAAGACTGAAATTTCCTCTCAAATTCAATTGCATTATCCCATATTATTTTCCGAATTTCAGTGGGCAAGGTGCCTTCTTCACCTTCCCTTATAATTGCAGCTGTCATTGATTGCATCCACAGTTGGGCTTGGATACAACTGAGGGCTAGAGAAACATTGTCTTGGGCTACACCAAGTGCATTTATGATCAGTTGGTGGTCTTTTTCACTCATTCTTCCCATTGAGGTAATATATTCGATAAAAGCCATTGGTGATTTCCCAAAGCTAGAAGAGAGGACCGCAAAGGGTATTTCAATTTGTTTAGATCACTGGTTGTTGTGACTAGTTTATTGGCAAGTAGTTCAGCGTCTATGCTATTTAAGACTCCTAGTCCAGTTCCTAAGATACCGGTCACATCTCTCTTTGGTCGTCTTGAGGGGGTGAGGTTTCGTCCATTTAACCATGCTGACCACCCTGCATAAGATGTACCCAGGAATGGTGAGCAGGTGGGTTTGATTACAGAGATGTTAATCTGCGTTGATAGTTCCACTTGCTTGAGAGAATATGATGGGTTAAACAATATTTGTTGTTGACCAGTATTTTTGATGACATAAGGACCGATATTGAAAATGTAAGGAGTTAGACTAATAGGAGGCCGAGTAAATATACTCTCAAAAATTGGCTGGAGTGTGGGTTCCATGTCTTCTACATTTGGCACAGAGGCTGTTGTCATGGTGTTAATCTTGAATTTAAAGGATAACCCTATGCTGTTTTGTGCTCAGAGGCAGACCACAAAGACTGGTTGGACAAAAGTAAAATTGGACCAACAGTCGCATCGTTCCTCAGCACAGGCTTTTATTTGTTTCTCCTCAGTTTTTATTTCAGTTACGGAGATTTGAGTTACTCGTTGGTGAGTGGATCCATTGATAACCCTGCATCCTACCTTTATTTGTTCTCCCACTGCCCCCAGCAACTGTGGAAGTCTGTTTGTGCTACCCCAGCCCCACTCGTTTCCCAAGTACACCTCCGTCCCGTGCATCACCACTGTTGAAAGATTTAAGCCTTTGTTAGAATTTAATCCCATGCTCCCTGTGTATTTTATGTGAGCTTGAGACCAGGGCCATTGCAGGTCTATAGCAAGAAGAACCTGCATTGTTAAGATAAGACATAATGTCGTTTATACAATTCGTTGATTCATTATCTTAAAACCTGGGTTTGCAAACAATCATGTACAACAGAAATAATATTACGGCTAAGATGAGTGACAAGATTCCCTGGATGCACTCAAGTTAGCGTAGGCCAATCCGTCCGTCCATGTGCAGTCCATCTAGGGTTCCTATGAACACAAAAAGGGAAGAGAAACATGCTCGGTCTTATTTGACCGATGGGGTTAAAAAGAAGGTGAGATCCACCGGGTGCTAATCCGGTGTGCCTTTCCTGAACAGTCTTTGGCTTCCCATGCGTAGGAATTTTTGGGTGTAACTAGTACCATTGGTACTGTTCCAATCTGGGGCATCTTCATCAGTACCGGTTGTCCGGTGTGAAGTCCTGTAAGGTGTTCTTCTGGCTTGGTATGAACCTTTGGGGAGATTACCATAGCAGATGCACAAAAAGCTTTCATTTTGGGACAGCCATCTCCACTCCATCTGTTATTTAATTGATAGATAGCATCATTCAATCGCAAATGCCACCCAGATTCATGAGTTTTTGCAAAACGCTTAACCAATCCATTGGTGTGTTCCACAATGCCATTAGCCTGGGAATAGTAGGGGGTGTGGAATACCCACCGAATCCCTTCTTCTTTGGCCCAGTCTTGTACTATTGTGGCTGTAAAATGTGACCCGTTGTCACTTTGGATTTCCTCTGGAAGGGGAAGTGTGCTAAACCACTCCTTAAGGCCCTTTACTGTGTTTTCTCCTGTGGCTGATGTAAAGTCTGTGGCCACAGTGGGCCCAGAGATGATTTCTACTCCCACCAAGACATATTTCTTTCCACCTGATGATCTTGATGGTCCAATATAGTCAATTTGCCAGGAATGCCACAATGTTTTCCTGTCCCGAATATGTAAAGGAGGGGCTTTACTCGGATGGTCTTTACTGAGTCGTAAGCAACATTGTGAGCAGGCAGTCACTACCTGTTCACACAGCTTAACCGATACAGGCCATCCTCGGGCTAAACCTTCCCGATATAAATCAGCCCGTCCGGTATGGCCACGTTTAACATGTAACCATTTGAGTAAGCGTTCCCATTTCTGATCATCATTTGAAATACCAATTTGCCTCAGTCGTGTGAGGCTGTCTACCTGCTGGTTAAACTGAGCAGTGATTGAGTTTGAACGGTCATGTCCTTTTACCCAACCAATATGTAGAACTTTTTGTTCCCCTATCTCCAACAGTTGTTTCCAGCTATCGGTTTCCCAAACTGGGACCCTGTTCACCTGCCAGTCATTTGCTGCCCAATGACCCACCCATTCGGTGGCTCCTTTGAAAACAGCATATGAATCGGTGTAAATGTGACTAACCCCGTGTTGCGCAGCTAGTAGGACTGCTCTAAGCTCCCCTACTTGTGCACTTCCTTCACCTCTTTCAGTTATTCTTTCCCCTGTTGCTACCTCCAGTGCTACAGCTTTGTATTTCCACTTCTTATTCTCTTGATAAGATGAGGCATCTGTAAACCACACTCCAGTAAGATCACTGCCTTCCTTCAGAGAGGGTGCTTCTCGAATCGGAGATGGTTTATTTGGTGGAGATTGGAATAACAGAGTGCCATCTATGTCTTTTTGCAGTTTGGATACTTTAACATTGCCTTCAGAGATTGGCATAATTTCATTAATGCCCTCTAAATAAGCATGCCACTTACGAACGGTAGGTTTTTGGGCAATGCCAGCTGGTGGTGCTGTTCCTTTACGGACCACATCTAGGAGGCGAAAAGGCCCCCGAATGATTACACTCTGTTCTCTTCTTATTTGTTCTGCTCGTTTCACCGCTCGCACTAGGGATAGTAGGCCTTTCTCAAGATCCGAATACCTCCTTTCGGTATCATTGAAAGAGTGAGAGCTAAACTCCAGTGGTCTTTCTGGTCCTTCTGGCCCCTTTTGCCATAAGTTGCAGTGAGAGCCATGTTCACTGAACCCCCATTCTACATGGATAGGGTCAGTTGGGTGGATAGGACCAAGCTGTTGGAATAATCTTAGCTCTTTTATTAGTAATTCCAGTGTATTGGTGTGTTGTTCAGTCCATTCCCACTCTTTTCCCTTTTTGAACAAACTATAAAGAGGACTGGCAATAATGGAGAAGCCAGGAATATGTTTACGCCAGTAACCTAGAGTTCCCAAAACTTGCTGTAATTCCTTTACGCTGGATGGATTTTGTCCATGTTCTAGGTTTTCTAGGGTGTCCTGAGGGATAGAGGCAGCTCCTTTAACCCACCAGACGCCCAGAAATTTGACCTCTTGTGCGGGTCCCTGACACTTTGAGTCTGGGATTTCCAAGCCCAGTTCGAGTAATGTTTCCCGAATGTTTTCCATTGTGTCTTTTACACTTTCTTGGTTTTCTCCCCCTATTAGGATGTCATCAGTGTATTGGTATACAGTGTTGCCAGGTGGAACAGGAATTTCTGCTAAGACTTTAGCCAAAGCATTGTGAGCAATGGTGGGGGAATGTTTATATCCTTGTGGAAGTCGGTTAAAAGTATATTGGATCCCTTTCCACGTGAATGCAAATTGTGCTTTGTCCTGCTCAAGGAGGGGAATCATGAAAAACATATCTTTAACATCTAAGGCAGCCATCCAAGAATGGGCAGCTCCCTGTATCATTGTCACAATTTCAGCAATATTTGGAACTGCCGCAGTTAGGGGTGCAGTATTGGTGTTTAACTGTCGGTAATCTACTGTGAAACGCCACTGCCCGGTGGGTTTCTTTACTGGCCACACCGGTGAATTATAGGGTGAGTGAGTTCTTTTAATGATGCCTCTGTTCTCCAACTCTGTCACCACCCCGTCAACCCCTGTAAGTGCTGCTGCAGGCAATGGGTATTGCCTGACATTGGTAACTTTAGATGTAAGGGTATGGATGTTTCTAGCAGGCTTAACCTCATTGCGCCTGATTCCTTCTCATGTCCTGCAAAACTCCACATAGTTCCATCTGGGCCTGCAAAACTCCACATAGTTCCATCTGGGAGTTTCCACATTCGTCCACACAATATGTCAAATCCTAGAAGGTTGGTATATGTGGCACCCACTAATACTTCTGCCCGGGTCAGTCTCTGTTCCTCTGGCAACCAGAGGGTTATTTTTGCAGTGGGGCATTCCTTTATCACGCCATCAATTCCTGTGAATTTAACTCGGCGTCGGGTAGGTTTTATACCCAGGGTTTGTGCCGTCTCATTAGTGATCACTGACATTTGGGCTCCAGTATCAATAAGAAAGTTTACTAATATTTTTCGGGGTCCGACCGGAATGGCAATAATAGGTTCAGAGTTTTTATTAGAGAGCCATTGTACTGCTAACACCCGCCGGGCAGGGTGGCTCACTGCCCTCCCCGGGGATGCAAGTTTTTTTGCTGGGATTCTGACAGATCGATCAGGTTGCATTCTGGTGCAGAGGGCACGCCTTCCTCATGGGTCGGGGATTCTCCAGTTAAACACTTTCCCCCTACCGGGTTATTCTTTCTAGATAGAGATCGGACCAATATACGGAGATCCTCTGTAGAGAAACCGTGCAGGAATTGTCGAGGCATACCCAGACTTAGGGCCTTATGCCACAATTCATTCTGTTCCTTGTTAGGTTTAAACCTCCCATCAGATTCAGAGTTTTGGGTAGAAAAACGATCAGATTTAAAATTTTGAGTATAAGTTTGGTCAGATTTAGAATTTTGAGTGTAGACTTGGAGAACCCTTCGGGTGTGATCGGGGGTTTTTTCTCTGAATGAACCAACCCAGCCCATTTGGCGTCCCTATTTGTCTACTTCTTGTGCAAATTCATTCCAGGTTAGTGCGTAAGTCTGTTGGCCTCGCCTACGACCTTGACCTCGTATGCGGTCCTGAATATTGACTATGAATGTTTTAAGGCAATTAGGAAAACCCAGAATGAGAGGATTTAATCGATCCGGATCAATAGGTGCTGACATCGGGGATTTCCGCAACTCATCTCTATTATACATTGCTTGTACGCAAGCCGCTTTTTGTACAGCCTCAGCTAGATCAGTGTAGCTTGTGGTTTGGATTGATAGTGGTTCCCCTCTCTCCCGTGGGTCCATACCACCTGCCCAGTATGCAACTCGAGCAGTTAGGGAATAATGATGATCCCCTGGCAAGGAAGTTAAAAATACTCTGGGCCCCCAAAAACCTCCTGCTTCTTCCTCATTTAACATGACCATATCTCCTCCCTGAAGGGAGACTCGCCACAGATACTCCGTGTCAGACTCTCCTGCCCGTCTTGAGCATTTTTCCTTTAATTTCAGTAATTCTGTTGGTGACCATGGAGTGGTATGCACAATAGTGTGGACCTCCTCATCACTATCAACAGCAGTTTCAGTTCTAATCAGAGGTCGTAAGGGAATCGATTGAAAAGCAAGGGTCCCTTCCACCTCATCATCATCACTGTCAGACGAAAAATCTTCTGTCTGAGCTGGGCAACGCATTAACCTACGAATCTGCCGGACTGGAGCAGAAGGTTGCATTTTATCCAACAGCCCATTCACCTTTTCCAGTAGTAATTTAAGTTGATAATTTTGATTCATTAGTCGATCAACTCGGGATCCTAAGATCTTATTTTCAACCCTGAATCGATCAGCTTGTGATATAAATTCATCATTTCGAGCTTCTAGTTTTTCATTTTTGCTCGCAAGCTGATCATTTTGAGCTTTTAATTTTTCATTTTCACTTGCGAGTTGATTATTTTGAGTTTCTAATTTTTCATTTTCGCTTGCAAGTTCATCATTTCGAGCTTCTAGTTTTTCTCCTGTCTCCTTATGAAAAGCTAATGATGACTTCAGCACCTCATTTTCTGATTTCAGAGTTGTATATTCTACAGCAGAAATCAGATTAGGAGCAGGGGCATTTTTAGCTTCTTCTTGTGCACAAGATAAACAGGCACCTAACACTGCACAAATAACATTTTTAGCTTTTCCCACTCTGATCTTTTGTAAAGCCTCACATATTGTTCAATACGTTCTACCACTTTCTCTTCATCTTTCCAAAATTTTTGGGCCCACTCCTTCCCAGCCGAGGAAGGGGCACAACCATATTTTTGCAGCAGTTTATCCATGGCAATCCTGCCGACTACACCGATTTTCTGTTGTGTGAAAGGGTAAAATAATTTGGCAGAAAATAAACCCCCTTGCTTTCCAGCTGGTCCTCAGATATTAGAGGGGCTGGATGCAGCTAGGCTTAGATTCTGAGTGATGCCCAAGTTGCCACTATCAGTCCGGTCGCATTCAATATATTGAATAATCATGATTCCGGATGCACTAATAGTGCACTGCACCTTCAGCCTAATCGTGCTCACGAACTAGCACGGCCACACTGAGGGAGCTGGTCGCGTTCAATGAGAGATTTACTATTAGCTACTTAAACAGTGCAGTTTATTGAAGCAACAGATACAGGTTCTTGTGGATTGCCGGTGATAAATACACTGCCTGCAAAAGCACGTGCAAATAATAAGGTATACAACCGCGCGACAAAGTTATGAATAATACAGCCTGACTTCAAAGTGTAAAAGTAAAAAGTAACTCTATATAGAGATTCCTAATTTTCCCAGGGAAGCACTGGATACAGTGCAAGTCTTACCCAAAGGCGTCCCTATGGGGGGGAAGAAAGGTCCAGCCCATCGACCGGTCCCAGGAGTCGAGAGTAGTCAGCTAATGGGGTCTTCCTCGGCTTGCCCACGATGATGTCTTCCCCAATGCCCCCCACTTTTTGGGTCATTTTTATACTATTTTTCACTTTCAAGGTGGAGCTTGAGTGACTCTAGTCATACATACCTTTTTTGTTATTGGTGTAAATTTTCCTCGCTTTGCTTTTAAAGGTATATGCCACAAAAAATTCAAAGAGCATGCTCAAAGAGGGGTGGTCTCACTTTGGAGGTGGGTAGCATTGGAGGTGGAGGTGTGTTTTCATATTAAAATGCATTATAATGAAGCAAAGTTCACACAAAGGACAGCATTTTGTCAAAAGATGACAGACCATTGGCTCAGGCCAGCAGGTATGCAGCTTATCAGTTTTAAGTACCACCTAGTTCCCATCTCTGCTGGTGTTATGACAGAGTTTGGCCGCAGAATCTCCACTCTGCTCCATCCTCCATCAAGCAATGTTGTCACGGGAACTGCTGTGGAATGAATTCCTGGCATCCCATGTGCAGCTGCATCTTACCCTGAAAGTCCATTTTTCCTTTATGTGTGAGCAATGCTACATTTTTAAATATAAGTTTAATTTTTAAATCATATTCAGTAATTATCCCACAGGCAATGAAACATATTATACTGTGTGATTATATACAATGCAGATACTTGTGTATTTGCAGACAAAGTCAGCTAGCTATGTTTGTCCATCTTTATTCACTGGAAGTCTATGACATCTAAAATTATGCACTTAAATTTTAAGTTTGATGTGTACTAAATTGTACTACTTTCTTCTATATTCACTTTCAAGCACATTAAAAAGCAAGAGAATATAGAAATACTATTTAAGTTCAAGAAACATATGAAGTCAGCATAATTTTTTTCTGCAACTTCCACTTTTTGATGTATACTTTCTACTTTACAGCTTTTTTTCATGGTAAAACATGATTTGGAAGCAATTAAATAGGTAGACAGGCTGTTAATGGAGGCTGTTTTATCAGTAAACAAAACACAAAATTAGCTTTTGTCCCAAATATATCCTTAAACACGACCAATGTGCATTCCTATTAATACTGATTTCTACGGACTTTCGTGGATTTGGTCCTGTGTTTCACAGTGTTCACACTCAGGTTTCTCCTGGTGGACACTGGCACATCGCATTAGGATGCATACTGAGTCAGGACGCACACGACTGTTTTAGCTTGAAGAGAGTAAACATATTGCAAGAATGTAACAGTGACTTTGAACAGTACAGTCACAAAATATTTATCTACTTTTTAATTATAATATCTAAGAAAAGATAACTGCTTGAGTCACTGTTTATTCTTGCTGGACATACATAAACTTTCTTGGGCACTTTGTTATGCCTGAGGCTGTTGCACAAGATCAACAACTTGCCAAAGCACCAACTGAACCAGGAGTTTCAGCTCACAAGAACCCTGGTTATTATACATTTGACTAAGTCACTGGACTGTTGGGAACTCAGCCTGAGTTTCAGACAGGGCAAAATAATCTGCTAGGATTGATGTCCACATACTGAGAGTGGGAATAACAGTGTTGCTGTTTCCTCTATGGCAAGAGAAAGATTATGAGTGGGCAATCTGTATTGGAACGTAACATAATAATTGATAACAGCAAAAAAACACAGGCCTATTCCAAATGCTGGAATGAATCCAACCAGAATTTGCAAAGGAAAATTGCACTAACTCTCAAACACTCTGCAATATGTCTTAAATGCTAGATCAAAAACATTACAGTCACCACTGTTTCTCATTCTGAGAATAAATTGAGGGACCTTGCAAGTACAGAAAATGAAATTTTTCCTTCCTACAAATTAAGCCTGAGGAATTCAGGAAACTTATTTTCTAAGAGGAGTTTTAGGCAGGAAGATGATCATACATCTGTTTTCTGTTAATAATCAATGTTACATTCACTTATCTGCTGCCTGCATGGGGTATGCTGGATCGAAAGCTATTTGAAGAGAGTGATTGGCTCTGTGGCTCATATGGTGAGACAGATACTTTCATTTTCAGGTCTCTTGTGTACATTTTGATCCAGGTTGCCTGTGAATAGAAAAATCACCTTCCACTATGTATGAGACTAATTCTCAGCCGACAAGGATTTATATCACATAAATAAAACCCATTAAAACTGGGCTGGCAAACTTACTGGCAGCTTCAGATGAAAAGTCAAGAATTAATTGGACAGAGACAAACAATTTTTCCATTCTGAAGACAAATTCCTGTAAGTAAAGGTTGAGTTACATTTTACAGTGCCTAAAGGATTTTCATTTCTTGGAGTGCTTGTCTGGGACTTATAATAAAAACTAGGGAGAATATCCTAGAGTTCTATTTTAGTGAGATCTTTATTTGATGTCCATCACATGGTAGTTGGTTGAGATATGTGAGCCATAGGGCTCTTCCAATTCAGATGATCCATTATTCATAATAATGACTCTCCTAGATTATATGCACAGAGAAGCAAATCTCACCCCCTTCTTACAGCAAAACAGCTTTCCCTGAATTTGGCCCAGTCAGAAGGAAATGGTTAAATCATATATTTATTCTACACCTCTCAGTTCTGTGGAGAGATCTACCTAAACTGAAGTAGTAACTTGTCAGGCCCTTCTAAAAGAGGAGAATCTGTGCTTGATTTAGAGGGTAAGTTCACCTCAGTAGACCTCTGTAGTTTAAAATTTTGCCCTTCCAGGTAATTAAGAACTAAGTCACACTGAGATAGCTATTTATTCCAAAAACATATTAAGAAATTCAAGCTATTTAAGATCAGCGAGGGAGTGCATTGCAAAGCCAAAGAAGCCTCATGGAACTCTCTCTACAAACTGTAAATTCTCTTTTGAACTCTTGCTGAATGTTGCAAACCACGCAGCAGAAGACAGTGTTCAGCAGGCATAATAAGTAAGAGAGACACTAAGGCTCACTCAGCATTGCTAAGTGATAAATATCTCTAGAAATTCAGCATAGAAATATAAAACTGTCAAGTGTGGCTTTACCGATCTCTTGAAGAAGAGACAGGAGGTCACAGGACAGGACATTGGGCTTTATCTGCTTTCATACAACCCTTGCTAGATGAAGCTTGAGAAGGCGGCAAGCCAGCTGCTGTGGGCTATATATAAATAACTGAAGCTAGGTGGACTGTGGCTTCCAGAAGATCTAGAGAGATCTGCAAGATAGCTGTATTTATAAGAATGCTTTAGAATGCTTTTATTTCCAAGATTTTGTATTGGCTAAATCCAAAGTCAGTGCAAATTATTATATTTAGCCAAAAAAAAAAACCTGAAAAGTGAGTTCTGAGGAACTGCCTGCTTTATCACACTTTCCACTCTCACAGCCAGTATATGCTGTCCCTCTGCCCCCCCGCACCTGCTGGAGGATGGCAGCTTCCATTTTAAAATCTGCTGCAAAAGTAGCACAGAATGTACACAAAAAATGAGAAAGAAAGCAGAAATAGATGAGTTGCACCTGAATAAACTCATGAAATTATGGGAATCATCTATATGAAAAAAACCCACCAACTTTATTATTTAACAGGAGGAGATTGGAGCAACCGCATTATTCAATACATTATGTGTGAGATTAACTCAGGTGTGTTACTCCTTTTGTGATACTAAAGTCTCCGATTAACTTCAGATACTGAAGGAAGGAAGAAAACTGATACAAACTGAACAGGGATATTTCACCATCAAAACACAGGATGACAGAAGATGAAGAAAGGAGTGAAATTTACTAAATAGCTTTATAGAATTCCACTACAATTCTATAGCATGATAGAAAAAACAGACCATAAGACACTAAAACGCGTGCTGCTAAACAGAAAACATAATAGAAGTTTAAAGTAAATGTACCTGTTCACAATACACCCATCAATACAGCCTGATTAGTAGTCTGCAAGCATAATCACTCATGTAGCATAGGTTAACAGAGACTCCTGAAAAGAGCTCCAGGTCTGAAACTTTGCATCAAGTAATGATTCAAATGATCCACTTACTTTATTAAAGTTGACTCATTGGCTTCTGCTAATGAGGACAGAAGGCAAGAAAGAGAGAAAATTATCTGAAGAGAAATGAGAATCATGAGCCAGGAGGAAGGAGGGAGAAAGGAAAGCAAAATGCTGATTAGTGTACAAGGCAAAAATCTACCATGACGTGAAATCAAACTCCTGTCTGGGAGAAAAGCAATTTAGCTTTATGAACAGCTGCCTCAGAGAGTCATGTGTATGAGCAATTAAAATTAAACAAGTTAATTTCAATATGCCTTAGTAACTGTGATTGATCTCACAGAGTTGCTGTTGACTGTACATCAAGAAACAATTTAGGACCCGGTTTAAAACAAAGTTTATAATCCTCGTTTAATGGATTTTAGTACCTTAGGCAGTACAGAGCTGTAAAAATGATTAAAATGTGCCCTGTCTCTGTGTGATCAATAAAGCTTCCCACTGTAAGATTGGTTCAGTTCCAGGCACTCCTCAGCATGTTTAGCCATGCTGTGTCTGTAGAATTCCAAATAAGTAATTTATCATTACTTCTATAGACAGGATTCATTAGACATCTCATCCTTCAGCTTATTAGCACTGAAGTCAGCCAAACAATCAAATCAAAAGGTCACCTTTTAACAAATACATAGTTAGATCCAAACATATGTCAAAACCTTAACAGATATATGTCAAAATATAGTAGCAGGGATGGATAAAAGACTGATGGAGACATTCAAGATGCATACTGCAAAGTGCCTACAAATGGAAACTGGAAGAATTCATTCTGGTTTACCAGATGAAGTTTAAAATGACAGGTTAAGAAAAAGGTGATGCATCTTACTAGACAGGAGAAGGAAACCCCATGTTCTCTGACCACTGAAACTCTTGCACTACTGATCTCTTCAAATTCTGAGAAATTTTGCTTAAAAACTTTAAGTTGTAAAGGACAACAAGCAGTTGGGGACTCAGGTCTTTTTCCATTTAAACAGGTTTAGATAAAAATGTGGTAACCACACATGCATCTAGATAACTCTACTTCCTTTTGGTCCTGTCCTTCAAAATCTTCTATGGTGCTTTTAATCGAAAAAGGGAAAGAACAACTAGATCCAAGGTCTCTGGCAGTACTAACAATGAACATTTGGTAATGAACTTTAAGATGATGGCTGGCATGCAGTGATACTTCTTTGAATTTTTTTCTAGACTTGAGCAAATTACATCACGAACTTCATTCGCATTTGTACTTGATAGCCTGGCATAAACCTCCATAAATTCATCAGTTTTTGAAAATAAGGCTTCATTATTCTGCCTGTGAGGAACCACTTTACCTACTAGTCTCAGTTGTCACTCTTGAAGTTCTTGTAGTGAAAGAACCAGTGAATGCTCATAGCCTTTTTAGCCTCCTCTCTATGCTACTCATGGTCTTCCCCTGGTCTCTTCTTCCAGGCTGAAGAGTGATGGTATACTTCTTCCTCTGCGTTAAAAGCTGGTATCTCTGCAATCTGCCTCTGAATATCTCACAAATTAAAATTATTTCTATGAAATAAAGGGACCGGAGCTGCATACAAAGTTCAAGAACATTTATGCTACCTCTCCAGAAATATGAAGTGACTTTGCTGTGGGCAAGAATCTAGATGCAAGTGTAGTTTGGTTTGTCTTCATCTGAGCTTATATATAATGAAAACACACATAAAAGACCACACATTCTCCTCTATATCACTTATTTTATTCTACCACTACATGTCTGTCCATCTTTTTATTTTTAATAGAGAAATCAAAATGAATCCTTCATGTGTGACTGGAGGTCTGAACACCAGATAAGGAAAAAAAATCTCTTCCTGGATAAAAGCTTGTTTTGCTTTCCCATCAATCTAAATGTCCCTTCCATATCTTTTATACCTCAGACTAAACAACACCTGTGTCTCCTTCCTATTTTGTCTGCTTTGAAAATGGTGTAATTTTTCATCACATAAAGCAAAGTTTCTGATGCGAAGATGAAGTATCTTTCAAATCAAGCAATCCAAAAATGAATTACCTCCCTGTGCATCTTTTGGCACCATGAGCACTCTGATGTTCTTGGATTTAATCTGATTCTTCGCTTCATCCTATATTTGTCACAGAACAAGTTATTCTTCTAACCAAAGATATTGAAAGCTTAGGGATATTATCCTATTTATTGTGCCACAACTTTCATTTTTCACAGCTGCAGATCTCACTTTACCAGACATAGCTCTCTACTGTTCTTTTATCAAAGCATTCATCACATATTATTGTCTAGAGTCACAGGCAAAAAGTTCTGGTTTCTTGTGATAATTTCATACTAATAAAATGGATCCTGCTGAGAAACACATCAGAAGTAGATGTTTTCAAGACCTCGTATCTCCAACCTGTAGGAGATCTGGTTCAGTATTTCTCTGTAATTACTGTAATCTATATAAAATCACACATCCAAAGCAATGATATGATAGAACACAATAAAAAGATTTAAATATGAAAAAGTGTCTGGCCTGGATAAGCAACTGTTCTCATGCTAGTCCAATTAGGCAGTTTTAACAGTAAATGAGATTTCTGAGGGGCAGAAGGAAAAGCTAAAGTTCACAGTAAAGTGCAAGATTCTTTCAGAAAAAAAAAAAAAACTAGCTTGAGGCAAGGAATTTATCTTCAATTATTGATTTTTTATTCCTTTACTCAGAGTTTGGGCTACCATTATTAAACAGAACTCCAGGAATAACTGAGACTTTAACAACTCTTTGATGATAATCCTCTGTGAGAATAGAAAGAATAATTTCTGACCCTTACGGTAATCACTGTTTTCTATGGGCTAGCTTCCTCTCAGTTTCGTGAAAGGATAATAAGTGTGTTAGAGGCCAAAAAGCTCCTTGAAACTTATTCTAAGATCAGCATCATAATTTGAAAATTTATCCTCAAAAACATTCTAGCAGCATTTCAAAGGACAGCAACCCTCTAGAGATGATGATTTATGCTTTCCTGAAATGCTACCACTGATATGTGCCTTCCCTCAAACCCACGTAAGAAATTCTCTGATTTTCACAATATCCAAACCAGTTGCTCTGAGATGAGTATCTTTTTTCCATGAGTCTCTCATGGATCTCATTTTGTATTTTTTTCTACTATCTTCATCTCTTAAACTCCATGTACATCTGCCTCCCTAATTCTTCTAACTGCATTAATTATACATAAAGAAAAGGCACTAAAATGCTTTTTTCATGCAAATATCATTCTTATGTTCAAAATCTAAAGGTAATTACATTTGACAATTTCATTTGATTTACAATAAACATGGAAATTGAGTCATGAATTTAGGATTTAATAGTTCCTTTCTCCCCATTCAAGCTTTCTCCTGATGAAATACTGCTACAAACATTCTAAAAAGAATCCTTATATTTGCTCTAATTTTGTATTGAAGACAAGGCTGGGTATCCTTCACTCATTTTCTTCCTTTATTTCCTTCCACTGGAGAAAATTAATCTTCAAATACCTGTGGTTCTTTGTATCACCGTTCAACTATTAAACAGTGTGTCCTGGTCTATTGTCTACAGCTTCCCTTTTGGGTACTTCGCCCACTTCTGATAAGCAACAATAGCTACACACTTCATATATATATATATATATATATGTACACACACATATTCTTAGCTTATATTACTGCTCTGGAAGAATAAGAGGGAATGTTCCATGTTATTTAGATGATCCCTAACACTGGCCAAACAGTGACTAAAAATATACAGGTGAAATGAAAAGATCACAAACCTTAAAGCACAGAATACTATTTTTGACCTAAATCTGACCATTCCCCATTGTGCAATGCATCTCTTTGTTAACTATTAGCAGTGACAAATTCCAGGGTTGTTCCTTTTAATTAAATATATGTTTGTAAGTAATTAGCCTTGAATGTAGGAAATACTCATTGGTACTTATGTACCAAAACAATTAGTAATAAAAGTTTGTATTTCTACACCACCTTCCAATTGGAAGTGGTTAACTAAGTAATTAAAATTTAATAACTAATTAATAATGTTTCATATAATCCAAGGGGAGATGGATATATTTTTCTTTACTTCTCATTACATATAGAAGATTTCATGCTAGTGTTTTTAACCTACATAAAATTTTCACCTGTTTTCGTTTCAGAAAAACATTCCCTATCTAAAAAACATGGAAAAAACTTGAAAACTTCTGGATTTTTGTCACCTAAGACTTCTTTAGATACTTGCTAGTATGCAAGCATTAGCATTTGTAAGAGTATTAAAAATACAAGCTGGCCACTAGTCACTTGAAAAATCAGTTCAAATCAGAGCTTACAGCTATGACAGAAACTGTTCAAATTTGTTCAAATGCAGACAATGATGTGAAATTCCCTGAGACTCCTAAGTTCAGTTGCGAAATGGTACTATTATACCCGTTTCAAACCAGTCAGTCTGCCCTGAAGGCCAGTTTTTATAACTAAACCACTAGACTTCCAGGCCCTTGCCTGCAAGCTCCTCTGACACCTCACTTAGTTGGGTCTGGAAGTGGTCAAGCCATGCTGCTTAGTGGCACTGGAGTTTTTAGAATACTGTGGGCCTCTGGGTGCTGAGTTACACCTTCATCCTCCTGCACTGTGCTGGGACAAGCTTGTTAAAGGGAGACTCTCCCAGGGAACAACCATCCAGTGAGTCCTCTGACCAGGACTCCTGTGATGGATAAGGACAGGACTGAACCAGGTGAAAGCACAGATTTGAGCTCTGTCCTGGATGAGCCCTCAAGCTGAGCCACGTGTGTTTGACTGAATTACTGCCAACTGCTGGAGGGAGACCTCGGCTCTGAGGCAGCTGGAGGATTAAAGGCAATAAATATTATAACTTTGAATTAACTTTGTGGAGGTGATACGTGAATGACAGCAGACAACACCAAGTATCTGAAATAACAGAATCAGCTACAAAGCTGGGTTTTTTGTTCTGAAGACCTGTATCTGTGTCGTGGTTTAAGCCCAGCCAGCAACTTAGAACCATGCAGCTGCTCGCTCACTCCTCCCCTTTTTCCCCACCGGCTCCTGGAGGGATGGGGAGGAGGATTGAAAGAATGTAACTCCCACGGGTTGAGATAAGAGCAGTCCAGTAACTAAGGTACCATACAAAACTACTAGTACTACCACCAATAATGATAAGGGAAATAACAAGGGGAAAGAACACAATTGCTCACCACCCACCGACTAACACCCAGCCTGACCAGAGCAGCGACCTGGGCCTTCCGGGTGGGTCCTCCCAGTTTATATACTGGGCGTGATGTGCTCTGGTATGGAATACCCCTTGGCTAGTTTGGGTCAGGTGTCCTGTCTCTTGGCAGCTTCCAGCTTGCCCTGCCCCTCCAGAGCATGAGACTGGCAGAGCATGAGTCTGAAAAAGTACTTGATTGGAGTAAACACCACTTAGCAACAACTAAAAACATCAGTGTGTTATCAGCACTGTTCTCAGGCTAAAGGTGAAAACACAGCACTGCACCAGCTACTAAGAAGGAGAAAAATAACTGCTACAGCTGAACCCAGGACAATGCTGGATCACAGCAGAACTTGGTTTCAAGAACACTTCTGATTTCAAGCTGCTTTCGGTTATTACCCTTTCATTGTTTGATATTTGTTGAAACCCATGTTCATAAGGGACACCACTGTTGACTCACAATACCTTCTGCAGTTACTAGACAAGCCAGAGTTTGTACGCACAGCTCAGCAGACATCCTTCTTGTCTATATCTACCTTAAGAGTTTGCACAATTAAAATGAGTTTTCTGATATGATAAATGCTAATGGTTTGGGAGCAATTCCCTTAACGAATAATAAAGATAATTCTGTGAGGAATTAAAGCAAAATGAAACCAGAAATATGCTTCTGCTAATTAAGAACTTCTTAATTAAGCTCATTTTACTTGGAAAAAAACAGGTATCAAATAACATTAAGTTCTTATATAAAATATATGAAGGACAACTGATACACATTCAATTAAATTTCAGATTAGAATAGGCTGCTTTACCTATCCACTGTCTATCTACCTATCTACTATCCTGTACCAAATCTACTGAACAATTTAATCAGTTACATTTAATGACTTTATAAATTACTAAAACCAGTGGCTCATACTGTCAAGCAATCAAGACTCCCTTCACCATGAAACTGCACATATATTACCAATCTAACAGAAAATTACGCACATAATTGAAAATAAAAAAGATAAGCAAGAGCATTACAATGTATTTGTTCAGTACTATCCTGACATTTTTAATGTAGCTCATTAATAACTGATTTCTCCCCTGAAAGTAGTTATTTCACTGTACTAACATAGAAAATATTGCTGGTGCCAATTCATCATGATTCTTCTTGCAGAGTCTCCACTCTTCTTGCCACGCTCAGCTGTGCTGAGAGCTCCAAGTAGAAAACACTCTTCTCAAAGGCAGATTTTACGAAGTAGCAGCAACGAAGGAACACTGCAGTTGTATGTGTAAGTAATAGCCTCCAAAGACACTGGAGAAATGAAAAATATTGCAAGCAAGTGCTTAGTGCAGCAATTTTCAAACTTTTTCAGCTTGATTCAGTGCTTCCTCCGCACCCTTTCCCAGCAGAGGTGCAGAGCTGTGTGCAGCCCGGAGACAGCCAGGTCACTCCTCATGGCACAGAACAGTTTCCTGAACCATTAGCACCAGGGACCATTAGCACCAGGCACCACGAGCATATGGTTTACCAAAGTTACTACGGCTCTGTAGGGTTCCTGAAACCAAAGACTGAAAATCTTTGGCATGGCAGAACCAACTTACTCTTAGCTTAATAATTCCAGTTAGTCATACCATACATGGTTTTACCTGCATTTCTAGAAATGCTGCAATGGCTGCTCTCCAGGGCTGAGGCTGGTTCGTGGTAGCATGATTCCAACTGCAACAGATTCAACACTTTTCCAGTGTCATTCCATTGAGTTTGCTGAGGCCAGCCAATAGGCCATGAAAGTGATGCTGAAAGTCCCCTCAGCTTACAGTGGCTTTTTAGGAGTTAAAATAAATGAGGTAACTTGGGTCTTTTATGAATGAGCGGAGGCTAAAGAAAGTTTTGTGGATCCTATTTTGCATAATTAACAGTGTAAAAAACTCAGCCATTCCCCCTCTGAGCCTTGATAGCCCAGTGAGTTGGCAGAAAATTGCAAGCCTTCTTAGAGAAGAGGGTTAGATTCTAATGGGAAGGTTTCTGAGTAGGCTGCTGCTATGGAACACAATGAAAGCTAAAACCTTGGGCTAAGACCGGAAACAATTTTGAAGCAACTGGTACTTGCACAGCTGCTGGGAGCCAAAAAAATATGATTCTGGAAAAGCACTCTGGATATGTGTTGATAAATCTGATTTATTATTACTTCCAGTGAGTTCCGGCTGAATTCTTTCATGTCAACAGGCAGCAAAAAAAGCGTTGGCATCTGAGCTAACTGTCAAGAGCAGGAAACAGGCTTTGCTTCCAGCCCAACCACCTCTGCCTATTAGTCCTCAGAGCAGGCAGGCAGCCTGAGCTGTCATGTTAAGGCCCGTCTCCAATCATAGAGGGCATCAGCAGAAATGGAAGAAGTCTGCAACATGATGGAGAAAAGCATCTGAAAACTGGGACCACTTAACCATTAGATTAAACTCACTCCAAGGCCTGGAGGCTTGTTCCACCAAGTAACACTTTAAAGCTAAAGCCTTCGTGAATCACCCTTTGCACACATATGGCAGAAACTACTGGACCATGTGAGCTTCCGTCCTGGGTTCAGCTGCAGCAGTTACTTTTCTCCTTCTTAGTAGTTGGTGTAGTGCTGTGTTTTTGACATTAGCCTGAGAACAGTGCTGATAACACACCAATGTTTTTAGTTGTTGCTAAGTAATGCTTACCCTGATCAAGGACTTTTCAGTCTCATGCTCTGCCAGTGATGGGGGGAGAGGGGAAGCAGGGAGGAAGCAGAGACAGGACACCTGAGCCAGACTGGCCAAAGGGGTATTCCATACCACAGCATGTCATGACCAGTATATAAACTGGGGGAAGTCACCCGGAAGGCCCAGATCGCTGCTTGGGTCGGGCTGGGTGTTGCTCAGCGAGTGGTGAGCAATTGCATTGTGCATCACTCGTGCTTATTGTTGGGTTTTTTCCCTTCCCTTTTTAGTTTTATATTGTCTCCGCTTGTTATTTCCCTTATCATTATGATTATTGGTGGTAGCAGTAGTGGTTTTGTATTATACCTTAGTTACTGGACGGTTCTTATCTCAATCCATGGGAGTTACATTCTTTCGATTCTCCTCCCCATCCCTCTGGAGCAGGGCTGAGGTGGAAAGAAGAGGGGGCATTGAGCAAGCGGCTGAGTGGTTCTGAGTTACTGGCTGGGCTTAAACCACGACAGCTTCATTTCACTGATTATCTGCTGTAGAGTCTAAGAAAATATATTTTGCAATGGTCTGAACAGCAGCAGAATTTTTATCAAGGATAGAGTACCAAACTGGAATGAGCTTAGGTTTTGTCAGAAAAAGACAACACCTATTTCACGCTTTCACAAGTCAAATGTAAATTAATGCACTTCAAATCTGACTACATGCAGCTTCAAATCACATCAGTATGTACACACATACACATGTACAGACAGCACATACAACAGGATCCTTTTGTAAACAGAAATACTATTTTTCAAGTCTGAGAGGTAAATAAAAGCATTATCAAATCCATCTTACACAGAATGACCATCACCAACATCACGGTTACAACAGCTGGAAAGAATATGAGTGAACCAAGACTACGCTGCCCTTCTGAGCAGGCAAGAAATATAGCCTGCAGTACTTTACTGCAAAACCTAAATTCTTTCTCCTCTAAGTATATATTGATTTTTTGGAAGTCTCATTATCAGCAGGTGAAAAAGCTCCACACAGCGGATGATTTACCCTCTCAAAGATGCATCAGTTATCCAAAAGAAATATATCCATTATTCTGTATCATTACCTGTAGTTCCTAGATTTGTATATAGTATCAGATAATTACAGTACTGTTTTAAAGAAATGCATTAAGCAAATAATTGTACAACTAACCTGGATGCCCACCCTTGAAGCATCATGCATTCTAACCCTACTACCTAGAGGAGCTGACCTTTCAATTTGCTTGCTCAGTCCCTAAGAAGAGAGCAGACAATATACATTGCCCATTGGCCAGTTATTAACCCAGAAATACTTTTTTAGTTCCACTAATTAGTTATTTTTCATAGTAAGTCCCACGGTTAAAACTGCTTCTAGAAAACTTTCTACATAGTTTAGCAATCAAGCAGGAAGTGCCACAAGTCTAGTATAACACTAGACACTTGTGCTATAGCATAACTATAGCACAAGCTGCTTACCAATTTCTTTCGCTGAAGGAAACTTTTAATTCATGGTGGTTTTTCATTCAAAATGAATGGCAAAGACACAGTCACAAAATGAATGGCAAAGACACATTCTGTAGGGTCCTGTATTGTTAGGGAATTGTAAGTTTTACATGGGTTCAATTCTCATTTCCACTGGGGTTTGGTTGGTTGGTTTGGTTTGGGTTTTTTGGTGGTGGTGGTTTCTTTTTGTTGGGTTGGTTTTTTAGGGGTTGGTTTTTTTGTTGTTGTTTTTTGAGGTTTTGTTTATTCATTTGTGGTTTGTTTTGTTGGGGTTTTTTGTTGTCTGTTTTGTTTTGTTGGGTTTTTTTAATTCTAGCCTGCTTAATGTGATAACAATAACTGATTCAGGTAATGAATTTTAATAGTCATTAGTAAATACACAACAGATCCCAGCTTTCCGTTTCCTCTTCCAATATGTAACAAACATAGAGCAAAACAAGCTTGAATGATCTGATAGAAGCTCCATGAATTTAAAACTTTATTGTACAGTATAATGTAGAGGGAATGAAATTACTTTTTTGACTATATCTTCAGCTCTCATTATGCAGTTCTATCAGACATAAATGGGAAAATCTTCTGTAATCCTTACTAAATAAGACAAAGACATTGATTGAACTATTTTAAGTTTCGATCTTATCAGAAGTTTTTATGTTAAAGGCATACAGAGCTTCAATATTGAATACATATTAAATTAGATTATTTTCTCCCCAGAAAGTGATTCTGACCTAACGTTATAGGACTAAACCAGACTGCTATTATCTGATACATTCACTTCTACACCGCTTCCACATCTCTGACTGTGCTTTGGGTTGGCTTTAGACCGCAAGCAACACATGTTGGGTTGTTTTATCCCCTGATTAATACAATTTGTTTTTTTCCCTCAGTTGAGCAATCTATTTCACACTAAGACCATGAACTCAGTTACAAAAAAACAGTTCCGACCTGGGGTAAAGTTACATTCTACAGCTGAACATAATTTTCTCAGTTCTAGTTAGCTGAAGTGGCTCAGCAGAGTGTGCAACAGTCTGCCAGAGGCAGCAAAAGGAAGGGACAAGGCCTGTGACCTGGAAGCAGAAATGGTCCTTTCAGTGGCAGTGAACAATGCAACTGCCTCAGCCACAACACAGAATTTTACCCAAGGATAAAATATCCCAAGTTAGCTTTATCCAAGCTCACTAGAGCCATGTACATCTACAATGGCTGGGGATTTATCTTCATAAATTAATACTTCCAAGAGTGTAAAAAACTCAAAGGCATATACTGTAACAGAATGTGGTGCCTCTTTTATTCCTCAAAAAAGTCATGGCCCTTTGCTCAAGAACACCTTTTGTCAACAGCCACGTGCACTGCTCAATAATCAAACGACTCCAAAAAGGTTGTCAAAAAAGAGCTCTCCTGGTAAAGATCCAATTTTTACACTGCTATGGTACTTTCCTTTTATCTGAAGCTTGCTACCTCACCTCTATGAGAAGCAAGGGAACACTGCTGATGCTGTAAAAAACATAACTAGCATTTAAATGCAGGAAAATGCGTGGTCACTTCTGGTCTTAAAAGTGAAAAACAGTGGTTGATGTGTTAGCTGAAAACCTGGCTTCAATCACTCAGGTCAGCAATTCCATATGTGTAATTTATTTTCAATATATATACACGCATGTTCTTAAGTAATTTTATTTCATTGAACTCTATAATGAGTTGTTCAAACTCATTCACTGAGACACTAATCCTGCAGGTTATGTACAGCCTGCAGTGACAAACAGGGCAGCAGAGGGTACAAACACAGTCTGACACTGTCATGGAGCTTCCACCAACAAAGCACTTCCACTTACCTCTCTCCTGTGCTATTCTGCCTTCCTTTTGCTCCCTGACCCCCTGCTATATGCCCCCATCCTGCTTCATCCAGCCCACCTCCACCCCCTTGCACCAGCTTTGGAGTTTGATCCATTGCTGAGGTGATTCCATTTGCTAAGCTTGCAGGAAAGAAGTCCCAAGAAAATTACTCCGCCTCCCACTCATTAATTTAGCCTCCTGCAGAAGAGTTGAACGAGCTCACAAAGGGGTGTGCTAAGTGGCAAAGCTCATGCAATGGAAGTGCCCAGAGCAAGCGGACAGTAATTGAGGGGGGAGTGTGTGTATGCGGAGATAGAAAGAATGCAGTGCTGGCAACCTTTAGCAAAAGTGAGGTATAAATGGGCTCATAGATATACTCAATCCATACTTCGAGGCAACCAGAGATTTGCCATCTTGTTTGGATCAGTTTACAGCACAGCCCGGCATTAATCATTTAGCCTTGGCTGCTAAGTTTTGTATTTTAACCATAGAAAGTCTTTTCTGCCTAGCAATTGTATGCGCCACACTGCCCCTTGACCATGTAATCAAAAGACAAGGATACATATGTCTGTCTTGAATGAGGAAAAGGAAACAATGAATGCTTCTTGCCTTTTCAACACAGGGTTTTCTTCAAATAAAAGGCACTAAAGAGCATTCACCAGACTTAAGGACAGTGTAATGACTCTAGTAAATACCAGGAAGGAGATAAAAGAAAAAAAAAAGCAACACAAGTTTGACTGGTTTCAACGGAGTATGTTCCAAAATTACTCCTCAAGAATGCACAGAAGGAACACCAGATAAAATAATGCTGTCAAAAATGAGAAAGCATAGTTGTCATGGTTTAAGCCCAGCTGGTAACCCAGAACCACGCAGCCGCTCGATCACTCCCCCTGAACAGACTGAAGCCTCAATCCAACGTGTTTCACATTGCTCAGAGTAGTTACAAGCAGGCAAGCTCAGTGCAAGGCTTTTTGTAATCTTACACAGATACAAAAGCAGTCTGACCTTGCTGCCCCTTGTATCCTGCTAACCTGTGTGGCTGCCTCAGCTACACTCCATTTCCAGGACCTCCTATGTGGGCAAGCTGATTAAATAGCTCCCCGCAGCTCTGACCTACTGTCCTGCCTTGGAACCAACAACTGGATGTAACGTGACAAGACAGTATAACAGAAGACTCTTTATAACCTTAAAGCTACTTGCGTCTATCCTCACTGCCATCTAGTTCTTAACCCTCTAATGTACTCCAAGCCATGGGCTTGGACAGCATTCATTGCGGAAATTCCCTCAACATCCCTGGATTTCCCCAACACATCCTGAGCCAGGGCACAGACAGACCACATTCCGACATCGCCTGAAGAACATCCATTTTAGACACAAAATATATTTGTGAAAAATATAGGTTCTGTTCGAGATTCTTTTTAACTTTCCTCTTAATTGTTGGTTTTGGGTTGGGTTTTTTTTTTTCATATTTAGGAGTTTATTCCATCTGGTGTAAGAAACAAAGTCAAGTGTATGGCTGCTGCCATTGAAAAACACCTGTTGTGTATATGAACTTTGGTAGATTAAAATTAAGATTTTCATGTGAAAATGGAGTTGCAATACTTCTGATTGTTTCTGGTAAGCCTTTATCATTCATGCACACAGAAAAACCTATGTCTCCATTTCAGTGTTAATAGGTATTACGTGAGCTTGATCTATCTGACAGATCTTTTACAAATGTAAGTTAAGGGCACAAGAAAGTAATTTTTTCTGGTATCCAAATTAAAGATTCCTTGACTTTATCTACTGTAGCACCAACGCAGACTTTTATCATACTTGTGGGATGGTAATTTCCACAGTGGCAGTTCTATCAATGCCCCGACTAACCTTTCCCATCTCTTGAGAGAGCTTTCACACTCCAAATACGTTAGCAAAGAGTTGGAGCTGTTGCAGCAGGTGAAAGCACAAACAAAACCTGCTGGACAAAGTTCCTTCTTACTGATGTAGTACAAATCAGGAATAATGTAAAAAATGTGTTCTGTTACAAAGAACTTTTCCAACATCCTAGGAGCAGAGCCTCAAAAAAACCTGCAAGTGTGGGAAAATGGCATTTAATACTACCAGCTTCTTGTACTAGAGTGCTTCAAATTGAAGGACAATGAAGTATCTTTCGAAAATTTAGAGTAAGGGGTCATGATGCCTTAGATTCACATGTAAAATGTTACTGAAGTTAATACAAGAGCTTAGAGACCTCATCTAATAAAGAAATACACATTTATGACATTAAAGACAGAATTCACCCTGCTTAACATTAGCTTTCTGAGGTGTGTACCTGAGCTCTGTTCAATGAGAGGAGAGAGACAGAGAGACACCGGCATTTCTTGACCATGATTCTGCTTCATAGACTGAGATTCTGCTTTAATCTCTTCAGGATGCTGTTAACTACAGGCTGAAAATGCTTTTTTTCTCTGCATTTACTATAAAGGGAACGTGGATGACAAGCTTAGATATAGACATACTACATGCCTATATTTGGGCAGTCGAATCCTAGTTTAAGGCTGCAAAAAGTTTTTGGAAGAGACTGTACAATCAAGATTTTTTTGCTTTAGCATTTATATCACTTTGAGATTTCATAGTTTGCTTTGATATAAAATCATAACAGGATGTTGGAGGGAAAGCTTTCATATATTCAAAGTAAAGTAAGGAACTTTCGTTATAAAAAAAAAATGTTAACACAGGTCTGGATTAAAGCCGGGTTGAAGGCCATAAATAAAGACTAAGTATCAGATGGGGAGCAAGACAGGACTTTGAATTTGGAATCGCCAACATATCTAGCAGTGATTCATTTTGTCACTAGGTAGCTGGAAATAAGAAGCAAACTGTTTTAATGAATATGCTTGTAATAATAAATTTCAATAAAATTGAAACACTATTGTGGGTTAAAAATAATAAATTAGGGTAGCAAGAAAACAGGCCAGAATTCCCCCAATAAAATAAGATTCCAATTGGAATAAATGCAAGCTGGAGAATGGAAATCCAAACTAAGGATATTCAAAAGAGGGAAAATTTGGCAATCAGTAACTTGGAAACAAACCTATAGCTGATAGTGGGAAGACAATTAGACCTCTATTTGCAACACAATGCGTTGGTCTGAAAGGTTAATGTAATTTTGTGTCGCAGAGACATAACCATTATATAAACCACAGAGAACTAATAGCCTCCTCTCTATAGCCTGACTACACCTGACATATTGGCCTGGGTTCTAAGAAACTCGTTATTATGATTTAAAACAGTAACTTATGACACTTAATATTTTTTAACAACTAGGTTCAGATGACATTTCTCAAACAATTTTACGACGATTTTGTCAGCTTTAATAAACTGTACACTAGATAAAATGACTGTACAATCCATAATGACTAATGATGTTTTCTGATTTTAGTCTCTTTTTAAAGTTTTTCAGGCCTAATTCAAACTTTTAAAATTTCTATAGGGTAAAAATAATCTAGACACTGCATCATCTCTCCTTCTGAAGACGTTGGCTATGTACTGGTCAAAAGCAAAATCCCCTACTCCCCATAGTGGGACCATTAAATACAGTCTATTGAAATGCCGCCGCCCCCTCCCCCCCCCACCCCCCCCTTCTATTTTTCCTTTTTTCATGGTAAAGTTCTTCAACAAGGTTGTCAGCATCAACTTTCTTTTTTTCCCCTAGTCTGTTTCAAGAAACATAGGGCCAAATGGCTGCCTGGGTTATTATTTCCTCCTTGTTCTACCTTTGTCAGCAGTCCAACGCTGCAGTCAGAACTTTATAGCCTTGCTCAGATCTCTGAGAATGTCTGAAATTGCTATTACCTTTTGGGAAGTAAATAGTAAAATTCGAAATCATCTTTCAAAATATTTTGAAGTGAGACTTAATAAGTTCATAAGCTCAGGGTGCTTGTTTGTCAGAATGTGAATCCCTGGGGATAGGCTTGCTGTAAATTTCAACATGGCATTTATATTCTCTCTACAGAAATGAAGCTTCCGTTTAGATTCTGCAGCCTGCTACCCACACACATTTGAAAAGTAGATGATTGTAATTTTCTAGCTTAAGAGCAGTTCTATAAATACAACCTAACATTCAGTTTTACAGAAGATGTGTCTGGAAGAACTGTATGTGCAAGTGTTCTGCTACTGCGAGTCTTGCTAAGAAAATGGCACCAAACCTTCCATCTTCTGTAGCTTGCCAATGTGTCACCAGAAGCCATTTCAGCAAAGGACTGTTTCATGAAAAATGATTTGTGCTACAATATCAAGCACAAAAGAATCTGTCAAATCAGCAGTTCATTTGCCAGAGAAGCCCATGTCGATATAAAGCAAGCAAACATTTTTTATCCCTGACACTTTTAATGAAGTAGGATATTCTAGCTCTTTTGGTGTGCATTGTAAAGTAGTAAATGCTCTCAGCTACTCGACTCCAACATCACTGTCCTCGTCACAGTACTGGCTACTTCCTGGCCAGCACAAGCCACCTCCTCTGCTAATGGAACACATCTTCATTGCCCACGGAGCAGCACAGCTCCAGTTTGTAAATAGTTTGCCAATATTCCTTCACTGAACGTAACCTACGAGCTAAAATCCAAACTGCCTTTTAAAATGTTTAATGCCATCAGTGATACACTGATAGAAATACACTGCTGCAAAAAAAAAAAAAAAAAGCCAAAACCAAAAACAACACCCCCCCACCAAAACAAAAACAAAAACAAACAAACAAAAAACCAAAACAAAAAACCCCCACAAACCAAACCCACTTCCTTAACCAGGAAATCCCATCTCTAATGAGCCTGTTGTTCTTAACATTTATTTGAGGAAACTGAGCTGGCTAATTGCACAAGATGTAAGGGATGATATTTAGTAAAGAATGCGTGACATAAGTAAATCCTCTTAATTGAATGTTTACTCTCCTTTCACATTTTGAGAAGGAGAACCAGTAGAAGTTTTTTTCCTCATATTACTTTTCTGTCATTAACAAACTCTAGTAGAAGCTGCAAAGAGCTTTCCTTCAGTATTCAGAAGATGTATTTTATCAGTAACCTCCAGATCCTGGATATTTCAAGGTATTTTCTTGCATTCCAGAGTAAGGACTCCTGTTTATTCCCATCATTGTTTAAAGACTTGCCTATGCAAAATTAATAAAATCTTTCATTTTAATGTCGTAATACCACAAACTGATTCAGATAAAAACAAACTGATGAAACATACCTGCAGAGAGCAGTACTTGTACATGCACTGCTGTTGATGAATACCAGCTAAGAGGTGTTTCTCTAGGCTTTTCCAGTGTGCTAACTAGGGTGTCACGTTTTCCTGGGAGGGAGAAATTAAAAAATAAAAAAGGGAGAAAAAACCCCAAAGTATTTCCACCCCAACTAACTGACCTTACAGATTACAGTGCACTCGTCATACAATTTGTAGACACATACTTGAAAAAAAGAAAAATGTTTTATAGAACACTACAGCTTTCTGTTTGCTTCAATCACATCAGTTCGTTTTATCCAGTTTAACAAAAAAATACACTTTATCAAGAGACATTTTGTTATCGCTTCCTGAAAGCAGCTGAAACAAAGAAGAAATGCAAAGCAGGAAATACTTTGAATCCTAATGGAAAGAAGAGCAGAATGTTAAGTGCTGGGAGAGCAAGGAGCTGGGCAGGGGCTGACATGTTTGAGTGCAAGCGGGTAACTGCACAAAGCACGCATCTTTTTGATGCACGCTGTAGGTAAAGCGCAACCCTGTGGAAAAGGATAGAACAAACCCCATGCATATATTATATTATTGGGAAAGCCCTTTCACAAGATAGATTATACAATTTGAAAAGTTGGGGGGGGGGAGGGGAAGATTGAGAAAATATGTACTTCCAACATCAAACTTAACTGGTCTGCACTTAAAGAGCTTCGGTTTTCTCAATCAGAAGAATATGCAAGGTAGATGTATTCCTTTAGTTTGCTAAAGGCTCATTCTCACATACGGTGCTGCAAGCCTTTCTATGCTATGTTAGTTGCAATTCTTTGTTAGTATAATCATTTCTATATGCAAAGTATGGGAAGTTGGGCTGCACAGTCCATAAGCACTGTGCAGCCCCCTGTATGCTGATTACCTTTGCTGCCCAGAGATAGCCAGAGGAGCCTAATCTACATGCAGGTGTCAGTCAGGCACGCACACCTCCTCAGTCACTGAATCCAAGACACATCTGCCTCTGCCAACACTGCTGTGGACCACCTGGGCTGCAAAGGACTCAGCAGTTGAGACCGCGAACTAATAGTCCCTAACAGTTCTCACATATTCTGGAGGAGAAATCTTCTCAAGCCATTTATCAACACAGATCTCTCCCGATTGTTTTTGGCATCAATTTACTGAATGAGTTTGATTTTCATCTCCAGCAGGATGTTTACAAGCAAAATTTTGTGTCTAACTGAAAGCAGATGTTTCACAGCACTATTTCAAGAGAGAGCTATCTTTTTTGTTTTATTTTATGAAAGGTATTTGGTGTTTGTTGACTGAAACTGAGACAGTTTCCTACAAGAGATGTAGGAAAACTAAAAAATCAGGTTTGCTAAATCAAAAGGTGATTTCCTACTTAGCATATTCTTCCCTTGACATTGTGGAGTAGTCCTTGCAGGAGATGTGGGAAGTAGGCTGCAGTCATGGGCTCCCTTTCTGGCCTAGTCCTGTTCAGCACTTCCAAATTAACAGAAAATCCCACAATCAACCAGCAACCAACAAAATGCATTTTTTTTCCACTATCTGAGCCCTTCACTACCTTGTGGCAGGGAGAGTGGTTGGCAAAGCTTTCACTCATGTGGAAATAACCTGGACAAAAGCTCAGCTAGACAGATTATGCCTACCTGAGAGTCATTTTTCCTTAACTATCCTAACTCAGACTGGTGACTCCTATTTTCTTGATGCTACATGGACGATGCTTTCCTCACCTCTCCCTTTCAGCATTTCTATGCATTTTGTTCACATACACATACCCACACTGCACACAGCGCAGTGCAAGTGAAAGGAAGGTTGCTCCATTTGCTCTCTGATATAAAAAACCCTCAGTCCAAAATAAAAACGTGACAGCATCAGAATACTTCAGCCTAAGTAATAAATCCTTCCAATATGTTAACTTGTGTTAGCATTGAAAAGCCAGAGTTAAGGCTTCAAACCACAGGTTTTTCTAATTAACATCTATTGACAGTGTAGGCAAAAATATCTTCTATCTTTTGTCCCTATGGATGGAATCCACACATATCTCTCTCCCTGCTGCCTTAGGCTTGCTCTCATTAATTGCCCTAGTTTCTTTCTCTGTCTCTGTCTCTCTCTCTTAGACTGGCCATACCTCCTCTATGTGTACAGCAGAAAACCAGTAAGTGGAACCAACTGTCAAATGCAGCAAGAGAGGTTCAATCTCCAAGTGATTTTAGAAATGAGTGACATAAAAAGGATGAAATAATTACATAAAAGAGAAGAGCGGATTACAAATAAGAGAATTACAAAGAGACACACAGAACATTTAAGGGCTGTGCTACCTTTCAGCTTCCGAGATGTTCCACATAATCATTTACTATTAACTCTAATCGACTTCAGTGCAACAAAAGCACAATGAGACATTTCCAGACAAGTAACATACACATGCACTGCTGGTTATCAGCACAAAAGAACCGTAACTACTTCAGGAAAGTCACAGCTTGGCAGCTGATGAAAAGGAAGTTATTCTTTGCATACTTTTCTTCAGCTTCTGCAGTGCAAATACTTTACACAAACAATGCCACCTATCTGAAGTGACCACCCAGGGATAAGGTATTTTAGATGCCTTATAGAGATCGGTGCGTAAACCTAAATTGCACTTGGAAACCTCTGCAATATTTTCAAGTTTGTTCCTGTGCCAGAAAGTTGGTATTGGATGTAGCTCCCATTGTGGGCTTTACAACTTTTCATATAATCACCTGCTGCCGCCTGTTTTATCATCATATTTCTCAGCTGAATATTTATCATTCTCTACTGAGTCTTCTAATTGTAGCTTATTTTATTTTTTAAACAAACAGAAAACCTGCTTGTTCAGGAGTCCTTGGTAATTTAGATACAAAGCTTTTTAAACAGTTATAAAAAAGCTCTGCACCTGTAATCACATACTGTATTCATAGGTACTTCTCCATCAAAACAGAGAAAATCATGAGGAATTCTTTCACTTGCAATCCCTTACTGAATGTCTTGGTTGCTGGGTAGATTGCTATCTGAAACAAATCTAACAGTGTGCAATATGGTGTTCTATGACATCATGATAGAAAACCAAATAATGACATTTCTTAAAAAAATGCTTTTTAATTTTTCCTTGTTTAAAGTGTTATTTCAGAGCTCATTTTGGGGATTTTGCCCTGCTTATACAGGGCAGATCATTTATTTCACCAGCCTTTCTAATAACATAAATAAACTGGTAAATTACAAAAAAAGGTACTAAAAAGTGATACACAAAATGGTCTGGTGTCTAGGGGAGCTACTCCAGCAACCTGTGCTGCTGTTCCTTTTGCTGCACTGTCCCATGGCACACAATTCAACATTTCACATCGTCCAAGCAGAGCTTAAATGACTTCTTCAATGATCTATCAAAATCACTGTCACTAAATGGCCTTTCTGGAAAGGAACTTAGTTATCCACAGTGCTGAAAAATTCTAGTGAGGATCCTGAGGGAGACAGAATACCCAGGCCTTCAGAAGACCAGGCGAAGGACCTTCTGCTCCAGCACTTACTGTAATTAATAGAAGCCTTCCCACTGATTTCAGTGAGCTTTTGGGCCACACACAGTTAGTTTATTTCCAGATGTTTTCACTCCCATTGACATAAGTGTGGTCACGACTCTGTTCAAGCATGCTGTAGACTGACACCATCTAGACAGAACCTCATCATGAACTAGACGAGCAGTTAAAAGCGGTTGTGTCTGTACTGGAAATAAACTTAATCTTCACATTGGTTTCCAATACTAAAGTTTCTATTCCTCAGAAAAACTGTACTTTGGAGTCACATCACTACTAATAATCTCCAATATAGACTTTTTATTTTTTTTTTTGAGGTTAAAATTCCTAATGCCTAATGCAGTAGTAAAGAATCCCTGCAAAACCTTGAACAATGACTCGAGGAAATGCCGTAGCCCAAACTAGTTTTTATAACATTTACCTTACGCTTTCATACCAACAGTTATGAAGCCGCTAGCTGAGATTTTTGTGTAGTCTGCAACATTTATAACAAGTTTGCCATTATTGTAGGCAGGCCCATTTTCAGCTGTTTGCTGTTCAGGCAGAGTTTTCGATTTGACCCAAAACTGAGGTAATTTGAATGCCATCTTCTTGTCTTGGCAAGCTCCTCAGTCACTGATCAGTGCATTACAATGCAAGACAGATTCTAACTGTGCTTACACTTGGGACAAAGATAATAATAAGAACAGAAAATGTATCTGCTGTATTCCCCTGACTGTGCCAGGTTTTTTTTCCTAATGGTCAGTTATGCAAGTGTCCCATGGGAATCCGTCATAGTAATTTTGCTATAGTGAACATACTCAGCTCAAAAGATTTACCCCCCCACAAGGAATCATTAAAATAAGCGATGACAGAATTGCTAGGTCCCCTTACCCTTTCTTCTACTATATTCTACACTTAAGAGTATGTTCTATGCAGTTTATTAATTTCTGGCTCTGAAAGAATTTCAGTGGTGTAAATCGGAGGGATGAAAAATTATGTAATTCAGATAACGATCTAGTTCGTTCTGTATACTGATGTATACCCAAACTCTGAAAATACCTGAAATATCAATAAAAGAAAAAGGAACAAAGAGGTAAGGTTAACAAAGGATGGCATGACTTGGTCACATACACGCGAAGAGGACTGAAGAACAAGTTGTATTTACATCAGGCACTTGCTGGTCCTACAGTTACAACAGATTTTGCTTAGAATAGAGTGGCCTCTCACTTAGACATTTTACTAAAATGTCCATGCTGCCTACATCCTTTCTGTCTTACATTTCTCATGGACTAATGTCTCTTGTGACAACGTCAATCCTTTCATTACAGCCTTGTCAGGTCACAACCAAACTTCTTGCTAAAAAGCTAAAACACCTACATAACAGAATAACTGTGTTTTCTCTATTTGTAATTTCCAATTTTGCACAAGCAGTTGCAAGTACTTCTTACACAGACAAGGATTTTCTTCGTATTTATTTTCTAGTGTTTCTAGAAACCTAATTTTCATATATTTTTAAAATTGATTTGCACCCTTCTCCCCAACCTCCCTAAACAGAAGTAAGAGCTCAGAACACGCTTGAACACTGCCAGGGATGGAGCATTTAATGCTTCTTTGGGCAACATGTTCCATGCTTGTTTGCACACTTATTGGTTATAAATACACTTGGAGATCTTTAGAGGAAAAGATTGTCACGGTTTTTAGATCTGTTGGTTGTCTTTCCCCCTCGCCCCAAAAGGAGGCCCGAGAGATAACAAATGTGAAATAAATCAAGAATTGATAGCAAGGTTTTGCTTTTTAAATATGCTCCTTTCATTTTTAGTAATAGAGGTTGGTAACTCTACTTCCTGATTTCTAAGCCTTTGTGTAATAGATGATAGGATGCCTCCTTAGAGTTGACAGAAGAACTAATTAAGCCTCATGTAATCTTGATGTGACCTGTCAGTCAGCAGTATCCTGCTGGGGAGGTGAAGAGCTACGTAATGTCTTGAAGCCCCTCCTCTTCGGGACAAACCTAAGACACCATTTTGCAGCACAGCAAGATTACAGTTTTTATTCTTCCTCTTCAGCTGCAGCCCACTCTTGAAATGTGAGGTTCATGAACTGACCTGTGCTTTGCACTCTCTGGGACACAGCTTGAACTCTGGTTGTAAGTACGGAAGTCCCAAATGTGCAATTGCCACATTGATGCATTCTTTGACTCAAAAATCCGTGCAGGGTCCAGCTCTAATGTGGAGCAGGAAAACTGAACTACTGTATTTGAGAAAACTAAAGCAAGCTGCCATTTTCTTTTATCAGACCATTTCCAGCCCATCAGCTAAGTACTCCTTGATGTATACTGTTTAAAACAATGCACTTAATTTTACATGATTAATTGTACGTAGTATCCCACAGACTAAAACACATCTCAATCCTAGCGAAAACAGAGAGTAGAGCAAAAAAAGAATGATAAAGGGCTTTAAAGAAGACAATGATGCAAAAAGAACTTTGATTTAATTGTAGTTCACCTCGTAGTTCACACTGATAATTATCAGTACAGCAGATAATACGCAGGTAAATACCTTGAAGCAGCACGTTCCTTCAGTCTCTAAATGACAGTGAGTGTGCTGCTGGGTTGTGGTCATGAGCAGATACACTGCTGATCAGAAATCCTAACTGTGTTTGTTGATTTGTAATGATGGATAATCTACAAATTGATTATCAGTGAGCCATTGAGCTAAGAAGATAACATTTAGAGTGGAGGGCAGATACAATTCAAATGCCAACAAACAAACTGCATGGTACTTACCGAAATAATTTATATCTTTTTCTTTTAAAGGAAGTGTTGGGTTTTTTTTCCTTTGCCAGTAACAGCAGGAACTGTGTATGGTGTGGAAAGATAACCAGATTAACAGTTGGAAATATTTCCAAAGATTTTTTATATTTTGGGAAAATAAGCAAACATATGAAAAGGCTAACTAACAGCTTAAATCCAGTAACAGTGGAGGAGGTAGATTATGCCCCAGTAATGAGAGATCAAAATTAGGCCATGAGACTCTACAATGGAAACTTTTGTGGGGAATGGAGAGGCTTCTATGTTGCAGTTGCTATTACTGCACTAGCTGAAATAGGAATAACCTTTTTAGGCTAGCCTTGCTTAACCAAAGCCCCTCCTCTTGCTTAACCAAAGTGAGTCATTATGATAGGGTCAACAGGGATACAGGGTCCTTCCATTAAATACTACATATATGATGCATATTATTTTTACTTTTTTTAATGCTACTTTTTAAATTTATTTTTATTTTTATGCTGGAGAAGGACTCTTCATCAGGGACTGAGCGATAGGACAAGGGGTAATGGGTTCAAACTTAAACAGGGATTAAGGTTCAGGTTGGATATAAGGAAGAAGTTCTTCACTGTGAGGGTGGTGAGGCACTGGAACAGGTTGCCCAAGGAAATGGTAAATGCTCCACCCTGGCAGTGTTCAAGCCCAGGTTAGACAGAGCCTTCAGCAACATGGTCTACTGTGACCTAACGTCCCTGCCCATGGCGGGGGGGTTGAAACTAGATGATCTTAAGGTCCTTTCCAACCCAAACCAGTCTGTGATTCTATATTAACCAAATTAGTTCAGAAAAAAACTTCTAGTGACAAATACTTAATGTTTTAAAAAGAACTCCTTCAATTTCTACTCCACTATTCATTTTCTTTCTCAGCAAAACACTGAAATAAAAACCAAAACATCCCTTGTTTCCAAATTGCCTTTGTGCCAAACCCAAGAATCATGACTTTGGAGCTCACCTTTGAAAAACCTCGAAAAGTTAAAACTCACTTTTTATTCACCACTTAACTGGCGTTAACTTACCTTGCATAAAAATAAAGCTGGAATTTACACAAGTCACTAAAACTTAAACAACGTTTTTAAAGCACGAAGTGCTCAATACAGCCCACAGAAGAATTTTTTCAAAGTATTGCTTGTATATATAGGTGTTCGTATGGGCTGTTTATGCAAATCAATCCGGTGACAACAGAATGGTATTAAAAATCTGAAAATATGCCATGTGAGATAAATGCACTTGAGGCCCGCTCAGAAGGATTTCTGCACTACAGTAGTTGCTAGAACCAGTTTGAATAATTGGCTATTATCTTTTTCCATCAGCAAAACTTTGCAAATCTCAAATGAAATCAAACACTGAAACTCTTAAATACCAGAGTAATTCTAAGCTAAAGATTACCAAAACTGTCTGTATTTTTAAGCAACTCAGGCCTAACATAGTACATGCATTTGCTGATGGCTCTGGAAAAAACAACTACGAATTGAGCGCTGACTCGGAACTAAATGATACACCAAGAAAAAAGCAACAGAGCTAAGATGAAACACACTAACCGTAAGGGCATCAGCTGCTTCAGTCACAAGAGGATTAACCATTAAAACAGAAAAACCTGCTTACCTCCCTCTGGTGCTCTGAAGTTTAATAACTCATGGTTGCAAATATTTCTAAGATGTGGAGGCTGAAAACTGTCAGATACCTTAAACCAAACCAACCAAACAAGAAATTGTTTTATTGAATTGCTAGGCACAAAAACTGAGGTTGCAACGTTAGTACTTTTAAGACAGTAATTGCCATTAGTGATATAAAAGCTACTTCACTAAAGTACCTGAAAAGCTGTTTGGCTTATTATAATTGTAACTCCACACAAAATTTCATGCTTTAGCTCTGAGATCTGCAAACTAGCAAGAAAAATAGTTCAGGTATTTGGTAGTTGTAATTTACTTGCAACTGTGCTAGCTCTGAATGGCACAAGTCAGAATCAGAGCCTCCAAAGCACTGAGCAAATGATATGTGAAGAGCTTACAGGCCACTCTGAAGGAAGGCGTGCTAACGGGAAAAAAGGGAGAGAGAAGTGACTGATAATAGAAGTGAAGTACGTATAAAGTGCATAGTCCCAAATAATTTAAATATTTCTTTACTAAAGTTAAGAGCAGCAGCTGGCTAGAACAAACATGCTCAATCAGACTCAAAAGCTTGTATCATAGCACAGCGGATCTTTGGGAAAAATCTGAAGACTGGACAGAAACCCTAATATCCTCCGTCCACCCCCAGCAGGATATTTATCCATTTTTCCTCCCATTTAAAACAATATGTCAAAATTCCCTTCTAAAACAATTGTTTCATTCTGTGCAATATCCCTTAATTTGATATTCAGTACAAGCTTCTAAATATCAGTGGGCTGCAGATGTGTGGTAAATTGTCACTGTGCTATTAAAGCTGTCAGGGGTCAGGCTGGACGTGTTGGCAGCTAGCTGGAGACAGCTGGAATTTCTGGCATATTCAGAGAATTCTCTTTCTGAATAAAATGGTGTCGACATCTACTGATTCAAGATTTGAAGAGATCTCACCAGATCCACAGCCCTTCACTGCAATTTCCTAGATAAGCTATTCCTCTAAATCCCCAACTTGTCCTTGGTTTTCTCCCTCATAGTCCACCCATACTATGAAAAACACAGCTGCCTGGAACTATGCTGGCAGGGTGGGCATCTAAAACTCTGCTATATACTACTTCATCCTCAAAATAGAAAGCATCCGAGTGTCACAAGCAGAATCAACATCTTGAACAATCTGAGAGGCTGCACTGTCTACCGATGCATTTAGGTGCTGAGTACTTCAGTGGCTTATAGGAAATTGTCACGATCACTAGTCACCTAAGTGTCTTTTTAAACACATTTTTAAACTAACTTGTCATTTGAATCTTACCCTGGCGCAAACATTATTTAAGTGTCAACAGGACTCTTTTTGAATCAGAATACTGAAAAAGGAAGTTAGCTTTGTAAAAGAATTAAAACTGGCACATTTTCATGCCTGAAGGCAGTAATGTTCAAAAGAATAAAATGTCTGATTGAGGCAAAGGGCTAGAGAAAATCTGCATCAATTTGAGCAGTCTTGTCCTGAAACCTGAGATCTTCTACCTCTTTTGTTTGACAGTGGTTGGTAGCAAAAATCAAGAGAAAGAAATGGGTAAGAAAAATTCAAAATATTGCAATGGAAGTGTGTTTCACAAACCTCACAGTAGAGCCCAGCAACAGCAGAAATAAACAGAACTTTGTGTCACAGCTTGATGAAAACTCAATAAGCAGAATGCCAAATCAGTAACAGCATCTGCACCAGATTTTATTGATGCAAAACAAGTCAGTGTACTTCCCTGTACTCCAGGAGACTTTACAAGTATGGATTTTTTCCCCAGTCCCCACGAATAAATATATTTTGTGGTCCCTATACATAACATTACTATTCTGCTAAAGTAACAGTAACCTGGAGCTCAGAGAGCTAATTACCACTAATTTTTTAATTGCAGTATGGATAAAAAATGTCCACAGTTTTAAAAAATGAGATTACTATGCTATAATTGCTCAACGACTTGCATTCAAACTGATGTTAGATTTTTCAAGACTATATACTGTCACTTCTGACAATTTTATAGTCATCTTTAGGGCAAAATACCTGTATCCAGAGACCTTGTCCAGGCTATTAAGACACATTCAGAAAGCCCTAACTGTGTTTACACCAAAGAGCACACAGGGGGATCCTTAGGAACACAAGCCACTTTGACCCCAAAGTATTCCTGGTACTGTCTCACTAGCATCTTTATCTGCCATCTCCTTGTAATAAAATAAGGTACCAGAGATGTGGGACTAAGTTAAGGAACACGTAGGGACAGATATTTGAGCTATCACCATCCCATGTTCCTCCTGGAAGGCCATCCCTGCTCTAACCTGCCACTCAGCAGCACGCACTTGCCATCATAGCATCTGTTTGCCTGAACGCCTGCATGAAGAGCATCTTTTCTCCCTCCTCTCTTTCAGCTCTACCCAGTGATGCATTGAGGTATCATCTTCCTGACAACTGGCCCAGAACCTGGCACCCCTCCATCAGATGGACTTCAGAGGTCTGCTCAAAAATGCAGAGGACTCTCCTCAGGAGGAGACTTGCTGCCTGGCCCAACCCCGTGGCACTTGCATGGTCTGAGCTAGCCACAGCCAGCCAAGAACCCTGCCAGAAAGGGCTGGTTCTGATCCCCCAGCATACTGAATGTTACAACGATGTACATGTCAAAGGAGCCCAATTAGCTTTATACTAAAAGGTATCTCTGGGGAGACTACTCTATATCAATGTATTGGGGGGAGGGGAGGAAGGGATATTGTTCACGTCCCCCAGAGTACACAGACCATCTGATTTTGTAGATAACTGGCCAGAGAAGTTGAGTGCTGAATACTCCTGAGTGTTTTGGAGAAAGTCATGCTGATGTAAGGAGACACACTTTTACTAACATCAAGATTCAATGTCTTGGTCAAGATTTATTCCTCTGCATCTATCTGCACTATGCTATCAGTTATCCATCACCATGTCTTCTAAGTATTTCTTCCTCCTCAAAAGATGAACACCTGTGCAAGATGTACATTTACTTAAGAACCATGAACTGAATTTTTCTTTTAACCAAATTTCCTCCTCTTTCTCAGTCATTCAGTAACTCTAAATCAGTTTTAAATTCATTATAAACTTCTGCAGATTTTCTGAAACACAAACAGATTTTTATCTTTGACATGTTCAGCTCATCCCATAGACCTTTCTTAAACTCAATTAATTACACTATTTGGGAAAACAATGTGTGGGAACACCAACACCTCTAAAGCATCTCCTCTCTCCTTTAAGCAGCTGAACCTTTCACACAATGAACATTTGAATTTTCTTGTTGCATAAAAAAAGAAAAAAAAGAAAAAGAATTTATGTGAATTTGTAAATCTGGAATAAGTTGTCACTACAGTGATTTTTTTAAAATATAACATACATGCTAGTATTAGAAATTAGATGTAACAAGTATTCAAGCCCATCTGATTAAGATCACAATATTCCACTGAACACTGCAATAATAAAAGAGTCAGGATTCAGTGAAGTACAGAGAAATTTCCTCAGTAAATGTGAAGGTATGTGGGACTTTAACAGAATAGTTTCAGGAAGTGGAACAGGAGCATTAGCAAAACCTCTAGAAAGAGAAGGAAACAGACACAGAAAGAGCAGCTTTAGAGATAATGCTGTTCTGATGTTATGAGCATCCTTCCTTGTGATTCTCTACCCATGCAAGAGGATGTTAAGGATGAAGTTCCCTACTCTGAATTTATGAGACATTGCTGTAGAGGTCAACATTGCAAGCAACCACAGGGTTTCTCTCCCAGTGCTCGAGGGCTAGTAGTGCAGCATCAGGGAAGACTTCATACCTGCTGCCCTTCCCTGCATCTGGGGCTTTGGCAGAGGAATCCCTGCAGCTTTGAACAGCTAGTCCTCCTTGCAGCTTTCGTGTAAATTATGCCTTGAGACTTCATTTCCTGACATAGCTCAAACCCTTTCAAGCACAGGTGAGAAGCACAGTCATTTTCTTTTTAACTGTATATAGCCATAACACATCTCACCTCTCCATACCCAATTAAGACCCCATGAAACTGTTGCAGATTCATATAAAAAATACATTTAAGCCCTACCCCAAAGGTCATCAGCATTCCCAAGGGCCATGCATACAGGGGAGATAAAATTATGACTTTCTTAGTTTAGGACAGCTTCTGAAAATAAAAACATTTTATTAACGCATAAAAGCAAAACTCACTTTAACAGAAATAAAATAAAACATGCTCAGAAGATAAGGATATGTAGAGAGCTCTGCAATACAAAAAGCTGAGGCTAGCTGACTGCCATCATGTAATGCCATGGTATGTTACCTTTTATATGCGCTAATTCTGCTAACTGGTGCCTAGGGATTTTCACAGCCATTTCAGCACCTCCAAGGTGATGTCTAAGGGGAATTAGGTTTCACATCAGTAACTAAGTGTACATAAAAACATATGCAGAATACATGAAAAAACCCACTATCACAGAATCCTTTAAAAACCTTTACATTTGGCCCTTGCTGTTCATCCACATAGTACACTAGTAACTTGCACGTTTAAAAATAATTTCTCCATTCCATGCATGAGAAAGGAAAGGATTCATAAGCATGGAAATTACTTAGTCCTTCCTGCATCATCTCCTACTTTGTTCTTGCAAAGATTTTACTCTTGCTGTGGAGTGTGCAGCTTTTTAAAACTCTGGGTTATAAGCTGACACTTCAAGAAAATTACTTTTGGATTTCCCATTGACAGATTATGACATTCCTATGAATCTAAACAGAGCTTTTCCAGTTTCTTTTCTACCTTCCTTTCCTTTTTGCCTTTTCTACCTTCTGGTTCCCATAGTGCTACAGTGAGATGACTTCCTTGCAGTACAGAGAGAAAGGAAGTAGCTTTTGGAAACCAGATGTCAGCATGTATGAAGAGAGCAATGGGGAGGGCTGGTGGAAATAGAATGGGCTCCTGCCAACATTCTGGAGAAACTCTACAACTACTTCAAGTCTCTGACTTAACTGGGCAGTTGGCTTAAAAATATTTATCAGAATTAATATATAATGTCCTAAAAGAGTTTCTACATATTTTGCATTCTATTAATAAATCATTATTTGTTTTAACAACTGGCTTGTAACAAACTGAAGCTACTGAGCTGGATTTATAAGCAGTATTATTTCTTGTCAGCTTTCTCAGCCACACTTTTCTTAAATCCCATTATCAGTCTCTTAACATTTTGCAGGCTTGAAGCAGCTTGGCTACAGCCCATGGGAAAAACTGGTTCAGAAAGTCCTCAAAAAAAACCAAACCAAACCAAAAAAAAAAAAAACCCCAACCCAAAAAAACCCACCCAACCCTCAGTTTTTTCCAAGAACAGAAAAACAAAGCCAGAGAAAATACATAAGTTTAACAAGTAAAAAAAAAAAAAGAAAAAAGAGGAAAAAAAAGGCAAACAAACTTTTAAGTGCTTATTTGATGAGCTTTCTAGTGTTCACACTTTTGAAATGTGCACTGGATTACTGATTACTGCTGGCTTACTGCTAAAGGTGACATTCAGGAATTAGGAAGATGCTTACTGATGCCCAAGAAACATCTGCCCAATTGTGACTGAATTGCAGCATCTGAAGCTACCACTTGCAAACATTCAGCGGAAAATAATTAAAGGCTGGTGAGGAAATTCTCAAACGAGTCTACAGTAATACCACTACTCAGAATGAGTCGTGAAGATAAACCTGTTAAGATTTCAAAACACTTAAATGCTATGATAATGAACTCCATGAAAAGCCCATGAGAATAGTAATAAATCTGTAATCAAGTGTGATATTAGAATGTTGTCTGGTAAACAGAACTGTGTACCAGACACCGAACACTAAAAACCTATTGAATCACTACTCACATCAGTGGTAGATGTCTCTCTGCGGACTGCATAAAAGAAGGACCATAAAGAGAAAACGTGTAGGGAGATAAATAAAGGTTTTGTAAATTTTACACAAGTGCCAGATGAAGTTCATAAGTTCAAAACTGTGATTCTGTACTTTAACTTTTGATGTGTTTGACTTTGCCAACTTAATCCCTGAGTGTCATTAAACTGTTGTTTATTTTTCTCTATGTGACTGAGCAGTGCCTTTATGTCACTTGAGTAGACTAGAATAATGGCCTGCCAATGAAGTACATCAACTACTTTTTTCCCCATTCAGATGGAAGCACATTGGAATTAATCTAGTTTAATCTAACATCATGTCCTCTGAAAGAAGTCACAATTTATTAAAATGTCATCTTCAAGGAAAAGTTGGATTCGCTATTGCATTTTACAGCTGTGGCTGTGCTCCCTGCATGTTTGTACAAATTTATGAACTGTACATTCCGTTCCTTACCAGACCTTTGACCTACTGTACACTAGAAATTTATTTTTTTTCCCCTGCCAGCAAAAATGGAATGATTAAACCAGGTGAACTGATTACATTCATATATTCATGTATAAAAATAGCTCAAATACTTTTAGCTCAGATGCCTTGCAATATTTGTATTCATACCTGTATCTATGTTGGTTCATATAATTTTATATTGTGCTGAGGGAAAAATCATATGGCACTAGTCAAGCCACAGAAGATATTCTATTACAAAGGCACCTTTTTTTTCCCCAAGATTGAACTACTTGAACAGTACAAGTGGATATGAGCCGGCATTTCTCTGAACTTAGTCTCTTTATATAAACATCTGTTTGATTTGATTACAAATCTCTAAAGTAGTTTTTTCAGCTATCAATCAGAAATGCAAACACTAGTGAATAAAACTAATTTCTCTCTGTAGAAGATCATCAGAGCATACACAAAAAAACACTTCTTGAGTTCCAGCATGCACACCTCGGTAGGTTTTTTAACTGGAAAAACAGTGTAAGATTCAGCTACTTCCTGGGAAAGCTGAGTAAAAGTTGAAACACTTGTTCTCTCAGCAGGAAAAGAGGAGGGTGACTCAGCACCTTCAATACAGTGATGGTGACAGAACCAGAGAGATTCAGAGTGGAGAAAGCAAGGCTCTCGGGTACAGAGCAGCACTGTAGCTGTTCAAACATTCCCAACATGCAGAAAACTTTGTAGGGTATGGTGTTTATTTTAACCTTAAAACCATTAATTTTAGAGGACTCTGGAAAAGGAAAGCATTATTTTATGTATCTACCTTTATAATTTGTTATCATTCCCTGCTTTAGTAGCCTTTCTTATTCTCTTATCGGGGGAGTAAAAGAGGGAAGGGCTTTTAAAATTTTTCATTAAAAGATGCTTATGTGATAGATATAATTCATGGAGTAAAGAGAAGGCAGTCAAAGACCTGATTTTTATTAGTTTACTGTCTGAAACAATAGCATAAACAAAATTAACAGAGATTGGCTGGGACTCGCACATGCCTTTAGATTTTGTTCCACCAGAGGAACATTCCTCTGAAGATACAATTGCCATCAGCCTCCCTTCTTCACCTGATGAGCTAGGGCAAACAGAACATCCTAAATGAAAGCAGGGCCAAAAAGGTAACAGAGCAACCACAGAGACAGCAAAAAAAAAAAACAAACAAAAAAACCAAACCAAAACAAAACAAAAATTATTTTGGTTTTTTTGTGCATCTTCTCTCCTAGTCTTTGATTACAGGATCCCAGAACTGTAACAGACCTCCAGGCCAGCATGGCAGGTACTACCCCATTACTTGCTAGCAGAGATCTCTTTCAAACTCTTTTAACACCATTCAGAGTGCAGTACCTAGACTGCTCTCTGGCTTCTTTCTTTGTATCACCTTTGCTGTCACCGTAACCCACTTTCCCATCCCTCCTTTTTCATAAATTCTCAGCTTTCATTCATTCCCTTCTGCATTTCTCATCCCTCACACTATCTCTTTTGTATATTAAAAATAAAAATGAACATATTTGAAAGGAAGAAATGCAACTATTGCAACCCTGATTGCTGTGATGAGATCATGTAACTTTTCTCTGATAAGAACTCAACTCGACGTGGCAACACCAAGTTTATGCATTGCTTAACACAGTGGGTTCCCAGCCCTATATGGAGGCTACCAGTGTGGCCACAATATAAGCAATAAGGATGACACTAGTTCTTGTCTCACTGTTTTCTTTAAATATTCACTCTATTTTCCCCACAACAACCAGAAGGGATGCACTGAAGATGAAAGTATTGCCATTCCTTTAGCAGATGGTATTTCATTTGTTATAATCATAAACCTCCAAAATACTAATAGCTCCCTGTTGAGAGGAAATTCCACAGAAGAACAATTAGGCAAGTTTTTTCCCATTATGCCGTATTTCAGAAATTTATTTAATTATAGATCCACAAAGCCTGTGATTGAGATACTATCTGAACTCTCCCAGATCTTTCAAGAGCCACATTCCTACTTTTGAATTGCGAAGCATGTATGTCAAAAGTCAAGGGGTTAGTAAGAAAAGCCAACTGGGAAATTACCCATTAATGTATTGGGATCTAACTTACTGAAGACTTTGCTTTCCAGGTTACCATGGGATATCAGCTGAGGAAGCCCAAATATCACTTACCTTTGAAATATATTTTTAGAGCAACTTTATAACTGATGAAATGCTGTTTTTCACATTAATACACAATTAAGAGAATTGAGTCTGAATGGCCTGAACAATTACAACAGCAGTACTTACTACTAAGAGCTCAGCACAATTTTCTCTCTAGAAAGTTTCTTCCAAGGCCCCTTATGCTTTGGGTTAATTTTGTTTAACCTTCCAATAACTTTTTTAGACTCTTAGTTTTCTACACATTCAACCTTTGAACTGTGAAAAGTCTTGAGGGAAAAGATACCTAGTTCTTCACCAGTATTTCTACCAGCTTCTGTCTGCCTCCAGAGAACAAGGCATTTCCTGTGAAAGCATGCATAAAGCAGTGAGGCTGCAGTGTGCCACAGAGATGTCTCCTGGCAATGCCAGTGTAACAGTAAGGACAGATGGACCCTTTGATGCTGTGACAGTGGATTTGCAGTCTGACTATAATGATCTTTCCTGCAAATTCAGCTCACACCTTAATGGGGGACAAATCAACATTGCTGCTGGGAATCTGCCTTAGAATCTTGCTTACTCAGTGAAACTCTTATTCTCTACCAGTAGGAGTTTTTAAAGCACAAGCCACTGGATTAACTCTTCCCTCTTTGACTTCAGGTAGGGGTTTTAGTAACTTCAATGTGTCAGATCAATACCGAATGCTTTTAAAAAATTGACCGCAAGTTTGCCATGTTCTGTCTCCCTTCTCTTAGCATTAGCCTTTTAAGAAAGAGAAAATAAAACACAGAACAAAAAACCTGCTGATTTACTTCCCAGTCCAGAATTCCTCCCTCAGTCACCCTGCCAATACCTATTTACTAATGCTAGCACTAGTGTGTGAAACAAGCTCCTTCTGCTGCATTCAGGGTTTCTGCCTCAGCTTCTGTGCCCTCCATGCCCTCAAAAGAACTTTGAAAAAAGACCAATTTGCCACTAAAATTCAAAAAAGCCTCTGGATAAACACAAAAGCCTCACCATTTTTCTGCTCCCATCATTTCCATGTTCCACGTGGAGAAGTGCAACTATGTTGCTGTAATCCTTGAGAAGGTGGTATTGATAATCACCACTGAATTTTTGGTTGGTTACTAAAACCAAAAAGTATTGCTGGCTCAGTGGTAGTGTTATCCAGTATGGAAGAAGATGCAAGAAGGTATCATAAAAAACAAACTAAAACGAAACATTGCCCTTCCTAAAGTGTAAAAACTGGCTTTCTAAGATTCAGCTGGGAAAGCTACCTTATAAATCTCCTTCATTTGTCTATTCAGTGAATGCATAAGATGCAAATGTCACAAGCAGTGAAGCAGTGATGAAGGAGATTAAATAGGTTTAGAGTGACTTTGTGGAACAAATGTAATAGATTCCACAGACTGCCGCTTAAGGCCTTGCTTGCTGGATTTCCTGCGTATCAAACAGCACACTGGAACAACTGCTGTGATCTGCACTTTGCATTTCCCAAGGTTCACATTCCAAAAGAAGAGAAGGACAGTCTCCTGCTCTCCTCAAGTACAGTGTTCAGAATTCTGTCTTACCATTTTCTTTCTATATATTTCTACTTTCTGTATATAGACAAAAATCCAAAAGTCTCTCCCATTCAAATGTGGTGTCCTCCTCCTTTCCCAGTCTCACACCCTTCCATCACATTTTCACCCTGCTAAATAAGAGAGGACTGTAATTCAGCAATAAGGACAAGAGTTTAAAGCACTCTCACTCACTAAAAAAGTTGTATCTACTGGATCCATACATCAACATTAGTACTACCAGCTTTGTCTCTTTGAGCCTGATTCAGCTCCTAAGTCACTGATAGAACTCACATTTGCTTTGCTGATGCAGCATCAAACACAAGATCAAAGAAAGCATTCAGCTGTTAAAAATACCCAACCTGGTAAACTTTTTGGAGAAACCCCACCTGGGCTTGTTTAGATGCAACACGCACATAAATGTGTGTTATCAGGCCCTGTTAGCAGACACAAAACTGCCCAGGTACATAACTGCTGCCAGCAGTTGACTGAATCCAAATGTAAGCATCCATAATCCTAGAGCCATTAACAAGCTCTGTTTGCTAGGCAGGCTACCAGCAAAGCTAGCACTTGATGCACTGGAGTTCACGGAAGAGAGGCAACAGGAGTAAAATGTGCTCATTTTTACACACCGATCTCCTGGCTAGAGCACTACGTAGGAAGCTGGAGGTGTGCTCTCTACATCAGTCCCAACAGGAGGGGCTTTGGAAAGTTCTCTACCTCTGAATATGCATTTTACCCCTGAATCAGGGGTATAAATAAGAACTACCACCCTAGGTCAGCACAAAGCTTCCCCAGGCTCAGTACTGCACTCCCAGCAACGGTGAGTAGTTGAGGCCCAGGGAAGGATACAAAAGGGAAAAAGCACAATGATGGTTCTTCAGAATACTCTTCGAGTGTGCAGTATCTGTGACTCAAGGACTCATTTAGTCATAACCGCAATTAACAGAGATTGGATAATAGCTCTGTTCTTCTCAGGTACCAAAAAGAATGGATTAATTTCATAACTCTGCTATTTATCCCAGTTTTTAAATATATCCAAATATATATTTCTGCCCCAACAAGCAAATTCCAACAATTCAGCATCTTGATAACTCTGGTTTTTACTTTTTATTCAACATTTTTCTTTAAAAGTGCCATTTACAGTATATCTCTCCTTTTGAAAGAAGTTTCAGGCAGAAATTCTCCTTTCAGTTATAAAGGATGCAGCCTCGTGCTTGCTGTCCACACGTTCCAGGATTCCCAGTCTTTGTTTCTGCCCAGCAACCCTACATTTAATGCATTTGTAGCAGCCAAAACATGAATTCACAAAACTGCAGACCAGGAACTCCAGCTCAGCATACAAATTATTCAAAGGCTACGAAAATGCCAGAAAATAATTTTCCTTCAATGTGTAGTTTGTGTTTGCATTAGTTTGCCTGAAAAGTGTTAGAAGCCAAGACAACACCTTTCATGAAGAAGGTATCTACCTAGTCCAAGAGGAACAAAAGTTCGTTTTTTAGAAGAACAGAGAAGGAAAAATGCATTACAGAAGCAATATTAATTTATTATTAATATCCATTTATAACCAGTAGCCTGTCAATAACATTTATGAAGTCTCAAAAAGATGCATTTCCTTCATCTGCCCCATTTTCCATAACATTTGCCACTACTTCACGAACTATTTTTTAGTGTTAGCCTCAGATATCTAGATTACCTCATCTGCCATTAAAAAAGGCTAAAAAAAAACCCCACAAAACCACCCCCACAAAAAACCCCCATAAACTGAGCAGAAGAGCAAAAAATATCCCTCACCCATGGACTGCTGGTAATTTTTAGGTGTTTATAAAACCAGCCTTTTTGCTAGTAGGATCAATCAATAGGTCTCTAACTTCAAATGACAAAGCACTTCAAATTTAGTAATAGTGTAATAGCCTTAATGATATCATTATTAGCATTATCTTTTTAGTAAAGAATTCATCTGTTCATCTGTGTTTGGGCAATTCATATGGTCCCAGCTGCCAGACAGGAAACTTTTTGGTTTTAATTAAGGAATAAACGGATGGCCTCATCCATCAAACTCATCACCTAGAGGTCCCTAGTGTGACGTATGAGCACCAAAGCTCTGAAGTAAGCAGCCAAAGTTTCTTTTCATTTGATTCTTTCCAATGGGTTCAGAAAAAGTCACCAGCCCTGCTTCTCCCCTCAAACAACAACAAAAAAACCAAACACAAGAAAACCCCCTATGAAAAAAAAAACCCCAAGACAACACCCCCAATACAACTACCTCTCCCTCCCACCCCCCAAAAAAACCCCAAACATATCTTCACTTCTTTGAAGTGTCAACACTGTGTTACCTCCTTGCCCAAAAAGAAGGCAACTACTTCTAACAAAGTGATTTCAGAACTGGATATACCCCCCCATCCACAAACACAGACTGTTGCCAGGAAATTTAAGTGAATGAGTGAGAGAACAAGGATGCAGACATCATTTGGCATTCTTCCCCTTTTATGTTACACAATCAAGCTTCAAAATCTCCAGGGACCTCTACTGCCAGAACCTACTTCCCTGTCCTCTCAGAAAAACAATGAGGCCTCAGCTACTGGCCTCAGACATACCAATACCTCCCTCTATGATGGTACAGACACAAAGACAGATGGTCAGCTCAACTGTGTGTTTCTGTGCTTCCTTTCAAATCGTTTTGGCATGACCAGATGGCATTCTATATCTGCCTGGTATAAATTAAAACTTAATAGTAGCTACAGCACTGCCAAAAGTAATCAACTCTACATCCTTTCAGGCACACTCTTTTCCCAAAGCTGGAATGTCCCTTTCCATGATGACAGATATCTGACTAAAAATCTACCCAAGAAGGAAAAAAAACCCATGGAAAACATTGCTATGGAAATAACTGAAATGTGGAAGTGAGAACAGTTATATAGTAATGTAACATAGAGTACAGATAAGGCATTGGCAATGAAAGAACAAGAAGTTTAGGTGTTTGTCAGTGTGAATATAAGATCTGTGACCAAGGAGTCTAGATCCTACTCTATCATTTGTCTCTTCATATCATGCAACTCACTAACAATTTCACCCATTGTTATTGAAAATTCACAACTATTAGAGACTCTGTCAGAAAGCCATAAATCTAAACCTTACACTGAGATAAGGGTGCTGTTCCTCAGCGGATTTTCCTCCTGCCTCTTTACCCAAGGTGCACTTCTATTTTCCTTCCACTGATGTCTATTTTCCTTAATTACTTGTGATTCTGTATCATACAGTTTTATTCACAGAAAAAACAGTGATAATGTGTCAAGGTTTTATTTGCTTGTGTCTTTGTTGAGGGATTTAGCATCTGCGAAAGTAAAACCAGTAAATCTTCTTAGTTTTTCCCATGTAATTCTGTAATTTTGACAGCTAACTCAGAACAAAGTAACCTTGTTATCCTAATCACCAGCCTCACTGGAAGATGTCATCGCTGCTGACAAAAGCCTACTGTGTCTTATCAACGCGACCAAATCTGCCAGGGAGTGTTTCTGGGAAAAATCAACCTGTTTCCCCCTTGTGAGTAATGGAATCAAACCCAGGTAGAGAGGACAGCTACTCTCAAGTTACTATCTCTGCTTTCTCTGCTGACATCCTCCTTCAGAGCCCACTGAAACTTTCAGGAGACACGCATGTGTATGAGAGTGTGTGAGTGTGCTCTGAGAATCCCAACATAGGCCTCATGGTGCTCCAGTGCCAGCTGCAGGCACAGTACATCTGACAAGCGGAGACACTACAGCACCAGCAACTATAACGAGCTGGTAGCCGTCATCTTTTTCTCTGCTTCTTTTTTTTTTAATCTCATCTCTACTTTTGGCGCTGACGTTTTGTGTTACTGCCATCACGGATGGTATTGTTTCTATTCTACTCTGGTCCTGGTTTATTTGTTTTTGCTCATTTTCTTTACTTACAAATTACTACCTTAGGGGAAAGAAATGTTTAGAACCTTTGCGCTGGTCTGATCTATTTAGGTATTGCGGTTGTTCGTTTATTAAATCAAGTTCTCTCCTTGATGTAAAGGCTGCTCCTTCTAACTTCTTAATTTCCACAAATCTATTGTTTACTATGATGAGCAATACAGAATGTTATCACAGTTGTTTGTAGCAGGAGGACCAGATCAAATAGCTGACAAGCCTCTACTCCAAAGCACTTGTTAGAGGCACAATTCACTAAACACAATTGAAGGCACACAGTCAGAGACTGTCTGGAGAATGTAAGCACTTGACAGTAAAAATCACTACAGGTTACTTTTAACAGGCAAAATCCAAAACATATTAGCTTCTGTAGATTAGGAAGTCTCACGTTTTTTCACATCAAGGCTCTCTAAATCCACCTCAGAGGTAGCCTAACTCTGATCTCACTTTCTACACTTGGAAAACAGATGCACGTTCTCTGCAGCACTGATGGCCTAGAGCCAATGGTTTTCACTTTTGACAGCTTCTTGGTTAACATTTTATTTGTTCTGGTTCTAAGTTTATCACTGATTTAATTTCTTATCAATTTATTTCTGCTTTAATCAATGAATTAAACAACACAGACTTATGTCAGCCAAAGTGATATAAAAAGTATTAATGTAGTGGATTTGAACCAGTTTATCTACACCGATAAAAAAAATTTATTATATTAGCTTAGGTAAACACTCAGAATCAAGAGAGTTGTAGAATAATCTTCTCAAAATAAATTTTTGTCCTTTAAGCCCTACTAATTCATTCCCTTTCTCACAACCCATCGTATTTTTTAGCAAAGGTAATGTGACAGAAGGCAGTTCTCTCTGTACAATGAAAAAGTCTGTTAATCAACAGTTCACAGACTTTCTAAGGAACAAGAAGATGCAGGATATTGCATATACCTGTTATTATCTGGAACTAAGAAAGTATGAGCCAAAGTGAAAATGAAATTAGTTATAAATTAATCTGCTTCCGTCCAAGTTCTGTAAAGTAAGTGTAGCAAACCTCAGCAGTAGGGCTTTTTTTTCTGCAGCAGAAATTCATAGCAAGACTGCTAGTTTTGCTGGTCTTCAGAGAAATAATAAAGAACAGAAATTATAATTATAAATGCAAACAAATTAAAACACTGTAGCCTTCTAACAAACACAGAGACATCTGTATTCCCTAATGAGCACCACATAAGAGATGAAGACAGCCCTCAAGAAGTCACTCTTAGAGTAGCAATATCAATTTGCCTATTGATGTTGCTAACCCTGCAGCCCCGATACCCATATTTATAGCTAGCAGAAGACAGTTGGCTTTATTAATTTATTTTAGCTCTTTAAGACACTGAATGTACTCACTGGCCTCTACAGGAATATGATACATCACATTTAATTTTAGTACCTTCCTCTTTTTTTTATACATACATAGCCACACATTTTTATTTCCCCACATTCCTCCTTCCTACCTGTCGGAAAACTCGCAATTCAACAGCAACTGAGATTCTTAGGAACTGAAGGTTCATGGCAAGTCAATGTAGGTGATGCTTCTAAGTGCTTCAGTGACTTCTGAAAATTGGTCTACAGACATGCTCAATGGTAAAACTGTAACAAGTGTAGGTCCTATACAATTGCGCTACCTATAATTTCATTAGCTTAGCTAACGAGATCAGCAAACAACAGCAGTGAATGTGACAACATGGGCAGGATGCCCTGCCTTCCACGTACAAACATGGTCTGGGAAGGATGTAGCACAGTTTGTGCTGACTCCTCCACCATGTGCCTTCACTGCAACTGCTCATCTACACTAAGTAAAGCTGGGGAGGTGTATATCTGGCCACGTTACATTTGCTACATCTTTTAGGTGGCAAATTCTACAAAGATGGAGAGGAGAGAGAAACACAGTATGATGCAGATTGCTGGCTCTAGAGATATATGATAGAAATGGCATTTCATTTTGCCTCACTTTTTACAAGGAAAGGGCAAAAGAAAGGACATCTCCATTTCCCATCTGCAGCATGCCTAAGTACACTTAAGGAAAAGGTTAGCATGCTACTCTAGATAATCCAAAATAACGAAAATCAATATAAACTTTCTAATATTTTGTAGGTTCTCTATAGTCAATCTAAAAGATCTATAAAGGCCATTGTTTCTCCCAGAAACTGAAAAACACTACCTTTGGCAGTGGATTGTATTTGAGCCGCCAGAAGTTCTCATTGTCCCCAGTCTTGAATTAGGTAAAACAGACCATAATTTACATAAACTCTAACTCAAATGGGAGTTTTTTGTTGGTTCTTAGTTAATTTTAGCACTATAATGACCTCAGCTTAGGCAGTACAGGTATTCCACCTGAAACCTTCCTTGCAGATAGCATCATAGAATCAGATTGTTTAAGACTGTTGGAAGGTGCCTCTGGGGGTTCCCAAGAGAGGCATTGCACTGGCATCAGACAGCTCCCCAAGAAGTCAAAGGTGCATCCCATCAAGGCCCCAGACTTATGTACATCCAGTTAGCTCAAAAGTTCTTGAAACTGATTGTCCTCCACCAAGGGTAAGTCTTCCTGACTTACTTCAGACTTCCCCCTTGGTCTCCAGAGCTTGGGATTTCTGAGGGCACCAGATTTCAGCAGAACCATGTAAGTGTTCTGTCAGCTTCTAGACAATCTGTTCTTGTCCACATCCCCTCAAGGAAGCACACACCATTTGTAACTACACAACACACATAAAAATACAAACAACTCCAGAAACTCTTGATGAATGTGAAACTTGTTACAGATGTTATTCCTTTGAATCTTAATAAAACACAAGATGAAATAGAGAAACATTTTAAATTGCTTTTTACCATACATGGATTATTTTTCATTCATGAGGTTATAACTGCTAGTTTCCTTTAAGGAATATAAACTAAACAAAGGAATTCAGAGAAACGTGTGGAAACAACATCCAGAACATAGTCTTGTCTGGAATCCAAAATATGGTAATTGTCTACTACCTGATCTATAGTCTCCTAAATGTGACAGGATAAAACTGAACATTGTTTGGGTGTTTCAGACTTGACCTCCATTTCAAGTGGCACTTGACATTTTCTACGTGAAGAACAGAATAAAGCAAATGCTGAAGGACTTGTGTGCTTTCTTACACTTGTTAATTGCTGCTTGAATTTTGACTGCTTGCCCTGGTTTTGGCTAAGATAAACTTAATTTTCTTCTTAAGTAACTGGTACAGTGCTGTGTTTTGGATTTCAGATGAGAGTAACAATGATTTTGTAAGCTGTTGCCAAACAGCATTTACATTGAGTCAAGGACTTAGCTTCTTATCCCACTGTGATAGGCTGGGGATGGGGGCGGGCACAAGAAGCTGGACGGAACACATCCAGGACATCTGACCCCAACTGCCCAAAGGGATATTCCATACTGTATAGCGTCATGCTCAGTATATACACTGGGGGGAACGCTGGCCATAGGCTACTGCTGGGGAACTGGCTGGGCATCAGACAGTGAGTGGTGAGCAACTGCATTGTCCATCACTGGTTTTGTATATTCTATTATTATAATTATTATTATATTATTCCTTCCATTTCTGTCTTATTTCCAAATTCTCTTTCCCATCCCACATTGGGAAAAGTGAGCACAGCGATGTGGTATTTAGCTGCCTGCTGGGTTAAACCTCTAGACTACTATGCGATACTTTGTTTCTGATTAGTCAAACTTCAGGTAGTGTGTAACAACACTGTTTGCGTTTTCTATAAGGGGTGGCGGGGGGAAACAACGCAACCCAACCTAAAGCTCTCACTTCTTTGGGTTAGCATACTGGTTCTCAGTTCACTGTACTAATCTTAATTTCGAGCAGCTCTACTAGATTTTCCAAATACTCCATCTGCCTGCTACTACAGCGTACTTAACTCTTTAGACACTACAAATTGTACATGTTTATTCTCATTAGGTAATCAATTGCATTTTGTTTTAAACACTTAATTCTAATAACTGATAGAAGTTCTGCAGTAAGTTCTTCCCACGTATCTAATCTAAATGGGTAATAGTATTGCTGTAACCAAAATTGTCTAGGAGTAAATGCAAAGTAAAGGCTTGCTGTGTTAAAAACAAGGATCAACACCCCCCCCACACACACAACAACAAAAAAAAAAAAAAGAGAGAAAAAAAAAAGATCTCCAATACCCCAGCATTTTATGCTTTTTTGTTTTTTTGGTTTTTGGTTTTTGTTTTTTTTTTTTTTTTTAAGACTAAGTGGAAAAAAATCAGATATACTTTTAATTTACACAGGATTCTTCAAAGAAAAAACAGCTTGCAGATTTTTAAATTAATGCCAAAGCTGCTTAAAATTATTTGTATATTTGCAAGATTTATACCTTATGAACTGCACCACTACAGCACAAGTGCAGCTACAGGACTCAATTCCTTACAGCTAGAGACAGAAGTCATAAACCATCAGTCTTTTGAGCCAGTAAGACCTCAGGAAACTAGTGCCCTCTCTTGTGGGCCCATACACAGAAAGAAGAGTTAATTCCCAGCAGAACCTGTGAGAGAAGCTTCTGAAGGACTCCTCTGAGTTCTCATATTTACTGCCTCTTCTGGACATTCAGCACGTCTAGCCAGTCAGCTTGGGCTGGATGGAGGAGGGAAGCCAGTCTTTTTGGTCTCTTGCAGATTTCACAGCTCTAATTCAGCAGACCACCATCTTTAACTGCCAAATTCCCGCCTCTTGACACAAAGCCTCTTCACCTGACACAACCTTTTACCAGGATCTACTCAGTTATAAACCTCTGTAAATAGTGGTGGAGTTTGGCTCTAAATTCTTTACTTCAAATCGTTAGTGTTGAACTCAATTATCCTGAATACCAGAATATGTGAAGCTCTTCTTCCAGTGGGAATATTAATGTCTAAAGGGAATGACAGTGCCATTTGGCTATAACAAGTTATTATTTAAGAGGAAACTGTTGCTTAAAGCTACAGACACTGTAGGGTCAGATCAGCAGCTGCAAAATTCTAGCAGAACACAGGAGAGACTTGCAAATAAACTTGTGTTATTTTAAAAGCAAACCACTGTGGTGATGACTTTTAATGAGAAACATTACATAACCAAAGTATAAACTGCTATGTCGACTCAAATGTTTGTCAATAATAAAAACAGAGGTAAATACAAACATGAAGTGACCAATCATGTAAAAGAAGATCTGGCTACTGCACATGGGCTCTAACGTACATTTCAGTGAGCAGGTCATTCTGGACACACTCTCAAACAGGGTAGCAAAACACCATGAGTATCCTTTGGCTCCCACTTAACTCCTTTCCGAATGGTTTCAGTCTTAAAACAGGCTTTTGAATTATATAGCTTTATGCTGGCATTCTGGCTAGGAGCCAAATTTCATTTCCATGTAAATAGGACTTTATAGGAAATTGTTATTCTATTTTAGAACATGATCCTATTTTGTGTTTTGCTGGGAGACTGAAATGCTTTGCAAAGGTTATTTTATGGGTATTGTTTGGTTTCAGCACTTTTGAGACAAACACTAAGGAAAAAAAAAAGAAAATAAAGTAGCAATAAACCTGTTCCTTTTTGTCACACAGAGAGTTAGTGCCTTTATAAGCTGCTCCTCACTAACTGATTTTGTTTCTGCTAGAATATGGGGGTTCTCTCCTTACTAAGCTATGCTACTGAATTAATATATTGATCTATCTTAGGCTGTAAGCCAATGGACAGTTCTGATCATATCTTTAAATCAGATTGAAGCATTACAATCACGGATTACAGTTGAGGCTTGTGAAAAGGGAGCCCAGTACAGAAATACCTCCTCCTCCCTTTCTGCACCAAAAAGAACTCATGAATTTTAAGCCCCCAAGATGCAGAGGCCTAAACTCAGGTTCAGCAACTTTTAAAAATTTCTCTAATATGTTGTGACTTTCAGGAGATTGCTCTTGGAAAAGCCTTTTTATGGCTCTGCTTTCATTTCAAGTCTCTGCATAAAGATACCATTTAGAAAAGTTTCAAATGTGTTTATGTGCAAGAGGCAGTTTCTCCTCTTTGGTCTTTTTTGGACTAGAAGAAGGGCTATCTTGCCTAAGGAATTTCCCTTTTCCTTCAATGCTTCGTCCAGATGGACAATGATACACTGAATTTGTTTTAATACATCTTTGTGTGCTATACAGATTAGCTTAATACTGCTGCTTCTGAAGAATGCTTTGGTCTATATTGCTGCAGGCTAGGAAAACTGTGCTTACAATTCCTAATGCAAAAGGATTTATACCTATTTTTAGTCAACATATTGCAAAGTTTCAGATACGCAGTAATGCAGTGATGTTAAATCTTTAAATACTTGTGATAGAATCACAGAAATGTAGGGCTTGAAAGGGCTGTCAAGAAGCCTTGCTCATGCCCTGAGGAGTTTAATTATATTTCGACCACCCCAAGACATTTGTCTAATATTGCTCCAAATGAAGGACATCACAGTCTTTAGCAATGCTTCACTACAATTATAATCAGATGTTTTCCCTATTCTTCTCCACTAGTCCTTGTCATAGTCCCAAGGGGCACAAAAAAACCAAAAAAACAAAAAAAAAACCACCACCAACAAAAAAAATTACTGTCTTCTTTGAACAAAGTCCCCCCCCCCCTTTTTTTCCCTAAACATACTGTGAGATTATTATGACATCCACATTTACCATTTCCAGACTAAGCAAACATGGTTTCTACAATCTTTCCCCTCAGGAGCTGTGCCCAAACCCGGGCACATTCATATACTTGCATATTACTGCATTCATACACTTGCATATTACATTTTCTTTTTAAATCTACAGACATATATACTATAAATACCTCCACTAAATTACATAGAACAATCCCGCTCACACATACTGGCTGTGTTTTTTCCCTCTATAGCATCACATTTTTCACCATCCAGTCAAATCCTGATTTCTGTGTATCTTGCAATTTCTCATTTTGCATGCAGCTACCCAATTTTCCTAACACTAGTGCTGTACTCAATTGCATTTTCTTGACTTCATGCAATTTTCCCACTCTTTCTGAGAACACCTTGTATTCTGATCCTGTCCTCCAAGAGGGCTCTCAGCTTACCAGTGCAGTATTGCATAAATGCCCCTCATTATGCTATCTGTCTTTCAAAGGAAACTGGTGAATAGAACTGGACTAAGGAGAACATGAGAGGTTTATTCACTCTGCAGACTGGAAAATTCAACTCTTTGTCTATGAAATTTCAAGATGTTTCCCAACTCAAAACACATTTCCTTCTTCCTATTTATCTGTTCTGCTGGCCTTTTGATTAAAAGAAAAAACCAGATTTGTCTGATGTGATTTGTGCCCAACAAATCTATGCTGATTTTTCTTCACAACCTTACTCTGCTGCTGTGGCACAGAAACAAAGTGTTCCAAAACATACCCTGGTCCCTACCTGAATACTGTAGTTACTCACTTCAGAATTTACTCCCTTAGATCTTCCTCCTTAACCTCTGACCTTCTCTGGTCTGGTAGGATCTAAACTGTTCCCTCCAAGTTCTTAACATTAACTGCTCTGGTTCAGAGCATGCCCCTTAACAATATGAACAAATTAGTTAACTCCTGCTGGTTTTGTCTGTCTAAACATACCCTGAAATGCTTTAAACATATTTTTAATTCACCATTTTCTTCATCAGTTAGTCACGTTAAAATTACGTTACCTAAGTGCTAAAATTCATGGTAACAAACAGAAGACTAGGCAAACTACAAATGCCAGGGGAGGAGCAGGAGGAGGCAGGAAGGAAGGTGTGAAGAAACCAAACCAAACAAAAACCCCAAAGACGAAATAACAACCAATTAGGTAGTAACACTTTAAATTTTTTAAGAGACTTACTAGTCATATAGTCTGACTCCATGTAATAACAACAACTTTCAGCAATAATATTGGGTAGTACTTAATTACAGTCTTTTAACTAAAATGGCTTATTGAAATCAGTGAGGTATTTGCTTCTTCACCAACTAACTTAACCATTATTTACACAGCAAACCTGCAAAGTCCATGTTTAGCTCTTTGCACTGGGAAATAAATGGGCTTTTAAGCACATTTAAAGCTAAACTGATTCAAGACCTCATTCAGGTCCATTATTTTGCACATGCAATACAGGAGAAATTTCACTGGTACAGATTTTACTTATGAGAGTCAAGTCACACATACAGAAGTTTGCGGGTCATTACAGCATCATCAACGTGCTCTATGTGACACAAACATCACAGGCATACTACAGAGGCAGGAAACTAAATCCTGAGTTGGACAAAATGATGGCAGAAATGGTGAAAGACAGAAATCCAGATTAGTTCTAAATATTTAAAGTCCGCATACCTTTCCATATAAGCATGCAGAAACTTTATTATATGCAAATATGACCATATATTGTTCATACATTATACATTTTCACTTGGTATTTTATTCAGTTTACAAAATGTATTCATAGATATTAAATCAGCACTTAATATCGGCCATGCTGCACAGATTACTAAATAGTTTCTCAGTCTTCAGGAGTAATTTGATACAATCACAAATGTTAAACTGACGTTAGCCTTAAGTTTAAGAGCACAACTGAATACAGCACAATTATAGATAAAATGTATTAAAAAAGTAGCGGAAGGGTTAGGTTTAATGAAAAATGAAAAAGGTAACACTCTGCCTATAATACATTCTTTCACGTCTCTCTGAGCTATCATTCCCTATCTATTTTGAATTTAGCATAATGAGCTAAGTTTACAGTCTGAGCAGAGACTTTACAGTACTAGTTAACTCTTCAAAACAATTTCACTTGCCTCCACACTTGAAAGGCTTATTTTTCTTTTAAGAAAACAACAAACAAGCAAACCCTTGATATGGTCTTTGAGTGAATGAAAGGTTGAGAGATGGGGCATCTCCAAAAATTTAATGCCAAACAGTAGACTTGTATTTGGTTACAAAATGACTACAGTGACTTTGAAGTGGGAGGAACATTACATGAAGTGCTATATAACAAAACAGACGGCAAATTCATCCCAAATTTGAGTCTGATTCATGCAGTGAGGCAGCGATTCAACATCTGTGAACCAAAGTCTAATTGCGTGGTGCTGCTGTAACCTGGCCTTGAACAGGACTGGTCAAAAACTGTAGACCCTGACTCAGAACAAGTAACTTCATCCTGTGGGACTATACTAGCCTGCACACACTCCACCCTTCTCAAAGCAAGCAGGATGGAAAATGGGATCCTGAAACATCAGATAATAATCAAAGCTGGAAGCCAATGTTGACATATTTCATGTAGGCTGTTCAAAGTGCTCAGGTTGCTACTGGCAAAGCAAAGTTCATTTATCCCTTCATAGAACCGCACCCAACAGTGCAAGTTTGCATGACCTGTCTGTAAATGTTGGTCTTGATCTTGGAAAAGGATCCATAGGAACTCTAGGACACCTTGCCACAAGCTCACTTGTTAATCTTACTGTCAATTATACTGAGAAACACTGGAAGTGTCACCATGGCTTAGTGTTTCAGAAATAAACCAGATAACATGTGACTCGAGGGTACTGTAATTCTGGATATTCACATGGCAACAATTCTGTGAGCCTGAATTGGCTTAGTAACTGCAGACGTAGGAAAATGAGAATGGGGAAACTTTTGTATTAGAAGCATGAAAGGAAGAGAGAAGTTTAAATGAATGAACTGCTGTATTAAATGATGTACTTTTTACAGGCTTTTTCAGAAGCAAAAGACCAGTGAAAAGACAGGAAAAAAAAGATGTTTCTGAATCTGAATGATTCAGATGAACCTGGAGCACTGTTTTAGGCTAGGCTCTAGATTGTTACAGAAGTTCTGCATACTTCACTTCCTCCTTTCAGAATGAAGCTAGTTCATATCCATCTTCTTTTCCCCAGGCTAAATAAACATATATGCATATATAAAAATGAATATTTTAATTATTTTCTACCACCAAGAAAGTTCAGGTCTAAATGCTGTCTAATTTATACTTCAGATTTCCTGACAGGATTCTGTCTTACAAAGGCAATTGTTTATTATTCCCCTCTATCCTAAAAAAAACAAACCAACCACAAAAAAGACCCAAAAAACCCCACAACAACAACAAAAACACACACATAGAAAAAAACCCCAACGAAAACAACAACAACAAAAAAAAAACAAAACAAAACAAACCTCACAACCTAGAAGAATAAAAGAAAAAACAATAGAAGAAACAAAAGAAAAACTATCCATAGTGAATCGTCTCCTGTCCCCATTTGAAGTCAATGGTAAGATTTCAATCTAGGTACCATGCTAGAGTGTGCTGCTCCAAGTACACTTACAACAAGTAGTATATGAACAGTAACAAGACATAGTATATGAACAATAGAATATGTATGTACATTTTGAATACAGAGAAGATAAAAAATGAAAGTCCTACAAAATCTGCAACAATATTTTCTCAAGGAGCCATTTAAAATAATTCACACAGACAACATTTACACCATGTACAATATTACAGCTCTACTGACAACAAATGGCCCTTCCTGAAAGGAAAAATACAACCTAGTGTGCCAAAGTCTATACTTCTGTATACACATATACAAATATGAATTAGTTACTACATCTTTTCTGGGAACAAAACTAAAGGAAACAAACTAAAGCCTTTTCTTGTAACTGATGCTATGCTGGAAAAATGTCCTTGCCAGTGCATCAGTAACATGCCGACATCCAGATTGAAGCCTTTCACAAAGTGCAATCACATTTGAAACACAAAGCGTAGAATATGCAAATCCTCAGACCTGTCCAAATACCTCCAGCATGTCACCCTGTGTTGTAATCAGTCATGCCACTGAGCTTCACAAAAGGCCATCCACTTCACATGTTCTGTAGTTCATGGTATACAAAGTTAGTACACTAGTTAAAATCAACAGACAAAAACCAAAGGCTCATGTTGCAAGACAAGTTGACTAAAGCAACTACAAAAACTGGAAAATAAAACAGCTATGAGAAACCCGTACAAATTAAAACCAGGATCTGCTGATGCTCCTCCTCTTTATTTATCACTGCTAATAGAACATCTTAAAATGAGTCACGAAAACCAACCTGGCATTTGAATTGTAATGCACAGCCTAGACTCAAAACACTCCAAAGCAACTGCTCATGCAAGAAACACTCGTGACTGGTAAAATGTTTTTATGATTGAGGTGTTCTGTCTTGGAGTGAGGAACAAGTTTAAAAAGTTAAAAAAAACCCAGAAATTAGGTAGGTAGGAAGAAAGCAAGCTGCTTTCCCAATTATCTCTGTCAAGACTAGTTACTGCAGAAAAGCATTTCTTTAAATATAGAAAGCATGTGGGAAGTAGAAAAGTGTAAGGTCTTAGTAAGTCTGAAGGTTGCATAATTCAATTTGATAAATTGACATTTTCCTAGGAAGTTTTAAAATTTCAGAAGATAAATACACCAAAGTAAACCTAGTTCAGCAGTTTTTGCTCTAAAGAATGGTGTATCTTCATTTCATGAACAAAAAAAATAAATCCACTTCCCCTCCCTTTCAGAGTACAATCAGTACTCCCTTTCCCCCTTTTATACCCTCTTCCTCAATACTTAAAAAAATAAATAATCTGAGAAATATATTCAATCCAAGGGAATATTTGATTATGAAAAATACTTCTTCATATAATTTACGATCCAGCCAACAGTAATTACATCACACCAGAAATGTTTTTATACAAACTTCAGCTCTACCACCATCAAAAGAGAAAAGTATAGACAAATGCACATCACCAAGAAGTCAAAAGACACATTTTCCAGCAGTTGAATAGTTTCACAATAACCTCCCCTTTCTGACTCCTTCAAGCAGGACAATATCACAATTCCACAGGAAAGTAGAGAGAACATCCAGTTCATTCAGCTCAACAGTTTCTATCACTTGAAATTGATTTATTTAACATCTCAAGTAATAAGATAATGAATGAGTAATACTGTCTCAAGACAGATAACTGCTAGTAAAACTGCAAACAGACTTAGGTCTCAAGTTCTAAATTTGCCCCTTCTTTGTTTTCACTACTGCCACTTTTGAGTCATACTGCATAACAGGAAGTCATCTTTGAGAAAGTTCCTGGATCACAGCCTGGAGTATGCATAGACACTTCTGTTGTCACTGTTTTGCTCCTGATGTGACAAAGAAGAAAACCTTAACCCATAACCTGGGTATATCTAAACTGCAGACCACCCCTCTTATCTAAGCTGGCTTTTAGGTAGCTCAATTACACACTATTACAACTGAATTTACTAGCCCAGAGCTCAGAGTAAACCATCAGATTCAGGTTTTACTTTTCAGGCAGTAGTCTGGATACTAACATAAAGCTTCTGTCAAATATCAGTTTTCCAATGAGAGCACAAGCCTGTATAAAGAAAACGATGAATAGCCAGAAACTGAAAAGTATTCATTTGAAAGTAAAAAACAAAATAAAATAATGCTATTGTTTTACAAATGCAGATGAGCTTTTAAGAATCAGCACAGGAGCTTTAAATTCCAAAGCTGAAATTTCAAAAATAGTTTCTTGGGAAATGAGTACTAAATCTCAGAACCTCAATTAGTGTTTAGTCACGCAACTCCCTATGAAACTAACAGAATCCTACCCTGAAAGCTGATTTTCTTTCTCACCTCAACAGAAATAGTCTATTCACAATGACACAGATTGAGTAATTAGGCAAAGCTACAGATTTCAGAGCTGTTGGCTCTCACGGCTGGGTTACATCACATACTCTCAGTCTGTAGGTTGCCTTAGGCAACTTGCTAAATTTCTTCTGCTACGGTCTTGAATAACTTAGTGCAGTATCTAGAAAAAATCTGGACTTGCCAGTGCTATACCTCACAATAGTTTTGCTTGTCAATACAGATTCAAGGCTGTCCCTCTCTATAATTTTAGTTTACAAAGAGTGACATGAAATCAGAATGAGTATACCAGCACTAGGTCTCACAGGCAAACCAAAAATGATTTCTATCAAAGAACAAAAGACACCAATGAAAAACTTGGAAGCGCAGTACCAACTCGGTGCTAAGCATCAGACAAAGACAATAAAGTTTAGTAGTTAATCATTTAAGCACCAGGATCTTCAAGACACAGACCAGGACTTTGAAGTTTTGGTTGCCCAACCCATTACTCAGCAGAACAAGTTACAGCAGTGAAAGGAGAACCACGACAGCTGATGCCAGAATGCCAAAAGGGTGGCATACTATGGTAGCACATTAAACCCTTGCCAGATGCACAGCCACATCAGAAACTACACCAAATACAGCTCCTGACCAAAAAAATCTTGCAAGCTGGTATATCCACCACTGGGTGCTTTACACAGCCACTGGCAATAAGTCAGTGCAATGGTGGTCTTTTATTTCTTGCTTTTTGTTAATAGTAATAATTTGGGGGATGATGGGGACTTGATTAATTACTTTCAATGCATTATTTATTATGATTTATTATTTTTATTTTGGAAGCAACTAAGAACTACAGTCATATAGAATCATAGAATAGTTAGGGTTGGAAAGGACCTTAAGGTCATCTAGTTCCAACCCCCTTGCCATGGGCAGGGACACCTTGCACTAGACCATGTCACCCAAGGCCCTGTCCAACCTGGCCTTGAACACTGCCAGGGATAGAGCATTCACAACTTCCTTGGGCAACCCATTCCAGTGCCTCACCACCCTCACAGTAAAGAATTTCTTCCTTATATCTAACCTAAACTTCCCCTGTTTAAGTTTGAACCCGTTACCCCTTGTACTACCACTACAATCCCTAACGAAGAGTCCCTCCCCAGCATCCTTGTAGGCCCCCTTCAGATACTGGAAGGCTGCTGTGAGGTCTCCACACAGCTTCTCTTCTCCAGGCTGAACAGCCCCAACTTTCTCAGCCTGTCTTCATATGGGAGGTACTCCAGCCCCCTTAGCATCCTCATGGCCCTCTTCCAGGCTTGCTCCAACAGCTCCATGTCCTTTTTATGTTGAGGACACCAGAACTCTACACAATACTCCAAGTGAGGTCTCATGAGAGCAGAGTAGAGGGGCAGGATCATCTCCTTCGACCTGCTGGTCACGCTGCTTTTGATGCGGCCCAGATGTAGCTCTCGCATCTAAAGAAAGCCTCACCAGATCGCTTAGAGTCACAAATACTTTTATTCCCATTTTGTTCATTCAGCAGCACATCAAAGCATACAGGAGTCATCTTATCAACCTTTAACCACTTAAGCTCCTTTGCTCTTCAGTGGCTAGAAGTGGTCATGGGGCAATTCAAAGTCTCACCAACTACAAAAACAACTAGAACATAACAGCTTCTAACTCTAGTTAAGTGGGGAAGTTACCAGACACAAGTTCTCAAAGTTAAGCAAAAGCAGGCTGACAATTTAAGGGAATTTTCCAGCATCACAGAGCACCTGAGCTGGACAGCAATATAAATGAAGTCCATTTGTATTTATAGATCAAGCCCATAACTTTGCACTGGTAGAACTAAAACCAGAGCTATTCTTTAGTACTTGCAAATGCCTCCAACTTCTGGAAGCCATTGCCCACTGTAGCAACATCAGCCACAAGTGGAATGTCAGTGTTGCCAGTCTGATTTCTTGGAGAAGCATATTTCCCTTAAGGAAAGAAATAAGAATTGAAACAAGTCTGCAATCTCTGTAAGTCTAACTACCTGGCTTCCAGCATTCTTTGGTCATGTTCCCCACCTTATCTCCAGGCAAAATCAAACTTATGCTAATAAAACACAACAGTTGTATCTGCAGACTCCTACAGACTATTACAGGTCAGCCACAGAGATGACATTTTTGTAGTGCTGATGAAGGGCTCCAGGAGGTTAGACTCATTGAATGCAAGCTTCTATTTCTTTCTCTACTTTCCTGAACAAGAAAAAAAAACCAGCAAACTCTCACCAAATGGGCCTAGGGTCATATTTTAATCTCACTTACCTAGATGCATCTAGTATCAAGTAACTGCATTGATGTTAATGCAGTTACTTCAGAGTCGCAACACAGTAAGTATTAGAATCTAGCTTCTTATTTTCATTTTAAACATGGCTTAACTATGTAAAGAAGAGAAAAAGAGAATCTTCCAGTTGTATATTTTAATAACCACGACTCAGTTTATTTAGTATGTTTTAATCAGGAAAATGGACTCTGCAGCAGGATTTCTAACATCAACTGGTACTACTCAGTCTGTCCTTAAAATGGAGCAAAGTTTGAAATCTTTATTCCACTCTCTTACTCTTTACCCTCCAACTAGAATGGGTTGGCATCAACAAAGATCTAGAGCTCTCTGCTCTCTGAAGAGATTTGAGGATTATTTCCTGGCTCACAGGTGGAGTCAGGAAGGGTATTTAAGCATGGCATCTCCTGAGGAGTCCGTGTTTGTCACATGATATAAGCACCATTAAGAACATTTTCCTAATGCCTATCTCACCCTGTGCTTGTACTCTTAGCAGACAAGAAACCTCCCAGAGTGACAAAACTATTCTTCATCTTATACATTTTACAATTTTACATTTATAAAGTATTTATAAGTTGTGAAATTGGTACTTTCGATTTCTCTTCTTTGTAGGCTACATAATATGCATGAAATAACCTGTGTGTCTCTGTATATCCTAAAAACCTGTTAGTCACATGTGTAAGAGGTCTGCTTGGGGTTTTCCCACTTCTCCTCTGACTGTGACACCACAGTGAGAATCAGATATTGCTGAACGGAACAAATGTAACTGCGCTAAAGCAGTGGAGGTACTGCTTTGTACTTTTGGATGTGACTGTCTACTTTTACCATGTTGCTGTACAAAATAAGTATCACTAAAGGTGATTGCAGAGAATTACCTCTAGTGGCCATACAGCTGTAAAAACACATAACAGAAGGTAACATTACTTAATTAACCTTAACACTGGTTACATGAGGGTGAGAGGGTAAGGACAGACAGAAAACATTGATCAAAAGTAGTTTAAAGGAAAAACAGAAAACAAATTGACTCTTTTGCTAAGATTACAAGCAACTAAAACTAACCTTCAGACAGAGAAATCCCTATGTGTTTGTTTGTTTAATAGGAGGAAATACACTACAAACCCTGCCCACAATGTCTGCACAGAGAGACAAAAGCTACCTCAAAATTGTTTTTTTCCATTTAATGTTTTCTTCATTTCTTCCAATGATCAGTATTATCAAGTTCTATAGATCTCAGTGGTCTGAAAGCTTACTTTGGGATGGGTAAGCCATCTGTCTGGAAACGGTCTCTTAAGAGATATAGCATGGTATTATGACAGTGGGAGTTCTGCCGTTGGAGCCCGATTTTCATCTTCAAGGTTATTTTACACATTAGATGACGCATCATTCACTGAATCAATGGCTTGGAAACATCTTCTGAATGTTAGAGACCTAACAACAAATTCCTCTTTAAAAAAGCACAACACCTGAAACTAAAATACCTCTGAGGTTTTGCAGTAAACTGTTGTAGCACAGAATACGAGGCAAAAAACCACATTTCTTCATCTTATTTTAGAGAGGATACTCTGTTTCACCAGCCATGAATATGCAGTACAAAATTTGAACTGCTGCTTTCTCATGCAAAAAAAACCCAAAGTAAAAATGAAATAAAATTCAGGCCCTGTTGCATGTGAACTATACCAACAGCAATCAGGTCCCTTTTTCTGCCATGTCAAAAAAAAAAAACCAAGCCAAAAAACCAAACCAAAACCCCCAACACACTAACAAAACCAAACCAACGAACAAAACCCAAAACCAAACCCACCCATAATATGCCGTGGTCATACAGAGTGCACACAGCAATTCTTCAATGAAAAGATCCTTTTCTTAATGTGTTATGAAGATCACACAAATCAGAAGCTCTTAAGTGATTAATAGAACTACAACAGCGATAGGACAAGGGGTGATGAGTTCAAACTGAAACAGGGGAAGTTCAGGTTAGATATACAGAAGAAGTTCTTTACTGTGGGGATGGTGAGGCACCGAAACAGGTTGCCCAAAGAAGTGGTAAATGCTCCATCCCCGACAGTGTGCAAGGCCAGGCTGGACAGGGCCTTGGGCGACATTGTCTAGTATGAGGCATCCCTGCCCGTGGCAAGAGGTTGGAACTAGATGATCTTAAGGTCTTTTCCAACCCTAACCATTCTGTGATCCTATTTACCTGAGTAGTTTCCTCTGTGATATTTATTAATGGACCAAAAATTAGGTGAAGAAAACCCCAACATGTAAATTATGACAAGGAGCTGAAATGAGAAATACTTTCAGGGCCAAATATAAAAAGTGTTGGTGCAGTTACACTTATTAACATCAGAGCTGGTCTTTGTAGCACTTATATTCTTTGCACATTTTACATTCATACAGCTTTTTGGGAAAAACGGTTCAGATGACAATGACAATCAGTTTACTTTATTGCAGCCTTCAGAAAAATTTGTATTCTCTCATGTCGACAACGGTTAGCTGCTCACTGCTGCCATCTCATGGTAGACAGCATATCCGAACTGCTCAGTAAAACACAGGGAAGTTGCTGAAGTATTTTTCTACAAATGCCTAAGAAAGGAGGGGGATCTTTTTCTGGAGTTTTTTTACTGAATTAATTTTTCAATGCAATAAAAAATAAAATTGGTGAGTAACGAAAAAAATGGCTTCATATCCGAGGGTCCCCAAAGTTTCCTGTCAGATAGACACAATCACACAAAATGCCAAGATACTGCACAGTATCTCATATACCCAACTGCATAGCCTCATATTTATGGGTTACCACTGCAGTCTGCTGATGTGCATGATTCCACTGCATCATTGATGTGATCCGTAAGTACAAGTAAGAAGTGAGTTCTTCTAGAGCAGATGAAATAGGAGACTTCATTTCAGCATTATTCTAAGAAAACTTAGAAAACCAAAGAAGAATTATTTATTTACTCTCTTGATTTGTGACTGTGATCTAAAATGAGCTGGTAAATAAATAATTACTGTCTTGAAAACACTGATTATTCTGTCACTTTTGAAAGGAGTAAGTCATACTTCTAGTCCTTTTACTCTTCCTTTTACATATGAACAGTTGCAGAGTCTACCATAAGCCAGGCTCCCTGGGCTGCCAGATCTTTGCTGCTGCTGCTATATCCATGTCCTGGCACCATTAAAGCACAACTATGGCACAAATAATTGGGTTCCTGCAATATAACCTCCCTCTGATTCAGTGAGTTAAGTTGGCAGCTCTTATATTCATCTTTCTACATTACCTCAGATGCAATTATGCAACAGACAAAGCCTCCTTTAATGCAAATGTCATCTCTTTATGATCCTGTATGTGTGTTCATAAGATCTCTTGGTGTCTGCAATGTTTTATGAGTGTTATGCCTCCAGGTTCTCAAGGAGAAGAGATGAAGTCATAAAAAACTGATATTTGCTTCCTTCTTCTAACCTTTCATCTATTTACATGAGGTTGCACTAATGCTGTCAATTATCCAAGCACCATTTGGTTTTTGGAAGATGTTCTTCTACCTACTGCTCAGGTAACAAAAATGCTCTGAACTGTATAATTTCAATTCTTTACAGCATACGTGGAAAGAGAGGGAGGTTATTCCTGAATTTTAGGACAGTCCTAATTTTATTTAGGACTTCAGTGTTGCTTTTCATTTTTACTGATAATGACTTGCTGTCCTTGATATGAATTTTCAAGGTCCTTTGTGAACTCTTCCTTGCTACGGTCTCTTATACAGATTAAAAAAACTTGTCAACACTTTACAAATAAAGCTACCAATTAAAGTCTCATATAACCTGGGATAAAAGGAAGATATTTCAAATACTTCAGAGAAATATAAAAACTAGTCAAAATACAATAAAGCTGTGCTTTTTTGGTTGTAGAATTTCCATCCTGGTAACATCCTGCTCTGATACAGGGTCATCTAGTCCAGTGAGCAGCTTTTGGTATAGATCAGCACTGATTCATCTCTTGCTCCCATGATAAGAGGAATCAATGACTACTAACATGCCTAAATTAATTCATAGAAAAAACCCAACTAATTCACTTGATCTAATTTTTACATTTCCAAGAATATTGCTTCTCTTCAAAGCCATTATTGTCTATATATGTAAGTATATGCATACTTTGGGTACAGACTGTGCTGTTCCAGTTGCCCAAACATCCAGTAATAGATTCACAGCATCTCAAAAGCTACACCAATAGAGAACATTTCCATATATTTTTACTGTATTTTACTAACATGATATACTATTCCAACTTCTACTAAATCTAAGATTCATTGAAATGCATGAATAGTAGACAACCCATCATTTACTTCATTATTAAAGAGAGAAACAAATATCTTTTCCAATCGCAGTTAAAGTTATTAAAATTCCAAAGGGATTAAATTCACTTCTTTATTAAATGAGAGCAAAAAGAAATCTGTAAAGACTGTCTTTAGTGGCTCTTGTCAAAGGTGGTGTAAAAAGTTCATGTTCTACTGTCAATGGGACTTAAATGTTCTACAGAAGCACGTTATACTGATGTTTAATCTTAGCTCATAGAGAAATGCTAAGGTTTTAGTTATTGTTGCCTTTTTTTTTTTTTTTTTTTTTTTTTTTTTGGTTGGGCTTTGTTTTTTTTTTTTTAAATCTCAATACAGCTAGTGCCTTAAGACAACAGATCCAGAACCAGTAGTAATCCTTAGTACGCAATTGTATGAAATAGTATCATCCTGGATTAAATCAAAGTAGAAACAATAGTTTCAAAAGCTTCTTTTCACTAAGACAATTACGAAAATGGCTGAAATCTGGTACTTATTTATGAAATAGCTAACCCAAATAATAAACCAGGGTAACTTGTTTCCAAGAGAGCCAAAGTTATGCAGGACTCCAAATACTACTTTTAAAAGCAACTAAGAATAGAATACCAGCGAAGCACTCAAATTCCTTGAAGTCTGGTGACAACTGACTTCATTTTGGGACCACTGTCCTCAGTGGGAATCTCGGAGGCCCAAATTCAGGGTTAGGCTCAACATACGTGGTATGGGCAGAGGTATGTATGTCTGTAGGATTCAAAGCGACCAACAAACTGAGTAAAGAGTGTCCAAGTCATGATACTGACCTGCAACTGCTTAAAGGAATAAGTAAATAAAAAGCTAGTGAAAACAAAGAAGTGCTCAAGTCAGCTCTGAAATTCCACATTTTGGCCTAAAAGCAGCTATCTCTGTTCACTACAGGACTGCAGATGGAAATGCTTCCATAGGGAGGTACCTGTGACTTTTTCCTAGAAAGAAAATCAAGAGAGGCAAGTTTTTCAAACGCAGCCATCTAACGAGGAGGTATGAAGATATCATGACTGATCACGTGTCCACCACTTCACTGTTGTGATCAGCCAGTGCTCTGAGCAGTCTGCCTTTCCATCGACAGGGCACAACCATTTTTGGTCCAAGCAGAGACTGTGCTACGTGAAGAGCCTGCTCTTGCCCTGCAGTGTCCAGTGATCTTGCTTCCAAATCCTGCTAGGCTCCAGCTGGATGAGCACCTACTTCTTGCTCAGAGATGCCAGAGGGCTGAATTGCTCAGACCTTCCAAGTCAGTAGCAACTCCAGACATTCACACACTTAGACTGTATTCCTGAGTGACAGCTAAGCTCCACACAAAATATGAAAGAAACTCATGTGTCTAGAAGTAGAAATAAACAGCTACAGAAATCACAAAAAATGTCAGTCAAATAATTCCAGAAACATTAGGAAATAATGATGCAACTTGCTTAGCACTTTTCAAAATCTGGACGTTATTATGTACCTTTGAAAATCTTGTCTACCTATGTCTTTGAAAATCTTACTCAAAATTAATAAATTCCTTTACGAAATACAAATAATTATTGCTTCTACATTCCTACCCAGAATGAAACAATTATTAGTGTAGGATTATAGTAGCTTACATTATCAAAGTACTGATAAATAAATTCTGTACTTATCTTTTATTAAACCAGCCATCTTGAGGATGTTGCACAGAACTACTTCAAAAATTAACAACAAAACCCCTCCAAGTTACAGCTTGCTAGTTTCTCTTGTCATCTCTACATCTGCCATTTACATTGAAAAACCCTTTGGGAAATGAACTATCCTCATTTTCTTTTCAGAGCAGTGAGTATGGTGTTAATTTTGTTGTTTAAATTTGTACAATGTATTTATGTGCCAAGTCACACAGACACACCAAGGAACTCATGTTATGCTGCTTTCCCCCCTCCCCAGTCATCAGTTTTTTGATACAGAATTTGAACCTTCAGAAAATAGCATAAAATCCACAAGTTATTGTAATAATCCTGGCCTAACAGCAAAGGGAACAATTCAGCTTCTTAATTTAATTGTGTTTTTTCATATAGCTATCATCAGATTCATCATCTTCAGGTTCTCCCTGTACGCAGGCAGCCATAAATAAAAAAGGGGACTCAGGGAAAGCAATGTATTTTTTCACGAAGGGTTCAGGGCGTCTTCCCTAGGCTGTCATACTTTTTTTTTTTTTATAATTAAAAAAAAAAACCAAACACCCCCCCCCCAAAAAAAAAACAAAACAACAAACCACCAACCAAACAAAAAAACACCACCCAAAAACCAGTGACACTGGTATTACTTTCTCCCCTTTAAGTGTGAGATTTCAGGAAGGAACTGAATGCCAAGCAAATGCTGCTACCAAAGTAGAGGGCAGAGCAACACAGGAGCACCTCAGGGACAGAAACTCCAGAATACACCATAAAAATCTGTGAAGGATCAAAAGGATACTAGAACCAGCAGTAGTTGCCCTTGGTTTGTGTGATGGAGTGATCTCGAACAGAGAATTGAAACACAGAAACATCTATGACTACAAGTATTTTCTGCAGATGCTAAGTTTTTGTGTATCTTCAATATTATTGGTGTCACAAATGCACACACACACAAGACAACTGTTGTACTCAAGCCTATCAGAATATATACATCCATATTATGTTCTAATTATAGTAGCTCAGGCTGAGTATTTATAATAATTCCTTTTGCTTATTAAGCATCACTATACCCTTAAGCCAGGTCTGGTAGCAGAGACCAATCAAAATACATTTTTAATGCTGTCTGTATTCCCCATGGTACCTCGGTGATTTCCCTCCCCTTCTTTTCCTCCCCCAAAATGACACACCCTCTGGGCACCAAGGTTTCAAGTTTAAATAAGACCAAATGGATTCAGTAGTGCATCAATGCATATGTGGCTAGTTTTTGGGTGGTTGTGGGTTTTGGGGGCGGGGGGAGGGTGTTCTGTGTTTTTTTGGGGTTGGTTTTTTTTTGTCCCTTTTTTTTTCCCCTGAGGTACTTTTTTAATTAAATGTCAAATCCAGCTTGGCACTGGAAACACACTGTATGATTCTTATTTGAGGAAAAGCTGTCAGCTTGTCTCTTCCCCTGTCAAACTCCCATCTGCTCTACAGAGATTAGTTTGGGCTATGGGATCACCATTTGGCAGGGTATTATTCTGTATATGGCTCAATAATATACAATACAGGTGGTCTTTTTCTCATGCTCTATGTTTTTCTGAGATCCTGAGTTACAGTTCCCCAAGCATTTATGGATATTTTGGGAATTTTCTACGCCACTAAATTACAAGAAATGTACAATACTGCTTGGCATTCAAGCAAAGGCACAAAGAACACATCTGTTCACATCTGCCACTCTTCCGACCAGTTTTTAGTACTAGTTGAGCTATACTTAAACTAAACCTGCTGTTCCTAGAAGTGACATTTCTATACTCTGGCAGCCTAGTCAACAGAACAAGGTTCTAAAAGTTAGTGTTCCTGGTTGTCTTGAAAACTACTGACTTTATTGCATAGCCTCAAGGAAATCACTTCATTAAGTCTCAGTTTTCATTCTGCTAAATAGTTTTGCACTGATACCTTACCTGCCTTAGGATTCAGCCAGCTCACTACTTAACTCCATTTCTAGCCGCACATATGCACCAAATTTTATTAGTTTTGCTATTAGGTTTTGGTAAGGCTTTTATTACCTGGTTGAGCAGGGTGCTAGCTACTAGTAGTGATTTTAATGTTTTAAGTAGAAGATGGCAGATACACTGAAAGGCCGCTTCTAATAAAGATTATTGCCAGAGTGATGATAATGCCAAAGAATACAATATTTTACACAGTTGATAGGTACAGAGCTATGACATGCACAGGGACTAATATGAATTAAATCCCAAACATGACTTTTTCTTTTCTCATAGGACAAAAATAATACTTTGGGGCTTTGACCCTACTGGATAAGAAACAAGGATACTAGTACAAACCGAAAGATCTAAGAACGTGGTTGGGCAATGAAATAAAGAGTAGTCACATGCTAGATTAGAAGTACATGACTTGAAAAACTCATTTACTGAAGTTAATTGTTTACTTTGGGGTTTGGGGTTTGGTTTTTTTTTTGAGGACAGGACCATAGTTTTGGAACTGTCCTATGCAACCATACCTGTTTATACGATGCGTGTTCAATCAGCAACAACCAAATTAACCACACACAGTTAGCACAGTTCTAGACCCAAAGCCCACTGATGAAAAGTTACATTTTCTAGTTTCTTAATAACTATGCTTTACTCTTCACAGTTCATTATATCTAGATTATTTAGAATCCACGATATTGTGTACAAGTCAGTAATTCTCAAACATACCAGGTGTAAACAGCCAAAAAACCATAGCAATATCCATAAAACCTGCTTATGACTTTAATTATGTCTTATCCTAATTATGGCTGCAATCATAAAAGAAGTGTGTGAAATACTACAGTTGATTGGAGCCTGATGAAAATAAAGCCTCAGAAATGCATACAGGAAGGTCAAATTATGCCTGTGAAACTCTGAAAGGAGCTGAATGAATCACGTTGGTTGAAGACTACAGCATGAAGAATTTCCAATGTTACAGTCTGCAGCATCTTTACACGTAAGTTTTAAAGGTTCCTCCCCCACTTTTCAAGGCAAGCAATTGCATTTATTATCAATGTGGAAAAAAATAGGAAAAGTAGCCTGGCCCTGAACCTCTATGCATCCAGTCTACAAGACTGATGGTGTATATATAAATTGCTTATTGCTCTCACTTCAAGTTTTGTCTCAATGTGTATTCTCCTTATTCCCTTAACAAATTGGCTTCATTCTCATTTTAAGTTTTCTATGTAAAAGGTATTTACCTAAAGTCCTACTTAGTCCTATTGTATTCCCACCCACACTCCCACCTCCACTCTTGTTATTTTCTTCCTTTTTTGTACTGGGAATTCCAACATCCCTACCTCAAACAGAAAGGGATAATGGGGAAGATGTACAGTAAAACAATCACTTTCTTCAGTTTTGGTTTCGGTTTTTTCTGGTTTGCTTGGTTGGGTTTTTTGGTTCATTAAGCCTCCAGGCTTACTGAAAACTGGAAGACTTCTCCAGGTTAATTTCAGACCTTGGTAGTGTTAATCCACAGCTGTTTTCTTGAAAATGATATATAGATGAGTTTTCACACTTGAAAGTTAAGTGCAAACAGAACTGATTCAGAACACCATAACAAAAAAGGTTAGCTATCTAAGTAGTTCTTTTGAGTTCAACAAAAAGAACTGTACTGATACAAGAAAGTGTGAAACTCCTGGAAAGATTGGATATATTCCAGGATTTAAAAAAAAGAATCTGAAACAAATGCAACAACTTTTGTAGTTATTAAGCTGTGATTATCCACCCAACCTTTTTTCAGTCACTGCAAGATTCTACTTGTTTAATTTCCGTTGTAGAAGTGACCTACAAGTCCTTCTGAGACTTATGGCTGTTAACTAGATGGCTCATGTTTCACTTTTAACAAAATTTTTCAAGTGATTCCCATGCTAAAGAGAGAACGAGGATTGAGAGCAATGCAACAATAATTTGCTAAGGATATATGAGCAGTGGAAGGCAGACGCTTTCATCCTTGTCACCATGTATCTTCTGCTTTCAAGCGCTGTCTTTTTGTGTTTTGAAGTATACTGCACATAAATGAGAATACCATGTGTTCTCTGAAACAGAATGTAACAGTTTTCAGTGTATGAGCGACCATTTCAAACATCGGACAACAGATGAGAGAAGGAAAGCAAATATCTCTGGAAGGCTTCATGATTCCCCTCCCCCCTGAAACCAAGAGTACTTTTAAAAAAGCATTGCCATTTCAGCAGAGACTTGCAAAATGTGTCCTGGCTTTTATTCTGAAAACACCACTGTTTTCAATAGTATTTTGCATGGTACTGAAGGCCTTTCTTTCCTAAAGGAAATACTCTTTTAAACGGGAGAATTATTTTCTGTGATCCCTGAATTTCTGGATCAGGACTTGTAACAAGCAGGAGACAGATAGAACATTTCTAATATTATTCCAGAGATTATATGCTCTGGTGGTAACAGCTCACAGAGCAAACATCAAGTGCTTAAACAGAGACAGAGGAAGAAGAAAAAGATGAGAAAGGAGGCAGGTTTTTAAAATAAACTGTTCAAACTTGCAAAGTTCCAAAAACAGAGTAACAAATAATTCTTGGTCTTATTCTCCTTAATCTTTTCCCACTATAGCCACCAGAGAGGCGAAGTTACCCATGATCTTTCCATTTATTAAGGGAAAGTGATTCTACATGAACTTTGATAATCCTGGTGACAGTGCGGGGGGGTCGGGGGGAGGAAGAAATTTATTATTGTTTCTTACATCAGGAAGCAGCAAATTTTATAGTGGAATCTGTAATAGAAATGCTACTTCTCCTTTAGGTAACACTGTGATGTGTTGGGCCTGAGATTTCCAGACTCTTCTTTGGTTTAAGCTAACAGGTTTGCTTAACAAGATAAATCACAGAATGGTTCGGGTTGGAAGGGACCTCTGGAGCTCATCTAGCCCAACTCCCCTGCTAAGGCAAATCACACTAGTTTTAAATAAGTGCTACCTGTTTTAGACAAACATTAAAGTTTTACCTTTTTCACTTCATTTTGTCTCCTTTTTGGACATGAAAAATAGATTTCTGGCACTCTCTCAAGCTAACAAATAGCCATATAACACACATTTCGAAAAAGTCATTTTCATTTATTCAGTTCTAGTTAGCCTTCATGTAACTGGCTGGACTACAAGGAGGTTATACAAATGACTGTATATTGAATGAATTAAAAAAAATAATTGGTGAATTTCAGACAGTATTGGAAACCACTTAAAGGAACCCCTCGATCTATGCCTGAAATGAGGAAGCTCCACAGGCTAAGAGGACATAATATTCTGCAGCTGGTTAGAAAATGCTGCTGCATCGTCTTTAAGTGATTTGAAAGAGTCAGATCATAGTTTCCAAAATAGGTCAATATTTTACAGTATTTTTTTTTATTCTGACTAGCTATGGGATCGTTCCTACTATACGAGAACTTTGCCTACATGACTGATATGTAGCCAGATTAAGAGGAAGGTGGCTATAGCTATGCAGTACTGTACTTCCTCTATGGCAAAATATCCTTTTCCAACTGATGAAGGCAGTTTACAGCTGAAAAGCTGATGCTGTGGGTGATGGTGATTTCCAGTCACAGACAAATTTTCTGTGACAAAATGAAAGGAGATCCATGTTGCACAAGTCCCATGCTGTTACCTTCCCACCAAGTGTCTTTCAACATCTTAAGTGTCTTGTTGGCATTTTCCTCAGACATAAATAATCTTTTTCTTTACATTTCAAATATATAATGGAAAAGCATCAGCCAATGTTTATTTTAGCCCAGTTTTTTGTATTATTTGATGTCTCAGCTAGTAAAGATCAATATATGGGCTGAACCTAGAAGCACAACTGTTTAAACCAAACAGTTTTACTTTGACAGATGAAACCTAGGGTTTGGGGGTGCTGTTACTTGTAACTGTTGAATGTTGTTTGAAATGAACTGCTAAACAGAAAAAAACAAAATACAGCTTCTACCTTCTAACAGAAGTAGTTCTTTACTTTTCAAGTGAGGTTTGTCTACTATGGGTAACTGATTGGATGTGAATTTGGACATCAGATGAGGGAATAATTTAAATTTCAAATTTTAGACAAAGCTTTGAGTTCCTAATTTATATTTGCAAGGTAGAACTCTATAGATTTTTCTTATTCCGCATGTTGACAGGCTCTATTCATCATTTACTCAAATTATTTATGGGTCCAAATCTTACAGTAATGTTACTGCTATTAACTGTATTTTTACTTTTTTAAAGCATAACACTAGCATTTTCCAAAACAGTCTTTACTAGACTATCCACACGAGATACTTGGCTCCCTTGAAACTTCAAAACAGATCCTTGGGTGAGGCCAATGCATCAGAATAGTCTTTATCTTGATTTTAGCAAGCTCATTATCTCAACACTTGGAAGAAAATACGAAGTAGTCATCTTTGATTCCTTGCCATGAAATGCTAATGCACATGAAGGTGAATTTTTCATTCACTCCCTTTTCATGCGAATCTCAGGCCTTCCCAGTGGCTTTAACACATGATCAGATTTAATAATAAAAGAACTACCTGTCAGTCCCGTTTTCATCAACTAAATGAAACAAAAGATTCATTTTTTAAATATAAACGTCACAAAACATGAAGTACAAGGATTGTGAAGCCATCCTGCATAAGCACCACTCCAAACACATACTTTCTTTTATGCTTATCAACAGCAGCAAGATTACATTAGCAGTTTCCTTCAAACAAACACTAGGACAAAAAAAAATAGCAAGCACGTGGAAAAATCGTAAGGCTGTGTGTAACACTGAAAAGCAGTGCTAGAACTACCTCTGCCACTGGACCCCGTATGAGATATAACATTTTTCTTTAAAAGATAGCAAAGAATATTTAAAGTTGAAATTTGCACATTTAAAGAGATACATATTTTCATTTAAACTGAATGACAATAAACAGCATTGCTAGTACAATATGCCACTTGATTAATCGTATTTTAGGGACAGGAGACTGGTTACTGTCTGCCCATCCAATACAGTTCCATGTCTGGTACTGGAGACTGTCATAAAAATTTGCTGAAGTTCTGAGATGATCTAATATTCCATGTCTACCCACATAGAAATCAAATATTGCTCCATATCCATTAGTATAGGCACATATTTGGCAAATGATGGCTAAGTAGAGGAATTATAGTAGTCTCAAAACTGTTAGCCAAATGAAGTATTTACTGTTCTATATGCAGTAACAGCAAAAATAAGAGAAAGGAACATATAGTGTCATATCAATGAAAAATATTTTGACAGACCACAGAGAAATTTTCTAGGGAGATTTCCAATTGAAATGTCACTGCTTTTTAAGTGAACCTGGGAAAGCATCAGGAGGCAGTCTGATGAAGGAAAAACTCTGACTATATGAGAACTGTCATGCATTCCCAACTTTTGAGCTGAGGGGAAAGACACACTAAAACAAACTCACAAAGGCACCTCTGCGCCATACACTCCTAATCCTTCCTCGTGTTTACGACAAAGCAAAGGCAATCTGGCTTTCCCACACACCTGAAAACAGCTACCTGAAAACAGCTGACTGGTAGGGATTAAGAGGGATCTGTCCCTCTTGATCCTAATCAACAGATTTTAAGACTCATTCTAAGGGCTTGCAAATAACTTCATGAATAAACTTGCTCACACCATCAGGATTATACTTTTATGATTATAGCAGGACATACATCCATAAACACGTCTCAGGTTTTCAATCTGCATATGCCATCTGTATATGCATTTTCTCATTAAAATGTCTTACATACTGGTTTCAAATATCACATCTGCAGTAACAAAATTTGTGCAAACATGGGATAATGTTGTGGGCAACCATTTGTTGCTTTCTTGGGGGGTTTTTGTTTGTTAAGATAGATGAATGTCTTAAGAACCAAAAATCTTATTTCTAGATACTGTAAAGGAATTGCTTTATAATTTCAACTATTAACACAGATATATTGGAAAAGCCTATTAATTTGTTTTTCACAAGAAATAATTTAAATTTCTATAGAACAATATGGTTGCTATTACTGTAAATATTTGAAATTATGGAACATAAGAAGATATTAATGAGGTTTTCAAAAGCAGCTAGAATGAGTTAATAAAACCCCAATGAAGATCAGCCACTAATGTCAAAAGGAATAAAATACAGAAGTAAACAGGAAAAATCTGAAATTAAGTAACAAAATGAAGCCCACAGTATTTTAAGAACATCTCTCCTTCAGGTTTTTTTTTTTTTAATATATCACTGTTTTCTACCCATTTTTATAGCTATAAAAACACATCAAGACTAATAAAATACATGCTCAAATAAACATATCCAATGTGCAGTTCACCTGAATAAACCTCCTAGCACAATATAAGCATTAGTCTAGGAAATGTCTGTTGTTCTTCCACTGCTAGAACTCCTCTAAGTTTCAGGCCACACATATAACATGTTTGTAAACTGTAAATTCAAACTCAAAAGTAACTTGAATCTTTTTAAAAGAGCAGAGATTAAACTAGTATTACATGAGCCTAGAAAAACTGACAGGAATAGAAAATGACAAGTCCTCAGTTATGACCGCAGCAAAATCCAGTCCTGAAAACTTTTGTCGAGCATGGGTAATTTCTTTTCCCTGAAGCACAGGAATAGCCAGCATAATATCTTCACAAAACAACCATTATTCTCTTGTGGAATCACATTGGTTTTTTGATCTTACATCCTCAGGGGTCATCTAGGTATAAAAGCCTTGGAATTTTCTTTATCGTGAGGGACATAACATTCACTTCAAAGGTTTCGTGGCATTAACAGCATGATATTGCACTGATTCAGAATTCTTATTACGTAGATTTCTTCATTATCCCACACTGTTTTGCTTTTTCAGGTGTATTCAAGTACCACATTTCACAAAACTTCAGAAACCTTTACTTGGATTGAGATTTTACTGGCCAAAAAGTCAAAAACACCCGTACAAAACCAGAAACCAAACCCAAATGAAAAGATGGGCACCCACAAAGCACAGATCTAGCTCATCTAAATCACTTCATGTTTACCATAACTGAACTTTCTGTAATGAATAAACTGCAATCCTTGCCTTTTAAATCCACAATGAAGCTCTAACCTTAGTATATAATAACTGAATATATTATGGCATTGAAAATGATATAAATGCTTGGATAAGCCAGAGTGGTCTTTCCAATGTATTCCTTGATACAGCTAAATAGTATTGCACAAGCTACAATAATACATGTGCTACTGTCCCCACAGTTGACTCCCGAGGCTCATATTGCTATTCCGGCTATGCCACTTTGCACTCTAGTAAGATCCCAGAAAATGATAAATTACCCCTAGTGACTACATTCAAAAGCTGCCCTTTTCAGCAGAGGCTTGTTCGTAGCCCGCATTAGTCCAGATTTGAAAAGAAACCTTATGCCACCTGCCAGGCTCCTGAAACTTTCGAAATAGCATTATTTGCTTAACAACCTTACCTTTCTGTTGCTGGTAGTTCTTGAACCTAGAGTAAACAAAATCACAAAATGTCAATAGTGATATTCTAAAAATAATGTCATTAAAGCCACAATTGTGAATTGATCAGAGAAGAACTAGAGTACAAAACATACTCTAAAAAACCTCAAACAAACTCAAACACTGGAAAGATGACAACTTAATTTCTATTAATGTGGTTCAGTTAGGCTAACTTGTGATATTGCTCTCTCTGATCCAGTCATACGCCCTACAAAACCATCAACAACAACAAAAAGTAAATCATACAAACACCGGAGATGATTGCTGAAAGCGCTCTCAAGGAGGTAGGTGTCCAACCTCTATTTACTCTTCAGCATTCACAAGATTTAAGAAGTTAAAAGTTTTGCAATCTCATAGTTATAAATCACTTGCATTTGCGATATAGTTTCCATGTGGGGATTTTTTTCTAGGAGAAACATTACCTGTAGAAGCTGGAGTAATCTTACATTACTTCTTAATTAAAGGTTTTGAGTTACTGCTCCCACATAATTTTCAGCTTTTTGGTTCTGATATTGACAAATCATAAATGAACTTTCAAAGTTTCTGGAAAAAAAATGAGTATTTGTTAAATATTTGGAGACTCATTATTATTTTCCCAACTACCTCCTGGCTATCAAAATAATCAAATTAAATGTATTTTGAAATCCAAGCAGACAGTGAATAGTGCTTTTATTTGAAAAAGTATTTATAAATCAGGTTTGCATTGCCCATTTGTACATGATGAAGCACTATGAGCATCACACAAGTAACTAATGATTACCAAGCACATGAGCTTGGTCAAGTTAGTTATTTAGTTCTTATAATCTATCATCCTTTATCTCCCTCAAAATAGCATGACAATCTTTCATCTCTCATAACCTCCCCTTAAGTTAATCAGATGTAAACAAAATGCAAACCGTAGACCACAACAGCCTAAAAATCAAATCAACATTAATATCTCTCTCAAAGTAAAACACACTGTTAAGAATTCCTTGTTCGCTTCTAATCTGATTTTCTTCTGATACACAAGCAAAATATACTTCATGATAGATGTTTGAGAAATGGAGATTAAAGCTGCTTTATGTGAAAGGTCTGTAATATGATGTCTCAGGAAAACAGGTTGTCATGATATTAAAATATTCAGAAAGCACAGTTTATTAAATTTGATATTAACCAGAAAAATCCATTATTGCTAGGGTCTGCTTATGCATCTGTAGTATTTATTATTTTCATGAAATCTACAGCAAAACAAAACATACGCTAGTGTACATGGCCATATGAGCACAATCACCTCATCTACCAAACCCAGCAGTGCCATGCTTAGCCTTTTCATAAGACAGAACAACAATTTTTTTCAGGACGGCATTCTTATCCAACTTTCTGAAGAGGCCATATATGCTGAAAGGGATTATCCTCAAGTTCAGTGGGAAGCTGTACAAGAATGAACCTATTCTTACCTAGGGCTGGACAAAATCCAAAAAGGTCAATTTTTTATGATACCTGTATTGAATTAAACCCACAGTAGCATCAGCTGGGCAGAGGCAGACAGAGCCTCTGGGGGAATCCACTTTTATCTGAACTACCATCTTTTCTCCCAAACCTGCCCTAACAGCTGCTCATTGCTTTTGTTTCTGCTTCATCTAAACAATTTCCAAGTCCTCATAACGGGTTAAGAATTTTGTCACTGTGCTACAAGGCTTTGTCAAACTAAGCTGTTACAACTTTAGAGGCAGGATGCTAGGCTTGGAATTCAAAGGCAAGTGTTTAAATAAAACATTTTTCCTATTCTTTCAATAACATTTAGCTATAACGCTCCTAATCAGCTATGCCATTACGGAGTTCATTTCCTCCTGAACTGCTGAAGTTTCAAAGACAAGTCAGCAGGCAGAAGTGCCCTGCTGAACATAACACAGCACAAACTCCAGACTTTGTGCTACGAAGAAAACCCAAACTACTCACTGAACATTGTTTGGGAGCAGGGGAACCAAGAGCTAGTGGACCTGAGCCTCACAGAGGTACAGCTTTAATAAAGAAGGTACAAGACTAAACCAGCTCCTATGTCTCTAACATTTTCAAAGCTGTTTAGCAAATGAAGGCCAAGTTTTCACCTGGTAAATTACTGGACTGGGACTTCATACTAATTGAGCTGGAAAAGACTAAGCAACCTGAGAATTTAGTCTTTGTGAGGGCTCCTGCTGGGTCACTCTGACCACTCTGCAGGTAATGCAAAGCATAAGCACAAGGGAAGCACATGTAAAGCACTTTTATAGAGTACCTTAATTACAAGGAATAGATGACTACTGCCAAACTGACTTCTTTATAAAGGAGTATTATTTCCTAGTACCTGCCAAAAGTTGAATGGGTGACTTGAACAGAATATAAATATTAAATGTTATCATGCACGTATAGTAATCAAAGTTAAAGGTCATCAAGGCAGTCATAAATATGCAAAACCATTACAAGTGCTGTACTTCTTGGTCCATACAGGAGGAATTAACAGGAAGGTCCTAATTTACAGAGCAGGTTTTCATAAACAAAGATCGCAGCAGATAACAAAAAGGCCCACTCAGTACTTATGGTCAGTATAAAAAAATGCTCTTTGGAGAATATTTATCCATCTACAGCTATGTGTCTTGTCTGAAAACAACAGAACTTTATCATATCCCTATGAGCAGTGTAACATTTACTTTAGAAACAAAAAAGGAGCTTATGTCTAACAATTAGACACTCAGAAACACCTGCCTAGTAACATGCAGACACAGTACACCATATTGCTAATTTTCTTCCAAGAAAAGGCTGTGAGTCAACACACACAGCAAGCACATGTATGACAAGAACAGCACCATTTTTTCTGGTGAGCCATAGGTAGAACTGGCCGCAAGCCACTGGTTCCACTCACACACAGTTTGTGTCCCAGGAAAGATCTGAGAGGCATCATGAAAGGTTTTGTAAAGGATGCTTCAGTTAGTCTTGCCCAGCTTGGAAAAGTTTAAGACTCAGTAAGGAACGGCATCCATATATAAAAATCAGGCTATCAAATATCTGTATTAGGTAATCATAACTGGTCTGCCAAAGCGAGTCCAAATGCATGTGCACATACATGCACATACCCCTTATTGCTTACAGACTTCCAACAGAACAGCATATGACCGCGTGGTACAAGTCACCAGGAACAATTCTTCCGCCTCCCAACTGAAACATTTCCATTGGATTTATCTGGAGAAAGATGTTGCAAAAGAGGAGAAAAACAGAAACAGAACAACCTAGATACCTTGGCCTTCTTTGTAGTAAATGGGATGTGTCTGTATGTTTGGGGTTTTTTGGGATCTTTTTTTGTTATCTGTTTGGCAAGGGGTTTTAGTTAATTTATTTGGGCTATTTTATAATTTTTATTCAAAAATATTAAGTTTCACTTTGTTGTGCATATTGCACAAGGCCCACTGCTGTTGGCAAAGGCTCCCATACCAAGGAAACCAACTGTCAGGACCATAAGGATTTTTCTCTTATCCACCACTTCCTTGTTAATGTATGGTCAGTACTAGGACAAGAAACCATTCAATAAATATGCAGCGGGAAGATAAATTGTCAGAAAGTTGGAACTGCCAGCTGCCAATACAATTAGAGACAAAAGAAAACTGAAGCTGGCCTCAGAGGATTATATAGCCATTTGGGAATTGATTTCCTCAGGGGCTACTTGTTCGGAGCTTTTTATCCACAAAAAGAGCTTGGTACTTGTTGAGAAGTACCATTTTTCAGCGCTTTCCTATATTGACATGCATTATTTCTGCCCCTCCCTGCCCAGACTAACATTCTATTGAAATAGACTATTTTGTAAGGTTCTATCAGTGTCCTTGCTGTAGGTTTCTCTACCGATCTATGGATTTTTATTTATTCCATTTTAATGGCCTAAACTATAAACTTTAAGACCTAAATTTAAAAATAACACAGTACTCTTATGCAAGTAATCCCCCATTTCTCTGTTCTCATATCCAGGTCTTTGTAACAGAAAAGGACACATCAGAGAAGACACAGAATGGAAATTTATCTCTGCGGAAGCAATGGAGATTGCAAAAGCTAAGCAATGAGAAATCCATAAAACAAGTGTTTCCTCTCTCTCCACCTATTTATTATCAAGAAGAAATAATTCTGCTGAGTGATACAGTACCATTTTTCCAGCTTTCCCAGCATAAAGTCACTTCATGCCTTCCTCTTACTTGAAGAATGAAAAGACAAAACTGTTGTTTCAGTCTCCTCCATAGCAGTTTGCATTCAAGGCCTTCAGGCTATAACTCATAAGCAGAATAAATAGTGTTGCAGGAGAAGTTTGCTTTATCCTGCAGATAATGGAGTTAGTCAAAACTCTTCTGACAGAAGAACTTTAGGGGAGCAAATGCCAATTTGAAAGAATCCAAACACTCCCAAGAAACACACTGATCACGACAAAATTCCAATGACATTTACTGGAATCCTTCCCAGTTTCACGTCTGCTCAGCTTTCTACCTCCTCAGCCAGTATTTCCAAGCTTACAATGAAATTATAATGTAAAAACAAAGTCAAATTAGAAAAAGAGAGGAACAAAATTAAGGAGTTTTTAGAAAGCCTATGCCAATGAACTATTTTATTTGTTTCAGTGTCTTTAGAATAGCATTATTTCAGAACTGATTTTGCAGGGGAATTTATTGCATTTATTTTACTGTCTCAGACCCCTATTTTTACATTTTGGAATTCTGACTAAAAGTAAAATTCCTCGTTCACCCAGCCACTGGTGTTCAGAAAACAATACCAGCACCCTTTACCTTAGCTGTTCTGCTTACTGTTTGGCACAACTGAAATACTATGTCATCAGTTACACCAAGAACAATAGAGCTAGCTAAGCAAAGCTTCCCATGATAACCCACATAAGGATTAGTGGGTTAGTGCTTAGGCTTGAAAAATGCAGGAAACACCAAGCCAAAACATGTTCATGTTGTGACTGCTTCAAATGGAAGCAATGAATGGTCAGAGGCAGTTAATGCTGTTACTGGTTACACTAAATGCCAAACTAGAATTTATCAAAGCATGAAACACCAGAATGCAACTGTACAAAGTTTTGGCGGTGCTGGTGTTCTTTGCCGCAACCTTGGAGGATCCTGAAGAGAATGAATCTCACCTGACTGAGCTCTCAGCTCATTCATCCTTCGCATCGTTATTTTCACCATAAATGCATCTTTGTTATGTCTGTTTTCAACCTTTCCTACATTTCTTAGAACTATCATGCCTCACTTTTCCTTTCTGTTTACTAGATTACAAACAACATTATCTCTCTATCACAAGAAAACTAAGGAAGTACACACCAAAGTAGGATCCAAAGTAAAAGAATAAGTAGTACCACCCCATGCCTGGCCAAATTTCACTGATATTAATTAAATCCTCTGTGTTTAGCTACAGTGCTCTATGCTGCTTTGAATTCATCTTCTCCAGCTCACTTGTTGACTGACAGCATGCCAACAATTATTCCACTGCAGCACTTACCTTGTTATCAACTACCATTAAAGGACTGGTATGCATTGCATAAGGTATCTCTTGAGATTTAATTCATCCATGCCTCAGTAGCTCTACGACTTTCGTTTTAAACCATATATGCTCCTAATTGACCATATAGCTTCCTGTTTCACTCCCTGTGATTACAACTTATTAAAATACAGTACTATCTTTTTTTTATTAACATGACGGTCTTGTGCTTACACAGCACTGTTGTGATCCATGCCCTTATTATTTAGTCCATAATCTCAAACTCAGCTTTATTACAGGAAACAAGCAGCTTTACATGTCAGTAATTTGTAAGGTGAACAAAGTATCAGATCCATCAAATACAACATGTGCAAAACAAAGAGTGGTATTTAGGTGTGGTAACCAAATGCCAGCATCCACTTCTAACGGAGAAATTAGGAAGAAGGGCAAGGAAGGACTGCAGTGACCGTAAACAACTCCTTTTCAAAAAGGCTACAAAGGCTTCTGGCTTTAGATGGGTTTTTTTCATCATTATTGTAAAAAGCTGTATCAGTCATATGCTAGATTTATTTTTTCCTGTACCTGTGAGTTTTCACCAAGCTACTTTGAAACCTGCAGACCACCTAAAGCTAATTCCTCTGAGAAGCAGCATCTTTGAGCTAAAGAGCCCACTTTTGGAATACAAATATAATTTAATAATCCTTTGCAAAAGTAGCAATCTAGAACAACACTCCAAAGCCCTCCTCCAACAAATCTCCTGAATTTGAATATTCCCTCTTCCTTTTATTTGCCTCTATTTGTTTACTCTCTTTCCTTACTGTCTTGCCTACAGTTAAAAGAGTAAGCTAAAATTTTAAGTTGATTGAATTCTTTCTAAATATCTCAGAAGGCAGCATTTTATTAGTTGTGTTTAGTGTATTTGAAAAGGATATTGTAAATAACTGTATTAACTGTAAGAGCAGCTCTAAAAGGTCTGGAGAGAGAGTCCTGCTGAGGTATATTGCAGTCCTGTGTCTCGGAAGATCCTCCATGTTCCTTTGCGTTTCCTGTTGCCCTGTCAGCAGGTCATTTGGAGCAGGACTCTTCTTGCCAAAGCTGAAATATCAACTATACAAATGTTCTCTGTCAGAGAGAAACATACACTTCCTAAAGTACAATTTATTTAGTCTTAAAGCAGAACTTGAAGCAAGTTAGACAAATTGTGACCCAGAAAAAAAAAAAATCTGTTTTTTTCCCCACTGAATACAAAGTTCATGATTACTACCCTTAATGTAGCCACTTAACATTACTAGAGATATGCAGATGTCTAGAGTTAGATAAAATTGAATCCCATTCCTGGTTTCTCTTGGTTACAAAAAAACCCTAGAAATCTTCCCCTGCTTCTCTAGATTCTCTGTTTTGCATGGAACATGCCTAATAACAGTTGTTCAATTCCATATATTTAAAGTAGTCTGTGACTGAACAGTTTTCAGAAAGATGAACAAAAATCCTTAAAATCTGGATAAATTAACTGAAAAATAAACTTTGGATTGTTTGAAAGCTTTCTTTTAATTCAAGTGGAATAGAAACCAAAGAAAGACAGAAACTGAGGAGGGTAAAAAATGTAAGGAAACACAGGTTTTGCTTGGTTTTGCCCAAAAGACCACCTCTAATGTCCTTCTCCAGATCTTTGTCATACTTACTATGTTTAAAGCATTGGACTTTTATGTTGGACTTCTAAAAAACTCAATGAAAATTATTTTTTCCACTTGCACAGTTTAAGCATCATTTCTGACAAACGTGTATGTTTCTCTAAATTAGAATATATTCTGAAAGTGATGGGAATTATTCTAAAATTCTTGGAAGAAATAGTGACAACTTTTTGATGCTGAGGATCACCAGGATATTACACATTTACAATCTGAAAGACTTGAGAATATTTTCAGATCTACAACGCAATTTACAGAAGTTCTGCTATTGTTCACTAGATTAATAATTTCTGTGGTTGTTGATATATCAATTGCCAAATAATTTAACAAACAATAACAAAATTAACTAGCCAATAATTTCACCATTTACTTGGTTCATCCATAATATTACACTCAAGGTGAGCATTTTACACTCAGTTAAAAACACCGATTCTAATGGCATTGATGGAACAAAGCAAAGAATTAAGGTTACTGGAATTAAGATAAAAACTACAGAAAATACAGGAATAGCACAGAGTAGCCTAACAGCCCATGGTCAAAAATATGTCTTAATATACTTAAATTAAAGCCTAATATAATATTAATTAAATTAGCAGTAATACTGCATTCTCTTGCTTGCTAAAGTCTGTATGCATGAGACTACCATGCTCCTAAGTAGGTTATAAAAGTTTGTAATACTAAAAAGCCTGTACAGTGAAAAAAGATTGCATTTGAAAAATCAGATCTCCCTTCAAAATAAAATTATTTTAAATCAATCTCAATTAGGTTAAATTAAACTCGATGCAATTCCTTTTTCCTAAGGCTCTTGATATTAACTTCTGTATTTTAGTAAATTATACACAGATACTGTGCTTTGCATATGAATCACTTTATATGATTATCTGTCTGCTTTAATTTAAATTTGATTTAACCTGGTTAATACTAATGGTCTGTTTTGACAATTAAGAGAAACTGTTCTTAGAGACACAAAATACATATGGAAAACATTACACATTAAAATGTGTTATCTTCTTCTGGCATCTAAAAAAATAATAGAATAAGGATTAGTGTTAAGGCATTTAAGGCATAGAAAAAAATATTAATAAAATATTTATTCTCAAGAATATAAAGCCAAATTACACCTCATAAGGACCAGTTTTGTTTTCCGTCAACTGTTGGTTGACGGCTTTTAACTGTCACAGCACCAAGATACCATTAAATACAAAAAAGGAAGAAGCGTATGCTTTTGTAATAAGGTGGATCACAAGAATTAGAGACATAGTTTTCAACTAAATACATGTACAGCTTTGGAGTATTTTCCTGTCCAGAGGAAAATGTGTAACAGATTTATATAATCTTGCTGACTTTGGATGAGCTAACCAATTTACACCAGCAAGTTTTTGGGCCAAGTTTTACTTTTGTACTATGATTAGAAGTCTCTCTCAGGAAGACAAGCAACAAACCTTGAAGGAAACGAAAAAAACCCAACCCCAAACAAAAGAACAACCAAACAAAAGAAGGCATTTCTATGAGACTGCCTATCAAATTTTGCAGGCATAGGAAAGCTAAATTTTTCCAGAAGTTTAGCATGTAACAGTATTTTACAAAATACCAATGTTAGTTTTTAACTTAAAATGCCAAGATTCAGTGGCTGCTAAGCAGAAAAGAATTGATTTGGGCTTGGCTTGCAGTTGTTCAAATGTTGCAGACACAAACCAAAACTGATATCCATGCTGGTTGGTATCTGCATATTCAGTTTGTATTTTCAAGCTCTCAAAGCCAAACTGGGCATTTTAAATGTTTAGACAGTAATGATTTGAAACATTCTTTCTTAGAGGCTAACCAATGTACTGAATATAATTTCCGGCAGTATTCTGAAATAGGATATGGATCAGTGATGTCCTCAAACAGAAGCTTCTTAAAATAATTTATAGAATAAAGACAGACAGATTGTGGAAAACACAAGTCATCTACATGCACATGTAACTCCAGTCAGCATCATTATCAGCTTACTAATTTATCATTAAAGAATTGTTATTCTATATATTCATTATATTTATATCACCTTTAACTTCAGTTAACTTGGATTTTAGAAAGAGTTATTAATAACACAGTAAAGGTATTTGCAATGGCACATCAGGCTCAATGAACCTGCAAACCCCATTTTTAGAATCAGTATAAAAGATGTCAGTATAAAAATCTGTGTCTGGTAACATCTCTTTCCCTCTATTAAATAAGGATCAAGCTTTAACAGAAGTTACAATGTGGTCTCCCCTGTAGCAAGGGACTGAAGTCTCCAGTATCTCACCTCTCTAGTTCACTTGAGTACTTGGAGAAGTACAGTGATAGACAAAGAAAAAAAAAATTTGTTCGTTTATTTAAATGCCACTGGAATGACTTAAGACCACAGAAATAATCCACAACTATGTGAAACTATTTAACATAATGGATTAAAAGTGTTATTATGTTAGCCTCTTGCCTCTTAAGAAAGAACAATGCAGATTGCTCAGTAAACTTGAAACTGTGATCAGTATTCAAATGGTTTCCTAAGAATAACTATATAAAGCACTGATATTAGCTATATATAGAAGGAAAAAAACACCCAAAAGCAATACCCAATAATTATCTTAATCTACTGATAACCTGAGCAACATACTATGCACATTCAAAATGGTAATATCCTGGACTTCCGTCAATCTCCCTGTCTTTCAGAGATTGTGCCATCAGAACATCTCTCTGCCAATCACCTGCCGAAATCCTGCACTCACAGAACCAGGCCAGGAAATGTCCTTTTTGAGACACACTTCTCTCTACTGAACAGAATCAGAATTTACCGTCTGTTTCCTTAGGCTAAAAGGTTACCACCTACCTCCTCAGAAGAGAGGAAAAAGGACAAGAAAAAGCAGTCTGACAACATGGAACAAATGCAAAACCTAGGAAGACTGTGGCAGGTGGTATGATGGAACTTGCAGGAACATTTCAAGTTGTAGACTGGCAAATTACCTGAACTGCTGAAATTCCACTAGGGATTGTATCCAAGAATGTACATCATAGAAATACAGGAAAACAGTTTTTTATGTTTTCAAAAAAACCCAAACAAACCCCACACACACACAAAAAAAAAAAACCAACAACAAACAAAAAACCAAAAAACAACCAAACAAAAAACCCACAAAACAAAAAAAAACCAAACCCCAAACAAAACAAAATACCCAACCAAAAAAAATAAAAAAAAAAAAACCAACAACCAACAAAAAACCCCAACACCTATTGAGTAGTGTAATTTTCTGCATTGACTGTAACTATAGCAACTTAGATTAAGTGTAGGAAAATCATCTATGCCCACAGCAGTAATGAAACATCTGTGCATCAAATCTTCAATTACAAAGTTGTCAGGGCTGAAGACTACTGAATCATTAAAAGACTTTTACCACAAAGCATACCATCAAAACCTGGAATTTTTTCAAATGGCATCTAAAATCCTGCACGGTGCTTTGAGAACTAACAGCGCTCTCCCTAGTAGAAGTAATTATAATCTTCTGGCAAGATTAGTGAGTGTACCTCAAAATATACGAATTAGTAGAATTTCATATATTACAGGTCTTTCTAATAGCAAAATTACTGTGGTTAAGCTGAGCTGTAAACACAGCAGCACAGAAAAGGTTTTGGCAAACAATCTCTACAGAACACAGGCAAAGTGCTACGGTAAGTTTGTAAGTACAGAACAGGAGTACTTGCCTATCATGCTCTGAAAACCTAATTGCCAAATATCCAGAAGAAGCAAAGATTAACTGCAGACCACCTCTCTCCTCCCCCCAAAAATCAAACACATGAATATTTATAATCCTACTTAAAGAGACTGGACAAAATTCGATAAATGGAAATAAAATGGTACAATCTCCCTATCTTCCTGGATTTCTTTTTTTCTGTATAGGTATTTGTGGATGGGGTGGTGATGGGGTCATGCATTTTGCTACATTATCATGTCTTCTGAAAAGAATGCTGTATTTCTCCTCAAAGGGTGGTATTATGCAGCCTGTATGTATTGTTCTGATCTTCATTTAGCATATACAGAAGAAAGTGAAATCCAGGCATTTAAATAATCAGAAAGCTGAACAATGACTTCAATAGTCCATAGAATTCTTTTAAAGTAAGCCTGCTTTTGCTGACTGTTCCAGCTTCATATTATTTGTGGGTTGTTTTTTTTATTTGGTTGGTTTTGGTTTGTTTGTTTGTTTTGCTTTGTTTTTTTTTAATTACATTGCAAAGTTCTCAGAACATTGCAAATATCAACTGAGATACAGAGAAGTCAGAGATCTCTGATAATTCAAGACGTACTACGATGTTACAATCCTTTTTCCACAGATAGGAATCAAAAGAAGACTTTTATCCTAGGGGAACTATAGCTTCCAGAACTTTAAATTAAATTTCCAAATAAGAATACCCTTGAATTACTTTGCAGTTCAAAGAAGAAAGAATATCTGGTAACAGCTATCAGAAATACTCAGTGATTATATGGCAGCACTTTTCTGTAATTGCTTCTAGCAGACCTGTTGTCTTTCAAATGTCCAGTAACTGCCACTTAAAACCTGAAAGACGGTGTTCCTCTGCCCAAATGGAGGCACTTGTGCCAGAGTTGGTTTTCCCAAGTTCCCTTCAGAAAGAGGCACATCAGCTTCTCCTGAGGTAGGCATCCAGAAGTCAGAGGCATCACACCACCACAGTTCCTTTGTCTCTACACTACCAAGGGAGCAGATAGTGGAGACATTTGGATCATTCTATTCCTGCTCTGCCATTAACACTTGGGGCAAATAAAATTTTTGTGTCTCAGTTTGTTACCTTTTTCATTAACAGGTCCATCTCTGCATATTACAGAGGAACACATGGAAGGACTTGGCCACAATATTTGTAAAGTACACTGATCTATAAATCAGCCTTTGTACTATTACAGCAGAGAAATAATTTCCCCCAACTCCCCCCAAACACTGTACTTAGCATTCTGAAAATACTGCAATTCCTTTTCAAAGCATTAGGAATCAGAAATCACCACTGTTCTTCAGCCTGCTTGCTTTATTTCTGGGAATCAGTGCACTCCTATATACCCGTCACCCTCCAAAAAGGCTCCAATCCTCTACAGCTGAGAGTCAATAACAAAGTGCTAGAGAAACCAAAGCTATCCACAAGTTCACAGGCTTTCAAAATCAGTGAATAACTCATGTTTTTAAAAGCATTATCAATACAATTAGAATCTGTTTTCAGAGATTCTGGAGACAGGTCTTCGTTTTGTTTCTTTTCTTATTGCCTGGCAATGTGACCTGTATATTCCCTGTGTGAATGACAAGAAAAACAGTTTTTCCTGTGAAATAAAGTACCTGCAATAAAGATACTGTGAATCTCCAAGATTCACATTGAGGGTTGTCAAATTTTGTTTGAAACTGGTCTTTGCTTCCTTGTTAGCAAAACAGATACAGCACTATTCATTTTACTTTACAGACTAAATGCAAAGATTACATCTGCAGCGTAAAGCATTATCAATAAGCTAAGCATCACTGTTGCTGAAAAGTAAAGCTGATTTTGCCTTAAAAAAAAATCCCAAAAAACCAAACTATCAGCAGTACTCATAATGAAGGAATAACAGGAATTACGAATATGACCTTGATTTTTTTCTTCCTATATGATAGTTACTAAAATAAAGGTCAGGTTGGAAATATATAACCATTTTTTAAATGGCTAAAACATTATTTTGTTCCAGGAGTAAAACTTGAATGTAACATATGAGTGCCTCATTAACTACAAATACACGATAAGGCATCAGCACCCTCTTCTTTTGAAACTATTCACACTACTATGAAAATTACAGCTTTTTTTAAAAAAGTGTATTACAAACAAACAGAAGAACTGGTCTAGCATTATGCAGAAAATCAGGAGTAGCACAATAAAGGAATAGTATCTCTTATAAAAAGTCTAGTATCTACTGAACTAAAGGCTATGTCTTATTTAGCCTGTCTAGAAACACATTTCCTCTGAGTAGGACTGGCATCTACCTTATGTATGAAGTTGGACATTCATCTACCTTGCATAGTTATTGAGGACTGACGTGTGGTCTTCTCTGGTAAGGTTATCTATCAAGTCACAAATTTAGGGCTGTATCCTATGTAAAAAGGACATTTTTTTGTCACAACCCACATCAGTTGAGACCTGGTGCCATCTGAGACTAGATTTAGTTGCTCCTTCTCCTCACATGAATTAAGAATGAGCAGGATTTTTGCATTTAAGGAGCAGTCAGCTTGCTTTAAACAAAGCTAATATAACAAGAAACAAAAAATGAAGCCAGAAAAATGAAACATAGCCTAATTTAATATAATGTGTGTTCATCACCTAAAAGCCAGCAAAGGACAACACTGCAGTTACTACTAGCACAATCCAACCTAAGAATTCTCTTGTCAAAAATCAGGCAGGAGTAATAACTAACTGAGTAGTTCAGTTCTGCATTTAAAAATCATAATAGCAGCACACAATTATTACATTCTATGACCCTGTCATAAGAAGAAACAACTTGGTCTCATAGCTAATGAGGTTTGGTTACTGTTTAAATTCCTTTCTCAACTTCTTGAGCTGAAGTCAGGCATACTGGAGGACAACGGGACAGGTACAGCTCGGATCTGTAAGTGGAGCCAAGGCAAAGCCTTCATTGGCTTTTTAATGCATGTACAAGCTATGATCGATGATAAACGGACCATGTCCTTTTAAATATTCTTCTAGCAGACACAGATAAGGCAGAAGTTTGCACTGAACTGGCTCTTCATGCTTTGTATCAGCTTTTAACCACCCTTAGCAGGAATTTAGGACGTAACATGCAATCTTGAGTGGAAGGATTAATCAGTGCCACTCCAGAAACTACAAGCTGTAAATAACCAAAACTGAGATTTCCTAACTCTATCAATTAAAGCAAAATATAGCAAAGATTACATTCAAAATGACTGAGAAACCAGCACAGAACACTAGAGAATGATGGCATGGATCCAGAAAGCAGCACATTTCTAACTGTATCCAAGACTTACTAACATCCTAAAAAGCAACACAGAAAAAGACCCCAGCAAGCATATACCTTTGCCCATACAACATGAACATGTACATAGGATCTGTTTGCTAATGGCACGACCACTGCCTTGGTCACAATTAGTTATATGACCCACATAACTAGTAAACACCACAAGCTTCTCTCATTTGTGTGAGAGGATCTCAACAGACACAGTCAAAACCTGTAACGGCTATGCATCCTACAACTGCAGGATACAAGGTGGGCCTCTAATGCATGCTTGTTGCTTTGAGTCAGTGATAAGCACTGCAGTGTGCCACGAGGAGCCTGTGTGAAAAATTTTAGTGTCCTTGGTGCCAGATGCTTGCCTAATGGCTTACCGTAAGTTTCTTATAGATGGGCAGGAAAGCTACATTTGTTAAGGTTACAATTCTAGAGTAGCTCACGGCATCAGCACAAGCTGGTTTCTACAAATTTGCTCAGTAAAAATTCTTTGCCAGTGTACACCTTAGGTCAGTTTTATGGACTGAGTATGCTTGATTTAAAATATCATGGGTACAAACTGCTTTGCTAGACCATTACTGCCCAGCTCTTTTGTTTTAATACAGTATTTTATGTGTGTATGTCTGTATTGAATATATACACTAATAGTATTATATTCATAGCATACATTAGCATAGTATGTAATATAGATTATTATATATATACACACACACACACCATGCGGTCTCTGTATATGCAGAGAATGCAATTCTCTTTCACAGCAATTCTTACAAGCATCTTTTGTTTGCTTTTCAATAAGAGATATCAGTTTAGATGGCTGGCTGTAAAAATACCCTCTGCTGTTCTGGTTATTTCCTGTGGGTCACCTCACCATCTGCTTTTGGAACAGATGCATCACTGTCTCGTGGTCTCATGAATACCAGCTGACTGCCTGACCTTAGCTTGGTGTTATGCTAGAATAGCAAGTAGCTATGTGTGCTATACTTTTAGCCAACAGTCAAACAAAACCCAGTTTGAATTAAAATTATTTTCTACAGACTGGCACTGACCTGTTTCATCATTGGACTTTGACGTCACTCTTTTAAAAATTTAATGCTGTAATGCTCCAAGCAAAAAGACCTTGACAGGGAATAAAACTAGTTCTAGGCTTCTCTTTGTGCTTGTTGGCTTCTTTCCAAGTATTTTCCATTACCTTACAATTTTGGTAGGTACAAGCCATAACTGTAGATAGAATTACTTTATATCATTCCTTTCCTAGTCACAGGATTATAATTCTTAAGAACTAAACCATGGAATATCATAGTTGCACAATGGCCAAGAGAAACAAAAAATTATTTCCTTTCTCTTATACCCAATAGGACACACTCACCATGGACAACATAAGCAATTAAAGCTTTTAAAGATTCCATATACCAAAGCCAGATACCTCATGAAAACCCCACATTGTTTAGCACCAATGTTATACAGACCATACAGTTCTTCCAGCCAAAAATGTCAAAATCTCCATTAATCAAACAACTAAAACTCATAGGAGCTTCAGGATGAGGCTTATGTGCACTGAATGCAAAATGAGGACACGTAGTATTAACTACAGGAAGCCATAAACTATCCAATTAATACTAAGTCTGCCTTTGGGAGTATGTGACATGGAGGACTGATGCAAGCTGACATACCCAGGAGTACCATCTTGATGCCTGTAAGATGCTGCTTTGTTTTCTCAGTAACAGCTGTCAATGTGTCAGTATTTTTACATTTATACTTCCTTCCATCAAAGAGAAGAAGCCAAACTTAGAAGTATTAGGTGTTTTCTAGAAGAATCTGACAGTTTTAAAGACTTGATTACCATTGAAATTTAGAAAGTACTTTCTGTTTACCTGTCCAAATATGATAGCTCTGAATTAGAGGACTGCTTAGTTCGCTTCATTCTCTTGGGAACATTAGTCTATGTTACACAACAATCCTACTATTTCAAAATAACTTAATGTCATACAGAATGATTAGGGGCCTCTGTTCATCTGAAATACTGTTCAGAAGTATAAAGACAAAATGATCAAACCTGTTCACTGCTTAAGGACAGTGATGGCAGTGCAGGGTTAAAAATTGGCAGATACCTCTTAAGCATCTTTGCCAAAATTAATTCCTCTGCTGCTTTGTCCAGTAACATAGAAAATTAAGTAAACAAATGACCATAACAAGTGCATGACTTGCAGCCTTTTCCAAAGGCCTTCTGTGCTCTAGCTGAATAGTTACTTACAAGTATTAGAATCTGCTATCACATGGCTCCAAAAAAGCAACAAGATGCTTAACAGCTTAGAGATCACGTATACATTTTGCTGTCTTTACTCTGACCAAGAACATGCAAGATGATGCAATGAGGACTCACTTGCACACTATAACTCAGTATCAGTCAGCCTTCCTTTCTACAGTGTATTAGCACATGCTAACAGCGAGTCATTTGCACAGTAAAATGCACCATACTACAAAACAGTTTTTTGTAGGATTGATTTCTGAACCAAATTATGCTCAGTACCAAGAAAGCTCCAAAACTCAGACATTTTGGAATCATAACTCACAATGCTAAAACGACAGGATAAGAATTCTGGTTATCTAGAGTAATGCAGGGAAGCTTTCTCTGCATTTGCATAGCCTTTCCCCCCTAAAAAAGGTGCCTGCAGAGACACTTCAAGTAAGCTTCGCATTTGCAAAGACAAAAGTTTGCACTGATTCTAAGCAACATGAAATACAGTGTTTTCTGCTGTCTCATTTGATATGAGAAGCTTATCAAGGTATAGAAGAACACTGAAATAATGGCCCTGTTCCTAGAGGCTAACTTCACCATAGTGCTGTGAATCTTGTGGCTATAAGCACAGCAGATGGTTGAGATTTCTGACACTTCTCCCAGCAGTTTTGTTTTTGCTACAGCTTGCAGAAATCCATACACAAAAGCCACTTGTGGGGAAAAAAAAAAAAAAAAAAAAAATTGTCAAAAGCCAAGTTGGGTGAAATATTTGCTGAGACTAAATTTATTGCTAATAATAGCTGGGTTTGAGTAAGGAAATATTTCCCTCTGGTATAGATAATCACTTCTCCACAGATATACTAAATGCCAAAACTGAGAAACACACTCCAAACCAGCAACAGTTTATTATTTTGCATAAATAAAAAGAAATCAATAGGTGGCTTCTAGTTAGTTTTGGCACAAAATGATGTGCTATTTAAGATTATTCACAGGTAACGAATGGTCACCGATAGTATTCTCAGGCGGGTGCTTTGATCATTGTTTTGCTTCTCCATGTATGTAGAAAATGTGATTTACTTCATTTCTACATATACTACTAAAACCACAATAGATTTGTAAGAATTTTATCTTGAACTTCATTTTAAGAGGAGTTACTTGTAGCACATTACATTACAGTATCACTTTAATCATTACTGTGATTATTTCACGATTAAGTACTCTTAAATATTAAAGGTGGAACTAATAAAAATAAGCTGATAATTGGGTAGATGCAAGAACTTAACCTCAAAAAGACAGCAAAAGGCAGTGTAATGGAAAGAGTTAAAGACTGTGAGGGACAGCCTAGAATGAGAAGGAGGATTCTTCACTGAGAAACTGATACTTGAAGGCCTTTCCTAATACTTGTATTTCCTCTACAGAAATACAGTTTTCAGAGCAAAAGATGATAGTGCTGCTCTCAGTCACCACAGCTTCCATAATGAGTAACTTATCAGGCCAATCATACAAAAACACGTGAAGTCAACATTAGGATATGAGCTGACCGTTACCACTTGGCAAGCAAAACCCTTTGGTAGCTTCATGTATACTTTAGGTCATTCCACCACAGAAGTTACACAACAAATCAACTGCCACAGCTGAATAAAACCAGAGATGACCATTATGCCACTGTATGAATCCCCTATTTATCCATTCCTGGAACACCAGATAGAATCCCACATTTCTCCTTTTAGAAAGGACATAGGAGAAGTAGAACTGGTTCAGAGAACAGCAGTAAGATCAAAGGTACGCACAGAAATCACATCTGGAAGGGACATCCTTAAGCTAAAAATCCTTGAGGTCTGTAACATATTAAATTGAAGTGTTAAAATATACTTGACTTATCACAAAGCAGTTTACTGGGCAAGACTAATCCCTAGCCTTTTTCCTAAATTCATTAATGAACTAAATCATGATTGATGACTGACTTAGGTATTCTGAATACCACTGCAACTCATCACCAAATATATTAGCTACTATTTAATAAGTGTTAAAAAAAAAAATGGTAACAAGAATTTTCAAATTGAAAGATCTAATCTATTCCACACAACCAAAAAAATATAATACATTAAAACATGCAATGAATAGAAACCCCCCAAAGAAACATATTTTAACTCTTAATCAAGCTGTGCAGAAAAATGGCTAGATATCTTTTGCCTGATAAAGACTTTTAAACAGCTAAAAATAATTCTGGAAACCATCTGTACTCCAAAAAGCATGGTATCTGTCACAGGCTCTGTGCTGACCTGACAGCAGTGTCTCAGGACTTGGCAAGACTTTGTTTTGGCTTGAGCTGGTTTCAGCTGCTTTCCAGTTTTCCAACCTCAGATATTCACTTCATTGCCCTTTGTCCCGCCAAGAAAAATCCCTAAAAAAAGAAAAACACCAAACAAACAAAACCCAACAAAACCAACCACCACAAAACACCAAACAAAAACAAAAAAAAAAAAAAAAACCCAAAACCAAAAAAAACACCCACCAACCCCAAAAAACCCAAAATAACAAACCCCAGTTCAGCAAAGGAACACAGTGTTACAGAAAATATAAGCCAGCCAGTCTTCAGTTATCAAGCAGATATATGACAGTCTCTGTAATTCATGAGCACATATATACCCATTGACTGTAAGGATATACACTCTGAAATACAACACAAGGCATGAGCAATCTCACACACACAGGATCCACACAATGGAGACGACTAAGCCTATTAGACACACCCTAAGTGACATCTGGCTAACCTCTAACAGCTGAATCCCTATTCAGAAAGATCATTTGCTTCCTGCAAGTGTCTTTAATTGAACAGATGGACCATAGACAGAAATTTTTGCTACTTCATCAGCTCTCTGTACTTCTAGTAGTCGTGAAGGTAGCTGGACCTATATATAGGTCCAGCTAATCCAGTGTATATTCACTAATATACAGACTTTCCACCTTTGTGGTTGCCCAATGACTTTAAGGCACAAAAACCTGTCCTCAGCATGCTTGCCTGGGCTTGAAAGCGCACTGGGAAGTTTCCTAAAGGTGCAGATATTTTCATGTTTTAAAGAAAAATAAGATTACGGGAATATTCCTCTTTGTCATACAATAATTTATTTTTTGCTTGCATATTGTTACTCTGATTAGTATTGTACTGCACAACCAACCACTGTATTAGACAGCTTTCTGTTGTTTGAGAGAGAGCTTGCTTTGGTTTTAATAAAGCTAACTCCCCCACTACATATTCAATCTGGCTGGAATGCTGTGTGTGATTTGTCTCCAAGACAGCACCCTGGAAAACAAAGTGCGGGAAAAACCTCTCTACATCTTTCAAGACTTGTATCTGACAGGAATAGGATATGTGACTGTAAACCATCCCTAAGCAAACTGATTCTGCCCCATCAACTATTTATTTGAAAAGGACAGCTTTATCAATTAATATAATCCAAATTACATTGCTGAAGGAGCAATTGTTTAAGATGGACAACATGCCCTTTCACCTCCTCTCGCTATGCTGCCTTCTGTACGTTTGTGGTTATCAAACTTCCACAGCTGTTAAGGATGTTTGCATAGACATGTCTTCATCACATCTGCCGAAATGCAGTATATACTGTGATATATAATCCACTATAAATTCTTCTGAACAACTACAAGGAAGCTTAAATTCTCTCAGTTATATCAAGTGCCATTGTGAGGAAGGACAGTAAAAAACTTTTCTCTTGGCTTCACACATGCAGATAAAACTGCCACTACTTTCTTTCATGGAGAATAATGAAGTGTTCAGCTAGCAGTTTACTACTCTGATGAGACCTTAACAGCAAGTAAACTGACAAATATTTGAATGAAGGGACTGTGAAGGAAAGTAAGTGAGGTATGTTAATCTCTATCAACTGCTAACACCAAACTCCCATCTGTTTGTGCTCCACAGAAAAACACTGCAATTTACTTCAAGCTCCTTACAAGACCAGTTTCACTATAGACACACTGAAAACAATTTAGGCAGACTTGTACCATAAGAAAATGGCAGAATCATACTTCAGAAAAAGTGTATTTATATAAAACACATACATGCATACACGTCATATATATTAACTATACTTTAAGCCAGAGCTTGTCCTCTGTCTTACAGTCAGGCTTCTGACATACTATACTGCCGGTATCTTACAACTATATACCGCTGTCCCATAACTCACATCACCTCAAACCAATTTCATTCCCACTCTAGTACTGTAGCTACAAAGAACAATTTTCAGAGAGTGATAAAAATGATCTTACTCACAAATGTTCTCATAAGTTAGAGACAACTTTGAAGTCTTTTAACTGTAATACACAAAATGTACTCTGCTGTAATTGCTGGGCTGTTTGTTTTAGCTCCCTGGTGGCATTTACTGAAATGCCATCAATTCAAATTAGTTTTCATAAACTCTATGGTCTGGGACTTGGGAACAGCAGTCTCTCCCCAGTATTTTTTCCTCCAATAAATGGCAAGTTAATTAAATAAAATCTGCTAAAATATACAGATTATACTTATTTTACTTTTTCTATTTGTTTGTCTGTTCTGTTTGTTGGAGGACACCATTACAAAAACATAAATGGTATCTGCCCCTATTAGGTTTTGCAAATATACATGAACAAGAGACTGCTGAATACTGGGAAACGCAACCACCACCACACACCATTTACTTCTGACAAGAAGAATGACTTTAATGTCCCTATGCCACCCTCCTCACAAATTTCTTTCTACTGAGGACATGAATCAATGCGTACCATTGACATGGCAGGAGATGTCAACCCTTATGGATATTGCTGTAGAAGCCATCTAGTGCAGCTTCACCCAGAACTGAGCTGAACACCTGAGCTGAACTGAGAACACTGTCTGTATCAGCTGTCAGCGGACAGCTGATGAGACCTACCTGCTTTACTGCAACACCTTCCCTTTAGGACAGGTAAGCTATGTCTAGTGATCCAATGCAAATATAGGAGGGTTTTCCCCCCCCTCCTTTCACTAAAGACATTTTCATTACTTTAAAAAAGTCTTTTTTTTTTCCTGAGAATGATTTGGTGACTCAGAAAAAGATGCCTGAAGATTGCTCATAAACTATTTGTTGTGATTATTTCTTACAGTGTTTGGAATACAAAATTTCAGCTTTGTTTTCTTGCTTGTTAGGAAACTGAGGAAGAAGACAAATACCAAGCAACTTGCTACAAATACATTGGAAAATTATGCCACTGTCTGCAATAAAAACTCAATTTAGCAAATTGCAAACCACTGTCTTCAATACCAAGTCAGTCTCCTTCACCTTCTGTTTCTATTTCCTAGCTCAATGACCCAAAATAAAAAAGCAAGAATTGATCTTAAACCACATGTCCTGAAAGTTTGATTTACACATGGGCAGGGAGGCCAAAACCACCATAGGTGAAGAGAGAGCATCGGTGGAGTATAATTAGGATATTTTAAAACTGCAGAACAGAGCATTGTTAGGTTATTGTTATTCAAACCTACTTCACATAGAAGGCAATGGTAAAATAGCAGTAGGAAACTTTAGAAACTCCTAATACCTAAAGAAAATATTCTTTAATGAAAGAAGCAAATTCAAGACTAAAAAGAAATTAACTTCTACAATTAAAACTTCCCACCCTCAGCCTCTCCTCAGTTTTAGGATAACATAGTTTACTTTTTATGTATTTTTTTGTTCGCTATCACCACCGATCTCAGATGGAGCATTTCAGAGCTTGTAAAATTATTTTTTCTTACATTTTTAATTGAGCTAACAAACTGCATTTTAGATGTGCATACAGAAACATTTCAGTACCACAATTAACAGAACTACAGTTTACCTCTAGCAGAGTACCTCAAACATTTTGAGATGTTTAAAGTAACTCTATAGACATCATGGGATTACTTGCATATTGCCCATAGGGGCACTGCTTAATCAGGATGCACGCACTGACACATACTGCCGCTAAATGCAATACTTCAGCCTCTTGATTATCCTGCTCTAAGGGCTCACATAAGCAGCATGCTCATTTCTGACTGAAAGGTGACTTTTTCCAAGGAACCGCTGCTGGTGGCATTGATGAGATCCAGAGGTTGCCCTCTGAAGCAGAAAGGAGCAACTGGCTAAACTGGTAGGCTTTAAATGGACCACTTGGCCACAGCAACTATTTTTTTTAAAGCAAAACACACAGCACCCAGAGGAGAAGGAATTGTTATACTGCATTCCCATGTGCATGACTTCTATAACCCAAGTCTGTGTTCCTGGATATACATACAGTCCCCATCTCAATAAATTGTCCAAGTCACACTACTGTTGCTTGAAAACAACTTAATCCCAGAACAGGGCAGGGCTTGCCTCACTGAACTTCTAGCAGAAAATATAAAGGCATTCCAGTCCTTACTCCCTCTCATAGTGCACCAAGAGAGATAGCAAGAAATCTTCAACAGTAAAGAACATCAGCAGCATTTTTTTTTTTTTTAATCAAATACAGGGCATATATTACAACACAGGCCTGCCAACAAGCAAGCTGTAAGCTACACACAGAAAAGAGAGTAGAAGATGGCAACTGATAGTTTATGAAGACAGCTCCTAGTAAGCTCATCGTCCAAAATGAACTTCAACAGTTTCCTTAGAAAGTTTTAAGTTTTTCAGTACTCCCCAGCAGTCTATCTTGCAAAATAAATACACCTCTCTTCTTGAAAAATTCACCTGTTGGCATTCAGAAAGCACAGAGAAGGCCTCTTCTGCCAGTTTAGAGGCCTATCAACCACTCAGCACAGCAGGTATACAAATGAGCCTTGCTTCTTTCCGTCTTGTTCCTCCTGATAAAGGAATAGTTTACAACTCGAGTACTGCTTTGCTCTGATGTGCAGTAAGATCCAAATGGTAACGGTGCCATTTCAAGCATTATTCAAAAGGATGCTATAAGCACAAGAACTCACAGGTTGTGGAAGGGGAGCAACAAATTAAAGTCCTTCACATACATCACCTTCTTCTGTTTGCTGCTTAAATGTGGGAAAACACAAAGCTATTCTCTGGGAGCAGGTCTGGAAAAATACATGTGATTAATTGAGCATCAGGTAGGTTCAAATTAAGAAAAAATTAGAAAAACTCCATTAAGTATTACAGCACTGATATAAAGGAAGTCTTAATTCAACAGCACAGAGCTGTAGAAAAACAGAGGAGCCTGGTCAAGTTACGATCAACAAATTTTCTTCTGGCAGCTGACAGTTGAGTTTGAGAGGAGACGAGTACATCTGCATTCTATTTAAGGGACTGGCCCTGTGGAAGTTTTTACACATCGCTGCAGCATAAAGTGATCTGTAAGAGGAAGGTAGATGATGAGAGCCACTAGGTCTGTCCAGTGAAAAGCTTAGTGATAATACCTAATTTAACATGTACAAGACAGGATTTTCCAGTCCATCAGTGAAGGAGAAGACCAGAACTTGGCATGCTACTGATGAGATGTGGCCACACAAATGGTCCTACAACAATCTTGCTGCAGGGAGAGAGTAAAAAAAAACAAACCAAAAAAACCCCCCAAAACCAACCAAATAAAAAAACCCCAAATCCAAAACCAGTATATGCATATAAAATACACACACACAGAGGCAGTTCTGTCCCTTTGCAGATCCACAACAGTCTGGAACATTTTAAGCTCTATCTCTAACATTACTGTACATATTCCAGCCCTAAGTTTGTGCATATTATTATTTGACATAATTCTTATGAGGGAAAAAACCCCACAAGTAATTGTTTACTATGCCTGTGAAAATTTACGTTGACTCTTAATTTAGAAACTTCCACTCTTTGTTAACACCAAAACACCCAACGGTGTTTGCTGCTTTGCTTTTCAGTAATGATACTACTTCCACTGCCTGTTTATAATTGCATTAAACTGTAAAAGAGCCAAGAGTAAAGCAAGAGGATAGGTCTGAAATTCAAGCAACTACAGGTTTAAATAGAGATTTTCGCTATACCACCCTCTGGTGCTTTTCTTGTCACATGGTTATTGTTTCCCTCCCTGCCTCAGCCTATTAAATTAATATTGACCAGGTGCTTGCTCTATCTTTGTTTCTTCAACATGTCTTGGGCTACAATCTGAATTCCACCAAGTCCAGAGAACTGTTCCAAGTTCACTGGCACCCAAGTGGCACTCAGACCTGTTCCGCAGTGGCTGGCAGACTTAGTACCAACAGGAACTACTTCCCCCCCATCCGCAGGGTAACAGCAGCAACTGCAGTCTGAGTTACGTAGCTTGGATTAGTTCTGGAGTCTAGTCCTTACCAACTGTGCTACGGAATCACGGCATATTCTAGAGAGAAACAAAATTTCTATCTCTAGGCTACCTTTCCCAACAGTTTGCAAGGTTAAATTAATTTTGGAAACTGTTTTTAAACACTTAGTAAAAGGCACTATGTGAAAAGTTAAAAAAAAAAAAAAAAAATTCATTGTCCAACTGCTACTTTTGTAATACTTGCCTACATTTCTTACATAGCAGACACCATCAGCAATACCCAATTAACATCTTCACCCAAGAACATGACAGAAAACTTGTTAACACTATTTAAATGTAACATTCATTTCATAAATGTGTTTTTCAAATAGGAACAAGGTAATCTTCCCCTGCTTGCCCCCTCTAAACAGGACAGGTGTGGATCTCTTCAATAAAATAGCAATATTTATACACATATACTCACAGTTCATCTATAACATACAATGTTACGGTTGTGCACACAAAGCTTAGGAATTACATGCATGAATTTGTACAAGCCATATAAGAAAGTATTTAAAGATTAATTTCAATACTGATTTCAACAATATACTTATATTGGCTCTTTGAGGATTTGGCAGACCTGAAGCCTGTATTGCTACTTCTTTTTTTCTTTCCTTTTTTTTTTTTTTAAATGAAACCTCAACAGAAGATTTTTAGCATGTAAAACCAAAAAAGTCCCCCCTTCCAAGCCTCCCCCAAAACACCCTGTGCAAGTGAACTCAAACCTGTTTAAATATTATGTATACATGAAACAGCAAGTACAGGTTTCTGAAAGAGAAATTAAAGCCCTCCTTAAAAAAACAGACACAAAAAAATACCCACAAGACCACTGTGCATTACTAGAAAAGAGCTTTTTCTCACAAATGACTATGAGCAGAAAAATGGTCATCACCTTTGAATACATTGTTACTTAGCTGGTGTCTTCTCAGAAATGAATTACTTGGCACAGAAATCCTCTTTATACATCATAATTGATTTAACTTGCAATTATTTAAACAAGGCCCTTCTGTGGGCCCATTTCCTAAGATCTTCAAATTAGATAATTTTATAGAACTTCATATTGAAAAACCAAGAAGGGATGTATTTTCATGACTACCTTCCTACATTCAGGTATCTGCGTTAAAGACAGCGATGTTCCACCACTGTTTCCCTCAGTTACAAGTTTTGCTGATGAACTACCACAAGTTGGTGTCTCAGACTCCTCTTGTATTTGAGATCAGTTCTTGACTGTAGGGTTTTGGTGCTGCAATTCAAGTGTCCCCCAGTTCTCTTTCCCTCTTATTTTGAAACGGATTATTAGGCCCATCTCTAAGACAATAAGATAAAAATAGCTGTTTATTGTATTTGAAGGTCATTTTTCACTCCACCTTCAGCAATGTCTATTCACAAGCTGACCAACATCTGTTGCGTAGAAACCATGAATTCTTTCTGGGAAAATAGAATCATCAGTTCCTCACTAGACAGAGGAACACCAATATGAAATACATTGCTATTAATTCCCTTCCGTGCTTCCCTTCTCTGCTGGGAGAGGTTTGCTAGAATGATGAATGTATTTAATTTAATCCAAATGGGAAATACAATAGGTTCCAAAGTGTTAAGCATATCACGGCCATTATTACGACATATTAGCTGTAATCCACAATACGACCCCACATTTCCCCAATAATACAGGGCTTTATATTTCTCCACAGTTTATTTTCCTTCTTCCATCTGAATTCACACATGGCTGCATGTGTCTCCATTACTCAACAGAAAGAATAGAACACCTTGTTCTCTGTCCTCCTGGCAGCTCCTATAATGACTGCTTTCAGACAGGCAAAAACTGGAGACGAATATAGGAAACAAGGTTCTATTACTGGTGTAAAACTTTATGCCTCCTGAGTTGCTTTTATCTCTTGAGCTGCTGAATTAGATGTGTGACAATAAATTTAAGAACATCGGTGTCTTTTTATGATTAAATAAGCTGGGCAGATACAATCCATTAGGCTCCCAAACACACTATACAAGCAACGATATCCTAAGGCTCCTCTAGCTATGGGTAACCATTCCAACTTCCACATAGCAAGAACTTAAATATGAGCCAAATTGCTATCATTAGTTCCATGACTTTTTAACAACTGCTTGTTTCCAACTGGTATTTATCTTCGCCAGTAAGGAAGCGCATTCAATTTCCGGTTTGGATTAGCCAGGGTTCAATTTCAAGACATCATTTCTCATTATGTTTTGTTCCACAGAGCAAAGTGCCTAGAAGTCGCTCTGTAAACTTAGTGATACTATTATGCCTTGTTATTTATAATTCAGAACTCTACAGTCTAGCTCAGATTTTGCAACATATGTGGTGAGCTTGAAGCGGGGGAGGGCGGATCAAACCAAACAAAAGATAATAATTCCTTTATACCATTGTTATGCCTATACTCTTTAGTAGTTGTTCTTTTTTGGTTCTCTTAAGACTCATTCAGAGTAGCTCTGCCAATACAATACCATCCTCTGCTCCACATAGTTGTGAACAGTACCAAATCTCTCTTTTCCTTCTTCACACCCTCAGGCCCCATCTGTCCTCTCCCTCAGCAAGCCAAGGAACCACCCACCACTGGATTGCTAATGACTGTGAAGGTTTGGGTTATTCCAAGTTTAGATCATACTTTCTGGAACTCTGTTAAAATGAGTTTCCTGACTGCTGGCACACTGCTGCAAAAGCACTTCTGTATAAGACAACACAGAAGACTAGGCAGGAACAGCTCCAAACTGAGGGTCTTAGTAAGTTTAAATAAACAAACCAAAATAAAAATTAAATAAATAATGAGAAATCACCAAAAAAAAAAAGGAGGGGAGGGAAGCCCTGAAAGACCCACACAAAATCTTATGCAAATCTACACCAAGCTTACTGTTCCCTTCCAGCATTTGAGCCGCTTAGCGAAGTTCCTAACGCAACATTTATATACTACTACATGTTTCTTCACAAGACTTCCTTCTCACCCCCACCTCTAGCGTTACCACTTACAGATATGGTGAGATGGGGCTTGAGGGATTTTCCACCTCTCATTTGAATTAACACCAGATCTCCTCAAGCTTTGTTTGAAATACTGCTTCAGCTTTGCATTCTTTTTAATTCCTGTTAATTATATGTTTATATAGTTCTAGTTCTGTTATATTAAAAACAAAACTATTACAGACCATATATGATCAAAGCTAAAGGCAAAATTACAAAGGTGAAGCAATGCAAAACAAATGAGAACTGGAGAAACGAGCAATCTTTAGAGAAACCTCATTCTGCAACATATTTAGCTTGCTACTGTAATAAAAATGGTAAGATACTCATACAGCTTTCCACTGAGCTACAACAGCAGGAGACCTCTGTTTGACAAACAGCAAGTCTTTATGAAGAAAAAAAAAGATCAGACATAAAAATCAGAGATGGGCCTCATGATAGATGCAGAATTTAAAAAGACCTCACCACATAAAAAACAGCAGTAAAACACATGCAACAATAAGTTGCTTTTGCAGGAGTCTCACTTCTTCAACATTAACAAGACGAACTTCAAGCACTGTCTTAATATAAATTTTCCCTTAATGGTAACAGAAGAATGTGCCTTGCTCAAATTTGCAATGTGGAATTTTATTAATGTGAAGCAAAGAAACTTCACAATATCTGTGCTCAATTTAAATCAACGTATTTTGTATGCAAGTCAAACATTGACAGACAAATGATTCAGACAGACTTGAGGATGGGTGCATGTGTTTTCTGAAGCTACTTTTGACAACCTAACATGTAACACGTGTATCAGCACCAATCAACAACCGATTTATTATGGACAACAAATGGTCCTTCACAACATTCTCAATTTCTCATAGCATAATTGAAGTGTGGCCTCTCTATAGCCAACCAATATGTCAAATCAGAAGGCATATACTTCTCAGAGCTCCAGACATCAGAAACCTGCAGCTCAGCCCTTGAAGATACTCAGATTGCTCTTAAACATACCAGATTTAAAGAAAGAGTATGCATGCTTTCACAAACATGGAGAACATAAATTCAGCTAAAATCAGCTAGGCTTAACCAGGCATGAAATGCATATTCGTGATTTACTGGCAGTGAGAAATTACTAGATTTTAAAAAACTGTTCTTGCACTCACTTGAACTTTCTGGTGTTGGAGCCATATCAGTTTAACATTCATTTAGTCTATTTGCTCCTGCACCATTACCTGTTAGCCACAGTATTTCGCATTTTCCTCTCATTGAATGGATGTCAGAAAATACAGAGCTACAAGTCACAATATTTAAAACCATATAGGTATGCCTAACTTAAGCAGCATTACAATTTTTTTTCCTCCCAAGGGTTTTGAATCATTGTCCATTTGTACTTTAAACCACAGCTCTGTTTTCAGCCACTCCATCACTCCTCTACACGGAAGAAGTGAGAAGCGTCATGAGCCACTGAACACAATATCCACAGTTGATCAGCACATCACTCAAAACAGACCTTCCCGGTGCACTAGGAAAACATCAGTACATTTAATAGCTTCTATCTCTTACTCTTTCCTGTTGTTCTCTGTTAAGACATAGTTTTTAAATATCTAAAATATGGGGGCTTGATTTCTTACAAGAAATTTATGGGGTAAAATTCCAATTATATTTAAGGAGGAAATAGTGTAAACAAATACTAAGAGTATCCAAATGAAGCAAGTAACATGACTGACACTGACGGCGCTCACAGCCCAGAAAGCCAACGGTATGCTAGGCTGCATCAAAACAAGCGTGACCAGCAGGCCAAAGCAGGTGATCCTGCCCCTCTACTCTCTTCTTATGAGATTCCACTTAGAGTACTCTGTGCAGTTCTGGTGCCCTCAACATAAGAAGGACATGGAGCTGTTGGAGCAAGTCCAGAGGAGGGCCATGAGGATGCTAAGGGGGCTGGAGCACTTCCTGAATGAAGACAGGTGAGAAAGTCGAGGCTGTTCAGCCCAGAGAAGAGAAGGCTGCATGGAGATCTCATCCTTCCAGTATTGGCCTTCCAATATCTGAAGGGGACCTACAAGGATGCTGGAGAGGGACTCTTCATCAGGGATTGCAGTGATAGTACAAGAGGTAATGGGTTCAAACTGAAACAGGGGAAGTTCAGGTTAGATATTAGGAAGAAGTTCTTTACTGTGAGGGTGGTGAGGCACTGGAACAGGTTGCTCAAAGAAGTGTTAGGGCTAAGCTGGACAAAATGTTGGGTGACATGGTCTAGGGTGAGGCATCCCTGCCCATGGCAGTGGGGTTAGAACTAGATGACCTTAAGGTCCTTTCCAACCCTAAGCATTCTATGATTCTATGACACAAATACCTCTTACTGACATCTACCAAAAACTGCTTGTCCAATCTCTATGTACTTTGCAATGTGAATTAGTGAAGAAATTCTTATAGAACTCTTGAAGAATACTATCAGATGCCTATGAATTCCAACAACTGTTTCAGTCAGCTATGACAGAAAGCAGAATGATCTCTCTAACTGTAAACAACTAAATGAGCCTACCAATATTTTATAATGCAACTTGAAAATCTGTTCAATCTCTAACCAACCATAAGTTCTTTATTTAACACAGAAAAACTTTCAGAAGAAGTTAAAATATAATTTCACAGCACGTAACATTTTCACATACCAAGGCCCTTGAGAAGCTCTGAAAGAAAAGTCAAACTATTACCTGCAGAGACACTACTGCTTCACTGTCAGCTTCATGTCTGGTGACACAAACCTTCCGCATGGTATGTCACAAACCAACTAGGGCTCAAGACACTATTATTTTTCACAAGATATTTCTACCCACATTTCAACTCCCTTTTGTTCAGCCATTTCCCTAAAAAGAGAAAAAAAGAATTAAAATAACTGAAAAAACATCTTCGAACAATACTGGATCACTCCAGCACTGCAGACAACATCCAGTTCAGACTAAAAAAATAAAAAAATAAATATATAAAAAGAACCCCAAAAAACCCAACAAACCAACCCACCCCACCCCCTGAGACCATGAAAGTGCTACCAAAGTTAGGACGTCTCTGATCCACAGATCAAGGGTAGCTGCACAGTTCAGAATGTGCTTGAGGGGCTGATGACGAACTTTTTCTCTACTTGCACAATGTGACACCTGACAAGTTGACCATCTCTGGCATTTTATTCCTCCACAGCAGCTCCTGCAGGAGCACATGCTATGAGCTCATTTTACGTGTACTGTCATAAAAAATATCAGATGTTTCAAAAAGGACAAAGAATCATTTAGAGAAAATATATTTAAGCAAGGACAGTGTTTGAGGCAATGAGCATTAAGCAGACACTAAAATACTAGTATATTTTAGTCTCAGTCTCATTAGTATATTCTAATCTGGTGAAAGGAGGTGTGACACTTAATCATGCTGCAAGGTTAGAACTATACATGGCAGCAGGCCAATGCCTGCAGAAGGACAGCCTGCCAGTTCTTCAACTGAAGGCTCCCTTTTGCTCTAGTATCAGTGACAGAAAGCAAACACCAGCTGAGTATGTTTCTATTTTGTGCTCTGCACACTGGTGTCAGGACTGACATGTCATGGGTGTTTGTTTGTTGTGGGTTTTTGTTTGTTTGTTTGTTTTTGGGGTTTTGTTTTTGGGTGTGGTTTGTTTGTTGTTGGGTTTTTTTGTTTGTTTGGGTTTTTTTATGAGCAGTCAGTGGGAATATCATTAGCAGTCTTACAGCTCAGTGGAGAGAGCAGCAGGATTTGAGGAAACAAGACATGGGGTCAGTATCCTAAATGACTACTCCAGGTCACAACTCATAAGTTATGACAGTCAGATGACACAATGCAGTACCAGATGAAGGATAATCAACAACTACAAGTGAAGCAGGTTAGACACTTCAGTGGCCACAGGCTGCAGCAGGGATGCCGCTAATTAGACATGGAAAGAAAGGATGCACTACTCACTTTTTTGAAAACATATCAGAATATAACACACTATTTCGCTGCCAGATTGAGTCTGGCATTTCTTCTAGCCACAGCAACAACGTATTCATTTAGAATTTAAGTATATTGCTGTTTATTGCTTAGAACATTTAAAATACTAGAATAAAATTTCCCTATCCTCTTAACCTAGTAAGCAGCAAAAAGGCTCTTGACTGACATTTCGCCCAGCATTCCAACCTTCAGCAACAGTGAAAGCTCTTACAGTGCTGAAAAATAGAAAACATGGTAATTTGATAACAGACAGTTGCATACTCTTCCAGCTCCACTCAGAAGAATTTAGAGAAGCTCTGCTTTTAGTTGTCCAAAAGAAACCACAAGAACCAACATCATACTTCACGTGTTTTGTAATATCATCTCTATCTCTTAAAGCTCTCAACCTCTGTGTCCCTCCAAGAATCCCACAGGCTGATGATACTGTGCATTCACCCAACTTTTACTGGTTTATGACAGTAAAGGAAAGATTCTGACTGGTCTGCACAGTTTCTTGATAATACACATAAGAGTTCTGTTCTAAGACCATGTTTCATGTGTTCTTTAGGATTCAGTTTATTCTATAGTAAACCCCAGAACCTCAATATTACCTATAATTTCTCTTCTAAAATTTAAAAGCTAAAATTTTCTATTGAGATTATAAATAGAAAGTAATCATTTTATATGAAAAAAATTAGCAGATATTAACATTACTTCAAATACTGTTGAAGTATGGGAAAATAAAGTGGAAAAGAAAAAGAAAACTTCCAGACTGATTTCTGGATATTATCTGAGGGGGAAAAAAAAAAAAGCTATTAACTCAGAAACACAGTTGGTGACATACTGAAGAGCATTAAGGAGCTGACAAGCTATTTCCAAGAAACATTTGTACACATCCATCAGATGTCCTTTCAGCAAGCAGTATGGACTCAGAATACACAAATCTTTATCAGTAAATACTGAAAATATTTAAAATAGTAACAAAACTGATTCTTTGTGAATAATTACTGGTATTGGGGACATTTGATTGTCGGTCTAATAAGCATTCCATTCTTATAACTACCTGGAATAAAATAAAATAGAAACAAAGTCCTCCCTTGTACACACCAACTTCCAAAATCCACTGAATTTAGGAATAAACTTTACTGACATGTATCACCTCACATGTAACTGAACCAATTCAGGAGACTCAGCCTTCTTTTAACATTGTGTATGAGATAAAGTGAAAAAGACCTCAACATTTTTTATATCCAGCCAGATATGCAGACTACCAATATAAATATTTAACTAAAAAGAAACTATATATAATCTGTTAAGATAGTACCCACACAAAAAGTGGTTACTTTCAGTGAAGTATTAATACTTGAAAGTCTACCTTAAAAAGATATTGCAAGGATATGGTAGAGATAATAAATCCACTGGTTATGAATGTATTTTAAATTTTTACGAAAATCAACACTAAGCATCTCTCTAATGGCTAACAACCCACCCAAACAAAAAAAAGCAAAACCCAAGGAGTACCATTACAAAAAGGGACCATACCAGCTTCTGATAAACAAAAGAACACCCAAAACCACATACACAAACAAAAAACACAGAGTACATACACTGAGCATGGGAATTTTCAGTACCTAGCAAATATCCAAGTCTCTCCTTCCAATAATACAGAAAGCTATTCAACATCTACTAATCATCGTTTAGTTGTCATATTTTATCTTACAATATAATACTAGAAAGTAGCTCTGCCACTGGCTTCAGTACAGAAACAGCTGATAAATTGTATTTTCTGGTTAACTGAAAGCCTAAGATATTAAACGAGATGCAATGAACAGCACCTGAATTTCTCAAGAGCATTTTAATTTTTAAAATTAACTAAAACTCTTCCAGGTTTTTAAGTATTTTGTTTTAACATGAATACTGACAGCAAATTTTACACTTCCATAGATAAAACATACTTTCTATCTATAACCTTTTGAAACAAACAAGAAATTTGTTTGTGAGAAGAAATAATAGAAACAAAAATGGTAGCCTTAGCTCTGTGAAACCAGAAGAAAGGAAGGAAATAATTCAGGCTGTGTAACCCACAAATGCTATATCATGAGTTTGGTTAAATCTCTCCTGAATTCCCCCACAGCCTCCCACTGAGATACAATTAAGAATTTCTCTAATATCTGCAGTGTCTTGTCTTGATGTTTCATCTACTATCATCCTTAAATTTGCTCCTTCCATTACAAGATGTTGTTCTTACTAACCTAAGCATGTTGCTATGCACTGAGTGAGACAAACTCAGCTGCACATGTAGTGCTCGGGGATTGGAGGTTGAAGGACAACCATTTAAGATCTGTGGCTGCTCACTAAAACCACAACAGGCGGCTTGTTTGCTGTCAGAAATGGTAAAGGGAACACCTCATTTAAAATCACAATCGTAACACACAACTCGCCAAACTTTACAAGTTGCAAAAAATGATACCAAGATTTTAGACTGGGTTTAGGTCAAAGCTCTTTCCACCCACTTCCTCCGCAGCAGTCAAGTGCTGTGACGGAACTGACACATCAGTCTTCTTAAGAAATAAAAGTGCTTTCAAATGAAAGCTTGTCTGACAAAATGAACTTTTAAATTGTCCTCCTAGTCACGCTGCTTCGCCAATAGTTACATGAATATGGAGGAGAGCCATTAAAGATTCATGTTAGCCATTTTAACAAATAATTAATAGTTAAACCTGACAAAGGCACTGGCAATGTACATACCAAGAAATGAGGTAGTGATTAAATTACCACATTATTTAAATTACCACACATGACAGTATTAATGCAGATGCTAGTCTAAAACAATAAACAAAAACAAAAAACAACAAACAAAAAGAACCACAAAACAAAACACCAACAAAAAAGTATTCTGAACCTTAGTAATATCTACCCTTCTTTGCTTGTTAAAGATACAGCTTGACTTTCACACACAATAAATGTTTTTTCTTCACTAACCTGGAAGCCAAACAGTCTGCTACCATGCTGTCATCTGGAAACAGCAGTTTATAAACACATTTCAAGAGAACTGGAAATCTTATTATTTACTCTTTTTGCAATGTAATAGAAGACTTCAGTCCTGTAATGTTTTTAAAGGAATTATGTTTATAAAAACAATACCAAATTCTAAAAAATAAAAGCCATGGTTGCACCTTTTTCATCCATGGTTAAATGGAAGGAAAACTAAAAACAAGAGTCTCACTAACAGGAAACCTGACCAGTTGACTTTTGCCAGTTTCTAGAGAGTTACGAATAAGAAGGTATGTTTCTCCTGGACATTTTCTATATTCTTATGAACTACCACAAGCCTTAACTCATTTCCTGCTTTTCCTTAACTTAAGCAGATGTATGTATGCAAAACTGTAAAATTAACAGGCATATTAACAACTCAGCTGTAGTGCTGTGAGACAACAAACCCTTCTATATGATCCAGCTAAGCCCACTCAGCTGCTGCTTTCACCACCACCAACTAGCTGTATCTTCTCACCTTCAGAAGACAGCCTAGAGGAAGCCAAGCTATGCTTGCTTGGTTTATTGCCTTTCCTTGATGAAATGCTCCTCAGCACCTGCTTTTCTCTTAGGGGTCCTCATATTATTATTCCTCCTTTCCTAATCACTCATCCTTCAAGAGCACTGTCTATTATATAAACAGGCATCCTGTCTCTGCCACCTCCCAACAACATTTGCACTGGGTCTGGTGAGTAAAAGCAGTCACCAGACATAGCTTTTCAGAGGCAATAGCCAAAAGGCACCTTATTGCTGCTCATTCTCCTGGCTCACTCTCTGTGAGGCCAGACGCAAGAAATAAGATTTATCAATGTCTCCCAGCTCACCTCTCTTTCCAATCTGGACCGACTTCCCATGCATTCCTGGCCTCTTTGTAAACACCAAAACAACACTCTCATCATTCCCACAGCTGGAATGACCATTTTATTCCCCCTCTCAGTGCAGGCAGAGGTGCTCTCTGCCCTGCCCCACCTCAGCTGACTGACCCCCCTCCAAGCTTCCACAGCCGTGATGCTGTGCCAAGATGGCGCTGGCAACGCCGCGGTGAGGCGACAGCGAGTAATGGCCAAGACCTCGTGCCGCTCCCGCCGCTCCCGCCCCCTCCGCCATGAGAGGAAACCCAGGTTTGACAGAAAGGCTGTTCTTCACGCTGCTCCCAGCTCTCACAGCAGAGCAGTTCACTCTGGGACAATTACAACTGCTCTCCATTTCCATCTGATAATCGTGCCTCTGATTATAAATATCCTTCAGTGAAGCTTCTATGCAGTCGGGCAAAAAAAAAATTATAATAATAAACAATGAAGAATCGCCGTAAAGTTAGTCTTTTTCATGAAGTGAAAGTCAATGAAAAAATAAGCTAGGCAAACTGTAGACTACAAATTTATCTAAGTGACCAGTAATGCTGATTCTTTACATCCTTGGCAGTCTGCTACATAACAAAGAGGAAGAAAACAGCTGGTATTTGGGGGTTTTCAAGCAGCGTTTTGGCTACAGGATAGTTGTCTTTGTGGGAAGAGACTACGATTTCTGTGAGACTGGACTGTACTTGCAGCTCTGCCGGACACAGTGGGAATTGTAACCATGCCAGTAACACAACTCTCTTCTCACTGTACTAGATCACATCAAATGCACTTTGAAAACATAGAAGAAACCCTCAAGGCTAGTCTCCTTTCTTGCTGAAATAGCTGGACCAGCTTGAGGAGGTAGACAACATGTTGACACTGCAGTATTAATCTTAGCACCAAGGGAAGAGGATGGATGTTCTCACTTTTTCTCTGGAGACTTAAGTGTGAAGTTGTATTGGGCAGCTTATATAAGAGACAGGGAAAAGCAACAGAAATGAGCCACAGAGAGGAAGCAAAATTGACAAGGTAATTTACTATATACTCTTTGTGTTTCACATAACAGACCTCATCACTCTGTAATAAAGCTTTCAAAGTTTCCCAGATGCTCTTGAATACACTCTTGACATAAAGTGATTTTTATGCATGGATGCTTTATTTTCTCTTTATCTGCTATCTATTAAAACTGGAATGTGCTCTGTCCAAGTTCCAACCTACTCTCCTAGGCATAGATGAAACAAAACAAATTAACACTTTCCAACATTAACAGCCTTGAAAAGTAACAGAGTAATACTAAAACCACTCAGTTCATTTCTCCCTGGATTAGACAGATTTTTCTGCAGGCTGACCTACTGTTTCCTGTAGCCATGCCACATTCTGTACTGACCTTTCAATTTTCAGTCCTACCAGGACCGTTAGTCTTGCTCAGCATGTGGGTAAGAGATCAAAAAGGGAGGAATACTGGACTCTCTACTTCAGCAGATGGCACGCTTCCCTCCTGAGTCGGGGCCTGAACCAGGGCTGCCAGGCTGTGGTTTGGGGCATTTGGGCTGCAGGACTTGCCAGCTCTCAGAGAGCCTGTGCAAAGACAAACTGTTCCAGCCACTTGTGTCCTTGAAAATGTCCATATTTTATTTGTAAAAGACAACCAAGAAAAAGATTGCCTCAGCTTGGGAGTCACCCAAGTTGGGCAGATGGAATCATGTCACTTTGCTTACAAAGTTATTCACATCCCCCTCGGATTCAGCTAATCTTCCCTTTAGCCACAGACTGTAGTTGTGTTCTTCAAAAGATTCATTTTAGAGTTAGACCCATTCATTTAGCTTCATGTTAACACTTTGTCCAACTCTTCACGGACATAAAAAAAGAGCTTGTCAATATTTCTTTAGTATAAATACTGGTTTCTAACCATAAATCTTTTTTTCTTTTGATAAGAGCGCATGACTCCAGGGACATATATCTGCAGAAGACGTGGCACATGTAATATGTGCAAATTCAGGAGTTTTGCATGCAATTTTCTTTTCCAAAAGCAATATCAAAAATTGGAACCCCAAATAATTTCTAATTTGAAAGCATACTGACTGAGGTAAAAACTGTGTTTACAGAATGAAAGATGCAGTGTATTTCATGTGACTGATTAAATTCCAGGAAACTATCACAAATACAAGAAAATGAAATGCAACATAGAGAGGACGAACCAGAGAAGCCTGCACTGTTCACGAAAGACTGTCATAAGATTTTCCCAAAGGCACAGGAAATCCATAGCATGGTGACTTGACTTTCTTTCAGATGCTGTCACAGAGCCAATGGACACATAGCTTTTTGTGCTCAAAATTTTGTATCGGTATTTAAGCTGCACGAATATTTGGGCACCTCAGTAAATATGGGGACACTATACGTGTATCTCCTGATACTGAGCCAGCTACCAGTGAAGCAACTGAAATGAAGAAGAAACAGCAAAAAGAAGTCTTGAACACTTCAGATCATTGTACAGTCAAGAGTCTCAGATTCTGCTGTTCTTATTCTATCATATGTTAAAGGAGAGATTTAAGGAACTAAAACCTAAGGCAGATTTCATTAGGAGCCTTCTGGCATGCCCTGGCAGAAGACGGCACTTGGAATTGATGCAACTCTCTGAGAAGATAGTCCATTTTAAAAAAAAGCCAGCCTTTTAAAGAGGAAAAAAACAAGATTTTCAGTATTCATCCCTGATCAGAGAGAAACAGGCTTTCATGTAAAGTGGCAATATTTCTGCAAAGATCAGAACTAGAAGCTACAATGACTTCAAATGCTCTGCCCACAGAGAACCTTTTCATTTTTTACTTTACTGTTTGCAATTATGAAATGAATCAAAAAATGTATTAGGTATTCAATTTGAAGCTCTGCTTGGAAGTAATTGTACATTATAGTAGTTCTGATGGATTAATTATCAGCTAAATATTATTGTATTGAGTTAGGTATGTCAACAGAATTACAACACAAAATTGTTAAGAAGATAGGTTTTCCCTATTAATTTTCACCAAATATATGTAAAGCTGTACCATTGTTATAACCTTGGCTTTTATATTTGTTACAGTAAGTTTAAATTCTTGATTAAATTTCAAATGGGTGCACTGCAGTTTCTCTCTGCTGGCTTTTTGGCTGACAGATCTCAGAATCTTTGTGGAGATAAAACCTTATTTTAAAAACAAAGCCACCTACTGGGTTTTGTTCTTAAGTATCCGCCTTCTGCCAGAAATGGGTCACGCTTCACACATGACTCTGATCTCATTAAACACCACTGTACTGTCTCACTTCATCCAGGAAAGCACAAACATGATGGAAATCTGTTTTGAAAAGCATGTATTTCAGAAATTATCCATCAATAGCTAATATTAATTGCAAGTCCCTGCTGTACCTGCTACAGGTATTACTGAATTGTTACTTTAATGTAATTGATTATGTTTAAAGTGTCTGTATAGGTTTCCCTCACTGAAGTTACCTCACCTCATGACGCGACTTGCATGTAATGCTTTAAAAAGAGTGTACAACTGTAGTATCCATTGTAAGTCACTGCAGAGCAGCAATAGTGAAGAATAGTGAAGGCTATCGTTACAGCAGTGTCAATGCAGTTGAGATAGATCCAAAACAAAAATCCGAAAGAAGTAAACTTCAATTGGATGAATGGCTTAAACACATATGGGTGTTAGGGAGGGCAGAGGTGGCAAGGGTCTTTGCTGGCGAGAAAGTAGTTAGATCTGGAAATGAGCTCAAATCCAAAAGGAACTATGATTTGTTTCAGTCATGGACTGGAGAAACTGGAAATACCTCAAACACACACAGAGCAGAGGAGGGTGACTTCAAACCTTCATTCCAAAATTCATGGCTCAGTAGCCATGTCTGTCACTTGGAGTTTAATACAGCTAACAAACAGATAATTAGCAGTTCGTCTTTTCTCCTCCCACAGCGTAATGGCATGGGTTACATGGTAACCTTCAATTATGGGATATTAATCAGAAGAACATTTAAAATTTCCCACAGAAAGCACTTCTAGCTACCTTTGGGGCTAATAATAAATTTTATTCTGCATTTGGAGAAATTGACTGGCGCTCCAGTACCATTTATTGTCTTATTTCATGGACAAGCGATTGTCCTAGGCAATTAAGCACCTGCAATACAGAGCCTGGTGAGAGTTGCTTCATTGCCAAAAGTCTCTTTCACTGAGCAAACAACGTGGTGAAGTATGAAACCCAGAAAACTTCCTTTGCTCAGAAGTGGTTTCCAATTCTTTTCCTTTTTTTTTTTCCTTTTTTGTTGTTAATGGCCTTTCACAACTTGTTACTGCTCTAAATGAAGCACTGACAGGTATCTCAGTCAAAATGCCAGTTTTCTAATTAGTGGTATGAATTAATTTACATTTTTACCTGCAACACAGTTGCTCTAAATTCTATTGGAAAGTTTCATAGGGGAGAGAAAATGCTGTTCCCCTGCAGAAGAAAGACCCTAGGAAGAGGTGGAGAAAGGTAACAGGATCAAAAATTAGAGCAGGGAGGTGGTCTGGCAAGGGTAGCATCCCCAAAATATTTTTCCATGGCATGACATTTGGAGGAATTTTCCAGAAACTTTGTGCTCTATGATATGTGTGAACACTCACTGCAATGCTGGGATCCAGAGGGATTTGGTATATTCCCAGTGGTGCTACAGATCCTTGGTTGGGTGGTTAGCAACTGTTCTGCTTCCAAAAACTCACAGCCTAGGAATATTAATGCTTCTAGTCTTAAAGGGGGGTAGGCAGGAGACTAGAGAAGAATTAGAGAGGCAATGGCCTTGGCAGAGAGCCTTCTCAAAATGAGACATTATACAGGAATGTAAGTATCGACCCAGTCCTCAGTATTTCTGCATTAGCCTTGCAACCCACCATATGGTCAGGGATATATGTTTGTCCTTTAAGATTACAGTCCATAAAGTCAAAACTTGGACTCCCTCAGTTTGTAGAGGAAAGTTGAATATACACACATATTCTTTGTGAACCTATGAGAATAAAATATATATTTGCCTAACTATTGGCTTGTTAATTGAAGTACTTTGACCAGTGTAGTTTTCACTTTGCGTATGACCTAAAAAACCCAAGGCTACTAACCAAAACAATCTTGTTCCACAATTCTGTTTCTTTTGCCATGCATTTGGGAAAAATATCCCCCATTAGGTATCTAGTGAAAACTCTTTTAGTTATTCCCTTACCCAGTAAAACACTGAGTCTCATTGTTCATATACCACTGAGGCTAATATCTAATAATTTCACAAATCATTTTTCTCACCATTTTTACTTTTGATGTGAGATACCTAATTAAAATCTTTCCTGACCTCAGTGACTTAATGATGGTTCAGTAGGACTCTATTTTCATGAATAGAGAGCTCACCCAGTTCAGACACAGACACTAACAGCCATAAGCCATAAATTTCTGTGTATACCTGAAACTTCCCCTCAAAATTCAGCAGTAAGAATACAAGTCCATTTCTACAAAAAGTGACAAAGAAATCCTGTCTTTTGCCCCAAACAGAAAAATGACTTTCCATGGCTTTTCTTTAAGCTTGGGAATTTAATGAGACAGTTTTCAAAAGATTATTAACATGGAGACATGGAGGACTACTTCTCTAATTATAACAACCTTTCCAATTCCTTCAGAATAAATTCTTCTAAACACTTTTCATGTGATTTGCTTCATTATATGTTCATTTAAACCATCTTTGGTGACACACCATTTAATTAGGTTTGTTGTGCAGGTACTGATGGTTAAACTTGTGCATTCAGCACATGCACTTTCATTTGACTAATGTAATAAATCTTATTCATGCCAATGTCACCATCCATTACAATAATTAACAAGGCATCATCCAGTTAAACTAAGTTTGCAAAATGTTTTTTATAAAAAATTTTTCTTTTACACCATTATAGGAGCCTTTATTGACCAGCTTCCTGGTGTCCTATGATCCTAGTCATAAATACGGATTTACTTGTCAACATAAGCTGTAAAAGGTTACCTGCCAAGAAGTTAGCCAGTGTTCTCCTCTAGTCATAAATATGATTTCCTTTGCTGTAGTATTATTAATGTTGCATTTTTTCTTATGAGATTTTACAGCCAAGAAAAGAAAGAAAATTGCCTAGTAGTTAATACCAAACATTTTGCACACACACAAAAAAATCTCACATAATAACTTCCAAATTTACTTGGGCCTGCAGCAAGAGGTATATATTCACATGTTGTAAAATTTGCAGATAAATATGTATTCCTATGCACACTGTCAAAATATATTGTTCATTAACTGAAAAAAGATCAGCAGAATACTTCAGAACGGATTCTGGCTACAAAGATTAAGGGTATCAAAAAATCCCCACTATGCTTCCATTACTTTTTTTAACAGCTTCTCTTTCAAAACAAGATTTGCAGGGAAAAGTATAATATACTTTCCTAGATCAGCTGATATAATTGGGAAAAAGGACAAGCTTTTAGCCTGAAAGCCCTTCTGTAGGTCTGATTCTGATGGTACTGTCTTTCAGATATTTAGCTACTGCAAATCAACTGAGGTACGAATGTCAGCATTAGTAAGCATCAGTCCCTAAAAATCTATCATCAATTTAGCTAAGACTAGACTAATTAGAGCTGAAGCAATACTTTCCGTACAGGTCACTGACTGAGTAGAGATCTGGTTTGTTACCTGCAAGTGAAAATCCACAGCTTGATTTTTGTCAAATACAGAATATAGACAAATGTGGCAGTGAATTCCTCTAATTTCTTGTGCACTATTAAATTAATACAAGGCCTGCTGTTGGATCCTCCTGTATGACTATTTGTTGAAAGATAGCACAAATTAGGTAACACTGAAGAGCATGGCAGCAGAAAACCCACCCTGGTTGACAGCCAAACTCTATTACTTAAAAGCAGTAATAGTTACACCTAGAAACGTGCTTGGTGGATTTCCAACAGTTCCACCCCTACCCCTAAGTGAAGGAGCCGCTGTGCCCCTCTTGCAGTAGAGGTGAGGTACAGGATTGTGTAGTTTCCCAGAACTTATGACTAACCAGCCCTTAGATTAAATAATTTTAGCCTAAAAGGCTTTGGAAAATATGGTGGAAGGAGGAGTGTCCATTTTCATTCAAAAGGCAGCTGTCAGAGGAGAATGAGGCACTCTGCACTTCTCTATTCTTCGATCCCCTTTCTCAACAGCATGCTGATGAGCAATCTCATCACAGAGTCAGGAGACCTGGTTCAGAACTACAGTATCTCTTTTCCGGAAGATTGCTTCCCCTACTGGGCTATGCCTCACAGTAAAATAGCTTTACTTTCAGCTTCTTTTCCTATAAGCTGCTCCACTTTACAAGAAAAAGCAAAACTGCTAGGACCACAGCAAAAAAAGAACAACTCAGTTCATGTTGGGTCTTTTCTCCAAGGACTGTGCATTCAGTGACTGTTTTATGAATGATTATCTGGCAAGTGCTCTTAGATAGGCTTAGAAATGCATGGCTTAGATAAGAACAAAACCAGACTGCCATGGTTTAAGCCCAGCCAGTAAGTCAGAACCACGCAGCCGTTCACTCACTTCTCCCCTTCTTCCTCCTCTCACTCCCAGAGGGATGGGGAGGCGAATTGAAAGAATGTAAATCCCGTGGGTTGAGATAAGAACAGTTCAGTAAGTAAGGTATAATAAAAAACTACTACTGCTACCACCAATAATACTAATAATAAGGGAAATAGCAAGGGGAGAGAATACAATTGCTCACCACCCGCTGAGCGATAGCCAGCCCGACCAGAGCAGCCATCTGGGCCTTCTGGGTAACTCCCCCCAGTTTATATACTAGGCATGACATGCTGTGGTATGGAATACTCCCTTGGCTAGTTTGGGTCAGGTGTCCTGGATCTGCCTCCTCCCAGCTTCTTGTGCCCCTCCTCACTGGCAGAGCATGAGACTGAAAAGTCCTTGATCAGAGTAAGCAATACTTAGCAAGAACTCAAAACATTGGTGTGTTATCAGCACTGTTCCCAGACTAAAGTTGAAAACACAGCACTGCACCAGCTACTAAGAAGGAAAAAAATGACTGCTACTGCTGAACCCACAACACAGACATAGAAGAAGGTCTTTTAAACTCCTGCAGAACATCTGAGGGAAAATACATGAGAATGGCTAAAGACTCTATGCTCCTTCAGTGTAACAAAGCTACTTTGTAAGGTCAAGCTCACTGTTCTAAATTAAAGATCCCAACGAACAGAAGTGGCTGGCATGCATCCACCCTTCCTGCATGAAAAAAGGCAAAAAATATACTTTTATTCCAACTATAAATCACGAGAAAATTTGGAGATCCGCTCTTCTCTGGTTTTCAGGCTTTGTGACAGTAGGAATGACTGCAGTGCTGCAGCATCATCAAACGAGAAGGTCCTAATAGTTGCTTTGAAGAAAGGTCTTAAAGAGACTGTCAGTCATAGACAAGGGCAATAAAGCTGGAGCAGCCCAAAATGAAGACAAAAGCAGCCACCACTACATCTAAAATTCATAGGAAGGTTTCAGAAAAGAAGCGATGATGGTTAGAGCAGAACAAGTAGATGAGCTGGGCATTAAGTCCCTAAATTGTGAATGCTAATATTTCCAGAATGCTCTGTTTTGTACAGTTAATTGAGTGAATCTGTAGTTAAAACATATAAATATATATTAAAAAAAAAACAGAAAACGTGCTTTGTACTCAAACTTTTTTTCTCTTTTGTTTTGCTACTTTGACAATAGTTTGCTCTACAAAGTCTGTATGTGTACATACAGCAAAAATTCTAATTAAAACTTTTGTGCTTTTAACATTTAAAATCATATAAGTAAACATAAGAATAAAAATAATTAGCAGTAAATAAAAATAATTAACAGTAACAGATACATAAAGAAGGAAGAATAAGAATTGTCTGAAATGCTGAATTTCATAGTTCATGACTTTTCAGCATTTAATTATGCAAACCATGTAATCTTAACATAGCTTTCTCAATGGAGTATGTATTTCTGCTATTAGATTAATTTTCTGTGTCTGCTTCTTTTACATTCTCTTTCTACTCCCTGTCCTCTGCATAAAACATTAAAGTGTAGGGTCAAAACTAGAAATCATTTTATATAGACTTAAAAAATCCAATGCTTAGAGAAAAAAAAAATAATGTGCTATGTAAAGTGTATGTTCTATGTAAACAAGCAGCTATGATCTGTACTCATGAAAATTTTCAAGGACAAAAGCACAACTTGTATTTTTTAACATGTATATTTTACTGCAGTTTGAGAAAAGATAAAAATCTGTTATGCTGTGGTAAAAACTAACACTTCAGCATTATATTTTATAGATGGAAATAAAATGGCTAAGCTTAAAGTTTTTGGGTTTTTTCTGCCTTTATCTAGATTATTTTAATCCAGTGTTATTCTCCCTCAGGGTAATTATTTTTTTCTTGGCTGGTCTCTCTCTCACTCCAATATATTTGGTTATGTCATGGAGATTGTACTTAAAACAGTTTTCCTACATTGTCAGCAGCAATAGCAAAGCATCGGTGTCTTATTTAAAATATTTGGGGTGGTTTTTTATGTTTAATTCTTCAAGACAGTTTTCTGTTCTCAGGAATATTTTTTTCCATTCAGTCATTTTTGTAAAAATAATTGTTCACCATCGGTGGAAACACATTTTAAAATATAGGAATACATGGATTACTCCCATGTAATTCATCCTGCCTCCCCCACTTTTATCTCCTTCCCCTCACATCACAGCCACGTCACCCCTCATGCCTTTGTTCCCAAGAGCAGGTCAATTAGTAGAAATCCAATTAAAACTCCCTTCCCTGTTGTTTAATCTGATCTTTTTGGTGAGGGGCATACCGCAGAGTATCTAAAAGCTATCAAAGTACTTCAGAAAGACCAAGTAAAAAAGAAAAAAAAAAAAAGATCTGTGTATAAATTAACAACTTCCTGTTAGGATACATATTAAAAAGGGAATTTTTTTGTTACTTCTAATCAGGAGCAGGAACTGAAATAACACTCAAGGAATTTAAACATCAAGGAATTTAAACACTCAAGGAATTTAAACAAAATTTAAACATCAATATCTGCAAAGTTTATCTGTATGCTTTGTTAGAACACAGCAGTACAGTTTTGTTACTAAGGGAGGCTAAAAATGGTGTATAAGTAGTGTTCATGTGTAAGGAGAAAACTGAAATACAAGACCGATTCGTAGAACTCATCAGGAACTCATCAACAAAGTTTTAAGTTGACAAGCAGATATTCTTTATTGCGGTGCCGGAGAACACGGGGGATAGCTCCTCCTAGCGTGTTCTGTCCGAGCATCAATCAAACCATGATTATATTGTCGTTAGTCATACATATTCATTAAATTGTATACATATTCATGAAGTTGTTTATACATGACATCACATTCCTAGAACATTCTTCCCGCATGCGCACTTTATTATGGTAGTCGTGTTTGAGACCTTTAGTGGTCATTTCTTCATCACCCTCCTCTTCATCGCCTTATCTTTTCCTTGAATTCTTGTTCTGGTAGTCTTTGAGGTCTGTGCAGTAGATAAGTGCTTACGCCAGTTTAATTAGTTCGGTAACACTGCTGACATAAGTGAGTGATTTCTTCTCATCCTTCTACTTATCAGTTAACTTAGCTACAGCACATCCTGAACATCTGCTAGTTTTAGACACTCTTTATCTACAGCCCTTATTTTGATTACAATAAATTTTATATGAAGGTCATAAGGTTCTAAAACTATGTCAGCTGTAACGATTTATCTTATACAATGATCCTTATTATGTTCTTTTGGTTGGGCTTTTTAGGTTTGGAAAGTTTTGTTGTTACGTACAAAGCCACCAAGCTTAATGTTACTTAAAACTGAATTTTCTTATTTACCATTTTGGACTTCCTTGTCTCAAGACTAACAACAAGTTCAGATGTGGACTAGAACTGCTTCTATTAATGCAAAGCGGTTAACTGAATGCTCTGGAAAATGAGGTAAATCAAGGGGATTATGGTATTTATTTTTTTTCTGCTTTCCTAAAGCTCCACAGAGTAGCAATGAAAAGCAGTTATAAAAACCTATAGACAAGTGTCGCCTGTCACACTTACTATGCCTCAATTGCTTTCAGTCTCTGCTAAAAGAATCCCAGGTGGCTATACAGGAATATGAGAGAAATCAACCACTAGTCAACCACAGAGAAACACCGTGGATTCACTGTGGAAACATTAGAGGTTGTACGCTTGTGCATTGGAGTCTTTAAAATGGGTTACTGTGGTTAGTTCAGTACTTAAATAATTGCGTAGAAATTAATAACAAAGAACAAGTAGAAGAAGAGCTCTCCAAATTAATCATACATTGTAAGTGCTTGAAGCAAAAGCTTTCAATTTTAGTTTCCCCATCCGTGATTTTTGTCACAGCAACAGTTGAGTATTATTGTAACAAGACTTCTCAAAGGCTGATGAGATGAATTCAAACAGTAACAGGATCAAAGAAAGGCTACCATGATGAGCAGAAGGACAAAGAGTTTAAGATATAAGAAGAAACTAAGTTTATTTAGTCTCACAAAGAGAGATGAGATGCAGTTTTTTATCAATACTTCAGGACAGTAAGTAAAAGAAGAGAAAAAGAACTGCTTAAGATAATGCATGCTACAATTATGTGAAGGAAAAAACAAAACAAAACAACAAAAAAACCCCAACAGAATTCACATTGGCCAAATATACAATTTACAGCCTTCCTCTTTCCAGAAAAAAAATCAGAACTTTGCCAGAAGCACAGCCAAGGTCTTCCCCTCAAGCTTTTGTGGCTGTCATTCCTGGAGTGAGCTGTTTGCTACAGGCTTTTCATCAGCCAAATACCTCAGTCGTTCCATCTCCCTTTCCCAACTCAGCAGCTCCAAGATAAGGGAAGCAGAGGACGTGATTTTAAGCTTTTCAGTTTCCGGCCTTCTAGCTTGGCATGGTACCAAAGTTGACAAGTTAGCCCTTCTGTACTACTCTAATTTCTATTGCATTTCATTCTTCATCAAGAACACCTCCTTGATACTTATTCTCAAGGAAATCTCATCAGATTTTAGACACTTGCCTTCTCACTACCATAATATATAATTTTTCTAACCTCTCTCTTTTTCCACAGTATGTTCTTCTCAGTTGTGATCCCATCCTCCAAATTATTTCAGCTGAAATAGATGTACTGTTTTGTCACAGGCAGCTGTAACTAGCCTACTGAGGTATCTACAACCTCACTCAATGTCTTTATTTATCTAGGAGGATGGAAGATGAATCCTTAGATTGGAAATGAGGTGCCAGACTTTCATCCATTGCACTAGAGGAAGTTTAAAGTGGAGAAGCAGGAGGAGGAAAAAAAATTATAATCTCACTATTCATTTCTCAGCACTCCAGACTAAGTGCCTTTTAGGCTAGTGATGATAAAAGATGGAAAAAAGTAGGATTAAATTTCTTCAGGCACTGGAGGGTGCTGAAGCTGGGCTTGTGTATGTCCCTGAAAACTAGACATTTAGTAAGGGGATATTTTCACCACTTCCTCCTGTGGAAAACTCCCAAATGTCTAGAAATATATCCTGATAAAAAATTGTGCATTACTACACTAATATTTGGCTGTTTTCCATGTTCTTCCCCTTGGAAAAGTTAAGAATAAGCCAGAGCTGTGCCTGTGTTGCTTTAAAGCAGTGTATCAGAGCTTACATGGCTTTTCTACTCTCTGTGTGATGTAACTGCACTGCAAGGTCTATCCTTATGCACTTAACACTCCAACCTTCAGAGCCACTGAATGAGGGAGACTGTTTGCTAGTGCCATGTTCAAAGAGCCATAAAAATATGGAATAACCTGCACAGTAAGGCTCAGTCATTTCATCATAAAGTTTATAATCAAGCAGGCTACTCAACTGAGAATGCACATGAAGCTAGCTGTGAAGAGAGGAGAAAAACAACCTAAGCCTCATTCAGGACTGTAAAGATACAGACAGTGCAACCCTCAGTTCCATCCCCCCTCCCAGAGACTTTCTCTTAACGTCAACCTAGAGTTGAAATTAATTTAGAACATAGATAAAATCTCATAGATCCCATAAAGCTTGTGAAAAACCATGACTATTTCACCAGTATGCTTCATAGACATTGCTGAATGCCCCTTTTGCTGTCTTTCACTTTGCTTCTTATAAACCAAATTCTGCTACGACTGCAGGTGCAGACAACAGCATGCAGTTAATTTATAACAGTTGAGACTGTTTTCCTTTGTACCTCAACTGTCCCTCTCCCTTCTCTTGAAACACTTGTTTAAATGTAATTAAGTAGAATTAAAGGATGCCTCTCACTACTCATCTACTAACCTGCCAGAAGCTGCAGATTTCCAATGGCGTCTTACTGGACTTTCCCAGAGGTTCCAGAACATGATATGTGGGTTTATCACCAGCTGTTTTCAGGTGGCCTGAACTTCAGATGGTGGCATTTAGGCAAACATACAGTCACCTGAGTGCCTCATCTTCTGTGGGTTTGGAAATAATAATCTTGAGCAGAGATTTTACTGGTCAAAAGTGCATTCATTCAAACTGATACTTCCAACTTCTAAAGCACAGAATGAACAGATGAAAACAGATCACCATTTTTTTTGCAAATATTCGCAAGGATGTTGTGATTAAAGAAAATTTATGCACTGTGATATCAGAACCATATACAAGATGACAGTGTGCTACTGCATGAGGTAAAGACTCCATAGATTTGATTTTAATGAAAGATGAACACTGATACATCATTTCTTTGTTTAAGAGTCCAAAATGTTTAGAAGACAGGAAAGAACTACATGGCCCATAGAAGACTCACGTGCAACACCAATTTCTCTTCAACAAATACAAGTCATCTTAATTCCTTCTACTTCCATGATTTAAGGGCCAGATTTGCTTATCACAACGCAACACCACAACACTTACAGCTGTTTTATACTAATACAAATACGGGTCTATTAAAAATGAATAAACAGGAATCCTAAGAACACAATGGCACTTGCCGCTGACTGAGGTAGAAATTCAGTGAACCCAAGTTACTGGTCCTTTTGCAAAGTTTCTTCCTATACTACGTACTTTCAGTAAATACATTTAGAACGTAACAGTTATTATGCCCATGACCCTCATGGATGGTGATTTAGAGCTTTGAACTAGTTCTGCTCTCAGGTGGCTGACAGGTGCATGTTTTTTCCTATGAAGTCTGCTGTGATTCTGCCTGTGCATCACAGTTAATCTTGCTGCTCCTGAGTTAACCCTTACAACTTTCAAACCAATTCCTGGAATACTGAAAGCAGGTTAAATACAGACCACATCTTCTGATGAGGGGTCAAACATCTCCAGAGCTGACAGGGACTCAGAGCTGTTCTGTGGCTTTTTAGAATGCTTACTTCTATTTTCTTATGAGACTGATATTTTTTCCAAAAGGAAATAACATACTGCTGCTTTTCTCTCAATAATATGTATATTTAGGAGGAAGGTCGTTCATTTGTAGTTTTGGGGTTTTTTTTCAAGAATGCTAGATCACTTCAAGCATCTCAATAAAGGAAAAGAATATATGTCCAAAAAGACAGGAATCAGCTACTTAATAAGACCTTGGGAGTGATCTTCTTGTAGTTCTTGAAACTCACCCTAAAAAGCCTTACAGAACACTTAAAATATACAAGATATGTAATTTTCCATTAATTACATTTCTACAACATTCGTATCCTGATAGAAAGATTTTCTGCAAGGTTTATAATTCAAAACTTTTTTTTTTTCTTTTTTTTTTCCTCTTCTCTGCAGGGCCAGCTATCCTCATGATGTTTAATCATACCATTTCTAAGTTCATGCTTTCCTCCCCTTTATGCCTTTCACTTTAGGTTGATTTAGAAATGTCGATTGTGAAGATCGCAATAAATCATTCCTATCCGCAATAAAACATTCCATCGTCCTTGACCACACTGATCATCAAGTACCAACAAAGGAGTGCTGTTCTTCTGAACTCAAAGATTACACTCCAATGCTGTGCATTTTTCACTAGGTCAGTCGCTAGTTCAGCTTGCTTTCAAGATTTGACAGAAACCACTGTGATCTTTGGTGGGTTTTTTTGTGGGTCAGGTACTGTTGCCCAAAGAAGGGTTCAAGGCCAGCTTGGACAGAGCCTTGGGTGGCATGATCTAGTGTGAGGCATCCCTGCCCATGGCAGGAGGGTTGGAACTAGATGATCTTAAGGTCCTTTCCAACCCTAACTATTCTATGATTCTGTGTTATCTTTCCTCATATTTCAGTCTGTGAGAGAATCTGTCTTTATAAGCAATTAAAAAATCTTTGTGAATATCAGCCTGTAAAATCAATTTTAGTATGATGCTGATGAAGTTTGCACTTTTCAACAGCTGTGAAGGTGGCTTCAAGGGTGAATGGTGATTTCAAACAATACAGATAAATAGCATAAAATTCTCAATTTAAAAAAAGCAACTCAAAACTCCTAGCAAATTATACTCAGAGACAATCCACACACCACCATTTAAGACGAAGACACATTTATGTCCTTATCTTCTGAATGTTACATTTAAAATGCAGGCATATTAATATAAATGTGTGACATAAGCAGCATTTGGTATTCTAGGCAGGTAACATGAAAACTCTCATGCAACTGTACAAGTTACAATGTAACTTGGCTGTATTACAGCATGGAAAGCTTAGAATGAAATTTTTCCTCTATTTTACATGTAAAAGTAGGCTGCATCATCATGTGTTTCAATGAATGCAAAATAAAGTGCATTAGATAGTAGTTATGGAGCTAGGCTGACTCACTGATAAGAGAAAACTTGACATTCGTCTTCTAATAAACATTACAGCATTTGTAGTTTTGGCCATTATTTTAAAAGTGAAATGGATAGTGAATACCTGAATATGATAAAAAAAGCAAATGCAGAATTGCTTTCTGGAGAGTCAGCTTGGACTACATTTGTCATATCAATACCAGTCACCCCAAACTTTAGAAGATTTCTCCTTCATGTGCAGCAGAAATAGCATATATTCAATTTGATGAATTTGTCCATTATTGTCAGCTTTTTTTTTAATCCATAAAGCCCAGCATAGAAATTCAGCACACAGTTATAGTCACTCTTTAAATTCTCTTTATGGATTAGTTTAACAGGCTCATAGCTATGAGGAAATTAAATAGTAAAAGACAAATTGGTCACACCCTATAGGTTTCAGATACATTAATAACCAGGGGATTTGTTGGGCACGGTATCTACACAGCTATATACCTGTAAAACATTTTTAGTAATATCATTTGAGTAAATTTTATTTCTCATGAGAAAAACCCCTATCTTCATTCAAATAACAAATGATCATTAATTTCACTACTTCATGGGAAATTTAAGGGATCTGTAATCTAAACCATGTCTTTGTAGATAATGTTTTTTTGATATATCCTGCATTACTGGGTGAGGTTACCAGCTGAGGTGACCCAAGCTTACTTTCTGTATCACTAAAAACAGCTAGACAAAGAAAGCTCTATTACCCATCAAAGGGTAATGCAGTCTATTACATAAAACACATATAAATGTCAATATGACTTTTCTCACAACACAAGGAGTGAATCACTTTATATGTGGAGTGACTGATGCAGTACTTTTAGAAATGTGACCTTAATATGAACTTAATATTAGGTATCCACACACATATTTAAGATATTTAAGATATTAACCTCTAGTACATCACCAAGGATGATGGCAGGATGATGAGGTTTTTGTGTTGTTTGTTTTGATATAGGACACTAATATCCTTGACCTTTTCTGTAGTGGTCTTGTGGTGTATTGCAGTCATGACTTTTGGGTTTTCCTCCCAAGTTTTGCATTTTGTATGTTTTTGAAGAGTGTGCTGTGGCCAGAGCTGGAGGAAGGCAATGAGGAGGCGTTCTGGGGCTCTCACAGACTAGCAATTTGTTGTATGGTTTCCTGCATTTGGATTAACAACCTCAGGTCCTTCCATTACTTTATTCTCCTACTTTTTTTGCAATAAAACAGTGTCAAAAATCATCATGCCACGTCCCACAATTATCAATCACAAAATGGTTATGAGGTCGTTATCACAACTTTACCCCTCTTTAAGCAAAGGAAATGTTCATTTCCCAACGTCCTTCTTAAGGAAAACATACCCAAGAAATTTGACTAAGATAACTTTTGGGAAATAATAAATATCGCACTGTAAGTATTAGTTCATTGAAGTACGTTAGAGTAGTAATACAGTGTCCAGCTTGCAGTTGCGGAAAATAGAGTATACCATGAATAAGGAAACAGTAGGGAAAGAGCAAAGAACTCTTAAATACACAAGAAAATGGTGTTAAGGACTACTTAAACTAATTTTCTGAAATTAGTGAAGACCTCCCTCGTGAGGAACATTGAACTTACATAACCTAACTTTTTGCTATGCCTGTTATCTCCTTTCCATTCTGTCTTTCCACTGCTCTTCCACATAAGCATCCTAAGAGTAGCAAGTTGTGGCATGTGAACAAAGCAAATGAGAGAATTCTTTTAGCTTTTAATCTAAACAGCTACTTGTTTATGAAATTATCGTGGGTTCAGCTGTAACAGTTACTTTTTCTTCCTAGTAGCTGGTGCAGTGCTGTGTTTCGGCTTAAGTCTAAGAACAATGCTGATAACACACCAATGTTTAAGCTGTTGCTCGGTAGCGCTTACCCTGATCGAGGACTTTTCAGTCTCTCATGTTCTGCCAAGGAGGAGGGGTACAAGAAGCCGGGAGGAAGCAGAGACAGGACACCTGACCCAAACTAGCCAAAGGGGTACTCCGTACCACAGCACGTCATGCCCAGTATATAAACCGGGGGGAGTTACCCGGAAGGCCCAGATCGCTGCTCGGGTCAGGCTGGGTATCGGTTGGCAGATGGTGAGCAATTGTATTGTGCATCACTTGTATTTTCTGAGCTTTCATTTCTTCTCTTGTTGTTTCCTATTATTATTGTTATTGTTGGTATTCTTTCTATAGCACTGTGTTTTGCTTTATATTAGTTATTAAACTGTTCTTATCTCAACCCATGGGGTTTACATTCTTTCCATTCTCCTCCCTATCCCGCCTGGGGGAAGGGGAGAGTGAGTGGCTGCGTGGTGCTGAGTTACCGGCTGTGCTTAAACCACAACAGAAATAAAAGTATTAACATATGTTATAGAGATACCCTATAGTTCAAGAAAACAATTTAAAGTGTTAGCATAAAACAATTATTTTAATAAAATCTTACAGATATGGTAGTAATTTATTACAAAAAGACCTAATAAATTGAAATCCATGTATAATAGTGTTTCTTCGATAAAATATTATAGTAAAAAAAAAAGTTATAAATAAGCTGAGGAAAACCAAAGATTTAAATCAGCATGAGAACAGAGTAAAGGCACACTATGGAAAAGATGAAAAGGAAACAAAACATCACTCAACTAACTGAAGTTTGATGTTCTAAGCTTCAACAATCAGTGTCACCTTTAGCCTATTAATCAAATATGTATATATACATAGAAGCACTGTAGTAAATTATACATATATTTTTCATTGACCTACTTCTGTTCCATCTCATTACTTTCCCCTCTAGTCCCCTCTGGCTAGGTGTAATAGTGTCTCTGTCTCCTGGCTAGGTGATAATCAAATCCACTTAGTAAGTGACAAGTAGGTGAGAAAGAAACTATTTATGCTTATGCTAAAGGGAGTGGCTCAATTGACACTTTGTTTAGGAACTTGGCTTTTAACATTTTGAACGTTTTATCATAACTTGAAAATAATTCTAAACTCTTAGTTCCCACCCATCTGTACCCTAGTTGGGTTGGCTCTTCCTTTCAGGTCATATGTCTCAAGCACAAACCTATACTCAGGATAGGAAAGTCAGAGACAGAAGCTCAAAGCACAGATCTGAATAAAGCACCCAAAGAAGAGGACTGGTTTAATGGCGTGGGGGGGGGGAAGGAAAAAAATAAGTGGTGGCAGTTCAGTTCTGAGCCTGCATCTGGCAGAATGAGAGGTCTTGAACAAATCACAATATGTGCCTCTCTCTGCCCATTCCTGAAGTAAGATCAATTGTCTTATCCTTGGATAAAAATGCCTACAATTTGATCCAAAGCCCAGCATCCTTTTATTGCCCTGGTTTGACTCAGACCTAACCCAAAATCTCTAGTCATAATGCTAAAATACCTTGGATAAAAGAGATGCAAATACCTGCAAAAGCTCCCAGTCGTGAGTGTCTGTATCCAGGTACTTAGAAGTACTAATAGGGATGAAAATATAAATTTTATTGATATGACCCAAGGTAGCATGAGGCACAGTGAGCATCTGAGGTGGTTCTACAGTATAAAGTTAGTTTACAGAAGATAGCTCTGCACTTTATATAGACTACAATCCATTCATTGTTTAGTCTGTACTGGTTTTCCACAACCCCTAGGCCTGAAAGCTGGGTTCAAAATCATGGTATTATTTTACTGATCTCAGTGGTTAAAAGAAGGTGGAAATACAGAGTAATACAGGATGCACGCTTGTGAGTGAAACTTCTTCTGTGTTTCTGTAAATCAAGGACAAAGAAGACCATAGCAGAATGCTGTCTCTGATACTTCTTTACAAATTTAGTGAAGGTAGGCTAAAGTCAGGTGCAAAGTAATGCTGACTTGGCCTACCCACAACAGAGAGAAACTGATGAAATAGGATTTTGTGATTGAAATTGTTCTTACCGCTCTCTCTTAATTGTGGAATAATTCCAGAAAATCCTATGGGCAGATTGGTTTGATACCACCGTGTTCTTTTTGTAGTTTTCACTTGGTTTGTGCTATTCTTATCTTTCTACTTTATAAAATTAATGTGGCTCAAGAGAAGGTGACTAGGCTGTTATGATGACAGAACGTGATACAATAACTTCATGAGATGGTAGTGCACAATTGCATCTAGGTATGTAAGTTATGTACAAAAACTCTGGAAACAGCAGTCTGTATTGTATGCGTACATATATCTCCACCAAATTTATATGCAAGTGGGTTTCATCAGAGCTGCAACATGACAGATTTTGAGATTATATTGCCAGACAAGGCTAAACGCTTCATTAGTAAAGTACCATCATCGTATTTCTTGCTAATACTCGAGTCTTCTTTTGGATCTGAACTGAATTTTACAAGCATTTACTGGGATTGTGAGGGTATAAACATACACAGGAAGACTTGAGACCAGGCTTAAGAGTATGTAATTTTGTTTTTAAGGGTGGTTTTCCTCCTCTCAAAAGCACAGCCTTCTAATAGAGGCCTCAAAGTGCATAAGAAACACAATTTAGTAAGAAATTAAATATTCTATGTACAAAAGGGAAGAAAAAAAACCCCACCATTTTTTTTTTTTTTACAAAAGATAAAGTGATTACATTTTATAAAAAATCAGGAGCATCATCAGCATTACCACTGAAAAAGTCTAGAAACACAAAGGCAAAAATGGAGGTTTATTGGTCCAGTCTGTTCTAGTCTCACCTGAGCAACAAATTACTCTGCTACTGATAAGGTGCAGATCTTAACCAAAGAGCAATACAGTTCTTTAGACACTTAAATTATTCTGACCTGGCAACTTCTAAAGATCCCAAGCAGCAAAGAATTATTACTCAGACCTTATCATTAGAATTTCCTGGGAACAGCCCAATATTTCTATCAAAAATATTGAAAATATGGATAGCATGCAATTTTTAATCTCCTTAGGTTCATTTCTTCTGCTCAAGTTGTTGAATGACAGAAAAGACAAAAGTGGACAAAACCTTTTCAAGCATACATCTATCCTAAGTTGGAATGGTTGTAGCTAATCCTCGCATGAATAAGGCTAAAGATACAAGACTTAACACAAAGCTAAAATTTTGGAAGTCCTAGTGGCATTTTTCATAAAGGACCTTTTCTATTCAGCAAAAGTTTTCAAAAGTTCTCTTTTGACCATGCTATCCTCAGTCAGAGAGTTTACCGCATGGGGTGGGGAAAGGAAACAAAAACAAAAAAGAAGGGGGAGAGGAGAGAAGAAAGCAAAAGACAGAGAGGGAGAAAGAAAAAGCAAACCAAAGTCTCTAGCTCAGTTTCAGTAGTTTGGAAAGCCAGATGCAGCTGACTGAACTTTGGTATGAATTGCCCTTTCCCCAGCATGCCAGTCTAACTCAGGCCAAGCTTTGCTTTACTCCAGTGCTCTGAACAGTAAGTCTCACCTGCTGTCAGGGATGCATTCTGACCAGAACCTCAGTCTCCCACAAAACTGTTGAAAATTCCCAAGAAGAACGTATTCTGAAACATGGAATTTCTAACAAATAGTGCATTTCTTCTTCACAAGGGTACATTTAAACTTGTTGCTAGCTGCATTGTCTCATGCAAGGCAAAGAACTGCTATAGAAATGAACAATAGTTTCATTTCTCTGCATCCACCCATTTAGGAGCTGAATGCATCTCTGGCATTTGCCGCACACTTCTGATTCACTGCATAGGAACAACTGAGTGACTTTCACCTGATGTTCACATTATCAGTAAGGTTGAATTGCAATAACTTTTGAAGTCCATCACATTCCAATGCCTTTTACATAAGGACAACACTAATACATTTCTAACAGCTGCGTTTAGTAATTGTACTTACTAAATTAACTATAATGTTAAGACTTTATAGTGTAATTATTGGAGAGAAAATTTTTTATGGTAAATTTGCACATTAAATTTTGTAGCAGTTGTCATTTTTTGCTTGCTTACTCATTGACGTAGTGCAACTCTCTGCAGCTTTCATCTGTTTACACTTTCTCTCTGTCTAGGAGATCTTGATTTTTGAGATTTTATTTCTAGATGTGATGTGGCTAAAAGATCTATATGCAATTCAACTTCTACCATTGCCTTCTCTGAAGAATTATGGGAGAAATTTCTAATAGATTGGGCACAGATTGTTGTTCTGAATCTCAAAAATGAAAGGGCAGCCAGTATGAAGAGCGCTTTTCTTTCACAGATTACTGCTTTTGTGGCAGTAATCTTTAATCAAATATTAATGCAGCATGTTCAGGTCAGTAAATACGTCTGGAGAAGTCTCTGACCCGATAAAACTTATCTATATTAACAGCGAGTAACTTGTCCATGGACTACGGCATTTCCTTAACTATTAGTTCTTGTGGTTCTTCAGATGTTACCTGAAAATCAAAAGCAAGACATTTTTCAAGTTCTGGTAGACTTAATTTAATTTTAAATTAGCAAGGTAGTCTAATTTAGACTACAGGTCTTTTGATAACACTTCCCAGTATCACATTCACTAGTTTTAGAAAAACAACAAAAAATGTTTACAGACTACAGTAATTACCACTAGGAAATTTGCTACTCCTCTTTTGGCCCATTTTAATTAAAGGGTCATTAATGATACCTAAATTAGTTTTACCACCTTAAGCACAACATTCCATCTCTGACCTGATAGGCAACATATTAGAAGTCTGTATAGCTATCTTTTAAAATGATGAATATTGGGCAGGTAATTTTTATTCCAACTATGTTGCATCCCCTGACATCTCCACTTAGAGGTTATGTTGCCTTATCCAGTTTACTATTCAAGAATTCCACTATCTTGCCTCAATTATTTGTGTTTGCTTTCTTCCAAGTCCATAAATTTCCTGTGTTTTACCATTTGCCCTATTAGAAGCAGCATTTTCCTTTGTCTCTGTAGCAGACACTTCGCAGTTCCAGCTAAGATTCAGTACCACACCAGCACTGTAGTCAAAGGAACGTTGCAGGCCATCAGGTACAAACATTGCTGAGAAGAGTTAGATACCAATGCAATTTTGTTAGGTAAACAAGGTACTGGCTAGGCATGTGAAATGGAATTTCATATTCATGGCGTTCATGTTCATTTGTATTTTAGAAAGGGATTACTGTGATTAGGAGTAACCACATGCATCTGACACACATAGAAATGTGTGTCCTAAATATGTCCAACATGTATATTTGCATATTGGAAAAAAGTGCCAAATAAATAGACACATCTTCAAAGCATTAGGAAAGACAAACAATCCTCACAGCATTTTGTCCCATAAATCCTTCTTCAGCTGTTTCTGTTGTTTCAGAAAGCCCATTTCTTAGTTACTCTTCCTTGCCCTCTCTAAAGCTAACCCCTCCCCACCTGCCCCATAAAATCAGTAATCATCAATTCAAAGAGATTAGAAATACTTTTCTGAAACTCCTATTCTGGAAACTAGCTTTTTCTTTCACACTCTGCTAACCTAATCCAGTAATGAATGAGAACAACTCAAGCTACGATATTCTCAAGCAACAAAAGATTTTAAAAGCAGCAAATACACACAAAAATATTGAAAGGAGAAAGTAGACAAGAGCTAAACGAACAATTCCAGTGTTGGGCCACCTTTGTATTATGCAGAGTACATATTTAAGAGTGCAGGCTGTCTGTTAAAACAAGCTCTTTTTCAAAACTACCTTCTGATTATCCAACTGGACCTTTTTAGATTATGTCAGGGTTGCATACCAATTTCCAAATCCAAATGGCTGAATTGCAGTCCTTTCATTAAACAAACAAAAATCCTCCTTTGCCTACTATATTGGATAAGGGGAGAAATGCTTTTGTCTGGTGGATAAAAAATAACAAGAAAATGAAGGGAAAGTTTTGTGGGAAGAATGAAAGGCAAAGACAGAAGGAGAAAGTGACAGTTTGAAAATTGCCGCCTGGCAGAAACACTGCTGTCAGATTCAGGTAACAACACATCTAGCACAGCCATAAACAGGATGCTTTTTGAGAGAAGAAATAGCTGAAAAAAACCCCAAAAATCTATTTGAAGATGGCCAGAGATTTCCTGAGTTATTGATGTGGCAGGAAGAGTTGTGTAGTGGCAGTTCATTTTTACAGAAGAATCTACTCTTTCATCAATTTAGAATTTCAACAAGAAGTATTCTTCCAGATAGACAGACACAGCATAGTAATTACCATATAATTTTACAGATTTATACATATCACTGACTTTAAATGACACATACATTTATTTAATTTGCCTTTAATCAGAACTTCCCTAGGAGATGTGTTTGCATACTAAAGTTGTAATCCTTAAGCAGTTAAGAGGCCTGAAATGTTGCGTGTCACCAAGCTGCATCTCGATTCCTTGGTGGCTAGACTGCATAGCTGAAAGAGACAACACCTCTACTTAGAAGGGTACTGTAAGATCTAAGGTATATCAAATACATTGGCGAGGAAAAGAAAGATTTTATAATATAATTTTTTTTTTAATAGTCAAAAAAGGAATTTTTCTAGTCATTAGTTCTTCTAGTATATAGATTTAAGGGACAATGCTACCTAGAGCAAGTCAGAGAGCTGAAGCAAGTCAGAACCAAATCTTGGGTTGAAAATGTGCAACTAAAACTTTTTCTGCTTAATTCCCAGTTCTCTAATAGCAAATACCACTGCACAAATTGAAAGCTGCTTCATTTTCCCGTTTGGATTATCTTCTAATGCCATAAAAATAAAGCTTCTGGCAATTCATGTCACCTTAAACATATCATTCCTTAAGTGCTGTGTATTTCAAATGAAGATTCTGACATGATACTCAGAATATACCATTCAATATCGTGTAACACTTGGCCTTTCTAAACAATGCTTAAACATCTTTAAAAAATTCAGCTGATAACATGACTATTTTTCCTGTATCCTAACAGTGAACAAGGCTTGATACTGATATTCGTAGACCTTTTCATATCATTTTTACACCATTGCTCTGTTTTCCAAAATGAACTTTTGAGCATCATTATATCGTAACAAAGAACAGCCACTTCTACACTGGCAAAAAAAAAAAAAGTATAAAAGCATTAGAATTAGAACTGCGAAACTATTATACATTCCTAAATTTTCTTGTGAGGAAATGTGTAGTACATTCAAATGAAATATTTTAATATGGAACTGTACATTAGTATTTCATTGCATATATATGCAATTTGTGATTAACTATAAATAACATAGAATGGCTTACAGCATTTTGTGCTGGAAATTAAAAAATACTGTAATGAATATTGTTTGTAGAAAGGGCTCAACATAAGAAAAATAATGCAATAAATACTGTTAAATAGCATCTCTTTCAGAGTTTCCATGTTCAAAGCAGTGCCAGGTTTTTGTGCTGTTAGTTTTTGTCTTCGCCCACAACTAACTGCACACAAAAACTGGGTTCTTAATAAATGACATGACGAGTTGATAAGCTCTTTGCTGTAGAATTGATATCATTAAAATGTAGTGAAATGGGCTGCCATTTAGGCTGAGCTTTACATGTCGTTAAGAGCAGTTGCAATTTCGACCGCTTTCAGAAGCTTACCTGCAAGCTCGACTTAGACCTAATAAAAGACTTTGGATCAAGAATCTGCGTTTTGTTTTTGCAGAACCCAACTAGTCTAACTTCAGATGACCAAGGACCACAGCGGTATAGAGCTCCCCTTCTCAGGACACATAGAGGAGATGGCTGTGACAGGCTGTTGCCAAATCTTCTTTGTCACTCTTACTGTGGAGCTGCAGAATTGGCTCAGGGATATATTTTTGGTTCACTGGCTATCTGAATCTACCAGGAAACATCAGATTTGAAAGAAATGTAGAAACAGATCCCCAGTAATTTGAAAGCAGCATTAGGATAGGTTGTAAATAGGCTTTGTCTTATTTGGATTATTCAAAGACTGAGGCCTGTCTACCTGCCTATGGCAGGAACACCCATGGAGCTGTATCAGTCTCAGCAGTTGCCTGAAGACCTCACTTCAGCCTCACAAGGAGGAAGGCTGTCAGGTTATTTCTAGATGCACTTCCTCAACTATGCTCTCCAACAGGCACTTCTCATGCTAGTAATAAAAAACAGGGAAATACAAAGGAAGTGGTAATGTATTTTCATTATAATCCCAGGATTGTATTTCAGAAAAATCTCTATTGTACAGACCTGGAGTAATGTAACTCAACCAAATATATTTTCTTGTTTCTAAGAGGATTACTTTAAAATAAGAATATTACTTTCACAAGCGAAAAAAGTAAAACGTTTTATTTTGGACAGTTCTCACTGTTACAAATTCATTCCTTTTTCCTCTCCATTCCTCTAATTTTTTTGTAATATACTTCATAATTTTGACAGCATCATAAAGCCAGGTAATAGTCAAAAGAATAACATTCTCAAAGTGCGACGCATAAAAAAAAAAAAAGAAAAAGAAAAAGACAACCACCATACTAGCAGTTTTTCATGTTAGATTTGATTCCAAAAGGAACTTCATTTCTGGAAAAGATCAAGCTTTTTCAGTAAGAAGACAATGTGAATACATTCTTAAATCAGTACTGTTTCAGTAGAAGAAATAAGCATATATACAAATAGTAAAGGAAAAAGCTAAACAAAGGTAAAAGTACCTATGCAAAGTTCAGTCTGGCTTAGGTTTGAATTCAAGGATGATTGTATACCATTTTACCACGCATTTTAACTAATATTCACCTGCCAGAGAAATGGGAGGATAAGTAAGTGGACACCTTTTTCTAGAAGGAAGAAGTGACACACACCACCACCACCCCTCTACACAGCCCCTTGTCATTCCCATAGCTAGCTTTCTGACTTCAAGAAAACTGCCATGCCTCCTTCCCTCTCTATCTCACTGTCTTCAAGTCATTCAGAGCACGTATTGAGGAAAATCTCTCTGATAGAAGAACTAAAAAGCTGTTTAAGAGCGGGTTTGGACTAAGTATCACAAAATAATTCAAGGAATTTTCTAATACTGAAACTTCCATTTCTATATGCTGAAGAAATGTTTTACAAAAGGCTCATTCATGTTAGCAGATCATCCAAGAAACATTAAGCAATGGGTGCTTAATCCATCCAGAAAGATACTGAGAGACTTACTGTTGCTTATTCATATTCTTCCTACTCTATTCTTGTGCCCAGTGCATGCTTATAGTTTATGCTTTGCTGTCTGTTTGACAGCAGTGCCACCAATACAAGAAGAGGGACAGTTAAATTCCTGAGCTTTCTCACCATTGCAGGAATACTGCATCTAGCTTAGCAGCCTAAAATAAACACAAAAATCTTCCAGGAAGAATGATTTTCCTCTCAGTGCTGCTGAAGCTGCCAAACCTGGGGTCTGTTTCAGAGGAGAATATTCTGCAACCATTCCCCAGCCCAGCGAGCCCAGTGAGCAAAGCCACTGAAAGACAGCAGAGTTATCCTCAATTTGCCATGCAGAAGAGGAAGGAGCAGAGGCATTTCTTACATGATTTCTTCCTATTTTCCTACTGATTTCTTACTTGTTCTCAGGTGATGTGGAAGGGCTCTGGTGCAGAAGCCTTAGTTTAGGAAGCCCTCTCCACAGATTACAGAAAATCTGCCTTTTTCTGTGAGAAACCTAAAACAGCAATGCACATAACATTGAACCCCTAAGAATATGGTCACCACCAATTACGTATAATTCTCCGAGCTTACAAAATGACATTGTAACCATAATGCTCTGCCAGAAATGCAGGACAAAGCAAGGGTCAGTACACTCACCCTGCCTGTCTGCCTGCTCCAAAGCAATCTCTTTTCTGAAATCGTTGAGGTTGGAAGGCACTTTTGGAGATCATCTGATCAAAAACGCTGCTGAAAGCCACTGGTGGCTGGTGTTTGGTGATTTGGTGGCTCAGAGCCATGTCCAGTGTTTCGCGTATCTGCATAGATGAAGACACCACAGTCTCTCTGAGCAACCTCTTCCAGTGGTTGACCACACAAAAAAGTGCTTATGTTTAAATGTAATTGCCTGTATTACAGTCTGTGCCCAGTGCCTCTTGTCCTGTCACTGAGCACCACTGGGAAGACCCGGTCTCTGCAAGTACTTACACACACGGATCCCAGCCCTCTCAGCCTCTCATCACATGGCAGATGCCCCAATCCCTGAATTATCTTCGTGGCCTTTTGCTGGACTTGCTTCCATATGCCTCTGTCTGTCTTGTGCTGGGGAGCTCTGAGCCAGACCCAGCACTCCAGACAAGTCTTAGCAGTACTGAGTAGAGGAGGAGGATCATGTCCTTCCTTACTCTGCCCAAATGCATCCCAGGATGCTGTTGGCCCTCTTTGCTGCAAGGCTACATTGCTGGCTCATGGTCAGATTGATGTCCATCAGGACCCCAGGTCTTTTTCTGCAAAGCTGATTTCCAGCCAGACAGCCCCCAGCATGTACTGGTGCAATGGGGTTATTTCTGCCCAAGTGCAGGACTTTGCATCTCCCAGCATTAAGATCTTCTTGTTCCAGACTTACCCACTAGTCTCAGGGAGCTTAAATTTTTAAGACCTTCAGGTCTGTCAAGGTTTCTTGAGAGCTAACTCCTTCTGCTCTCTGTGCTTTGGTAGGGGAGTTGAAGGAATCTTTGGAAACATCTGTGAGTAGGAAGTCTTCAGATCTCTGCATCATCTATAATGGAGATAAAACCACATCTGTATGATTTTATAGGACAGAAAAGGAACAGGAGTGTATTGAATGTTCTTTGGTATTTTGGTGGTTAGTGCCACCAGATTCTGTTACTATGTACCTTCTAGGAAGTGGCATATGGAATGTTTTGGCAATAAGATCTGTCCCAGCCTTCTCTTCATGAAGCTGAACAACCCCACCACTCTGCCTCTCCTTGTCTCCTATCTGCTTCAGCCCCACTCATAATTTTCACTGGCCCTCCACAGCTATTTGGAGAGAATCACAGGAGGCTGCTTTCAGTAAGTTTCATCTCTATGAAAGGCTAAAGGGAAGGAGCTCTCCAGCCAGTGAAAGAGCCTCATGCAAACTTGACAGAAGTGTGCAAGGAGGCAATGAAGCAGAAACCTAGGACACCTCCTTTTGGCTACAGTAGAATGGCATTTTAAGATTTCTGAATATGAATGAGAGCAACATGGCAGTGGTCCCCATGCTGCACTGAAATTCAAAGAGAAAAAGCCTTTATGAATGGTTGAGTAACAGGGAAAGGATAGTCTTTTCTTGATAACAGGGAAACATTTTGGCATACATATGAGCCCACTCAGCAGTGGGCTTCACTTTGTGCTTGACTAGCACTTAGCAGCTCCAGAGTGTGGAGGAACAAGCTTTGCGGGCTTATGCAGCTAGTAAAGGTGAAATCCTTAAAATACATCTTGAAAAATAAAAGATGAAAAAAAAAAAAAGAGTTGTCAGATAGGGAAGACATAATAAATATGCACAACTGCCTTCATAGAAATGGTAATACAGAATGAACTGAGTGCCAGGATTTAAACAGAAATATTAATGTGGTGTTTCTTGCTATGAAAGTGATAATATGCAGAATGCTGTTATAACACAATACAAATGATGTTGCATTGTAAATGAAAGCTGCCACTAGTCCAAAAACTTCACAAGGCTCTCTTTAGTAAGTGACATCTATAAGATATCTTTCAAGATGTGACTACAAAAGAGCCACTGTTTAGTAGTGATGATAAAATACTTATTCAACATCCCTTCATGAGGAAAGGAAAATGCAAATAAATTCTGTCAAAGTTTAACTTCAGACAACAGGAATAGTTAAAAAGTGAGGGAGACAGTTAAAGCAAATGAAAAGAACAAGCAAAAGATAAAACAAGACATCACAGAAGAGGCTTCAAACAGAACCAAAACAGGCCAATTACCACTTTGTAGAAGCTGGGTAAAACCACAGCTTTCAAATGGAATGATTTCTCCATAATGCTAGGATTTTAGTGAGACAAATTAGAAGCACAGTGTTTAATAACTTCTAATAACTTTGTACATAGCGTACAATGCTTGACACAAGCGCTGGTCCACCTCTATGGCTACATCAAAGTTTAATAACAAGTTTCAGTTAATATTATTGCTCCTTGTACTTGCTGGTTTTATTTAGTATATTTACTTGGTATTTCAATAACCTTATTTAGTACTTGCAAATAATGACCAAACTATGCCAATCACCAAAATTGTAATCATTGTGTGATGAGGTATCATTCTCATGAGCAACAGAAAACTCCAGTGAGGATCTACATCTCTTTTGCTATTTACTTGAATGCATGTTGAAGTCCTGACACATTCCATAGAGAACCACACACAGTTCTTCAAAATCTTCTAACAAAATATTATTTTGCTTAAATAAGTATTCCTCAAGCAAGTACCACAGTAATGAACTATAATATCCAGGATCTCACATGAAGTGTGTGGGGGAGAAGAAGGTAGGTTAACTAATGAAGATGGAAAAAAGGCAAAGCCGAGCCAAATTAGAAAGAGGCATGGGATCTGGGGATGAAAAGCAAATCTCATAGTTTAGTATGAGCAGACAGAAAAAAGGGGAGGGGAAAACCTTGAACCCAAAGATTACTGACTAACCAGGAATAAACTAGAAAATTGGAGAAGCATCTTTCTGTGCGGAAAAGAGGCCTAGCCATCTCAAAACTCCTTAACAAGCCAACAGAGTTTGGACAAAGTTACTGAATGGCAGATGTCTGCAATACTTCTCTCTATGGGAGACCTCAGCCTGCTGCAAACCTTCTGCCTTGCAAAGTTACACAGCTAATGAAAACCATACCGTAACTTTTGACTGTTTTGGTTTTGTAACCGAAGTAAGACCTACAAAACCTGCCCAGTTCCAGTCAAATTAGCATGTTTTATAATGTTGCAACAAAAAGCAGTGTACAATTCAAACTTTCATGTGAAGAATAAGCATTTTAAAAAGGCCTAAGAATTCGCTGAACATCAACAATTAATAAAGATTAAAACTACACACTCCTATGATAAATAGTTGATCATCAGTTAATAATAGATATTCTAGTAGCTTAAAGTAAATCATTGGCCCTGTAAGTTTATATATGTCCTGAAACTGAAGATAGGAAATAGCAATACAGAAGTACTGTTCATTTTTAAAGAGCACTTTTTTTCCCACTGCATAGAAGTTTCAACTGATCCCAGCAAACATATTTCCAGTAAATGAACTAGTTTTCAAAAATCAGAATTATTTGGAAATTAAACAGCTGTATACATGAATACTTAGATACAGAAGACAATGCCAGATTTGCATTTCTCTCAGAAATGTATTTTAACTGAAGTCTGATTGCAATGAAAAGCACTATGCTTTGCAAAATACTTCTAGAAACTGGCTCTAATCCAGCCTCATAGTCTAACAGAACTGGCAGAGGTCTTTCCATCTGTTTATAGACTTTTGCCCATCATGGATGAGACTGAGAAGAAATCTTCAGTGCAAAAAGTAACAAAGTGGCTTCACACATTTATGTAATACATTGGATATCCATAATATTTCAATGGCAAAGGCTTCCTCTTCAATGAATGTGACCATGTGGTGTATTAGGTAGCAACATACAATTCATTTGTTTCTTACAACAAAAACACCCGTTCCTTTTTTTTATAAATGCCTCTGGGGAAAATTAAAATAAGTGCTTGGGACACATGGCTCTCTCTGGAGAAAACAAACTGCCAACCATTCTCACACTCTTCCTGTAAGCATTTTAGCTTTGTTTGAGGAAGCAATAGACTTTACACTGGCTCTGTCCTGTCTCCACTGATGCTTTGGGTTTGTCAGTTTAGGTAAACCAAGGATCATCCTGGACCTCTCCTGACTCCAAATTCTCTTGTGAGATAGTGTGGACCGAACACTCCCTCACAACTCAAGGAAATTAAGTCCCTTTCAGACAAACATGCCAATGATGCAGATTTAACTGTAAGGGAACCCTAACAGCTGTGATCCTTCCCTAACCTGCAAGTTTTTCTTTATGTGCCTGATTCACATCAATCAATAGGAAAGTTTTTGTTGACTTTAAATAGATTCTTTGAGTTGTAGATGAGATTTTATAATATTAGCTTAAAATATTATCAGCTTTCTTTATAATCCTAAGATATTACTGTAATTTTTATCAAGCTTCTGCTTTAGCCATTTATTTCTGTTACAGATTCAACTGCTACCTAACATCAAGGAACTGACAGAAATTGGACCCAAGCAATTACGCCAAGACTCCTTTTCTATCACTTATATTTCCCAGTACCTAAACCTGTGAACACTGATTTTAGTGCCAGGACATAAGGCTTAACAAAGAACTCAGAACAAGTAAGTTCATACCTGCGCAGAGGAGACAAGGAAAACAGTCTGATGGCTGTTCCTTTTGTAGATCAGCCAGAGCACAATCAGCAAGACCCAAGCAATTAGTTTCTTAGGACCTCTTAGTTGACATTTCCCACATTCGATTTTACTGCTGGAAAGCAAAAGCATCACTAAGAAATCCAGATGAAAAATTAAACTTACCCTCAGTAAAACTGAAAATCATGAATTTTTCTCTAGAATAAAAGTTCAATGTATGGTGATTGGCAGGACTCATTGGAGAATGAGTTTATATAATTTCTTACCTTAAAACAAAAACAAGTGTTGAGGGAAAACTGAATAATTACATTTCTTTTAAAAAGACAATGTTACTTAGAATCACACTTAAGCCCTGGTATCTTACAGATGCATTTTATGAGACAGAATTGATTGAAACACAACACCCAGAGCATGATCTGAAGCAAATTATCACCTTAAAAGTTGTAAAGAGACATAATATGGTTATTGCTTTCCCACTATTCTTGAGGTTAGGCTGTTAAAGTAAGCTATTAATATGATTATGAAGAGTTAATAAGAATTAGTATGCAATTGCTTTAAAGAGATATGCACATGGATAGACCTTTATTATTTTCAAATTCATTAATTGGAAGATACACCAACACTGTAGAGCAAGGAAGATTACAACACTGAGGAAATACATCTAGGGCCTGACTGAACACTAGACTCTCTTTCTGTAACCAGGATATGAAAAACTTGATACTGGTTTAGTGTGCAGGAGGGTCATTAATGGTCTGATAGCAAGACAAAAAATTTAAGTATAATTGGTAGTTTTCCTTTCCCCCTTCTCTCCAGTTCTGGTTCCTCCTACCTTAGGAGCCACACTACATCTTCTCTTAAGACTTTTGTATCACTTGTTTAAAACCCAAAGAAATTGTACAGAGAAACATCAGCCCATATAGCTGTTGCCAGTGTGAGGACTTGAGACAATAATAAGCTATTTCCAATCTTAGATTCTGTAAGTAAGAACTTTGAGATGGAAACAACTTTCACCTTTATGTAACCCCCTTGGCAGTACCAAGTTGTGAAGTGGGCAAGCACAATCCCACTGCTGCTTTAACAGTCATAAGGAAACGGATGGTCCTGCTGGAGGGTGGTGAAGTGTTAATTAACAAATTAAGACAGTGCTGTACTGAAGCATGGAGGATAAATTGCTGCACTGAATATGCATTTTCAGTGGTTACTGGGAAATTAAGTGGAAGATGTATAACAGGCAGCTAGACATACTACTGGGGAAATGGGAGTTACCCAATTTATTTTCTATTTTGGTGTGTCTACAGCAGTCTTTCAGCTCTTACAAGGTGATTAAGTACTTTCAGGGATATTGTCTAATTAAAGAGGAAGCTTTATCTGTGAAAAGTTATCTAGTGCCTTAGCTAGATTCCCCCCACGAAACTGTTGAGTTTAAAAGGCTGGGGCTGTGTAGAACAACCAGGATTAGGTATTAAATGCTGCTTAAGGCCATTTACATTCCTGGCTCTGTGTAGAATACGAATTATAAGAATTAGACTAACAATGAAGACTGCTGTCAAAGACAAAAATACTGACCTGTGTTCATTGACTGTGCTGCTATAACAAATACACAGTTACACTGTTGTCCTAGATAGCCTGAGAAATATTTAATTTAAGTTTTATTCTGGCATTTGCAATGATTCAGGTGTCCTTGTTCATGATTGGTAATCTACAGTTTCCAGTCATAGCAATCAAACTGTCGCCACTGTCAATGGTGTTTTACACAAGACTGAAGAATTCTAAAATATAGGGTTTTTTCCTGTTTTTGTATTGGTAAAAAGATTTTTTTTACAAATGGTTCTGTTTGAAGAGAAAATGGAGTTTTTTGAAACATGTAAAATGATGAAATAATGATCACACCTACAAAAGCAATTTTACTTTCAGAACTTCCTTCTACCTCCAGCACCGCTGCTGCCTGTCAGACACTGTTCCATGACCTTCAGCCTGTTGTCTCATGGTAGACTACCCTTCCTTGTGGGAATTAGGAAAATGCTGATAATTAGTTTATGTTTAGCTCTATAGTCTATCCCTGAAATATTTTACTATTTAAATTCCAGAGAAATTTGAAGTGGTGAGCAAGGCAGTGGCAATAGTAACTTGTGCACTTACTTAAAAGCAATGGTTTAAAGAATGCTGTTGCAGTCTTTAAAGAAGTAAATGAACCAGTTAGAAACTAGACTAAAAAGCAGATGAGTCCCATGCTACAGTTTGGAAAGTATAGCTGTTTTCCATTTCTTACTAAACAGGGAAAAGGTCATTGATGTGTGGATAAAAACCCCCAGTTATTTTGACATTGTACCTACACCGAATACTCAATGCCTGGCAATTTTTGACCCATGAAGTTCAAGACAAACCTGTGCACAGTACAGACTAACTCAACTCCCCAGCCCCCACCAAAGAACAAATCAGACCAAAGCTGTTTGAGTAATACCAATATTCAAGAAAAAAACCCATGAATTATTCAAGAAAGGAATGCATTTTTCCCCATGAGTGAAATATACTGTTCTGTGATTCTGTGATACTTAACTCTCAGATATTAAGCAGCACACTTCATAAAAACTTTGGCATATCTTTTCACTTCAAATTGCATTTGGATTTAGTTGGGTGGATTTGTTTATAATTTTAATTTTCTGCTTTTAGATTATTTGTGTCTTCAGAAAATGGCTTGTATTCTGTGCAAATTTAAAATGTAGTTCTGTAGTATTCTGTGAAATATTTGTTCCAGTATTTGGCATCACCTGGAAAGTAGTCCAGTTTCTCATCAAGTTCAGCTATGAAGCAGTAATAAATAGTTTCACAGACTTTCTTCCACTGATTTAAATCAGAGTTGTGACTCAGCAAACATAAAGATGTCTTCCGGACACCAAGTGGAATACAAAGCACAGAGTGCTTCAGAAGCGAGTTGGTCAGCTCTTTCACAAAGAGTATGTTTGTCTGGAAGATTTAATAAAGTCGGAAGTCTGACATTTGAAAATGTTGACAGCTGTTGTCCTTGATTTTGATGAGGATTGCCATGTATTACAAACAGAATTTCTATAAGGATCACTGCAATATGTAAATCACAGATTCAGGAGCAATAAACAATTTCACTTTAAAAAGCGTCGTAAAGTTTTCACACTTTGCATATTTTAAAATAAAACATCAGAGAAGTGTCTTTTCCTCCTTCTGTCTGACCATTACGGGTCTCCACGTGCACAACTGATGGCAAATTATTTCAGATGTACAAAATGAATAAGAGTTAAATAGGGCACATATAATATATGACTCAGCCAGGGAATGCTCAATAACATGCCGTGCATAGGGCTGTAGAGTTAGTATTACTCTTATTATGCCATAACTCTTAATAATAACATATGCAGAATGTTCTAGAAGTATTAAATATTTTACTTTATATTATTTGGAGAAGAACTTTCAGACACTTAAAATGCCTAAAATTTTCTATATGAATGAGTATCAGAAGAATTAGAGAATAGTACTTTTTGCTGAAAGCGATTTCTCTCTCATCTTAGCTCAACACCTATGCTGACCAAAAAATTATTTAATATTTCCCTTTTTTGTTTAAACAAAAATTGATTTTAAAATGGATGCAAAACTATATCCCACACTAAGGTTTTTGCTTAGAAAATGGAGTTTTGTTTTCACAGACACACATCCACGTTCTGTGTCAAAAGCAGCTGCATTAAACCGAGTTATTTCAACTTTGCAGATGTAGCTTTATTGGGAGAGAAAGGGAGACAGAAAGAGAAGAAATGCTTGACTAAAGGATCTTCAGCTTTGAAGGTTCACAAAGCCCCAAAGGTGAAAGCAGCTGGTGTAATTCTGGTCTGACAATGCCTTCCCTATTCTGCCCCCAGGTGCTAAAAGCAATGGTACTGTGTCCATCAGTGCACTCCTGTGTTATTTATGACCCTTGATGAAATTACACAGTTCCCTCCTGTTATTTGCTTAGATGTTCAGGCTGGGTCCCTGAAAGCACTTGGCTTTTCTTCTCTTTGTTTTCACATTAACATTTACAACAAACATCCAGTGAAATTCTCATTTGAAGCACTTCAGCTTCAGTATCTCGTAGGTTTCCAAAGGCTTTGCAGGACTTTTTCTTCCATATATCCATGTCATTAATTTATTTTTTAAACACCTGCATCTATACATACACACATACAAGTGTGGTCAACTTGTAGTAAGAATTTTGTGACTTTAATATTCTCGGGGAAAAAATCCTAGAAACTTCATATGGACATTACTACACAACCTAAATACAAGCATAAATCCTAAACCTCAAGTTAATCCAAGTGTTTCAACTTGAAGTAGCTAAGCATCCTTCAGTTGTAGAGCAAAAAGTTTGCTTGTGCCATGCTTCTGTCACACGCTTATGCAGACACAACATGTCTATGGGCTACTGAAGTTTTCCACTCAGCCTCTATTCACTGCCCTGAAGACCTGGTACCAGAGGTGTGCAAGTCTTCAAGGATACTGCAGTCAAAAAAGTACTGATTTATGTGAACGTTAGATTCCAATAAAGCACGAGCTAAGGCTATGCAATAGTGTTTAAGAGCTATCACAGGGGATGTGCATTTGGCAGTGTATGCAATTATGAAAAATTAGGCTGAACATATGGGTATTTTGCATCCTGATAGTGATGAGTAAAGTTAAACTCCCAACAGAAATTATTTTTTGTTTTAAATTTCTGAAAGTATTTTAAGTTGAAAGCCAATGTTATCCAATATAAACTGTGTCACTTGTTAAGACTCAAAAAAAAAAAACAAAACAGCCTCAAAACACTTAAAGCAGTGAAAGAAAGATCCATGCTAATCTTTTGTTTCTAATGGAAGAAAAATCGCAGAGCACAGCATCACTTCCTAGGCTACCTGCGCAGCTACAGGTAGCTAATAACTGTGTCAGAAAGTGAAACAAATGGGCAGTTGGTGGGGGCTCACTGAGATGCACATGGCACAGCTGGAAATTCCAGCACAGCCTGTTTCAGCCAGTGTCCTACTTCAGCTCCATGACAAGTGACATGGCAGGGTTAAGGAAGGCACTTCCAGCTCTTAAAACTGCATTAGAAGCTAGCGAATTATTTACCAGACACAGGCAAACAACAAGGTTTTCACTACACTATTACAGTATTTGTTGAAGCCTCAGCTGTTAAGGCAGCTGGAAGAGTCAGGAAACAAACCACTTTAAGCTTATCCCAGGTTTTGCCACAAAACTGCTTTTTGTAGCTTGACTCGGATTTAAGGGTACCAAATTCTGTAAATCATTTGCAATTGCAATTTGAAATTATCCTTATGCCTTGTTTCTTTAATATAGAGACTTTATAAAAAAAAAAAAAAATTCCTCTACAATAAGACAACTTTTCTAGTGCTGTTTTTTCAAGTATTTCAAGTATTAAAAAGAAAAATTCAAGTTTTAAAAGAAGGCATTCTGCATATTTGTTTTTCTGGTGTAAATAGTATTGTCTGGTTCTGGCTTATTGTTTTTGTTTGTTTAACTTATTTATACATGTATTACAACTAACAAAAAGTCAGCACTTCCAGTCATCACTACAGCATTAAATCCTTCATTTAGAACACTCCTGAAATTTAATACTCTCTAAGACATACAGTTCCTGCAGCCTAGATGTCTTTTGCATCCTAGAAAGCTACTGTCCTCTTCTCCTACTATCCAAAAACCTAAGAGAACAAAGTGATAGATCTGGGATTAGCAAGCAAAAACTATTGCATTAATTCCAACATGCTAGAAACACAGTTTCCTCCAAGAAGCTTTCTCCATTATATATGTTAATATATATTTTCCTGTATGTAAATATTTTATGAATTTATAAATAAAAGCAGTGATATCTGCAAGATTGTCTGCCAAGGGAAGTGAAAGTGTTAGCACCATATCAAGACAGAGATGAAATGAGGTTACATCTGATACGAGACTACATGTGATCAACACATGTGGATGGGAAGATTGTAATTACTCAAACATTTCCATCAGAAGACAGCACCAGCACTTACTCTTCTTTCTGGAGGTATCCTTGGAAGTTGTGGAGATGATAAATATTCCTTATCCTTTCAGGGTACAGTGGTAAACAAAGCGCTATCTCCTTGTGTTGTCTGCCAGGAGTACAGGCAGACTACCTCAAACCAGAGCCCAGGAAAAGGTGAAATGAAATTAACTTTCTAGTAGTCAATAGAAAAATAAATGCATATGCTGGGATCCAATTACGAAAATTAAAATAGCTGGTTAAGAATGTTCCAAATCAACACACTCAGGTGTGCTCTCCTTCTCTCCCTTGCCTCTGTTTTCACCTACTGCATATTCTTTCAGCCAGGACCCAGTAGTAGTTTATTTCTGGCACTGTGCTCATTACAGTGTCCTTCCTTTGCTTTGCCCATCACAGGAATACCAAGGAATGTCACTGAATATAAACAACTGAGTGCCAGTTCTTCCTGAAGTGACAGTGTTTGTGTTTACATAAGAACATTACAGAAGTGCTTGTATTTAGCAAAAATCCTTTTTAAAGACCCTACACAGAGTATCTTTGAAACAGTAATAAGTAGTAAAAAGCAAGAGTGTTATCTATAAAGCAAAGAAGCCAACAGCATCTTGTTGGGCTGTACCAACAGAAGCACATCCAGGCAATGGAGGGAAATGATCATCCTCTTCTACTTGGCGCTCACTAGACCACATCTGGAATAGTGTCCGTTTTTAGGGCCCAATACAGAAAACATGAATAAAGTGGAGCTTGGGGATGTTATCCAAGTTATCTAGTTACCATCACTGGATACAGCCCAGACCAACCTGGTCTGACTCCCGAGTTGCCCCTCCTGTGAGCAGGAGGCCAGACTAAAGTTCTTTTGAGATCCCTTTCAACCTGAATTAACCTGTATTTAGTAAAAGAGAGACTTCAGTTTCCTTCTGGTTTCCATTTTGCTATAGACTGTAAGAAACTTGGGACACACAAATAGTTCATCAAACACATTGTAGATGGGAAGAAACAACTCCCTGATGGATTCTGACCAAGAAAATATTCATGCCACATACTAAAAAACCCCTCACAAAACCCCCCCACCACAAACCAACAAGGAAACACAATGTGTATGTATGTGGACTGTTCTGATAACAGTCTGGACAAGGACTTTTGGAGCCCTCTAATTTGGGGGATTAACAATTCAAAAGCAAAAGCAAAAGAATAGATTTATGCTAGTGACTTCCTAATCTAGAGTTATTTAACACTGGTTATCACGAGAGTCTTAAAATGAACCACTAAAATAGTAAGAATAAGAAGAGGAAATAAATAAATGTAAAACAGGGTCTCAGAGTTGAGCATCGCACATAATATTGAACTGAACACGAAAATGGCTGGCTAAGGATAGAAAAATCCCTAGGAATTACCTCTATCTATACACGTAAATGTGTATTTCTGTGTATGTTTGTAAGTATATTGACAGGTATACTAAACATCTGGAATCCTGCAACTGCTAATCTGGGCTTGACTCTGTATTTCACTAGGCAAAGCTGAAATCATCAAGAAGAAATTCACAGATCTTTCAACAAGGAGCCAGTGGCAACTAAGATCTCTATCTGCTTTGGAGCTTGTAAAGGTAAGAGACCCCAGGAGCAGTTCTTCGTAGAAACAAGATTATCAGGTTTAAAAATCCAGACAGAACTGGGATTGTCTACCTAGGATAAAGTCTCAGCAATATCAAAGTAATACCTGACCTGCAGACTTCCATCCCAGCCCAGCCTCGGCCCGTCCCCATCCCCATGGCCCTGCTTGGCCATCCCTTCACCGGGCCTGATCCTGAGCCCCACTGGTGGGATGACATCCCAGCCTGGCCTCAGCTTATCCGCATGGAGTGATACCCAGTGCTGGGGCTGTCTCTGGCTGCCTTGCTCCCTGACTGGAACAGTGGGACAGGCTCTGGCTGCCAGTCCCTGCCCCGTCCTGACAAACCCCATGGGAGCTCCTTCAAGGTGCAATGAAAAATTGCCTTCAAGATTAACAGCATGTAACAATGTTTGATTGAAAAGTGGTCCTTTTCTATAAGATCACTTAAATCTTAGCTTGGGAGAACAAGTAAAAGTATACTTCCATTAAATACCTTTGTGACAGTTTACATAACATCGGATACACTTTTTGTCCTTTTCAATCTAGTTAATTACTCTTGTAGATTTTATCTATAGAGAGAAATATTACAGACTTCTCAAATAACACAGCAGAATAAATGATGTATTTTACTAGAGGAAGAGACTTTGACAAATGCCAGTCACATATTAAAAACCACTTCAAAAAGAATTCTGAAAACTCAAGATACAAATGCCATCACAGCCAGATACTTAACATTTTCTTATGTTAAGTCATAGACAAACATTGTTTAGGCAGTTCTACAACCAAATAGACCATAATCCAAAGCACTATATGCATTTGTTTTTAACTAGATATATAGTCAGAAAATGACATGGAAAATTCAAAGTTCTACTTTGCAAGTATTAATTCTATTTTTCTCTTGTAAAAATTTTATCTTTTCTTGCATAAGTTTTTTCTTTTACAAACTAATCCTCAGATCCGAATTCTGTTACAGCCTAACTAGATATTGAAGTTTGCAAGTTAAAGCATAGGAGACAGGTAGACCTGCGTGATGCAGGGGAAGAGGCTGTACAGCAGAGCTCACAGTCTCTTTGCTATCTCACCTGGAGCCCAGCCCAACAGGGCAGTTCTAATGGGACTCTGCAGTGCCTCTTGTCAGGCAAATGCTACTGTAAATCAACTCTGAATACGTATCGACAGGAACAATTTGATTTCCTGTAGAAGATAAAAACAGGAATGTGATTTCTAAGTGTGCAAGAGCAATAAAATAGTCCTATTAGATTTAATATTTGCAAAAAAGTGTAGCTAATTTTTTGCAGGCTTCCTTAAACTTAATTTTGCCTATTTAAAACTGATATTTGAAAAACCCATACCTAGCACAGTGACCTGAAGATTCTGCTCATGGAAAGGGAGAGGCAGTCAGTGCAGAGTGAAGATGTAGAGTTTTGTAACAGAAATAGTGAGATTGGCATGAAAGAAACATGAATGGAAAAGCACCAGGAGAAGCACCGGAGCAAGGTTTAGAAGGATGGCTGGTATTGGTAATGAAGACCATCAGTCCCAAGCCAGTGCTCCCAGGCCAGTGCTCCCAGCAGTGAAGTTGAGGACGGGGTTGTTCACCAAATCCCACGTGCCTGTGCTCTGGTAACACCACTGCACAGACAACTCACCAGCGGAAGACTCTGCATCCTAGCAGCATGAGGTTGCAGCATGCCACACACCACTCCTCTTTGTGGTAGCTCAATAACAACCCAGACTACTGGCATATTTGTCAAGCATATTCTGAAGTAAAACAGCTAATGGGCAGCAGCAGGTTACACAGAATAATTCTTCTAGGACATGAAACAGCAATCACCAACTGATGTCTCATTAATATTTGCCATCCTGATGTGTACGAGAGATCAGACTTCAGCCTTCTAAAAGGTTAGTCTTTACTCACTGAACCTGCAATCCACAATTTTATCCTCTGTTTTATACAGTTCATTACACATAGTGGTATTTCCCCAATGCAAGCATAAAAAAAGATAAAGCACGGAACTCTTAATTTGCATATCCTAACAGGCAACAAATCCATTGTAGACATACATATAGGCAGAACTGACATATCCTTCTACTTCTGGCATCACCAGAGAGAAAACATCATTTTGGATGCAGGCTGCAATTCAAAGAGGACTTCATAAAGAACGGTTACAATTAACTTGCAACTCACTGCTCATGAAATTACTATTATATACATTTGTGTGGGCAACATACAGCATAGCGCAGGATGAAAAATATGAAGCAGTTCTGGCAGGAAAGATGTTAATGAAAAATACAGTGCTTAAAAGTATTTTAACAGAAAACAAAGAAGTCATACATAAACTGTATTTCTGTAGAATAAACTCACCCAAGGACAAGGATTTAACCTGTTTTAGTGTAGCTCAAGGATCAATCTCTTTTAATGTATTATTCTGTCATTACAGATTGGTGGATTGATCACATCTTGAGTTGAGCTTTACTTGCCAGTGAGCACAAAGTAATCTGTCCAATTGGTTTCACTAGCATACTGTCACCAGCCACTAACTAGATCTGATCAATACCCCCTACAATGTAATAGCTTCCGTATTTATCGTGCTCTAGACTTCAGAAGTGACAAATCAGTGTCAGCACTGTTTAGCGGTGGTGGCTGAAGGGGTGCACCAGGCAAAGCATGTGTACCAAAAGGGGCTCACATGTCATACCTTCATAGTGATTTTATTTGCAAGCTCCCTTTATGGTCTTGCTCTGGCACAAAAAAAAAAGCCTCTGTCCCTAGAGGCATGCAAGGAAGATTTGATTTGGCCACTGAAGTTTTGCAGGACCAGCTTTTTCTTATTACTACTAGACTAAAAATGTCTTTTATTATAAGCCCAGTTAATTACAGTATATCACAAACCTATAGTAAGAATCGCATGAAAAAATGCCTTATTAATACAATATATCACCATCATGTATTTCAGAACTGTATTTTCTGTCAAAAAGGATCTAAATGCTAGCTCACAGGCTGCATTTGATGACAATTATGAAAAGGTGATGCTAGTGAAAAGGGAGAGGAGTAGCAGATTGAGAGAGCAAACAGTTATTTAGCTGCCAAGCTTTTTGGCATTCATCCGAGGAATCCCAAACTTCATCTCCTACAAGAATTGGATTCTTATACAAGAACTGTATCTTGACACAGGCTTTGCTTTGCCTATGCTAGTCAGAGGCTTGAGGTGATTGTTATTTTGATTTATAGAATGTGAGAGCAGGAAAGACAGTAGCTTTCCTGAAGCTACTCTGAATCATAACGGAGCTACTGCTCTAACTGAAGCAGTAGTCAGCTTTGTTGAAAAAGAGCTTTGGTGACCTAATTGAAAAACCTTCAATTAAGCGAAATTCCAAAGATGAGTGTTTCACAGTGTTTCACATCTCTGGCTTGAGGAAGATTTTGTCAGGAATGCTTTTTTTTTTTTTCCCCCACTTTTTTTTTTTTCCCCTCCAAGAGTGAGAGAAACAAGATTCTTTCAAAACACCAAAGCTTCACTGCTATGGGAGAGTCTCACATGAAGACTCCTGTGGAAGCGACTACAAAAAGTACAGTAAAGTCTAAGAGGGAGAAAAGGTGATGAAAAAGTAAAAGCTTTCTGACATCCAGGATAAATCCACAGGCTAGTTGTAGCAAGTATTAGTATTAAAATGTAATACTAAGTGCGGTTTTCAAGTAGTGACTGTACAAGGGCCACCAGAGTGGGATATAACATCTTGCAGTTTGGAGGGTACTGGTGAACACTCATTGGGCTCATACACAGAGAAGTGGCACTTGTCTGGTCAGTGAAAATGCTCTACCTAATACCTCCCTATGGAGAGCTATGAGTGCCTTTGGGGATAGCAATAACATAGCTCTGCATGGTCCCATTTGTGTTTAGCCCCAAAGCTAGTTGGGTGTACCTGCAATCCAGGGATTGAATTTCATGAGACTGCTTTGTGAGACCAACAAGATGAGGAAATTTGAAACTATGCTTGGAAAAGACATGAAGAAATCTCAATTAAAAAACAATTCCCAAATCAAACTAACCAGCACACCTATAAAAGACTTAAACAAGCTCCTTTAAAAATATACTTGTACTCTTTTTTTTTAAATAAGATGAATTTAATTTTGATTAACATTTTTTCATGAGATTCCCAATTAGTTTTTTTCTAACGTCTTTTCAAAACCAAATCACTACAGGCCTCACATCACCCTAATATGACAAATAAGATGGATTTTCTTACTAGACACTCAGATTTCATTTGCCCTCAAAAGAGAAGGGTGACACTGATATTTATGCAGCCATAAACACTACAGTGGCTAGTAACATCATTTTCAAGGAAACTGGCTTTAATTTAAAAGAGCTGGCAGCAGTGCCAAGCACGCAGATCAGGATCCACAACACTGGAGTCAATGAACTCTGGCTCTCTTACCACATATAAAAAAAAAAAGAAAAAAGAAGGAGAAATAGCAGAAGTATTCATACAAAACTGCTGATGGAAAAGAATACCCACCAACACACCATTAGCTATTGCATCTTATGTTTTCAAATAAAACATGCTGTGTAGAAGTGATTGCCTTGAAGTTATTAGTACATTTGAATGCAAACTACCAAACCATGAAAAATGAGGCATCCATTTGCTATAAAAATAAATTAGAAAGCAATGCTTTGCTGGCAAAGCCATTTGGGTACCACAGTTCATAGCTATTCATGGTACCATTAACAGATGTTTTTGCTTGTACTGTGAGCAGCCTTATGATATTGTTGTATTCAGGAGTATTCTATATTTAAAGTAAGTGCAAGCAACTTTGCTTTAGAATATAATAAAATCTTGCCTGATGTAGAGATCCTATGGGAAATTATACAATAATGTTACCTACGTAACTAATTTTCTTCTTATGAAATCATGATTCCCACTACACTTTTAGAGCTATTCCAAGTATTGTTTAACATCACAATTTTCATGTTAATATCTCAATAAATCACAGAAATACAATACTTCATATGAAAAGTGAGTCATACCTATGGGAACATAAGTTTTCCTTTTTAAATTAAAAGGGGAATAAAACTGATGCTGAATGTACTGTATGTTGTTCAAGGGTGGCAGAATTACCCAAGTGCTCCTAACAAAGCAAGGCTATGTTACTGCATGCACACACACGCCCTAGATATTGTGTAATGCTGCTTAAATATCTAACTCTGTGTCAGCAGAACTGGAGAATTGGTTTAAAATACACCTGTGGAAAAACAACTGTTCCTTCAGAGGTTACTCAGAACTAAAAGCAAGCGCCTAACCAGAGTGAGCCTCCCACCATTAAAGGACTTGTTATAATGACATTAGTTATTTTTAATACAGATTATTTTGAATGTGCACTAGAACAACCAAAGGCATGCCATAACTCTGATGCTTATTAAAAATACTAAAATAATTTTGAAAAGTCATGTAAGTGGTAAATTCCCTTCTCCTCCCCTTCAGAAAATAATAGATTTTCAGAAAGCCCAATACAGAAAAGCAAAGCACAAAAATTGGTGCTTTTGCCATTCCATTTCCTCCCCTGCTCCCCATTTGTAGCAATGAGCTTTCTTATATGCTACTGTGCTTTTGTGCTTTCTCCAAAACAGAAGCCTGGCAATGCAAACATGCTGTACACAGACCTGACAGCTAGGTAGTCCAGTCAACACAAGCTGACTTACACTAGTTAAGAACTAGACTAATACAGAACAGATAAGGCCCTGCAGCTAAGTATTCTGGAGTTTATTCTGCATACACTCTATATTAACCAGATTCTATAATACAGAAAATGAGTTTGACATGGCACTACTAAAAAAAGTGAAGGTTTCTTATTTTGGCAGCTTCAATAAATCAATGCTTTCCAATCTGCCTTTAAAAAGAGACCAGTGTTGAAGTCAGTGTGTCCCAAGCAGCTTGCCTGTTCCAGGCTGCAAGCACAGATTTAATGTCTTGTGTGTTAACCATCACAGTGCTACACCAGTGAATTACTCCTATAGCTATGCTCACCCCATCTCTGTTTGTATCTGTGTACAACTTTTTTAGTGTTAAAAGGAAGTCTTATGTGGGCGATTAATTGTCACCACATTCAGACTCTCATTTTAACTCTCACTCACTGCATGCAAATTCACAGTTACAGCATTATTTCTCCCCTTTCCTTACAGTTCCTCATCAATGTACTGTCCATCAGTGCTGTCTTCCAGCCCGAATCCAGTCGAGATAGGCTTCAACTGAGTATGTAAAGGAAAGATGTAAAGCAAACATGTTTAAAAGTTGTGGAAGATGATATCCATGCAATTTATTTAGCCTTTATTTTAGTTTTGTTCAAAATAGTTTCCTGCCTTGCCTACTCTGCTGATCACTTCTGTGCTAAATTACACAAACCTCCCACAGCTACCTTGTTAAATGCTTTCAGCAGGACACCATTTTGCCCTTTCTGGTCTTGAAAAAAAGCAGCCAAACACCAATTAACATGTTCCTGGTTTATGTCTGAGGGAGAGAAAAATAATTTGAGAGTTTTGCCATTTGTATTCTATTCTTTTTTTGTATGCTTTTCAATACACTTTTTCTAAACATTTGACAAAAATAATAAAGGAAGAAACCCAAAAAAAATCTTTCCAAAGCAAAGACTTTTGATGAAACTCTTTATTCGTGGATTCTTGATTACCCACAAACAAAACCGTTCCTTTTTAAAGTAACAACCAGAAGCCATAAGTAATAGCTGTTATCTATTTCCACAGTAAGAAAAAATGCTCAAATTAGTATGATAATTATGGCTAAACATTAGAGCTGGATAACTAATGATATGGACAGGGAGAAAGAGCCTGTTTTAGCAGATGCATTGTGCCTGTGGATTTTGTTTCTTGCCATTTTCCTAAACCAGTCCTGTTTGTTTCTCAGTAATGATCTTCTTCAAACTACTGCATGACTTTGAAAGGGTATTATATTTTATTATTAATCTCTCATTAAAGTGAGACAGTGAACAAGAATTATCAGCTGAAAATGGATGACAAATAAATTCACCCCAAATTACGAACAAGGAAGAACAAATTCTACCTAAGATGCTGGAAATATATTACTCTAAAACAACTCGTAAAAATTGTACTTTACAAAATTCAGAAAAGGAAATATGTTACGTTTGTCAAACAGAGATCATATGAAAATAGACATTATTTGTCTGAAGATGGCCAGCAAGAGTCTCTGGCAGTAGACAGAAATGGACACTGGGAAAGAGGTGAAGCTTGGAGCAAACACACAATGATACTTCCCCCAGGTCCATTTCTTGACATGTTGTAGCTTTTTGAAGATTGTGTTTTATAACCTTTGGTGGATTCTTCCTTTTGACTTCCAGCAGTTTCTTTTTGATTACATGTGTGTTTATCATCAAAAATCTTAACAGAACTTCCCAGCTCAGTTCTAAGTTGTGTGAAGATGGATCTCCTTTGGCTTGTTTTGAACTTGTCCTTAATGCCTTCATTCAGGAAGTGTTTTGGAAGAGATGGACAATGACTGTTTTCTCTTCCGCCTACAACTGTACCATCTCTCAGTTACTTTTCCTGGCTGAAGAAGTCTTAGGTTGTGTACTTGCTTCTTGTAGAGAAGCTGCTTCATACTTTTTATCATCTTTGCTGACTCTCTCTGAAGTGTTTTGAGTTTTTAATATGTCTTCTTTCTGAGACAGAGAGAGACCAATGCTGCACATCACAACAACAGGTCCAAGCACATACTCAGCTTGCACAGTATCAGAAGGAAGTTCTGTATTTTGTTCATTATTTCACTCCTGATAATTCTTAACATTCGATTTGCTTTTTTGACTAACGAATGCCAAGCTGACATTCATCACACTGTCTCATTCCCAACTGGTAATTGTTCAACTGTTCAAGAGGATTGCCACTGACAGCTGCCCTACACAACAGACCATTTACTCCTCTCCACTGCTTTCCTGTTGGGAGCGGAAAGGATGTGGTTGCTGTAAGTGAGAGGAGGAGAAGCAGAGACAGGACATTGCCCTGGCTGACAAAGGGCATATACCATATTCCTGGTATATGGTACATATATATACCATATACCATATTACTAAGCCCCAGCAAGGCAAGGTCATGTCCTGGGCCTCTCCTGCCCCCCTCTATGCCATCAGCCATAGAGCTGTGACAAGGGTATCTACAGTGTAGGTCAAGAGTCCACCTGAGACAAGTAGGAAGAAAACCAGGTCTGAAGGTGAAAGGGCTAGGCACAAGGGTACAGCTCTGGGTGCCCAGGGCTGAGCCTTCATGGAGCTCGGAGCCCACGGCAGAGGCTGTGTGGATGGGAGCCCCATCCACACAAAGAGGCTTCTTAGTGCATGTTAATGCAGCTGGGACCCTGACAAGCCAAGGCAGTTATTCTTCTACACAGGGAGCTCTTATTCCATGGCTGTCTAAATTCTGAATGGCATTTTGTCAAGGAATTTTGCCCAAATGCTTTCTGTTTACCCAAGCAGAATGTATCAACTGTCATAGGCTCAGCAGATCCCTGAAAGAACCCTGAAAGGTCTGTGAAGCATAATTTCTCTTTCTATAAACCATTCTAAGAACTCTTCTCCACACATATTTACCCATATGAATACTAATTAAATTACTGCATATTATATTTGATGATACACTAATTATGGTGTCAGGCTAATGCGTGTTGATACATACCAACGATGGTGTCAGGCTTACTGGTTTCTTTTTTGATGCTATGAAAGAGCTTGATGTCATTCACACCAGCTGAAGGATTTTTTGAAATTAGAAATGCCTTTTTTTTTTTTTTTTTAATGGTAAACCAACTTCTTACCTAACTGTAGCAGCAATTCCTGTGAAAACAGCAGATTTAGGTTGATCACTGAGGTGCAGCCACAGTGGAGTCAGAGAACTGGGGAACTGCAAGGCCTCCAGCAACCTGCTAGCATACTGCAGTGACAGACCTAAGCTGTTTTCCTCTTCTGTCTCCCAGTATGCCTTGATCTGTGTATTTCAGCAGAATAAGTATTCAGCAGGATAAGTATTTATGAAGCATTTCCTATGAAACCGCTTTCTGCAAATTTCCTGGAGGTTACAAATATTACATGACAGAACTATGTAAACAGCTCAGATCTCTTGACTGAAAGTGTAACAGCTTGACAATATGATCAACTTTCATCTGTACTTTACTTTGCTTTTCCTTCATTGTATTTCTTCACTGAATTAACTGGAAGAAGAGCTGACCAGTTAATAATAAACTTTTACAAAGTCAATCAAACCAAATGAACAACAATATAAAACTGCAAATAATTAAACAAAACTCCTAATTTAGAGGATCTCTAATACTATCATACAACAGATTTCACTTCCTCCATTTTACTGAGTCACTACAAGAGTGTTTGCAGCTTTTTACTTGGAATCAGGCTGCTTTGATTCAGCCATGTATATTGGTTCTTCTTTAGTAAAAGAAAGCAACACATTACTGATAATGTTGGTTACAGAAGTGTCACAAAACAAAATCAGTAGTGCTTGCTGCACCAGAAACCTTAACACACAAATAAATTTGCTTTTTAAAGCTCCCTAAACATCAGAAAATGTGTATTTATGCATACATCTGAGGTTAGTAAACTTACAGTATTAACAGTGGTAAATCTTAGAGAACTCAAATCTATAGATACTAACATAGATCACATATTATTTAAATATTTACAAATATTTTAAGAGAAAAGATGTAACTTCATTGAAAAAACTGAAGTAGAGATACATTATTTCTGCTTTATTCTGGCTCCAGGTTTTCTTTTAATTTCCTATGGAAATTGTCTGAAACCGTATGACCATGCATCTGTATAATCAAACTAATCAGAACTGATCCTCCTCATAAAAATCTTTCCCTAATGAAGTAGTCCAAGTAGCAACTATCATTTGGGGAAAAAGAAATGAAAAATAAAAAATGCCTGCATCAGAACCTAGGTGATTTTTTGCACTAGTTTTCATCTTTTTGTGTTTTTCAAGATGGCCATAAACCAGTGATATAATAGGAAGATCAAACTAAGCAGGGAACCTCACTTGGTGACAGTATAAAAGAAGCAGAAACAGTAGAGCACTTGAGCAGATTCTGTTTACCTTTATTTACACTTGACCACAAAATTGTTCAGGATTAGAAATGCAAGAAGTACACACACACAAAAAAGGAAGATATACTTGAAATAGAATGAGAACCTTTTCACTTGAGCCAAGCAAATACCACGATTACTATTAAAACAAATGTCAAACCTTAAGTTGCTATTTTCCACTCCAGATTTATGACCTCGAATCCCAGTTTCTCCTCACTTCTCTTGCCACTGGCTTTTTTCTTCTTATTATTTCTGTTTTCTTTATGTCATTTTACCTACACTTTGGTATGTCCACCACTTCTTTATCCCCCAAAATTTCATCTTACATTCACCAGTTCTTTCCTCTACCTACATGCAGGGCCTCCCTCCAGCCATCCTGAGACATGCCTGCCGGTTTGTCTATTTAGACTAATTATTTCACCCTTATGTCTTTTCACCCCTCCAACAGCTGCATTCTCTAGCAGCTATGTCTTTCAACATATAGATACTGTTTGCATAAAAGTCCTTTGTTGATCCTCTGAATTGAACAACAGGATATTTTCTTGATCTGCACATTCGAATCCCAGATGACAAACTCAGCTAGTTACCTGTTTCTTTCATGAGCAAGTTTGGGATTACCTGCTCTTACAAAGTGTAGGTCACTTGTGAAACAGATCACTACTCCAGGACCCCAAAAAAAGGCAAACAAACATTCATTTGCCTTTTGCCTAATTTAACCTAGCCTGGTCCCATGCGAAACCTGTTTCTTTGGAATGGAGCTTGCATAATTCCTGTTAGTCAACTCTTGCTCAATGTGTCTCCTGATCCTGCCTAAAAATGGAAAAGTAAAGCTAAACTGTGCCTCAATACTTTTCTGAAGTATTGGATGAGAAACAGTACCCTGGTTGCCCTGCATGAACCAACAGGTTCTAATTGCCATGACGAGCTATACCATCCCTCTCTGTAATTTTCCTCTGAGACCTCCTCCCCGTGCTCCAGGAATGCAGCTGCCTGTGTTTGAGGTCTGCTCTGATGTGGTACAGTTCTACAATCTTCGACCAGACTCTGTGGAAAAAGTTACATTTGTTTTCCCATTCACTGACTCAAGAATTGAGTTTAAGATTGGGCTGGGCTATGTTCTACCTATGCCTGTGCCCAGCCTGGTACTTGGCTGATCTTGATCTTGTCCTGCTGACTTGATCTCTTGGTTTGGTCTTAGATGTGGTTTATCAGTATGAGCTAGTCTGGCAATCACTAGACTGTGGTTGACCCTGGTTGCTGTCACTGAACCTCCCCTGCCTGCCTAGCTCTAGTGCTGGGGATTGCACCCCTTGAAGGACTGGATCCCTCAGCTTCCCCTCCACTGCTTTTTGCCACTTGCTGTTCCTTGAGACTGATCGAGTGGCCAAGGAACCCCCCTAGGGTTCTCTTGGGGGGCATATTGTAGAATTGCACTTCATTGCCAGAAAGGAAAGCACTCAAGAACAATAAATAGCTTTTATACACCTGCTATTTGTATGAATCACTAGAAAACTAGAACATGGGTGTAATTCTGTAGGGCTTAAAAAAAACCCCAAAACAAACAACAATAAACAAAGCAAAAGGAGACACTGTAGGGAGCAATTTCAGAAAATGAGGATAAAAGAAGTATTTCTATGAGATGGTCTTCATATCAGTTAGCTATGTTTTCTTTTCACCCAGCAGATGGCATTAATGATGTGCATTCTACCTGCATCTGTCTTTGATGACCATGGGGATGTGTAAGCTGTTCCGCACACTAACTTTCTGCTGCTTTATATTAGAACAAATTCACATATGTGCCAAACAGAAAGCACTCGCTTGTCTACCAGCTTCTTTCAAGGTGAAATCTAAGCTGAATAGGAGAGACATATTCTTTGAAAACCTAGCTCTTTTTCTGGAACACGCTACCGTTCTGCAGAGAGAAGGAGACAGTGAGAAAGGGAAAAGAAAGGAAGAAGATGGAAGACAAAGAGAAAGGAAAGCAGAAATAGCCTTTCCATATATGTATCTGACATCTCAATTGATGCAAAACTTTCTCCAGCTTCCAGATGAACATCTAGATGAATGTTAGGGAGTATAACTTTTCCCTAACTACAAACTTAAGAACTATAGCACATCATGCTGATAAGTATCTATGCAACATAGAATTCAGGAGTAATAATTTCTTTGCAACATACTAATCTGGATCTAATAAAAGACAGTAGTGTGGTTCCATTCCACAATTCAAAGCCAGCCATAACCCCCCAATTTATTTTTAAATTGCCATTTTTGTAAACATAATTATCAGCCTTCATTTCAGCTGCTATCTTGGTTGAACATGCTAAGTTCGCAATCACTCATTTGTGCACTGTAACATTCTGGCATTTATTGCTACAAATTTGCTCTTGGCTGATGACGTAAGAAACTGATTCCTCTATAATCAACATAAAAGATAAACCAAAAAATGTTCATGTAGTATGTTATGTGGGCTGTAGGGGAGGAAAATCTAATATCATGATCATTTACATTGCTATTCAAGTGTTAGTTGAACTTTTAAATAAACTTTTCAAGATAGGTCAGAACATTTTTCTCCTATATTTTTAGTGTTCTAGAATCATAGAATCATAGAATAGTTATGGTTGGAAAGGACATTAAGATCATGTAGTTCTAACCGCCTACCATGGCCAGGGATGCCTCACCCTAGACCATGTCACTCAAGGCTCTGTCCAACCTGGCCTCGAACACTGTCAGGGATGGAGCATTTACCACTTCTTTTGGCAACCTGTTCCAGTGCCTCACCACCCTCACAGTAAAGAACTTCTTCCTTAGATCTAACCTGAACTTCCACTGTTTCGGTTTGAACCCATTACCGCTTGTCATATCACTACAATTATAAGTGTATGATCTGGAATCTTAGCATTCTATATTTAATAGCTTAGAATTCCTTTAAATCACAATACTTATGATGACACAAAAAAGGATCATCTAAATTCTACTTATTACTATAGGCATAGAGGAGTCCGGTTATGCTTGCAGCAATCTTACTAGCCCCTAACATTTCAAATTCTTTCAAGACATCTAAATAAGGGCTTCTGTTTTCTTTTCATTAAAAACAATGGAGATGGAACATTGTTGCAAATAATCTGTGCCTAAACATAACTCTATTGCTGCTGTATCCAGGCCTTTCTGCTGCTTAAAATCTAACAATAGCAGATGATTAAACATTTATTATATCACTGAAATCACAACACTACATTCCAAGCTCTATTGGTATTTCCCTGCTAAATCCCAGTTTTCAGGGGTTTTATTACTCCATATCTTATATCTCACTGGATTATGACTGAAACATACTTTAGTTCAATTTTTATTGATAGCACTTCCTTATTAGCAGGTCACCAGTTTCTACTACTCAGTTAGTGAATAAAGAAGATACAGTCAGGGAACTCAAAAGAGAAAACATTTTAAAAACAAAATCTAACTGAAGTAGCATAGAAAATTATTCAGAGTATCCTTAAAAAGGCCTGATGTCCTTTTTTTCTTTTTTTTTAGTGGAGGAAAGATGTGAAATGAAGTGTGATTGCAAGTTCCTGTGCTGGTGGAATATCTCTAGAGCCTCTGGTAGAAGGTTCACAACTGCCACTTCCTGGCAGAAATTCACAACTGGGATCACTTTCTCCTGGGAAAAGCAAGCATAATTTCTCAGGAGATGTGATGCACTAAGACTACATATGACATTTGTGATTCTTGTAACAAGCTAGGATTAATCTAAGCTGAAGCAATTTACAGATAAAAAAATGTGCATTTGTTTTAAACATACTTATTTACTTCTCCATAAAACATGACAACGAATGTTGGAGCCAAATAAATGCAACTGATCAGACTCACACCTATAAAATACAAAGTCTGCCATGTGAATAGAGCTTTAATACTACAAAAGTGACTTTTTATTTTTAGCCTTGTAAATACTCATGCACATTGCCAATAATGAGGGAGCACACCATTCAAGACCTGCTTAAAGTCCCAAATGAGAAAGGGTTTGAACACAGCCTAAAGCACAGCAAGGGGTGGACTGTATTATCCAAGGGAGCAATAAGATCTGGTTTAGAATGCTATTCCAGGACATGCTTAGTCCGGACATTAGTAGGCTTTGGTTAGGTGAAAGGTGTGGTTTGTTGTGGAAGAGAAGGAGAAATGGTAAAACTACAACAGTGCCAAGGCCTCTACGTAGTACTTGCATTTTTTTTAGGGTTCTTATTACTTTTGAATTAAAATACCAATAGTATTAGACTATGTTTGGCTTTTCTTAATCTGCAAAGAGCTATGAATTTTCAGCACTCTTCAGAAGGCAGCAAATAGGTGCAGTGACTGATGCTGCTTAGACTATTACAATTCATTCTTTATAGCAAAATGGGTTAAGAAATAATCAATGTGTTTTAGACACTTTCTTCTGTTTGCGGTCTGCTGCTGCTACAGCAGTGTTTCAGTTCCTGTATCAGCAGTAAAGATTAAAGCATTCTCCTGAAGATGCTCAAAATAGAAGAAATCAGAACAAAAATATACATCTCAGACAGGAAAATACACTTACAGTGCAGAATTTCATTGCACTAAGGCATATATTTCTCCTTACAAACTGATTAGGAAAAGGATAGAGAGAAAGCATCATTGTTCATGAAGTTTATCAGAATTACTACAACACAACTTGTGAAAAAATACAAAATATAGCTTAACGCCCATAGATAGATAACGCACAACATCCCATGATTGCGTTAGCTAGAAATGTATAGGGGATTGTCCTAAAAAATAAAATTTCAGAACAAACTACATTTTATTTACCAATTTTAAGTTAATTGCAACACAGAAGACATCTTGAAAGCTCTGTATACATGCCAATAGATTCTGCTCTTGAATGCTGCTGTAAACATGAGGAAGAAAATGTCTCTTTCCCTCAGTAAGACTCACAGATTTCTAAATACAGTGCTGAGGCAGAAAAAGTGGGAGGAGTCCATAAAAATTTTAAGCTCTGCACGCAGTACAACAAACGAACAGAATTTATGCAGAATAGCCATAGAGTTACTTTGTTGCAGTGTTCTACACTCTCACGAAGTTGTTTTTTCTCATTTGAATTCATAAATGAATCGTGTATTTACATAAGCAAGCACAAACCCATCATTTTTCCCAAAATCAAACTAAACCCAGCTGCAAATTTTGACCCCACACTGCCATACGCTAGTATGCCATCCATCTTACATCTAAATACCTAATATCTCTCTGTGAGCACTATTCTGCAGCCTTAAGTTTTTTCAAACTGATCTTAATACAAGTATTTTCCTCAACAGCTACGCAAATTGTTTTGTACCATGCTATGCTGACTAGTTACGAGTCTTCACAGACGCTAGCTTTTTCTGTGTATCTTTTTTATCACAAAATGGAAACACATGGCTCAGTTTCAAGTGGCTAATTGGCAATATCTTAAAGTGCTGTTAAGAGGTTCAATTGTATGTATAACATCTGATAATATGATTGAATTTTATTTAAGACTAGAAAGTACTTCAGAAGTCAACAGATGGCAGCAGATATACTTTAGAGAAAAAAACAGTAATTTACTTCTATTTCTTTTACAAGGTTGTCTTGCTGCTTATTGAAGTAGAGTTTGAATGTAGCGGCTGGAATGCAATGAAGAAAACTTCACCAGTAGAAAAAGACTAATAGTAGACGGTTTTGCTTTGTTCATCAAGATAGTTTCAGTTAATTACAACGTGTTTTATGCAAGACATACATCTATCATAATCCAATTGCTGTATATAGGCACAAAACTACATACCATATGCTGCAAAAGAAATTGAATTAGTGAATGGGAAAGGTTTCTCCTACATCTTTCATACAATTGAATTATATACTGCAGCAGACGAGGTTACTACTGTTGCAGGATTATACATTGGAGTATAAACAAAGTAATTTTGATGATTTAGATCTTAATTACTCTCAAGAGGATTTTAGTATCTATAAACAATAATAAATCTTAATCAATTCTTTTAATTGGGATAACCACTACCTTGGATAACCAGAGGTCTGAGAGATTTTGTTGTAGCAGAAGGGATGAGTTTTACCAGGCAGCTGATGACAGAACTGAGATCACCAGGTAGGTGGCTCTTCCTCACACGAGCTTCTTGGCAAGCCATGCCCGAAGTCATTTCCAAGAAACTGACCAAGACAAAAAAAAGCACAGTCCTCAACAGAAAGATGCTCCTTCTTCTCCTACTTCTTTCCAAAGTATCTGTATAGTCTCCCTTACCTTGAGTGTTTCAATGCAAGGTGTCTTACTGTTATTATAACAAGAAGGGACCTTGAGATGATAACTTGCCACCACATAGGCCTTCAGGAGTAAATATGACTGCTCAGTACATTGCTTATGTTGCTCAACTGCCACACCAAAATCAGACAAATTGACAGCTAGATTACTCACCACAGACATCTCCCACTTATTTTGAAGAAGGTAAAAGCAGCACACTACTATCTTCCATAATGTCCCAGAGGAGATACTCTTCCAGGTCAAATACATAGCAGAAGAGAAGTCCTGGCAGCTGAAGAGGAAAAAGTAAACCCCAAACATGAAGATTAGGGCACAGGAGGCTGCTATGCTGTTGTGTGGCATTATCTGGCCTTTCTCTTTGTCCAGTGCTCTCTCTGGATGCTCATGAGTTACTTGTCCAAATTAGGGGTGGGTGGGAGGAAGACAGGGTTTTCAGTTCCCAAATTCTGGTCCAGAGATGCAAAGACCTGCCTTTTTCCCAACTTCAGTTGGGATTTTTAAATAGGTGCAATATAGCTGAAATAGGAAATCTTATCTTGCATTTTTAGCTTGACAATTTACACAGCCCATCACAAACAACTGCTATTATGAGAGATAGAGGCCAGTGATGCAATATGTGCATCGTGGGATTTAAATAATGAAGATACTCTACAACACTTTATATAAAAGCCAAATCACTAGTTTGTAGGGTCTTAGACATTTTTCTTTTAAGACATGGAAATAGAAAAATTGAAGTATAAGTGAGTTTCTAGTTCTACTGCAGAATATCAAACTCTTTTGATGAATCTGGCATCCCAGCTGTATTGCCTTTGCATCTTTTGGAAGCATCTTTTCTGGAAATATAAGCAAATATTGCTTTATAAAACTTCAATCACATTTTGCTAATCTAAATATAGATATTTTTAGAAGTTTTAGAGAGTAATTTAAATTTTAAATGGAAAGGAAGGATCTTTTCTTGTATTATAATGAAAGGACATTATTACTGATAAAAATAAAAAATATTTATGTTCTTACAGTTATTTCAGACATCTTATCTGTGATTTTTTTCATAACCACTCTAAAACCACAAGCCATTTTAGCTTGTAACATTAATGCTTTAATATAGTTGTGGAAAGAGAACAAATCACAGTTTGCGAGATGTGTTGCTCCAATCCTCGTTTATTAATCTTAACAGAAAACTCCTTTATAAAAAAAAAATGTATTTCATTATAAGGAAAGAAAAAAATCAGTATGTTCTTTGAAATGCTCCTTGAATTCAAGGTGTGCTGTGAGCAAATTATTACATATAGCCCCAGCTCATGCATATATTTCCAAATTGCCATCTGGTGTGCATATATTATGCATTTGTATAATAACATGCATAGCTATTATTGTTTTAAAATATAAGTTATGAAAGCTAAATAAAATATATCATAGCTGACAACTCATTTTTCCCAACAGCTTTTGAACATACATGTTTATATTGCCTTAATGTCAGTTTCTCAATAGTTTCATCTATTTCATTCCTCTTTCAGAGGTTCAATTGAACATTCACCTGATACTGGGACCTGCCACCCTTCTGTTACCCTTATGATAAAGGTAATATGTACCAAAAAGGCAAAAAATATAACCAAATGACTCTCCTCAATTAGATAAACTCATATCAACTCACTGAACATTGCCTTGATACAAGCTACAACACCCTTTAAATATAGGTGGGGATTTTTTCTTCTAAGATTTTGGTAAAGGGGCAACAAAATTTATGGTGCAAAATGAACTGAATTCCTACTCAGAGAGGATCTAAAATAGAAGGAATTCAAGCTGCTTCAACAGTGCATGTTCACCATCCTCCATTGCACACACATAGAGGACATAAGTCCATGAAGTGCTTTTAACTTTTTTTGAAGCAAATCTTCAATACTATAGATACAAGCCTTAGTAGGTGCATAGAGAGATTACTGATAATATCCAAAACCAAACTACATATCCCTTTTTATCTTCATTCTAGTATTCTTAAAAAAAAAAAAAAAAGAGTACTATTTAGGGTATGAGCACTATGTGCCATTGAGAATGTGCATGTAAGTGCATATGCAGAAGAGACAGTAAAATGCCATAGCTGAAACTAGTTATCTGAGGAATCATGAAGGCACTTAGCTGTAGTTGTTCAAACACATGTTTTGCTGCATACCATTATGTAAAATAATACTATCACTTTCATTTTAAAATTACAAAAATTAGAAAGAGATTGTAATTAAGGCAATGTTTTGACCTCCCAGTTTCCCATGATCCAAACAAACCAATGCCTAGATTCCTGCTTGTATTAGAGCAGATTCATTCGTGTGTCAGCAGAAAGAAACCCAAGGCTGAATTCAGTATCTCAGCTCTTCCTCTGTGGTATTTTTAAGCTAATAAAACTTGTGTTTGTACTAGAAGATCCCAGGCTCTGTACAGGCCTGACAGGGCAGGATCTCAAGAACTTGCCTGGTCTTGCTGTGGCCTGAGCTATGCTGTCACTCAACTGCAAGGCCATTCATTGCTCACTGACTATATGTTTGTACTTTGCTCTGGGAAGACCTGATGTGCCCCCAGCTGCAGCTCTGGGGGCCATGGGGTCAGGGGAGGCTTTCCTGAGCTTTACAGGGCATGAGTGAGGAGGGAGCAAAGAGTGATATCAGACTACATAAAAATGCAAGTGGAACTTGTGCCTTGGGGAAGAAGTTGGTTAGTGTTTGTACTGTGTGCTCCTAATGAAGACTAGGATGTTGATAACCTGCTGTGAATTTTTGCTCCCTGCCTGAGGACGACTGGTGCTCTTGACCATAGATGCTAGAAAGCTGCTGGAAGGGTGAGTGTAACAGCAGAGAAAAGGGGTAGTCAGTAGTAATTTTTCTTCTGTGGTAATTTTAAGGGTGTTAGTAACGAGGCTTTTTGATATTAATTTGGATTGTGAGTGTTAATATTATTATAATTGAATTAGGAAAATTTTGCTGTTAGATTTTGATTAGATTGTGAAGATTTTAATTGGCCTAATGATAAATTCTTGGCTCTCTATATGCTTTGTGCCCTTTTGGCAGCAAGACTTTGAGTGTAATGCTTCCGTATGATGGACAATATAAAAAGGAAATCTCAATTCAGATAGAGCTGAATTGAAAATAGTTCATATTTACTCTTCTCCTTTCATACTCCTTATTTATTTTTCCAGTAATGAAATATGTGGAGATTGACTGTTTCGGTAGGAAAATATTGTCAGATCAGCATGAGTTGTAAGTTAAGTCACAAGAAAACAACAAATGTTCTTCTACCTTTACTCCCTCCCAAAGGAGTCAAAGCTAAGTTCCATATTTATTTAGATTTAGGTCTGCAATAATGAATATGATCCATATGGTGAAGTATGGCAGTATGATGGCAATGCCGTGGCAACCACTAAAATTACTGAAGTATGAAGTTATCCAAAGTAGCTGGGTCAGTTGCTTTTGAACTTTCAAGTAGGACCTTAAAGTGGGAATTGCTTGCACTCATTTAGACAAGAAGTAAAATCTGATTATTACTGGTCACAAATGCTGGTTCACTTATCCTGAAGGAAATGATCTCCTGTTGGCAATTAAGAGGCAATTAGAAGTTTTCTGACTAGAATAAACACATCCAGCCAGTAATTTTCCATTCTCAACCTTAGGGCAAATGCACTATTGCCAGTTGCAGATGTTTAATGCTGTCCAACCCCCAAACAGTCTGAGCTCACAATTTCAGAAATGCTTTTTTAAGCATGTTAACTGAGGGAATGTGAAGTTTTACATAATATGTTAATTTGCTAAACAGTAGCTTATATTTTCTGTAAATTCTGGTGTGATATCCTACAGCAGATTCAGACGTTGAGATTAGTACTCAAGTATGCGTGTGGATGAAGCACTACACTCCAGCTGTAGTAGACAAATGCTTATATGAATAATTAGTATTTCTATTTGTTGGCATGGAAACATGCAACCTATTCCTGCAGGCAGAAATAAAATGATCAATAAATGGCAGACACATCAGTGTCTTCATCTGTGTGAACCTCCACTCTCCCAGAAGAGGAAATTTTCTATTTTCATTACACTATTAATATAGAGGTCATTATTCTTCTAATACATTGCCAACTGTCATTAAAGTAAGAGGACATGGCTGAAAATCTCACCTATGATTTCTATTTTCTTCTGCTTTTATTTGAGCAACTCACTTGTTGAGTGAGCTGCTTCATCAAGGTACAGAGCATGTACCAAAGCATGTATCAAAGAATAAACAGTTTATGAGCTACTCAATCAAAGTACTGCCTTAAAAATGATTTTGTTAGAGATGCAATCTGAAAAAATACGTTCCACACATAAGAATATTTCCAAGAAATGTATTATCATTAATATTAAAGTACACAGATTAATAATAATAAAGAAAACATATGATCTTCATGAGACATTGCTCCAGAAATACACAAACCAGTGAAAATATGAGTTTTCCTAACGTTTGTGATAAACTTCTAATCAGTGCACAGGTGAAGATTTAGTTTCATAGACTCTGGCATGCTACTTGTACTACTTCCAACTGTCTATCTGTACAGAACAACTGCATCCAAAGGCAATCTGTAACTTTCCACCTCAAAAATGGACACCTTACCTTAACTTGTATTAAGGCAGTTTGTTTCATATTTCCAAATATTTAGAATGTAGACTAACTTTCTATTATAATAGCATCCTGAAATAGTCCAATAAAAAATAGGAAGACGTGGCAGCAACCTGATTTGGGAGAGAAATGTCATTAATCCATTTAACAGCTAAAGTTACTGAGACAGAGAAGCAGAGGTCATGAACTGTACCGAATGGCAGAGCAAAGACATCAAAGTAGTCATATGATCCAAATAACAAAAATCAAAAGCTGTATTACTGTGTTCAACATGTAAAATACAGCCACTGGGCTTTTGATTTTATAAGTTTACTTAGAAGTTCTCCTCATGCAGTAGATGGACAGTTGTGTATCTGGGGGATCATTCCTAAGGACATTTCCCCTAGAAATCTGAGAGGGCTACTGAAGTGGTGCGCAATTTTACTGTTTACTGCTCCCACTTTTTGCACTAAAGACCGTCAACAGAATGCCTAAGTGACCAAGTGACATAGTGCAAGTACCCATGAACTAGTTTAAAACATGAACTAGTTGAAAAATGCAGCGCAGGTGCATGCATGTACATATACTATCTCAGTATATTCACCTTTCTATTGTTATTCCCATTGAAACCAATGGGATGTTTGCCTAAAAAAGGAAATGGACCCCATCTCTGATACTTGTGGAGATCTATCATGCAAAGAGTCTGCTCCAAGTGTTTCAGCATGTTTCTCCCAGAGGAAAGAACAGCCTCTCCCGGAAGAGCCACATGCAGATCTGCACTTGCACCAGAGCCCAGCTAAAGCCTGGGCTGGTCAGTACCTCTGAACCTCTGCAATCTGCCTGAAACATGAAGGGATTGAATTAACTGTAGGAGGTGGGTGAGGGTATCTGTACAGCAGGGGCAAGCTATTATATAATTAAAATAACTGAAATTAGATTTTGGAAACTGAAATTTCAGATGTAATTCGGACAATAATAATTAATGGAAACAGACACATTTACTTAAACGAAAGTGGGTAGGAAAATGCAGAGGCCTAAACAGCTATTCTGAAGATACAAACACAGTGGGAAAATCTTGAACGAAAACAGATGCAGAATTTACTTTTAAACAATTTTTAACTTTTTGTATGCTTTTGGTATAGAGATTTATTCCCTCTTCCCCTCCCCTTATATTTAAAACAAAGCAATAGAGTGCATCAGGAATACTTGCAATCCCAGGGTAGTGGAATGCGTGTGAGAGAGGAAGAAGGCTCTATAGGCTCCTAAGAAATGTTACTGAACTGAGGCAAATATTAATATTTGAAAAAAAAGGATAGCTTTTTTGGTATAAATCAAAATCAGAAATGTCATCATGACAGAAGAAACCAATTTTTATGTTTAAGACTTCTTCATTTTTCTACTGAGCAGTTCTGTTAAACTTAGTGAACCTTTCACAGCCCATTTATTTTATTGTTCTGTTAACCTTAGGGCATTTTTTTAAGAAGTGATTTAAACAGCCCTTTAAGCTTCCCTAAACAGTGCATCAAGCCCATTTCTTATGATTATCAACCAGTCTCTGCTATAAATTATGTAGTTCCAAAGTTTATTTGCAATTTTACCCTAAATTGGATTTTTAAAAGTTTTAGACAGAAAGCTTAAATAAAGCCTATACGGAATCAAGCACGAAGTTAATATGTGGAGCTGTGTAGAGTTTCAGAAATTACCTTATGAAACTATGATTAGCAATGAAAATTATATTTGAGCAAAGAAAGGATCTGTTGAGAAGTAAAGACCAGGATTTAAGGGTGGTAAAGGAAAGAGGATCAGGAGTCCTCAGCTTTTTTTTCTATCACTGATAAAAATAATGTAGCAAAGAAGAAAGCAGTTGCCTTGTTTCTCTAGAATAGCTGCTGATACTTAAAATCCTATATGCATTAATTGATTAATGATTGACTTCAATATCTGAACCAGCATTTGCCTTCCATTTCAGCCTTCCAGTGAGGAGCAGCAAACAGAAATACCTGCATAACAACAATTAAAGATTTGCTGCCTACACACCTGTTATAAAAGAACTTACCTAGAAACCTTCTTTTAGGAGGGAGAAAAATGTTTATTCCACCTAAGGTGAGCCATGCGCCCTACATTTTAGTGAGTGAACACAGAGCTAAGCAGGCCGTTGCTCTAGAAGGCAGCCACTAAAAGCATCTGCAGGACATGCAGCAGCAGTGGCTGTTTCCACTTCATAAAACCCATAGCAAAAATGCTGGGAAGGACTTTTATTTCTTCTGCTCCAAAGCAAGAACATTCTGTGTAGTTCATTCCTGGCAGCTGATTGAACAAGGAAAGTGTGAAATCTCGATAACTTCACCCCAATCTGTCCCAGTGCCTTACCATTCTTATTATTAGAATGAAATTATTAATCTAAATGTTCTTGGTTAATTTAAGCCCGTTGATTATTTTTCTATCTGTTCATGATTAAAAAACTTCTCCTCTCTCAACCAATCTTTTACAAGTTTTTTATATACTTCTAATCTGTGGACTCAGGAGCCCCAGATCTTTTAGTCTTCATTTGGTCACCAAAAAAACAGGCACATTTTGTCCATGTTACTAGGAAAACGTTTTCCAACTCTTTAGAGATGTACTTTTGCTACAGTTTGCAGAATGTACTGATAAGAACAATTTAAGGAACTGGCAAGCAGACATTGCAAATTTAAGGAGGTTTCAGCAGTTAGCAGGTAGTCTGCTCAGAAATCACCTAGTTCCATCCGCACTTGGAGGCATTGGTATGGAGCCATTGGCACGGTGCCATTCTTCCTTTGCTAGGTTTTGTATCATTTAGCTGCTCTGGAGAAATTCAATTGAGTTTGAACTTTGAGGCTTCTTCATTAACAGCAGAATTTCATGGGAATCTTTAAGTTAGGTAAGTCTTTAATGAGTTTTGACAACCTAGTGCCTGGTAGAACTGGCTACAAGAAGCTCAGAAAACAGGTTATCTATCAACATTGCAGCACGACTCTCTCCTACCCTGCTTATTAAGTCATGTTAGTTTTTACTTGAACCTGAACATTTCCTCATTCTAAAGCTTACTTAGAGAAGGAGAGTTTCAAGATACAAAATCTCAAAGGTTCTTTTCATAAATACATTTGCTACTCTAGCAGTGTCTTCCGAATAATGTGTTTATTACAAATTCCATCTCTAAATTAAACTAACTACACCTCAAATCCACTTTCAAAACATAGGGATTAATTAGAAATGGCTTGAGTATTGAGGTCTGTGTGAATTACTATTGTCTTCTGCTTTTTCAGGAAGTTAATAATATTGCATCTTACTATTCTGTGCTCTGATAGAATGTCAGACCTCAGGTAATTTCCTCAGTAATGAACAAATATTAGTAATTGGGCCTGACGTATCAGCTTCCTGCGAGTTTATTCATTTATCTTTATTTTAGCTTTTAAATAAATAATGTGATCACCTATAACCTCAATTGCTATTAACAAATACAGTACAAGCTATAAAATTACAGCTCAGTTCAGTATTTTCTTGTATGTATTTCTGATTATTTTCAGAACTTTGCCTGTAATACACATTTTTAAAAAGCAAACTGCCTCCACTTCTATCTAATAAACAGCCGTACCAGATTTCCTCTAACCCTCCAACAGCATGTGCCACTTCAATAACACTAACGCACACATACATATGTATTTCATTGCACACAGCTGCATGCATTAAGGTGAAAAAGAAGATTGTATGGATTGTTCCTTACTGTGCTTATCGAGCCTCCTGCCATGATTTGTCTTCAATTTACTTTCACTTTGTCTTAATCTTCTGTGGTCCTTGAAATAACTCAAACTCAGGTTTTGGTTTCAGTTTGGTTTGCCCAAATTCAAAAGCATGATAAATTTGCTAAAGAGCCTATGTTTCTGTACACAAAAGAAGATGAGTAGTAGGCGCAGAGGCACCTGCAAAGTAAAACCAGAACTTCATGCATTTAGTTGTAAGCGGTGCTTGCAAGAAACCAAACCAAACCAAACCAAACCAAACCAAACCAAACCGCCCAAAGTTTTAGGCAGTTCTGTAGCTTTGTAACTGTCGTGGTTTGAGCCCAGCCGGTAACTCAGAACCACACAGCCGCTCGCTGACTCCCCCCGCTCCCGGAGGGATGGGGAGGAGAATCGAAAGAATGTAACTCCCATGGGGTGAGATAAGAGCAGTCCCACAACTAAAGTATAATACAAAACCACTACTGCTACCACCAATGATAATAATGATTAGTGAAACAACAAGGGGAGAGGATACAATTGCTCACCACCTGCCGACCGATACCCAGCCCGACCCCAGCAGTGATCTGGGCCTTCCGGGTGACTCCCCCCGGTTTATATACTGGGCATGACGTGCTGTGGTATGGAATACCCCTTTGGCTACTCTGGGTCAGGTGTCCTGTCTCTGCTTCCTCCCGGCTTCCCCTCCTCCCTGGCAAAGCATGAGACTGAGAAAGTCCTTGGTCGGAGTAAACATTACTTAGCAACAACTAAAAACGTCAGTGTTATCAGCATTGTTCCCAGGCTGAAAGTTAAAAAACACAGCACTGCACCAGCTACTAAGAAGGAGAAAAATGACTGCTACAGCTGAACCCAGGACAGTATCCACCCCTTATTCCATACCATTCACGTCATGCTCAGATCCCACATCTCTCAACACATCCATCGCCCCTGTCCCATATATACACATATATATACACCCACACCCACACACAAAGAGAAAGATATCATTCTCTAGTCCATAGACCAATCCCTATAAAATTGCTGAATTCATCTAGTCCATGATGTCAGGCTCCATCTCTTGTAATAGTCTTTCAGGGCAGGAGGGACGGTATGTAGTGTTGGGTTGTTGCCTGCTGATGGTACCGCCAAACTCGTCTGGTCACTGCTGAGCTCGTCTGGTTTCCTCAAAATTCATTCTTTGTTGGGGTGATGATTGGAGGGAAGTCAGGGTCAGTTGCTGGCGACCTGAAGATATCTAGCTGGTGGGCTATAAAAGTGTTATAGAGCAGGCAACAGCATACAATTGAGTTCATTGGTTGTTTTCCCCAAAATCAAATCCCCTTGAGGTACACATCAAACTTCTCCATCTTCCCGCATTATCCACCAAGTATATCCAGGTCCCTGAGCAAAAGCAACCCCACGAGTGGGTTTGCCTTTACCTGAAGCAGGAATAACCCAGACTGTCTTCCCCAACAAATTCTTCATGTGCACCACAGGAACTTTATCCCCCTCTACAGTACGTAAAAGTTCTGATTGGGCTGGGCCAGCCCTGTTGGCAGATCCCCTAGTGTTGACCAACCAGGTGGCTTTTGGTAAATGTGTATCCCAGTGTTTGAAAGTCCCACCACCCATTGCTCTCAGTGTAGTTTTTAACAGCCCATTGTACCTTTCGATTTTCCCAGAGGCTGGAGCATGGTAGGGGATGTGATATACCCACTCAATGCCATGCTCTTTGGCCCAAGTGTCTATGAGGTTGTTCCGGAAATGAGTCCCATTGTCTGACTCAATTCTCTCTGGGGTGCCGTGTCGCCACAAAACTTGTTTCTCAAGGCCCAGGATAGTGTTCCGGGCAGTGGCATGGGACACAGCGTATGCTTCCAGCCAGCTGGTGGTTGCTTCCACCATGGTAAGCACATAGAGCTTGCCTTGGCGGGTTGGTGGGAGTGTGGTGGGAGTGCCAGGCCTCCCCATACTTGTACTTCAGCCATCATCCTCCATACCATAGAGGTTTTAACCATTTGGCTTGCTTAATTGCAGCACAAGTTTCACATTCATTAATAACCTGGGCAATAGTGTCCATTGTTAAGTCCACCCCTCGGTCACGAGCCCATCTATATGTTGCATCTCTGCCTTGATGGCCTGAGGTGTCATGGGCCCACCGGGCTAAAAATAATTCACCCTTATGTTGCCAATCCAAGGCCATCTGAGCCACTTTAATCTTAGCAGCTTTATCCACTTGCTGGTTGTTGTGGTGTTCCTCAGTGGCCTGACTCTTGGGTACATGAGCATCTACGTGGCGTACCTTCACCACCAGGTTCTGCACCCGAGCAGCGATATCTTGCCACAATGCAGCAGCCCAGATGGGTTTACTTCTGCATTGCCAGTTGCTCTGCTTCCATTGCTGCAACCACCCCCACAGGGCATTTGCCACCATCCATGAGTCAGTATAGAGATAAAGTACTGGCCATTTTTCTCGTTCAGCAATGTCCAAGGCCAGCTGGATGGCTTTCACCTCTGCAAACTGACTCGATTCACCCTCTCCTTCAGCAGTTTCTGCAACTTGTTGCAGGGGACTCCACACAGCTGCCTTCCATCTCCGATGCTTTCCCACAATACAGCAGGACCCATCAGTAAACAAGGCATATTGCTTTTCACTCTCTGACAGTTCGTTATATGGTGGAGCCTCTCCAGCACGCATCACCTCCTCTTCTGGTGACATCCCAAAATCTTTGCCCTCTGGCCAGTCCATGATGACTTCTAGAATTCCTGGACGACTGGGATTTCCTATTTGAGCTCGTTGTGTAATTAGGGCCCCTCTAATAGTGATCATAAAATTCTCCACTTATGTCTTGTAGAAAGGGATTAGTATTCCTTATCACAGGAGCTGGAGTAAAATCAGCTCTTTCACTCCATCTGGGAAACCGCTCACCAGAGACTGGAGCAGCAGCTTTCCTGGGAGGATCATCCTTGACCATTGTTCTCCTCTTTAGTTCACACACCCGTTGCTCCAGAACTGAGGTAGGTTTTCCGTCCCACTTTCTCATGTCTTCTCCATGATCCCGCAGGTAAAACCATAGGGTGGCCCGTGGCGTGTACCTCCTATATTTTCTTTCTCGAGCAGTAGGGCGCCTTCTGTTAATAGCTGAGACATGGGCTGGTACATGTGGGGAGCAGGATAGATTGGATAAATTGTCTCTCAACTGTTTGAACTCCTGGGACAGTTTTTCCACAGCTGAAATGATGGAAGGGGTGAGATTGTCTTCGAACTCTCGGAATTGATGAATCAGGTAATCCACTGTTGGTGATACTCCGTCATTCCAGGTCATTAATGCCAATGTGTGGGCATATGATGATGGTGCACTCCGTGTAAGTTTCCGTCACATGGGTCGTGTACATTCGACTTCATCTGGATCTACGGATGTGTTCCTGGCATCCGGCCTACGATAGATCAACTCTATAATGGCTGATTCCCTCAGGGACTGGATGCCTTTCTCTATCGTGGTCCAGTTGGCCGAGCGACTTGTAATATCGTCTTTGTAGGGAAACCTTTCCTTCACAGCTGCCAGGAGCCGCCTCCAAAGACTGAGGGCTTGCTTCTCTCTTGCAATCGCTTTGTCAATTCCTCCTTCCCTAGCAAGTGATCCCAGCTGCTTGGCTTCCCTACCTTCTAGTTTGTGACCGTCGGCCCCATTGTCCCAGCATTGGAGCAACCAGGTGAGAATGTGCTCCCCTGGAAGACGGGTGAAATCTTTTTGCATATTCCGCAGCTCGGTTGAGGTCCAGGGTCGAGAAGTGACCTCTTCTTCTTCTTCCTCTTCCTCTGATCCACGTAGTAGTAACTCTTGTCCAGATGCCGTTCCATGTAGTAATGGCATTGGGTCTTCATCTTTCTTCACTTTGCGGGTTGCTCTTTGTGCCTCTCATTTGCTTTTGCTTACAGGGGCAACAGACATTGTCACAAACTGGCCATTTGGTTTACCCGCAGTGTTTGTCACTGTGGTTGGAGTGGCTGCAGTGTCTGCCACTAGGATTGGAGTGGTTGCAATGTCTATTGCCGGGGTTGATGCAGCTGTTGTGCTTGGGAGTTGAGTAACACCAACAACTGCATTGTCTGTTGCTGTCGGGGTTTGAGTAGCTACTCTGCTTGTCACTGGGGTTGGTGTAGCTGCGGTGCTTGGAGTAGCCACATTGTTGCTGTTGGGGTTTGAGTAGCTACTGCGCTTGTCACTGGGGTTGGTGTGGCTGCGGTGCTTGGAGTAGCCGCATTGTCTGTTGCTGTCGGGGTTTGAGTAGCTGTTGTGCTTGTCACTGGGGTCGATGTAGCTGCTGTACTTGGAGTAGCTGTGTTGTCTGTTGTGGTCAGGGTTTGAGTAGCTGCAGTGCTTGGAGTAGCTGTGTTGTCTGTTGTGGTCAGGGTTTGAGTAGCTGCTGTGCTTGTAGTTGGCACAGCTGCGTTGTCTGTTGCTTTGCCATCAGATCCAGACACATTTTTTTCCCTTTGAAGGTGCTGGATAGTGTTAAGCAGGGCTCTGTAGGCGTAGGCCAAGCCCCAGCACGTTGCCATGATTTGTCCCTCTCTGGTATAACCAGGACGACAGCACACCTTGTTTAAGTGTTTTGCTAGTTTTTCTGAATGTTGCACTTGTTCAGTGGTGAAGTTCCAAAGCACTGGAGGGGCCCACTGGCCTAGATACTTGCCCATACTATCCCACACACCCTGCCACTCATGACTGTCCAGCCTCAGGGAAAATCTCCTGGTGGTCCTCCTATATCGTCATCTAACCCTAGACCAGATTTGAACCCAATACTGCTTAACTTTCGAGATTAAACGAAATAGGATGTTCCCAGGACGGGGTGGCGTGGGTAAAACACACTCCATATGTGTGCTGATCCCCAGTACAATCAGCAGGCAGGTCTCAAGGGTATTCAAAGGCCATCCAAAACCTTCAGAACTTTCAACTGCTGTTGCAAATAGGCTGGTGGGGGAATGGGGGGTGTAAGGGAATGCCTCCTTCGTAGGTTGACCCCCCGAGGAGAAATGCTAATGCTAAAATATTTCATTATATACCGCCCAAAGTATAGAGGTGATGGCCACGCTGGAAGCACAAACCAGACCAGTTTCATGATCAATGAGTCTATTGTATTACAAGTCATTACCATGAAGTACAGTGAAACAAGAACCTTAGCCCAGGCCCCCAGCCGATAAACACTAAAACAGCAAATAGTGGCGGTAAGTAAGGTACAACATGCTGAAACTCTGAGATCAAGCACACCAAGTCTGAGAGCCAAATAATCACCATTGTGACGAGTAGTAACAATGAGTGCTTATCACAAATATGATTAGACACACTCTGGTCAGATCTGTTGTTATCTCAACCCTTCGTGCCCCACATTGGGTGCCACAAAAAACTGTCATGGTTTGAGCCCAGCTGGTAAACCTGAAGTTGTTCTGGCAGCAACTAAGAAGTAAAGTTGAGGCATGAATGGGAAAAGCCATTGATACTTCATACTTCTTGGAAATGTCATTATGATAGAGGAAGCTAGCAGCCGAGCATATTAGAATAAGTATCATATACTCAGTATTCTTTTGAGAAAAATTTAAACTATCCCTACAAGAAAATTCTCCATAATTCAACTTCTGTTCTCGCTAAGTCTTATTTCTACTGGACTTACGGAACATAAGCAAAGTATTATCCACTGGAAACGTTCTTGTTTGGAGAACCAGCTTTGTTCCTTCAGAATTTTTTGTTTCAATAAGTTTCATGAATCAGCTACAACCAGAGACACTCTGTCATTCTTGTGTTGCATTTGATGGACTGGAAGTTAGAACTGGATAGCAGTACAGAATTTAACATCAAGCATCAAAACTCAAAACTGATTGGATTTGGAATACTGGATTATTCTCCAACAGGAATAGAACAGTACACCATGTTTGTCCTCTCAGGTTCCAAATTTCTCAGAGTTCAGTTTTTATGGGCAGGGCCCATCTTTCCCTTTTGTATTTCCAGAAATTAACAAACTGTGTGGAAGAATACTTCCCTGTTGAGAATGAAAGATCCCAGAACTCCAGAGCATGGGACAGTGGAGCTAAGTGGAGCTGCCCCAGGGAAGCTCCAGCGTCTTTCCAGCCCAGCTTTGTTGGTTCTTTATTCCACTGCTTTATATTTTTATTTAGTTTTACAGATTGATGAATCTATCCAACAAAACACAAGCATCCTGTTATGACTCAATGTATATTTTATTCTCATTGATTTTCACTTGGTCCTTCATCTTTCTCTTTTCAACGTACCTTCTTTTTAATTTCCATACATCTGCTCTCCTTTCATGACACATCTGTCTTTCCTGATATCCAGCACTTGTGGCTACTTTGTTTTAGTGCTGATTTCTTTTATTCTTCTGTCTTTTAGCATTCCTAGATATTAGCTTCCTAGATATTTGCAAATCTATTCGCAAATGTAGATTTGTGACCCTTGGTCACAAATTCAGTCATCCAGTCTCTCTTGCTTATCACCAAAGTATCAACCATAAACATATATTGAAAATTCCAAAATATTTGCTGGGGGAGACTTTCTTTTGCAAGTCAGGCTTTCGCATTTACCAGACAAAGAATTCAGGCTGAGTAGGGCTTAGATCTCACACTCAGGCACTTATAGACGATACAGAGTTACTCAAACCCTGAGAAATCTCAGCATTTTCCTGTTTCTGCTCCAGTGCCTTATCGTGTGCCAGTGGATTGTTTATCTGTCTATCCGAGAGGGATTCATAAATGTTCATAAACATTCATGAATTTTAATAGTATTTCCAGTTATATATTCTGAATAAGAAATTCGCTGTTGTTAAATGTCCCTAATTCAATCTAAAAGGCAGACATTAATCTTTGGGCAATTCCAGTTTCCCCAATTATTCTTGCATAAAAGCCTGATTCTGCAGCCATTGAAAGCGTGACACAATTTATAGTGGACCTTGGTGGCATTTTTTAAAATGGAAGCAACATTTTCCTGAATTTTATTTGATTTTTCCCTGATGACAAACCATCTGAATTCCTTCATGTGATTAAGAAATTTGTGCCTGCCATCACAAACCTAAACATAGATGTATTTTTACTGAATAGCATACAATACGTGTTGTTTGGCTGGAGGGAACTATCATAAGAAGGAGGAAAATGGCATGAAAATGCTTCCAAAATCAACTGAGTTCTAGACATAACAAATATTGTTTCAGCCCTGGTTTGCAATTGGTATGTTCCTCTGTATTAAGCATTTGTTCAGATGTAAACATCTGTCTGCCATTTTAGATATTTCCACTTGGCTCTGAAACTGAAAAGAACATTTAGGAGAAAATGATAACAAGTGAAGGAACAAATCTGTGCATGTTTTCCAATATTTCCTCCCTGAAAGCATGTCATGAGAGAAAGGCAAACTAAAATGAAATGTTGACGCATCCAATATTAGCAGTTTATTCCTGATCTGCTTTCTGCTTTTCCACGTGACATTTTCACTCTGCTTAGGTAAACCACAATGCTTCAAATGTATAATCAAGGAAAATGATTACTCCGGGACAATCTGAGAAAATGCATCGGTACTTGTGGTTTCATTCAGCCCACAAACAGGAAACATTTTCATCTAAGTAGATAATGTCTTTCAGTTAGCACTAAGTAGGAGTTCTCAGGAGTAGTAGCAATATTCTATAGATCATGAAATTACGTAAAGAGCAAGCCAAAACAGATACAAAGAATAGTACTAACAATAAAGTTTTAAATGAAAATTCAAGTCCCTGGATTTTTATTTCACAATTAACTGTTACAAAATTTTTATTTGGCTTTTGCTTTTAAATCAGCACTGAAATCAACACAATTTCTGAAAGCTTGTCACAGAAAGTTGTTTTGAGGAAAATGACCTGCTCAGCTCAGCTTAAATAACTAGTGATTCTGCAGGAGAAAGAAATAAGGGTAAGGACAAGGAGGAAAAATGTCAAAAGTACACTGGTTTTTAATTTTTCTGAACTCCAGCTTATCCATTACAGAACAGGGATTACACCGAACTGTTAATTTGACACAATTTGACTTTTTAATATTCAATATGGAATATATTTATAATGCCCAAGGAAGCAGTTTGGCTTAAAATTAACAGGTTCTTGCTGGACTCAGAAAATATGCATCAAAGAAATACAGATAATTAACATACATTGAATATCCCAGGTTTCTTGTTGGGTGATTTTTGTTCAGGACTTCTTTTCAAGTCCAATAAACAATTTTTATTGAAAAGTAAATATATCTCTTTTATAGATTTCACCTCTGGGCTCCTGATGGCAGAAGCTGCTATAGGAGGCTGTTAGTGATATGAAACAACTGGCCGTAATAATTTTGTCCATCTGTTGGTAGAGTTTTTCCTCATTAGACCTCCCATGTGAGAAATGTCTGTCTTTGTAGATTCCTTACCGCAGTGATGGCTGGTTCTAATTGAAAATGCAGCAGTAATTGAAGAGCATGTACTACTGAGAACTAAAGATTGTCTGAAACAACACATTTTATGACCAGAAAGTAATTACATTCTATCTGCAGTGTAAATATTATTGCATGTGAGCATTTTATCACTACAGGAATGGTCATTCACATGCACAAATCTTTGTTTTCCTTGTACCTATGGATGATCAAGCTTAATGATGGTACTACTGAAAGAACCAAACTAACATCCAGGCGTCAGCACCCTAAGAACTATGCACTCAGTTGAGGAGGAGATACGCCTTGGGCCAAAGAATGGGTGATTGAAATAGAGAAAACAAATACCCAGGTGAGCTGTTGGCTTTCCTCAATTGCACAGCAGGTCAGTGCCATTTGAGAGCACAGGTGTCCTGACATAGGCTGTCAAATTATACACTCTACCAGTTCTACTTAGCTCATCTTTCTTAATTTGAGATTTAGTTATGTTAGACCTCCAGCTGTTTTTCATACTTCTCCCAAATGCAGTTAGGTTGGAAAGCTGACCTTGTAATAGCTAATTATTTTTAGTTGGCACCTATGCGCTAGGAAGCATAAAGACATGCAGCATAATTCACACATTTCTTCCCGCAATATCCATTGTTTCCTAGACTGAAGAAAACTGGCAAACTGTTTTATTTAGTTTTATTTAGTATGAGCATTATAGGATGGTATATATGCTACACTATGTGTTTCTTTTTTGTATAAAATGAGGGAGTAAAATAAAAAGCAACCAGATAGATTACTGACCTTACTGTGGGTATAATGTGCTTTAATTCCCCTTACCGTTTTCACTGACAGGCTACTGTTTCCCAAAAGGTTTGATCAGGCTTTTAATTAACTTGAGCTGGAGGTGATGTGACCTCTAATCAAGTTTAATTTTGTTTCTTCTGGCAGTATAATAATGAATGTATTCAAATGAGATTCACAGATCAACAAACCCAAGCAAGTTAGCAGCTAATAATGAAGACTGTCAATAGATGTGAAAAGGGTTTAAAAAAAAGAAGTTTTTAGTCTTAAAATTAGTCTTAAAATTAAAATTGTAAGCAGAAATTACTGAAGTGAATTCCCATCACGTACATATGGCAGTACTCTGTCCAAATTACTGCGAGTCCCCAATTAATATCAGCTAAGTATATATATTTTTATATATATTTAGCCTGCTAAATAATAGTGATGCCTCATGATGTTATTTCACTCATTCCGTATCCAAGTGCTGCCTGCTTATGTCCTTTTATTTTCTTTTAAGACTTAAATTAGGTATGCATTTTTAAAACGCAGATGAGAAACTTGAATCTGCAAGACACTGACTCATAAGCAGAAGAATGAGAAATTCTCTTCTACTATAAGTTTTAGAATTGTCACTGCAGGTACCTGACAGATAAATGAAGTGCCTGCTTCCCAGGCTATGAAGGCTGTACCATTCGCTGATGTATTTATTTGTGTCAATTATTTTTATGGTGCTTATTACAATTTGCTCTACAATAGCACCCAGCCATCCCAGGTAATATGAAGCTTCTATGATTATAAACACTGTATAATGAATGACAATTTATATCCCAACAAGTTTAAAATCTAGATGGATGTTACTTCCAAATGAGATAGAAGGAATAAAATAGTATTTTCATGGGTGATGAAGATTGACTTTTTCAGGATCACAAATGAAGCCTGCAGCAATTCCAGGAATAGACCTTTGAGATTTTACAGGAAAGGTTGAATTCTGAAGTATGAGATCATCCTTCCTTTTCTAATCTCTGTTTAACAAGCCCCTAAGTTATTTCAGGCAGGCAGAATGTTTTTAAAAGCTTCCATACAATTAAGTGATCAATATTTCACAGCTGATGCTAATGTTGCCAAAATAACTTGCTTGATGACTGCTACTTTGAATGCGATACAGGAGATGAGTGAAATTAAAAAAAAAAATAAATATTAAAAATATGGAAATTTTGCAGATTCTTTCAAAACGTCTCCCCCCCACACACACCCCGAAGGATTTTCATGGACAAATGGTTTTCCTGGGAAAAGTATTGCAAAGAATTGCTGTATTTTGAAAGTAATTTTCTATCTGTGTGAAATTCTACATGTTTGGCAGGAAAGGTTCATGGTTTTTTGCTCGAGGAGGGGGAGTTTGTTTGGCTTGGTTTTCCTCAAAATTAATTTGGAGAGTTCTCTTCAGTTAAACTGACAGGATTTTTTCAAATAAAATTACATGTTAGAAGCACAATTTTATTCAGGTCATTTTGTCCTCCCCCCCCCCATTTGTCTCTCCTTTTGTTAGGATTAACATCTGCCTTACTATACTACCTGGAGAATCAGCATCTTAAGTGCTACATGTAGTTTCAGGTCTTTTGGAAGGCTACCCTTTAATTAGTACTCTAGAGAATTGTGAAACTATATTCTGCAGCTGTTAGGGGGTGAAAGCAAGACTGTGATTTGACTACAGTGCCAGTGTCTGTTCTACAGATTTTATTTCTGGTACCTGTCCTGGGTTCAGCTGTAGCAGTCATTTTTCTCCCTGTTAGTAGCTGGTGCAGCGCTGTGTTTTCAATTTTAGTCTGAGAACAATGCTTATAACACACCAATGTTTTAGTTGTTGCTAAGTGATGCTTACCCAATCAAGGACTTTTCAGTCTCTCATGCTCTGCCAGGGAGGAGAGGCACAAGAACCCAGGAGGAAGCGGAGACAGGACACCTGACCCAAACTAACCAAAGGGGTATTCCATACCACAGCACGTCATGCCCAGTATATAAACTGGGGGGAGTTACCCGGAAGGCCCAGATTGCTGCTCGCGTCAGGCTGGGTATCAGTCAGCGGGTGGTGAGCAATTGTATTGCACATCACTTGTGTTTTATTGTTTTCTTTTCCTTTTCCCCTTTTAGTTTCATATTCTCTCCCCTTGTTATTTCCCTTATCGTTATTATTATTGGTGGTAGCAGTAGTAGTTTTGTATGGTACCTTAGTTATTGGACTGTTCTTATCTCAACCCATGGGATTTATATTCGTTCAATTCTCTTCCCCATCGCTCTGGGAGCAGAGGGGGAAAGAAGGGAGAATGAGCGAGCAGCTGTGTGGTTCTGAGTTACCAGCTGGGCTTAAACCACGACAGTTCCTTTTAATACTTGTGTTCTTGCAGCTGGCTGTTGCTATAACTTGCAATCGACTGCTTTTTCCTGAATACCTTCCTTACTGGGAAATTTCTCAGGTGATGGAAAAGCTTAAGAGACTTACTTAAGGGTGTCAGCAGTTGGTGGCAAGGAGCTGCTTTTTCCAGTCTTCCCCCACCCCACCCTGCCCCACTTTGATTTATGTGTTAATTAAAATAGGGATGTTAGATGAGGATCTGTCTGTGAGATCCAAATTAGTTCAATTAAATGAGGCTTCTTTTTCATCAAGCTAAGCAGATGTTACCATAGAAAAAGGAAAAGAATGCTATGTTCACATCTTCAAGTTGCCTGCTACATTTGGGGTTTGAGTTTCCAGGCCTGCTGCTAGTGTGGCTACCTTGGCATGGCCCACAAACTGACTGTTCACAAACTGGGAAAAACAGCATAGCCCAAGAGGGATTTCCATGGCATGAGCGATACTACAACAGAGGTATAGAGTAAGCAGAGTTAAAAAGACCTTAGAATGATAGAAACATGGAATCATTTCAGTTGGAGAAGACCCTTAAGATCATTGGGTCAACTAATCCAGCACTGCCCAGTCCACCACTAAGCCATGTCCCTAAGTGCCACATCTACACATCTTCCCCGGGCAGCCTGCTCCAATGCTTGACAACCCTTTCAGGGAAGAATTTTTTCCTAATATCCACCCTAAACGTCCACTGGTGCAACCTGAAGCTGCTTCCTCTCATCCTATCACTTGTTACAGACCTGTATTATGGAGACAAAATGCAAATAGCAAATAGAGTTCTTTCTGTCTTTTAAAATAATTTCAGAGTACAAGAACAGGGAAAATATTCTGTCATTTAATGGCGTTACTTTGCTTGTGTCATATCTCATTTTGCTTGCTAAAGTAGTATGCTGCTGAATGTTATAACACAAAGTATTTAAAATGTATTTATATTTGTTACTTGTAAACTGACTTTCTTTCTGAAATGAAACAGAAGTGGTATCTATTGATACCTTTAGTTAAACATTCAAGAATGGGTTGGGTATAAATCTTGCCAACCCATAACAAAGTTCTATGCTTTTGCATAGAAAGTGAAAGGGAAATTTTAAGAACACTCAAATAAGAGGAAAAAATAATTTTGTTTAAAGGCTAATGTGCATGGGCAAGCAATGAAAATTCAAGATTCAAACTATCTGTAACCATTTTACAGTGAAGAAAATTTTATTACCTTTAAAAAAGAACATGATACAAATTCTTAAGTATTGCATTTTTTGGCCTAGATTTTGTGAAGTCCCTAAAACAGTCTGAAGCAACCTTTACAAAAATAAATGAAAGCAGGATACTACTATATGGATAGACTTCTGCACCATAGCATTTGATGCCATTGGAAAAGCAGCTATTAGAACAAAAATACACTTTCCTAAAGCATTGCTTGGCATAAAACACATCTTACAAGTAGAAGCATAAATATGACTTTAGCAATCTAAAAAAAAAAAGAGCCCTTGTATTTACTCTTTGATTCCAGTAAGCTTGTCCTTTTCTTCTGAACTATTCTAATTTCAAAGTTTTTTCAATAAAATTTCATACCGACATAGGAAATTTGAATGTCATCCATTTGTTCTGGAAATTAGTGCACTATTATGTGAACACTCACTAGGAGACCTCACTCACTAGGGTCTTGATGGTATTATGGACCATTAACACGTGCGTGACTTGCTTGCAATAGTAAACTGCTTTGGATAGCAGGTGATCAGTTGCTCAGTTTCATTTCTGGAATACTTGTCTGCAACAAGTCTTGCCATTACTTGGGGAGCTGCAGTAACTCCAGCAGTGGATAGTATTCTGTCAGCGCTGAATATTTAGTAGCTGAGGGGGTATTGATAATTTGTATTCAAGGTCTTTCGCAATTACATTTCAGAACTTTTGTTCTTTCAACTAGAAATGTTCAGAATCAACCAAGAGTCTCAGAGAACAGCTTAGCACCTCATTCAAAACCTTGGGGGTTTCACCCTTCTGTGGTAGAACCATTATTTCCATATACAGGCAGCATATGCCCTAAATGCCATGGAATAATTCTATGAAATAATTCCCTTTCCCACCATCTTTCTCTACCCTGAGTCCTTAGGTTGTATGTCTATCCATGGTATGCCTTGTTGTTCTGCACCAAACCAAGACTGCACTGGTGTCTAGCTCTGGGGAACCAGCAAGCAAAGACCTGGCAAGCCAAATTGAAAACTCAAGCGAGAAATAGACTAGCGTAGTGCAAACACGGCTTCAGCAGCTGATTAGTGCAAACTGGCCAACAGTCCCTTTTTAGCATGCATTCAGCAGGTTAGAATTCCAACTAGAAAACAAACCAAATCAACATCTGTGAATACAGACAAAAAAAATTCCCTCATGTAATCGTTGCGGAAAGCAGGTATCTTTGAAGTGTTCAACAGTGTATTTTACAACAGCATTTTTTAGCTACTGTAGCTTTTGGATTAGCAATCTGTTTCAAGTTTCTGGCTTTATAAATGAACTTGAAAAATTGTTTGTGAAAATAGAACAATGGAAAATTTATTCTACTTTTTTTTTTTTTTAGAGTTAAAAAGAACCTGATCAGCTCAACATGACAAAACATCTGAATTCTAGTGCTGCTATACTAAATCAGGTAAATGCATCTAGTTTATAGTTAATTAGGGAAAATAAAAAAGATAATGAATCTGTGAAATCATTGAAGGAAGGAATTAATTCCCAATAGCTTTAGATAGACACCTAAACTTCTTAAACAAATGGGAGCAAATCTGCTGCCTCACAACAGAAATGTTGGTCTATCTTTTTTCCCAGTTAACTTTAAACATTCAAAGGCTCTACAGAGAGTTGAAAGGGAAGGGAGAGAGCCCTACAAAAGACGATTCAGAATTTATGTGTTGCAGTGCTCTCTAGAGGTCCTTTTTTTCCTCCATTGGCTATAGAGGGAGTCCAGGGAAAACTGATTTAAACATCTAAGTGGCCTCCAATTACATGGGAAGAGGACAAAAAAAAAGGGCTGAAAGAAATTTGGGATGTAGTAATTACATATGGGGTTATTTTTCCAAAGAATCTGTAAGTTGTACTGATTTTTTTCTCATGTGAATACACTACAGAATCAAAAGAAATGGCATCAAAACTTAAAGCAGTGTTTCAGCACAACTGAGGTGAAATAATAGGCTGTTTTCTTTTTGTAAAAATTGGAAAGAAAGGTTTTCCTTTCAATGCCATTCTTCCTCAGATTTATGAAAAAGTTTAATTATTTCAGATGCCATTCTGATGTTATTAAACACTTTATGTGCTGTGCATACAGTATGGTTAATATTTTTGCTACAAGTAAATCACAGTCTGTAAACTGCTTACTTCTGTGCTCTTTCCTTGTGCCTGTAGTGGCTTGCAATATGACTTCTTGCTGTTTCAGCCAAGAAAAGGTAAGTTATGTGACTTTCAGGACATGCATTTGCATTCTTTCTAATGTCAAATAGGTCAAATGCTAATTTTGCTCTGATGTTTAGGAATTGGTGTCACAGGCTTGAGATGGCTGGCAGGTGAGCATGTGGTATGAAAATTACGACAGGCTTGTCAAACAGTGCAACTGAAACTAAACATTAATAAGCCTATCTTTAGTCAGTAAGAGCGCCTGGAGCAAGTAATCCCCTTCTATAGGTGCGAAAACCTGACTGGTAATTATCTGTACTTATATAAATTTTACTACAGTGATAATGTTTTTGTTGCACTAATCTAAGGTTTTATAACAGAATAAGAATTTTAGGTAGTAAGTGTCTGCAGATTATCAACCCATGATAATGTACAACTTCCTCTTGCAAGTAATAGAGGAGCTGACAAGGAGAGGTGCCATGCTTGACCTTGTGATGATCAACAGGAAGGGGCTGGTGGGGAATGTGATCATAAGATGAAGGAGTTCAAGATCCTCAGGGCAGTAAGAAGGGTATGCAGCAAGTTCACTACCCTGGACTTCAAGAGGGCAGACTTTGGCCTCTTCATGAACCTGCTCAGTCAGGTTCCATGGGATAAAGCCCTAGAGAGCAGGGACACCCGAGACTGCTGGTTTATATTCAAGGATCACCCGCTCCAAGCTCAGGAGCGTTGCATCCTGACAAGAAGGAAATGGGGCAGGAAGGCCAGGAGGCCTCCATGGATGGATAAGGAACTGCTGAGAAAACTTAAAAGGAAAAAAGAAGCTTATAGAAGGTGGAAGCGAGAATGGGAAGAATACAGGGACATTGTCCAAGAAGCTAGGGATCAGGTCAGAAAGCTAAGGCCCAGTTAAGCATTGAGTCTAGGCAGGGATGCCAATGGTAACGGGAAGGGCTTCTATAGGTATGCTATCACCAAAAGAAAGTCTAGGGATAATGTGGGTCCTCCCCGGAAGCTAACAGGAGAACTGGCTACCTTGGATTTGAAGAAGGCTGAGGTTCTTAAGGACTTCTTTGTCTCAGTCTTCATTGGGAAGTTCTTTGACCACACTGCCCAAGTCTTGGAAGGCAGATGCAGGGACTGTGAGAATGAAGACCTTAGGCCCACTGTAGGAGAGGATCAGGTCTGAGATCATCTTAAGAACCTGAACGTGCACAAGTCCATGGGACCTGATGAAATCCACCCGTGGGTCCTGAGGGAGCTGGCAAATGAAGTTGCTAAACCACTGTCCATCATATTTGAAAAATCATGGCAGTCAGGTGAAGTTCCCAATGACTGGAAAAAGGGAAATATAACCCTCATTTTCAAGAAGGGGAATATGGAAGACCCAGGGAACTACAGACCAGTTGGTCTCACCTCTGTGCCTGGCAAAATCTTGAGGCAGATTCTCCTGGAAAGCACAGTAAGGCACATGAAAAACAATGAGGTGGTTGGTGACAGCCAACATGGCTTCATTAAGGGGAAATCCTGCCTGACCAATTTGGTGGCTGCCTGTGATGGGGCTACAGAACTGATAGATAGGGGCAAAGCATTTGACATCATCTACCTGGATTTATGCAAAGCATTCGACATTATCCCACATGACATCCTTGTCTCTAAACTGGAGAGATAAATTTGATGGACTGACCACCCACTGGATAAGGAATTGGCTGGATGGCTGCACGCAGAGAGTTGCAGTCAACGGCTCACTGTCCAGCTGGAGACAGGTAACAAGTGATGTACCTCAGGGGTTGGTGTTAGGACCAATCCTGTTCAACATCTTTGTCAGGGACATGAACAGTGGGATTGAGGCACCCTCAGCAAGTTTGCAGACAGAATTAAGCTGTGTGGTGCAGTTGATACGCTGGAGGGAAGGGATGCCATCCAGAGGGACCCTGACATGCCTGAGAGGTGGGCCAACGGCAACCTCATGAAGTTCAACAAAGTGAAGTGCAAGGTCCTACACCCGGGCCAGGGCAATCCCAGGCACAGCTACAGGTTGGGCAGAGAAGAGATTCAGAGCAGCCCCAAGGAGAAGGACTTTGAGGTGTTGGTTGATGAGAAACTGAACATGAGCTGGCTTCAGTGTGCACTCGCAGCCCAGAAACCAACTGTGTGCTGGGCTGCATCAAAAGGAGCATGACCAGCAGGTCAAAGGAGGTGATCCTGCCCCTCTACTCTGCTCTCATGAGATCCCACTTAGAGTATTGTGTACAGTTCTGGTGTCCTCAACATAAGGACATGGAGCTGTTGGAACAAGCCCAGAGGAAGTCCACGAAGATGATAAAGGGGCTGGAGCACCTCCTGTATGAAGACAGGCTGAGAAAGTTGGGGCTGTTCAGCCTAGAGAAGAGAAGGCTGTGTGGAGACCTTGTGGCAGCCTTCCAGTATCTATCTGAAGGGGGCCTACAAGGATGCTGGAGAGGGACTTTTCATCAGGGACTGTAGCAACAGGACACGGGGTAATGGGTTCAAACTGTAACAGAGGAAATTCAGGTTAGATCTAAGGAAGTTCTTTACTGTGAGGGTGGTGAGGCACTAGAACAGGTTTCCCAAAGAAGTGGTAAATGCTGTATCCCTGGCAGTGTTCAAGGCCAGGCTGGACAGAGCCTTGGGTAACATGGTCTGGTGTGAGGCATCCCTGCCCATGGCAGGGGGGTTGGAAATAGATGATCTTAAGGTCCTTTCCACCCCTAACCATTCTATGATTCTATGATTCTACTGTAACATCAGCCTTAATTTGTGATGGCTGCATTCCAACTGCAGCTCAGCAAAATATGAGTGTGACAGGAGTATTTCTCTTTGTGGTGATAAAAAAAATTAATATTTAAGACTGGAGAGAGCTAAGCAGTTCATCCTAACTAAAAAAACATTGCTTTTGACTTCAAGCCTGTGTTTCCAACTCCCCACTTCTTAGCTACGACAATACTTATGTGCCACCCCTCTAGACTCCATCAAGAGCCACCACTCCATATCCTCACATTATTTATTGTTAGACTCCTTGTTTGAAGTGGGGCAGCTAGCAAGCTACTTCCAGGGATGGATACCTGGCTTTCTTAACACTGAAATGATTGGTTTTCCTCACCTTTTTTTTTTTTCCTTTCCCTTTTTCTTTTCTGAAATGGTGTAGGTTGGGACTCTGCTATCACTTGGCAGAGAGCATGGGAACAGAGGGGGAGATGCAGTCCAACCATTCTCACTGTGATCACAGTTAATAAATAGTAGTTAATAGTCCTAAATTAGGCTTGTTTTTACGCACTTGGAAGTTCCCAGATTCTCCAACATCTTATTGATCCCATCTCTCACTGTACATGCTGTAGTTTCAAAGTGCATCTCAGATCTTCTCATGTTTATGCCTTCTAGTTTCTAAATCCATGTCTGCTGAGACATCATAAAAATATTTTTCTTTTTACAACTGGAAGTCATTTTTCCCTTTTATCCCTGTCTGTCCGAGCCAGGAGCTCTGCAGCTTCTTATTAAAACAGGGGAGAAACTACTGTTTGACAGCTGCCTCAGGTCCCTCAGACTTGATCCAAGTTAATACTTTGTATGGCAGTAGAGGATTCTGTACATTGCCCATTTTTCTTCTTTCATATGAAATGCTTTTTCCAGGTAGAAAACAAAAAGCATGCTCCTCTGCTGTTTTCTTAGCAAAGCAGATGTCTGCCCTGTTTCATTGTTTAGAGCATACTATTTTTCAAGTTTAAAACAGAGACCTGTATTAACTCCAATTTTATCTACTCGTTTGCATTCATTAAGTGACAATTTTAATTTTTTAAAAAATCTTGTAATCCAGATGTAAACACCTCAGGCTTTTAACATCCAGTTAATCCTATTGACAGTAATAGTCAGAATTTAGCAGCATAACAGGAAAATCCATTTTGCATCACCATTATTACTAGGAAATCCTGTCCTAGTCCTGATTCATGACAGTGAAAAATCCTCTTCTGAGGGCATGGCTTGACTTCCAATTTAATGTAAATCTTTCTCTAGAAATCCCCCCAAGCCCTGTTTTTTTTAAACAGTATAATCTATTTAACATCATTGTTATTAATAGGTTGCTTTTGAATATGTAAACACAGGTATTTAGAAACTGCTTTTGTCTGTTTCAGCTTCTTCATCACCTAATTGTTTTAAAGACTCCATGAAAAAAGAAGCTGCCCACTGGAAGATAACTACTATCACTTTTTTTTTTCTCCCCCTCCATTGTTATGCTTCATTTTCAAGATAAAGCAAGATTATTATAAACTTCTTTCACCAATGGCACCATTTTCCAGTGTTGTTTCCAATTTGGGTAGCTAGTTCTCAATACCTGAAACTGTCACAGCTAAGTAATGAGCAAAGATTAGTGCTCTAGTGAAACTCCCATCTATGCGTGGTTCATGTTTTTACTTAATCACAATTTATTTAGGACAGAAACTATGTCCTATGGAAACGTTTTAATGGATTAAGTTTGACCTCAAGGGGCTTAGATAGCATCAATCCCACCCTTTTTCCCACAAAGAAGCAAAATAAAACAGAAATCAGTTTCCAATATGTTTCCCTATCTTTTCTAATACAAAATTTACTTTCAGAACTTCACGAGGAAAATAACACAACTTCATTAGAAAAATAACTATTATGAAGATGTGAAAAATCTGAGTGGAGGGAAAATGCTTTCATAAATAAATCTGGACACTGCATGCGAGTATTTGGTCAAACCACAACTAACAAAACAAGACTTAATTTCAGTGCTGAATTTGCAACGTAATAAAGTGAAGAGAGATGTGGGCAGAATTGTGCTGTTCACTGGACCAGTGAATCTATTTGAAAAAGCACAGAACCTTCTGAGGGCACAAAGCTCCTTACCCGTCTAGAGCTCTTCAGGACTGTCTCGGATGCAGGGGCCACCAGCGCACTCAGACATTGAGGACAGCAGCTCTTCTGTGTCCATGGTGTCATGTATACCATGTATACCTGGGGGGCTGGTATGTGGGGAAGCACGTTTAGTTGTGGTAGGAAAATTGCGATTAGCAGACAAGAGCATGCACACACACACACATAATACAAAAATAGCTTGCCTCAGATAATTTCAACCAACTACTTTATACAAGTAGTTATCTTAAATAAGCTGAGACTGAATTAGTCTCAGCCAAAAAGGCTCCAACTTTTGACTGAACATGCAGCAAATCTGGAGAATTTTTTCTTGTGCATTTATCTATATATACACATAAAAACATGTATACATGCATTCACATGTATGCATATATATGTATGTGTATATATACATGTACGTATGTGCATGTATTTGTATGTATATATACAGACAAGAGAAACAAGCAGTTTTCCAAAGCTGCTGTATGTTCAACCAAGAAGCTGAGCCTTTTTGGCTGACGCTAATTCTGCGAGACACTGTGAGTCCCTAGCTTTGTCTTTAAATTTAGTCTGCCTGATAGCATGTTTTGTGGGCAGAAATAAATACTTTCACAATGAGATAATTTAGATTATGTTACACTAATACCCTCACATAACATAAATTATCCTATTGTGAAAGTATTTCACCAGTATATACTCAAGACATAAAATTAGAAAGTAGCCTATCAGTTCTGGGTAATACCTCAGTGGCATCCGAGATCATTACTCAAGCCCAAAATTTACCAGAAACTTTTAACAGCAAGTTAGCAGAAATAAGTTATCAACTTTCATATTAAAGTTTTGTTTTCTCTTTGGGTGGAAAAAATGGCATAGGACATGTAAGTATCTCTGAATTATTTTCATATTAGTAAATTATGTGTCTAAACTGAGTTATACCTCTCACCTTGACACCTTATAAGACCTAAGCCGGAAAAATGAAGGCTCTCTCCTTGACAGGAAAGACTAAATCAGGTATCATGTACTTCTTCATACAGATAGAGAAATGTATTTGTATCAGAAGAAATGCAACTTCTTTGGCAGATAAAAGAGTGAAAGGGCTTGGAGCAGGGAAATATGCTTCTATCCTTTATAATTTCAAAAATTAAGCATATAAGCATCTTATTAAATCTTTATCAGCTAGGGAAAGCAGCATGAAGGCAAAACCCCCTAACCCTGCCTCTGTAGCTTTCCAAGACTACTAGATTTTAAAACAACTGTTCGTACATCTGAATTCTTAGCTGCTTGACAGACTTGGTCCTCTCCTGGGTATATATTGCTGCTGCAATGACTGATAATAGGAAGATTTCATTTCCTCATAACCCATGAGTCATGAACACATTACATAGTGATCCACAGCACCAACAAATCTGGATATCTTTTTGTCCTGGTTTCAGCTGTAGCAGTCATTTTTCTCCTGCTTAGTAGCTGGTGCAGTGCTGTGTTTTCAACTTTAGTCTGAGAACAATGCTGATAACACACCAATGTTTTAGTTGTTGCTAAGTGATGCTTGACCCAATCAAGGACTTTTCTGTCTCTCATGCTTTGCCAGTGAGGAGGGGCACGAGAAGCTGGGAGGAAGCAGAGACAGGACACCTGACCCAGAGTAGCCAAAGGGGTATTCCATACCACAGCACGTTATGCCCAGTATATAAACTGGGGGGAGTTACCCAGAAGGCCCAGATTGCTGCTCGGGTTGGGCTGGGTATCGGTTGGTGGGTGGTGAGCAATTGTATTGTGCATCACTTGTGTTTATTGTTTTATTTTTCCCCTTTCAGTTTCATATTCTCTCCCCTTGTTATTTCCCTTATCATTATTATTATTGGTGGTAGTAGTAGTGGTATTGTATTGTACCTTAGTTACTGGACTGTTCTTATCTCAACCTGTGGGATTTATATTCTTTCGATTCTCTTCCCCATCGCTCCGGGAGCAGGAGGGGAAGAAAGGGGGGAGCGAGCAAGCGGCTGCGTGGTTCTGAGTTACCGGCTGGCCTTAAACCACAACACTTTTCTATAAATTCCCACCTTTTTTTGACAGATGCTGCAGATGATCCCTATCTTCTAACAGTTGTTAGTGGATGTAGTACTACTCCACTCATGTGTCCTTAGGCCCACAGCAAAAGGCCTGTCCTGCTTTTGAAGGAACAGGTTGGGAGATGCTTCTTCAGGCTTGCAGCGAGCTGACAGAAGAGCTCACAATGCACAAGAAGAAAGTTTCTCACATTTCAATCGGTAAATGAAAATATGGTAACTCAAGGGAAATATGGAGATTTTAAATAGAATTTAAATTTCCTATCAATGGAGACTGTATGAGGCTAACCCATGATTACCCTAAGCAGAAGTAGTTGTTTTCAGCTACAGGTTATCGCTGCTCTTCAAAGGTAAGAGGAATCAACTGCACAGAAAGCAGTAAAGTGTATCAGAAACCTGCTTAACCAGCATGTAGTAGGCAGACACGAATAACTGGAAATTTGTTACAGAGAAAAACAGTTTGTGTTATGTTACAATGTTGCTGGTTGGGTTTTGTTTGGTTTTGGTCTTGGTCTTGGTTTTGGTCTTTTTGGTTTTGTTTTTTTTTTATTTTTTAGGGTTTATTTGTTTGTTTGTTCTTTAGGGGTTTTTTTTAATCTTTTGTCTGAGGAAAGTTTCCCTTTCTCTGATCACACAACATAAATAGGATATTATTTTTGGATGGAAAACCTCCAGATTAAGGGCAATCCTCTCTCATACTATTTTAAAAAACCATTAGCTCTCAAAGGAACAGAGACACATTGGATGATTACTGTCTGTAGGAAGCTGATGTTTCATCTTGAACCCTAATAGGGAAGCCTCCGTATATTTTTTTGGTCATTTAAATTTCAGCTGAATGTTATTAGTTGCACACAGTACTGACCTTAAAATGAATCTTTAGGACAGTATGCCCATTTAAGAAAGTCTTAAATGAAAGCAGATGAACAACAATCATCTTTTTGATCTCAAGACACTGTCATAATCTTTTCTAAGAAAAGGCTATATGTATATCTTCTTAAGCTGTTGACATGTTCTTTCAAGAGAGAAGCTATGGGGTAAGAAGCAGGTAAGACAAAAATGACTCACAAGATAAAGACTTGGATAACAGAGAAGATGAAAGTAAAAGAGATGCAATGTCTTTTATCTATTCAAGATCAAGGATGTTTTACCAGATTAGCCTAGACCCCATATATCATATAGCAGCAGGCTGTGTTAGGCAGTCCTAGACTTCAGAAAGGTTGTTGCAATACAGTTGTTGAGTGTAAACATGCTTTAAATATTTGTGTGTATCTGCTAATTCCCCAAGAGTCATTTCTCTTTACATACTATTGCATTAGATTTACCTTTTATCAGTAGAAAGAGAGAAATAGATTGAAGGAACTCAGAAAATGCTATCAAATAAAGTGCCAAAACATCATTCAGCAAGGTATTGCAAAATGTTGAAATAGACAACTATCTTTTCACTCTAAAAGAATCTGAGGTAAGTGTTTCAGCTATTCAGGGCTTGAGAACACTCTTCGGGTTAATGGATGTTTGAGTAGGCTGCTTAAAAGCTGTCAATGCAACAACCAGCTAGGAGGTCATTCATAATCTGGCAGCGTCCCACGTATCAGTGAAAACTCAAGACTGGATCTTAAGATATAAAATCTAAATCCTTTGTTCTGCTCATTTGCATATTGTCCAAGGCTAAGATCTTTGATGGGAGAAATGTCATCACATTCTTTGAATACCATAGGTGTCAATATGCATTAAATATATAGAATATGTCAACACATGTATGAATATCTATTTGATATATTCAAACAGAATATCGTAATGTAGAATGAAACTCTAACCATTAGGTCAAGTTGGACGGGACTCTGAGAAACCTGATCTAGTTGAAGATGTTCCTGCTCATTGCAAGGCGGTTGGACTACATGACTTCTAACAGTCCCTTCCAACCCAAACTATTCTGATTCTGATACTATTCATATAATATTGTTCATATTCTGGTTTTACGGTCTTTAAGTAAGATTATGTAATTATTTTTAAAGACTAATGTTGAGAGTAATTAACATTTTAAAATTTTTTATATAGATAGGTACTTTAATTGAAAGCAGACATGAAGCAGCAAAGTAGGTAATCAAATCTTCCTCAACTGTCAGGGTTTTTTTGCTGTACCTATTTATTTTAATTTACCTCAAATTTCTAAGGCTCTGTTCCAAATTTACTTCTGGGAATATCATACTATAATCATGGCTTCCAGGCAGAAAGATCTGGCACTATTCATACAATAGGCTAAAATTTTGAAGTTATTGTTATATCTAACGTTCAGCATCTTGATTTAAATAGATCAGCTGAAGAACAATTTATCATATAACTGCCTAAGTTTTTCAACTGCTGTTCTCCTTTCCTTGCTGTAGCTTTATATTGGTCTTCTACAATGAATTTACCACTTTCAGCTGTATTCACTCCTTTTTCTTCTAGTACTGAGGATGCTATATCAAAACACTACTTAACAAATAAGCACTTTTAAAAATAATGTATGGCCACTAAGCTTACTTGTTGGTATATTAAATATACTGAGCTGCTTAGATGCCTCCATGTAAGACGTTGCTATTATCTCAGATTACCCTTATAGTTAATTCCTGAACAGTATTTTTTAGTCATGCTATTGTGAAATTAACACAGAAGACAGTTAATTGGCATTATAGTAATGAAGTCACTACTGATCTATACAGGGAAGAATATCCAACCAGGCACTAATTATAACAGAGAGGTGACATGACCAATAAAATGTTGTCAAATAGTTTATATTTATCAAAGCCAGAAAGAATTTTTTTTTCCAGTTAGAAGCCAAGAGATTACGTGAGAGTTGATAGATGCAGTTTAAAAACCTCAACTGAATTTAAACAAAAACTTTTGCAATTTTACACACAACAACTCAACAAACTAGTCATCACTTTTTGGGCTTTTATCAACCAACTTTACTATCTACTCACTGATTCCCACTGTGGAACTCATTCCCAAAACACATTGTTGAGGCCAGAAGTACAAATGGATACTTAAAAACATTTAGTAAATTAATTGAAATTAATTCCATCTGATCTGCATATAACTCTAGGTCATCTGCTTTGTTGCTGGAAGCTAAGACTTTTATCTAGGAAAAACATCCCTTTATATACAACTTTTCCAGTCTTTTTAATCATCTTGTTCTGGCTGCTATTGCGATAAATACTGGGCTATACAGCTACTTGGTCTGATTAACAATGACCCTTGTTCAAATTCATTTTCATAGTAACTCTTAGATATATGATCAATGTGCTTCTCTAGTCTCCTGTGAGGTTAACTGTTTTTTTTCTGGTTTTATTTTTTGTTCTGTAATTTTATTTAATCACGTTATATTTTAGTTTTCGCAACTGGATTTTGCAGTGCTATCACATTTCAGCTTCTCCTCTAGCCCTGATTTTTGTCACAAGGATTACAGTTTTGTACACCTATAGAAGTCAGCACAGTTTTTATTAAAATCAGCATCATTATTAGGAATTTCTTAAACAGTAAATTATACCAAAACATTTTTGTTTGTCTTTTCTTCTAAATTTTTCTATCCATATAGGCAAGCTAAATTTTGGCTGACCAGGAAATTTCAACATTGAAAGAGGTTTCTTTTTCTACATCTTAAATCCATGATTAACCCTTGGTTTGTTATCAGTTTCTCTGATCAGCAAATACTTCCAGCTTCATAATGTCAGCTCACAGATAAAACCTTCACCCCCAGAAATGCTTACCTTTGTGTCGATAGTGGTCATCATCTTGTGGGACAGCCTACACAAGGAAAGTTCTTGCTGCTAAAGTAGGAGGGGTTTGTGAGGCTCCATAATTTATCAGGTCAGTACTTCCAGGCAGCCATCACCAGCTCATGGCTATCTGACAAGAAAATTTTAGCTTTAAGTCTTATAATTCTTTTTATTACAAAGAACAAACCAAAACCAACTCTAGGTATAGAAAGCATTGGGTGACATTTACTTCCCTCAAACTGAGAACTGTGCTCTGCCATACGATCTGCATCTATCTGACTATGAGAGAGGCCTTACAGTCAATATTCCTTCTTGAAACCAGAATTTGCCTATCTGATTGAAACACTTGCTTGAATCCTACCTTAAATCCTTCAGCTTGACAGTTACACAGAGAGCTCTCTATACCATTCAGCTGCCAAGACAGGCTTACTGCGTAGAACTGTGACTAGAAGAAACATGAATCCCTTTTTCAGTATGCCAGCAGCCAGCTTCCTATTTTTTTATTACATTCATGCTTCTTGTTCTCTTTTCCCAGTATCTTCTTTTAGACCTCACTATTGCTGGTCCTCAACAAAGTCACTTCCATGCTCCCTCTTTGACATAATCTTATGGCAAGAGAGGCTCTTCCCACTTTATGACAGCTTAATAATTCAAATTGAGAATCTAGAAGGGCTTGTCTGTATTTTTTTGCAACCAATATATTCAATATTTAAGATCCATATCACAGATAAAACATTCAAAACAATCTGGAAATGAGACCAAAAATGGGTAATAACCACCTTGTGAAAAATACACTTTACAGGATACTATAAAATTGCCTTTGCTACTTGAAGTGACTAATTCATTAGGTGATGAAAGCTAAAAGCAATTTTATTGAAGAGCAATTTACTATTTAGTGTACAAAAGAAAAGCAACAGGGTTAGAAATGCTGTTAGTTTTTAGAAGACCCTATATTTGAATGTTCAATTCCTGTGAACAATTTTAATGTCACTACTAAACAAAACAAAGTATGCTGTGGTGCCAGTTTTCAGTGGATGCATAAGCTACACTAGACCTACATTTACAAAAATCTCCCTTGATCAGGCTTGGAGCATTACAGTTTGCCATGTTTCATGGAGAATGCTTACAGAGTTCAGGCAGGTTAGCTTACAAAAGATCAGCACAAGTAAGTGATAGTGAAGCACTAGTGCATAGTCTCAATTCAGTGTTGTATTGCTGTGTAACAAGATGCAGTAAAAGAGAAAGAAAGTACTGCAATGCAAAGCTTGTCTGAACAGTGAATTGTAAGAAGCATGCAGGGCATTTACTTGCTTTATTTATTTTCAGCTTTCCAGTCATCATAATGCAAATACATAAGAGTTTAAGGTTTTCATGCAGCAATAGTCAGCCTGTCAAACATTACTTGTAGAAAACAAAAGCTGTCGATCAGTTAATAACCCAAACTATTTCTGAATTATAATTTCCCTAAGCCATGTGTCTCAATCAAGTCTAAGTATTCAAACACCCAGACAAAACAAGAGTAGATGTGCCCATTTCCACAAAGGTGTTATGATTCTAGGGAAGGAGGAGGGATGGGAAAAAGAGTTTGTTTGATACACATTAAAGCACCTGGCTTGGGAAACAAGTGTGATCTGGACAGGCAGTTGTCTTCAGAAGTCTCCCTCACAGCCCTGTTTTTGTTTGTAAATATATGCTCAGAAGTCTGATGATGTCTTTGGCTGCACAAAGAGATCTTTATCAACTTGGACTGAAGAGAATAAGTCTCATAAGACCATATATGTAGCTGTTATACTCCTTAGGTAAACGATGACAAAGACTGCAGATCAGATAATATTCTGATCAACCATGCTCTCCCACAGGCAAGACTTGGGCATGAAGAGGTGCACCCTGAACACAAGCATGTAACTGCATATTGTGTCACCAGAGAAAGAAGGGACTGAGAAATAATGTCAATTGTGTTCCACTTCTGTAGCCAAGAGTATATCCAGATTCACCTATCCAATATAACACAATTTTCCAGGGAAAATCAGTTCTGTGACCTAGATAGTAATAAACAGAACACTGCATGCATTAGCCCAATGTACAGCAGTTAAGGCTGCAATACAATTTGCACTTCAAGAGAAACAGAACTTACTGCTTTCCATTAATGATTCAGACTTCATGCTAGAGACTATCATTTGTGGGGGCCTTTTTTTATATTTCTTTTTAATATGTAGAAGAGGCAGAGCTTTGTGCAGCACAGAATTTCATCACCAGTGCTTTGCAGTTCTGAAGTGCTCAGGGATGTTGCATGTATTCACTGGGTTTGAATAGCACGAACACGAACAACCCAGGTGTGCTTGCTGCATTCCCTTAATTTTACTCCATGTGAGATGCTACTCTATTTGTACAACGATTAAAAAAAAAGGCTTCAAGGACCACTATCTGCCGCTCTCCTCTCCTCTACAGCACATGCAGAATAATGGCCAGAGAGGTCTGCTGCAGCAGGAAATGGCTCCACCAACAGGAGAGGAGAAGCCCAGATGTACAGGCTGCTTTGCAACTTAACCCATAGCCTGCTGAACTGTGATTTCCACTTCGGTAGTAATCCTTTCTACTGGACATAAACCTGTTTTAATAAGGAAGGAGCAATCAATCAATCATACAAACTCTTAAACAAGGGAATTTAATGTTTGATGGAAAAATTCATTCTATTACTCTTGATATGCTGAGTCTAATCATCTGGGCACTCTTTCCATCTACCAGGATGGTGATCATTTCTCTGATTTTATGGAAAGGAAAGGGATGAATAAGCTTTTATGGGGCAGCTTTATTCCAGTAAGAGACACTTGTGTCTTTCTGGTTTTTGCTGTGTCTATTTCTATATTGTCAAATACTCTTACATAAACGTAAGCAGGTGAAAATTAACACTGACTTCATAGGACTAGTAAAAAATGTAAACTCCATTTTTATTTGCTGCACATATCTGTAAATATTAAATATGTAGCAAAAAATGTGATTAAAAATTTCAAGATAAAAACAAAGCCCCCAAATCATCCTTTCCCCCCCCCCCCCCATTAAATTTTAGTGATCTTGGATGAAATGATACCTCTAAAATGTAAAGATTTGTAAAGACTTATTGATAAACAAATAAATAAATAAATAAAATGTCATAGCTGTTTATCTGTTTGCTTAGCTAATACTGCTGTTTCATAGTTATAACCTGTAACTTGAGATGAAGAAATTCTCACATAGGAAATGTTTTTTGAAATGTATTATTCTGCTTATTTTCAGAAGCAATGAAAATTTCATTATGTGAAGTCAATTTACCTAAAGAAGCTCAAAGGACAGGACCTTGCACATGAATTAAAATCCTCTCTTTGTGTTTCAAAATTCAAAGGGACAAACTGATATTTCACAGCCTAGCACAGCAATGCAAATGTTTTTTTCCATTGTTGATTCTTGGCTAAGAAATCCTGAAAGGAGAACTGACTCTCTGTATTTAATCAGCTTCTGGGTCTCTGCTGCTCAGTATTAACAAACATAAAGCTGCAAAAAAAAGGAACTTGAAAGGAGAAAAGGAAAATGCATTCCCAAACATTTTTGAAGCTATGCATTTCTAAAAGCCAGTGAAAATCCATCTTATGGATTCACATGACAGCAGATCAGTTTTATCCAACCAGAGCATATGGTGCTGGTATTCATTAATGATTTTTTGACAAATCGGATATATTTTCATCTACAGGTATAAATATGTCACTGAAGATTTCATTTCTCAAAAAAAGCATATAGTGCACAAGGATCTAAAATTTAAGTATTATTTATTTTTCAGCAAGCCCTTGTGCGTTTCATTTTAAGTACACTCCTATTTGAAATGACATCTCAGGCAAGGAGCACCTTCAGAAGCTGTCTCTGCCAATAGTCTGATCTTACACCAGAGCTCAGTTTTTGTGTTAATCTTGCACCCTCCAAACACATTACACTTATTTAATCTCTTACGAAGGCGCCACTGCTTTTAAACTCAGCACATGGTGAGCAGTCAATAGAACTGGTCATATTGTATCAGGTTAAGCTTGGGATAGTTTTAACACAGCAAGAAATGGGCTGTGAGGGCTCATGATTGTCATGGTGCTACCACAGCAAAACAACTACATTATTGTTGATTTGTTACTTATAATCTTTGGGAAGTGATGCTGATACTGCCTCACCAAGTAAGTGTATGGCCTGGGCTATTGTTGTGGAGGGATTACATGGAGAACCAGCTCACTGGGTATAGCAGAAGGCTCTGTAGCCTGTGCTCTCCCAGCACTCCTGAGTGTATCTGAACAGCAGGTATTTGCAGACTAAAATAGGGGACACATTTAAATTGCACTGATTTGTACATAAAATCAAGAATCTCTTGAATACACCAAATAAATTATTTAAACCCCATTACTGTTCTTTTTTATGCAGACAGGAAGGGAATAAGAAAAGGGAATCATATCAGGGGAGATGCTTGCTGTGTTGTGTACAAGAGTATCTGATATCTAAGCCAGACTTTTATCACAGTGTTTTGACTTGTTTCATGTCTGAGGATAGGAAGAAGCTGAAATAGATGCTCAGTTCTATTAGTAGCACAGTGACTGTAATTCACTCATCTAAAGGCAAGTGACTGTTTACCCCATCTGAGGGAGAAATTCATCCTGGTGTCATGCAAAACAGCACTTTTCTGAGCTGATTATTTGAAGATATTACCCTTGACTTGACAGGTTAAGCTTCCTGTTGTTACTCTAATTCCAAGATAAAATATTTATGCATTTTTCACTTTTTTACATAAATTTGTCCTCACGTCACCTTAATGTGACTTAAGCCTATGAACAATATGTCCTGGATTAATTCAGAATTAATTCTTGTGTGCGAGGTCCAGCAGAAGAAACAAATGTATCAAGTGAGGTGACACACTTTCTCATTAGTTCTTCTAGGTTTTGTTTGCTCAGGAGAGTAGGTTATTCACCAGTCAGAGCTTTAGAATACTCTAGGTAACAAATCTTGCATGACAGAGATGGACACATCTCTATAGTCATAAAACCATAAGATATGATAGTAAACAATTCTATAATCCACCTAATCATTAGATTTTCAGATAGCATTACTGTATTTACACTGTCCTGAAGCACTGGACTTTTGATATGGACATAAATGTATTACCTAGTCAGCTCCATCTTCTTTCATGGGCAGATTGCATAAACCTGCCTGGCAATATGCTAACAAGACAAATATGTTTGGACTCTAGAGGACCCTCTACCTGCATTTGAAGGTTTTACTTGCAGAAATTGAGCTACAAAAGACTGAGGAATCTGATCACGAGAGTGCTATTCAAAGACAGTGGAGATGCAGCCCAAGGAACAAAAGTGCCAGCCTTGTTCCTTAGTTTCTTCATCAATTTATATTATGTTTTGTTATATAGTTAATACATGATATTTGATAACATATGGCCCCAGATGCATTATTTCTGACCTTCTTAATTATGCTTTTGATTTTAATACAACTAAGAGGAAGAATATGCTCTGTTTATTGTTAAAGACTTTTTTTCCCAAATAAAAGAGGGTGACTATGGGAGACACACAGATCTTGCTGGAAAATCCAGCAACCAGGTGACCAAAATTATGTTCCTGGTGATTATGAGCATCCAGATGGATTTCTCAGTGGTATATGAGAGAGTAATGGCATGGCAAAGAAGAAGGTTGCTCTTCACAGTGGTTTCTGGAAGGGAAAATTGTAAAAGATAAATTGTCAGTTAACAAGACACACAAGAAAGAGAACAGTTCAACTTTATTTTACAACTATTATTCAGTGGCAAATCCTTACTCATTTGAATACCGTCACTGAATTCACATGTGAATAAAATACAGAGTGTTGGAAATCTGAACTCCTAGCTATCCACTCTTACTCATATAAAGAACTACTTATTACTTGTTAAAATCAGGTTATAATATACTTATATATCAGATATACTTGTATCAAGCACTGTTGAGCAAGCCAGAATCTGCATTTGAAGAGTTACACAGGTATTTAATTCATTTTAGAATCTCACAAATAAAATTACAGAGGCTGCTAGTATAATGGGAACAGAACAAGAAAAGAGAGATCATATCCTAAGTTGTTTAAATTATAGGTTTAGCCATTCCTCCAAAGTTGCTTCACTGTAGCTATACTGGTTGAAAGGATGTAGGAGAGACAAAGCTTGTAGATAATCAAAAGTAATATCAAAAGACAGAAAACACATGGAGGTGAAGGAGACATGTCCAGAGTGTTTTAGCAGTTTCATAGTGGTTATACTGAGTAAGAGAGAGAGAAATACCCTCTCCCTACAAGGGCATGTAGGGACAGGACAAGAGGGAATGGCTTTAAGATGAAAGAGGATAGATTTGGATTAGGTATTAGGAAAAAATTCTTCGCTATGAGGGTGGTGAGGCACTGGCAAAGGTTGCTCAGAGAAACTGTGGCTGCCCCATCCCTGGCAGTCTTCAAGGCCAGGTTGGACGGGCCTTGAGCAAACTGGTCTCGTGTGAGGCATCCTTGCCCATGGCAAGGGGTTAGAACTGGATGAGCTTTAAAGTCCCTTACAACACAAACCATTCCATGATTCTATGAAGGTACCATCTATTAGACCAGATAATAGAACTGAAAACATTAGACAAGGGCTTCTTCAAGTCTGAAATAAAAAGAGCATACTTCAGATCTAAATGCAAGTGCAGTCTCCCTCTGAAAGTTTAGTTGTCTACGTTATCAGCTGGCCTACCCTTGGCAAGAAAGCTTATAAACCCCAAACAAAGCTGGAATAAGCTGTCTTGTCCTATTTTTCTGTGATATATTTACTACAAAGTAACCAGACAAGCAAAATTTGAGATATATTTGTGATTTGCATAATGATTAAATAGAGTAGGACTTTTAATAGTTACTTCATTATTTTTAAGCATTATTTTTAAAGTTTTAACTATGGCACTCTTTGGAGCAATGTGTAGCATATGAAAATGCAGCTTCTCAAGTTTCATAGTTTCTGATTCTTTCCTGTAATAACACTGTCTCGTAGCTTAGCTATATTCAGTGGCTGAAGTCACAAAGCAGGCATTACAAGCAGTGAAACCAAATGTTCACAAAAGCCCCAGGGAACATGAAATCAGAGAAGCTACACCTTCTGTTACACTTTTCCTTTAGTATTCCTTAAGGGAAAGAAACAATGTCTGCTTGCAATATCTTCATATTGACTCCTAGGCCAAATTCTATTACAAAGCTGTGTCTACTGAAAAAGTTCAGTAAAACCATGTAACTGCTTTGCAGCAGGAACTTCAAGCCCTGTTAATTTCCCTTACATGAATTAAAATAAAAAAATCCACTGGGGATACCAGAATTCGTAGAACTCTGACAAGCAGCAGCATACTTTTCTCTGCAAGTTTAAAAAAGTGAAGTTGGAGACTTGTGCTTATTTCTATGCTGGTTTTCCTGTTAATATGAACAGTTTCTACTTTAAATAATTTTGTTTCTGACCTGGAATACTGCCATAGAGAATATCAATGGCTCTATGGGTCACAGTTCAGTCTGAGAAAAAATAAACTAATATGAATCAATCTCTCACCAGCTTTAGAAGTTTCAAAACTGTAATTTTAAAGTAGACAAAAGCATAAGCAGATTTTACTGTGTTTAAGGCCACAACTAGAATGCCCACTTCTCTGGGCAAAGGACATAAAGATTTTGTGAATCATAGATTTGTAGGACATTGGTACCTTTTTTTTTTTTTTTTTGTCTAACCTTAGAAAAAAATGTCCTTTGAAGGTGAGATGTTGATTTTAAGAAGCTGGAAGAATGCAATCATGCTTAGATTTCAAATGGTGTGATAGTAAGTACAAGATGAAGCTGATGTTAGGCACCTTCAGGAATTAATCAGCTCACAACAGTACGATCACAAATGGAGGCCATTACATTCAGACTGAGGATTAGGGCTTGCTCGATGTGCAGAGTCTAACGTCTGTCCTTATGAGGCTTCCACCTGCTGCCATTGCCAAATGGTGCCTCACAGGCACCACCTCAAACAGAGAGGGGCTTTTGTTGTTCTCAGTATTTTGATTTTATTTTCCAATTACAGACATGATTTGCAAAATTAATAGAAATCTGGAAGAGACTTAAGGATTTCAGACAGCCTTCCCAAAGGCATTTGGCAGTGCTGTGCCAGGGCAAATTCAGAGCGAGAAAACCAGTCTAATTTAAAATTCTTATCTGGTCTTATCCCAAAGATAGACAATGGTTGCCGAAGCTATACTTCCAGGATGATATCCTGCAGAAAGCAATTTAAGTTATTAGCACAGAACAGCAATTTTCCAGCCTATACAGTTAGTCAATAGGAAGCTCTCACTTCCTCTGGAGGGAAGGAAGAATTGTGCTTAAAGGACAATGATTCCTAAGATGGCTTGAAAACATTATAATGGTATCAAAAAAGGCATTTGAGAATGGAAAAATCTGAAGATGAGAGTTAGGGATAATTTATACCAAGGGCTCAGGTGGCCAAGGATATTGAGGAAGCCATCAAGGTTTACTGCATATGACAAAAACAAAGGTCAAATTCATAAAGATAATCCACACTGCTGACATAGCAAAACTAAATGCCCAACACAGAGATTTGTTTACAGTTAATGGGAATGTATATGTATTTGCTCTAAACTTTTATCTTCACCATAGTCTTAGAAAAAGAAAGTGTAGTTAAAGAGATGATCACGCACATCCAAACTGTTTTCACTAGACATGTCAGACATACTTACATCTGTCTGTGGGCCACCTTTTAAGAACCAGTTTGCTGTGAAATATTGATTTAGACATGGGACCTCTAGTTTGTCATCCCCTTTCCCAATAGGCTGGTAGAAAACGGTGTCGAAATAATAAAGTACCTATAAAGGTGGCAGTGGAATGAGGCAGCAATCCGTATTTAGCTCTGCAAAATTCTAAGATGCCATCAGTGAAGCGTGGGTTGACACCTGCTGACATTTTATTTAACTGAAAACTGAAAAAAAAATTGCTGGCACTGAGAAGAAGCAGACGTCAGAGTCATGGAGGATTTGCAGAAATACAGAGACATGGTTAAGGCTAAACAAAAGTATTACATAGTGCCCCAGAAGATGCCAGCTCCACTAGAAAATGACACTGAACACATCCATGATGAGTACATGGGACTGTAACATGCAATTTTGTCTCAAAAGACCTGTGCTTCAGGTTTATGAGACTGTCAGCCCCAATGGACATCTATTGAAGAATACGGCTCAAAAAAGTGTCGTGGTTTAAGCCCAGCGGGTAACTCAGAACCGCGAAGCCAGTCTCCCCCTTCTTCCTTCTCCCCCACTCCCGGAGGGATGGGGAGGAGAATCAAAAGAATGTAAATCCCACGGGTTGAGATAAGAACAGTCCAGTAACTAAGGCACGATACAAAACTACTACTGCTACCACCAATAATAAAAATGATAAGGGAAATAACAAGGGGAGAGAATATGAAACTAAAAGGGGAAAAGGAAAAAAAAAACAATAAACACAAGTGATGCACAATACGATTGCCCACCACCTGCCAACTGATATCCAGCCCTACTAGAGCAGCGATCTGGGCCTTCCGGGTAACTCCCCCCAGTTTATATACTGGGCATGATGTGCTGTGGTATGGAATACCCCTTTGGCCGGTCTGGGTCAGGTGTCCTGTCTCTGCTTCCTCCCGGGTTCCCGTGCCCCTCCTTACTGGCAGAGCATGAGACTGAGAAGTCCTTGATCGGGGTAAGTATTACTTAGCAACAACTGAAAACATTGGTGTGTTATCAGCATTGTTCTCAGACTAAAGCTGAAAACACAGCACTGCACCAGCTACTAAGCAGGAGAAAAAGAACTGTTACAGCTGAACCCAAGACACAATGAAAGACAGAGATAACAGCTACCAAAAATGAGGAAAAGAACAGTCAGGCAGGATGAATTCTGGTGCAATTAAAGAGTTACGAAATACTAATATCAGAAAGGAGACTATGATGTCAAAACCCAGCGTAAGTCCCTAAGAATATTTATTTTACATTGTTTAGCATTTTGCTTATCGGGCTAGCTGCAAGTACACAACATTTGCCATCATATGTTTTTGAGATTTATTATGAAAAGTCTCTTTCACTTGCTAATTCAGAGGCAGTGGAAACTCTGTGCTGAATATAGTAGACAAATTGCAAGCCCTTTGTCTCAGAGAGTATGTCTCTGCTATCCGTTCTTGATCCCCTTATTGTGTGTATTTTCTCTGCAGCCAACTCAGTCTGCTCTAAAGTAAAAGAAGCTCCATGTGACTCTGGGAAAATTTCATTTCAAGCCCCAAATAAACCAGCTGGAGAGCTTCCAGAGAAGTAGCCAGGAAGCAAAACTGATGGATTGCAAATCTGATGGCTTGCCTGGCTGGGCTGTGTGTTCCCCCACAATCCTTAGCACAGGCAAATAATGTGCAGCAGCCCCCAGGTCCTGTGAGACAGTGGAGCCCACTCCCAGAAGGCAGGATGGACAAGAGCACACTGAAATTGTCTCCCTCTGCCTCTCAATCTGGTCTATCCCAAATGGGTAGCACTGCCCTCTTTTTTACGTTTTTAATTTTACTTTAGATGAAAAAATGTTTTTTGTTGCTAACACCACCCTCAACACAAGAATAACTGAAACAGAATGTTAGAAACCATATTTTACAACTTCTATTTTATAACCATATAATGACATACAGACCTATTTTTTCTGTCTTATATGAGACCCTGGCTAAGCACATTTAACCCTATACACATGAAGAAGCTTCTTAATAGCATTAATAACTGTCTAATTGCACACATCAGTTGTACAAAAGTGCTTAAATCTGAACTGCACTGGAAAAGAAAATGTTTGTGGGACAAAACACATTCTTTATTACTAATTGATTTTTGTAGCTTTGCTAGACAGTTCTTAATTACACTAAAAATTATCTCTTCTTTACGCTAGAAAGATCTCGTATGTTGGCAAACTAGAATTTTTTCATCCTCAAAGTAGGGAAAAGAGAAAAAGAACATTATATTAATAGGAAAAGGTGAATTATTTCCTTCCAATTAAGGTACTTTTTACAGAATTTGAATTAAGCTACCTTTACTCTGTCTGATATTCATCAGTGCTTTTCAATGGGTATCTAAGTATCCCAATTATTTTTTTGTTTTGAATAATCCATGGTCATGTATATAAAAATAACTTGGCATAAAAATAACTGAGTAAATTTCTTTGTGACGTTTGTATGAAAACACTTAATGTGATGGTATAATTGCTTCCTATCATCGTGTCTAGTTTTTCTAGTCTCCACTGAAAATCTGCTCAATGAATAAATACATATAGAACTATAAATATAACTTATATACTTATATTTCTGTGTTTATATTATAGAGATTTTTTAATTTATGACAATTTTATAGGCTGAGACACTGATGTTTGTTACCTCTGGGCCCAGTTTAACTGATTCCTAAAAACAATTTATACACATCTTCTTTTACTGCCTTGGCCTGCAGACCTCATGGTGCCTCATAAAAAATCACAAGATTTTCAAGTCAAATAAATAGGCTTAATTTAGATTCTACTCCCTAATCAGATCACAGCAGAAGAGTTATGTAATGTGGGATTCTCAGTAATTAGTTGTAAAATTTTCATGTTTCTAATGATTAAAGAAAAAAGGGTGGATGGGAATTGTCAGCCTTCAAAACGTAGATATACTTGGATTTAGCTGTACTGTTGTCCCAGATGTCCTGCACTTTACTATTCAGTTTCCTAAGATAAAATGTCTAAAACCTGATACAGTTAGAGGGCATCTGATATGACTTGTAAGCAGCCTGTTACCTTTGTGCTTAATAGTCCAAACCCTATGAAAAGTAGAGAACAGAAATTCTGGATTTGAACTACTACATAAGCATACTAGTAGCAGTAGCAGCAGTTGCTGTTGTAGTACTTGTGGTACTTGTAGCAGCAGCAATAGTAGTATTTACTTCTTTGGAACATTAGAGACAAGCTAAGGAGATGAAATCTAAATCAGGAACCCTTTTAAAACTAGACTTTTAATGTCTGAAATTCTGTATTATAGATCCATCCTTTCATATGCTGTATATGTCTCTGCTGGCAGAGAACCAACTCTGCTATTCATCTTTACCTGTCCATGTTTCCTTGCTAGGAGTGCCTTGGTAGGAAAGGTACCTCACAAAGTGATGGGGTAGGATAAAAATTTCAAATACAGGATCATTTAAGAAAAGACTTCACAAAACCGCCATCACATCCTTCAGAAATTATGGGTTTGGTCCATTAGGTGCACGTACACCCCCCTAACTCCTCTCTTGGCCACAGATGTAGGGGCCTCAAGGACTCCTGTCACTGAATTGAATTACAGCTTCCATCAAATACTAAAAGCAGTTTTCAAACATGCTATTTTTTGCAAGGGTTCATCTATAATAATAGGAATTGCCATGTTGCTAGGTTCCCATTCTCTGTTCCATGCAATTGCCAGTCAAATTATTGCTTTATGAAAAAGTTATAATCATTATAATGAAATATAATTTAAAACTTATGCTAGGTTGCATGTTGTTACATCAGAACCACTCTCAAGGCTACGATAAACTCTTTTGTCAGTGTTTTTCTTACGAAGTCTGGTCTTCATTTGGTTTCTAATTTATTCGTGAGTGTTTATCCAAACTTCACATACATTCTTGCATAAATATAATTAAAACATGGTTATTTTATATTGAGAAATATGAAGGTAATTAGTAATGTAATAAATTGAAGGTCAGAGCAATCACAAGCATTTTTACTGGGTTTGTACTTATAATTGTAAGTATCTTTGCACATGTACTATTTCCACTGCTTTGGCACAGTGGCTTACAAAATTTCCATTATTCCCTGTTTTTAATTTCAAATCCCATTCTAATAGATTACTGTAGGATTTCTATTTCCACTACTGGAAAACTGCCAAATATTTTAAGCATAAAAGGCTTTTTATGTGGAGTAAAACTCCTGTCTGTCTAAGTCCACAGTACTTCCTGTGTGGCAAACTCTGAATTTACCTTTTCTTATATATCCAAATCTGAATTAATCTGAATAACAATAGTCATTCTCAAAGGAAACCTTTTCAGACCCCCAATTTAAAAACATACACTGGACACATGGTTTCAGAAGTTTCTAAAACCTGTTTGAAAACTGGAAGAATCCAAAATACATTACTTAAAAACAAAACCAAAACACGACAGATAGTTTCAAGACAGGGAAGGCATAGTTGTAAAGAACAAGGCATTTTTATAAGAATTTAAAATTATTAAGAAACAATTACAAACCCAGCAAAGCAGGTGTTCAAAATGTTTCGCCTTCCACAAGAACTAGACTTTATCTCTGCTTTGCTCTCACAGCAAGCAACAAAAACTTATCAAAAAAGAATTACCTTTAATCTCCCTTCACATTCCAAACTATAAGAATTCATAATCTGCAAAACACAGAGTGAAACAGATTTACTTTTAAAAGTTAATTTTTTTCTAGTAAACCATCCATTCCGTCAGCAGGAATATAGTGTTCTGTGATGCCACAGAAACATATAAAGATTAAAATATGCTCTTGAAAATGACAGTAGCTGATGCTTGAAAGGTGAAATTCCTTCCATCTATGTGTGATGCTTGAGTAATCAGGCTCTGTGGTACGTACTCCAAACTCAGACTCAACATACAGAGCTTTCTAAGTGACTTGCCCATGGTGAAGAGATCTGAATCTACATACAGATGAATCCTGCTGGTCCTTTTTTGGTGCACGGTTTAATCCAATCCAAGAGTTTACAGTGGTATACAACTCTTCGGAAAGAATAAAAAAAAATTAAAAAAAAAAAAGAAAAAGCTATGACATAATTTTTTTAAATAATAAAAAACATTCTGCAAGATTTTCAGCCTATTGTTCTACATCAGTGGTCCTACACCTCAACATGTGTGACACTGTGATCTGTCCTAGACATGTCCTCCTTGAAAAATCTGCAATCCCAGTGGTTAAGAAAACCTGACTTCAAATTGGGAACTTGACTACAGAGAGATTTGGGCAAGATTTCTAAAACGAGGTGATTTAGCACTTTTGTCCCACTGCTTTGTGAGTATCTAAATGTCTTTCGCAAATGCAACTTAACTACAGTAGAACATCAATTTCTCAAAGGTATCATGAGAACTATAAAATAAGGAGCTTCAGTTCTCTATCAATCCAGTGTTTGCCAGTGAATGAGAACCAAAAGATGGAAGAAACTAGCACTTCTGAATATAACAGCAATAAGGAAAAGAATTATATAAGAAATATAAGACTTAAGTCAGATATAGTGAAGGTAGATAATATTTTTTGCATTAGTTTTTATTTTATCATCTAAAAGTTCCAGTAGCAATCAAAATGAAGAAATAAAAGTTTACACTGTTTCTTATGTTGGATGAAATGTTTCATTGATTGCAGGGACCTAGAAATGAAAACTTAAGTTTGTTCACTGTAACACTTTCAATGAATCATGTTTAAGGTGACACTGTGCTATTATACTACAGAATCATTTAGTAGAGAAACATAATGACCTCTCCTGTAATCTTAGAGTTTTCAGTGGAGTATCCTCATATAGCAGTAATTTGATATTTTGCAGTTTTAAAATGTAATTGAAAGCATTTTTATTGGATACATTCTTATTACAGAACCACAGAGCCTTCAATTTGATAAAGCTGTTTAAGAGCAAACTGAAAATGAATGATCAGTTAGAAGGGAAAAAGCACTGATGAAAACGGGAAAATAAAAAGCTTGGGAAGATTTTAATCACTGTAAATTCCCAGACAATGACATTGCTCTTCAAGGCATTCTGATTTTTTCTTCATCAGCATTCAAAACTCTGTATTACATTAAACGCTGCACTGCAATCTTTCAAGGTTTTACTAAAATTTAAGCTGGCAATTGACTGAACCCACAAGGAAACAACAGCATTGTCTCACTTTCCCTGGGTGCTATCAACTTTCTCCTTTTCCTTAGCTGTTTTCATTCACCAACAACTGAGTTGATACTACAGCCTTCATGTCAGTTCTGAGCAGCTTTAAGAAGTACTTATAAACAAGTAGAAGTTTATCTGTCTTTCTCTTCTGTCAGTCTTTGCACACCTTACCTCTCTTTGTAGCTCTTTTCCATGCTTTTCAGCCTTCCTGATTAGACAAAGGACCTGGCACTACTTTTATGCCTCAAACTCACACAACTGAAATGGAAGTTAGATGTTCTGTAATTAAGGATGATGTGCATTTCAAATTCAAAAATCAGTCTAATGTCATACGACTTGGCAACATTTGGCAAGTGGTTGCATGCTGTGATCCATGTACCTAACATCAAATAGAACTCTGCCACTAATTCAAAATAGAAAACTCTTAAACTACGAATTTTTCTAGTAGAATATCAAACTACTATAGATAAAAGTCCCGCAAGAAGGATCAAAAATGACCAGATTAGGAGACCTGTCACACTTCATTTTTTCTAAACTCTTTCTAGGCCAAGAGTTCTTTTTCCACACTTAAGCAAGTCACAAGAATTTTGAATTCTTGTTTTGCTAATCTCTAAATAAATCACCCTCAATTCTGTTAATTTGTTTCTGCAGTTCCCAGAAGAGACCATTCTGATTTCCACAAGCATGCTCTTATACTGATTGATTCAAAGACAACTGACATATAAACCCAAGCATAATAGAAAAGCAACTTTGTTGTTGTAATTAAGGACAACCTCAGCTCAGCAATAAACTACATTTAGATTTTGTCAGTAATTGGCAAACAAAGGAGCAAACAAAATCTACACCTTTTTCTCTTGATGTTTCTTCTCTTCAGAATACCTCTGTCTTATTTGATACAGTGATAATGAGGAGATTTAGTGTGTTGGGAAGCAGAAGAAAAAAAACCCCCACATTCATGAAACAGAAATCCTTCTGCTTATTTGAGCAACAGAAATGTAGACAATATTTCCATCTTGATTTCAAGTTTAGTTTAGTTCTTTTACAATACATATAACTTTCTCTGATGTATTTCTCATTTTTCTTTTATTCCCTGAAACTATTGTAGTCACCTGCTGCCATTTCAGTCATCTTTAGCATAAATGTTTCTAAATGGGTATTTTTAACTGCCCTTCTTTCTTCACTACAGTGTCATAGCTCAGACTGGAACTCTAGACATCTTCAGAAATGCCATATCAGTAAACTGTATGTCCCTCCCAATTTCATTAATGGACACAACTGTCAAAAATTAATTTTCCCTATTATATTTGTTTCTGATTTTTCAATCAGTAAGAATTAGAATACAATTTATCTAGTTATTTCAGCTTTCAAAGTGGGAAAAGTGGTATTATATAATTCATCATGACTAGCTTTAAAATGCCTAAACTCAAGATGCACCTCTAACAAGGTTCTTTTTCTTTTTTCCTTTCTTTTTTTTCTTTACGGTTCATTTAAGGGAGGAGAAATACAGTAAAAAACATTAGCTACCTAAAGAAAACACAGCACTGGAGGATACAACTGCACAAATATCATACAGTGGTCTCCATCCCGAGTGCTTCATACTACCTTTCAGAATATGTGGATGAATTTAGACTAGTAATCAAGAAAACAGATCAGAATTCCCTACTTAAATAATGTCTGTGACATTATTGGGGGGGGTTTACTACTGACTCATTTAAGTGTTCGCTGAGGACAGACATTTGCTTAAACAGCCTGATCCTTGATTTCACTTACACACCAGGTTCCTGGTGATCCTAATGCAGAAGTTGGTGCCTCAAATGCTATTAAAATCTGTATCTCACTAAGTCACATGTAATTTTACTATTTATTATCTTTAATAATTCTCTGAAAAGGAAATAATGAAGGATTCTGAAACATACTCAATATAATGGAATATAAAAAATAACATAGCATGGATCTCGAACTCCTCTGTTTGAGAAACACAATTTAAGTCATAATTCTAAGAAGCAATATCTGGCATCTACCTTCACCAAATTCTAACTGATCTTTTTTGATTATTTTTTTATTAAAGATTTTTGGTAATAAAGGAATAAATTTGAATATAAGAAAACTGGGGGAAATAAGGAAAAGTTAAAACAGGAGAGGGCAAAAAGTCTTTGGTACTTACTAAAAGAGGAAAAACAGAGAAAATACAACAGAAGTAGATTTAAATTATGACTAAAATTGATTTTTAAAATTTATTTTGGTGACTAATTCTCTTGGAAACAGCTTTCCAGGAAATACTGTTGACATAAACTAACAGACGAGGAAAAGCAGGCTGAGGAATCTGCTACTGCTCCTCTGATGGCTTTAATGAACATGTGAGTATAAGGAGGAAGATGGCAACTGAAATAATGCCTGGAGACCACTTGAAACAGCAGTGAAAGATGATGATTGCTAAGGAAGATTCAGTAGATTTCTACCTCTACTTAAGAATTTTAAGAATTAACCAGTTATTAAAAACCTGTGTGTGGTTCTTATTTTGTTTCCACAGTGTAAAATGACTTGCTGCAATGTCCTCAAACCAGTGATAGGCCAGTAAGGGAAAGCGGTTGTGGCTAAGCTTAATTAAAATGATCTTACCCAAGGCATGCAAGACTAGTCAAAAGGAACAAGTATGATCTATTTTCTCTATGCGTGTACAATTTATATGCAGATCTTTACATGAGGAACAAGGCTCATGTTTGTTGCCTGTGCAGATTAGGCTCATTGGCCATGAGTAAATATACTGTGCGTTGCTAAGAACTGCAATGTGCCCAATGCATTGATCAATACCATTCCGGGTAATGCGTGTTCAGTGAATATATGTTGTGTCAAATTTATAGAGGTGGATTGAGTATAGAATTATCGAGAAGCTGTGGATGTCTGCTAAATTCAAATGATCAGAGTATAAGAAAAGTGTTAGCCTAATACCCAACAGTTGGGGATACCAAGTCTTTCTGTGCAAAGATACCAATCTACTTTCTGTGCAATTGGTGAAAACTCCATTTTAGGAAGATTCAAAATCAAATATAAATTTACTTCTGTTTATTTGGGGGTGGGTGGGTCTCTGTTATATTCAAAAGAAATGCATTTAAGCTTAGAAATCTTTGCCTATAAAATGCACGTAGCTGAAATCAAATACTTCTCATATCACACTCAAAATTATCAGATAGTATTAATTAAATCTTGCTCTTTTAATAGTTTCTTTTTCTTTAATGTTCACACACTGATTAAAGTATGGACCCATTTCCATATGAATTTATTCATTGGCCCTGCAGAGTCAAAAAACAGAAGTGAATCAATATTTCTGATACATATAACATCTGTTCATTTCACATGTAGATTTGACTGTGGCATTTTAAATGTAATATTTTAGATTGCTACAATAAGTTTAATTAGATGACTTCCCCTATGGCTACAGGCTTTAGACATGACTATGCTATGTACTGTTTAAATTAGCAAGAAAGCTGCAAGTATTGTAATTTTTTTTATTCAATAAAATTCATCCTACTCCAATAATTATAAAAAAATGTAAAAAAAAAAACACATCTGAATTTTGTATTTGAGATTCTTAGCAGCCATCTTACTAGCCATGCTAATTCACCTAAATAAATTTCTATGAAATGCAATCCTTACCTAATTTCTCTCATGCCACTGAGCTTTCCTATTAACACTTTTGATTACTGTCATAAAAATTACAGTAGCGTGAATTGTTTTCATAATAGCATGTTTCTAGCAAAAATTTTCAAAAGAATTTTGAGAGAATGTGTGTATCTAGATTCTCTTGGCTCTCTTAAAATCCAATTCCTTATATTTAGCTATAGTCACTATCTAAAAAAAACTTTCTCAAGTACAACACCCCTCAGAAGTTCTTGTTTGGCATTCATAAAAGAACACTCAGACAAGAGCCCAGTTTTAAGTCTGAGCAACTTTTTGTTAGACTATTACAAAAGCTCTACAGATGCCACATGAGAAATGCCCCAGAAACCTGCATGCAAATGCTTGAACAGTTGAGCTCTCTTGAGCTGGTGAAATTATGTAGACTTGCCCTTGACATCAGCCCAGAAAGAGACAACATTTGCATGTTAGGATCAGACTAGCAAGCCAAAGCTGTGCTACGATGGAAAATGTGCCCTTTCTCATCAGAAAAAGAGAACACCTCACTTTGAAGACCCGGCCAATACACCAGTGACCCTTACATACCAAGTCCTTTTTATGGAAAGAAGATGCACTGAGTTAGACAGTGGGAGGTATTGGTTACCTCACAGTTGACACTGTGCACCAAAAGTGCTCATATCCTGACCCATATCATAAGGCTTGACTGAGGGCTGTGGAAGACCCACCCCCATGCAATAATTGTCATCTAGTGGCCTTTCACTTCTTCTGTAAGAGGCTTCTTGACACTTCTTCAGCATTTGCTAATATCTGCACCATACTAATGTCTTTTTTCTAGACTGAAGATGGGCTCATAAGTGTTTCCTAAATGGTCAATAGATCGTAATTTGTAATACAGTATTTAAAATACAGTACTTCTATTCAGTAAAATTACTTTTACTGTGCCTGCTCCTATTTCTGTTCTTAAATCTAGAGACAGCTACAGAAATTAACTGATTCTGTAGACACAAGAAAGTTTTTCAATCTGCACAATTACTTTATCAGCATAACCACTGCTGAAATCCAGCTTGACTATTCTGAATTTCTTTCAAAATATATAATACATATATTAATACATACATATATATTAGAATACACACATATATAAATTATCTAAATATACTCACCTTGATTTTCCCCTGAGATATTTCAACCAACCCCCTTTCCCTTTTCAAAAAGATATCTCAGTAAATGTAGAACGTGAAAGCAATGCAGCATATTTTAAGAGATCTTATCTGAATTCAGAGAATATTTCTGAGGATTTAAGAGAAATCATTAAGAAGGTGGTTTATTCAATTCTGGGCTATTTTCTGTTTAGAAAAATAAATCCTTAGGGTGTGAGGTGACAGTGGTCCTGTAGCAGCATTACCAGCATACTTTCAACAGCTTTATGGGTATATGTTCTTGCAGCTTCTACTTTCTATCGCTATGCCTCTCTAATCTGCTGCAAGGGAGAGAAAATGCAGTGATAAATGGTACACACTGTCATAAATGTAACCAGAGTCTGACAAGAATACTCTCTGAAGCCAGTGATGTAGTTACACTTTTTCCATTGAGATAGTCTTAATATATGATACGTCCTCCTCCCTGTGCAGGTCCATGATGTTCAATAAATAAGAAGGCGAATTTTCTCAGAGACATAAAAATAGTATGTTGCACCTATGCAAGGAGCAAACGGTTTTTTGAAAAATTGGGCTCTTAACTAGTATTATGTATAACAATTCTTACCATTGTAGTTCATCCATCCTGATAAAATGGTACCTATTTCCTCTTTAAATGTCAAATATGTAATATATGTTTTGAAATAGAAAGGATACCTTAGGACACATGCTAATGTACTCCCTTCAATTACATTTTATGATTATGACCTTTATTCCAACAATAATTTAATGTTTTAATTAAACTTGCAACCATTTTCATGGCTGCAAGATGTACTTCATCTCTCTGTACTGTAATTTAATGAAGTGATTTTCAATCACAATCAGCAATACCTAGCAATAAATTTCAATACCATTTTTCAGGACTCTAAGAGGATCTTTCATGTTTTAATACAAACTTCTTATCAATGTCATGGAAAGACATAATTCCATTCTCTAAGAAGAATGCATGCAGGGAAAAGTAAGTTAGAATATTTAGAAGATCATCTCTTCTTAACTTAGGAAAATGCATTGCCTTGAAAATAAAAACCCCCCCCCAAACCAAAACACCAGGTAAAAAGCAAAACATTCAGAACATCTAAATCTGAGGAAATGTTGGCTGGGCATGAGCAGTACTTTAAAATACCACTAATAATGCCAGTGCTGAAGCTTACAGAAGCTGGTTTCAAATCCACCTAGATGTAGGTGTCAGGGCACAAAAGATCTAGGCTTGGCCCTTGTATTTAGGTTCAGGCTTGATAGTGGTCAAAATCACCCAAAAGTAGCTAAATTAAAGAACTGTAGCAGTTTGCATCAGTAAGATGAAGGATGGTTTTCTGAAGCAAGTCAGAGAACTGAAGTGCTGAATGGAAATGAGGAGAGTTTCCACAGAAGGGAAGGTCTAGACCAGGAATGTAATGGTACACGTGGTGGTGGCAAAAATTCTAGGTTGTAGTGAAGATGAACAAACTGAAGCAGAATCTCCATACTGCTAAAGAAACCTGAAGAAATGCCAAGCAATAACAACCAGAGTTTGAGAAAATATAATGAGCCTCGTAACACAATAAGCCTTATATGAAGTGTAGTAATTTTATTTTTTTTTTCCTCTGCATTCTTTTAAGCTTTACATAGAATGAAGGTACCTTCTACCATAAATATTTCATATCCCTGTATCTTGGAAGGTGGTGAGTAAATTTTACTAGTTACATCAGTGTAATTTGAGTTTGCATGACAATGATATGCTATGTAAACCTCTGGTGTGAATTTACACAAACAGACCTACCTGAGTAATAAGACAGAAGGCTAGAAATGACTTAGTTCAGTCCTGTCTTCTATAAACCAAAGCAATCAAGAACATATCTAAACAGAATCATTACTTTCTGAATGTTCTCTATTCTTCTCATGCAGTCATTGCTTTCAGTGCAATTACTATTTCCAAACAGAACTTTGTAATGAATAGACACTGAGTTAAATACAGCTTAAAGACAGAAACTGAGACACTGAGACCCCCAGCTTCTGGAGGTTTATACAGAATAGATAAGGTTCACAACAGCAACAGAATCACCAGACCTCCCACACAGCAACCAGTATACAGGATTTATGGCCCCCCTTCATCTACTATTGATTCTGTTCTCACACTTTAGCAATATCTTTACTGACCATAACTTGGGCTAAAATAGTGCTTTCTCTTTCTAAATGTCACTCAGCAGTTGGTTTTGTCATTGGGCTTGCTACAAATCTGAATGCAATACCCACTTTCAGATTTATTCTGGCAATCAAAATATTGTATTTAAAGTATCTGTCTGTATCTGTCAGTTTAGAATGAGCCACTGACCTCTGCACTAAAAGCTTCATTCAGCAAAGTCATCAGGATTTCTTGATAAGTTCAATTTCAAAAAACACAGAACAAAAGAAAATGATAAGCTGAACTCCTGCTATGATGCTGATTGCTGAAAACTGCCTTAGTAGTTTTATTTAGTTGTTGATGTGTGATTTAGAAGGTGGGCAAAATATTCACCATTAAATATCTCATTTACCTTGCATTTGCACAGCTCAGTTCTTCCACATGTGAAATGGTAAAATCAATGGAGCTGGGACAGTTTGGATTATTGCATTCCCTGGGTGAGCTAAAATGGTCAAAATATCTGCTTTAAAGACTACAGAGATGACTATAAGTTGTGAGAAGCGTCTGGGCAAATCTCTCACATCCAAGATGGGATCTTTTACTTCTTCTTGAGCTCTGGTCATGAATATAGATGTTATTGTCTGAGATTAAATCAGAAGCAGAAACAGCCTTTAATAATCCAAGCTGTTTCAACTATAAAGGAGTCAGTAAGTTGTTGATTCTCAATTTGGATCTGAAAGAAAACACTTCAACAAGTTAAGAAGTAGTTCAGGAATCTAAAGAAGGTTTAAATGTGAACAAGTATTATTATTAAATAATGTGCAAAGAGTGACCTTGGAAAATGAGCTTTACAAAATGCATGAGATCTACCACAGAAGTATTCAGATGATACAGAGGTACACTCCTAGGAAGAAAACAAATTCTATAACTTACAATTATGAAATGTAAATAGTGTTTTTATTCTCTCTTGTAAAAGAATCTTCAGGTAAGAAAAAGTATTTTGGAATTGTGTTAACACTGAAAAATTATAAAAACACCATATAGCCAGCCCTCCAGAAATATTATGAGTTAAAATGTCAGGAGTCTTTGTAGCTGACTTTAGAATAGTGGCATCTCAAACTGGTGTTCTCAACACACACAAACACCACTGACTTGCCTTTACCCTGATTGCTTATGCTGAATTTAATAAAAGATCATGTGTGATGGAGTTCAAGGTTTCACCAAGAAGCATCTGGGAATCATGGGTATTTTAAGGTTGTTTGTGTATATAGCGTGGCTGTGACAGGGTTCCTGAGGACAAATTTTTATTAGGGGCTTAAGGACTTGCACACAAGAGTAATAGCGTTTTCAAACTCTCTGACTCTTAGTAAAAGACAGATAAGCAAAAGACAGGAAAACACAGCAAAGGAAGAGGCATGCACTATCTTTTTCTCAGCTGTTGTAGAGCTTATATAGCAGTTTTTATGATCCTATTAAAGGCCTGAAGTCCTGGATGTAGGACAAATGAAATCACGGTCTTTTTAAGGAATGCTCTTTCTCTTCTTAGTGTGGTGTGGCCTCTTTTGAAGAAAGGTAGCTTAAAAATCAATTGGGTTCTTGATAGACAGTTTGGTATATAGAATTCAGCACATAATAGCTAAAAATACTGAGATGACAATAAAATAGGTGTTTATCATGAACTGATAATTTCTGTGCAAATTTTAACATAAATTTTAGTTTCGATTCATGCTTTTCAAGTATTGTTTTTTCCCCTAAACAGAAAGTTAGATTTGAGTGGGGAGTTCCAAGTCTTTCACCATGAAATCCAAATCCCTGAAATGTTAAATATATTTGGTTGGCATTGATATCAAAACCTAGGGTAGAGGTGCAAGGGGCTATACCAAATATGCTTTAAAAAAAAAAAAAAGTTTAAACTTGCTGCAAGGCATATGCTTGTATATCAGAAATTTTTAATTAAACTTTTCTGTGCTGATGCACAAGCATTATAACTGCCGGAAGAGTAGAAATGTTTCAACTACATCAAACATTAGAGAAATTAAGAAGATCCACAGATAGAGAAGACCCACAAAATATATTTCTTTTAAACATAAAAGTCTCTGTTATTTGTACATAACCAGCAAACGTGGTCAATGTTTATCCAACAGTTATTGTCAAGGAGTGAGAAGGAAATCTTGAAAGACTGAACTTCACGATCTAGTATCATGCTCCTGCCTTCTGCTCCAAGTAAAGTTTTTACACTAGGCACTTACGGGCTACCGTTCAAAATTAAGGTCAAGCTAATTAATTTAGAGCATCTATATCACCATTTTATGGCAACCAAATCAATACTAAATGAGTTAATAATGATTTATATTATTACTATAATATCAGAACATGATAGGGCCATTATTTTAAGACTTGGTCCAGTTTCTATCTACTTCACAGCATGACAGCGTGTGCTTCTGAGCTAAAACTACAGATGATCAGTAAAAGCAATGTATTTTGTCAGAAGCGGTAACTAGATATTTATCAACAGCAAGAAGTGTCTGAAGCTCAATATTTTTCTGCTCTTTGTAGTAACCTTTTTAACAGATAAACTTGGAAACCCTAATATCGGTCTCGTACAGTTTTCTTACAACTGAAACTTATTGATTTTGGTAGAGTTGCTGCTCACCTAACTTGGGGTAGGATAAAGCTCATGGTCAGCATCTAAAGTTGCATTCATACTGGAACAGAATTAGTTTATTTTCTCCTTTATCTGCTTTGGAAAAATCTGTAGGGCACATTTTCATCTCTTGCAATTTTGAAATACTTATGCTGATATTGAGGGAAATACTCAGAATCAATCCTATTGTTTCTGAACCATAATGATGAAATAATTACACCCTCAGCCCCTCTGAGTTTTAATTAGGATACTGGTATGAGAGTCTCTACTAGTAACTCATTGTTGGCATCAAATAATAAAGAAGATCAATTCATTTGTTTTATAGTTTTCCTCTGTTTTACCGTAGGTAAAGTAAAAGAACAGCTTCAGGCTATCATTAATGTTAAACACTTGATGGAATGCTTTAAAGTAACCAACTTTAAATTCAATCATTTCTTTCCGCTGAACTACTGGATGAGCTAAAACTTCATTTTCACAGTAGGAAATGACAGCTTTTTTTTGAAGCATGAGTGCATTTTTTACTATAATAGTTTCTCTGACCACTTACATGCATTCTTAAGTAATTTCATTTTTCTACATTTTCAGTGCAGTGACTGTTTGAATCCCACTTTTCCAAGACAGTTTCTTTTTACAGCATGTCTGGCTTTTAAATGACATCTGACAGTCTAGAAGCAAACTTATCCTACATACATATTATCAAGACATATATTTATCTGAGAACTGTTGAACCCTTCCTTCACTTTTTTTCTTTTCTGAGCAACAATAAAATGTACATTTTTCTGTAGACCCACAATTTACACTATTTAATATTTTAATTAGGCTAATGACAAAAATTACGTACATATATATACACACACATATATAGTCAAATTCTCTTCCTTACATCATATTTCTATACAATGTTATCACAGGTTTAGGAATTTTAGGGGTTGAAGGAACCTTTATAATCAGTGACTAGGCCTGTTTTGTGCCCTTCCTAATTTTTCAATAAACATTTTTTAGGCAGCCAGGCCTCGAACACTAATAATGATGTTCCAGTCATCCTAATGAGATTAGACTGGTCTCTCCTCCAGCTTCGAAATTCTGGCAATATCTTTTCAGCTACCTCTGGGAAAGTGCAATCTACAGGACTCATAAATCCTCCACAAACGCACTGCTTTTCAAATCTGCCCTGTAAATGATATATACAGTCCTAGATGCATGATCTCCCCACTATGGAAGTAACTTAATGAATTTGTTTTCCACATTTCCCCCATGTAACTAATGAATTTGTTAGCCCCCATCAGACTGCAACCCGTCTGATGTAAATCAGACAGAAATCTGAGTACCCCAGCATTTAAGATCATTCCTGACATTAGCTTCCTGACATAAGATCTTCCAGTTCATTAGCTCAGGGCAACAAGAACGTATGCTTCTCATTAGCACACACTTGCTCACCATGATGGCTATTTCATGTCCTGTTCTGGAGGGCCTAACTTTTCCTGTGAGGGGACAGCAAATTTTGCACATAAAATGAGATTTAATTTCTGAAATTATTCATTGCAATAAATTATCTTTAGGAATTTTGGAGGTACATCTGGATTCTATACAAATCATTATATTCAACATTGATTGAAAATATAACTTTAACTTTTGATCTGTCATTTTCAAGATTTAACTTCAAAAATATGTGAGAAGACTTAAATGTTTTATTTTATGGCTTTTTTAATGGATTTAATAAAATCAATGATGTGGAAAACATTTATTAGAAATCTGTCTGCAGATTTCAAAACTGAAAGTATATATTTTTTCTCTTTCTGCCAAAAAGCTATTTTTCAGACAAAATTCCATTCTTTTGTCCCATAAAGCATAACAGAATTTTATAAGAAATTCAGACTGGGAATAAGAAAGTGTTCCTACTAAGAGTACAGATAATTCCCAACATTTTATTTTACTGCTAAGTTAGCAAAATAGCATTCTTACTGTACATTGTAAATATATTATTGTTTTACATAACAGATTTCTTTTGATCTCATATAATGGATTTTTCTCAAATGTAACAAAACTAAGTCATTCTAAGTTATACTGTAGCCATTATTGCTTCAGATACTGACAACTGTTTTTCCAGCACCTCAGAGTAATATTTTAAAATACAATTCTGGTATCTTTTTCTAAAGACCACCTTTATTCTTTCAGACAGGTAAAAGGTTAGTGTAGCCTGCTCAAACAGCAAATGGCCAGCAGCAAAGCTTTTATCTGCTGGCATAATCGTAAGGGAACAGACTGCTATAAAATGGAGTTTGCTACTACTAATAATAATCATAATCATAATCTACTGATTGATTTATAAAGCCCCACCTGAATTTCTAAAATCTGTTTCATGCATTACTTCATGCAAAGTATCAGGAGACAGGGCATACTACACATCAGATACTTGTTTACACAATTGAAATGATCACTGCTGTATTTTCTTTGTATGCTGGATTTTTAGACATCAGTCAACAGAAGAATTCTTATTTTACAGCAATGCCTACCACAACACTGCTGTTAGTTTCAACAGCTTCTGAGTCTGATAGGTTTTCAAGGTATTTTAAATAAAACTGAGATGCTGTCCTTTAATTTTGCCTCTTTCAAGTTCTAGGAGTAAAAAAAATATGATTCTACACATTTAAAAAAAAAATACATTCAACTATCAGTCACATGTTCTTTCTCAAGTTGCTATTACATTAGGATATGTTATAGAATCATAGAATATCTCAAGTAAAGCTAAACCATATGACCAAGAGCATCATCCAGATGCTACTTGAATTCTGACAAGCTTGGTGCCCATTATGTTATAGATTTTAAAATATAAGTTGCAGCAATGTGAACTAGGGGCTCGTCTCTAAGTCTGGCATCTTTGTCAAATTTGCTATTAGCATTCTTCTGAGTTATTGTAGGAAATATTTGGCAGCTATTTTCCACTAAAATTTAATTGCAAAGTGACAGATTCCAATAAAACTTATTCTTAGCAGTTATTTCTATTATTGAAATTCATATTCTTCTAAAGAACTGGGTGCCCTGACCTATGCTGTTTTTTAAGGAATCTCTATATTATTTGTAAAATGTAATTAAATTGCTTTCATTTATCTATTTGTGGTGTCTTAAAAGAGAATGTTATAATCCACCTTCTTGCTTCTGTTGCATGCTCACTATCTACATTTCTGTGTAAAATCTCATTATTCAGACTGTTGACTGAGTAACTTTGAAGTCTGTTGTGTCTTATTAGCAATGCCACTCATTATGATGTGATGACTAACAGAAAGCCTTTGCCTCACAGCTTTAGGACATACAGATATTCTTATTATAAGGTAGTGTTCAGATATGAAATGAATATAGAACTAATAATAACGAAAAACAATTACAATTTTCTTTCAAAGATTGTCACCAGTTTGCTCTTACGCAGGCTTTGTTACCATGTTGCATGTGGATGTTTCCTTCCAGACGTTCATAGTTGCTAATGACAAATAAGGAGAGTTTCAAAAATAATACATTTATATGAGTGATGCAAAGTTAACACTGGTGAGAAACCTCTGAGAAAGGTTTCAAAAATTTATACTCTGGCAGCTGTACTTACCAATTCTTTGGGTTGCCACTACAGCTATATTCCTTAACCCTCAGATCGATATAGCCCAATTACCTCAGAAAACATCAGTGATGGAATGCAGCTATTAGGGAACTGTCAAGGAAGAGCTCTTCGAGTGAAAGCATAGATATACAATTAGACAACAGAGAGGACTCCTTATTTTCTCATGGGACATCTGGCAATAATTGTTCTTAGCAACTGACTGCAATTCAGAAAGTAACTTCATCCCCCTTTATAGTGGTCTTTGGATTAAGAAGATCAATCTGCATCCTGAAAATACATTTATCTTCATTAGTTTAAGAATTATTTCAATCTTTACAAACAGGAATCCCGACAATAATGTTTCAGATAGCCTCAAGAAACAGAAAATACTGGGTTTGTTCTTCAGAAAATGTAATAGCATATTTTTCTCTTTATACACAGAAAAATACATTCTCACAACATGATCCATACACAAGTGCTAATAAAGAAAAAAAAAACCAAAAAAAAACCAAAAAACCACACCAACAAAAAACTGAAAACAAAAAAAATACAGATATGCGTATTTTCTTAAACAGAAATCATGTATATGATTTCTCCATACCAGGTAAATAAGGATTCAACATACACTCCATACCAGGTAAATAAGGACACAACATACACTCCTGAAAAAAAATAGTGATTTCTGTTTTCAAAAAGGCCAACCATAACTTCCTTATCCATTGAGTTTGTAACAAAGTATGATAACAGGGATTTCCAGTTGAGTTTTGCAGCTTTTAGTTCATTAGTTGCTGCTTAAGCTCTGTGAGAATATTCGATTGTGCTAAAATATGTCCAGTTTACATCATTATAAATAGCTCCTTCTTAATAAAACAGGTGATTTCAGGTTTGTTTCTGCTGCTTGTTACATATTAAAGTTTGTGATTAATATCTATTTTACACACAAAACGTTTAGAAAATATGCCATCCCTCTACAAGAGAGAACTTGTATACTTATAGTTTATGAACTTTTTCTAAAGTTAAAATTAAAAACAGTATTAAGTTGTCAAAGAAAAATGAAAGACTTACATAAAAGCCACTGAGCTAAAAAGAGGCTATTTTTAGTTTAAAGGAAGTACATTATGTATCATGCACTGCACCACACTTTAATCATTACCCTCACCAGGATGACCAGTGATGCCAGGATAATAAATAAAGTCCCTGATTAGAAATGAAATTGCTATGACAGAATTTAAAGGCCATAAAGCCTTCCAATTCCCATCCTTTCTATCATTTACATATATTCTTCCTCCACAATAAACTGTTTATTCCGTCAAATTCAAGGATACATTGTAGGGAAGAATCAGTAAAGATCAACATGAGAAAACAAAACAAAACCAAAATGAAATATACAGCTGTCAATGTAAAATTTTCTAGCCATGAAGCAAGCCTAAGGAAAAGTAAATCAACTGTACTATTGTCAGCATATACAGTAATACCTTTTGTCAGTATCAGTTGTTTTTGTTTTATCAAAATAAGGAAGAAATGAGATACCTGCTGTGTTTTACAGATCCAGATTCTAAACCAGGAAATACAATAATAACCCAAAACACACACTGCAGGTTCACTTCTTAGTTGTAAAGAACAGTCCTGCTACTAGACTAGCACTACAGTGTCGTGGTTTAACCCCCGCCAGCAATTACATACCACACAGCCACTTCCTCACTTCCCACTCCCCCTGGTGGGATAGGGAGGTGAAGTGGAAAAAGAAAAGTTTAATAATTGAAATGAAGTAAAATATGATAATAATAACAGCAATGTCAATAATGATAATTATGAAAAGGGAGATAAAGTAGAAAGAAATCCCAAGAAAATATAGCTAGAAAAGTAATTAGACATGTATGTCCCATTTCCAGGAAGTAAACCACAATTTCAGGGATATACTAGAAGTAGCTAGTGTCTCAAATTATGCTTTTGTGTCCATGTGGTTTATGACTTAACTATAAGCCTCAGTAACTGCACTTTGAACAATCTCATGACAATTAACTAGCAATAACCATTGTTTACATGCAAATGAAATACTCACTGGAGAAATAATTTGAAGTGTTACCATGTTATCTGTATCTATTTGACTGACAACCTTAACTTTGTATTATATTAGTCCTTGTCATCTAAATTAGTATCAGTTAATTCTTCTTCAATTTCTCAGATTTTGTCCTCAGAAGACACAAATCTGAAGGTTTCAATGGGTTAGGCAAGATTTGAAATGTACTGGGTTATCTTCAGTCTAGGGTGTGGGCTTTTCTGCCTACTCTGCAGAGTTGCTTTGTGTATTAATTACACTTACACCCTTTTGTAAATGCATTTAAAGATTACTCTTATCCCCAGTTTAGGGATGGAGAAATGAAACCATGAGGAACTGAAATTACGTGCACCAGTGATCAATAATGACAAAACCACAGACACTAAACCCTTCTACTGCATGCTAGCCACTTCAATGCATCAAAGCCAGTGACAAACAGGGATGCATGACAGTTCTCCTGTCATGCCCGAGTACAGTGCTTCTTAGAGTACCCTCCTCCCTCCTGTTTACGCGAAAAGTGACTCTAGGGGCAGAAGAAAGCAGAGATTTTTCAACTACCTCATTCTTTTCTGCCTAGATGACATTTTTAGCCAGCAAGGCATGGCCTGTAACAGGGAAAAGGGTCTTTCTTATTCAGCTCCATTTTACTCCATGTATTTCATCAAACTCAGTTCCAGATAATTCAACCAGACTCCTGAATGCTCTCAAATGCTCACCAAGTCACTGTGCAACATTCTTTCATTCTACAGTTTTCATACACATAAAAACCAGTCATATTTATTAGATCACCTACAGCTGCATGATGTCTCATTTTGTTGCTCATTAAGTTGTTTCTGTTGACTTGAGTGTAGAGGTTGTACCTTTCCTGGCAATAGCATTCTACAGTCAAATACACATAGCTGCAATGATATAATTTCCCATAGTTAGCCTACTTTTCCATTTCTTGATGTTATTCTGCTATTAAACTTTTATAGTGTAATCTGTTAAATTAGTATCTTCAGACTTTCCACATGCCTCAGAAAAATAGCTTGTATAACTGTACACCCAATACTGTCACCAGTCAGAATGCATTGTAATTATTTCAGTTTGGTTCGCTGACATTTTGTGTTCTTTTTCTGTACATCTATTTATTCTACAGCTAATACAGCAGAATATTATTATTAACCTCTCTCACAATGTTTTGAATCTAGCCATACAGTCCAAAAATGTATTGTGTTTCTTCTTTCCATGGCATACCCATTAGAATGTAATTTGCTTCCACTGCTGGGAAGAACATTAACAGTTAATAACTTGTCCACTCCTTTCAAAAGCTTTGAAATATGGAAGATACAGATTTCATTTATATGAAATTATTGACTGCTGGGAAAACCTGAACTACTGCCTTTAATACATATGAATTGAAACTACTGTGGAATTAAGGGAAAGAATCAAAGCTGCATATAATGCTACTGTCCTTTGTGTTCCATTATTTGATTTCATTATATACTTGATGCGCAGAGTCAGAGACCTAACGTGCCTGCAGATGATTCAGTGGCTTTTGTGCAGCTGATTGGGTCAGCATCGCTGTGTTTTATTTCAATAAATGATGTTAAAACAATTCCATTTTATAGTTAAGCTGCTGCAAAAGGACTTTGTAAAGTAGCAGGAGATATTCCTAGGCAACTAATTAGGAGCTAGTACCTTTCCACAAAGGTGTACTTGGCCACAGATCTGTCATTTTGTGCACTGTTGATTATGTTTATTTGCTATGACTTTGCAGCCTCTTATTAGAAAGACATTTTACTTTTCAAACTGCATCCACTCTAAATTAGTGGAGAGCAGGTCTCTGAAACTTGGATTATTGCCCAGAGAGACACAATGCACAAAACTGTAAGTTGTTTAAGAAATGATACCAGAAGTTAGAATATGTTCTTGATCAAGCTGTAAACTCCAACTGGTAGACTTATCAAAATAAGACTTTATCCTCCTGCTTAGTGATGAGGGGGGTGAATATCACTTCCATCTGCCTTACTGTAAAGAAACAAGATAAGCTTCAAAGAGAATGCTCTTAACCTGTTTGGTTTTGTTGGAATGAAAGTATCAATTCAGCAATTTATGTTTTGGATACAAGTCTCCAATAGTCATAATATTTTTCAGATGCCAGATGGCCTGTTCTCCTGGTCTGCCCATTAGAATAAATAAATGCTTGTATTTCTTAATGTTATCATTTTAGGGCAGAAAATGGAGATGTAAAATAATTAACATGAGAAACCCTGAGATGAAATCTCAATCCTGCTGAACTCAGGGAAAATTCTGCCATTAACTTCAGCAGTGTTGTATTTTCATCACTGATGTATCCCAGAGGTGAAAATAAGTCTGTTTAATTTTGACAATTACATGTCAAGAGTGATAGATTTTTTCCTCATATTATTACTTCAATATACAATCCTTAGAAATCAAGAGTGGTGTAAGAAAGACTTTTAGGACAGTAAAAAATGGCATATTAGAAGTGGCAAAACATAAATATTTTCTGAACTAGTATTTTGAGTGACATAATAACGCTATTAGGATTTTTTTCCATCTGTAAAAATACATACTGTTTTCCTCATATTTACTCATTGGTACATATACAACATACAATTTTTAGTCTGTAAAAAGCAGGTGCTTTAAAAGCTTCCTGAAACAAAAGTTTCATTAGTTTCAAATGTTTCTTTAACAACTTCTTGGAAGTGAGTTACCATAATCCACTCACTTGACAAAATGTGGTGGTTTGGATGTGGTTACAAATACACACAAATTTCACCTGAAGTTTAAAGCTCCCTAAACAACAGTGCAATAGAAATAAATGTGCGAGTTTCATAGGTTGTCAGTAAGGCAGAGATGCGTTTGAAAATCGCTTGAAGTAATTGCTCTTTGCCTACTTTGGGAACCTAAACTGAAAAGCCAAAGCCTTCCTTTTTATAGATATCAAAACCATATCCATGGACTATAAGGATACTAGAAGCATTTACTATAGAAAATTCACTACATTTTTGGAGTCCAAGGCAGGTGCCTACATTAGTTAGATGAGCTCTCTCCTCAGGACTGTGCCTCAAAAAATGGTTTGCAAGTTCTGCCATCTTTCCTCTTCTGAAAATTAATGTTACTAACAGAAACCACTAAATGGCTAAGAATTTATAGTGGCAAATTACTAACTGGTTGAGCTAGTGCCAAGCCCACACGCCTCTGACGTTACTTCATTCACTTAAATGGATACAGCTTTCCTACACCTTGTATATGACACAGAAAATGTGTAAAAGTATTACTAGATTAGAATGGTCTTACCAATTACTCTTATGAGTAAGGTGATTGGAGTGAGATGTGTTTGGACTGACAGCACATGACATGTAGTAGAACACAGACCTCCATCAGATTAATGTTGCTATTATAACATACATCATTATACAGAGCATGCATTTGAAAAACGCATGCATCTGACACTAAACTCATTCAAAACAATGAGTGCTTTACTGCTGACTCCAAAAGGCCTGGAGTCTGGACCAATCCATTACACAATGAACTCTTGCCATTTTAACCCATTCTTGCAGCTAGTAAGACAGCATGAGACAATAACTATCCGCATTTTAGTGTTGTGTGACAGTGATACCATCTACGTTGTCACGCTGATGTAGCATTGAAGATGAGCTGAGGAGTGACTCTGTTTTATATTTATAAAGAATTCTGTGGCTAACTTTGCTCTAAATTGGGCATGTAATGAATGCATTACTGCAAAGCAAGGAAATAAAACCTATTATAAGCTAGAAATGAATCATCGCAATGGCAAATCATTTTCTAAGCTGCAGTATTTTCTTTGCTATTGCTTTGCTTTAAAATTTGGTGAAAAGCAATTACTTTATTCTTTCTCTTTACTTTTATTACTGGTGATTCTTATGCTAATTTTCCCCTCTGTATTTGATTTGATTTTGAAAAGCTTTTGGAATTTAAGATTAAATTGAATTGCTGATAGTGCCCTGCCATGTCACCTCCTACCTTTCCTCTCCCCATTCCCCAATCTGGGATCTGAAGAATTCTTATGAAGCACATACAGTAAACTCAAAGCTATCGTATTTTAAAGTGTTTCTTGTTGTAGATAAATGAGACAAGTCAATGTCCTGAAAATGTCAAAATAATAAAAGTAATTTTTTTGCACTTTCTTTTTCTTTAGTGATAAGCTTATTACCAATTCAATAGTTTAAAGTAGCAGAAGTTCCCTGCATTTGATAAATTTTACCTATACGGGGTTTTTTTCCCATTGAAGAACAGCCCATCTCCTGCATTTAACTGAAATGTGGTATCTGTGGTACACTTTGTTGTTCTATGCCACTTGCTTAGGTCAGTATAAAACACATAAATGTTTTCCTTGCAGTGTAATCAGTAAACAGAATCAGATTCATCAAGAACCCCTTCAATTAAACAAAAAATAAAAATCTGGAATCAGACGTTGTACAATTCTAGCCAGAAACCTCAAGGTAATTCTTCAACCATTCATTTTTTCCTTGGACTTATCTCATTCAAAAAAAAAAATTTATTACCAGAAATCACTAATAGGGCAGAGAACTACTGAAGATTTACTTTACTCATTACCAAGAGTATGACAGGGTACGGATTAGCACTTTTAGAAGAAAGGTCACAACCCATAAGACTTAGAGGTGGTCTTCATATTTAAATGCTGAGGCTTTGTTCTATTTTTTCGTTTGTATTCAATGAATTTGAATTAAATTTCAAGACTAAAATCCACACAATTTTAAGCAGCATGCCCTTTTAAAGTCTGCTTCCAGAATGTATTTAAATAGACAAAAAATTGTGAACAATGATATAATATTGCTTATAGCTTTAAAAACAATATGCACGAAAGTACTAGTTTTAATTTTAAATCTTACAGCTTTCAAGATTGTCCTAAGCATCTTGTGACTAAAATATTCCATCTCCTGAAAGTCAAAATAGTAACAGGCCACCGTGCTTAACTGAACTCTCCTCTTCGAGCAAGATCCCCAGGCCCTTACTTTGCACCCAACAGAAAAGCATACATTAAGGACAGAGTTCTCCAAGGTCCCCTCTGTTGTCGAAAGGGAAAGAAACTCTTTAACTGCAGATCTAAAAAAATTATCAGTGTTGTGATCTCTGTATTATAGTTAGGTAAGATTAAACTTCACCTTTCTTTAAGACAAATTAATTAATCACAGAATTGGGAGAGCTGCCAACAGTTAACACATTCACATTCTTTCCTTGCTTATATGAGAGACTACACCTCCAAATCTGGAGTTGCTGACGTGATGTACAGCTCCACCATGGGGCCTTTGCTACTCAAGTTTCTGGAAAAGTAAAAGATGCTCAGGGAAACTGTATCCATCATTGGTGATCTTGTATATATGGAGAGAATGTCTGCCAGAGAGCTAGTGTAAGTGCGTTCTTACTTGCTGCACTTCCCATGTATCTACTGTCACTTCTACAGTTGATCCCATAGAATGATTAAGATTATGCCAACTTGTTAAACACTCACTGTATTTAAATAACTACCAAGGCTAGAAAGGTTCTATTTTCAGCAGGCAAGTATGATGAAGAATAACACTGCTACAAAGGCTTTTGCATGTTTCCTGAAGTCACTGCAATGCAGTTGCTTTCCTGGATGAAGTCTGCATAATATACTTACAATGACTGCAAGGATGTTCTCAATTTCCTTCCTTAAGAAAGATCAAATGACACAGAACCAGAAATGGAAACTACTTTTCCTAATGTCAGGTCAAACACAGAGGCAATATTTTCTAAAAAACATAAATGTTACAAGGAAGTAATGAAATGCTTTTCTGTAGGCTTGAGGGCAATCTTTGATGTAACCAAATATAAAAATGTCCTAAAAAACCCCAAAACAATTTGAAAAAGGCTCCTCGTTTTTCAACCCTTCCCTGAATTCTGGGCTGGGACACCACATACTTATTATGCTTGCAATGTCAGCAAACTCTGAGCTTTCATTCAACTCATTTTGGAAAATGTGGTACAAAAGACAAATTCAGATCTCTTGCACAGGCCTCAGGCAATTGTGTGTACTTTATTTCAGAACAGACATAGCAGATTAGCTGGAAAATTACAGGTACAATGATCATCTCATGGTGACAAAGAATGCCACATCTTTTCATCCTTATTCTGATGGAGCTTAGGCAAATTACAAATACTAAAAGAAATCTTAAAATTCTTCATGTAAAAAAGCCTAAGAATATAGGTAAGGCTTTAATTTTTTATGTCTTTGAAAGCTCAGAAATTACAGCTGTAGATAGTCAATCACCAAGGTGAAAAAGAGAAATATGTATTTAAAATATTAAGAATGCCAATTAAAAATCAGAGGGTTTTTTTTTTGTTTATATTAACAGAAATTTCTTTAAAACCTAAATGTTTGCTTAAAGATTCAATGAAACACATTGTGACTAGCAATGAGCCACAAGATGAGTGACTTGAAATATTCCAACCACCGATTTAATAAGAAAGTTAACACCTAACAAACCTAGTGACAGCTTATTTTCATAAAAACTCTGCAGCACTAATTATTTGATTATGTTCTAATAAAAGGCTACAAATAGTGCATAATCCAGGTAATTAAACATGTACTTTTACATAAAACGGGTTTTTAAAATGTAGTTATTTATCTCTGAGTAGCATTGAAAACTTATTTAAATGCTGAAATAACTGAAGTATAGCAGAAGTTCCCTTTTAATGTCCCAAATTTAGCTTTGCTCTTATGATTTAGATGAATGTGAGTAGTTATTTTTGGGTTTTGAATGCTAAACCACCACTTTCAGGTTTGTTTTTCAAGAGTTTGAATAGAAGTACTGTAATTCTTACTTGCAGTTTCACCTCTGGATAAAATGTGTGCCCTGAACACTCTTACGCAAGTAATCAAGGTCTTGCTTAATGTTTGTCATTATGCTGGGCAACAGAGAGTTTTTATTCTATTTACAGTCGAGATGCTTTCCTCTGGACTGGGTAAGACTTCGGTTAAACAAATGACAAAGAGTGAAAAGAAGGATCTGTAAGGGAGCAAAGGGTTCAGGAGAGCCACGTGATCAGTTTCTGGAAGGCCACCTGGGTAGTAGAACTCAAAGTTCTGCAAGAAATCTGCCTATAACCTGTAACTGATTCCACATAGAATGTTCTTTGGGCAGAAGAAGAAATAAAGGAAAACAAGGAGGGGGAACATTAAGTTAGTGAATGCTTTCACCATTTTGTGCCAATTTTAAACTGCAATTTTTGTTCATCAGATGTTGGGCTCTTTCCAATCGTTGCTTCAGTTTTGTGCCTTCTTTATTAGCACTCACTGTTTATAGCTTTTTATGGAATTTTACCTCTTCTTAATTGCTGAGATCACAACTGGGATAGGCCTAGTAAATTGCAGTTACTGCATCTAAGGCCAGTAGCAGTATCGAGCTTTTGATGTTTGGAGTTTTTACTCTCCAAACAAGCATTTTTTTAGACCAAGGGAGATATTCAAGATGCTTACTGAGATCAGCAGAAAACATGGAACTGCTTTTATTAGCTGTATTTTTCCTTGTTCTGGCTGAAATTAGAAGCTGTAAAACTGCAGCTAACTTTCTGAGATGATACCATCACATATGGTTTAGGTGATCCTTGTGACATAAAACCAGGGACTTCCAATTGTTATGGGTTGCTCTAAGCAGATGGATTAATAGAATGTTTTAACTGAAGGGGTTTATTTTGTATGTTGCATTCAAAGTCTACAGAGTCATTATTAACATTTCCTTCTAAGGAAGCAATTATTCCCCTATAGATGGGTGAGCAGATTGGAGAATAAAGTCCTTTCTAATTTGATTGCACAAGATGTACTCTGTGATTCTCTTTTCTTCAGCAAGGTAATCGACCAGGCATTAATAAGAATTCTTACTTGGTTTTAGATCCTAATTAAGAGTGCAGCCTTGTCTTCTAAATTTTAGAGGAATTTCACCTGTACAAAAGCAGAAGCACTCTTGTGTCATTTCCAGTGGTGTGAAATTAAATTTAGACTCATATTTTGTATTTTTTTGCAAACTGTGCTCTCATTAAGATATACAGGATTAGAGGTATTACAGTGGTATCCACAGAAAAGAATCCTCTCTCTTCCCTTTTCTCTTCTGCCCTCTTTGTCTCTCTCCCTCTCCTTACCCCATAAGTCAAGAGTCAGTTAAGAGTAAGAGGTAAGCAAATCTTGCCTTGCTGCTTCAATAGTGTATGCTAGAACATTCACTTTGCTGTACTTCACTTTAGCTATTACAAAAAAATAAACAAAATCCTTTCCTAGAAAAAGCTTTCTGAAAGGACTCGATATTTTTATATATCATTTGAACAGATATTCAGAATGACCAGGAAAATACTTAGAATCTTGGGGAAATAGTTGTTAACTACTGGCCAGTAAAATACATTTTAAAAAGGCACATAATACATACATCTGCATTTTTTAATATATAACATTTAATCTTGCACATTTGAGCATGGTTCACTGACTACCTAATTCCCAATTTGCCTTGCCTTGCCATTGAGTCATAGTTTTAGAAAACAGTAAAATCATTAAAATCTGTTATTCAGACTCAATATTATATTTCAGAAGATGATTTATCACTGAGAATTAAGCAGCAGTGCTGCGGTCCTTCAAGGACAAATATATTTAATTCACATAGACCTACTGAAACTGTATGTTTAAAGTTACACAAAAGTAGGCACTGTAGCAGGTAAGGAGTTAATGTGTAGAATAGCCCAGAAGTTTCTCTCTATCAACAACATATAGGCTGTCCTTTGGAAATCTTTCAGCTGGAATTAGTATTCTGACATGAAGGGTAATTTAGACTAGGAATTATGTACTGTCTTGTCTTTTCTTTGGACTTTCAGTCTTTGAATGTTAGGGGCTGTACAAGCAGAACAGATAGATTACAGGAGAAATTTTCAAAGGCATAGAAAGTTTTTACTACCTAGCTCCTATTCAAAATCAGTGAGAGCTGGACACCTAATTAGCCTGGGTACTTTGAAAATCACCCACTACTTCTCTTTTATGCAAGTTCCTTGCTATAGAAACAGTACTGAACTAGAAGGCTAATTGGGAAAGATTGTGCTCACTGTGACTAGGAAACAGAGTTGAAGAAGTGGATTAACTACATATTTCAAGATAAAAACTTTGTATCAGACATGTTTATTGCACTTGCTGGTTGAAATTAAAATCAAAATCTTCACCAGTATGCAAACTCTTAACTGTCTTCATCTCTTTGAATTTCAGGATATGGACCCCGAAGATGTTTCATATTTGGACATTAGGGTGCTCTTTTTCAGTAATATTACTTCGGGTTTATTGCATGTTATTTTGATGTTATTGTTGCTTGCATAGAATAATACATTGGAACATGCCTGTGTCTGGAGGGCACTACGTATTCAGGTTTTGCCTGTGCTATGCTTAATAAAGGGGTTTTTTTGATAAGCAAAAGCCATATCTGATCTAATTTACAAAGTAACAGTTACAATCAAGTGGATGATCATTGCATCCTGCCACTGTGTCTCATCTCTCAAGTTTGAACCAAGACCAAGGAACGACTGGAAAGCCAGAAAACTGCATCTTCACTAGCTTTAAAAATGTAAGCTCAAGGGCTAGCTGAAACCATTATGCCTTAGAAGATGGAAGCTGGGGACAGTAGAACAGAGAACTTCAGTTTTTATCAAAGATGTTCTGGTGAGGCCTGTTATATGTGTATCTGCGTTATTGTATTAACTACATTCATAATCCAATTTTCTTTAAAGATTAGATACGACTGGCCTTAAAATGCTCATTTTTTCATGTTCATTGCTGTTTTCTTAGCCATTATCCTATGCTACTTCCTAAATGACATTCTACTGATTATAATCCAATACATATTGTGCACCAAGTAAGTTTGGCCCATTAATCTGTTTCAGCATAACATTTTAAGTCTTTTTCATTTTCCAAGTCAGGTACGCCCTCACTGGGGCTCTGATTTTTCAAATTACTTCTGTGGTTGGTGAGAGAAGACCTTTGTACCACTTCTAATTACAGAATATATTTTATTGACACTATTTCTTCCTCTCCCAATCAATGAGTATGAGCAGAATCACCTGATACTAAGAAAAGGAACTGTATTGAAACATCATGTGTTACTTCTGTTTTACACTGGGTGAAACTAATCCTTTTTCTCATCGCTCAAATATTAAACAATACTGCACTAGGATGCCTAGTCTTGCATACAAGAAGTTGTCCTGGGACTCATTCCCATCGTACAGCTAATAATCTGCATTGTTTTAAGTCCGGGTGTTAAAATCTGCTGGTTAACTTATTTCTGTAACCCTTCTTACTACTGTCTTCATTCAGACATACCGATAGTTAAACAAGAGAGATACAACAGGCATTATTAAAGATTTATGCATACAGGACTGAATTGTTCCTATGAAGATTGATTCACACACATTTCACAAAACTTCCTCTTACCTTCTTTCTCATAGAAGAGATTTAAAAGATAAAAATATCAGGACCCTAATCAAGCATGTATTTATTAATTTCTTTAACTTAGAATATATTTTTCACATGAGTCACAGTACTAATGCTAATCTTGCATTTTTCAATGCATACAAATAACTGTACACTGTTAAACAGGTAAGTGTGTCAAAGTTGTCTGACCTTTTAGATGTAATAAAAATGTTTTAAGGAATAACTGAAATGAAGAGAGTACTGGCTTGCTAATAAATTGTTTTTCCTTTTTAACAGCAAGATTTAATATGTGGAATTTGGAGGGAAATACTTGTAGATCCCAGCATTTCCAGCACAAGCATGGTTCTGATTGTCAGTCTCACATATAGATCTCACACTTTAGAAGGTGCCTATTATGAGTAAAATGATACCACCAAGGCATTACCATCGCTAAGCCTTCAGGGCAAGTTTCAATGTCTCATTTGTCTTATCAAAGGACAGCAGTTTTGATTGATAGGTGAATTCAGTTAGGAATTACTTGTCCTGGTGATATGCAGCTAGATTTCATTTATCATAGTTTTATTACAGCCTTATGCAGCTAGATTCCTTTTATCATAGTTATGTATACTTACATTTTGCTTTGTAAGGTGGGTGGTAGTTGAGCATGTTCTCCACAATCCATTAGTATAACAATACTTTTGCTTCTCCCACTTCACATTAGTGGGGAAAAAGAAGTCTAGCATGTGCACTCTCAGCAATACAATAGATTTTTGATGAGCTAGTTTAAAAATGTTTCTCACTAGGAAGAAGGAAAAAAGATTGAACTGCTTTGTAAAAGTTCTGTTCCTTAAAAAAATTGACTACAAGAAATGCATCATTAAAACAGCAAGGACATGAAAACTACATCCAAAAGGGCAGAAGACCAGATCTGGATCCATTTTGACTTACACCAAGTGTTGATTTAGCAAAGGCGCTTTAGCAGCTGCCATTAGAGATAAACATCTATTAGACAGACATAGGGAAAGTCCCCTATTTCACACAGTACTTGCCATTAGATGTTTAGCTTTTTACAGTGAGACCAGAAGAGGTAGTATCTGTCACATCTTTACCCTGAGCTGCTTCGAGAATCTGCACCATGCTACTACTATATGACCCAATTTTTCAGCACATGCCAGCTGGCAAATCTCAGTCTCCTTGAATTTGCTAATAGTAGTGATTAATTCTTAACTGTAAAACTATTCAGGTCATTAAGAACTAAGCTTTTCCAGCAGAGGATAAATAAAGAGAATGAAAACATTTTCCTTTTCTATACTTGCATTTGGATTTTGATGGGGCAAGAAAAGAAAACACTGTTCTCTAACATATCACGCACAGTGATAACTGTTTTATAACTTGAATGCTAATAAATAGCTTGCCATTCTTCAAGTTTCTCCTCTCCCTCCACTCTTACTGAAAAGATTATTTACAGGAGATAAACTGGGAAGTCACTAATAGTTTGGAGGAATGTACTGAGCGCTTTCTTGTATGCTGGCAAGAAGGCAATGTTTATTCATTTATTTGTCTGAAAGATTTAACTCTTGTAAACTGTTCTACTCAGGCTTATAAATGTTAGTAAAGCTAATAAGGCTCCTCTCTGATGAAAATGCTCATAAAATCTGGCCCATAAAAGGACTTAAAGAATATGACAATTTGTTATTGCAAATTTCAAATCACGGCTAAAATATATATTCAGCAATGACAGAATGCTTTCTCTGCAGCAACCCCTCTTTCATTAAATTTTTTTTCCCCAAAAAATAAGACTCATTCTTTATTAAGTACATCATTTATTTAAAATCATGCGAATAATGAGTTTCTCCCAAATATCCTGTGACATACCTACACCTATTTACATTTGAGCTTTTTGGGTGTCAATACTACAACTCATGGAATAGTTAGAAGTGTTAATATTTAGGCATGCTCAGATGACAATAATTGACGTAATTATTCTTTACAGTTTGTTTACAGAAGAAACCTCTGTTATATGTTACACTTCTCTATTCCTACCTTTTAAATGGTAGATATTACAGCTGGACATTTTTTATTTAACCAACATATAAGTTACAAACAGGAATGAAAATTTAACAAATTTATCTGAAGCTAGGGTGGATTCAGTTGTTCATAACTCTCTGAACCTGTACAAGCCCAGATCCTACAGATCTCCAGAAGCACTGTCAAGCAAATATTAATCTCCATCCTTATAAGCTGTTTAATGAGAAAAAAAAATTAATGCACATTTTTTAGCCTTAGAGCAATGATCATAAAAATTATCAAGGATTTTATGAATGCATTGTACAGGCAAAAGACAGGAAATACTCATCTCCAAACCATTAATTTACATTTATGATGTGAGGCAGTGGTCTAGGTCCAACAAGGCAGGCAAATGTGGTACTTCGGGAAATAGGAGAGAAATACACAGCTCTGCAATTTGCAATCCCTAAAGAGAAGACAATGCTTCACTTGTGAATTAATAAGCAAATTAACTGATGTAATGCATGTGGAAATGTGTGGGAGTAGCTTAAACAATGAAATTGTAGAGCAAGCACACTGACACTATTGCGAAGGCTGTATCAGAGAGAAACCATTTATAGTGTACTCCACACCCCTTCCAGAGAAAGAAATAAAGGAAGATACACTTAGGGACCCTGCACTTTTCAGATCTTGATACAAAATCTACTGAAATTAATGAGTCACTGACTTTAACTGGGTTTGAATCAGGCCTTTATGGGAAAAAATGTATCCGTGAGAATATTCACTACCATTCAAGCACTTTCAGTATTTACCTTGACAGACAGTGTAACCCAACCAATTTATCCTTGCAATGTCGCATGTGAATAATTATCATTTTATGCTGTCACTGCTCTGACCTCCAATAATTATGCCAATGAAATGTCAGCAAGCAGACCTCATCAGCCACTTGCCAACACTATCTGCAGATTGGCGAATAAGAGATTTGTTTACCGTTCCTTGAGTTCCTAGTGAACTACAGAGCACTAGAAAACACTTTGGCTCCTAACGGGTTGCAATTTGAAGCCGTGCCAATGCAGTATGTATTAAAGGCCCAATCCTGCAAAATTATTAGTGCCAGCATATGCTGGACCCAAAAGAAACAATGCTGTCATGCAGGGTAGCAAATTAAAACTTAACTTTAGCAAACTTTTCCTAATTCAAGAAGCTGTAGTACACCTTGCTGCATTTCTCAGCTTCAACCAATTTAATTCTGAATATACTTTTTATTGTGATATTTTGCATACATCCATTTTGAACATGACCCTATATATCACCTGCAGTAATACTATACACTTACATTTTTAGTTGTTTAGCCCTTATTATGTATTTCAGGTGTTTTTTTACTGGTAGAGGCCCTGGGTCTTCCCAATGCTAGCCTTAAGCATCTAATAAACTCTTTCTGCTACCACATAATTTATTGAATGTTCTTATTCGCATACTACACTTGTTAAAGCAATGGTCTGTGAGCTGGATTACAATTCTTGGGTCATAATGTCTCAATAGAGCAAAAACTGCCTCAAACCACTGAAAATATGAAAAATCTTGCAGGAGTAGGAGACCTCCTGAAGAGAGATTATTTCTTGTGGATTCTATGCTTGAAACCAAGTTATGTGCCTATGACTTTCTGAGGTACTAAACAATGAAAAAACAGTTACTACTGTTTTTTGTGAATTTCAAAGGGAAGCAATTGAAACAATCACACAGAAGAAAGTATCCACTGAAACTATCAGTAGCGTACCTTCCAAACATCAAGATTGCCTGCTAGCACTAGTTACAAATTGCCCTTCCCCTCTGCCTTGATTGCTCTTACTCTGCCCCCTCACTATTACTGCCTAGAAGGAACATCTGCAAGATGTGGGTAAGTTATTTCATGCTGCGAGTCACTGGAATGTGTCTACTATGTTATCTCCCAACAGAAGCACTTGGATTCACCTTGTGACTCCCGCAACAGGAATCGAGGAAACTAGACTTCCACTACCCTGGGAGAGTGCTCTTTGCCAGTTATCATTAATGCTCACATGACAAGTGTGTAGTCTCTCATTTATTTAATGCAACTGTAGCTAAAAATTCAGTGGGGAAATCAAAGATTTTCCACTAGTGTATTTGTGACAGGGATCTTTGCTTTAAGTTGTCCTTACTCCACATATTTTTTATTATTTAACTGCACCAAGCATGTATCATGTCAGATAATCTATTTGTAAGCATTCTCTTTGCACAGGAAAAAGTACTTAGATAGCAGATAAGCAGCATATTATCTGTGAGTGTGTAAGCACATCAAAAGTCTAAATGAATCATATCACATAAAATCAGAAAACTGGTGTGTGATCAGAACATGCATCCTGGTAATGGAAACTGCTATATATCTCAGGTCCTCATCCGAAGACATTTCAAAGGCTGTACTCCTCTAAATCTTCTTCCACCTTTACCCAAACCATAAAGTATGTATCACAGAATTTCTTCACCAGCTGATTCAGCCAGGCTCCCATTGCCAAGAAATGCTTCCCCAATGCTATTTTTGATTCAGATGGTAATATTACAATAATATTAGTGTATGTTTTGATGCTGAATAAAGCAATATAAGTAGTCAGTCCTTTAGACACCTTAAAGCTTGGCTGAGAAAAGCATTAGCAAACCTACTTTGGGAACATTTTTGTAGTGAAGATTGAGACTTCATTAGCTAATATGTAACATTATGCGTAATACGCACTGAGTAGTGCTTTATCACCAGGCTTCATATTTTGTTAAGAAAACTTTGACACAGCTAGTGAAAGCTGTACTAAAATGTGTAAAATCTGACATATTGTCCCTTCTGTTCATCCTTAAAAACTTGTGTTACTTGATAAAAACGTTGGAAACTTCATTTTGATTCATCTAAAACTATAGCTGTACTGGACTGAAATATTACTTAAAGTGAAACTTTCACTTCCCAAGATCCACTTTTTAGGCAGCGTGAAGCAATATTACTAAGTTTAACAGTTGAATAGAAGGTACCTTAGGCACTTCAGTATTTCTCCTTCCAGTATTTTTGTCATTCTCAATTATTAGCGTAAGTACTTCTAACATAATGATGTACTTAAATACTTTCAAATGTTACTTGCTGTAACTCTTTTCTTGGTTAGCTTTTGATAATGTAGTAAAGAACAGGAATGCGTCTTGAGAACTTCGATCCCTTAAAACATGACTGGTTTGAAACACCACATGAGCCTTTGATACATTCATTTCATATAATATTGTGCCCTCTGACTGTTTACTTGCAGAATATTGTATTCATCTTTATATTTCATATTTACACTGTAATATCATACAATATCATACAATAATGGGTTGCAGAAGTGTATAGAGATCATACTGTTTGATATGATTTTCTCCTCATATTTCCATGAAGATACCAGCTTCCTAGCACTGTATACATTACTTTTGAAGTTCAGTGTACCTGCTAACAATCTCTTTCTTCAAAGCTTTAATTTCCAGTCATAATTCTAATTAATCTGCATTTTTTTCCAGTGTTATCAATTTGGAGATTATGAAACCTGAGAGTTCTGATAGAGGATGAGGACATTAACAGTATTTATTTATATTTGCATGGATATAATTTTTGGGCAGCTTTACCGAGAATACCAGTAAAGTCACATTTTAATTGCAAGCAAAGTTCAAAGACTGATCTTTAAAGGCCTGTAGAGTTACTCAACACTGCTATCTCTAATCCGTGTGATGCAGGAAAGTTTCCTCTTAAGAATGAAAGTTACCTTCATCTTTCTAACAGCAAAACTATTTAAAATGACTACCTGCCATTTCATATTTAAAAATACTGTTTGCCATTTTGTGGATTTTAGGAGCTAAGTTTACACTGGCCAGAATTTGCCAGTAACAAGTACACATCTGAGAAAAGTCAAGATAAATTACAATACACAAAGAAGTGGCAACTTCCCACATGTAAGAATTTAAGATGATGATTCTCCTGTTAGAAAACATTACTGGTTGGTTTTCCTTCTGAAAATCTACTTATTCACTTTTCCTTACAACAAATTCCCAGGCAAATAACTCACTGTCATTTCTGATGTGATATATCAAGCCTGTCAGCACTGCTCGTGTGACACAGCTCATACAATTCATTGGTATGAGAAAGCAGTTTTAAAATTATCTATACATTTCCTCTGATACTTTAAAGATTTGCTGGGAAAGAGCGATTACTCACAGAATATTATTTAATAAAAGAACTAAAGAAAGTTGTAAGAACTGTTCACCTGGCTACTTTAAGAATAAAGGGAAAACTTGCAATTTAACCAGTTCCGCATACCAGTACCCCATGATCCTTTCTGGCTTTGCTCCCTTCAGTGAACCTTAGAGAAATATTAAGACCACACAAGGTATTTCTGACAAGCTGTAGGAACTTCTTATTTCTGCTTAGGATCAAGTTGTATATATATAGAAAGTAAACTGCAGAAGTAAGTAAAAATCACTTTATTAGTTTGGTAATTCTCAATATTCTCTTGATTTGATTTTCTTAATAACATCTAATATTACTACACTGCATCTTTTTTCTCCAGTCTGTTTGCAAATTTAGCTGATTAAAAAGTGGTAATAAAAAAAAAAAAAAAAATCTATTAAGTTTCCAAAAGTTTTGCTATCAGGGCTCAAAAAGGAAGTACAAACAGCTACTTCCCTTCATCACAAGCTGTATCTGTCTTCCTATCCAAGATCCTATCCAGAACAAAGGAGTGTGACCGGAAAGGCAAAGAAGTATAGCAACTCCACACTGAAAGAAAATTACAATGAAAAATGAGGAAATGGCAACAGACGGAGATGACTGCTGTTACAGACCCATTACACTGCCTCCCCACTCTAAAGGAATATTTATTGCCCACCTGCTGGCTGGAAAATTAAGCATTTCATTCAAGGCCTAGAATGAAGGGGGGCAAAAAGGAAAAACAAATTTTACAATTATTTTCCCCAGTGTTTAGAAACAAAAATGAAACATAGACTTAAGTTTATTTTTCCTTCCATTCCTTCTATTTCTACTTTTTCAATGAGAAACTAAAGAGAAGTTTATTACTGTGCCCCTTAGAGTTATCACATACCCATCACTTTAAGGGAAATAATTTATTTGTCATTGGATGAGCAAAGGGATGAATGAATCAATCAAATCTTTTCAAAGCAACACTACCCAGTATATTAACTTAACTTACATTAACGTTAACTTAAATTTTGTTTTCAGTATAACATGCAACCTGAGGAGACTTAGTTTTCAAAGAACAACTAGTCATGAAGCATAAATCCATTATTTACTCCAGTGGTTTGAAGCTTTACTGGCTATATCTATGAAATAAATATAATTCATCTAAGTCCACAGCTGAAATTCTGCCTGTCAAACTGTGATGTTACTCTGGTCTCTGTTTCTGTACTTGTAAGCCTGGTAAGAAAATGCCATGGTACAGAAGAAAACTGTAACTGTTAACAAGCATTGAATGTTAACAAGAAATTTTTCTTTCTGAGGAAGATTGAGAAGAAATGACACACAAGAAGAGTGTGTGTATCCTTAGATAAAGAAATATTTTATTTTCTTAAAGCCAAGTAGTTCTAATATTTCAGCATTGTCCATTAATTTATTCATTCCTATTTCAGATGCAACATCTTGAAAAATATTTACCATGGATGAACAGATTTGGACACTGAACTTAAGTCTTTGATGACCTTCATTAAAGTGAGAGTTAATTTCAACACTGTTGAAGCATTAATTCACTGATAATTTTAATATAGTTTCAGAATATCTGTTTATGCAAACATTGCCAGTTTAACATACTGTATGATTTTTAAGACTTGCATCTACGCCTTCTCATCTTTTGAGTTATAGAGGAAAGGGTGAATTCACTGGTATGAGTCAGACAACTGGTCCATCTACTAAATGGTTGTCTTCTTGGCAAAGTCTGATATCAGGGGAGAAGAGCTGTAACCTGCAGAGCATTAGACATAAGCAGGAAATAGCACTAGCCAAAGCTCAATTACTTTACCAATAGTTCCAGTAAACCTTTTATAGTTCAGTTACCACACAGTATAATTTCTTGTCTGTCAAGTTCTTATTAAAGAGAATACGAAGTAACAATAGGCCGCTTACTCATCTAGTGATGGATTATCCTGTGTTTGCTACAATACTCCACAGCTTTGCTTCTACCTACCATGAAGAGTATAAATGTCTCTGCTAAGCCCTATGATTCACTATCAAGGTCTATATAGGGCATAAAGAAAGAAGGATGATGACTTCCTTGATGTAGGCTCATCATCTACCTCCAAACAAGCTGTGAAATGCTAGTAGTGAAGGAATTTCTTGCTCCGTGTCCCTCAATAGGCAATTAGCTTTTACTCTTTAAAATTATAGCACTAGTTCCGTATTTCAGTTTACATAACTTCAAATGTTAATTATTGGTCACAAAACTGCCTTTTTAAAAATTGCACATAAGTATTTCACACTATGAACTTGTGCTTCTTTGATTTAAACAGATGAACTCTGAGCTATATAGTATCCTATTTATTAATAAATGCTATAGCTTTAATTTTAAAAATTTCAATCTTACATTTAAGGATAAAATGTGTATAAATATGTCTATACCAGTATCGATGGCATAAGAGGTTATGCCTTTAGCTACAAGTCATTTTGTCTAGAATCCCACTGTAGTCAAGCTTGATGTATGCAAATTACAAATACACTGCTGTTCCAAATCATCTCTGATAGCGTTCCCAAATCATAGAACATTATCCAAGCACTATCAGACTGTTCTCTGCAGTCCTTTTACATCCTGTCTAAACACAAATATTTTTTTTTTCTCAACTGGCAACTGCTGTACTGAGCAGAACACAGGGCCTCACAGTGTGATCTAAGTTGATGTGGCTATTTGCATGCCACTATGCATGTATTTTCAAATGGAGTCAGCAAAACCGTACTAATTTACAGCAGACCAGGAGCTGGCTTTTAACAAACTTCGTTTCTTCTTACACAGTTTGTTGAAGACTCAACAACTCTAACATCTTCTGAATATGAAAATGCATCTCTAGGCATAATAGAACTCAAACACTGTTATTATAGCTGAGATGCCATATTCAGCAAGATTAATGTTCATATGAAAATATTTGTTAATGAAACACCTAGATATATGGCCAATTTATGCTTCTCAAACAACTCCTGTAGGCTAGCTATGACTGTCATAAAATATACAGTTGTCCAATTTATCCAGATACATTAAAATCATGAGCTCATAGCACATCAATGACAGCTTTACACTTACTTTGTTGGTCTGCACAGCAAAGATAGAAAATGCAATTTCACTAACTCTCTAATTAAATAAAGGAAAAAAACAAGTGCAGGTGTTAGAAGAGTATCAATCCCACTTGACTTACAGAACCTACAGTCAAATTCAGTGCTAAGCACATCAGAATTTGGTAAACCAGTGAAAGAATCAAATTGGCTGTCTGGCATACCAGCAGGAAGATTAATCTACATGAACTCTTCTATTGAATGTGCATTCCTCAACCCTCTGCAACATACTATTCTTCACAGTATAGGACATCTAAGTGATTTTTGTAATCAAAAGTATTTTTCTTAATGTCTTTCTCAGCTAGAAGGACCTAAGTCAAAATGTCAGCTTTAATCTTATTTTGGTAGCAGGCATCTTCTTAAAAAAGATTCTACCTACACTGACACAGCACTAAATTTGTTTCTGTTAAAGGGGTAGAGAGATAATATTGAAAGCAAAACTGACTAAGCTGTTGTTTGTTTCAGGTCTTTAGTTTTTATCTGATAACTAATTCATAGATTCGGCAGGCATACACATGTCAGTAATGAACACAGAGCAATCACAACCTAGAGAAGAGTGGAGAAGATGAATACTTAGTATGTGAAGAAAGCCAAGTAAAACCTTAACTTGGTCACATAGGCTTATTAGTAAAATACTTCAAGGGAATACCTCACTGTAGCAACTCACAGAACATTTACTCCAGAGGTACCCCCAATGTCCCAGCATAGCTGTATCTGGGTCATTATTTCTACCTCAGCATTATCCTTTCAGTTGCTCTACAGAGCAAATATGTATTTATGAAGAGTTTCTCTGATCTGCCCTGTGGGTAATGGCTGGTCAGAAGCACGCAACCCAGAAGCAAAATACGGCCAATGATGGGGCCTCTGTAGGCTTAGGCAGAGCTATAGCATGGATGTGAATGAATGACACCAACAGGCTGCTGGCTATTTTCAGGTAGCACTGTGTCACCACCTTTGCCCTTTTGTCTCACTGAAGACAAAAGTATCACCGAAGAGAATAAAAAATAAATGAAAATTTACATGTTCTGATACAAAAATCTCCAAAACCTGAGCAGTGCTAGTATATTCTGCATTATAACAACAGAAAAATTTGTATTTCAGAGTTCAGAAACCATGGAAGCCCTAAGCAGAGGCAGCTCACTCCACTAGTGACACTAATAAAATCTCTTGAGGTCAGGAAGAGTTCTAAAAAATCTTGCTGAAACTGAAGGGCATTAACCTTTTTTAATGGTAGAAATTTGAGCTCTGTGATTATGGGTCAATGCCACATATTCTATCTAGCCAACTCATCTGGATGCTGGTGTTTCTCCTAGTGATGGAAATGTCCATTTGCTCCAGAATTTTGGATTCAGGAGGACAAAAAAAAAACCAAAAAACCAAACCACAAACATGTAAGACTTTCAAGATTCCAGCTTCAGAGGAAAGGCTGTGGATTAAATTGTGGTCATTTGGGGACTTACAGAATTACAGATTTTGGGAACAACCTGACTGCTCAGTGACATTGGTATTCCTGTCAGCTTCTCTGCTAACAGCAGCAGTAAAACTGACAAGAATACCCAGGAAGCTGCAGGGTCTGCTTCATCACATGTTCTGGTGTTTTTAAAATGTAACTTTAATTGCTCTCAATAAGGAAATCTGAAAATCCAACTATAAACAGATCTAGACCAAAATCAAAATTAGGAAAAAAATCTTATTTTTCTGTGAAACAGTAATCCTGTTTCTTCTGCTGGCTTTATTATTCACTTCAAAATGATCTTTGGAAACAGCAAGAACAAATTTGCATTTCATCATGCCATAAGGGTAGGTGGAATTGGAAGTTTCAGGTCATGGTCTTGCCCACATGCTGAACAGAACAGTTTATCAGTATCAACAAGGAATCACCTTGAGAAGCAAAAGAAGATAAACACATAAGTAATACCTACTCCTAAGATAGGGGCTCTCTGCATAAATGTTTCTGTAACATTTCGCATTTATAGGGTAAATAGTATCTCTGCTTCTTTTGAATCACGTTAAACTTGGCTTTTGCTCTTATTTAGTATGAGTGATAAATACAGACATTAACATTCATAAAGCCTGTAATGTGCATTCTGGTTTAGTTTTCTTTATCCTCCCACCCCATTCATTATTTCCATTATTTTGGGTTTTTTTCCAGATTTATTTATCATAAGCATTCTTTGCTGGCAGCTTTATTTCTTGAACTGTAGGACCCCATTTTTATCTGGCCACATGCCAGAATACATTTAAACTTTCTGAAGTTGAACTACATATTAATTCACCACTGGTATATAATTTTATCGATACCTGTTGTCACTTACATTAGAATTTCTTTCATCTTTTCACCCTCATCTCATGTATAAGTACAACTTTTCAGGTCTCTACTGCCCATCAAACAGATTTCTCAGGGCAGTTTTCTGGCCTACCTTGTTGAAGTAGAAAGAGAAATGTAAACAAAGCCACAGATGTCACTATTTTAAGTACAATGCGTCTATTGTTTTTAGTAACAAAATCAGTAATAATTTCACTAATAACAAAATCTTAATAAATGCCAAACCAAAGAAATGTAATTTAAAAAACATGTTAATGTCATGAGCTCCTGTCTGCTTAATCTTATTATTTCTATAAATACATGAAAGTCCCCATTCTGTGAACCATCACAAGCAGACAAACTCAGCTAGCTCAGTGCACAATGTAGACAGCAACTTCAGGCAGCAGGCTCAAAGCGAGGCAGGCAGCTTGCTTTCTCTGGCCCTCTGGAAATGGGGAACTAACTGCCTTAGCCTGAACTGTCTTCTTACAGAGACCTTCTGATCTGTATCCTCCTACATTTTAAGACAGCCTTACGTGCTGAGAGGAGCTGCTCCTACTAGAGAAGGAGTGAAGGCCAAGGTATGTGCATAAGGATTTTTCCACTTCAGCAGCCACTGAAGTGGAAACACCCATAATAAACACCTGGCAAAGCAGAAATAACACAACCAGTAAATTCAGCTTTCAAAAGCTATTTCTCTCTATCTGCCCCTAGCCCTGTCCTTCTTCTGTTGGAATATCACCTGGTACCACCACAAAACTGCTGAGAAGGATTGAGGTGGATTTGAGCAAATTTCTACAGCAAAAGCAGATCTCTGCTTAAAGCTAGATTCTATCTTCATGTGTTTGTCTATGTAAAGGAAAGATTTCAAGACAGGGTCATTTAATTACTACACATCCAGTATTACAGAATATATTCCCCACAGACCTGTGCAGTAAATTGGAAATTTCATCTGACATTTCTCTGTATCAATGGAACACTGCTATCAGGATTACAATTGGTTATCAGTAGATTATTATCACTAAGTATTATTACACAGACCCATAATTTGCTTCAGTGCCTTTGCAACTTGCCCAGCCTACATAACTTTTTACAAGATCAGCAACAGGTATATGCCTGACTTCATAAATGTCTCTTCAATGAATTTCAAATTCTACTCTCAGCATGCTGAAATGCTGAATAGCTGTCATTTAAATAACTTGAACCTAGTATTTTTATCCCATGCTTCCAGGTAATGGAATGGCTGAAAGTTCATGGGGCAATAACTTTGCTCCCTAGGGTACAGAGATGAGGCTTAGCCACTAGCTCAGCTCACAACCTGCACCAAGAACTTTAGCTGTGGGAACTCAGCTAGTCTGAGTCACAGCCACCTACTCTTCTTGCAGGGAGATCTCGTGCTGCCTTGCTTTCCACACAGCACTTCAGAGTCACAGTATCGAACTTCAGGGAACTTAAAAAAAATTGCTTTGAAGAAAATGCCCCTAAAAGTGAAAAGAATCTAAAATGTAGGATTTACAAATATGTTATTTATGCTGGAGGGGGGTTATTTATTGCATCAACAATTCTGCGGGAAGAGACACAGGCAGATGATTATCTTTAAAAGGAATCATGATATCTTATTTGTAGCAGGTTGACTTTCACCATTAAAAAAAATAAAATCAATTTTCTCATGTTTCCTCAAGCTTAAATAACCTCTGCTATCTTAAAGAAAATAACTGCAGATGGATAAACTCTATATCCATTAGGTTTTTTAAGCTGCACAAACCTGGATCTTGAAAGATTTGTTAATAGGCTGATGCAAGTCCTTCAAGTTAGTGTGATCAACAGTAACATTTAAAATCATTCATTTATATTGCATAAAGTATTTTCTTTTTTTTTTTTTTTTAATTAACTGTTTGGTCTTTCATAGAATTATGTCACATCAGAAGAAACCTTTATATGATTTTCCTTACTTTTCTAAGAGTTTACTCTTCTCCTATTAAAATCAATGCCTGAAGTCCCACTGACCTGAAAGCCCCCAACAAGCAAACCCGTGAGTGGAAATATGATTAATAAACCTAAATCATGATCTTGTCAACCCACTGAATAGGTAATTTCTCCAATTATGTTAATCTTGATGGCTGCACCTTGAATACTGTGTTCAGTTTTGGGCCCCTCACTACAAGAGAGAGGCTGAAGTGCTGAAGAATGTCCGAAGAAGAGCAATGAGATTGGTGAAGGGTCTAGAAAAGAAGTCCTATGAGGAGTGGCTGAGGGAACTGGGGTTGTTTAGTCCAGAGAAAAGGAGGCTCAGGGGAGACCTTATCGCTCTCTACAACTGCCTGAAAGGAGGTTATAGTGAAGCGGGTGTTAGTCTTTTCTCAAGTAAGAAGTGATAGGATGAGAGGAAACAGTGTCAGGTTGTACCAGGGGAGGTTTAGGGTGGATATTAGGAAAAGAAATCTTTCCTGAAAGGGTTGCCAATCATTGGAACAGGCAGACCAGACAAGTGGTGGAGTCACCATTCCTGGAGGTATTTAAAAGATGTGTAGATGTGGTGCTTATGGACGTGGCTTAGTGGTGGGCTTGGCAGTGCTAGATTAAAGGTTGGACTTGATCTTAAAGGTCTTTTCTAACCTAAATGATTCTATATTCTATGATCTGGTACATGGCTGAAATATTACCTTACTCCACACTGGAAATACCTCCTTAAAAATTTTTACTTATTTCATAGATTTATTTAATAGATTACTCCTCCTTTTCTTCTGAAGCTCTTTCTGCAAGTGTTTATTGTGCCCTCTTATCACAGCAATCTCACGTTGAATATGTAACTTCTATATGTGAGGAACATAGGAGTGATTCGTATCAACAAATAGGAAATCTTAGTGATCATTATGTGTAAAAGAATATGATAAATGTCCCTGACGACATCACAGTAAGAGGGAAGAAGGGATAAGGGAATAATTCCTTGGTTAATCACACAATTGCTAAAAGAAATGTTTTGTTCCTTGTTTGGTTGCTTAGACGCTTTTAAGGGGTTAGGAAATGTATTCTGTTATTGAATGTTGTGGAACCTAACCATATAAAAATGCAATGTGTGAGGGCTAAGATGGTGATAAGACTCGTGATGGACATCTGTAATGTATATAGTTCCTATGTTTGCAAGGTTTTTTGCAAGGTCGTTTGGCAGGCATTGCAGCATACCAGCCTAAAACCGGTTGGGCCGGTTTTGTTGCTAGCCGAAGCAGGAGAAGTACAGGACACGCCTGCCCCTGGAAGATCGCTGCTAGCCGAGGCAGGAAAAGTCCGAAGCGGGAAAGTTTGAGACACGCCTATCCCTGAAAGATATATAAACCAGGGGCGGGAACTGTGGGGTGTGCGTCTTGGTGGGCAGAGACTCCCGGCGCACCCAGCGCTGTTTGCTTGCCTTTATTCGTTTAATAAATTCTAATATCCTATTTGGGACTCGACTAATTTATCACATATACAATATAAAATTTACACGCAATATTTCATGGATCAATAGAAGATTTGACAGGAAATAAAAATAATGCCAAATACAAAAGTTATCATTTAACTACTTGAAGAAATAAGAAAATACATTGTTGGAATAAAGTTATCACATGTTGATTAACACTTTTTTGGGGTGTCTTTTGTCTTTATATTAGGGAAAAGAAATTCAATATGCAATTTCAGTTCTATCACCTTTGTGCTATTTCCATCAAATAAATGTATTTTATTTTATGTGAAGGTCTTCCTCTGCTTTTTAAAACGATCATTCTTGAAATGAAACTTTCTTTTCATTTCAGTGCAACATATCCTGTTTTAATAAAAAATTTTGCTCCCTATTGAGAATATTTCGACAAAACAATACGATTCCTTTTGTTGCCATTTAATTTACCACTGGATCAATAGAGTTAGACGTAACTACTTTTGGTATTACAACTCTCAAATTCTAGGGGAAATGGAGGTTAAATCATAAAATATTTCATTGGCATTGATCTGAAAAGCAGAATGAAAGTATTGCTAAAAAATCATCAGCTTCCAATTATAAATCTCACCAAACTGACAAGAGACGGATTTGATTATTTTGCTCTGAAAGGGTCATTCCTCTAAAGCTGCAAGAATTTATCAATTTATAAAAGATTACACAAACCATATTTTCCTTTTGTTCCTGTCACAACTCTGTTTTCTGTGATTATCCAGGCTTGATCAGGTTATGAGAGTGACTTATTATTTTGCTCTTTATTTTAGGCAAGCTCAAATTTTCAGAATTTATGAGCCCTGCTAGATCATTTGTGATATAAAGATTACAGGGAACCTGAACTTAATGTACTGTGATACACTGCCAAGAAGCACAGCTACTCACAATGCCACACAAGTATGAAAAAATGCCCAAATAACATTCTCCTTTTAGGCAATATCCGCCAAAATTACAGCAACAGTTTATTTCTTGAAATGAATAAGAAAGATTATGTACTTTATATGTACATGAACAATGTACATACAGTTATTATATGTATTTTTATATGTATTTTTATGTTATGTAGCTAACAAAAATATTGGCATCTTTACCTGATCTTTTCCCCCCCTTTTTTTCTTGCTGCAAGAACACTATGAGTAGGCCAGCTGTATTTCAATCACTAACTGCATACGCTTTTAATTGAAAGAGAGAAAACACTACCCATTTCCAAAATAAGCATCACACCTTATAAACCTCTGCATGGAAACTCTGGTAAAATACAATCTTTCTCTGAAAAGCACCTTTCGAAGGGTTATTATTTGGATTCCCACATCCTCAAAACCTTAAAACTGTGGTTATATTTTGACGCCGATATCTTTAACAATGGATCAAGCTGACACCCAGCCACAGGAGATCAATACCTCTGCTGTGCTGCTATCTAAGCTCTCCAGGAATTACTTAGAATTCTTTGCATGGTGCCTAATGCTCGGAAGGCATAAATTCCTCTCCAGAACTGGTGTTCTTTCTGCAGCTTTGACAGTCAGAATAAAGGCAAGAATCTGTGGCAAGCCAGGAGATAGTAACAATGGTGGGATGGCAATTAAACCCATTTCTTGTGCAGATGTGGTACAGCCTTCAGACTGCTTCCAATTTCATTGATAAATTCCTGCAGTGCATTTTTCTTGAAGCTCACAAGGCTAAGAAAATATGTGGTGGACTGTTTGGTGATTGGGTGTCTGTAAGCATGAGGAGAAACTAAGCCTTAATACCACAATAAATAAGAGAAAGCTAAGGAAATTAAATATGAATACTGCTTTTTAAACTACTTTGAACTGTTCCTGCACATGTAAAGGTACTAGGTTTCTTACCCTTGTAACTTAACTACATAATAAAACAACAAGCAGGCAAACAAAAATTAAAGTAAAAATTGTAACATATCAGTCTGTGACTGTAGGCTTAAATTGTAGGTTTAAACTAACAACAGTATGTGTGTCTTTAACACAGTAGAATACAGTAAACTTGCTAACACAGAGAGAGAAAGGGCTGATAGGAAAAGGAACATCGTGGGACTGATAACAAGTAAGGAGACAATAAATAAGACCAAGGATGCTAGCCTTCAAGATAACAGAGTGGCACCAAATCTGAACCAAGACTGGAACAGAACAAAAGTCAGGACATACCAACTGTTAACACAGCATTAGTACCTTGCGAGCATGCACAAGCACTGAGGTTCATTCAGTAAACACAGTGAGGATGACTATCAGCGACCACCGGAAACCTCCACTTAGCAAGAAAGCGCATGCTTAGTTAGAATGCAAATATTATAATTAGCTGCTGGAAATCTCATGAATACGTAAATAATTTCCTGGGAAAGCTGTGAATATATATGAGTATGCTAAATACTGAGCTGCTGCAGTAAGTAACTAGCATGTTCACTTTTGCGAAACTATTCGCGTGTGTGCCCAGTGCTGCTATAAAGAATGCCTGCTTTCTAAAGCTCCAAACTGAGTCTTAGAGAATTTCTCCAACCGACTATTATGGTAACATGACTGTCTCTGAAAGCTAAAAGCTTTTCATATTCGAGAATTCAACAATAAAATTTGTTTCAGTTTATTATCTAAGCCAACAAGGTATTGTCCATTTATGGAATTTATCATGTCTGTTGACCCACAATATTTTGTGTTGAGACATCAGTTAGAACTGTTTATTACAATTAAGGTTTCCAAGTGTGGGAGAATTTGTCTTGCCACTTAGCTGTCATCTATTTGAACTTAGCTTCAGGATGAGCAATGGCTTAAAACTGTTCACAGCTATACAACAGCAGCATAAATACCCAAGTAACGACATGTTGTTGTCCAAAGAGCAGAAAACTCTCTTTTATAAAGCCTCGTATTTCTTGTCCATTGAACTGTAACAAAACTAGTTTTGGAGAGTGGCCACTGGACTTCAGTAGTGAGCTGGGGCAAGCAAAAAGCTGTCACACAGCTATATCAAGTACACCTCATTCAGACTACAGATAAATTCTTTAATAGGTATTTTGGAAACCTGTTAAATCTGTTAAAATGAGAGAAACATCTGTTACTTGGAAATGAGGGTTACAGCTGAAAATAACCTTCTACTGGCATTTTGAGACAGCTGGTCATTTGCAATATAAAGGTAGTTATCAACTGTTTTAAGAACATGCTCTTCCTTCTTCCCTTACCACATATCCTACAGCAATGCTAGGGACTAGGCCCTGTTTTCTAAGCATTTACGGTAATTAAGACTCATAACCAAAAACTCCTTCTCAAGAGCTAATGGTGATTCCTGGGTATGATGCACAATTTCTGAATATTGTTAAAAACAGGCATTTTATTAACTGAACTTAGAAAGTCTGAACTCTTATTGTTAGCGGAGAGAATTAACACATAACCACTCTAAAGAGGTTATATGTGGTGCTTTATTTCGAGCCCCACATATTGTACCACATATTGTGGTGCTTTATTTCGAGTACCACATTGTACCTCCTCTTCCCCCAGACTTATTTTCACTAGTGGTTCACCCTTTTCTGATTCTAGTCAGCTCTGACTCCCATATTCCCCTAGAACCATGGCTTTTGCTACCTCGGATTCCCCGAAGGAGTATCCAGATTGCAATCCTTATAGGGATATCGCTTGAATAGTCTCATAAATCTATGTCCATATCCTAGGTACTAGGTCTCCCTGACCTAAAACACAAATCAACCAAATCAGTAAGGCTGAATGCTATATATGTATGTGTTAATTAAAACTTGATTAAACTTCTGTTAATCAAACATTATGATTTCTAACATTTCCCCCCTTTGAAAATACTTCATTTTCTGCAAGTATTTTCACTCATGTAGTTGTTTCCTGATAAGTAGAAGGTGGAGGTGTTGGGTGTCGTGGATAGTCTCGAGTCACTGCTCCAATGATTTTATGCGTCCAGCTGGTATTTCGGGTCATTTCTTTTCGAATACAAAAATATACCAAATAGATTACAAGGAACACAAGTAATAGAGTAAACACTGTCTCTATGAGGGAATGAATCCATCCAGTAAGGTGGATTCCCAATCCATCAAATAATGCTCCTACCCAATTATGATTTATTTCTTCTTTTTCCCTTTTCAGCTTCCTTTTCAATTTTTCCCAACTGAGTAATGTCATATTCTATATCTGCAGTTACGTTTGGTATATGCACACAGCAGTGATCAGCTCTATCCTTGAGATATCCACAAACACCATGTTCTTTCAACAACCATTTCACTGTTTCCTTAGCCTGATTGGTGCGACAGGGAGAGGCTTCTGGCCATCCAGAAAAGGTGTCAACCCCTACTAACAAGTATCGGTATCCCTGTGTCTTGGGTAATTCCACAAAATCAATTTGCCAATAGTCACCCGGCTCCATACCTACTCTGATATGTCCCATTTCTACTTTCCTTCTGACTACTGGATTGTTTTTCAAACAAATTTCGCATTTAGATCCTATGGATTTTGCCATTGTTAACATCTGTGTAGAGACCATTCCTCGTTTTAAATATGTTACCAATGCCTCTGCCCCCCAATGACATTTTTGATGTTCGATTTGTAAAATTGTCCACATGATGGCAGGTGATACTACCACTTGTCCAGTAGTGGTTACGTACCATCCTTCCGGATTCAGTCGAGCCTTTACTAATTCGGCTAATTTAACATCTTCTTCCGAGTATCTTGGTCTTTGATTCATATAATTCTGTAATGGGCTTACCTTCGTTGGTACCAAAGCCATAATAGTCTGTACCTGTCGTGCAACTCGTCTAGCCATCCGATCCGCAAATGTATTTCCTTCGGCTATCTTAGAACTTCCTCCTTGATGTGCTTTACAGTGCATGATAGCCACCTGTTCTGGTAATTGCACAGCAGTTATCAAATTCAGAATTTCCTCTTGGTATTTTATGTTTGTCCCTTGTGAGGACAGGAGTCCTCGTTCCTTCCATAGAGCTCCATGTATATGAACCACACCGAATGCATATTTTGAATCTGTCCATATATTTACCCCCTTCCCTTTGCTCAGTTCTAAAGCTCTGATGAGAGCTATTATCTCTGCCCGTTGTGCTGAAGTCCCTGGGGGCAGAGCTTTTGCCTCTATTAGGGTGTTTTGTGTGGTTACTGCATATCCGGCATAACGGACTCCACTTTCCACAAAACTGCTTCCGTCAGTAAAAAGCTCCTGGTTGCTCAAGTGGGGCATCCTTCAAATCGGCCCTCGTTGCATGTGTATATTCAATCGTCTCCACACAATCGTGTTCTAATATGCCGTCCTCTGTATTTGTACCTAGAAAAGCTGCTGGGTTCAACAAGTTAGTTGTCTTTAGAGTCACATCATCTTGTTCAGTTAATACCGCCTGGTATTTCATCATCCAACTTGGGGATAACCAGTACCCCCCTTTTTGTTCTAAAACAGTCATTACCATGTGAGGCACATATACATCAATATGTTTTCCTAAGGTCAATTTTCTTGCTTCTTGTATTAAAGTCACTGTTGCTGCTACGGCTCGTAGGCACGATGGCCATCCAGCACTTACCGGATCCAGCTGTTTGGAGAAGTATCCCACTGGTCGCTTCCAGCTTCCCAGTCTCTGCGTCAGGACTCCCAACGCCAATCTTTGTCTCTCATGCACAAACAGTTGGAAGTCCTTGGTTAAATCCGGTGATCCCAGGGCAGGTGCTTTTATTAATGCTTCTTTTAGCTCCTTAAAAGCTTTCTTTTCGGACCCTTCCCAAACGAAGGTTTGAGATTTCTGTGCCTCATATAAAGGTTTAGCTATCAGTCCATAGTCCGATATCCATAACCTGCACCAACCCGCCATTCCAAGGAATGTTCTCAGTTCGTGCAAATTTCGAGGTTCTGGAATTGCACAAATTGCCTTTATACGATCAATTCCCAACCTCCGTTGTCCCTGGGAGATTTCACAGCCCAAATACATTACAGTAGTGCAGGCAATCTGGGCTTTCTCCTTCGAAACCTTATACCCATTTAGTCCCAATTGGTTCAGAATTTCTATTGTTACTCGTACACACAGTGATTCTTGTTCAGTCGCAATAAATATGTCATCTACATATTGCAATAAGAGATATTGTGTTCTTGGTACTTGAATTTTCCCTTGAGTTACCCAGAGTTCCAATTCTTTCGCCAGCTGATTTCCAAAAAGTGTCGGGCTATTCTTGAATCCTTGTGGGAGTCTCGTCCAGGTTAACTGAGTCTTACGTCCATTGTGCGGGTTTTCCCATTCAAAGGCAAAGAGTTTCCTACTGCTTTTGTCAAGGGGAATGCAGAAGAAAGCATCTTTTAAATCAATTACTGTAAACCATTTATATTTCTCTTTTACAGATGTCAACAATGTATATGGATTAGCCACTACCGGATAGATATCCTTTGTTATCTCATTTATTGCCCTTAGGTCCTGTACTAACCTGTATTCACCATTAGGTTTCTTTACTGGAAAAATTGGTGTATTATATTCTGATTCACATTCCTCTAAAATTCCAAATTTTAAAAATTTCTCAATTGTTTTTACTATCCCATATCGTGCCTCTAATTTTATGGGATATTGTTTTATCCGTACCTGTCTTGCCCCTTCTTTCAATTCCACTACTATCGGCTGAGCTATCTTTGATTTTCCCGGAATTTCTGTTTCCCAAACTGTGGGAATCACTGCTTCCTCTACTCCTCTAGGTATTTGGGCCTTTGGACTGTCTTTTAACACTAGTATCTGTCCGGATTGTGATTTCGGTACCTGCATAATCAATTCCCCATTTTCAAAAATAATTTTGGCGTTTAATTTTGATAATAAATCTCGTCCCAACAGGGAAACAGGACAGTCTGGCATGCATAGAAACTCATGTATCAACTCCTTTCCCCCAAACCATAATTCCAGGGGTCGCATGAATGGCCGCACCTCCTCTCTCCCTGTGGCCCCTATTACGGTGGTAGTCTTATCCCCTATTTTCCCATACAGGTCATTTAACACAGAATAAGTTGCACCAGTATCGATTAAAAATTGTACCTCCTCTTCCCCCAGCCTTATTTTCACTAGTGGTTCACCCTTTTCTGTCTCAGTCTCAGAGGACATTCATTTTTCCAATGCCCCTCCTGTTTACAATTGGCACATTGATTAATGCCTAATCTGCCTGATCCTGACCCTGGATTATTAAGTGTTCCAAATCCCCTTCCTCGCCCACACATTATTCCTCTACCTCTTCCCCTATTACCTGGGGCACCTTGTCCTCTGCCTTGTATTATAGTCAATAAATTTCGCTGCTGCCTCTGAGCACCGTCTTTTTTTCGGTTATTATACACTTTCCAGGCTGTTTCCAGCAGCTTATCTAAATCACGTAACTCAGCACCCTCTAATTTCTGCAACTTCTTCCTGATATCATCCTGAGATTGCCCTAAGAAAATTAGAGCCAGCTGAGCCTTAGCCTGTTCCGTTTCCACATCAAGATCCGTATATTTCCTAGCCACTTCTTTAAGCCGCTCCAAAAACACAGATGGAGATTCTGTCTTTTCTTGTCTGACATTATAACTTTGACCAATTTATTGTTCTTGGCATAAGCCCCAGTGGATTGTTTCCAAAGCACCAAATCTCCCGGGAAAAAAGGAATCTTAACATACACAGGTCCCTCTGTACCTACTCCCTGATGGAGCGGTGCCAATAATACACTAGACGTTTGAATTCTTGCCTCTTTACCCTGCATATCTCGCTGTCGGGTCCGATGTGAAACCGGGGTGAAGGGACATTCCCGTTCTTTTCTACATTCACATCTTTTATCTACTTCTAGACTCTCGTCATCACTGTCATGCCTTACTTTCCTGCTTCTTAAGGCAGGTGGGATTGACGGAGTTGGTGGGGCTATTAACAAATCAGAATCATCATCATCTTTTTGATGTTGCAAAGCATTATTCGCAGCCATGCATCCCAGACATTTCTTCTCACCCACACAGCCTTTACATTGTTCACTCGATTTTGCACTAACAACCATTATTCCACACGCCTTTTTCCATTCATCATTGTTTCTTAACGTAAAGAACAATTCCACATATGGGATCTCGTCCCACTTCCCTTCCCGTCTGCAAAATAACATTAATTGCATAATCGTATCATAATCTAAAGTTCCATTCTCTGGCCAATGGACTTGATCCTCTAATGCATATTGTGTCCACCACACATTACAATAATCAATCAATTTCCCTTTTTGCATCTCTTGTCCAAACCGTCCCTCCTTCCAATGAGTCAAAATACACCCTAACGGCGATGACTTTGGTATTGATGACATTCCAAGCTTATTTCAATACAGGCTAATACAGACAAATTCAATTACAAAATATGAAAGTATACCAAATACTTTACCAGACCACTGTTTGCCTGAACCTGCAGGCTTTATACCAAATAATTTACCAGACCAGACCACTGTTGCCGAACCTGCAGGGCTTTCGCCACTGTCTGACGGATGGCGCCTAGGCTTCCCCTTGGAGCTCCGTAGCCCAACCACGCACAGCTTTCGCCGTGTCTAACAGGCAGGCTCTTACCAGACCAGAAAATGGTACCAATACCAAATAATAAAGCACCGTCTCTTACCAATGCCGTTGGTCCGTCGAGAGCACCGGAGGTCGGTCGCGGTCGATGGCTCCCCGAGAATCACTCGGTGCCGGCTGGAGCTGAATCGATACGCGAGCCGCCTCAGCAATGCCCGCGAGGTCCCATCTGGGTCGCCAAAACTGTTAGCGGAGAGAATGAACACATAACCACTCTAAAGAGGTTATATGTGGTGCTTTATTTCGAGGCCCCAGGAACCAGGGGTACTCACCCAAATCTGGTTCCAAAGACCGTCACAACTCGCCTGTAATTTATCCTGTAAAGTATTACATATGCATCGCCTCTCCCAACATGCTGATACATATTCATGACTCATCCCCGCTTCGTATTATAATGAGTATAAAAGTCATTTCCATATGTTCTGCGCTTGCGTAGTGCCTCCTGGTGGTCGTGGGCAGGGGTCTCAGGATGAAGTAAGTAGTCTTCCTCAGATGAAGTAAGACGTCTTCCTCGCTATGTCCTTTTTACTTTTTAGGGTCCTGGATAAATCCCAACGATTGTGTTTGCGCCAGTATTCTTCTCTCTCTCCTTGACTGGTTCTTAGTATACAACTCTGTTTCTTAACACAATCAAAAGTTCTACTTGAATAATCTTTAAAGTACTGTTCCTTCCAAACCACTACCTTATAGGGATATCGCTTGAATAGTCTCATAAATCTATGTCCATATCCTAGGTACTAGGTCTCCCTGACCTAAAACACAAATCAACCAAATCAGTAAGGCTGGCTGCTATATATGTATGTGTTAATTAAAACTTGATTAAACTTCTGTTAATCAAATGTTATGATTTCTAACATTATTTCTACCACATCTGGAAATTCTGACATCCCATTAGAGGTTAAAAGCATTACAAATTGGGTCCATAAAGCAATGTTTTTACACACTGATATGTTCGAAAACCTCTCCTGAATTATATATCTGTTGTGGTTTAAGCCCAGCCGGTAAGTCAGAACCACGCGGCCACTCGCTCACTCCCCTCCTTTTTCCTCCCCCCACTTCCAGAGGGATGGGGAGGAGAATAGAAAGAATGTAAACCCCATGGGTTGAGATATGAACAGTCCAGTAACTAAGGTACCAAAACCACTACTGCTACCACCAATAATAATGATAAGGGAAATAACATGGTGAGAGAATACAATCGCTCACCACCCACTGACTGATATCCAGCCCAACCCGAGCAGCGATCTGGGCCTTCCGGGTAACTCCCTCCAGTTTATATACTGGGCATGACGTGCTGTGGTATGGAATACCCCTTTGGTTAGTTTGGGTCAGGTGTCCTGTTTCTGCTTCCTCCCAGCTTTCTGTGCCCCTCCTCACTGGCAGAGCATGAGACTGAAAAGTCCTTGATCAGAGTAAACATTGCTGAGCAACAAGTAAAAACATTGCTGTTATCAGCGTTGTTCCCAGACTTAAGTCAAAAACACAGCACTGCACCAGCTACTAAGGAGAAAAATGACTGCTACAGCTGAACCCAGGACAATATCCATTTGCTAATAAATGAAGAACAACCTCGTATTTTTAAAACCTATCATCTGTCAGTTGGTATCAATATCATTTATCATGATGTGTCACTGGTAAATCTGTATTACCTACCAATTACGGAGATGGAAACACTTGATCATTACAGAAGAAATACATGTTGTGCAGTTAAAAATGCTTCTTACTACTAAACAAACAATTTTTTTTAAAAAAGCAGCTGAGAGATGTAACAAAACACTAATCCTATTGTTTTATGCATCTTCAAACACTAATGTGATGGTGTTTGTATGGTGATGTATTCCCATTTCTGCACAGCTCTTCCATCTCGTGCCATTGGCTAAAGTAATGACTCAATTAAGTAATTTGGAAGCTCCTTTTGAATATTTAACAAACACACTGGCTTGAAATTTCAGAAATCTGTAGACCTAAATAATTCCTGAGATATCCTTGACATACTGTCCTGAGTTCAGCTGTAAGAGTTATATTTTCTCCCCTTGTGATTTCCCTTATCATTATTATTATTACTAGCAGTAGTAGTTTTATATTATAATTTAGTTATTGGGCTGTTCTTACCTCATTGAGGTGGGTTTTACATTCTTTCGATTCTGCTCCCCATCCTGCCCTGGGGGGTGAGAGAACAGATCCATGGTTCTGAGTTACCGTCTGGGCTTAAGCCAATGCACACGCTAGCATTCCCACTGGCAGAATGGGTACAGAGGGAATACAGAACAAACCCAGAAAGGCCAGTACAGCTGGGTATATTTTTCACAGAATCTACTCTCTTCCTCACCAGGGCCTCAGTAATAAATTTAAAGCTGTGAGAGCATAATGACTTGCAATAATCACTTGACTTGTACAGTTCATGCTCACTGCTGTCCAAGATTAGGGGAGTTTAGATTTCAGCCACCTATGAGCTGGAAAATGAAAATGCCTGGTCTTGCAGCAACAAGCAACTACGTCATGGTCACAGCTTTATAAACTACTTTGAATAACTTCATTCTTTCAACAACATTGCAACTTCTTGCAAAATACTTAGAGCAGAACCTGGGGCACAGGTGGTTTTGGTCATAATTCATCATAGCAAGATCTAGTCTAAAGGCTACAGCATTAGAGAGAAATTAAAGACGTTATGCTACAAAAGTAGTTTCAGTTAAATTTTTCAGTTTCTTTTTTAATGCACTAGATTATTTACAAGAATTCAAAGAGTCAGCTTAGTTACTGACTGTTACTTAGTTACTTCTTACAAGAACTTTACCAGCAATTTAATTTGCTTCTTATTTGAAGTTTTATACCCTCCCTTCTTCTTGATTTGGATCCCTTATGGCCATTCTAAGCATATTTGTATCAATATTTCAAAGTTTCCTGTATTCTAAAAGCTACCAATGCAGCTGATGTTTTATAGCATATGTTAGTAACTCATCAATTTTTTATAACTATTTCCAGTAGTCTACTCCCATCACTCCACATGTAATTATCTGCCTGAGGCCACCATTCAGAACCGTAACATTTTAACTTATGGATCAGCAAGACTTACCTCCTTCTTAGCTGAAAATACTTTTTTTTTTTTTTTCTAATTTCAATTGGATTTCAGGATTTTTTGCTTAGTCACCCAAGAACAGGTCTTTATTACTAATAATTTTGAATAACAAGAATTACAACATTGAAATATTTGCTAAATAATGTTTCAGCTGCACATTTACCAAGATGGCTCAATACAATAGGTAGAAGTTAGAAACTTGTAGGTACTCAAAAAAATGACAGGCATTCTTTCTTACTATAAGATTCTGTTTTCTGAAGTTACTGAATCAAAACAGAAAAATGACAATTAATTACTCTCAGAAAACTCTCTTTGCATCATGTATGCAAAAGATAATGGTACCTCTATGAAAAATTTCACTTCAGGAGATGCATACCTGTAAGTCCCATTCACCCAGGAATAAAAATTTGCTGGGATTTCTAAAATTTATTGCTAATAATCTTTAATGGATTTTAGGGAAGGAAAAAGAGAAAAGGAAAGAGAAGGGAAGACCCAAAAACTCCCAAGGAATAGCAAATGCAGCTTGGATAGTTATGCTCATATCAAACAAAAAACCAAGTAAATAAACAAAAATCAACAAATGTCAAGTTTTAGCTTCAGGAAAAAGGAATGTGAGACATAGGTAAGGACCGAGTGACCATTATCTTGAATGAATCTGAGGGGTATCTATGTTCGTAGAGAACAAGGGCTAAGTATGACATTCTAACATGATATTCTGACAGAAAAGGAAGTCAATGCTAACTTTGTACAAGGAAGCAGAAAATAAGTGAATGGCAGTAAGAAGGTGATTTTATATTTTTTGGCATTAATGTTACTAATATCCAAACCTACATGTAGATGTGATGTTTATACACTAGCAATACGTGAAAGTTAAACACGATGCAGAAAAAAAGTTTCTTCAACAGCTATTGGGAAGAAAAAAAAAGAAGGCACTTAGAGACTTACTCCAATTATAAAAAAGAATACCCCAAGGTCACTTCATTCAGGTACCCCTTTGGGATGAAAAAAAGTTCCTGAATTGTGAAAAAATAGGAAGAACCAACAGTTGAGGCCAGAAAATTCAAATACAAAATAAAGGACCTGTTATACTAATTACTATCTTTATAAACTGGATTTCTGTCTTTTGCCAATATAACAAGACATGCCACATTCTGCTGCAGATTTTGTGGGTATGATCCATATTACAATTTAAATGAATTAAAATGAATGAAAAACTCTGGATTAATTGGGGTTTTCTGGAACTGATGTAATATTGTTAGGACAGTAAAATAAAGTACAAACTGTATACAGTGCATACAAGTACCAAGTTTGTTTGAATATAGCCTATATAAGGAAAAGTCACACCCTTCAAAATTTCAAATAAATTCTCCAAATTCAAAGTGCAAAACCAACTCAAAAGGCAGAACGCAAAGTACAATTGAAACAAATCTCTAATATGGATAACAAAAAGAAAAGCAATCCAAGTAAACGTACTTATTTGCTCCTACTATATTTAAAAGTTTAAGATTGAAGATTTAAGAGTTAAAGATTGAAACTTAGAACTTGTCATTATAACATACAGGTACATTCACTTCCCCCAAAATCCTAGAGGGCAATCCCATACTAAAGATGAAAGCTTTTGTTGATTGTGCAACACCATATGCTAAAATCCGAGAAAAATAAGTAAAAAAAAACCTCCGCATTGCTATGAAACATTAATAAAAACTAACAAAACCTGTTTTATCATCAGTATAACTTAAGCCATTTTACATTGCTCGTTAGTAATTAATGGCATAAACCTTCATGCAGCCTAAGGCTAATCTAGCTGCATAGATGTATGATGATGTAAAGTACTATTTAGTACTTTACATTTGAGTCCTGGTTTATGAATGGCAGATAATTATTCATTTTTTTAATTGTTTAAGTGGTTAATATAAACAACATTCTCAGTTAATATGGCCATTTCTATGTGCTCTTGAACTTTCTAACAGAGACTATTTGCTTTTGCTTATATACAAATACATCTACAGCCAAAGGACAAGGTACTTAAGTAGGCACAGGTAAAGGGCACATGGCAGAATTCTTTACTCTGGATATCCACCCCTCTTCATACCATCAGCAGTAAGAGAATGCTACCACCATCTACTGCCATTGGGCCACTGGGAGATCTCCAAATATCAGTAAAGTTGTGATGAGCCTAGGAAGTGGAATTAATTGCTTTCATGTATTAATTTTGACGCTGGCTGAGAATACCTTGATGCATTTTCATGTAAAACTACAGTACTTATATGTCTGAGCTGCATAAATCTGGAAACCATGTATACTTTCTTGCATATATAATGAATGACAAGTATTAAAATTTGCAAGGTATGAATGCAAGATTAAGTGTGGCATTGTATCGTGTTGCGTTTGCTGAAGATGTATTTTCTGGATAAATTATTTCATTTATATCAAGCCCTCTGAACTTACTGCAACCTCACTTTCAGCCAGTGAGCAACAGCAATAAACAAAGAAGCTTTGCACAGCAGATTTCTCTTTTCACTTAATTGCTTATAAAGCCATCATTCAAAGATGGGGAAACAGTTGTCTCACTCACTAAAATTGAAAGGAGGTTTTCTCAGGAATAGGTGAGAGCAGAAACACCACAACATGCAGTGGCAGTAGGGAAGAGATGGAGTGGCTTCTGAGACATATCGATGCCAATGGTATTGTTTGCAGACCAACAGACAACTGACCTTATTTAAAGAATTAAAACCAAAATTCTGAATGACTGCTTGTATGATTGGGGTTTTGATTAATATAAGTAGGTTTGCTGACAGTAATACAAACTAATCCTTTCAGAGAATCCATAGATCACAAAGCATTTTAGAAATTAAGCAGCATCTTCTATCAATACCCTATGAGTAAAGTAACTGTGGTACGAGATAATGAAATACTTATTCAGTAGACCAATGATAGATTTCAAAACAAGAGCTCCAGTCTGTACATCCTGTATCAGTGATGAATTCATGGGCTTTCTCCTTTAAAGTTATTACAGTAAGAAAATTTAGAAAGATTTAATTAATCTATCTGTGGGGTCTGGCGTTTTTTTTTTCTTGGAGTTCATGTTCGACTAGATTTAGAAGGGAATAAGGATTTTTTCTCATTGAAAATAGGCCAAAAATCTATGAATAAAAAAAGACAGCTGAAAGGGGAGTGTATCCCTGAGAAAGAATTAGAACACCCTGTTCTTTACGGTTCTTAATCAGCTAAACAGGCAGGCTGCCAGAACAAGAGCACACTGGGTTTGCATTTGGGGGAATAGGATCCAGGTACACTCTCTTTGAAGCAGAAGCTGTTGAGAAGTTGTGCTTGGCAAAGCTGCTGTAAAAACAGCTCAATATGCTCCATTCTGTGCCTGAGTTACACCTGCAAGGCAGATCTGAACTCAAACGCATCAAAGCAGAACCCACTCCTATACACAGAATACCACTAAAATACTTTTTCTTATATTTACTGATTACTTTTTAAAGTTCACAAACTGTTGGCCTGTATCTAACCCAATAGCAAATCCTCCTCAGATCTTCAGAATCCTTTAAACCAGTTGCTTTTGTAAAAAAGATTCTTTCTTTGACAACAGTAGTAAAGAAATTACCTTTCTTTCACCCACTTCCCAAGCCGTTTAGTCACTGACCTCTGCAAATCAGACTGTATCAATCACATTAAACTACAATACATCACACAATATACTACAGCATGAATGATGCAACCTAAGATTAGATATCTTAGTAATATATATGGTTATGACTTTTGAAAAGGTGAAAGACCACATTCATATCTGATATAAAGTGACCTAGCTAGACTGACTTCCTTAGGGGAGAAACTACAAGACAGCATATGCTTAAGATGCCAGCATTACACTGTTATATTTATCATGTATCGCTAGCTGTATCATTGTGCTGATCATGTAACACGAGCAGATACGTGTATTTCTCTATGGAAATGACTAGCTATGGAAAATCACCTCCTGGAAGAGCAGCTGGTGGAAACTGATGTAGGCAAATATGAAATGGTAATGTCTGGAAATGAAAATGTTTCAAAAGTTTTCCCAAAACTTACAGTTTCTATTTGTTAACCTAATACATATGTCTGGGTCTTGTTGGGTCCCTCCTGAACTTTGACATTGATGTATCATCAGTCTCCAAACATGGCCTTTGTGTTTCCATTTTATTAGTTTAAGTTTCCCTAACAAAGGTTTCCCGTAGCAGTCTCTGTATTTGTCATCACCTGTCTTTGTGTTCAAATCAAGACGATATGGCATAACTTTAATACTACAGATCCATGCCTGTGCTAAATACAGGTAAGTTGAAGGTGTTCCATATGGCAAGGCAGTACAGTCCATCATGAGGGGTTAAAAAAGCAACATCTTTTCCATAAACTCCCCCTTCTCCCTTCTCAACCTCCCACCCAAAGATCAATACTGCAAACCTGAAGCCAAAAATCTTTCAGTATGTCTCCAGAAAATATGCTGTGAATTATGTTCAAAATTTGATTCACAACACAAGAACCAATTATGAGGATGTCGGGATGGTTTTATATATGCCCCTCTGGCTTTCAGACTCAAAAGTCTGTCTCATTTGCTCCTAAACAAGCATTAAGGGCATAATCATAACACACAAAGTCTTATCAAAAATTCCTATTACTTTCTAGAGACATTTTGATTTAACAATGTAGCATATCATAAAGCTTTATTGAGTAGTAACCCACTAAAAAAGAAACCAAACCCCACAAAAACACAAAAAACCCCAAAAACCAAGCAAAAAAAAAAAAAAAAAAAACCAAAAACCAAACAGCCCCCCCCAAAAACCCAAACACCCTACAAAAGCCCACAAAAAAAAAACCAAAAAACCCCCAAACCACACACCAAACCCCCCCCCAAAAAACCCCCCAAACCGAAAAAAACACACCCACACAAAACAAACCAGAAAAAAAAAAAAGAATGAATTATTCCTTCTAAACAGCTCAAGACTCAACTAGCTAGGTCTTTGTCACAAAGTGACACCTGGCTGCTCTGACATTCCTCAATCATCTGGATCAGGGACATGTCCAAAATATTGCACAATTCCCTTATTCTAAGACATTCAAATTTCCTTTTTCTGGTGCAGTAATGAAAGAATGAAATGCTTACATTTTACCCTATCATGGAGTCTGAATCATGCTGAACCACAGACATAGCATTAGGGACTCTCTTTCTACTTACAGCCTTACAGTTACAAAAAGTTTTCAGATATTCCAATGTCATTTAGGCATTAGCAGCAATAATGACCAAAAGAGGTATATCCCTTGCAGTTGTTCTGTTTTGGGGTTTAGTTGCCTCAGGAAACTTGCAGTTAATGCCCATCTAAGACTTCCTTTCTTACTTCCACGTCTAATATTAGGAAGTATATGACACTATTTTTTCTAAGACAGATTTTAATCTACATGCATCTTGAGGTTATTTTTTGTGAATCTGCTATTTGTAACCCTCGTCTCCACAGGCAGGAAACCACGGTAACGTTTTCATAGGGTGGTGGTATTTTCTTGTCTGTATTAGCACCCTCAGAAAACACCTGTGGATCATGACATCAATTTCTAACACTGCAAGCATTTGTAGCTTCAGTTTTTTGCAGAACAAAATTTATAGTAGGTGATAGCTGCCGCATCTCCTTTTTACAACTTAACAGCACTAACAATGTTAAAGTTTGACTCTGCCAGCTATTTTATTTGCTGTCTTCTAATTTTGTTACCATTTTCCAGGAACCTGTTCTATTGAGAATTATGGTGTTAAGTGGTTGCATACTTAGATGAATAAAACTGACACTTTTACTTCACTGTAATATGTCAGATATTACTATACCAGTTATACCAGATACATAAGAAGTAATTTAATACACACCATTTTGAGTTAGCTCACAGCAACATCCATTAAAAATACCTTGGGGGAATGAGAATAGGTTTAGGAAGCTTATCTTTGTTGTTAGTTTTACCTTTTCCCCAGGGAACAAATAAATGGCCACAGTTACGACCATACTTCAGAAGGTTCTACTAACAGTTTTGAAACTCAATGTAATTGCATATTATAGTGGAAAATCTGTTCAACTAATTAAGTTGTACACAGAAACACATGATCTCTACTTCCACAAATTCCTTGAGCCTTGTAGCTGTGCCGATCAGGAAGTGAGCACCATTTCTTGTATTTAATATTTGAATATCAACACTTAACAAGTATAAAATGCATTTGCACAGAATATGAGAAGGTCTTAATAAAATTCAGCATAAACAACATTTTAAAAATATATATATTCTACTTTATCCTCAGTGAATAGCATTTCTCTGAACAGTCAGTTAACATTTTATGCATGTGTAGAAGCTAGAACACTACTTGAAAATGACTGTAGTTTAACCTAATTGTTTGCTCTAGTTATCCACTTAAAATTTCTTCTTATTCACACCTCTCGAAATCATCTGATAAAATTTTATTGTTGCTTGTCTGTTAGTTCCATATATACTGTAATGTTAACTTCAGTCACAACATGTGACAAACTGGGGAAGGGCAGAGGAGGAGCAGGGGGAGGAATCTGAGCATAAGACAGAGGCACCCCTAAGCCTAGAATTTTGTAGAAAACACTTTTACATTCACCTACAAGACAATAGCAGTAAATTAATTTTACCTGCACAAAATAATTTAATCTGAGTATCTGGCCTTCTCCTTACTCAGTTCTAGTGGTTTGTTGGCTGCTATGTCAAACATGTAAAGACTGACCGTTAACTGCAAAATAAGCACTGTAAAGAAAAAGCCTCCAAGTGCAATAGAGGAAACAGAAAAGAGTAAATGCACCCACAACTCCTTGACCGTGTTTCAGAACAAATACTCATGAATGTATTCATCTGCCTTGTGTTATAACTTATCTACGAGTATATCTATGTGTATGAATAACAGATACACAGAGAAATAGATGTACTTTTTCTGTTTGCCAAAACAGCCACACAAAAAAGCAACACCTCAAATTAATCCCCTAAAATTTCGCCCTCTGAAACATATTTATTTGATCAAATTCACCTACTAATTCCCATGCTTAGTACTGAACTTAGAGTAAAGATGTTGTTGTATGATACTGTTTAAATGAAAGTTTATGAATAGTTCTTGTTTTGTTATTCTTCCAGTGAGATTCCAAAGGATAAGCCAAATTACAAAAGTCACTGCAGATAGTAAAAAAAGAAATAGTGTTATAATCGAAAGTATTCCTGTAGTTTGTGTAGGTTGTCAGAGCCAATTTTAACTTCATTAATTGAAGTAGTTATTCAGCATACATTAAGTCGGTACCTAGAATTTAGAAGTAGCAAGTAATCAATAAAAATAAATGAATATTGATATGGTAAGACTTTTGCAATATTGTGTTTATAGTGCCCCTGAAGCGAGTTAGAGCTTACACTAAAAGATCGATAAACTAATGCAAAGGCTAACGCCTTGCATTCAGAAAGTCCTGGTGTCAGGGGATAAGGGGAAGGAAGCTAAATATTTATCCCTGTATTTCTGATGAGATTGCAGAACTTTTGTAAGATTGAACCTGGGACATTGATTTCCTTTCCGGTGGAGTACAATGCAATTTTATAATGTTCAGTCAACATCCATGTATTAGAAAAAGTCTTCTTCCTAATGTTTCAGTACTTGAAGAAGAAGAAGAAAAACAAACAAACAAAAAAAAAAAAAAACAAACAAAAAACAAACAACAAAAAAAAACCCCAAAAAAACCCCAAACAAAAAAAACCAAACCAAAAAAAAAACCACACACACACAAAAAAAAAACCAACCACCAAAACAAAACCCCACCAAAAAAACCTGCAAAAACCAGAACAAACCATTCCTTTTTTAGTCAGCAAGAACATAGCTCTCTATACGCTTATGAACTCACTGCTCCACCCTGGAAATAAAGTAAAATCAGATTCTTTTCACTAAAGTAAAATCAACAAATGGATGCAAATAACAGGCTGAAAAAATTAATACACAAACTTCAGTAACAACAATCCAAAATCTTACGGTCAGAAACTTCATCAAATGCTAGATTTTGTCTAATAAATATAATATAATTTGTGGATATACATACGTAAAAACTTTCATTAATGCAAAATGGTATGTAACACTGGAGTATTCAGAATTTAGAAGTAGGTGTGTTCATATTGAGACATTTCAACTGTTTTTTAAACATTAGAAAAATAATGAGGTTTTGCCTCTAGAAGATATAACCTAATAATGCAACATCAAAATAAGTATGATTTGATGACAACCACTTAAAAAAAAAAAGTTATTCACTTTCAAATTACTGTTTTCATATTTTTCATTAGCTTAAATTTCACTTGAGAATTGCCAAATCTGAGATTTTACTACTGTGATGTAAGTATTTTACTGCTTATGTGAAAAAGACAAGGAAAAGAATACAGAAAAAAAGTAACTATTTTTTAAGATTGACATCTTTCTCATCTTTGAAAAACAAAAAACCCCCAAAAAACCAAACAAAAAAACCCCCAAAACATCATTCATGTTGTTTTTCAAAATGTTTCAGTTATTTCACCCCCAACAAAACATTCTCCCCACAGTTTAAACAAGAATGTTTAAATCAAAGAAATTTCAAACTTTTCTACCAAAAGTATTTCAGCCTTGCACACCTTACAGATCATTTATCTTTACCTGAATTTTTATTTTCTATTTTGTTGCTTTGTCTTGAAACCCTGATTCCAAGGTTGATCGGTTAAACAGTAAGGGCATCTTAGATAACAGGTCTTTAACATCATGAGCCGCCTTCCAGTCCACATTATGAAGCTGGGTGAGAGATTTGAAAACTTTCTCACTCCCAGTAAAGCAAAGGAGTCAATGAGCTGCAGCACAGCAGAATAACTACTGCAAGTACCCTTCCAATGGGGAAAAGAGTCCTTGCTCATGTTCTGGATTTTCAGGTTGATGTTTGTATAGTGTAATCCTGAAGGGACAAGATATGCAGAAGGGAAGGAAGATGCCTGCCTTGACCCTGTAAAATTCAATCTGTAACCTCTTAAGGAGCATACAGATTTTAGGAGAAGACTTTTACTTATAGACAAAGTCTGATGTACTGGAATTGTGCACATTTAAAAAAAAAATTAATAGTTGTCGAACCCTAAAGAATATGCAGCTATAATCCTTCAGCAAGAGAATTATTTTGAATTGCCAATTTAAAGTGATACACACACAGAGAAAATGGATGTTTTCATTAACATCAATTCCTAAAGACTCCTGTATTTCTCAGTTTTTATAGTACCTAAGTAAGAACTACCTAAACACAGTAATTTGTCCTTGATCAAAATGCTTGACCTAATACAAAAGCATTAGTAAAGCAAACAGAAATAGGAAAATTGAAGTTTTCCTGGCTCTTGAAAGCATTCTTCCTTAAGACTGTATAACTTCTAGGACACTGGCATTAAAACTGGGTTTTCTATCAAACTGTGAATTTTTTTGCATTTTCAAATCAATTGACCTGCGTGAAGAATTGACTGCATACCTCAGGAAGCATGCACACAGTCAAGAGCTTTGATTTTCTGCGCTATGTATGTATGATCTGTTATTTATTTACTCTTACACAATAGAAGTTATTTTTGCAAAAAATATTCTTCTATTTTTCCCTGTATATTGTCTGAACACCAATGCAAGACAGAAATAGGTAAAACAGTTATAAGAAAAGGATAGGTGCCAGCTAGCCAACACAAAAATTATGACTTTTTGGGAGAAGTACTTTAGGCAGCTCACAGGAGAAGAGCTATACTTTACCTACAAGGAAGGATGGGAACAGAACACTGCAATTCAACAGGAAAGATCTGTTGTCCAGTCTCTTATCTCCAAGGTTACAAGAGAAGCACAGAAACTCAACAGAAACTGTTTTTATGCCGCCAGGGTGCTACAAAGTTGACATGGGAGTCAGTCTGTATCCCAAGGTATACTGAGGTATAGAAAGTAGTAAGCAAGGTATTGCTATGTTACTAAACATAACAATAATCAATATATATATATACACACACACATATTTGGCAGGCTGGTCAGCAAATCTTAATCATCACAAGCCATGTACTGATTTGCCAGTGCTACAGAGTTTAATTATTAGAATTTTCAAGGTAGCTATAAAGTTTTAGACCAGTCCTCACAGATGGATTTGTTGGCCCTCACCCCCTTTTTTTTTTTTTTCTTTTGAAAAAAAGAATCAGGATTGACATCATTGACCTTGCCCTCCTAATTTTGATGAACATTGTAATCTGTCTTTAAGTAGGATACTCCTGTTTAAATAAAGACTTTAAACTCATGTCTGGAAATGATGTAACTGAAGTAACAAGAATACAGTCTTTGCTCAAACTTCCAATATTTTGGCAAGATATAAGAGCTGATTCTGTTTCTAAATGGTGGTACTGAAATTAAGATTGATGAGCAAGTAGAAGAAAACAACTTTGAGTTACATGCAATAGTTCTTAATTGCATCATTTAAATTCTTAAGCATTTCAATTTCATATTCATTCAGGGTTTTGCAGACTTCCAGTGTGCATTAGGATGAAAATTTTAAGTGGATGGTTATTAATGGATGATATAAATATATTATTATTTTTGGTTGTCATTGTAAACTGTACTGAGTACTTCTAAATGAACATTAAATTCAACATCACCCCCTGAATTCAAAAGCACAATAGATCCTCAGTAATAATTTGCCGAACTACAGAATACTTGAGGTGTCATTTCATAATAAATACTCTGTAATAAAATGCTGACGATTGTTCATGTCACACTTTCCTCCTCTTTGTAAAATGCAGGATCACCCAGGCAGAACTGAATTTCAAACAAGTCAACACCAGGCTGATCTACCCTAGTCCAAAAGGAGATAAATTCTCAAAGCTTTGATTGAGTAAGCAATATCTAATATTTGCAGGCCAACTGAATGCTATGGTAGGGAATAATTGCAGTTACACAAAAAAGTACCAGAGAATATACATGAGAAGATGGCCACACGGGAATTCGATTAGCTAAGGAAGAAAAAGAAAAAAGGCAATCTGAGCTAAAGGCCAGGAGAGCTCTTTCAAAAGCTATTTCCAGCAGGTGACACAGATATTCATAACCAATTCTTATTAGAACTCAAGCCCTCTGTAAATGTATCTCTTTAATCCAAAGCCTGTGCTAATCATTACTACTCTGCACAAAATAAATGAAGAAATTTGAGAGGGACTCTTCATTAGGGACTGTAGTGATAGGAAAAGAGGTAATGGGTTCATACTTAAACAGAGAAAGTTTAGGTTAGATATAAGGAAGTTCTTTACTGTGAGGGTGGTGAGGCATGGGAACAGGTTGCCCAAGGAAGTTGTGAATGCTCCATCCCTGGCAGTGTTCAAGGCCAGGCTGGATGTATTCTTGGATGACATGGTTTAGTATGTGGTGTCCCTGTCCATGGCAGGGGGGTTGGAACTAGAAGATCTTAAGGTCCTTTCCAACCCCAACTATTCTATGAAATATCCTGGTCACCACAATAGAAAAATTGAAAATCCAACTACAACAGAAGATCACTTTAAACATGTGAAGAACTGGAAAATATTTAAAACCACTTTATTGATGGTCTTTCATGATGAAGTGATGAGTACCAGCAAACAGCAAGACACTCAGAAAGGAGATTCATATCTAAGGAATGCTTCCAAAAGGGTTGATGACACCATCAGCAAGGGAGAACTATAGTTACACATACTTAAGAATACATTGCCAAAATTGCACAGAAAAATCTCAGACAAGGCTGTTTTTTCAATTTAATTCGTTGTTTATAACTATTTGTACTGGGTCTGGCTGAGATGAAGTTAATTTTCTTCACAGCAGCCAGTACAGCACTGTGTTTTGGATTTGTGACTAAAATGGTGTTGATAACACACCACTGTTTTGGCTGTTGCTGAACAGTGCTTGCACAGCATTGAAGTCTTCCTCTTTCTCTCACTTGCCTCCCACAGTGAGTAGGCTGATACTGCACAAGAAGCTGGAGAGCTTAGGGAAAGGAGGAAGAAGTGGAGATGTTCATCCTTATGGGGTTTTGTCTTCCCAAGTAACTGCTCTGTGTGCTGAGGCCCTGCATTCCAGGTAGTGGCTAAGCATCCGCCTGCTGATGGGAAGTATTGAATAAATACATTATTTTGCTCTGCTTGCACATGCAGCTTTGCTTCGCTTACTAAATTGCTTCTATCTTGACCCATGAGTTTTCTCACTTCTGCTCATTCAATTCTCTCCCTACCCTGCTGAGGGGTGGATCAGAGTGACTGGGTGGGTGCTTAGTTGCTGGCCAGGGTCAACCCTTTATACTATTTCAATTGGAGACTTTTAAAAATCTTTTATGTACGCCTAAGGAAGATGCATCTTTACAGCTTTTGGTATGAACAAATTGGAACTGGCTGTTATGCTGTCCGAAGGATCATGTTGCATAATGACAACAACTTTGCTATCTTAATCAAGCGGATCTCTGCTAGGTATCTTGACCGTGAATGGTTATTGAACAAACACTTCCCTTATTAGTACTATTCTCTCCTTGTTTAATCTTAAACTAAGGATTCTTGAAAAGCCATGATACACATACCTAATGAAGAAACAGATCCTTTGAAATTTCTACTAATCATGGATGGACTCAATGGACTTAGAGAATTCCATTCCCAAGAGCTAGGGAATTAGTAATCTCAGAAACACCAGGAATTTTCTCTGATTGCCATTGGTCTGCATAGAATAACAGAGCTTTTGTGGACCATACCATATTACCTGAAAGATCATCTCCAATTTAATGCAAAGGCATTTACATCTAGTTTTTCATATTCAGGTAAGCAAATCCTATTTGCAACAAATGATGTTGTAATAAAAATTCGGGGAAGGGAAAGAACAGAACGGTGTCAAGTCCATAATGTTTCTTGGAGAGCAAGAGCCCTTCACAAAACCCTTTTCCTGTTCCAGATTTTATCTTTACCTAAATAATCTGATATACCAGCATGAATTTATTTATTTCTAATGGAATAAAACATCATAGTAATGCTACTCAGAAAGCCTGAGGATCCAGGCCCTGAAGTTACTTAATCGTAGAATAGTTTGGGTTGGAAAGGACTCCAAGATCATTCAGCTCAACCCCCCTGTAATAGGCAGGGACACTTGATATTTCCAGGTTTGTTTAAAGGCAGATACATAGCAAGTGGAAAAAAAGACATTATATTTGAAAAGGATATAGCTTGAATTGATGTTTTCAGGCTTACAATTAAATGACAGGAAGACAATCATGCATGTGGAAATTATCCCTTCCAGTACAGTAATGCAGAAAACGAAGATAAGCACAGAAATAGAATGGCAGTAAAAGAAATACGCTGGCATGACTTACTGAGAAGAGTGCTAATGAGAAAGTAAGAGGTTGATGTTGAATCAAGTTTCATAATCAGAAATAATGTTTAAGCCTCCTGTGTTATACAATCTTTAATGAAAGGGGAATTATCCTTGTACTGCTAGTTTTATGCTCTCATTTTTCTCTTGTAGATGATGGCCAAATATTTCCATGAGCTGTCACTTTCTAGATGATTCATCTATCAAGCAGTTTTGCTTCTACATAATCAAACTAAGTAGTCCTTCAGAATTGTATATGCGAATGATAGCCTCAGTTCTCTTTCACTCATGAGTGGCTTGAATACTGTTAGCAGCCTTCACAGACTCCCACAACTGAAAATAACATGGTATTTATTAGATTTCTAGTTTCACTTGTTTTCCTCCTAACACCATCTCGTACACTTTTTGTTTTGATACTCCGGTCTTTTAATTATATTTATGAGAAATGAAGACATAATGGGTTTCCCAACCCTTCAAACCTATTTTTTAGAGGAAAAGCCAGGATAACCACTTGGTCAGAAACAGAACTGAAATGTCTTGAATCCTACACCAGTTCTTGTTAGATAAAGCACAGCATTTTTCAATGAAGAAACAAATGCAAACGTATTCAGTGAAAAAATCTCATTATATAATTGACTGTTGTGTAAATCCCAAAGTGAATCAGGTGATTCATTGTGGGATTTCTGGGGGTTTTTTAACCCTTACAATAGTTAGCCGATTATCCTGACCAGATTAATCTAAATTTCTTTTTCCTTTCACTTCTAAGATGTCTGCTTTTTGAATACCAATATAAAATACAAACACTAATTTTCTTGTACTTTCAGGCTTTGATCATGAGCAGTGTACTGACCTCACAGCTGCATTTGCTGCTGGCTTCCAGCATCTTGGCTAGTCATGCAAGTGATAATTTCTAATTCCCACTTGATTACATTGAATTGACACAAAGCCAGAACACCCAGAATCTTACCCTATCTTGTCCAAACCCGATTTCCTGATCTACATACACGATTTACAATGAGGTCCATACTGAGTTGCCAAGCAGAGAAGCCTGGCCTGCGTAACTGGGGAGAAGAGGTTGTTGTTTAATATCTTTACTGATGATCTGGATGAGGGGATTGAGTGCACCCTGAGCAAATTTGCGAATGACACCAACTCCCAAGTTGGCTGGGAGTGTTGATCCACTAAAGGATAGGAAGGCTCTACAGAGGGATCTGGACAGGCTGGATTGATGGGCAGTGGCCAGTGGTGTGAGGTTCAATAAGGCTAAGCGCGGGGTCCTGCATTTGGGTCACAACAACCCCATGCAATGCTACAGCCTTTGGGAAGACTGGCTGGAAAGCTGCTCGGTGGAAAAGGACCTAAGGGTGCTGATTGGCAGCCAGCTGAACGTGAGCCTGCAGTGTGCCCAGGCAGCCAAGGCGGCCAACAGCATCCTGGCCTGTATCAGAAATAGCGTAGCCAGAAGGGCCAGGGCAGTGATCATCCCCCTGTACTCAGCACTGGTGAGGCTGCACTTCGAATCCTGTGTTCAGTTCTGGGTCCCTCATTACAAGAAAGACATGAAGGTTAGGGTTAGGGTTGTGGTTAGGGTTCTCTGGATTGTGTCCAGAGAAGGGCAACAAAGCTGGTGAAGGGTCTGGAGAATAAGTCTTATGAGGAACGACAGAGGGAACTGGGGTTGTTGAGTCTGGAGAAGAGAAGGCTCAGGGGAGACCTTGTCGCTCTCTGCAGCTACCTGAAAGGAGGTTGTAGTGAGGTGGGAATCAGTCTTTTCTCCCAGGTAACAAGCGATAGGGCAAGAGGTAATGGCCTCAAGCTGAGCCATGGGAGGTTTAGATTAGATATTTGGAAAAACTTCTTCGCAGAGAGGGTAATCAGGTATTGGAACAGGCTACCCAGGGAAGTGGTGGAATCACCGTTCCTGGAAGTGTTCAAAAACCGTGTGAATGAGGCCCTTGGTGACATGGTCTTCTGGTGGTCTTGGTAGTCCTGGGGTAATGGTTGGACTGCATGATCTTGAAGGTCTTTTCCAACCTAGTTGATTCTATGATTCTATGATTATGTTAGGTACCAGCATAGAAAATGTTCGTATTTCATGCCTGGTTTTAAGATTCACTTCTGCAGAAATATGTGAAGGAAAGAAGCACGTATGAACAGTGATTGTGTCTTTCATACATTAGTCATTTTTGTCCTCAGAAAGATAGTCTTTGTTAACCATCAACTTGGAAAGGGAACAACTCAGAGGTGTAAAGTGGCTTAATGCGTTTTTAATGTGTCTTCCACCATTATTAACATGGTTGAAACAGTTTGGTTTGGATGAAACTGCTAAATCTTCTTTGTACCAAGTTAATGTCATTAATACAGCTCTTATTTTATTTTAGTTTTCTCCTGCGGGGATTGATACAGTTGTGCTCACACACACATCCAGAATTGCAGGTAGGCAATCAATATTGCAAGTTTTTCTCCTCAGTTTTAGTCAAGTATGTAGAACTGCCCTCCTGAAGTGCTGCGGAATTAAAGCTGTGTGGAATTTCTTTAAAAGAATACAGGGTGAAATGCAAACTTCTGGAGCAGTACTATTCCTTGTGATGGGTAGAATTAGGCAAATGAAAGTGTATGTGTGTTATTTGGGGGGGATTTATTTGCTCTGAAATGGACCCACGGGTGTGAAGTGGGAGTCGTTTGTTTCTGAAACTGTGTCCTAAAGCCCATGTGTGAAGCTGTAGTAAATGTTCCAATGCTCTATGACCATGTCATGTCAGGACTGCAATAAATTTGGGTTTTGGGGTTTTTTTTGATGACTGATGCTAAATAGCTAGTTAGAAACAGTCATAGTAGTGTCTGTAAGGGAACTGAAATACCAGAGCAAACGCTGTCTGTAAAAAGAATTCTTGTTACTGGCAGCCTGACAGAGGGAAGTCTGTGGTAGCCTCGACACTCATGGGGGTAAAATAGTAGCATAAGATAACCAGGTGCTAGGAAGACCATCCCCTGTATGATTTTGATTCTTCTGAAACAGATTATACTTAGTGTGATAGAAACATTTTATTCTGGTGAATACAGAAAAGTCTTGTTAGAATGAGAGTGTAGGAGAGTTGCTTGAAAGTACGAAGTGTGGCTTCAGGTCTCTGATGTGCCTACTTTAGACAAGGTAATTAAGTATGGGTTACTCAAATAGTAGCTCTTTCTATGTGTTTTTAATAATAATAATTTAAAAAAATAATGTTTTCTTCTGACATGCAATGAAAAAGTTCTACAAACTCAAAATTAAAACAGAACAACAGAAGGTGGCCTCAAGTATACTGACTTAACAAAGGAAAGTTTTGGACATTAACTTCATATGCCTGTGTGCAGATGGTGCTTATAGCATCAACTATGAAAACCTGATTTAATACTTGTGTTGCAACATTCCACACATTCCATGCTTTTGTGTCGAATGAACCTCACAATCACCAATTAATATCCAAAAAATAGACAGAGGGGACTTTTAATGAGCTTTATTCAAATAAAGGGAGAGTCCGCAGCAACATTCCCCGCAGTGTCTCTCAAGTTGGTCGGAGTATGCATCCTCTTTTTAAACCTATCTACCCAGCCATATATCGCCCTCTCCCTTTCTCCATTGGCTAAGGTACTTGGGAGGTACAGACTTTCCAATGCACGTACTACATGTTCCCCTTAGTACGTACCCCCTTTTACTTCATGCATTGTGTGATCATTATTTTCTGCTTTATGCCTCCCTTAGGAGGATAAGTTAATATTCATAACCCTATTAAGCATGCTCATTTCTTCCAGTAGTTCAAAAGTTCATGGCTTTAAGCTTTGCAGTTTCGCAACATTTTGCTGTTTGCTGATAAGACCATTTTCTTACTCTTTTTGTGAAGGCACACCCATCTGTTCCTGTACTGTTTGCTGATTACGCAATTTCCTTAATCTATTTGTAAAGACATCCTAATTTCTTACTTTTATCTCACTTTCATAGAATTGTATTCCTTTATGGACATAGGGAATAGTAAGGGATGAGGCCCAAGGGACTGTACTGTGAGCCTGGACAATGCCCTGAAGGGAAGGTTCCAGAAGTAGGAAAGGGAAGTCATCTGAAGAGGCCTGGTGCCACTACTCTTGACTGACTGGTGTCTCAACCACTCCTGTAACTGGGGTGAGAAAAGGTTCCAGAAATCCAGAAATTGGAGAAAATCAATAAGAGCAAGTGCCAGCCTCTGGGGCACTATTTATGCCAAACATGACTGTTGGCAACTTATTGCACTTCAGTTTCTCTGTATGTGTTTGTATGTTGCATCTTTTTTTAAAGAAATGGGCTTAATTAGTGATAATACTAAAAGGGAGATAAACCATAATGCTCAATTCTTTGCTAGAAACATTTGTTTTGCTTAAGTGGAATTGTGAATCTGTGTGAAAAGGAGAGTTGTGCATGCTTCTTTCAATTCAGAGTGCATGTTGTCAAACAGCTCAGTTGGCAGCTGAGAGAATCCTGCCATCTACATGTTCAAGCCATCCTTTACAATCTTCTCTGGCCTTAATCAGTTTTCAAAAAAGCACTTAAAATAGTGAGTTTGTCCTGTAAAATTCAGAATAGCTGAGGCTTGAACCCTGTTCTTAAGTAAGAGTGTCCCCTGAATTTCCTTGCCTTATTCATGTTGTCGTTTTCTCTGCTTAACAGCAGTAACTTCACAGTGCTACTGTAAAACTTCTCCAGTAGATACCAGGTTTTCTAATTTAAGCTAAATAATGCTTGGAAGGAATGTGGTTGGGTTTTTTGGTGCTGTGGTGGTTTTTTTTTTTTGGTTTTGGTTTTATTTGTTTGTTTGTTTTTTTCCTTTTTTTGGGGGGGGGAGGTTTTTTCCTGTTGCTGAGTTCTGAAGTGAAAAAAAGTAGTAATAGACATAAATGTGTCTAATTGTCACCTAATCTTACTTTATTTGTATAACAAGGATCATTTTGTAGATAAATGTCTTGTGTATATATGTGAACATCGAAAGATGTGCATAAACAATCAAGATACTTAAGTTTTGTGTGCTTATAGCTTGTCAAACACCTAAATATTTCCTATAACCCTGATTTTACTTATCTAAAGTTACTTTCAACATGCTGGAAATGAGAGGCTTAAAACCTGCAGATGGGCAGGATTCAAAGCAAGGCTACTATCTTTAATGCTTGTTGGCAGCTCATTCAGCTGTTAATTAGTTGTTTATACTCTGTATCAACATGCCAGATTTTGGTGCCCAAGTTGATTATTTAACCAAATAACCAACCAGGATCTGAGTATGAATCCTTTGTCCAGAATACTCGATTTCATTGTGTTGGTTGTGTGATTGAATACACAGATATGATGCAGTCCACATACTGCACTTCGTAAGATTTGCCTTGTGATTGTGCTTCTCAGAAAATATGCCTTTATAAAACATGGTAGACTTTCTAAATCTCTGGCTTTCTAATGAATAGTATTTTATTTACTTATTTATGTCTCACTGTAAATCAATTTAAAATTATTCAGTTATATGAAATCAAAACGAGACCTTTGTAGTTGATGTGGTAGAGAAAGTGGGACCAACAAGACAATAATGGAAATTCTCTCTCTCTTTTATTTATTTTTTTTTTTAAGCTTACTATGTTTTAGCAGAACTACATTATGTCATTTTGACTTCTGTGATGAATGGGTTTTAAGTCTGAAGTAGACCATTAAGAGTACAAAATCTGTTTGATGTCTACAATTCTGTTTGTATTAATATTTATTAAAGCCAAAGACTTTTGGCTAGTTGAAAATGTTGCGGGTATGTTGCCTATTTAGCATAATTTTGAAGTTGAACTTTTAGGTAGAAGGGTGGTAATAGTTGTGCCTGTGCATATACCAAACTTGAGGCTGTGTTGCAGAGCTTGTTTTGGAAACATCAAGTAAGGGTGAATATTTATTTGCTCTTATTCCCCTAGCTTAAAGGAATTAAGACAGAAATAGTTAAACATTAAGGTAGTGTTTATTTCATACTTACCAAACAGTAAATAAGCATTTTCAGATTGTTATTTGAAAAAAAAATTGGCTTAGTGGATATAATCTATATTGAGCCAATACAAAAGAAAGTAATTTGTTTGTCAAGAAAATAAATTGTATGACATAAACTAAATCAGCTCATTGAATTTTTGTTTTAGCTGATGGATATCTGTCAGGACCTGTATTCTGTCTTGCCAGTGACTGGAACACAATGAAAATAATTTCTTGTCTTTCATAGTAAATACTTAAGAGTATTCTTGTTATTTTATTACCTTATCTGAGCTGTGCTGTTTCAAGACCAGTGATTCTCAAAGTAATTTTTATTTGTAATTGCCTGAGCCACAATTGTCAGCATATTCTCTGGCCTGCCCCAAGTACCTGCAATCCAGTCTCTAGCCTGTTATTCATGCTGCAAGCCATATTCCTTTACATTCATAGAATCATAGACTAGTTAGGTTTGGAAAAGACCTTAAGATCATCTAGTTCCAAACCCCCTACCATGGGCAGGGATGCCTCACCCTAGATCATGTCGCCCAAGGCTCTGTCCAACCTGGCTTTGAACACTGCCAGGGATGCAGTGTTTACCACTTCTTTGGGCAACCTGTTCCAGTGCCTCACCACCCTCATAGTAAAGAACTTCTTCCTTAGATCTAACCTGAACTTCCTCTGTTTCAGTTTGAACCCATTACCTCTTGTCCTATCGTTACAGTCTCTGATGAAGAGTCCCTCTCCAGCATCCTTGCAGGCCCCCTTCAGATACTTGAAGGCTGCTATGAGGTCTCCACACAGCTTCTCTTCTCCAGGCTGAACAGCCCCAACTTTCTTAGCCTGTCTGTATATGGGAGGTTCTCCAGCCCTTTATCATCCTTGTGGCCAGCCCTTCTCTGGACTTGCGGCAGCAGCTCCATGTCCTTCTTATGTTGAGGACACCAGAACTGCACACAGTGCTCCAAATGGGGTCTCACAAGAGCAGAACAGAAGGGCAGGATGACCTCCTTCAACCTGCTGGTCACGCTCCTTTTGATGCAGCCCAGGACATGGGTGGTTTCTGGGCTCAAGCACACACTGAAGCTGGCTCATGTTCAGTTTCTCATCAACCAACACCCCCAAGTCCTTCTTCGCCCAACCTGTAGCTGTGCCTGGGATTGCCCTGGCTCAGGTGTAGGACCTTGCACTTTGCATTGTTGAACTTCCTGCAAAGCCAGTACAATTGTCTACTATGCAGCTTAGCCCATGTCCTGTGTTCAGTGAGGAATGCCCTACCTATTATCATGGCCTGTTTGATTCTTTAAAGGTCTGGGTCCTCCCAAGATTTTTTTCCAGAGTGCAGCACAGATGTCAGGGAGAACCCTTTTTCCCTACTACAGCCATATTTTTGCAGTACATCTTAGCTAGTCTGGCTGAGCAAGGCAGGAGAGAAATGAAGCAGAGACTCTTAACATTTTTCTTGTACAACTATGGTGGATTATCCTTGTCATCCAACTTAGCTCACTGCCTTGGGCTGGAGAGAATTGGTAGGGATCCTGTAGCTGTGTGCACACAGAAGGGTTTGTGACTGAGTAACCTAGTCCCCACTGTTCTGTTCCTACAAATTTGAGTAAAAGTTAGACTGTGTGGATGCCAGAGATGAGAAAAGTGAGGTGATCAGAGAGCATGTCTGGGGGAAAATGAGAGAGAAGGCAGATGCAAGCTGGGAGATAAAAAGCTAGATTCCTTTCACATTTGTTTGCTGAATTCCACATTCCTTCTACTATCTTCCTCACAGTTTGAGAATGTAAAGGTACAATACCTTTTTGTTTGTTTCCACTAGATAGTAAAAATTCTGTCTGTGATAAAAATTCTTGTTCTGATTACTTTATTGGGTTTTTATAAGTAACCTACTTACAAATGATTAAGCAGTGGTAATACTAGGGTGGTGTCCTTGCCTTAAGCCAGCTTCCACTCCTCCATTCAGAAGTTACACAAGCCCCTTAAACGCCCTGCCTTTACTCTAGATGAGAGTTTCAGGTCTAGTGTTTCATAAAATGAGTGGAAGAGCTAGGAGAAAGGAGTTTAAGGTTAAATGATGGGAAAGGTGCATTTGTGGTTTGCTCACAACATACAAATATTCTTGGATCTCTAAACCCTAACTATGCTGAGTTTTCAATTCTTAAAAAAATGTAGGACTCTATCTTTTGTACTTTCAGAGACTTTGTTTCTTGTTGAAGAACTAAAACAACATTCACAGACTTCCAGGAAATTCAAGACATGCTTTCTTCATAGGTAGCAACTATTCAAAATCTAAACTAATATAAATATGATAGTTTTTATAATCTCTTATATTTCCTTAGAAATATGGAAGAGTTGCATGAAATACAAACAGTAAAAAAAATTAATTGGTTAATCTGTCCTTGTCTAAAGTGTAGGGATAGCCTGTAGCACTGTAATTCTTATGCATAAAAATCTTGCATTCAGATAATTACACACTTATTCAACCCTAGTATATGCATAAGACAATCACAGTTAAATTACAGGACTAGACTAAATGTGAAATACGAACTTTTAAAAGGAATTGTCTAGCTTTATAAAGGGGCATTATTTTATTCCTGTGAAAGCATAATAGACCTTTAACTTCCACAATACAAATGCAATCTGTGTAGTTGCTTACTGCTGTTGGGTATTTTTCTTCCATGAGGCTGATAATGCTGGAATGCCTAAATAATAAAACTTTTTCACAGTTTAAAATAAGGTTAGTGTAAAATTTGACATGGTCTTAGGCCGATTTTGAACTCAGGGTCTACAATGTATAGTTCCTTTTAGGGTTAATAGGCCAATTAGAAATACACTTGAAGGACCGTATTGTTATGAATGCTTTGTTTGATTGGATTTGCACCAATTTTGCCACAAAAAATTCTACAATTTTTTTTCAGTCTTGTGCTGTTAATTTGTCCTCCACTACTACTGCCCCTCGATTAAACCTGGAATATATCTTTACATTAGGCTCAGTGATGTGCTAGAGTTTACTAAGACAAATATGTATTATTTCTTTGCTAATTAACTTGCTTATTACTTGTAGTGGGAATAATCAGGAACTAATTATAAGTGTAATATGTAGTATTTTTTTTCCTGGAATTTGCTGTTAAGAAAGAATAACACACTGACTAGCGGAGGTACAATAAACAGTTCTTGCTTGGACCCAGTAATTTTTTTTTTTTTTTCACTGATCTTTGCCTGTTGTACTTCCATGTAATTTACTAGTGATAGTTATTCATGTTGCTCAGTTTATAATACACTGCTCGACTGAATAAGAGCCACAGTATATCATTTAGCAGTTAACTTCGAGCCAGGTTTTGTATTGTACACATGCAATAGGGAAAGCAAATATGCTGTAGGAATAATGGGCAGAGAGAGGTTGATGTTACAACAGATTACATCGCTTCTTCCAATTTAAAGCAAGCAAAGAAAATGTAATTCTGTTCAAATGACTCAAATTTCAAATTAAGGAAAATAAAGTCTTCTGTTCTATAACTAAAAGCAGCATAATTATGAAAGTAACACTGGAGAGCAGCTGGCATTAGACTAAGTTGTGTGTCCTGAAGCTGGTCGGTGAAGAATAGATTCAGTAAATTTATTCATTTTCTTAGAACAATGCGAGACAAACTGGGAGTTGCTTAATAAAAATCCTGTGCAGGCACATTGCAGAAAGGATCCATTAACCTGTCTAATGAAACAAGTCAGATTCTGTTGATCAAGTTTGTATTCCTGCTGAAATTTAACATTTATCTACAACTGTTTCTAGTTATTCTCACATCTGAGATGCTATAATACCAGTAAAAATTGAGTGGTCTGGAAAGAAAAAGACTTCAGTATAATGTCTGCTTCATTTCCCTGTTATTGCAGGGGTGTTTGCTCCGTTATTTTCCCCTGAATGCTGTTCAACCTAGCCATAAGGGGCTCAAGCTATTGAGCTTATTTCTTGACACATCAGCCAAACCTTTAGCACCAAGGCTGTAATAAAGGAGACACATTTGCTGAGCTATCTGTAACTTTGTTCGAGTGCCGTGGAAGACCTAATTTCTACTGAATAGAAGCATGTATTTCATTTTAATGTCTGATCTAAAGAACATCACTTCTAAATATAAAATTACCTGTCTTGCCACATAATATTTCCTTTCAGTATATCTAGGATAAGCTCTATTTCGAGGACTGAAGTGACTTAAAGTAACATGTAAGACCAATTTTTGTCCCATTAAAGAGATCAATTTTCAAAACATATAGGGTGGTTATCATTAGATGTAGGTCCAGTGCTGGTGAAAAGATGTTGAAATTGGAAGCACTGGATGGAAGATTCTTTGCTTCTTTTGATGTTATCAAACTAACTGGTAGAATAGATACTTAGATACTTATTCATGTATCTAGATACTTAGATACTTATTTACTTATACTTATTTGTGTACTTATTTAGATACTTACTCATGTATCTAAAACACCAAGTAGAGTAAAAGTTTCTAGCTTCTCACTATGTATTTGAGCGATGGAAACAATGTTTTGTTGGTTATAATATTACTTTACAGTATTCCTAAGTACTTAGTGTATTTTTTGTTTGGATTTCCTAGTTGCCTGGTGTTGTTCAGGTATTACATAATACTGTGTTGGAACTTATAGCAAAGTACCTGAAAATTTATGAGAATTAATGAGAATTTTGTAGATTCCTTGACTCAAATTATAATGTTAACATATAATTTAACATTATATAATGTTAAATGTGTCATGATGTACTGTACATTAAATTTTTACCTTTAGAAGTGGGAAGCAATTTGTTACATTCTAAGGGCTTAGGAGTGTGTTGATTTTATAGTTATAGAAAATTTCTATTTCATTTCCGTGAACTCCTGCTTTGAAAGAAGAGAGTTTTAAGGAGAGATTGGTCTCTCCAACACATGGACAGAGTGGATTTTTTTCTGAAATTAAGCATTTTTAATATTAAGCATAACAGGCAATCAGACTAAAAGTAAAGAGGGTATCATGATACATGTGATCATGGGAAAAAAAATTGCATGCAAGGGTAACTATTAAAACTGTAACAAAAATGAATGGCAAAAATAGGCAAGGCATTGAAGTACTTTGTAAAAATACAAAGTAGGCAGTGTTTAAGTATGTAAATGGATCAAATTGAACAACAGTCTAGCATTATCGACTATGAGAGTAGTTGACTCCCAGTAGGCTGGGAGCAGTAATTTTAGAGTTTCAGTAATACAAGCAACATAATTGAAGTTGGAAAAATAAGGGAGGGAAATGAACAGCAGTGATCATAATCTCATTTGATTTAGGATCATTCGGATTAAGCAGATATTAAAGCTACAGGGGTGCAAATGCAAAATGATGTCAAAAATATGAAGTTCAGTAAAAATGGACAGTAATGTGCAATGCCATAAATCAAATGGGAAATCTTTGAGAGGACCAGGGGTTTGCACTATTTAAAGTAAGCACTCAAGTGCAAGAATTAGATTTCTTGTGACCAATTTATGAGTAAGAACAATTCCAGTGAATTATGATGAAAGATGGTGACTGTAACTTCTGTTACAGCAGCCATTAACTTCTGTAATTTATTTTTTTTTAATTAATTTATTTATTTTTCCAACTTGCTCTAGGATATGTGCAACTATTGGGGTCTTTAAAAAGGAGCAATACAGGCATTTGTCATCCAGAGAGGGCCAGATGGTGCACTTGGGGTGGGTGAAGGCTGGATATTTTGAGGCTCTTGTATGTACAACTTGTATCGAGAGGCAATTCTGTTCTTATTTGAGAACAGGCATAATTGTACCTGATTCCATTCTTCAATAAAACAGCCTTTACCTAATGTAAATATTATATTGCTTTTCAGGTGTTTATTACATTGTTGTGGCAGAAGCTGACAATCCCCAGGTGTCACAGATCAGGTAAGTGAGCACCTGTGAGATCTTCCAATCTGTTTTGATACAGAGCTCTTGTAGGAAGAATGTGACATGTTTAAATTGTACTGCTTAATTAGGGTGATCTTTGGCTTTGAGGATCTACTTCAGCGACCTAGAGTGCTTGTAATGGCGCCCACCTAGAGCTTAGCCTAAATCAAAGATGTGTGCCTAAATTTTTGCAGCGGTGATTATTTCTTGCTGTTGAAAAATACTGAGACTGGGTATAGTGCTCATTGAATGCAGTCTCTGCAAGAATATTTTTAAATTATGCTTTGTACACAGAAGAAATTTTACACAGATTGTAATGCTTTACAAGATTTTCAGAAGTTACTGGTTTTGATTATGAATTTTCAGTCAAGACTAACATCTGAATGCTAGAAGACATGATGAAATCTGGAACCCAGTGGGTTTTACAAGAAAACATTTTATAGTTAAAAGTATGAAGTCTGCAGTAAAAGTAGCTTGTCCTGCAGCAATCTCCAGTACAATCAGTTGTCATTAATAATGCAGTGTTGAAAAATTTTGCTGAAGAAATTCAGAGCATTAGTATTTTATAGTCACTAATATGCTTTGATTTCAGTTCACATTTTCAGAATTGAGCAAGGGTTTTGAACACTATTTTTCCATATGAGTAGAGAAATATTAATCATTTTCTCAGGAAACCCTCATGGGAAGTTGCATCTTAGCAAAGCCTATTATCAGGCTTCTTCCTCATTCAGGTTTGCTCTGATTAACATTACATGAGCCTTTTGCTTGAAAGTCCATGTGAGAAATCTTGGTCTGTCAAAACCTGGGGCAAAAATTCCTTTGTTATATTTAGAATTAAATCCTGACCCTATTAATAAGCAAAGATTTGACAACTGCCAAAGTGCTGAGTGAGATTGGAACAGAAAAGATCCTTCCACAGAACCAATTTCTAACAACCAATTATTGGAGGTTTTGGGTTTTTTTTGCACTCCGGAGACCAGGCAGCCTGAGAATACGTTCACCTGTTTTAACTTCATCAAAAGTAGTCTTACTGAATTTGGTTATAACTCGCAATGATTGGTATAATTTAACACAGTAAAGGAAATTACAGTCTGATAAATCAAAATGAAAGGAGAAGGGAGTACTTTTTTTTCTGTATTTCAGAGTAGAGCTGAGGCAAAAAGGGATTTCTACATAGTCAGCTGCTGGATATACATTAGCAGAAACTTGTTGAAGAACACCACCAGAAGCCAGAATGATTGTGAAATTGCCAAAATTGAATTACAGATATGATCCTTAAAAAAAATCCCTTAAAAACAGACATAAAACTTGTCAGAAGTCAGTGGGAGAGAGCTAGTGGTAGAATAATCTGAGAATATTGTTGTTTTATGTGATTAGTCCTCACAGATGTTGAAAACATTTCCTTTCCTGCTGTGAATTTTGCATTGATTTAGATGACTTTGTGATAGTGTCAGCTCTATAATAATTACCTATTCTGGTCACTAATAAAGGAATTAGTCTGTCTCACCATAACTTTAATGAAGTGATGATTTCATAGCTATTTAACTGAAAGAAGGTTTAATAAGGCCCTGTTTATGGAATTCTGCTGCATCCAGGCTATTTCTTTGAAAGACAAAATCCTGTTGCTCTGAATAGCCATTGAAATTAGAATCCCTTCTCACTGCAGTGGTACAGCATATGTAATAATTTCACAGAAGTCAATATTGCCTCTTCTAGGACATAAGATGAAGTTAATGTTTTGGCATATGTTATTGTTAGATTTGGACAAGTTCAATTAATAATTTGAGTTTTTATAAAATCATTTATTCCATGTTTGCATTATGAAAGCTTCTGTTTCTCAGGTTACTGCTATATGACACTGTTTCTTCATCTGCCTGTTCCAGAGAGCTCTTCGCTTATGCTGTGATATTCTTGTATCTTTGAAGGAGGAAAAATCAGAGCATTTTATTACTGTAATTTTGGGATTCTAGACACTAAGGAATTGGCATAATTTGCCTTTCTGTCCCATGATAACTGCATGATTATGAGTGTGTCCTGGGTTCAGCTATAACAGTCATTTTTCTCCTTCTTAGTAGCTGGTGCAGTGCTGTGTTTTTTAACTTTCAGCCTGGGAACAACGCTGATAACACCGATGTTTTCAGTTGTTGCTAAGTAATGTTTATTCCAACCAAGGACTTTCTCAGTCTCATGCTTTGCCAGGGAGGATGGGAAGCCGGGAGGAAGCAGAGACAGGACACCTGACCCAAACTAGCCAAAGGGGTATTCCATACCACAGCACGTCATGCCCGGTATATAAACTGGGGGGAGTTACCCGGAAGGCCCAGATCACTGCTCGGGTCGGGCTGGGTATCGGTCGGCGGGTGGTGAGCAATTGTATCCTCTCCCCTTGTTATTTCCCTTATCATTATTGTTATTGGTGGTAGCAGTAGTGGTTTTGTATTATACCTTAGTTGCGGGACTGCTCTTATCTCAACCCGTGGGAGTTACATTCTTCCCATTCTCCTCCCCATCCCTCCGGGAGCGGGGGGAGGAAGAAGGGGGGGAGTGAGTGAGCGGCTGTGTGGTTCTGAGTTACCAGCTGGGCTCAAACCACGACAGGGTGGGAGTTAGTCCCTTCCAACCTAGGTTCCTGTAATTCTCTTTCATCATCAAGTCTCAAAAGAATTGTCCATTACTTCTCCTTTCCTTTTTTTTTCTTTTTTTTTTAAACTGACATTCTGTAGAAGTAAGTAATGTTCCATGATTATTTTGCCACAGTCAAAGGTATGGTAGGAGCTATTTGATTTAGCTGGTATAGTAATAATCTGTCAGTATTTTGCCTTAAACGCGATTAACTAGTTGACCTTTTCGTTATTTATTTCAGTATGTTCCCTTGATTCAAAAAATCTCAATGTATTTACATTAGTAAAAATGTATTTTTAGTACAAATATGCCATGTTCATTGTCTTAAATGACATTAGAGGGTAATTACTCTAAATATTTACTTAGTCAAAAATGTTCTAAATTACTGAATTAATTAATTCTCGCCTTATAAATGACCCTGTTAACATTTAAGACCAGCATGACTGATGAGATGTCAACAAAATGCAATTACTACAAATAGAAAAGTAATTTTCATCCTTATGCTTTTAATGAGCCCAATTCAAAGCGAATTTCTTTGTAGTTGCTGTGTTTCTCAACTACTCAGCATAAAGTCATGGCTTGGATGTCCCATCAGTATGAATTCTTTGAAGAAAGAACTTAGGGTACAGAATTCTTTTTTTTTTTTTTTTCTTTCCTCCAGACTCAGTTTTATAGGTAAATTAATTCCCTATTTTATTTATTTTATTGATAATTATAGATCAGTTTTTGGAAATGTTAGGGTTTAGAAATTTAAATTCCTGCATACTTCTTTTTTGTGAAGTACTTCTCTAATACTGTATTAATTACAGTTTTATGGTTTTTATTCTTCAGTTTGTTTTGAAATTCAACAAATATTTTTCTCTGTGAAAGGAATTTCAGAGTTTGACATCTCTTTGGGCTTTTATTGAAAAGGAAAATGTGTTTATTCTTGTGAAGCAATTTTTAGCTACATTACAATTTTTGGGGCTGGAGGAAGTATTGAGACCTTAATGGACTGATATGTTTTTTACATATTACAGTGTATCCATGTTTAGATGAAGTGTCTATTACAGTTCAAAATAGCCAATTAACACAGTAAGATTGGAACTTACTACTTGAAATACATCGCATCTTTGGCATTAATCTTATTTTACTGGTTTTTTTTGTTTTGCTATTTTTTCTCTTCTGTCTTCTGGGGAGAATGTTTTGTGCTAATTGCACTTCTAACTTCTCTTAGGTGTGGGTGAAAGCCATCAGTTATTCTCTGCTGTGTGGACAAGAGGTTATATTCTAGTGTTTGCATTTCCTGTGTTTCATTCATCTGAGCAGTGTGAACACCTGTAACCGTTTCTGCAGCATAAACCAGGTTTAAGATAATTACAGTATCTTCACTAAAGTGTCAGCAGGGAAAGTTGCTAGCAAATGTGTAGCTTTTTGTACTAGTTCTTTTTCTTAGATAAGCTGCAGTTGAATTTTTCAGAGTGTGTTGGACCAAAGGTGAGAAGTATGTCCCTGAAACAGGACAGTTACTGCTGTCAGACCATGTTCCCTGTGGTATTGATGGTGCAAATGAGCAGAGCTCACAGGAGGTGTATGAGCAGATGCCCTCTGGAAGCCCCTTCCAACCTCAGCCATCCTGTGACTCCAATTGAGCATGTCCAAAATGCTTTTAGATCTGTAGAGAGTTCCTCACAGACATCTAGAAGATCTTCAGGTTGGTTTTTTTTTGTCCTTTGGTGAATAAAATCACTTAGTACTGTAAATCTGTAGTCATCAGAGAAGAAAAAATAAAGATCACATATAACGCCTTACTTATGCAGACTGTGCATGTGGTGCTTTTTAAGGTAGTGCCAACGACTATTTCAATCAGGCTTAGACACCCACAATCAAGACCAATCAAAACTATGTTCTGTCATATTGTAATTTTTATAGAACTGTAGGAGAACACCAGGGTACACCCCACCTGTACAAAAATATAAAAATATTATCTGTAGGCTCATAATTAGTAAGTGCACTTTTTAACTTCTAGCAGGATGTTTGGATGACTAAAATTTGCTCTTATGGAACATTCAGACCAATATAACTTCAGTTCCTTTCTCGATTTCTTCCTCCCCTCCTCACACACACCCACACCCACACCCCGCCCCAGCCATGTATCTGTAACAAGTCTTAAAAAATAAAAAGGAATATTGTGCCTTTTAGGATCATGCTTTTGAGCCTGTACATTTGCTGGCTAAGTAGAAGATGGAAAAAATATGAAAACTGAATAGATGAACTCTCTGAGAGATTACATCATACAGCTATGTGTAGCAATTTAGGTGCTGGTTTGTGTGCATCATTGCACTGTGTCAGGAATTCAGGTCAGCAGAAGAGGGAGATGGATAGTCTTTCTGTGGAGGCCCCAATATCCAGCTCTTGGTAAAACATGATAAGGTAAGGAAGATGCTTTTGGTTTGGTGATCTGGTTTGTGGTTGTTTTTTAATTTTATTTTTTTTTTTTAATTTTCTGATTAACAATAACCTGCTGCTCTGCATGCTCTTGTATATCTCCCTTCGGAGTATGTTAAATACACAGCCCAAGGCTTGCTGAGTCTTTGAGCAACAATAACAGCTACTGTTTGTTTTAGGTTGTTTTGTGTGTGTGGGTTTTTTCCATGTAATTCATTATGTTTTCCCTGTTGAATCTATATTTTTTTAGCAAGTATGACTACTATTTTTATGAGTGCTGTTGTGAATGTGAGTGCTGTTTTGTATGTGAGCGCTGTTGTGTATGTGAGCAAAACTGCTGTTTACCTGCTGACGCTGTTTTGAATTGCTACAGCTATGCCAGAATTGGCTTCTGATGTGGCTGTGCCACTGAAATGGCTTATGTTATCATGTCCTTTGTCTGTTTTGGATGACCAGTTTAGCTTAAACCATTTGTTCAGATTTTTCAAGTTAAACTGAGTTGCCTCAGCTAAAGACCTGTCTTACGAAGTTGTGTTCTGCACCTCACTTCTTACCAGGAAAAGGTTGCTAGAAGGGCTGGAGTGGTAACATTACGAAGAATTGCAAGTGTTTGGAAAAAATGTGTATCTATCTGCCCTCATCTGCAGCCTAAGGACCAATATATTTAGATTCAGAAATAATATATTATCAGAGTGTTGTATTATCAGACTGAAAAATTTTTACAGGTCTTCCCTTTATCTGAGTACTGTTCTGACCAAATAAATTTTTGCCTTTGTGCTACTTGCATCAAAATCTGTTTTAATAATTGCTATAATACTTTTTAGGTGATTAACAGAAATTAGGAGAAAAAAGACTAAGTGCGGTACGGCTGCATCACAAATCATGTTTCCCAAACACCTTTTGAAATGCATTAAGAAAAACCAAACAAAAAACCACCAAAAAATCCCCACAGAAAAACCCGCAGTGTATGTATCTTCAGCTTCAAAGCCATGTAACTTGCAAAATTAGAACCTCCCGAGGATCCTGATTGGAACACCTTCAGGCAGGTAGCTGTCTACAGTCACCGGAATGAAATAAAACTGAATAGTCTGACTTTGAAAGTAGCCTGAAATCCTGTCAGCACATTATAAAAAACCCCTGTAGAATCAGATGGAGCAATTTGATAATTTGTTCTGTTTGGGTTTTTTGGTCTTTTTTTGTGTGTTGTGATGTCATAGGTCTTAAAAAAAGTTCTCCCCATTTTCATCCAGACTCGTAAATCAGTCTTGTCAACTAATCCTGGGGATGCTGACTGTGTAGCTCTGTGGAAAACTATCCAAGGGACGATACCTGTTATTCAGAGAATAAAAAATGCTGGCAGTATAGGTAAAAACAAGGAGTGCCTTATTCTACAATCTTAGTAAGATTATAGTAGCCCAAGGCAATGAAACTTGGTCCAAAGTCCATGAAGGCATTTTTTTCATTGGTTTCTACAGTTTGGTTAGGGAAAAAGCAGAAATCAGAAATTTGCAGTATGTTATGAGTTCCTTTCGAGAACGTGTAGGAGTTATTTTGTGTTTAGCTTTAGAAGCTGACCAGATCTTTCTCTTGGGAAAATGTTATTTGCTGTCACATTTCATACCTAGTGTGTTACAAGACTACTGCTCTGTTGAAGTGCTGGAATTGAAGTGGTCAAGACTGGTAAGTAGTGGGAGAAAGAAGTATTATTGCTTTCCAGATGAGAAAACAAAGTAGATAGTTGTCTTTTCAAAGAATTACATGGTTGCATGGGTCATAAATACAGTGAAATGCAGTGTTCAGCTTTCTTCTTTGAGTCTCAATCCAAGTGGATAATCATAAACTTCTCATTCTCCTGGAAATAACTAAGATAATGAAAACAACCAAGAATTTTAGATCTAAGATGTCATGTTGAGCTACTCAAATATACTTTTAAACCTTTGTGTCATTGGTAAGGCATAGTTCAAGGTGCGTTGCTCACAGATCTAGGACATTTACATAAACTGAAGATCTGCTTCTATATTTTTTTTCCGAAGACTAACTGTGCAGTTAGTAATCAGATAATGAAAAAGCACAGTTTTACACAAAAAGCGTTTACTGTAGAGTACATACCTTTTCTCAATGTTGTTTTCTTCCAATTTAAAATTGCCACTGATTTTACTAGGTAATTTGAATTTTATTTATTTTGAATGATGGCTCATGGTTGGAAGAGAAGAGCTAGCTTGCTTTTCCTGATGTTTTTCCGGTTAGTTTTAAGCTGATAATGAGTAATATTTATTGTTTAATGTCTTGGTTTGCTCATAGCTGCCTATAGAGAGGCATAATATTTTACAGAGCCAGATGGTTGTGCATCTTGCATCTGTAGTAGGCGCAAAATTAGCATCTTGCAGAAATACTTTTTTTCAGTGTCTTTTGATAAGTTTCCATATCACTAGATCTAGTAATTTTGAATGTTTGGGTTTTTATCAGGGAGAAGAAAGGGATAGTTTGGTCTTTTTCTTAAAAACAGATTTTTTTAACTTGGTTTCCTGTGGAAATTTGACTTATAAGATCACACCACCAATCAGTTTGTGTTGCTTTATGCCTGAATTGATTTGAAAGTACTGGCTAATTTTCACCAAATTTGAAACAGTAAAGTCTGAAAGCTTTATAAACAACTACTGATTTGCCAATCAACAGGGACTGAGATCTAGACTAATCATGCCATATAGTGTATTTTCATTGGTTAAACATAACTTCTATTCCTAACAACAACAACAAAAAATCTTCATGCCTATAAAATGGTAAATTGGAGATTTCTTGTTAAATTTTAGGATTACCAATCACATTATCTGAAGCCTTGGTCAGATAGCTGAAGTAGTTCTTCCAGGATTATGCAATTCTTGGGCGTGCTGTAATAACTGCATGCTAAATTTCTCAGTAATGCTTACTGATAAGGAAGTTTTGAATGAAAGGAAGTAGATATTTATGGATTCAGTCTGATAAGATGAGTCGGCATATGGTCTTTGAGCAAATAGTATGGTAAATCTGGCGTTAGGGCTCAGAATTACATAAAAAAATACATGTGAAGTGTTGCTTCAATGCAATATTGCTAACAGCGTTCAAGGCCAGGTTGGATAGGGCCTTGGATAACATGGTCTAGTGTGATGCGTCCTTGCCCATGGCAGGGGGATGGAACTAGACAATTTTAAGGTCCTTCCCAACCCAAACCATTCTATGATTTGATATAAACTCCCACTGGGGTGGGAGCAAATTGTTGCAGTGTTTTTGACATACTAATTATCTGCAAGCAGAGTTCATGTTCATCAGGGTAGCATCTGTCCAACCCTCCTTTATTCTGTTCCGGATCATGTATCATTTGTCCTCCCACAGCTGTCATAAAAGTGGCGTAAAGTTGGCAGGATCTTCATGTCATCTGTTCTGGCAGTTTCCAGAGAAATTTAATCCTTTTCTCACATCTGATCTTGAATGTGTTTATACTGCCATGCAATCCGATAGCACATGGATTATGCAACTGCAACCTGATTGTATTTAGCCATTGTCTTTGAATAGGTTTACTGTGAACTCTTTGTCTTTATGATGTAAAACCCAAAGGATGTAACAGGAAAAGTCTTTGAACATGAATCATAGTTAATAACAAACTATCACGAATCTTTGAATATTGCCTGTAAAAATGGAGTATGTGTTTGGGCAAAGATTCCCTCTTTTCACTTACTTACAAATACACTTCCATCCTTTCATTTACACAAGCTAGTGAGCATTGTCTGCTTTCTCTGCAAGGAGAAATTGGTGGTTTAAGGGGTGGCATTTAGATGAAAGCAGAAGAGAGTTTCATTATAAATGCAGAGTTCAACAGAGAATTACTTGGGAAGAAAGGAAGGCAACTTTTAAAAATGAATTCTGGAGTTAGGGGAAGTCTGCTTATTGTTCAGAACAGACTCAGTTTCAATGGTCAAAAAAAAGAAAAAAAAAAGGTCTTTCACCATTACTTAAAAATAGTAAAACTTGAGACAAATCTAGTAAATTAATGGGATGGGTATGTCTCAATATTTTGATCTACTTCATAGAGCTGTTCTCATTTTTGCATTGGCAGCTCTATGAGCATTTTGTGTCACCACTTGCCTAGCCCTTAAAGAACAGAAACTTTTAACAATACTTCGAATAATATGATTCTTGTGATAAAGTCATATGAGAAGATATCACTGTTTGTCTTTTTGCAATATCCTGGAAAAATAAAACAGCACTACACTGTTATAATAGGTTTAAATGTTAAGTAGTTTTGAGAATTATGTAGTAATATCTGGACAGAGATTTTAAGCCTGTTACTGCAGCACAAGTGTAAGTTATAGTTCCATGCTCAGTGATGAAAAACTTATATCTTTTTAAATTAACGGATTCGAAATACATATATAAAAATCGTTTTTCTTATCAAGTAAAACAGTTTCAAGATTTTTTTTTTTTTTTTTTTTAACCTATGTGATTTTGTACCGGGTGTTCTAAGACAGAAATTAATCTGTGGATAGTTGTACTTTGGAGTCATATTACATGTATTACACTCATTCCAGGTGTCACTGTGGGCTTTTCTACAAGCATAAAAGTTTAAAAAGAGGCTTCTCTAAGAAGGTTTGTTAGAATTTGTTGGATTTGTTGTTCAGCTGTCAGGTGTATCACCTAGTTGTTTCAGTTGTATTAGGCAGTCCGTTGAAATCTGTGTCAAATGCCTGTCTGAATACAGTTCATACTTCATGGAAAGAATTGAAGTCATATAATGAGAATACAGACTTTGCTTCAAGCTTCATCATTTCATAAGATGAGCAATCTGTATTAAAACTTGTATGTGTGACTGCACACTGCAACTGGGAGTATTTTTCATAGAAACTATGGTCCATAAATACTCACACATGAAATTTTTTTGGGACATCTCAGTTATTTAGAGATTTCAACAGCTTAAGTTACCAGTCAACATCTGCTCTGTGTCTGTTTGTTCTATGATTTCATGTTTTGCCATTGTAGTCTCTTTTGATCTACAGCGTTTCTGCAGGGCCTTTCTTTTTATTCTTGAGGAACTTCATTGGCTGACATAGCACAAGTCTACATTCTCACTGACTGGAAACACAATTTCTCTTCTTTGTAAAGCACTCTCTAGATTGCTCACTACTTCTTACTTTCCCCATCTTTGATGCTGTCGTGGGGGTTTTTAATTAGGCCCACAAAGAGTGGTGCTAATGCCTAGAGACAATAATTTGGTTTTCAGTGGAGTTCAGTGCCAGCAAAATTTAACAGCTGTATGAAATATGTACATTTCGTATGGGCACCGCTTTAGTTCCTAGTTTATGGAGTGAAACCAAAATTTTCTCCCAAATGTAGAAGCTAGCCTGATCTATATGTCGTTTTGCCCCACTTTCTGGGCTTATGTTGATGATGTGTAGTTTCTACTCACTTTTAACCTGTCAGTATAAGTTCCAGTCCTCCAATTCTTCATTTGTGGGCACAGCAGCGCACTGATGAATGCTTTTTCTTCAACAGATTGTGTTTTCCCCCACCCTCCTCTATCTTTGACTTACGTTCCTGGTCTGAATTTCTCTGTGCAAGAATCTGTGCATCTTTCCTGGTTGTATGGACTTGAAGTCCAAAAAAAAAAAATCTTAAGATGTAGTTTATCCAACTGTATACTGTACAAGTCACCTGCTTTAGGGTTTCCCAGTAGCAGAACATACCCTCAGGTTACTTTGTCAGTCCAACAGCCTATGTCTGGATAATAAATGTAATCAACTCTGTTTAATCTCATTTTCTCAATGTGTATGTTTCAGGCGTATGTTTTGTCAGAACTGCAGAACCTGGTATGGAGTTTCACACTATAAAGCCGGCAGTGTAAATATTTGCTAACCACCTATGATCTGTACGTAAGGCCATTATCCATTTTTACTATGAAAATCTACATGAGTATCTGTATCTTATATCGTAGGGTTTGGTCTGCTGAATATTAATAACCCATATAAACTTTTCTTTGTCCCAAATCACTGTTGGTAGCTTTACACAACTCTTCTCTGGAGCAATAGTATGTGAGCATGCCTATACTCATTTCCAGTCACTTCCCATTTTGGTCTCTTATAATGGACTTCAGAACTGCCCTAAAGTCTCTGAATGCCTGAAGTAAAGGTACTATAATGCATTCCAGTTTAAGGTACGAAAAGTATGTGACACATGTTTGCATTTTAAGTATGAATTAAAATATCTGGAGGCAGTGGTGTACATGACCATCTAAAAATTTGAGTTTGGTGTCTGTCTTCTTCTTAGATATCTTGTAACCCTGGTGAGGTACTATATTAATGGAAGACAAGAATAAGTAGGGGAGAAGAAATTCTTTTACGTTTTAAGTTGCTGGAGCATAGATATGTGTTTGGATCTATCCAGTATATTTTGTGTCCTAAGGGACATTTTTGTTGATGTAGAATGCTGGAAAGAAAGTGTTGAGACTGTGGTGGTGATTGGAAATGAAAAATAAAACAGAAGTTTCCATTTGTTTTAAATTTTGAAAAACACCATTGTGATCCTCCTGTGTGCTAGCTGTTATTTAGTGTACAATCATTCATTCTGTCTGTTGGTTTTATGTACTTATGCCAAGCTATGCTCTTGTAAATGCTTGTTTTCTTATCCAGTGTGGCAAATTTCTAGTTGTATATCCAGTGTAGTACTGCAACTATTAGCATTCAGGTGTTACCTTCACAGAGCATCATTCAAACTGAAGCACATTAGTGTCAAACTGTTAAATATTATTCTGAAGAGCTGACAATTTTGACAGTACGTGCTCATCAGTGGTTTACTAGCACAGCTTTTACTTCCTTGATTAAAAAAAAAAAAAAAAGACCTAATGCTTTCTTCCTTTTCACTGTGAGTAAAGTGAATAGTAAAATCAAGTAAGTATATACCAGTTTGTGATAATGTTCGGTGATAAATTGTCAAATTCCACAGTTGAATTAGCAGAAATATTAACATTTGATAGTCTTTTTCAGTGGCAGTAATTTGAGATGATAAACTACAACCTTCAGTCCTTATCAGTCTCAAATGTCCATTTACCCTTTGAGATTCATATTTCCAAACCTATTGGAATAAAAAAATGTTTTTTTTTAAAACAGAAGCTGAGATTTTTGCAATTATCCCATTTCAGAATGCATGGCTTTAAAAAATTATCCATTTTAAAACTTTCAGGCCTAGATTTGCAGAAGAATAACTCTAATACAGGTACCGTCTCGTCTGGGGAAGGCAGAGAGGGAGATCAACCCAAGTGTTCCTGCTCTTCCGTGGACTGCTGTAAGAACTTTAGAAATATTTTTTTTCTGTTTTTGTTTTTCCTGTTGAGGGGGTGAGGCATGTCACCTTTCAGTGCATGTCATAAATGCCTTTCTTTGGCACTTCATTTTCAGTGTAAAGGAGAAGAGGACGTGTATACTTTCAATGTCATGATCTAAGCTTCTTCAGCTGAGCATCAAGTGTTAATTCTCTGCCATAACATGCCACAATCTATGTGCCTACTTATAGAGGGAATAGGTGACCTACTTAGATAGGTGACTAGGGACACCAGTAAAATGACAAGAGCTGCTTTGGAATGAGAGAGATTCGGTAGCATGCAACAAATCATCTCTATGCAGCTCACTAAAATTCATCCTTTAATCCCGTTTTGGCAGTCATTCACTTAGCATTATTCTCTTCTGTCATACAGAAACCTGCTTCCTAACGAGGATAAAGTATTTTCTTATATGACCTGGTCTGAAGTTGCTATCCAGACACATGTGGTCTGCCTCATGGAGAGGTATTTTTGACACAGAGATCAGACTGTCAGTCTGCTTCTTGCAATCTTCACTTTTTTTTCAATTATCAATCAATACAAAAATACATTTCTAAGCTTAGGGGAGCGAGAATATATGAATGTATGTCATCTATTCAGAAAAAGCATAGTGAGGGAAGGAAAAGAAATAAGATGAACTGTATCTGCAGTCCATTTCAGTGAGAAAATGTGGTGCCATCTGGTAGAGTTGCTGCTGGCTAAGTATGGAAAGCAGCACCACAATAAACAAGCTCACGTGACTGCAACATAGCGCTTCTCAGCCTTGAGATGTGTTGACTTCACTATCAAGTCTGATATCAAGTCAGTGGTAGATACAGAAACTTCTGAAAAGATTTCCCCAACATTTGCCAGCTCCAAAGCACCATAGGGTCTTAATGAAGTTGTTGATCTATTTCTCAATTTCCTTGGGATGCTATATCAGGTAAACCAGGGATCATACTCTATGATGCTAAAGTGTATATCTACGCTCATGTGTAGCTTACATCATGCCAGTGAAAATGCTTTGCTGCTTTGAAGATTAAAAAATCTTGCATCAACGGAGAACAAGCAGCAGAATGGTGTCAAGGTTTGCAACTTCATTACAAATGTTAACAAAGATCTGACAAAGGACTACAAAGATGCTTATATAATAAGCAAGAGATTTCAGTCTCTTCTGCTTCTATAGACAATATCAGAAAGAAGATTTTGGTCTTAGTCTTAGTGCAGTATGAAAAAATCATTAAATCAAGTTTGTTGGCTTTATTCACTCATATTTTCTTTTCCTCAGTCTTCCTCAGACATGGCGTTGTAACTAGTCTCTGGTCTATATGTACAGCATGAACTCTGAGGAAAAGGTCTGTTTGTATGTGTCCATGTAACATCTAGAAAAGCTGAGATCTTGCTAGTAGTATTTAGTTGCTTTTACAGGGACAGTCCTGAGAAATACCAGCAAGGTCAGAATAGTGTCTATTTGAACATATGCTGTAAAACTCCTGCTTTAATTAGTACTAATTGGCTTATCTGTTAACAGAGTCAAGAAGTAAACTTTTTTTTTGCTAGTGGTATTCCTCGATGTGATAAAACCATGTTCATACATTTGCACTTCGAAAATTGATTTTCCAGGCCTATCAGCCAGGAATCGTTCACCAACACACGAAGTACTAAAAAGCTTTTCTAGAAGTAAACTAACAAGCAAAGAATAACTAATTCACCGTTGTAGACAACTATCCTTCAATGAGCTCTGTGTGACCAGATGCTTTGCTCGGCAGGAAGAATATATTCACTTCATGAGGAACCCATTTGGCTCCTTCGGTACCAGGAGCTTATTTATGGGAAAACAAGAATGGTTGAATATAGCTGTACTCGATATTAAACCATATTTTGGTTCATTATCATGTAAAAAATAGCAAATAAGACATCTGGAAACTTTTATGTTAGATACAATTCCAAGTTATTAATAAAAGATGTGTAATTTAGCTTTCATGACAGTAAAACTACAGCTGTTTGCTCTCTAGAATTTTGCATTAACAACATGAACAGTCTTCATTTTTGATAATATTTGTGTCCTTGAACCCGGAAGAATTTCAGTAGCTGAAGTAGTAAAATGCATCTTAAACTGCTGATACCATTTCACTTGATTCTAAAACTGCAGGTTAGGAAATGCAAATGGAATCTGTTCTTGTTTTGTGTTTGTGCAAGACTACCTTCTCTTTCAGATGGTAGATTCCTGAATTTTTCCATATGTATGTAATTTTGAAGTATTTTTATTCAGTGACTAATAACTGTCTCTAGAATTTTCCTGCATTTATCCATTTGCATTTGTATAAGAATTCAAGTGTTCATGTTTAGTACTGTCATTTGTATATGAATTTGTTTATTCTTTGTACTGCATGGAACACTACAACTTCCATTATAATGAATATAGTGCAATACTTGAGGAGACTAGGAATAATTACATAAAAGCATAAGTGGTTTTAGTTGGAAGATATTTTAAGTCTGGCAACAAGTCAATAGAACAGTAATTTAATTCCCTGTTCATCTTATCTTGAACAAATGTCCAGCAATTTGTTGAATCTTTTGTCACTAATTCACTAGAGAACTGTTGAGTTCTCCTGCTGATTTTATCCTGATGCCTAGAATGAATAAAAAGAATAAGAGTACATCTCCTTTGAATAAATAATGTAATTCTTTTTTTTTTTTTTTCCCCACCTGCAAGGTCAAACAATATTGCACTGTACCTCTTTTGTAAGGTTCAGATTTATTAGCATGTTATTTATGACAGTCCTAATTATTCTAGAAGTGTAACAAACAAATTGCATTTTTACAGTTTCAGTAGTTAGCTGTGTTATGTAGCAGACCACTCATTGTCACATTCAAGAAACTAAGATTTTACGAAAATTCTAGTTGCTCGTGGTTTTACCAAGTTGTGTCAAAACAACTATTATTCTGAGCCAAATTGTGGCTTTTCACATGGATTTCCTTTACATTAGGTGGAAGATGTGGTGATTTTTTTAAGCCAGTCTAGAATAGAAAAACCAAGGTTTGAACAACGCTGATTTGTCTGTGACCGGTGGAAAGATGTTTTCAAAGTCTGTATCAAGTGTAAGAATTCTAGACAGGTTTCAACATTTTTGAGAATAAAACCCAGTTCAGACTGATGGTTTTTGGGGTTGGTTTCTCCCTCCCTTCTGCTAATCTCAGTTTAAACAGTCGCAAAGATTTGTGATATTCACTACAAAAACCAGAGTGGTTTTGGTTATTCATGCAACATCAATTACAGAGCTTGCATAGAGTTTTGTATTTTAGGGATTGACATCCATATATAGTGCTTTGCATGCATGTGGCTGAAGAAGTCAGTCATGTTTAATATTGATGTAGCAAGTGTATCCTGATTTCTTTAACACTAATTTTAGATGTATCAACTTTACCTTAAATGGTTTAAATATGTAATTTTACTTCAAGGCAGTTTCTTGTTTTTAAGCCAGCAGATAAATAGAAAGACTTTATTTTTAGACTACTTTAAGAAACTTGAACACAGATTCCCCTCCCCCCCCCCCCCCCGGCTCCTGAAAAAGTAACTAGTAATTTACTCAGTCTTTCTTAGAAATGGTACCATCTCCATAATCGTATGAAATATGAGTTGCATCATTTCCAGATTCTGCATTTTTAAATCCTAATGCAAAGTTTATCTCCCAACAAATGTACTGGAAAGTTTTTAGCTCTAGTCATTGAATTATCTCCAAAATCACTACTTCTGTAGCCCTCTGTGCTCTACAGAAGGACATGGTTTTTGTATTTATTTCATTATCAGGGAAACTTGTTGCAGTTATAGTGTTCTTCATTTAGTTTATAATAATATTTACTTTATTTGTAATGAGAATGCCTGAGCCACTTCCTAGTGAATAACATTTGCTTATCATCAACAGAATGTATAGAGGAACTCCTCAAAGACTTTTCTGATTTCATCATCTGTGGGCACGTATTTAAATGCTGCTTTTTCAGATCAATTTATTATTCTGAAGTAAGGAAATTCCCTCAATCATTCCCCCAATACTTGTGTATTTATTGAACTGAATCTAGTTAGGAAAAGCACCGCACTGTGATTCTGTCTCATGCATACATTTTACAGGAACACCATTCTTCATATGAGTATTGACATAAAGACTTTATTTTGTGTGTTGCAGTGGTTTTGAATGTAGCTGTGAAATGAACATTTAATTAATTTATCTTTTTATCTCCCCAGGAGTTCATGATCTTCAGTCTTCTGTGTGGAATCAAGTGGTACGACAGTGAGGTAAGAAATAACATTCTCACTTGCTGCTTATTCAGTGTGTTAGAATTAGATCTCTAAGAAGCAAGCGGCTTTGTATGCTGCCAAATGAGTGCCAAGTCACACAGCTTCTTGGGCAGTTTGTGCTTATCTAGAACATTGTTTTGAACAGGGTCCCATATTGGGAGGTTTTCTGCCTCAGTAGGTATCACTTTAAGGAGTCTAATTCCTATTCCTAATCATCAATTACATCCTGAAGAAACATTTTGGTTTTTGCTAGCTGTAATTACTTTCAAATGACTTAATAAATACTACTCACTTCTTTAAAATATCTACAATAATTGATATGGGAATGAATGTTAATAAAAAGGACAGGGATTAAGAAGTTAAAGACAAAACCAGATTTTTATCTGCTTTTGCCAAGAATAAATTGGGAAAGTCTCTCTCTGGATATTTCATATTTCCTGCTAACTTACTATAGTCACTTTACTGTCATCTCGCCTTTATTTTTCTTTCCAAATAAATAATTATGGAAGTCAGGCTTTCCAATGCTGATAATTTTGGTGTTGTTTTGGATCTTTGATGGAAATAAAGAGCAAGGGAAAGGACAGTGACTATAATTGCATTAGTTGCCTTTGGTAAAATAATCTAATAGGGTTCTTCATGCAAATTTTGCATTTTAGAAAACTGTAGATTTTCCTTGTTACGTACTGAATGTACCATTCATTAATATACTATTTTTGGAGTAGATGATTGTTGTCCAAACTGGAACTATTCTATTCTACTTGATCTTGTCACTGGTCACTTTTGTTCTATATGTTTTAATTTTTTAAGTTTAAGTTTCTCTGTGGTTCTGAGATCAATACTACTTGGAAAACAATGTTTGCAGGTTTGACTGAGAAAGAAGCATATGGCTGTTTTTGCCAGTTTGCAGAAACTGAAACTTTTGTCCTTTATTTTCATTTAAAACATGCAGTCAGTATTCTGTTAATCAAAAGCAAAACTAGATTGTTTTTTATCCATTAAATTTTAGAAATTATTTGAAGAACATTAAAATTAGACAGTAGCTTGCTATCCTGTATTTAATCAACTCCTAAGCAAGGTCGTGTGCTGTTGAGGATGAAAACTGAGAAATACATAGCAAACTGACATGAATAAGGGAAAAGAAGAAATAGAAGTAATACTTGGATAGAAGGGATGGGGAGGAAGGGTAAGAAGAGTAAAGAATATGAAGAATATACCAAGGAAGCAAGTGGAAATAGAACTGTGATGCTTTTGGCATGAAACAGAGAAGTATTGTTCTGACCTCTGAGTTGATCTTGATCTGCTTCTGGCAATAGCAGTTTAAGGAGAGCATTACAGTTTCTTAATCCATGTTAAGGACAGTATCACTGCTGGAAGTTTGGGATTTATACTGATTATCTCAGCAGATGAAAAAGGCAGCAGAATGCAGATGGTATTCTTTCGGAATATGGTGCTCTGCTGTAACAAAATCTGTGATTTGAGGGCAGAGCTTCCTGCTTTCCAGCTCTATTAAAGTCTCTTTTGATGTGAGGTGGTGACTTGCATTGACCACTGGTATTGACACCCCGTCCCTAGGTCAAAGGAGTTGTGTCAGAGCTGAAGATGACTGTAATTCTAAAATTACAATCCATTCAAATAATGAACCACATGATACTCTTGATTCTTAGAGCATGGATACAAAATTTAGTAAAGAAACTCAGCAGTCTCTTCTGTTCATGTATTTGTTGGTCTGTTTCAAGAACTGCCTTTGGAGACAGATCTATCATGAAACATACACCTGACTTAAATCCAAAGAAGTGGCACACCTGCAGATCACTTTACACAGCTTTGGAAAACAGTGATGAACTGCCTTTTTTTCCCTTTTTTTTTTTTTTTTTTGCTTCTTTCCCAGTCAAGAAAAAAAAAAAGATTAAAAAGCAATATGAAGCTGATTTGCTGTACCATCTTCAGTCACACCAAGGAACTGGCGAATAGTGAAGCAAGCTGGCATAGATTTATACATCTCATGGCATAGGAGCTATCCTTTATTGCAAATACTACAAAAATTGTATGGTGTAATTCTTCGCAAGCTCCATTTTTGTTTGCATGGTGGTTGCTATGGAAAACTCAAAGCTTTAAACATGCATGTCACATTCATGACTGAGGTTTGTAAGAAATAATCATGTACATCTCTTTACAGGCTTTAAACTGTTATATTTTTTAATGTAAGGTATGTTTCTGAAGCTATATCTCTTCCAGTACTTCTCACTATAAAAAAAGAGGCATGCTGTTGCTAAATAGAATTGTTGTATACCAGATTTTACTGGTAAAAACATCAGTAACATCTAGTATCTCATGTTGAAATATTTATGGGGAACTAATAATTAATCACTAAATTATCCATGTAAATGAATTTTTACCTAATTAACAGTGCATTTTTAATATTCTACCTTTGAGCTGTGTAAGTTACATTTCTCTCCTTTGGGGGGGGGGGGGGGGCAAAGGGAGGAATGGGGAAAAGTTTTGTTTGATTTGTTTTCCCTTTCTTAGTGTTGTCTCTTAGCCTGTCAGTTGAGCAGCACTGAAAGCTCTTCTGGAATCTAACCCACGTTTTCATAGAACACAAATAAATCCATTGTAAAAGGCAATTGTTTACAAAACACTGAAGGCAAGAAGAGTAGAAGAAATGAGGTTTTGTTGTAACTTCTAGTTACTCAGGCAGGTAAGTTAGTGTATTCTGTGTTGTAGCCTCTGTTTCATAACCTATCTTTTATTGTAATGGTAGATGGAATTGTAATGCTTTTCCATCATTCACACTACTAAATGTACAGTTTTTGAAAAGATTTCCTTCTCCCAATAGAAGTCCCAGAATTGACTGGTGGAATTCTTGCCTTCAGAGCCACCTGGTGCCTCAGGACCTGTTTTAGACCACATGACCCACAGAACATAGAAGAGTGCCTCATCAAGAGAAATTATCCTACACGTTGGGCCTTCTGAGCCTTGAAATCCTTACAGTTGTAGATTTCTATGTTTGTCAGTCTGTGAAAGAATTAAGTGCAGTGGTATCTGCAGAGAAACACAGACTAGGATAAAGGCAGAGAAACATGTACAGGAATAGCAGTTAAAAGTCATGCCTCATGGATATTTTGTAATTATTTCATTTTTCAAAAAGTGAGAGGAGTTTGAAACTTCAGAGCAAGTTTATTTCTGACATTATTGTGTTATGTAGGGTGACATCTAACCTAGTTGAGGATAAAAGGATACCTAAAAGTAAAGCCACTGCATCGCAGCTGTTCGGATTTTATTTTCATTTTTCTTTTGCTTTTATATTTATAGTGCACTGATATGTTGTGTGTGATGGGCAGGGTGGGTAAAAGAAGATACTACTTGAATGGCTGATTTCAGATTTGTATCAGGAAAATAATTTGGTTTCACAGTCAGTGATTTAGTCCTACCCAAATACTTTTTAGAGTATTAGGAATAACATGGCTCTCGAGCAGGTGATAACTGATTTCAGTAATTTTTGGAAAGCTGTGATAGAGGATTCTGAACCTGAATATCAATGCTGTTGACTTTGACATTTTTCATACTGAATTAAGGGCTTATATATGTGTGTGTGTGTCTGTATGCATGTTTTCAGCCCAGTGTAGACATTTGTCTGAGTAGGCTTTCAAGCATTCTAGTAGTGCTACATCATGGCAAAGTAATAGAAACTGCAAATCTCACTTTCCTACTCATCTGTTAATTTTTATTTCATATATATTATTGCTCAGTTTAATATAAACTCTTAAATTTTGAGTGATCTAGTGGAGGCAATCCTGTAGTTTCTTGAATTTGGAAGACTTTTTGCTCAAATGAATAATTATTTTTTTTTTTTAATATGTATTATTTTAAACAAGAGCTGTCCTGTAAGAGAGATTCGATCTGTATTTTAGTTATTGCTTTATCAACAGTTTGAAAGAAAATTCCAATTTCACCATCATTCTGGGCAGATGCTTTGGCTAGTGATAAAGAGGGTGGAAGCCACTTTCTCCTCTGCTTTTGTGTGCAACTGTTCACATGCTGAATATATGGATTAATGAGAGTTACAGAAAACTATCAATCATCTAGCGTGTGAATTATTTTGGGTGTGGATTCTGACCTTCTCCTTGCTGTCTGCAGCTAGGTAGTTTTAAGGGTAGGTTCAACAGCAGAAACGTAGGTGCCCTGGAGATTTTATGTCCAATGTCACCAACATATGAGAAACTCCAATGTCACCAATATATGAGAAACAATTCAGCTTTCAGAATTGATGAGCAGAGTGGAGTTTATAGCTAAGAAGCAGTATATGCTTGGCAGAATGACGCTGCATTCGGCTGATGCTACTTTTTTTCTGATTATATAGCCCTAAATATATATGTACTGGTTCACGAGGAGTTAATTTGAATAGCTCTGTTGCTATAGTACAGTATGTATGTGTGTTAAAAGTAATAAAAATTTTAGTGGCTATGATGAACTAGACAATAGGAATCTTCAGTGTAAGTTTCTTTTGAGATTATACGTTAAAAATGTTGTGCCCTTTCACCTCCATACAAAGAATTGAGTTTTCCTGGCCCAAGTGATGAGGTCTTGCTCTTTAATAAGGATTTTTAAGTGCTAAGAAAGGTAAACAATGTAGTAGAGATGACTTTTGAACTGTAGACTACCAGTATAGCAAGCCCTGTGCATCTGCTGATTGATAAGCTAAAGGATTTTAAGATAAATTCTCAGCTGTTTTATAGAACAGAGATCTCAGTCTTCTCAGCAGTTTCCTTCCATGATGTTTATTTCTATTGTGGAGGCATTCTGATTTTGGATGTTTGCTGAAATTTTCACTAAGGTTTATATTGTGGTGTGGAAAACTAACACGAAGTATTCGTATTTTTTGTAAGGAAATGCTTGGCATGATAGAACATCTTGTCAAAATGTTTAAGAAAAATAGCTAAGTTGCACTAAAATGTACTTTATATTATTGTGTTACTTCATTGTGAAGAATTTTTTTGAGTGGTGGAATACTAGCTGCTTTCAAGCAAAATTGTTTAATCTTATGGTTAAAGTGTGAGAAATGCAGAATGCAGTGTGGAAATGGTTAGCATAGGTTTCCAGTAACTTTTATCTCTAAAACCACAAAGGTAAAATCTGCCTAAGAATCTGTGTAACATTCTGTCACTTCATACAAGAAACAGAAAGCTAAAACCCTATGGGTTATTTCAAGCATATTCTAATTACAATTTCTCTCATTTTTAATGCCAGACAATGGGAGGACTGCATAATAAATTGAGATACATGAAGCTAAGAGCTTAGTGATGCTGAAAGATATTTATAAATGCTTGTTTTTTCCTATGTTAAGTAAGGCAAAGTGGTATGACCAATAGTCAGGGAATAATGAAAATCTCTAATGAATGCGAGTACAGATTCTCATCCAGGGCAAGCTCTCAGTGGTGAAGCCATTTGTATGCAATTACTCTGTCTATTTTTCTTAAGAAAAGAATGCAGCTGGTATACACTGCTGATAAATTTGGACAAGATATGTAACACAGAATTCTACTTTACAAGCCTCCTGAACCATTAAAAACTGACAGGCAAGACATCTTTCACAGAATGTAAATACTGTTATTTGGGAAATAATTTTTCTGGTATGTGAGCAGCAGGACTGTCACATTTTAGTGTTGCTTGTCTCTGAGAAAACATGGGGATGTAGTTAGGAATGGGTGAAGAAATGGCAGAACCATTGAAGATAAGTCACTGAAAGCACTTCAGATAGTCATATTTCTGGAACAGTTTAAGCATGTTGTATCAATGTCGTTATACATGGTCTACAACAACACTGTTATTGTGATAGAATTTGCCTTTCATTATTGTACTAGAAGGAGTAGATGCTATGCCCCTAAAACAGAAGAACATTAAGAGTATGCACTGGTAAAGCACCTTTTTCCAGAGGTGGTTGGGTTTAAGAAGTAATGGGCTGTAATAAATTTCACAAACAGAAAATAATGTTGGGGGAAAATATGGCATTTACATGGACATGAATGGTTATACAGAGGAGGGAGTACCATTATGATAACAGGTGGAAATCATAGCATTTTTCCATACCATTCGACCATTTTGATTTTACATTTGTGTTCAAAGATTTGTTCTTCTATATTCCCTTGCTTCTCTGAATTTGAAACATGAATTGTTTTAACAGTGAAAGGCAACAGAAAGTTACTAAACATACATGTTTTTTTAAACATAGCTTGGCTCCAATTGCTGCATCCTACAGATAAACACAAGCATAGATTCAAGATTTCTAAACTCCTTTTCCCATCTGAATGTAGAACTTTTTTCCTTTAGTGCAGTTAGTTGCCACAGTTTGACATGAACTGTGTGTATTATTTACAATGTAGAATTCTTGTAGCAAGCTCATTGCTAGTAACATATCCACTGTTAGCATCAAGGAGATCTTAGCAGAATTATGAACAGAAGATAGAGACATTAAATGGAAGGGATTTCCTAGGTCATCAGGTCCAATTCTATGCTTTCACAGACAAGTACACCAGATCATCATTTATATAATTGTATTGAACATCATCTAAAGAACAGTATTACTTTTTTTTTTTTCTTTGTCCCTTGTTATTCTTTGCAGAGGACTGGCTGAAACAATTTCTCAATGGCTAGAAATATTTTTCAACTGCGTTCAGCCACAGGCAACATGCACTTTTGACAAGGCTGTTTCTGGTTGAACACATACTAGCATTCCTTTTTTTTTCCTATGTGCTTTATAATCTTGATTTACTTACAGCTACCTTCAGTAAATTCTGATTTTTCCTTTCAACATCATTTTGCTAACTCAAGAAGGACAGGTTCATCTAATTTTCTCTCATGCAACTCAATGTAAACAATATAAATTTTGCCTTTTTTACTGTGGCACTGTTGCTATTTATTTACTGACCTGGCATCTTTGGAAATAAAAGTACTCCATGACAAGGTAATTGTCCTTAAGCTGGTATGGCTCTAGAAGAAGTGGTATACTGCTAGCTTCATATTAAAAAAAAAAAAAAAAATTACGTTATGTATAAAGCTTACATTATAACCGTGATGTGCAATGTGTTGCCAGCAAATTGTGGCTAGCTTTGGCAAGGCCTGTGTAGTCAGGCAAGCTATTGAGATAAGCTCAACCCAGACTCAGATGGTTGCTTTCTCTTGTTCATTTCTAAGTGGAGAAAACCTGTTTTTATTGTTCTCCGAAAGACTAAAAGTGCTGCTGTCATAGCCAGCACCATCAAGGGTATGTCATCATTCAATGTGTGCCTTTTTCAGCCATGAATGAAGGCCTTTGCAAAGTGATTGACACCTGCAGACTGAGTCATTGGGTCCCTGAGCCTGTAACATCACTAGTAATTTAATTACACAGACAGGTAAGAGCTTACTGGGAAAAATACTAAGAAAGATAGACAGGAATGGAGCAATGAGATTTTTGTCACATCACATTTTTTTCCCTCTCTAATCATCTGGAGGTTTTTTTTCTAAGTCTTGTCATGAAATAGACTACTTAAAGTAAGTGGCAGAAATTGGTTGCTTCATAGCTTTATTTAAATACAGTTTGGATTGTGGAATTTTTGGACAGTTTTCAATATGATTAGCTACTTTGCAGAAGTGTCTTGCAGGAAGTAGGTGCCAAAATAATTAGTACATTATTTCTGATGCCACTTCAACATTGTCTTGGTCTTCCACATTTGAGGAACTAAACTTCAGGTTAGTAAGCTTATATTCCCTTTCAAGGATGAGATGTGTGAATGGAACAGGTTGGAATAGCAGGCCAGGCTGCACTTTTAACACGTGTGTGAAATGCTCTCTCTAATCAGATGTGATCTTAGGGGTGCAAGACTCTTTCATACCTCTTGTGGCCAGAGGATAACAGAAACCTTTGATCCATTTAATAGTTATGCTGAACAGTGTTAGGTGAAGAGTTCTGGAGATTTTTGTGTCCTTTCCCAATCCCCAGGGTCCATCAGCCAGTTTTCTGAAAGGCTGGTCTCATGGCTAAATTTCAGCAACTTGCTGCCTACTTTCTGACTCGTCTGAACTGATGCTGGGCCATGTGTGCGTGCTGACTTGTACTGCCTGCCGCTCTTCATAGTTTCTTTGGCACCTGAGAGTAGATTTAACCAGTATCCATACCAAATAGCTTCAATTTCACTGATACTCTGTAACAGTGGTGAAAACCCTGCTTCTTTTCACTTGGCCTCTGGCCTCCCCCTGAAATAGTTTCCTCCTCTACTTACAGAACACTTCTTTATCTTAACACTATTGCTGCATTTCCCTGTCTTCAGCACAGGTTAGCTTCTCTTTCCACAAGAATCAGTTCTGAAGTGATACAAAAAACCTTCCAGTTTTCCCCCCTCTTCCTGCTTTCCTGATGCATACATACCTGGAGCCAGGTGGGGACAATGACTTCTCCAGAAATCCACTATAGTGGTCTTTAAATTGCAGAAGAGAATTATAAAAATGAGGAAACACTTTAAAACTTCAAAATAGAAGACAGGTAGGAGAATTCTACCCTTACAGGTTGTTCAAAGGCTGTATGAGGACATCATGTTGGAATCTGGGGATCAACACCTACAATTTATTGAAGAAAGGCTTACTTTTAAAACCTTTATGACTACAATGGTATTGGGGAGAAGTGACTGGCATATTTGTAAGAATTTTACCCATGTTCAGATGAAGAATGGATCAAAACTTCAGGTAGATGAAATACGGAAGGAAAGAAGTTTGAGGAGCAAACTAGCACAAAAAATCAAAACAATACATTTTTCACTCTAAACGCATTAGGAAGCTTGCCAGAGACTCTGCAAGATGCACTTAATGAGCCAGGAGCACTTAGAAGATAAGAGCATTGCAAAGACAAGAGCATTTCGCATTGATGTAGAGTGTGCAGGAAACTGGGAAGATTCCTGCTTTGAGAGAATCCGTATCAGAGAGGCTGTCTGAAAAAGGAGGGGGAGGAAGTGTTCCAGGTGCCCAAGCAGATACTCCACTGAAGCCCATGGAGGAGACCACAGTGGAGGAAATACCTACACTGTATGCCAGAGCAGTTGGATGATACCTGAAGGACCTGCAGTACTTGGAGGTAGCCCATGGAGTATCAGGTTTTTCTGACAGTTTGTGTTAGCCTTTGGAGGAAGCAGTCTCTGGTTTAGCCTGAAAGACTGCAGCCCATGGGAAAGGCGCATGCTGGATCAGGGGAAAAGTGTGAGGAGAAAGGAGCAGCAGAGTGGAAAGGTTACAGACTAACCACAACCCCCATTCCCTATCTCTTCCGCGCTTGAAAGGAACGGGAGCTGGAGATGATGTTCTACCTTTTGTCTTTGTTTCTCATCTCATCATATTAAAATCTCTATTTTTAATAGGTACTATATTAAATAGATTTATCCTTGAGTTTGTTTCACCTGGTGAATGATGTCCCTGTCTTCATCTTGACCTGAGCTTTTTCCTCTTATTTTTTCCCCCCTGTCCTGTTGAGGAAGGAAAGTGAGAGAGCGGCCGGCTGGGTGAGAGCTTGGCAGCTGGACAAGGTCAACCCACCAAAACAGTTTGAGGGTGATAGTGCAGAAAGACCTTTTTCAGGTATTAGTCCTTAAATGGAATGTAATCCTGTTTGGTAGGCAGGTCACAGTCATAATTCTTTTTTTTTTTTTTTTCTTTCTTTCTTTTTTTTCCTTTTTTTTAAAGTTTCTCCTAAAGGAGTAGTCTTCAAGGAAGAGAAAAATCCCACCTTCCCTAAGCAGACACATGTAATTGGAAACACAGCTGGTATTTATAGTTCTCTGCAGCAAGAAAACTTTGACACCCAACAGATTTACAACCCCATGACAATCAGTATCTCTATCTGAAATTATAATTGTCATTTCTTTATTTACTATAAAGCAGAAACTAGCTATTATATGACACAAGTGACATGGACAATGAAGTTGGTATCAAAGCAATTTTTAGGCTTCTGTAGGGTTTCAGTGCAGTGAGAAGCATTATTTTTTTAGATTAATTGTCAGTTACTAATTGTCAGTTGTTTTTCTGAATGGTAATCAAACATTCTGAAGCTGCATCTATTTTTGGACTAGTGCACTTTTGCAAATTGTTTACCTCGTACTGAGAGAGCTATACAGGAAATAAGATGTTTGAAACTGGAGAAACTGAGCAAGTTCTTTTTGTAGTGATGGCACCCATACTGTGAGATTACCTTTCTTCAGCTAATAGAGATTTATTGTAGTTCTGAAACATAATGGAATGATGCAGTTAATTGGTTAGCTATTTGCTGGCTTGAAGGTACCAAAAAGATAAGTCTTTTTATATTGCTCAGGATAATGTTGGAGGTTTTCTGAGCAATTATATGATTCAAACACCTGGGTAAGGGGTAATTGTTTCTGAATAGTATTGGCTTCAAAAAATATGTGTAGTAACCTAATGAAACAGTAAAAAAAAAAAAAGTTTATGCATACTACCTAATGTAATCTATCATGCAGCACCATCATTCAGTTTTCCCCAAAATAATGTGTAGTTTCGAGCTAAAATTTACTATTATTTTTATGAAAACAGATGCTGCTTTTGAACATTTTTTCCTCACTGAAAGCAGACTTTAAGTACCTCAAAAACTGAAGCTAATATTTTTAAAGTGCTTTGCAAAAAAAAAAAAAAATCACATTAACAGTGCACATTTCATTATAAAAATGCACCATTGGCAGTTTATTCTCTGAAAATGTAAAATAGAAAATGGTTCATATCGTGAAGTTCTTCATTGCTCTAGACAGAGTAAAAATATTAATATTTATGCAAAGGTTTAATCCCATCAAAAGTTATAACATGATTGATACCACGTTCACCACAGGAGTTAGAAAAGCATCCACAGTAGATATGTTACACTGTGTTCTAAGTCACATACTTGAAAGTATAATTGTCAGCAAAATGTCTACTGTGTCTCTGCACAAGACTGCTACTCCTTAGCATATGTTGGCACTGTAAACAATTATTTGTGTATTTTCATGAATAGAGCTAAAAAAAATACTTTTTTGTTAAAAAATATTTATGTAGGATTAAAAAATTAGGACTATTTTTTTCTATCCGTATGGGTCATGGATAGAAAATGCAGCTAGACCAGTTATATTGAGAATTCCTTGCTGTGTTCTTAAAAATTAAGGTTCCAAGCTTGGTTTTATTTCAGTAAGCCAGATGGCCATCTTGTGTATTGTATTGTATTAGATAAGCGGCTGATGGTGGTAAACAATCAATGGGACTCAAAGCCCAAGCTTGGGGCAAGAAATAGAAGATAATGACTTCCATGAGAAGATGCAGGGTTTGAAGTTTAAAGAGAATACTACTATAACAGTTTCATACTTATAAGTATTTCTAAAAGAATGGTTTTCACAAGTCCAGTACATCCTTCGACTGTGCACCCACAATTAGTGGATTAGTAGATGATAATTTTCAGAGAAAAAGATTATTTGGTTTTGGGTTCCCAGTCTTTAATGTTACTGCAGCGAGGTACTGAACTTTCACTGCAATTCTGTGATCATCTAGACCTCTTTGAAATTTTGGTTGATAGATATATGCCTGGGGAGATGTCAGAAAAAGATGTTGATAGATTGAATTGAATATAAGAAAATGTGTCAGAGATGGTTGTAGGTCTGTGAGTCACCAGTGAATCGAATGTAGTTGTGATCATAGAACAGATTAGCTGATTGAAAGCCTGTAAAGGGAGAGGCAGAGAATACAAATGACATCATAAAGCTATGCCATGCAGAGACAACTAAGTTATTCCTTAACCAAACAGGGTATGAAAATCAGGGCATACTAGTACAGGCAGAATGTTGTGTCAGTGTAGTTGTAGTGCTTCTCCTATCAAACTAGATAGCCCGGATACCCCTGCATTCCACTGTTTTGTCAGCTACTGTTTTGAATGATGCAGCACAGGCTAAAATTGTCTGTTGCCTCTGTGGCTCTGTGCCTTCACGAAAAGGACAGGTATTTTGATACTTGACTCAGTTTTTCTCTTCTTTTAGCACAAGAAGGATAGGCAGTTGAGTCCTTACGGGAAAAAATTATTTTGATACATTCAGCCATGACTTTTTCTGTCTGTTTAGAGGGTATGTATATAGCATATAGATGTATGGATAACTATAAATGCTCAAATAAAATTGTGAAATGACACTTTATGGATTTTGTTTGTAAGCTACATCTTATGCTACATCTTGTGGCCAAAACCATAACAGAAGTTAAACTATGCAGATGAGGGATCTCAACAACAGCTTTGTAAAACAGTAAAGCTACTACCTGAGTGTTAGGAAACCATGTTTAATGGATTTTGTTCGTAAGCTACATCTTAAAATAAGGTGCAGTAAACTGGTTCCATTGACACAAACAGTATCATGAGGAAATTGAGCAACCTTAGCAATATTAGACAATATAAATTCTTCCAAGTTTTAGTATAAAGAAAGAGTAAGATGAGGGTTTGTTTAATCAGGTGTGCATACTTCTTTGTCTTTCTCTTTGTGGCTGTATGCATTACTACCAGAGCTGTGGATTTAAAACAGTCCCCATATTTTTCTGATAGTTACAGCTTACAGTACATCTCTTCATAGAACTGTGCAATGTTACATGTGTTCCTCTAATCCCAACGAAATCAGGAAATTGGAAGAGTTACACAATTGGTCATCTGATTTTAAGAAGTGATTGTATTGGAGGCTTAGAACTTTAAAAGTTTCTTCTGCTTTATTATTAGCCAGTCTTAATGGCATGTCTGACATTGTGTTAGAATTTAAACTTTTTTAAATTAAGTTTCAGCAAAATGGAACATGCAGAAATCACTGGCTTCCTCAAACATAATTTCATAATCCTTGGAAAGAATCACAGGTTACTAAGCAGTGCTATGTGGACCAATATGGGCTAATAAAGCCTTTCGTAAAGGGTAGATGTATATTCCCACATAGCAGCATTATAATAACTCCTATTTTTTCTAAGGAATATCCTTATATGCAAGTATTGTAGCCTAAATGCATGTTCAAAATGTGATTTTTATATTTTTTAATTTGTTTAAAAAATATATTTTTTCCTGCTGAAAGAGTATCACACATGCCTTATGGGGGGCAGAAGTATGCTGGAGAGCTTCAGAGGCTATCACCTTAGATTTCAGCAAAGATAAAAGTGATCTGTCTTCATCAAAGATCAAAAAAATTCAAAGGAGTTGAGTCTGTCACACAAATTGGCATTTGAAGCTATTATCAGAGAAGGGCTCCTTTACAATACAGTTAGCAGAGCATTAAGAAAGTTATTTTCATAGTGACTATTAATCAAGTACCATGGCAAACTGCATCAGCATAGGAATCTTCAGCCAAAAGTACTCTTCCAGCACTTTCCAGGTCTCCAGTTAAGAAGCAGAAAGTCTATTTTGATTATTCCAGCCTATTTGAAATCACATTGAAAGGTGTCCTGGAGGTCTCCTATCATGTACTTTAACAGAACCAATCCTCACCAATATGCTTGGGAGAGCAGGGCAAGAATGGCTACAGTATAACTTACATTTCTTTTTGGCTCCTGCCCATCCTCTTAAAGATCTCATTGTGTTATAGTTTTAGTGTGTTATTTTTCTCCATGCTTATAATTTTATCATCTTTCAGAGAATTTCTGGAATTTAAAATAGGCTGAGAGCTTAAACCCTGATTTTACTTCTCTCTTTCTGTCAGTGGTTAGTGGTAGGTGTATAATTTAATTTATGATTTTATTATCTGCCAAAATTAAGGAAGCTCTGTTTCAGTTCAGTTCAGTGGAAAATCAAGGAAACCATTGCTAACTTTTAAATTGCATGTATTGAATCAGGTCCACGAACAAGCAGAACATAGAAACCCAGGCTAAGATAAGCGTGGAGCACTCGGGCAAAAACTGTGACCACCCCCTTTGGCACTGTTCTTTTCTGTGTGTCAGACATTGGGAAAAGCAAATGGTTTTTGAGCCACCATGAGGCACAGTAGTGTAGAATTCGGAGCTAATTGTGAATGCAAGGAAGATTTGAATCTTAAGGTAACCTGTGCATAATACAAATCTGTGCATTGTCACTCATGTAGATATGCCCTTGTCCCCTTTAAAAAAGCAATAAAGTATATATAGTGATTGTCTGAATGCGTAGTTCCCTGTGGGAATATAAGTAACAGAATAACCTTTCTGAAGGCACCAGAAAGGCAATCTCTATAACTTATTTCTAGCATGGAGTGATAAGCTTTAGACTACAGAGAAAACACATTCTTGCATCAACCTTTATTGTGAGGAGGTGCATTCCCTTGCAGGGATGGGATAATTTAAATGGTTGACTTGAATAGAAATAGAGCTCAACAGGTTCTGCATATTCTGTTAGAGATTCCGTCAGGCTTATTAGTGGAGTTTAGTTTTCACGAGTTGCCTGAATTCCGGTACTGTTTGTTTGCATCTGTTCACTCCTGTTTATAATAGCAAGAAATTCTTAACAGCCTCAGGGAATGTAATTGTTCATATTATAGACTCTATATAAAAGGTATGAGATGTGTTTAAAATCTTACCTGTTCACATGAGAGCAAAGAATTGTTTAAGTTAGCCAAGGCAATCACACATGCTGAGTAAAAAGCTGTACGTTAAGTTACCGCCTTCTTGAAAAATGGCTGTATGTGAGAAATGCATTCCCCAAATCTGATGAAAATATTCCTCTTAGTGTTGAATAATTTAATGTGTAATTCATATGGTGACTTTCTGCCCCATTTGTGTCACTCTGATGTGGAAAATACAGCAGGGAACAGTTACCACAGTATTTAATTTCTGATGTTCTCTGTCACTCTAAATTTTTCTACATAATTGGAGGTCTCAGTTTTTACATGTGAGCGAAGTGACTGAAGTGGATGAGACTTAGAAGAGGGAGGAGGAAGAAGAGTGGCTGTAATGCCATTGTCATATATTGTTTGTTATAATGGTGATGAGAACCAGCATTTTACTGTTGTCTCGTTACAGGCAGTTCTATACTTTTTTGCTTTCTAAAGCCAGCAACTGGCAGCTGTGGTCATCCCAGAAAGCTAGGTCTCACTATTTTTTATGTGATAGGAGGGAAAATATCATGAAAGATTGATATAAGTATGTGTAAGATCTTGTAGAGATGATCAGAAGTATGGAATAGTTTCCATGTGCGGAACAACTGCCTTAAACGGTCTCTTCAGTTTGGAAATGCAAGAACTGGGTGGAAGGCAGAGAGGGTGAAAACACTTAAGAAATTATGAAATAGGTATGGTAACTAGAGGACCTCAAATGAAGCAGCAGCTCCTAGGTTTGAAACAGAAGAAGGGACACTTCTTCACACACTGTGTAGTTAATGGAACTTACTGCAATGTGATTTTTGAGGCAAATCCCCATGGCGTTTGAATTACACAGTTTCGAAATGCAGCTTGGCTTTCTTTAGAGTTCAGTAGTAGTGTCACATTTTGCAGGATCAGGCTCTCTCTGCAAAGGACAGAGTGGATACAAAAGCAGACGTAGGTCAGCACGAGAGAATAGTAGTAAATATAAACCAAGCACAGGAAGCAGCAGTTACATTGTGGTGGTCTTGCTATTTAAGATGGGTGTTTGGACCTGTCTACTGCAGCAGAAGTTCTGATTGCTTGTAGAGCAACATTAAAGAGTTTGTATTCAAATTGTGTACAACAATAAGCTTTGAACAAAAGTTTCCTTTTTAGTAAACAGAGGAGTCTTTTGGTATTGCCTACTGTAGGAGCACTTTGACTATAAAGATCTGGGAGAGATGACTGCATCATATCTGTGCTCAGTATATTCTTAGAACTCTCCACTCATTGTGTAAGGTGTAGCTGGTGCATAGATGCATTCTTTCTGTTCCTATCTTAAATATTCCATGTACATGAAAGGATGTAATTGTGTATTTTATAACTGAATAGTTATCTAGCAGTTGCAAAACCCTGAATTAAATTTGAATGTTATGGCAGTGTCCTGGGGTCAGCTGTAATGGTTATTTTTCTTCTTCCTAGTAGCTTGTGCAGTGCTGTATTTCGGCTTTAGTCTGAGAACAATGCTGATAACACGCCAATAGTTTAGTTGTTGCTCAGTAGCGCTTACCCTGATCAAAGACATTCCAGTCTCTCATGCTCTGCCAGTGACGAGGGGCACAAGAATCCAGGAAGAAGCGGGGACAGGGCACCTGACCTGCACTAGCCAAAGAGCTATTCCAAGTCAAACTTGGGGCAGTTACCCAGAAGGGGAGATCACTGCTCGTGTCAGGCTGGGTATCGGTTGGTGGGTGATGAGCAATTGTGTTGTGCATAACTTGTGTTTATTGGGTTTTTTGTTTGGTTGCCTCCCCCTCCCCCTTTTTAGTTTTATATTTTCTACCCTTGTTATTTCCCTTATCATTACTAGTAGTAGTTTTATGCTTTAGTTATTGGACTGTTCTTATCTCAGCCTGTGGGGTTTACATTCTTTTAATTCTCCTCCCCCTCCTGCCCAGAGAGGGGGGAGAAAAACAGCAGGGTGAGTGAATGGCTGCGTGGTTCTGAGTTACCGGCTGGGCTTAAACCATGACAGTGCTTTTTGGCACCCAACGTGGGGCCCTGTCGTGGTTTGAGCCCAGCTGGTAACTCAGAACCACACAGCCGCTCGCTCACTCCCCCCCTTCTTCCTCCCACCGCTCCGGAGGGATGGGGAGGAGAATCGGAAGAATGTAACTCCCACGGGTTGAGATAAGAGCAGTCCAGTAACTAAGGTATAATACAAAACCACTGCTGCTACCACCAATAATCATAATGATTAGTGAAATAACAAGGGGAGAGGATACAATTGCTCACCACCTGCCGACCGACCCCCGGCCCGACCTGAGCAGTGATCTGGGCCTTCCGGGTAACTCCCCCCGGTTTATATACTGGGCATGACGTGCTGTGGTATGGAATACCCCTTTGGCTAGTTTGGGTCAGGTGTCCTGTCTCTGCTTCCTCCCGGCTTCCCCTCCTCCCTGGCAAAGAATGAGACTGAGAAAGTCCTTGGTCAGAATAAACATTACTTAGCAACAACTGAAAACATCAGTGTTATCAGCATTGTTCCCAGGCTGAAAGTTAAAAAACACAGCACTGCACCAGCTACTAAGAAGGAGAAAAATGACTGCTATAGCTGAACCCAGGGCAGGCCCGAAGGATTGAAACAGCAACAGATCTGACCAGAGTGTGTCTAATCGTATTTGTAATAAGCATTCATTGTTTCAGATTAATAGTCACTCATCACAATGTTGATTTATTTGCTCTCAGAGCTGTTGCGCTTGGTCTCAGAGTTTTGTTATGTCATACCTTACTTGCAGCCAGCATTTCCTGTTATAGTGTTTACTGGCTTTGGAGCCTAGGCTAAGGTTCGTTTCATTGTACTTTATGATAATGGCTTGTGATAGAATTATCTATCATGAAACTGATCTGGTATGCATTCTCAGTGTGGCCATCACCTCTATATTTTGGTAGTCATGTAATGGGAATTACTAAAAATAACACCTTTTTTTCCCTCCTCAGGGGGCCAATCTATGGAGGAGACATCCTCCTGCACCTTCCCCCCTCCCCCCCGCCCCAGGCTATTTACAGTAGCATTTGAGACTTTCAAAGATTTTTAATATCCTTTAAAGGTATTCCCTTAAAACTAGCCTGCTCCTTTTGCTGGGAATCATCATTTTGTTGAATATGGCTCAGGTTTCATCTAAGGTTAACAACTATCACCAAGAATACCACCAAGAGATCTTCTCCCGAGGCTGGACAGTCATGAGTGGCAGGGTGTGTGGGATCATATGGGCAAGCTTCTTCGCCAGTTGGCCCCTCCAGTGCCTTGGAACTTAACCCCCGAACAAGTGCAAAATCTGAAAAAACTAGTAGAACACTTAGACAAGGTGTGCTGTTCTCCTGGCAATACCAGAGAGGGACAAATCAGCACAACGTGTTGAGGCCTGGCCTACACCTACAGAGCCCTGCTCAACACTATCCAGTAGCCTCAAGGGGAGAAGGATGTCTGGATCTGATGGCAAAGCAACAGGCAACGTGGCTACTCTGTCCTCGACAACGAGCACAGCAGCTTCTCCAACCCCAGCAACAAGCACAGCAACTACTCCAAAGAGAAATGAGTCCTCAGCTTCTGGAGGTGGCTCTTGGCAGCTATGAAGAAAAGGTGTCCCTACAAGGGAGATATTGTATGTCACCGAGGCAAATGGACCACAATAGAGAAAGTCCTCCAGTACCTGACAGAATTAGCTGTTCTAGAGATGATCTATCATAAGCCAGATGACGGGAATGCACAGGTATATCCAGATGAAGTCAAAGGTACATGACCCATGTGGCAGGAATTTACATGGAGTGCACCATCATCATATGCCAACTCATTGGTATCAATGAGCTGGAGGGATGCAGCGGCACCAACAGTGAGTGAAGTGAGTCATCAGCTCTGGGAGTTTGAAGGCAATCTCACCCCTTCCATCATTTCAGCTGTGGAAAAACTCCTGTCCCAGGAGTTCAAGCAATTGAGAAACAATCTATCCAGCTCCCCGTGTGTACAGATCTGCATCTCAGCTATTAACAGAAAGCGCCCTGTTGCTCGAGAGGGAAGATACAGGAGGTACATGCCACAGGGTGCCCTGTGGTTTTACCTGCGGGATCATGGAGAAGATATGAGAAAGTGGGATGGAAAACCTACCTTGGGTAGGTATATAAAAAAATAATACATTTAACTTAACTTTTAGTGTAATAGTTGTTTCTAAAATCTTTGTATAGGTGAGGCTTTTAAACCAGTTTAATTATGCTCCTGCAGCCTTGCCGTGTTGTGTACTAACTGTATTATAGTCAGTTTATGTATTCTCCTCACTAATCTCTTTTCTTGCTCAGTCTGTGTAGCCATTTTAAAGAGGCACAAATCTGGCTGATCCACAGTTGTAAGTGTTTGCTCCAGTGAAATATAGCATATAGGTGCATGCTAAGCCAGACAGAGGCTTTAACATCTATTAATAGTAGGAGTAAAATAAAGGTCCCTAGGATAAGAGAAGAATGGGAGTAAAATTTCATGTGACAAAATAAAGATGTCCTAACAAGATTATGCTTATAGGCAATTTAAACTTCTTTAAAAATTATCTCAAAATTCATGAAACATGAAATAATGGAGGGAGTGCTAGTGATTGCAGTAAATTGTTTTATGAGCCATTGTGTTATAGTCACCCTCATAATAAATTGTTTGTCCCATGTTGAGGGCACTTTCCTCAGGTCTCGAGTACATCTTGTGACTAAATTTTCTTCAGATCTACCTCAGAACAAGAATCTCAGTGTAAACAGGGGGGAGAAAACAAAAATCCTATTTCCTGTGTAGGAGGGAATAGATGCTCTAGTTTCCTAAGCTCTTTTGAATCAGTCCCTTCATGTTGTCCTTTATCACAACCTTGGTTCTAGAAAATTCTTTTAGCTGGTTATTTTGCTTTACATGTGCAGTGGCAAATTCCACAGATGTGCTGTGTCTTTCATATATGGTTGAGTAGGATTTGCAGGTGATATTAGTAGAGCAAAAGATTTGCAAGGAGGCCTACCCCTGAGATGACTACTTCTGGTGGATTTCAATAACAAACACCTCTCAGTGGAAGAGTGGAGTTTGAGTCTTATTTTGTGTTCCAGTCACCCTTTTTACTGTTTTATGTCTCTCTTTTTCAGTTACGGGTGCCATGCAAATAATACTTTGTAAACGTTTTCAAATTAAATCTCTTTGCTCTATCTAGCAGTGTCATTTACATCTAAAATCCAAACAGAAATTGGTAAATAGGTAAGAAGGGTAGAGGTAGAAAGTTGGGAAAGAGAACTAGACGATAGTGGTCAAAAATACAGGAATGGTATCATTGAAGAAGATACAGTGGAAATGCTTAGGAGGACAAAAATGTAAAGAAAAGATAGTGTTAAAGAGCATTGGGGCTAATAATATATTCTTTTTAATATATTTCTTTTCAAGAATTCCACAAAAAAGGAGAGAAAATATTTTTATATTGCGGTTTCATTACTGAAGTTGATTCAGTTTAATTTTCAGCACAGTGAAATGTGGAGCCCTTAGTTCCTTATGAAAGTTTGAAAAGGAGCAGCTCACATAAGGAAATTTTAATGTGAGTGAATTATGCACTGCCTGGTTAATACAGTTGAAAGGCAGGTGGCTGCAGGTGTAGTAGGTCAATAAAAAGTCAGGTACAGTTCAGACACTTGATGGCAACTGATACCTTTCTTCAGATCATTCAGTCAAAATCTGTGGGCAGTGCTAGTTTAGATGAGAGTGTGAGACTGAGTCTAGACGTTGTAAAAGAAACCTTTATAAAGAAACTAAAACTGCTCTGCTGTGCACTTTGGCGCAAGCAGGAAGTTTTTCTTCACTGGTGGTTGTCACTGCACTGCTTAGGCTTTATTTCATAAGCTGATACCATCCCAATTTAAATGTTTACTTCCTATTACAGAGCATAAATCATAAGATTAAAAACCTCCTGCTATATATTTTTTTAATAGAAAGTGACAGTTTAATTTGGCAGAGTTGAGCTGTAAGGATGTTTAAACCTGGTAAAGAGTGCCAGCATCAGCAGCTCCAAAGCAGTTGGAAATGAAAACAGAAGCATGAATAATTAACAGATAAGTTTGAACTCAGATATTTTGCATTATCTTACATTAGAAGAGGTTTTTTCTGCAATAAATCCTAGAGTTCTATTTTTATAGTCTACCTGGTTTTGCTTACTGAAGAATAGTGGATATATTTAACTTTTGTTTTACAAAGAAATTTGTAGTGTGGTATGTTTTGGTTTTTTTTTTTAATTTTTGTTCATTTGTTGTTTTTAAACAAAAAGGTATGGGTTTGCAGGTAGACTTTTTTTTTTAACAGGCAGTTTTCTTCATTTCTGATAGTCACACAGGTGTTTCTTTCGCAAGACACAACAATGATTAAAAATCTATTCATTTGTATTCATTGAGTTCCATAAGGCCAAATGACCTGCAGTTTTTAGATACATTAAGAAATTAATGAGCAATTGTAGCCTTGTTGATAGGGCATTCTTCTCCAGTGTGCAGCTTTACGTAACAACACTGAGCTGTTAATCATCTGAGTTACTCCATGTTCTTATAGTAAATAGCATTCAGAAAACTATCCCCATGATAGCAGCACAGAAAATACTACTTGTTTTGTATTTATACCTCCTCTGATACTAGCTGTGCAACAACTTCACCAGCTGGAATATGGTTAAAGCATATGCTGGAAACAGAACAGCAGAACAGTCAGTTTCTACTGCAAGGAAATGAATATGCAAAATCCCTGCATTCAAAAGTTCTTGTATTTCAGCCTACAAGAGATTTTGCTAACTTAGTTGGTGATTTCAGTTAAGAAATTTGTTTAGAGCATCCTGTTGATAAATATTAGGCAATTTTGCTTTGAGGAAAAAAAATTACACCTGCAGAATGGTGCTTTTCCTTCATGATCCTCCTCAGTAAGTACGATGGAACTGTTTTTTCCTCCCAATTCTCTCTTCACAATACTGTAATTTGGAAAACATTACTTATTTGAGGAGGATACATACTTTTTATAGGGAACAAGAAATTTAACTGAAGTTCTACTGCTCAGAATTCCAGTATAAGTGGTTTTCTAACAGCAGGTACCAAATTCAAGTGAAATAATGCTGGTAGTTCTCCTCTTTCTGAAGGTGCTTATATCGTATTCTGGCATGGAATGCTCTTTCACTAATCTCTATACCCTGTAGCCTCAAAAAAAAAAAAAAAAAAAAAAAAAGCCAACAAAACCCAAGAACAACAACAAAAAAACCACCCAAAAACCAAAAACAAACAAAAACACTTGTTTAGTATATTAGCAATAAGATGATTTCCATTAGTGTTACAGTTTACGTTAAGATGACCAACATCCTGAACACAGCTTTTGCCCACTATGTTATTAATTGTCATCCACAATCATAGAATAATTTAGTCTGGAAGGGAAGCTGAACGTCAGCTAGACTAACCTTCCACTCTGAGTGGGCCTAACTAGATTAGGTTATTCAGGGCCTTGTTTTGAATATTGCTGGGGATAGAGAGTATTTGAACTGCTGAATCTTTTTGTTACAGAATCTGTTCTTACAAAAGTAACATTAATCATTACTTGCCCCCTAAAAAAAAAAACCCAAAAAGAAACACCACCAACAAAAACCAAACCAACCAAACAAAAAAAACCCCACAAACAAATCAACAGCAAAAAAAAAACAACCCACAAAACAAAAAAAAAGAGGGCAAACAAAAGCCCCAAATCAGGCACCTTTTCTGCTTGTGTATTTATGGCATGGCGCATGGCTTCTGCTATCACTTATGTGAATAAAATAGGTTTGTATGTCCTGCCCTTTTCTCTTGCCAACAGAATTCTTTGGGATAAACACCCTCACAAGCTGAATTGACTGTCATGGATACTTCAGATTGTGATAGAGCTACAGAGTGGTTTGATCTAGCAACAGTCCCATTCATGTCAGAACTAACAAAGATCCCCAAAGTGGGATTAAATAATACTACTATTTATTTCACTCTAGTGGAACTTGGAAAGCGTAGTATTGTTTAAAAACAACCTACAAATAATACTAAAACAAAGGCTTAGCGAAGACATTAGGAAAAGAGTTGTCATGTTTTACCCAAAGCTTGGTTAATATTCTCAGGTTCATGTTAGGTAGTTTCCCAAAATGTTTATAAACAACAAATCCCTGTTTCCTGCTGTGTGCAACTTCTGTTTGTGTTAGTGGGGGTTTTTTTCTGTAAAAGTCAACTCACCAGACTGAAGTTCCTTTATAGCACTGTAGACGGTACGGAATCTTGTAAAATAAACTCTAGCATGACTTTTCTCCCAAGGTAAAAATAAATAAAAAAATCTAAATCTCAGATTTGTGATAGGAATGTCTTTCCCTCTGGCGTGACTCGTGTTAGGAAAGCAGGCCTAAAAAGGTATTCTAGTGAGGTATTACAAAATCTATAGTAACAACAGATACCATCAGTCTGTAATTATCCTGCGGCACAGAGTTGGGGAAAAAATAAAAAAAAAAACCAAACAAAAAAACCCCAACAACCCCACTTAATTATTTATTAGTATGTCAAAGGCAGTGGAGTTCCAAAATCAAAGTGTTATTTTGCTGCTGCGGAAGTGTGAACACCCTTTTATAGAAAGTGAAATTACTAAAGTATGAGAGCTACTCTTCCTCCTGTTCTAATGCTGCTTATATAATGCCATAAGGAAAGGAAAAAATACAGGACTGAAGTGCTTTCAGGCTGAAGATAATTAAGGAGGCAAATGTTCTTGTTCTTTAAATGTCAGATTCAGTTCTCATTATTTTAAGAACTTTAGTTAAAAAGTAATTGGTCAGGCATTACTTTCACCAGACCATTTTGGTCCATGTGCGTTAGCTCTCAAATGCTAATCCCAGCTAGATTTTATCATTCTTAATGCAAGTAGTGTGGTGTCACTTTTCTATTACATCTATTACATCATTACATCTACTCCCATCAGTAAAGCGTTACTAAGAATGGCTCTTGCTTCTTGAATTCTCTGATTGTTTTCAGTTTTAATTTTCAAGATGCATTGATGACATTTCTTAAAGCTAAAGATGAGTCTCTTATTGGAATAAACTATCAAATACAACTAATTAAAATCCATTTACCTTCGAGTTCTACAATATTTTTCATGTGTATTATGAAATTAGAGACTAGTTTAAGAAAGGCTAAGACTTTCCATACCTCTTAATGTATTAGCTATAGGAATTTACAGCAGGATATTTTTATTTCAACTTCCAGGACTATCTGGAATGCTGAACTTCAGATACCAGTTTATTTTTTACAGAAAAAAAAATATGATGGCGTAAATAAAGGACAGGTGGAATTTATGTGTGACAGAACTGTGGGGATTAGCAGAAAATGGTGTTTGAAAAGGAGTACTTTTATACATATGTGTTGTGGTTTAAGCCCAGCCAGTAACTCAGAACCACTGAGTTACCAAGCAGCCGCTTGCTCATTCCGTCCCTCAGCTTCTCCCCACCCCCCCACCCTCCCCCCTGCTCCCAGAGGGATGGGAAGGTGAATCGAAAGAATGTAACTCCCACTAATAGAGATAAGAACAGTCCAGTAACTAAGGTACCATACAAAACTACTACTGCTACCACCAATAATAATAATGATATGGGAAATAACAAGGGCAGAGAATATAAAACTAAAAGGGGAAAGGAAAAAAAGGTAAAAATAAGCACCAGTGATGCACAATACAATTGACCACCACCTGCTGACCAATAACCAGCCCGACCTGAGCAGCGATCTGGGCCTTCCAGGTAACTCCCCCCAGGTTTATATATTAGGCATGACGTGCTGTGGTGTGGAATACTCCTTTGGCCAGCCTGGGTCAGGTGTCCTGTCTCTGCTTCCTCCCGGCTTCCCGTGCCCCTCTTCCCTGGCAGAGCATGAGACTGAAAAGTCCTTGATAGGTGCAAACATTACTAAGCAACAACTAAAAACGACGGCGTGTTATCAGCATTGTTCTCAGACTAAAGTTGAAAACACAGCACTGCACCAGCTACTAAGAAGGAGGAAAATGTCTGCCACAGCTGAACCCAGGACAATATGATAACATCTGGCTTTGGCATTCCCCTTGCTACAGTTTTATTCAACAAACTGACTCCTCTTTTAACATGATTTTAATTGTAGTTGTAGAAGCCTTTCACTGAATAATCAGGGTGTTATCCTATTTGATAGCCTAAATACTTAGAAATTTACCCTGTGCTGCTTCATTGTATTGCTGTATGTGCCACAATCAACAAGAATTGACTGTAAATCTAACATGAGTCTCTTAAATGACCCTGAGTTGATCTGTCCTTGTATTCAGGTTATGTGCTGACATATATGATGCGATACTTGTATTGGCTGGTTGGAGAAGACATAGTACTGGAAAAAGGAATGAGGTCTAAAAATTAGTGATGGGCTTTGCACCCTACTGCTCTTCAAGTTCCCGTTCTACCTGGTTTTATAGATGTTGCAGTGGAAGTGAAAAGCAATATAGATCCATGTTTGCTTTCCATTGGAGGCTGAGCAGTTTCAGAGCTTGTCCTGTTGGAAATGTGTGTTCTGGTGAATGCATCCTGTGAGTTACTGAGATACTGACAGAAAGACAAAAATTCTTACTCCCTGAAAAAAACCCAAAGTTTCACAATACTGTCTTTGGTAGAGCTAGCATTCTTCAGCTATCTGTGAGCAGTGTCACTTACCAAGAAAGGAGAACAGTTCTTTATTTATTTTACTTTAATCTCACTGCTGTATTTGAATCTAATCTAAAGTGGTTGCCTAAGAAGCAGGGCATGCTAGATTATTTTCTGACTGGTAGGGTTCTAAAATAATCAACAGATACTGCTTTTTCCTTATTACCTGCTGAACAGCTCAAGTTGTTTCCTGCAGGGAGAAATACACTTTCAATTGCTTTGTGTGCATGTGTCCCTCAAAGGTAATCCAGAATACAAACAATCTGCAGAAATTTGATGGATTTTTGAGTCCAGTTAATTCCCTATCCAGCAAGAATTCCTTTGTCAAGCTTGTCAGTATGGAAGCATGACAGGAGCTGGAAAATATTGATAAAACATGATAAAGAGCTTTTGGTATGTTTGTGTCATTCAAATGTAAATAAATGCTGCTGCATAAAGCAAAAATGTATGGCAAGGAGATGGAAAAACAGTAAAAAACACCTCCTCCGAGACAACAAAATAAGCAGAAAGACCATGTAAACCCTACTTTCCTTTTTACGCTACCAGAGAATGTTGTACAGAAGATTGCACTTGCTTTTTACTTTGCAACTAAAACAGTGTACTGTGTGCAAAATAAACATTGGACAAACACCAGAAACTTTCAGGAGCAACTTCTGGCTTATACCTAATAAGATTGAGGTCAACAACTATCTCATTATCTGTTCAAAGGCAGATATGATGCCCAGTAATTTGTTAGCATGAATTTTATGAAAGAAAGGATGTGTCTTCTTATTCCACATGACACGAAAATGGTTGTGTAGTACTTAGTACACTGAATCAATTTACTTCAGAACAGTTAGGGTGAAAAGCTTTTCTTCTGGTGGCATTTTTAGAAATGTATCTGAAAAGTACTAGACTGGCTGGTTTCAGTATTAGGCACTTCCATTTGTGCTCAAGAAAGAAGAAGGTTTTTTTGGGGTTTTTTCCCCCCTTCTGGGGAAAGAAGTCCTTCAGAGCATGAGGTTATTGAACAAATGCTTAAATCTTTTAAAGTAGAATCAACATGTATATGTTGCAGCACAGGGAAATATAATGTAGCTATACATTTGGATTGCTACCAAAAAAGAATAATATTTTGGATGTGAGAGCAGAATTTCACTTTTTAGGACTGAGAATTTTTGTGACAGTCCTGTGTGCTATGTGCCAGCCTTTTGTTGAACTGTAGGAAACCAAATTGCTTTCTGGATATAACTACCCCACTGTAAAATCTTGTAACTGTTGAGTAAGCGCAAAAGTCTATGAGCAATGGTGGCCAGTAATAACATGTACTACTGAAGAAAATGTTACGATTTGCTTCAGCATTTTTTTTTTTCATGTTTACAGAGAAAGAAGATGGATTGAAAAAAACTCAAATACCACCTGTGCGTATGTTTCTTCTTTCTTTTAATACTAAATTCTTCTGTTAGGAGACTGATACAAGGATCGTGTCTCCGTATCTCTCCAACCACCCATCCGTCTCCCATTGAAATATACATTAAGCTCATCTATTGTGAAATAAATCCTCAGAAACCTCTCCAAAATAGAATTACAAGTGTAATGGATTGAATTAAAATTGAGTGACATACTTTTTAAAAATACTTGATAAAAATAGTTAATCCTGATGAAATGTATAAATACCTTGCCTGAAGCAAAGATAACTTTGAACTATAAATAATGTAATACATTTCAATCAGTTTTGCTGCAACAATTTTTATCTATGAAATAAGTTATATTAGAAGCTCTTTTCAAATAAGTTGAAAGAAGAATATAATTTGCTTGAATAGAATTTTAGCAGTGATATCTCCTTAGTTTGGAACCTGGGCAAGCTTATGATGGTGCACTCCCTTTCTCTGTGTAACAACTAAAAAGACTTGCTGAGTAGTTGTCTAAAGCAGTATAGTGCTGATGGACCATATTTATTCAGAAAATCATGGAAGATTTACTAGAGCAAAATTAAGTTTTGAGCAGAGGATCACCACAATATTATGTTCCATTGAAACTTGTTCCTGCTCATAATAGAAAGATGGCAGTTAACACAATTTAAAAATTGCTGTGCAGAGAGTTGATACTTGGGCATTTGAACTGAAAGTTTTGAGCCATGTGTAAGTCAGTGGAGTTTCTAGGGTTCTTTCTTGGCTGACTAAGTAATTTAACAAAGATAATGGTTTATAATTAACTCTAATATGCATACTCTGTCTTGTTCAACATATACTCCTCCTTCTCTAGACAAAAACCCAGCATCCTTGCAAAGACTTTCGCAGGGTGTAGCTTTTATGCTGGCCATCTTCCACTAAGCTCACTTCATATCCCAAATTGCTGATGTGAGCTAAGCATAAATTACATGGCACACCTTTTTTTTTTTTTTTCTTTAACCTTTTTAAATGAGCTGACAGCACTCTAAAAAGTTTTCCAGACTGAGGAAAAAGAAAAAGGGGACCCCCCCCTAAAAAAAACTCCCCCCAAGCCAACCACCAATGAAGAAGGAAGGAAAATCCTGTGAGGAGGCTTGCCACTTTTAAGTTGGAAATTAACAGGATTCATTCTTTATTGTCTAGTGTCTTGTGTGGTACTTGCATTTTTAGAGCAATGGTGTAAAAATGCTAACATCTCACTAGTGTCCATGCTGTGGAGCACGTGGCAGCTTTGCACAGCTGCTTCACTTAATTTTGCAGTACTAAATGAGATTCAAAATACCAGTGTCTGTAAGAACTTTTGCCATAAAATTTTAGTATTTTACACCAGTTGGGATTTTGGAACGAATTTGTAACAATATACAAATTTGTTCCAAATACGAATTTGGAACAAATTTGTAATAATTTGCAATAATGAACAAATTTGTAATAATAATGCAGAAGCATGTTCAGTATCAATAATGTGAACTGGAAGCTGGACATAGTTGAGGAAAATAAATGGTATGCTCTTCAATTGCACATTCCTGGCACTGAAAGCCAGTACATTTCAGAGTTTGCAGAGCATAAATTTGACCTTTGAAGACGGAAGACTTCTTACGTTTACACTGAAGTTTATTTTGGTGTTAAGTAACTTCACACAGTTTTCCCCATCTGGCTGACTTGAGGGGAATGAAGTAGAAGATTGGTTGTGTATTCCTGCCTGTTAGAAGCGTTTCAAGAGTTTATGCATTGTTTTACTGTGTAATAGACCTACGAAAATCTTTTCATTATGATGTATATAACCAATTATTTACAGATGTGGGGTAGGTTTTTTTGGTGAGAAATAAAAACTCCCAGTGCACAAAATTTAAAAGGAAAAAGTATGTTACAGACATACCCTTCAGGTGGGGGGTATCAGTATAATGCTCATATCAATAATGAAGATGAGATTTTTTTCAAACATAGTATAACACCATGAAATGCAGTGATTAACACTGCAGTCAGATAGTTTATTCTTTGAAATGTTTCTAGTCAAGAGAAATTTTATTCCTTTACTCATTTTACTGCACTCACCAAGACAAATTAAAGTTCTTCCAGCTGTGCGTGTTTCTCATTCCTGCTGCAGCTTTCATTGCAGGCAAGATTCAGTGTAGGTTGATGGTCAATGCCAGTACCAATCGCTTGTGATGTACCATCAGTTCCTGAAGCTGGAGGGAAGCGCAAGGCATCACACAAAGTAAAAAAAACATTTTGGTGTCATATTTTTCTGTTTGGCAAGTGGGGTTGGTAGTTACATAGGAGATGCAAACATAGCAGAACAATGGTAGCTGATGCCCTCTCCCATTCGCTTCTTGTCATGCTCACCAAAGGTTCTGGCAGAAGACTGCAGGATCCAGGAGGTTCCTCAATTGTGTGGAAGACAACTTCCTCTTTCAAGCAGTAGAGGAGCCGACGAGGAGAGGTGCCATGCTGGACCTTGTGCTCACCAACAGGGAGGGACTGGTTGGAAATGTAACGCTCCAGGGCAGCCTTGGCTCTAGTGATCACGAGATGGTTGAGTTTGAGATCCTCAGGACGGTGAGAAGAGCATGCAGCAAGCTCACTGCCCTGGACTTCAAGAAAGCAGACTTTGGCCTCTTCAGGAACCTCCTTACTAAGGTTTCATGGGATACAGTCCTAGAGGGCAGGGGGGCCCGAGACTGCTGGTCGGTATTCAAGGATCACCTGCTACGTGCTCAGGAGTGTTGCATCCCGACTAGGAGAAAGTGCAGCAGGAGGGCCAGGAGACCTCCATGGATGGACAAGGAGCTGCTGAGGAAACTTAGAGGGAAAAAAGAAGCTTATAGAAGGTGGAAGCAAGGACAGGCGGCCTGGGAAGAATACAGGAGCATAGCCCGAGAAGCTAGGGACCAGGTTAGGAAAGCTAAGGCCCAGCTAGAATTAAGTTTGGCAAGGGATGTAAAAGATAACAGGAAAGGATTCTATAGATACGTAGCAAATAAAAGACAGGCTAGGGACAATGTAGGCCCTCTCCAGAAGCTATCAGGAGAACTGGCTACCATGGATTTGGAGAAGGCTGAGGTTCTTAATGACTTCTTTGCCTCAGTCTTCACCAGCAAATGCTCTGACCACACAACCCAAGTCTTGGAAAGCAAATGCAGGGACTGTGAGAACGAAGACCTTAGGCCCACTGTAGGAGAGGATCAGGTTCGAGACCATCTTAGGAACCTGAACGTGCACAAGTCCATGGGACCTGATGAAATCCATCCACGGGTCCTGAAGGAGCTGGTGAATGAAGTTGCTAAGCCACTGTCCATCATATTCGAAAAATCCTGGCAGTCAGGTGAAGTTCCTGATGACCGGAAGAAGGGTAATATAACCCCCATTTTCAAGAAGGGGAAGGTGGAAGACCCGGGGAACTACAGACCAGTCAGCCTCACCTCTGTGCCTGGCAAAATCTTGGAACAGTTTCTCCTGGAAAACATGCTAAGGCACATGAAAAACAACGAGGTGGTTGGTGACAGCCAACATGGCTTCACTAAGGGGAAATCCTGCCTGACCAATTTGGTGGCCTTCTATGATGGAGCCACGGAACTGATGGACAGCGGCAGAGCAGTTGACGTCATCTACCTGGACTTGTGCAAAGCATTCGACACTGTCCCACATGACATCCTTGTCTCTAAATTGGAGAGACATCAATTTGATAGATGGACTACTCGGTGGATAAAAAACTGGCTCGATGGCCGCACGCAAAGAGTTGTGGTAAATGGCTCGATGTCCAGTTGGAAACCTGTAACGAGTGGTGTCCCTCAGGGATCGGTGTTGGGACCGGTCCTGTTCAACATCTTTGTCGGTGACATGGACAGTGGGATTGAGTGTGCCCTCAGCAAGTTTGCCGATGACACCAAGCTGTGTGGTTCGGTTGATACGCTGGAGGGAAGGGATGCCATCCAGAGGGACCTTGACACGCTTGTGAGGTGGGCCGATGCCAACCTTATGAAGTTTAACCAAGCCAAGTGCAAGGTCCTACACCTGGGTCGGGGCAACCCCAGGCACTGCTACAGGCTGGGCAGAGAAGAGATTCAGAGCAGCCCTGCAGAAAAGGACTTGGGGGTGTTGGTTGACGAGAAGCTTAACATGAGCCGACAGTGTGCGCTTGCAGCCCAGAAAGCCAACCGTATCCTGGGCTGCATCAAAAGAAGCGTGACCAGCAGGTCGAAGGAGGTGATCCTGCCCCTCTACTCTGCTCTTGTGAGACCCCACTTGGAGTACTGCGTACAGTTCTGGTGTCCTCAACATAAAAAGGACATGGAGCTGTTGGAGCGAGTCCAGAGGAGGGCCACGAGGATGATAAGAGGGCTGGAGCACCTCCCATATGAAGACAGGCTGAGAGAGTTGGGGCTGTTCAGCCTGGAGAAGAGAAGGCTGCGTGGTGACCTCCTAGCAGCCTTCCAGTATCTGAAGGGGGTCTACAAGGATGCTGGGGAGGGACTCTTCCTTAGGGACTGTAGTGGTAGGACAAGGGGTAATGGGTTCAAACTTAAACAGAGGAAGTTTAGATTAGATATAAGGAAGAAGTTCTTTACAGTGAGGGTGGTGAAGCACTGGAATGGGTTGCCCAGGGAGGTTGTGGATGCTCCATCCCTGGCGGTGTTCAAGGCCAGGTTGGACAGAGCCTTGAGCCACATGGTTTAGGGCAAGGTGTCCCTGCCCATGGCAGGGGGGTTGGAACTAGATGATCTTAAGGTCCTTTCCAACCCTTACGATTCTATGATTCTATGATTCTATGATTAGATTTGTGCTGCTCCTTTGTCATCACAACCTGGGACTGACTGTCGTGGTTTAAGTGCAGCTGGTAACTCAGAACCACACAGCCATTCGCTCACTCTGTCCCACTCCTGGAGGGACAGGGAGGAGAACCAAAAGAATGTAACTCCCACAGGTTGAGATAAGAACAGTCCAGTAACTAAGGTATAATACAAAACCACTACTGCTACTACCAGTAACAATAATGATAAGGGAAATTACAAGGGGAGAGGATGCAATTGCTCACCACCCGCCGACTGATACCCAGCCCGACCCGAGCAGCAATCTGGGCCTTCCAGGTAACTCCCTCCAGTTTATATACTGGGCATGACGTGCTGTGGTATGGAATACCCCTTTGGCTAGTTTGGGTCAGGTGTCCTGTCTCTGCTTCCTCCCGACTTCCCCTCCTTCCTGGCAGAGCATGAGACTGAGGAAGTCCTTGGTCAGAATAAATATTATTCAGCAACAACTAAAAACATTGGTGTTATCAGCATTGTTCTCGGGCTGAAAGTCAAAAACACAGCACTGCACCAGCTACAAAGAAGGAGAAAAATGACTGCTATAGCTGAACCCAGGACACCGACTACCCACAATTTAGGGACTCCTAAATCATGCGCTTTCACTATACAGTACTGGGACCTACAAATGAGACTGTTCTTGTTATCTTAGGTGGGTCATTTTTTAATTGATTCTGTGGGGGAAGAGAGAAGCAGGTTAGCTAGCTAATACTACTGTGACAGTGGTACATTATGAAGAAGAAGTAGATGTACCTAGTATCCTTTGTAGCTGGGTTTGTGCTCACACCTCTCCCCCCATATTAGCTTATTTCTAAGGTGCTTGTCTGCATGGTCTATCCCACAAGGTTACGAATGATAATGGAACATATACTGATAGACTTCAAATACATCTTGATTGATAAAAGATTTTTACTTCCTGCTAACTATACAACAAAATAAGGCAGGGATAACTGGTAATGAATTCAGGGTGCTGAAGAAAGGGAAACGTGGTATGTCTGTAACACTGCTTTAGGCGAAAAGGTGTGGTGTCATAGAGTGGTATTATTTGATCCTGGTATTTCTGGGCTTTTTTATTTTTTTGAATCAGGTTTTAGAAAAGGTTTCCTTTCACTGTTTGCCTCTTTGTACCACCTCACAAAATTTCATGGTACTGTTGATTCCCTAAAGTCATACTTTGTTTATATTAAGAATGTTGCAAAGTAGCAAAGAGTAAATGATAACACTGAGTGGCACACACTGTTACTGGCAGTAGAACTGAACATCACTTATGTGTGTCTATTCCGTGTGTCTCATGTTTATTCATAAGTAAACTAAGTGTGAGCTTAGTTTACTCATCCATACTATTTTTCAGTGAATGTTAATTTAGTAGTAGTACCATCTATGTTTTTCTTAGATCATTTAAACATCTAAAAGAGATTGTAAAAGATGTAGTATTGCCAAAGTGTGTATTAAATACTATTGCTTCTGTTGAAAGTATTGAAGTGTCTTGTAAAACACTCGTGAACCTGTAGATTTTTGTCCTAGACATCATCCTTATGTCCCTTTGTTTCAAAACTCTCAGTGAGGTAATCTGGCATGCCATTGTCATTCTGCCAGAAATGTTTCAGTTCCTATGGGTCTGGAGCTTTACTTAAGAGTGTATCTGCATCTGGCACTAATCCCTATTTATTTGTTAATTTGGCAAAAATGTGCATTACCCTGTTTCATCAACAACAGGACAGGCACTTGGTTGTTTGAATGACAGGAGAATGACCTGTGAACAGGGCTCTTGGAAGAGGCACAGCCTACTTGGCAACACAGGGAAGTAGGCAATAAAGCAGGAATGCTGTGGTATTTCTTGCCTTTCAGGTTGTGCTACCATTTCAGCAGCAATACTTCTTACTGTGGGGTTATCTAGCCTGCCTGTGTGCATCAGAGGGAAGATGTATGAATTTTTTACTTGTTAAGGAGGTTTCTCTTAACTAAGTATGTTTTAATTGAGTCAGGTTTAATGTTCCCTTGTTAGAAATCATAACGTTTGATTAACAGAAGTTTAATCAAGCTTTAATCAATACATACATATATAGCATTCAGCCTTACTGATTTGGTTGATTTGTGTTTTAGGTCAGAGAGACCTAGTACCTAGGATATGGACATAGATTTATGAGACTATTCAAGTGATATCCCTATAAGGTAGTGGTTTGGAAGGAACAGTACTTTAAAGATTATTCAAGTAGAACTTTTGATTGTGTTAAGAAACAGAGTTGTATACTAAGAACCAGTCAAGGAGAGAGAGAAGAATACTGGCGCAAACACAATCGTTGGGATTTATCCAGGACCCTAAAAGGTAAAAAGGACATAGCGAGGAAGACGTCTTACTTCATCTGAGGAAGACTACCTACTTCATCCTGAGACCCCTGCCCACGACCACCAGGAGGCACTGCGCAAGCGCAGAACATATGGAAATGATTTTTATACTCATTATAAGACGAAGCGGGGATGAGTCATGAATATGTATCAGCATATTGGGAGAGGCGATGCATATGTAATACTTTACAGGATAAATTGTAAGCACGTTGTGACGGTCTTTGGAACCAGATTTGGGTGAGTACCCCTGGTTCCCGGGGCCTCAAAATAAAGCACCACATATAACCTCCTTAGAGTGGTTATGTGTTCTTCTCTCGGCTAACACCCTTAGTAAGGCCAAATTTTTTTATTAGCTAGATGGTGTGAATGGTTAGAAAATTTGAACTTGACTGATGTGATGAGCGCACAGTGACAGATACCATGAAGTTAAGTATCAGAAATTCTAATCATAGGGAACTGCTCTCACTCCTGAGAAAGACATTTTAATGTGCAGTAAATATAAAGCGAATTTATTCAGACCCGGTATAGATCCATACCCATTGATTCAGTTGAGATATGCTAGTTAACATCAGCTGAACATCTGGGACTTGGGTTTGGGATTGAGACAAAGAAGGGTTTTTTTTGTTTGTTTCTGAATAGCAGGGTAATCCAGGCTGGTGTTCTGATCTCTCTCTCCGTTATTTGAGCTTTCCACTGTGGATTCAAGTTTGCCGGATCATTGTGTTAGTATACTTTTTCTCATTTTCCACCTAAAACACCTTTTTTTCTTATGCCGTCTTCTTGATAAATTTTAATTTTCTTTCTTTTTCTAACTTTCTGTTACATTTTGTATTAGTGTGAGTTCACTCCAACATTTCTAGTTGCTTAGCACTCTTGTTTCTTTACTTTCATTACATATCCACCTCACCAATTAAGTCTATCGTGCGATGAGAAACATCTTCCTGTGTAACAGGCTACCCAGGTTCTATATTAATTAATAATAGGTGCTTTGTTTTTTGATTTTGTTGAGGTGCCATATATAAGAACAGAACTTGAATCGAAGCATATGCTAGCTATAATAAATTTCAATTCAGCCATAGTGTGTTACCATGTCTAGCTAGGCAGTAACTGTCATTGTTGATTTTCCAGACTTTTCATAGTAGTTTTCTTGTATTTCAGTCTAACTCTTAGTTGTGGATCTCTGTAGTGGCACTTGATTCCCAACTAGGGGCTCGAGTAACCCCACGTAAGTAACACAAAAACTGGTATCACTGTCAGTGCACAGTAGAACAGATTGTGTTACCCTTTTGTGGTACATATCTAAACTGCCCTGTTGTTATGAGCAAGGTGGCAAGGGACTGCTTCTCTTAAGAAGGAGGAAAGGCACTTTGAAATTACAAGCCTTTGAGAAAGTTGTTTTCGAAAGATTGCAATGTTTTCTTTTCTCTGTCCTCTGTGAAGTCCAATTAGCCCTGTCTTTGTGATCTGAAGTAGCGTTGAAGGGTATTAAAAACCCAGGTAGTGGTACAGATAAAATAATAGGGCACCAAGTACAATTTGACCCAACTGCACTGTATATCCAAGGTACATACCTGTATCCAAGGTACATACTTTAGAACTCAGATATGTGTATATCTCAAAAGCAGTTTAATATGCAACTGATATGGTGAAGTACTTCAAACAGTCAACAGAAGTTTGAATCCTTTAAATGTGTCAAAATAAATTTAATGCTTGAGAGTACGCTTACTTCTTCCTCCCTGCAAAGATCTAGAATATTGCTGAAATGGTGGCAAAGAAAAAGCCGGCGGGAAAAAGAACAACTTTACAAAACCCCATTGCCTGTTAATGAGTACATCCAAATTCCTTCCTTGGTTTAATATTAAGCAAATTGGTAGTTACCTATAAAAAGCCCTAGACAAGTACAGACCTTAGACTCACAGAATCGTAGAACGGTTAGGGTTGGAAAGGACCTTAAGATCATCTAGTTCCAACCCCCCTGCTGTGGGCAGGGATGCCTCACCCTAGACCATGTCGTTTTTTTAATATGCTTGGTGGGACACTGCACCTCACTTTAGGCAAGCAAAGCAGCAATGAATATGGCAAAGCAAAATAAGTCAGCACTTCCTTCGTCTCACGTGCATTCATTATAAAATCAATACAAGTGACTGCTGGTATTCAAAAGGCTGTGAAATGGGTATGAAGGAATCTGAGGACTATAGTAGTTCTGTTGAACTGTCTGTCATTTGTGTTTTTAATGACAACTTTGTGCAATCATTTCAATATAGGTCCATCCCAAAATAGACACCTAGAATAGCTGTTGTTACAGAAATCATTTCCCCTAGAGGAAGAATAGAGTTTAAAATACCTACAAGGCAGAGTTCATAACACAGCAAATGCTGACATTTTATGAAATGCGAGGCAACTGTAGTATCTATAATAAGCAGGATTTATTTAGGGATAATGAAAGGCAAATATTAACCTTGACAAATGAGATGTCAAGAAGACAGGCCTTAACACAGAATTGAAATGGTAAAATGCTATCTTTGTTTTATGTTATTCCAATCCTGAAGGGAGAAGGAATTCATTATAAAGTTTTGAGCTTCTGTCAACTCAGTAACCTTCTAACTAAAACCCCACCAATATTTAGTTCTTGGGTAGGTTTTTCACAGTAGTATAGTTCATCCCTTCCATGTACATATTTCTAGCATATAGTCTTCTTGGATGTTGTTTCTACTTATGTATTATCACTGGTTCTGAGAGACTTCTTACTTGTTACTTCATTTATGATAGTATAACAGCCAGTCTAATTGACACTGAACTAACTTTCCTGAATGATTGTGAAATAGAACTACTAATTTTATAAAGGCATTAAACTGACATAAAATATTAATCTTTTCTCTTGTTATTAGCCTTATCTCTTGAAATATCATAAAACACGCATTCTTAGCATTCTTGTCTGCTAGTAAAAACATTATGCTATCTGTTATACTAGAAATTCAGTATAGTAAAATCCTGTGTCAAATAACTTCATAGAGAAGAGGCGTTTGTCACAGAACGCCAATGAATATTTGCTTTCATTTGCAGTCAGTTCAGGTGCGTGTATAATTTTGGAGTTCCACTTATTCAAAAAGAAGAGCTTTTTCACAGTTTGTGCCAAGGACTTTATGGATAATTAATTGTAATGGATACCGTAAAGCTAAAAGCGCTTTATTTGTGCTGTCATGTGCATTTGAGAAAGTATAGAATTAGGTTTTCTTTTTATACATCATGTAGGGAATTAGATGATGGCCAGCTTGCATGTAGATGAGATCAGCTACTACAATCACTGTAGCAAGAGAATTCCCACCATAAAGCCACTACTGTTTAATTGTGCAGATGGACTATGAAAACGCTTAATCCAAACACTTAATGACATAACTGCTTAAATGAAGCATTCATATTCACTACAGTCAATATAAAAAATAGTCTAAGTTGGAATTTAGGCTAGAATTTTCTGAACAAAAGTTTTGAGCTGCAGCAGTGAGATGTAGCCCTTTTCGTAAGGTTACATTTTTAAAGTAGACAAACAGAGTACCTGTTAAAATTGATTGGGGATGTTACACAATTTCATTACTGACCTGGTCTTTCATGCTGCTCCTTTGGCACTTGCAGTACTGAACTGATTGCTTTTCTTCCCTCCTGTGTCAGAACCATGGCATGTTTTTCCTAAGCTATTTTTAGCCAGAAGCAACTAACAGCCTTTAAGGCATTTACTGGAGATTATAAGGAAAATTTTCATTTCAGTTTTTATTGTTAATGCAAATCCATTTCTCACTGAACTGAATACTGAGTACTAAGAAGTTTAGAATTCTTTTCATGGTTTCAAAAATATAACACCAAATGCTCATCCTCATTTCTTACTGCATCATGCAAAAGAAAGCTGCCTCTGAATGTCATACTGTGGTGATTTGTTTTTGGTTTTTTCCAGAGAGACCAAATACTCTGCCAACTGATCTGTCATTCCATTCTTATTTAGAAGGGGTCAGGATTTATGATGACTTTTACCTCTTTTTTTTTTTTTTTAATTCTGTAAAATTCTTGGGATTCTGATGCAGCAATGGCTTTCTCATAAATGTGCTGCAATAAAAGAGTTCACTTTAAAAACAGTGCAGTAAAAGAACCCAATCCAGAAACATTCCATGAAGCAAAAGTTCTTGAAGTGAATTTTGTTCTTGTGTGCTGGACTGGGAATTAACAAGTAACAAGGTGGCTGCAAAGATGTTCTTTGATACAGATGATGGCAACTGACTTTGCATGCTGAGTAGACTATTTGAAAAAACGTATTCTTCTGAAACAGATAAAATAGAAGTAAACCAGTATAAAATTATAAATTCAAATTCAATTTATCATGATAACTGGAACCCTTGGCAAATTTACTGAGTTTTCTGTATTCTCAGAAGTTGTTTTTATTTTCATAATAACCTGCCTCTGGAGTTGTAAAGCCCAGTGGTTATTTGGGGGATTCTGACTTCTTAGAAATGCTGTAGATAGATACACTGCAAAGACCTGTCAATCAAAGTAGTATCAGCAGTGCAAAGCAGTCAGCTTGAAGACCAAAGTTCAAAGTAAGCAAGCAAATTCCATGTTTTTTTTGCAAAGTGAGCCAGAAGGCATGCTGTTTTCCTTCAACTGACAGCAGCATGAAAATGTGTCCTCAAAGCCAGAACGCAGCTGTAGACCACTACGTCTTTGATGAAGGGCAGATTACTGTTTCTGAAGAGTGACAAAAGCCCAACTTCTACAGTTGCTGGTCGTTTCAGAGGCTTTGACAATGGTCATCACCCAGCTCCAGAGAAGATTTTGGCAGGGGATTCAAATGGTGACTTGGATACACTATCCTTTGTAGAAAAGTCACACAACACAAGATCCTTAAGACCTGCTGCTAGGCAACAAAAATGACAAGCCAGGCCACTGGAGAGACTGTAGCTGGCATTGACTTAGCAATAGGAAAGCAGTATCAGAGACAAGCAATGACACTACTTGAAGGAGGAGAATAGATGGGAGAGTAAATTTATTTAGTGGTCAGGTAAACTCATTTAAGGAGAATGCTAAACTCTTTTCCAGGTACACCAAAGAGTCTGATAGCTTTCTTAATACCTGTTAATGAAATGCCATACAAGATCGACTGCAGGATATCTTGCCCTCTGCCACCCCTGTAACAGACCTCTGGCAGACTTTGGAATGAACACCTCCTAGGCCAACCCCTTCTGTGGGTGGCACTGGAAACCCTGGGTGGCAGAGTGCTGAGTTCTGAGTGTCAGTGTCTTCATTACTCAGGACAGAACTGCAGGGAGTCATGGTTTCAGGAGGTATTAAGACATTGAACTTACACTAATGTACAGGTAATAAATAATTCTGGCCTAAGGAACACTTACATCTGAATATTCCATATAGTATCTTGTAGCTTGAGAAAATTATAATGATCTATGGTCAATCCTCTTTCTTTGCCTATCAGCTGTGAGCAAAAGGCAACTCTTGCATGGATCTTAAGTATTTTGAGTTCTAGTGCTGTTCAAGATAACATATACTTTAAATGTTCCTGTTAAAATACTCAGTTTGAAACTAAAATAAATCATTTTGTTTGAACGTAGCCATGAAGTAAAAAGTAAAATTGCAGAAGCTGTAATAGATATTTTAAGAAAGGAATAGGTATTTCAGTGACTAAATCATGAACCTTAAAAACAGTATTTCGCAAGTATTCTACATTGGCTCGGGGAGAACGTGAATATAATATTGGAGTAATTTAAATTAGAGTCAGCTTTTGGGTCACTAACTATTAAATGTACTCATCTGCAGTATCTGTACAATGAAGTGCATATATCTGATCTCAGCACCAAGTGTCAGGTACAGGGAAAACAAGTATGTGTTTTAGCAAGCACTTGGTTTATTAAGGCAAAGTTTTGTAACTTATAGCAGCTGCCTAGTGGTAGCAGAGTGGCATATTCAGTGAAAAGACTAATGAGAGATTAAGTTCTTAAAAGAGAGTTTCTCCCCTTCTTACTGCTAGAAGGAAAAACCAAGCCAAACAACTAATTGGACGTAATAGGGTCCAATAGAACAGATAACAGAGAACATTCGAGTAGCTGCAGTTATGGGCTAATTATCTTTTGTTACTAGAGCAACAGGTGGTTTCTTGAACCACAGAGACAGGAAAAACAGCTAGAAAGGGTCTTTATTTAGACAGAATTTTGGTGTCCATGTAACTGTTCAAGTCTACAGATTAGGATGTCAGGCAGAGCAGGACATTTTACGGTAAAACTGTGATTAGTTTGTAAGAATACTTTTTTTTTTTTTTTTTTTTTTTTTAACCTTAGTAAACACACTTCAGGCTAACAAAAGTATCTTGTTAAACTTCTTCAGTTGTTTGGAGCTCATCATTCCAACACCAGCCAGTCTGAACTTTTCTAGCTTTTATTTGCATCCTTTTATTCTATTCCTTCACATTTTTAATGAATAAAAAATCATTCATAGTGCACTGCATGAGTCTTGGAGTCCAAGTGTAAAGCAGGAAACAACCATGCAGGGGTCCCTTCACCCCCTTCAATGCAGTTTCTAATGGAGAAGACTGCATTGCTGGTAGATGGTGGAGTAAAAAGGAGATGAGCAGGGAAGCTGGAAGTACATTGATTTACATTGATTTTTTTTGTTTCTGTTTTGGTTTTGGTGAGGCTTTTTGTTTGTTTGTTTGAGAGTCCTCTTTATGTAAAAGGTCCTTTTCCAGTAATGTGTTCATGGTGCATTAGTGAAGAATGGAAGTGTCTGAGCAGCTAGCAGAGCAAGAGAAGTGTTGCATGGGAAAGGCAAGCCACAGGAGTGGCTGTGAATCTCATTTGGCATGGTCTTAATTATTGGTCATTTTGGTCACCTTACTTTCATAGAATCATAGAATCATAGAATAGTTAGGGTTGGAAAGGAACTTAAGATCATCTAGTTCTAACCCCTGCCATGGGCAGGGACACCTCACACTAAACCATGTCACCCAAGACTCCATCCAACCTGGCCTTGAACGCTGCCAGGTATGGAGCATTCACAACTTCCTTGGGCAACCCACTCCAGTGCCTCACCACTCTCATAGTAAAGAACTTCTTCCTGATATCTAACCTAAAATACTTTCTCTTGTGTCTCTAGATCGAGTCACATCTATAACAGTTCGCTTCTCACTTCTCTTAGTTCTACCATTGTGACTATTGTTGGCCACTGTGATGTTTGTTACTCATTTTATAATTCAATGACGGTAGCTGAGGCACTGAAATACAGGGGCCTTGGTTCAGCCAGTGGGCGATTGTACATTATGTGACTGCAGTTCAGACAACATAGCAAGAAAATTTGTTGCTTGGACAAAGAGGAGACCCCTGTAGGTGTGCACCAGAGATTTTGCTATCCATACCTAGGTCCTTTCTCACGAGTTGTACTACCTGGTCTTCATTCTGTGGGCAAGAAAGAGGAAACCTTCTAAAAGGGAGATTCTGCCATACTTTTAGATACTGGCTTTATCTGAAGCAGAGCAGTCCTTCTGGGAAGTAAACCAGGTAGAAAGGGAAGGAAGTTAAAGCCCATCCCTGTGGGGTGAGAGTGTTGAAGCAGCTAGGGTGTGAATGCTCTCCACAACTCTAGTTGATTCCTCTTTCATTGTCAGAGGATGCTGTGCTGTTGTCCGAGATCCACAGGTTCTCTGGGAAGACTTCCTTCAGATGGAGAGGCTATCTAGGCAGGCACATAGAGGTGACCTAGTACCCTGCTAATGTAAGTAGAATTCTGATTCTACTCAGATTGTAAAGAGTGAGGAGGATAACTCATTCATGGACAGCAAATTCTCACTTCTATTTTTTCAGATTCTTCTTCCTCATTGGCATTGTAGTGTGGGGGAAAATGCCCTTACCTTTTTCTGTGGCTTCTTCTTCTATAAGAATTTCATAGTTTTCTAGTCTCTTACTCAGAGCTGGTTTCGCTAAAGAACATGTGAACTAGTAATATTTTAAACAGACTGTTTTCTTCAACGTGTTTGTGCTCTACGTATCTATCTCATGAATAATAAATGATGAAAAGATGAAAATGGGAAAATCATTGTGCAGTGACAAATATAAGAGAGATTTTACAATTATTGTAAAGGTTTCAGGAAGAGATTTTTTTCCTGTTTGTATTTATTCCAGTTGGGCTGGCACTAAATGAAGAGGATAGGAATGATCTCTGTGTTAGGGAGTGAGCAATTAATGCAAGCTAGATCAGGAGGGAAGCAGAGATTAACTGAATGGATGCTTGCGTATGGCTGAAATGATATCTTTATATGAGGCAAATGAAACAACTGTAAGTAGTGATGCTCATGACTTCTACAGCATGGGCTCTGATTTTTCATAGAGATTCTTCTACAAACACTTATTGTCTCTCTGAGGACATCTTTTGACACTCACAGGCCTGTGACCTCTCTGTAATAATGAAAATTGGTTACAGATGAATGTAATATAATTAACACACTTTATTTTTGTTGTTGGTGTATGTCATTGCAGTTTCTCAGCTAGAAGAAGCCTGGTGAACTGAGCACTGTGTGACTAATGAGCTGCCTGTGGAACACCTGCAGTCTGAACACCTGCATCTCTGCTGAAAATAGTCTGGGAACCTGTGCCTTAATGAAACTTCAGACCACAGACCTAGCAAAGGTAATCCTGCCATTTCTGCTAGATTGGCTGGTGGCTGATTTTTTGAAAATATGTTTCTTTTGTGCTTGGATAATCCTGATCCACCACAGTCTCTTTAGCTGCATTCTGTCTAATTTTTTCTTAATATAAACTCAAGTCAAACAGCTACCTCTTAGAGATGCTGCTGCACTAATTTTTTTTTTCATGTTCTTTCTACTGACGAACACTTCCTTGTTCTTTGAAACGACATTAAAATATTAATTACTAGTCCTTAATTAACAGTCTTTAAAATAGTAATAACAAATATTATTACTCATGTCAAGGACTGTCTTGTTCTTAGGAAGTGAGCATTGTTAGGTCGAGTAATCCTTTACAGGAGTGCTGCATGGCAAAATTTAGAAGTGCTGAACCCGTTACATAGTGAATAAGGTGATTAGTATTATGGCTGCCCTAGTGGGCAGCCATAATACTTGAGACTTCAATTGTATTCCGAAAAAGAAGTGTTTCCATAGTTCACATGCTAATCTCAGGATAGACGTTTCTCTGCTTTGCTTTAGCCTGTTGGTGTAACCTCATGTAGATCATTTGAACTCATTCACCTTCCACTGTCTGTTATATATGCATTACTGCCCAGCAGGAGTTTTGGAGTATAATGATGTCAAAGATAACTGCTTACTCAGTGTAGCAATAGAAGCTTATATGTAACTAAGGTAGATTACTTATTTTCCAGTAATTATTTTGAATAGCCTTTCCTACATTAGCTTCCCAAACTATATATGATAGATTACATCATACTTCTGTATCTGGATAGCTATTTCAGTTGTGGGTGCTTTTAACCCAGAAGAGCAGCTGTATGACAGTTCCAGGATGTAGCACCTCAGGATTTCACTTCAATACAAGCGTGACTGTGGCATTCCATTAATATTTGTTTGTGATAGATTAATCAACACAGTAAAGCTTGAACCAAATACTGAGAAAATGTGGTCTGTGAACACACTGAATGAACTGAATAATTCTGTCTGCCAAAAAGCCGGGAGATCCTGGGTGTATATTTTAATAATAAAGACGGTTGTATTTCAACCAGGAAAATGTAAGAAAAACATGTCAGTCAAGTCTATCTTGTAACAACCTTCTATTGTTACTTCTTGTAAGCATAACTGAAACTGATTACCGAAGGTTACCATCTTCTACTTGTTTGAAATGTAAAGAACAAGTTGCTGTGAGAGACTGAACTAAAGTCAGACTCCACTGTCCATTGTCTCAAAGATTGGTATGAGAAGCTGAGATGGGATTCCACTGTCCATTGTCTCAAAGATTGGTATGAGAAGCTGAGATGGAATTCCACCATCCATTGAGAGTTGTGTGGGAGGAGTTGATAAAACCCCAGTGTCCATTAGCTGAGAGAAGGGTGTGAGGAACTGAAATGGGACTCCAGAGTCCATTGTCCGAGAGATGGGTGTGAGGAGCTGAGATAAGACTCTTCGATTATCTCGAGGATTGGTGTGAGGGATTGCTGCCCATTATCCCAAGAATTGCTGCAGACATGTGCAGTGGAAGAGCTGGCTGCAAGACCAGTGAAACTGGCCCACCAGGAACATGTAGTATGTGACATTAAGAAAAGAGGTACTCTCCCCAACTTATAAGAAAAGGGATAAAAGGTAATCTCCATAAGGTCACCTCCACAAGCACACCTCCATGAGGACACCCTTCACGGGGACACCCACCTCCTACAACTACTACGGACTACTGGGGACACTTTGCTCCGATACTGACTATGGACCCTGAAGGACTCCCACCACCTCTGATACGAACTATGGACCCTGCAGGTCTCCCATCACTGAGGACTTCATAGGATGACTATGGACCCCTGGGACACTGCTGGATCCACAGTGGTGACTATCTATCTCTCTCTGCACCCCGAATTCTTGCTTCATTTCTATCTTTTTTCCGATCTGTCCTATCATCCCATTTTTTATAATGATTTCCCTTTTTATAATTGTCTTTTTGCAATAAACCAATTGATCAATTACAGTGCTTTTTTACGTCATTGGCATCTTAATTTCACCCTTGGGATCACAAATGAAACGGGTCTGACACTGGGGTTTTATCCAGTCAGACCCTGACAGTTGCTTCAGGTTGATTGGAGTCATAATTTAAGGTCAATACCTGGTAAGATTACTTACCTTTTTATCAGCACTAAGTGCCTTCTTTTGACTATATATTGAAAATTGGAAATAAACTCTCAAGTATTTTATTAGCACACTGTCAATTTTTAGCAATACAATGTAGATTTTATTTATGAAGAATGCAACTTGTTGAGTGATTTATAAGGCTAACATCACCAAGCTCAGCAAATGCATATGTGCTGCGACTTCCTTTTGAGAAGCAAATAACACTTTATGTTATCAAATAGTCATAAAACTTGCAATCATATACCTATATCTGGTGCTGTTACCTAATCAGAATCATTCTTCTATGGATAATATTTTCAGATAAGGTTTTAGTAAATTGCATGTTTTATTGCTTTTGTAACACAGTAACCATCCCTTCCTCTACGATTCACGGAAAGGGTACATGAACGCATCCCTTAAAAGTATGTAAATCTTTGAAGTGAAAAAATGTTACCCTCTTCCACTATGTAAATTGATTTAAAAATTCAATTTAATTGTTAATGAATTGAACTAAAACTCTTAAATTAGGAAAAAAGTGATGGTTAAGGTAAAAACTAGTACTTAAAGTATTCTGAAATCCTGAGGACTTCAGACTTGCATTAACACTCCTGCTATTTCCAGTTTCTGTTTGGTTGTTTTGCAGTCTTGTCTTACAGCTTTTTGACTTCTAGAAAGCTTACTGCATGCAGCAGACAGTCGAATGAAGGACAGAGCGGGGAAAGTGTACTACGGTAATTGAGCTCATTTTCTTTCTTACAGAAGAGGGTCGGGACATCCTAATTGGAAATATAGATCCAGATGGCAAACAACAAAATACGCTGTAAAACACAGGTGCTGCCCTCAAATCCATTGTTTTTCTTCCATCATCTTTACCACTTCTTGCTTCTCACCTCTCCTATACCAGGGACAGAGACGGAAACAAAGGTGAAGTACAAACCTTTGACTGTTCTACTGATTGTCCAGTGTTTTTTTAAAGCTCAGGTCACATTGCTTAACCCGGAAAAGGAACATGAAAATTATGTGTATTCAATAAATAGCTGCTGTTAAATGGCTCTTACACCAGGGTCTTACATTGTCTTCTGTTCTTCTGTGTTTATTCCAAAAGTTATTAAATAATAATTCTAAATCATTAGTGCAATTGTGCCCATATTAAAAAGAAGCAATTCTATTGAGATTTGAGAAGAAAATCAGTTTTATTAAAGCTCTGTAAGTGCCCCAAGTGATTTATCTCACTTTAATACACAGCAGCATGCATATCTGCAATGTGTGTTCACATTATTAAAGACTCTTAGCATGAATATTTAAATATCTAATAATTGGAGACTTGACATTTATTCGAATGTAGTTTTGGGGAGGCCTTAATAATGCTTTTAATATAACTTTACAGCATAAAAAAAAAAGTGCATTAATTCCCCTTACTGGAATGCCTTAAAGGAAAATTGCAAAGAGGTGCAACTTCGATTTGTACTTTTTATTCCACCTTCTACAGAGTCTGAGCTGGATTGTGCTGTGGTTAGCATTTACTCAAGTATTTGGACAAAAAAGGGATATTGAATCTTAATATATTTTTCCCCCCACCACTGCAGGGAAAACACATGTAATTTCCTTTAGGTAGCAATAATTTTTCTAAGTATTCACAATTTGTGTTTGGAAATAGAGTTAGTGTTAAATGTGCCTATCTCATTGGTGGATAGCTAAACAAAGAGATTCTTTGATCTGGAAAACCTGATGGCAGAATCCTAGAAGCTGGAGTTTAGGATAAAATCCTACTGCTTGTTCATCTGGTTTTCTCCTCCCAGACAGAGAGCGTATTAGGCTGATACAGAGTCTGTAAAGAATTTAAGGATTAATTTTCCTTTTTGTACAGCCTGTGTAAAGCAGGAGTAGTAAAGCCAAGAGTTAAATTCAAGAGCACAAACTGTTGTTTGTTTGGTTTTTTTTTTTTACTGCAGTCCACACCTGGTGATGGACCTACAGTTCTGATGGTTTTGGCAAAATACCGATTAATTTTCTTCCAGAGAAAGAACAACTGGTAATTTTATTAAGCAAGTATACTGAGATATTTTGTGCTTTAAAATACTGCTTCGGGACTGTAATTTATTATGAAATTTGTACAGGCTCCCAAACTGGAGCCTGTTAGGTCCTTTCTAAGTATCAGTATTTAATAATTTTTGAATGGGACGGTTCAAGGCTTCCCAGTGGTGAAGGCAAGGCATCTGTTATGCAGCATCACAGAAATTAGTTAAGAAAACGCTTGAGCAGAATTGGTGAGAGTTGGGTTATTTTAAGTGAGGCTTTGCTTTGGGACGTGTGATATTTGAAACAGATATTTGAAACAGATATTTAGGAGAGTTTTGAGTGTTGTATCTCTTCGTCTCTGGCAGCACTTCTTACCCATGTCTTCTCCTGCAGTGACAGTATCGGGAGATGCACAAAAAAGAATAAGGAAGAGATGACATGATGTTTCACTGCTGCTGTAGGCTGCTGCCTGTATTGCTTATGCATTGAACCAACCCTGATTATTACTTCTTCAAGAGATTTTCGCTTGGTTACCTGAGGTACTTTAGCATTTACTTTCTTTTCAGTTGTTGCATACCTTCAAAGTTTAGTGACTAATGGCTGCTCATATAGGCTAGTCCCAAACTGGAGCAGACAAAAACCACATCAGGGTATTCGTGCTATTTTTTCCCATTTAACTTTAAAGATGGAGTTCTCTTAGGCAGCTGCTCTTTAGAAGAGTACGTATTGACAAATGACACTCTCTTAATGCTTTCTGACAATAACAGTGCTTTTTGCCAATTTCTGCTGCCAATAATAATGACTGTCTGTTCAAGCAAACAATTAATGAGTGTTTCCAAGTGACCTTTTAGCAACTACTGTCAGCATTAACTACTCTACAGCGTTTTCACCTTCCCATGGAATTGCCAGTGCTTAATTTTGAGTGTATAAAGGTAACTGACATAAGCGGCAACTATATATATGGTAATTTGAATGACATTGCTACTACAACAGCTCTAGTTCTGCAACTTGTGACAAACACTTAGGGTTATATTGATAGAGGACTTCCAGGGACAGGGAAAGTGCTTGCCTTTGTGCAAATTTCTCACATAAAAGGCAACTGAAAAGCACAGAAGTATTGTTCTTCGTGGCTTCATATTAGTAGAAATGCTCCTGCAGTGCCTGGTGGCATCATTAGTTTCTAAGGAAGACAAAGAACAAGTGTGAGCAGTTATGGCTGCTCTGAGCTTCATTCAAGATTTAATCAGTCTGCATCTCATTCTTGAATTAAAAATTTCTTTTAAAATCCTTTAGACTTTATCCAGCGTTTCTTAAGATGAAAAAGGGCAAGTCAGAGTCAGTGCTGTTTCTTAACATGAATAGGAGAGAAAAAGAAATTTCTTGTCGTGTCCTAAATTCCTAACTGACCAATCAATGTTAACTGTGTTTGAGCATTAGGGAATGAACTTTATAGACTATGGGATCACGTGATAATCATGTTGTTCAGGATTCATTGAAACAATATACATTGAATATATACCACAAGTATACACCTTCCTAGAAAATACAAGGGAAAAATAAGCTAAAGGGACTAAAGCAAGAATCGGGAAGTTACAGACTTTCTGTAGGGCCGGTTAACCCTTTGTAAAACACCACTCTGTAACATAACTGCTACTTCTTTATCACATTAGTTTTCTGTCCTGTGTACAGTGTGACCCTGCTTTACTCCCAAGCACTTATATATAGCTTCCAGTGCAAAATGAAAATGCGGTATGAACATTGGAAGTAAAACAGTAAGTTCCCTCAGATTTGAAGGAAAGCAGACATCTCGTCCTATTGTTTAGAGATCCTGCTCTCTTGAGGCTGTTGTCAGAAGCCCACCCTTCTTACTACTCTCCATGTTAATTAAGACTTCATAGATTTCAAAAAGGGTGGTTAGATAATGAAAACTTAGTGAACAAATGAAATGCAGGTAACGGAGATGTTGCAAAATAGGATGCTCTATATGAAAATATGGCATTGAGAATTTGAAAATATATTTCATTGCTGGAGTATAAATATTTGCATACAAATAATTCTTATAAACTAATTTTTCTTAAGTATTTTAATTATAAACAGGTGCTTCTTGTTAAATATTTCAAACTATAGGTTCTTTTTACATGGCAAATTAAGTAATGATGTGTAAGTCTTCTTTAAATATTCTGTCATTTGAAATGTATTCTCTACTACTAATATATAACCTTGATTTGGTTTCAGCAGACAGTGTCACAACTGTCTCTGGTGCATTTGATTAGCAGTGTTTCAATAATATTTAAAATCAAAACTTGAGACAAAAAGAAGCCACAAGAAAAGTGTGTTAATTTTATGGTTACTTGAAAATACTTGTCTTCCTGTACCAAGGAAGACACCTTATCCTTTACCACAAGCACAAATGACCATGTAATTTGGAAGACTTGCTACAGCTGTAACTCTGGTTCCATGGTATGGAAATAGACCTGGAAAGGTCTATCAGCTCAAATGCAGTTTTACATGACTGTACAGAACAGATGTGGCATGACTGTTGAGAGTTTGAGTAGAATTTGAAAAAGCGTTTTGTGTCTTTGTAAATTTTGTAGCACAGGCTGCTCTGGACATCAGCTCTAGAAAGGTAATTTTCTCACAAAGCCAAGAAGTTATGGCAGTTTTTTGACAGGAAGAGGAAAATATAGCAGTGCCAGTGGACAGAGAAGGTTGAGTCTGCAGTGACAGAAGCAAAATTCAGGGAGCACAGGTTAATATCTTGGCTTTTTATGCTAGCCTCATAACATGTCGGCACTGGATCCTTCAAATCCACAGCACAGGTCTTCACTAATTCCCAAACATATAATAGACCCAATTTGTTATCCTATGTAGGGAACAGATAGTATAATTGAATCCTTAGAAGTACTGCTTGGTTTGTGGAAATTGTTCAAACACTTTTGCTGTAGTAATGTAAGGCAGCTGTTGGGCATGGAAATTAAACTACGGTATTTTCAATGGTAAATTTCAGGTTAGTCTTATTACTGGACTAATATAAACTAAAAAATTGTCCCCTCCCTTTACCCCCAGGCCCCTAATGGGGAACTGAAAACCTTTGATATAATTTCTCTCCATAACATAAAAAGAAAATTCCCGAGTAAAATGGCTTTTAGTGTTATGGTGCACAATATAAGAAAGCACAATGTAAAGGAATTATTCTCTGCAGACTATAGTATTATGAGACATGGATAAACTTTGACCTTCAGTACATCCATTTGCATAATACAGCACAGAGTACCGTCCCATTGTGTATTTTTTCATCATCAACATGTAGTTCTACTGATACTAACACGTGTTCTCTTAAAATACTTCATTGTGTGAGTTTTAATTGCAAACATATTCCTTATTTATTTGTTGAACTAAAGTAGTACTGACTACAATCTGTCTTTTAATACCCACTGGGTTTTGACACTTGAAAGACAATTAAGAGTAGAGTCAGATATTGAGCACTAGATGTTGGTAATAAAAAGTCCATTATGTTAAACTGTCACAGAGTTTACAGAGGCCAAAATTAATCACTAGAAGTAATGTATGCAAAACCTCTCCAAAATCTGAATATTACCTGTTAGGTTGACTATGCAATACATATTCAGTCATAATTTTCAAAAGATCGGGAAATTCCAAATGGTGGCTAGTGTCTATAGGGTATTTTATTTAGTCTCAAAAATATTTCTTTAGATAATCCTTTCCTTTTTCTGCCTGTGTATTTAAAAGTCTAGTTCATCAAACGCTTAAATAGAGGAATTCCTGCAGAATAAAAAGGTAACATTAATTTTCAATTTAAAGTGCTCTTTCTTCTCCAAATCCATGAGAGAAACAGTTATACTTGCAGGTTCTAATCTGCTTGTTATCTACATGATTGACCGAAGCAGAGGTGAGGTACTCCATGAAGTTTTTATTTGGTATGTGCAAACGGAATATAAACCGTTAAGAAATATTGTTTATTAATAGGATATTTTAAATACAGATAGTAAAATGGTATGCTAGACCAGCTTCTTGGCAAATTACATGAAATGGACAGGTGGTTTTTCATTATCTGTTGTACAGAAATATAAGGCTTGCAACAGTGTGTTTTGTATTGATGCTTATTCATCTCTGAGAGAGTAATTTTCAGGCTGCTTGTCCAGAAAACATTCTGAATCTTTGCATCTGCAGAACATCTGCTTAAACTAGGATTGTCAATGTCAATATTTTATGGCTAGTAAGCTAGAGGCTTTCCTAATGTCCTACCAAACCACAGAAATGAGTATATAATAGGATTTCAGGGCCGGGATCCAGGATTTAGTGTTTAGATGCATTCTTCACCTTGTATGCAGTATAAAATGTTACTGAATATCCATTCTACTCCTGGTAACATATTGTCTCAACAATCAGCACAGAAAAAAGCAATTTCTCCTTGCAACAGTTTACAAATGGTGGGGAAAAGATACATTTAGTTTAGATATTTATGTAACCAATGTGTTTGATGGCAAGAGAAACAATCAAACAATAAACAGTAGAAGGCCACATTATAAACATCTTAGTAGCATGCATGCCTCAGTTAATTATTCTAAAGAGAGAGGCAGAGGATTTCACATCTAGAAGATGATTGAAAATTTTTGAAGCTATAAATTACTAACTATGGAAATTGCAGTAGGCAACAAGGGGCATTTTTCAGCTCCTTTAGGTACTCAATATTTCATTAATTCTTTATATGCCAATATTCTTGTTGTTTTCCTCCAATTATCCTATCTGTTGTTGTTGACTTCAACTCTGTCTGATGGCTAGTGGAAGAGTAAGCCAATATAATAAGTTTTGAGGGCAGATACAAAACAGCAGATGAGCACTGTCTGTAACATAGCAGGTTTCAATGAACTGAGAGTACTGGATGGGTTTTGTAGTTTTTTTCTCATGCCTCGTTGAGTCTATTGCTGCTGGACATATTCCTGCTGGCTTGTTGAGATCTGAAAACTTACTACCAGAGAGCAGTCATTCTCATTCACAGGCAGTACCAAACACATTTTGGCATAAAATGTCATCCATCTTGCTTTCATTTAGGTAAATTACAGAGCATTCAAACAGGGGCAGTGTATGTGAAGTCTCAAAACAGTTTTGTACAGCATGTGCAATGTATGTGTCATGGTTTAAGCCCAGCCAGTAACTCAAACCACACAGCCGCTTGCTCACTCTTCCCCACTGCCTTCCCCGCCTTCTTTCCCCCCGCTCCCGCAGGAATGGGGAGGAGAATTGCAAGGATGTAAATCCCACAGGTTGAGATAAAAACAGTCCAGTAACTAAGGTATAATACAAAACTATTACTGCTACCACCAATAATAATAATGGTAAGGGAAATAACTAGGGGAGAGAATATAAAAAAAAAGGGGGGAAAAGAAAAAAAAACAAACACAAGTGATGCACAATACAATTGCTCACCACCTGCCCACCAATAACCAGCCCAACCCGAGCAGTGATCTGGACCTTCTGGGTAACTTCCCCCAGTTTATATACTGGGCATGACGTGCTGTGGTATGGAATACCCCTTTGGCTAGTTTGGGTCAGGTGTCCTGTCTCTGCTTCCTCCTGGCTTCCCGTGCCCCTCCTCCCTGGCAGAGCATGAGACTGAAAAGTCCTTGATTGGTGTAAACATTACTAAGCAACAACTAAAAACATCGGTGTGTTATCAGCACTGTTCTTAGACTGAAGTCGAAAACACAGCACTGCACGAGCTACTAAGAAGGAGAAGAATAACTGTTAACAGCTGATCCCAGGACAGTGTGCACAAAGCTTACACTTAAGTACACAGTGTTTTGATAGGACTCTCATTAGATTTTGGTAAAATGCAAATTTGGTGTCTCACAAAGCTTTTGGAATGGAAAAATGTTCCAATTCTCTAAATTCTGATAAAGGAAGATGCTGAATAAATGCCTGGAGTTATTGACATGTAAATGTAGTGCTCAAGTGCTCAAATGTAAATGTAGTGCTTCAGATTCACTCTCTGAAGGACACTATTCTGTTTTACTTACCCAAATCTGGGAAATGAATTCAGCTCTTTTAAACCCTAAATGAGAATCCTAGCCATCAGATATGGGATCAGTATTTGAGGCCAGTAGCCATAGCCAGATTTGATACCAAAGTTTTTAAAATTACTGAAGAGGCAAGTTTGTGAGAGCTTCGCCAGTGGTTGCCTAATGTTTATAGTATTTACAGTGGCTGTAGAAAACTCAGGGTAAGTCTCTAAATTAGACACAGGTATCCCATACGTATGTGAGGATACCAGTTATTACACAGTATTTTTAACTTCGGTCATTTCATCCTGTCATTTCTACTGTGAGAGATACTGAAGATTATTGGAAATGTTAACTGTACCATGCTGTAATGTGAATGTAGTTTGTCCATATGTTTTAGCATGTCACTGAATATAGCTGTATTCTATTTCCTATAAAAAGGGAAATACTTCTGCAGCATGATTACTTCACCTACTCAGTTCTTTTGGATTTGAATCATTTCAGTGAGAGGTTAATCTTGATCTAAAAGTTGCTCTAATATAGTGTTTTTTCAGATGCAAGTGTGTAAATCACAAAGCCACTATAATAATTTCTACCCTAGATTAGATTCAAAACTGATGTGAAACCTTTCCCTGTGCTCTTGAGCCATCCGGGTCCCAAAATAATTTCCATTAATGTAGTTCTTTGAGTGTGTCCGGTTCTTTTATCTACACTGAAACGTTTCCTCCAATGTTCTAGACCTGAGTAAACTTCATTGCCTTTATTTTAAAGTTTAAGATAAAACATCCAGAAAGTGCTTTTTATTTCTTTCTATAAATTTTACACACTTGTCTTCTGTTCTTTTTTTTTCTCATTTTGGTGCATAGGTTAAGTATAAATTTATTTCCTGACATGTATTACTGAGACATACCTGATTACATTGCTTGCCTTTGATACTCCTTATTTTGTGTAAGCATTGGCATTCAGGTCTAATGTGAGGAAATGTATTATAGGTATTGATTGCAGTTGTGAAGCTGTTCTGATTGAGTGATGGATTCCCTAATGCGGTTTTCACTGTTCACTTCGCTACTTGGAGATGGAAAAGCAGATGAGTACAAAAATAGCTGGTTTAGTCAGTGGTTCTTTCAGGTGAATACAGTATTCTAGCTCACACATGCAAGTGCAAGGCCACAAATACAAAAGATGTGTTTCTGGATTTGTGTTTTAACATCCTGAAGAAAGGTCTGAATATACTTTCAGGATATATTTCAGAGGTACTCTGTGTTTCATTACTCTGGCCTTGATCCACTTAAAAAGAATCTATTTCAAGAATATATTTCTTGGATTCCTTTTCAAAGGAAAACATTTTCACCAGTGATATTTCCTAAGAATGTAAACTGAGAATTCTGCAAATGCTTGACGCTGTGACTGCCATAGCTGGTGAAAGCTTCTTGAACCCACTTCACCTTGAGCCCAGCATTGCTCTGTGGTTACATAGAAAGGTGACTTTTCATTTAGGAGACACAAAAAAGATGACTTCCCTTTTTTGGTTGCAGACACTGTGTACATTTTTGAAACTGATGCACAATTACTGTCTTTACTCTTAAAGAACAAGGAAAGGTTCATCACCTGTCCATGAAAATTTGAGGATCATCATACAGACAGGTATATTAAATGTCGAGAATAGCAGTAGGTATAGTTGGATAATTTGAAAAGAATCTGTATTGTACTTTATCTTTTATGTGTGTTAATTTAAATGAGATATTTTATCTCTTTGAGTTAAGATAGAACATACTGTGAAGAAAAGGGGAAAAGAAACCAACCCTTCATTTTGTTCTTCTCTACTTTCCATTTTGTAAATCTGTAGTTATTCTGTCTAAAATGAGATGAAAAATAAGAGGAAATCATTAGAACAAGAGAGTCAGTCAATCTGCACTAAGTCTAGGATTCATAACTTTGGATACTATTTTCAAAATAATAAATGATAACTGTAGATGATTATGTAATCTAGATCACATAAGGGTTTTTGAATATTGAGGCAGCTTGACCTCACACAGTGTGTTTCAGTGGATATTGCTGTTGAGAAATGGTCAGTATTCTGATCTGAGCTTTTCTATCTCCTGATTAAAATTATCTGTTCTACCTGTCTGAGCTCAGTGTGGATTTCTAATTTCTCCGTGATATTTTCTCCTTTGATAAGGGTTTAGTTATTTAGGTCTTTCCTCTACAAACAACATTCCTTCTACATCTTAATTTTATTAAGCATGCAAGCATGTGGAATGTAACCATTCAACCACCACAGTTTGCATTTTAGCACAAACCAACCTTTTTCTAGGGTGTATTTTCAAAATGCTAGGGAATGTTTTTTCACAATTTCTAGTAGAAGAAAGAGCCAGTAGCACAAAGTAGATTAATGAATGAGTGTGCTACTATATTACTTCACTGAAAACAAACATTAGCTTTCTTTAATAATACTAAATTCTGTGAAAATAGGTCTTTCCTTTTACACACAAAATTATATTAATTTATAGTAGCTGAAATAATTTAATCTGTTATGCACAGTATGTACCTCTGGTTTCATTAATCTTTAGAAAAACAAGTATTGAAAAGGACAGAAATGAACATTTCATGCTATTTGCAAAAAATACACCATTATTCTAGTATTTTGCTCATTCACTTAACTGCAGTAGGGGTATAGACTTTGAGCATTTAAACAGAATTTTCATAGAGGAAATTTTACTTATGAGCTATTTGAGCATATACACAAGGTTTTTTTTGTTTGTAGTCAACAATATGTAAATATTTTCTGGTATTAATGCAGTACTAGTGGGATGATTAACAAGTTATGTTAAGATTATTGGTAAAGTGAATACACTACCTAGTATTTTACCAACCAGTTTTTGAAAGCCTTCAGAAATCTATGTATTTCTTGAATCATACTGAATCAGCCATGCTTTGGGGACAAGCCTGTTGTCCTGGGTTCAGCTGTGACAGTTATTTTTCTCCTTCTTAGTAGCTCGTGCAGTGCTGCGTTTTCGACTTCAGCCTAAAACAACAGTGCTGATAACACACCGATGTTTACAGTTGTTGCTTAGTAATGTTTACACCAATCAAGGACTTTTCAGTCTCATGCTCTGCCGGGGAGGAGGGGCACGGGAAGCCAGGAGGAAGCAGAGACAGGACACCTCACCCAGACTGGCCAAAGGGGTATTCCATACCACAGCACGTCATGCCCAGTATGTAAACTGGGGAGAGTTACCCGGAAGGCGCAGATCGCTGCTGCTGGTTATTGGTCGGCAGGTGGTGAGCAATTGTATTGTGCATCACTTGTGTTTATTAGGATTTTTTTTCCTTTTCCCTTTTAGTTTTATATTCTCGCCCCTTGTTATTTCCCTTTTCATTATTATTATTGGTGGTAGCAGTAGTAGTTTTGTATTTTACCTTAGTTACTGGACTGTTCTTATCTCAACCTGTGGGATTTACATTCTTGCGATTCTCCTCCCCACCCCTCCGGGGGTGGGGGGGAGTAAGCAAGCGGCTGTGTGGTTCTGAGTTACCAGCTAGGCTTAAACCATGACACCTGTCAACTGTACGTCACTGAAGTGTTCCTAAACCCTTTACTTACCACTTCTTCATGCAAAACAGAAATTGACTGTTACAGCTTGATAGCTCAGAGGCAATGCTGAAATCGTTTTACTTTATCTCAGATTTAGTGTAACTATATTTAAACTTCAAGGAGCAACATGTCATCCATCCCCACTGCGCTTCCAGCGATCCTTTCCAGCCTTCCTTCTTACTGCCTAGTAGTAGCATGGATCTGATTCATACCAACATCCTTGCAACTTCATTTCTGTGTGGCACTGTTAGCAGTGGGATTTTGATGCTAATTTGTGCAGTCCATAGGAATTGTACTAGTACTTTGTAATCTGTTCTGGGTAGTTATGAACAAATAGAGTTGAGGAGCAGAGCAGAAATGATACTGCAGCTAACAACTGTATTTTAATCCTTGTTTCTAGATGCATTTTATTCCTCTTTATCTTGTTGCAATAAGGGTTACATTCTGTGCACAGATCCATAAAGCATTTTGATCAGTCTCGTGATCAAACATAAAATGCTACATAGACAAATATGTAACTGTGTTTCTACAAAGGTTAAGTTTTATAGCCTAAAATCAGCATCTGTTTCTAAAGAGAGTTTAATGTTTTTTTAAGGTCTGAGTCTGGAGCTCAGCAGTGAATTCTGCAGAAGGGTAGCAGATTTGAATTCCAGTAGCTAACAGGATGAACTGACAATTTTCTTTTATCACCTAAAGAATAACAACAAAAAAAAACCTAAACCCAAACATCAAAGAATGGCAACCTTTTGTAAAATGAATATTTAACTTACGCTCTGCCCAGAGGCAGTATTGAGTATTATATTTTCTCCATTGGATTTGTGAAAGTTGCATAGAAAGCTATTTCTATCTATGGATTACAGCATGAGGAGGTCAAATTTGTAGTTGCTGTGTGTGATTTAATATTACTTTAAAATGTCGTGATCCTCAAAAAAGTACGTTGCAGAACTTATCATAAGCTGAACATTAGAGAGACTTTGTAAAAGTGAAGGTGATAGTTACCCAGTGATTTCCTTCTGTGTTAATTGGAATAAACAGCTCATCAAGCCAACCTGAAATTTAAAGGTAATGACATTGCTCCTTATAGATGTTTTCTCAGCATGATGTGTATAGCCTTGTGGTTATTAGTACAGCTGAGGTTTTTTGACACTTATTCCAGCCATTTGCTCTGCTGGAATTTTGCAGATCTGTAATACTGCTGAGCAATATACCACCATGAGAATGTCCTTGACAAACTAGCCCCCTGAGTCTGCATATAAAAGGAAGTCTATCAACTTATTTCATCTTAGTTCTGTAATCTTAAATTTCATGTTACTTGCACCAGATTGTTCTGAACATATAAGGATCTTAAGGCAGTGTTAGATTAAGTGAAAATTAATGAGGGTTTGGGTTTTTTTTTAATATGTATCATGTATTTTTATATCTCCCTGTTGTGATGTCTCTGCTTAAATTCAGTTGTGAATATCATGGTCCAGTTTTTGTGAGTTATTTTTTTTTTCCCCCCTCTCGTCTCCTCAGCCCCCTTAAGCTAGCATAAGTTTTGCTTTTTCAAAACGAATTGTGTTGGCTATGGAAAAACTAGTTCAGTGAGATTGCTCGTTTTTTGAAGACCGTATTGTTGAGCTCAATATTCTGTAACTTTTTTCTTACTATGGCACCTTTTGGCTTAAAAACTGTTACATTAAAATTTCACCCATCTTCATTTTTCCTTTAGAAAGTATGGTTCTGCAAGTTTTATGTTTACCAAAAGAGATTCATGAGCCTTTCCAAATAATTTATGAAACATGGAACCACAATATTCTTTACTAAGTAAAAAAACCTTAGTAAACTTCATCGAGTTTGTCCTGTAGGAACCAAAGTCTGTTTACGTATGTTTCTGTCTATGGTGTTTATCCTAACTGGTTTCAATATGTTAGTTGGAAACATTAGACCTGCATTAAGCAGAATTCTGCAACCTTCCCCCAAAAGCTGTCTTTGTAGGCATAGGAGAGATGTTCTGTTGACTGAATGAGTTGCTTCAAGAAGTTGGGTTGTGGACTCCCAAAACCAGCATAAGAGATATTGTTGATTTAAGAAGCTAAACCCAATAGTAATATGGTCTTAAGACATTTTTAAATTATTAGATCTATTTTTCTGCATGTAGCTGCTTTGTAGAATTGTCCACAATGTACATCACAAGCCAGAAATGTACAGGATAATGATGAGGTGATTTTTGTAGTTGTAAATATGTTTTTTGGTTGGTTGGTTTGCACCTGAATCCACTCTCCTGACTAGTTCTATAGCAAGTTTGGTAGATCTGTCCTCGTGTCAAAAATGCTGAATGAAAACAGTAAAATAATAATTTTCAAAAGACAGTGGATTAGATTCTGAAAGCAATTTGTAGATTTCATGAGTCTGCTCTTGAAATTCAAAAAATCTGTTGCAGTATACTGACACAAAACAAAACCCCTCTGAGTTAGAGACAGAGCGTTGAAGGTACTGCTTTATGTGTCCTCCTTACCTACATTTTTGATAGAAGCTGCATTTCTGCCCATCTAACCTTTCTTTAGTCCAGTTCAAGCAAGGTACAAACAGGTTACTGTGGGTCATTAAGGTGAATGGGACTGGCAAATGATGAAGTGCCTTCCTGAATCTGAATCTTTGGTTTCATTGTGCGGTACGTGGAGCTAGCTTCATAACTGTTTAGTGAAAACATGTTTCAAGAAAAACATATGTTTTGCATATTGAAAGGAGACAAGTAATTTCTTCTGTTGAGAACCACTCTTTCTGGTGAAAAATGGACAAAATTGCTCCACTGAACATAGTGTTAGTCATAGTTTTGCCTAGTTGCGAAAGTGGCAATGTTTTAAAATGGACACGTTTAGCTTTACTTGCACAACTTTTTTGACAGTGTAGTGTACATTATGTTTATGCAAGGAAAAATGGTGAACTAGAGAATGTAGAGAAGGAAAAAAAGTGCTCAGTTTCAGAAAGCGTTTTTTTAAACAGCCAGAATCAGGATGTAGGCAATGTTGTATTGTTTGCTGTCCTGCAGGGAAATGCTGCTGTCTTAAATGCACAATGAATTTAATGCAGAATTGTTGTGAATTTGTTGATCTTCACAATGCTTAATTCTTCTTATGATTATCATTAATTATTTATTGTTGGTGGTTATAGTTTACTGTTAATGGTCATGACTTTTTACCTGTCTATAGGAAAACAGCCACAGTTATTTACACTACTGCGTTGGTCTGTTCTACATCTGTAGTCAGTGGAAATAAAAATCGAAATTAACCATTAAACTTCACTTACATATGGGAAAAAATTTACACTTGCTCTTTTACAGCAGTAGTTCTTAGATATGAATTATTACAATTTGGTTTTAAATGTAAATGTGCTTGAGTTTTCTTAATACTAAGTGATAAAACATTGGTTTACATCAGTAGGGTTTTTTTCTAAAAAATGTTGATTTAGAGAAAAAAGAAAGTAAGACAATAGGCACTGTTAGAGCATTTATGTTCTATAATGCTTCTTTAGCAAAGCTTAAGTGTTAATGGAGAGTCTTGAAAAATATTTAGGTTAGTTCTCACATAAGAAATACACAGAGAAAGAAGACAGCTTTTAGTTTAGTAAGTTTTCTGCAACATAACTTTCCATCTATCAGGAGATTATGTTAGTACTGACAAAGCATTTTTGGTGAAAAAGAATACATATGTATTCTGGATGATACGTACAACTGCAAAGAGACCATAAAAGAGGAGGGCCATAGCCTTAAGGACAGTCTTCTGATTGACTGACCATTGTAGTTCAAGTATGGGAATAAGATTCAGACTCACTCTTTGTCACTGAGTTTGATTTTAAAGGAAGCTCTGTTGTAAATGATATTTGTGATATTCTTCTTACTAATTTTTTACAAGGAAGCCAGAAACCCACCAAGGCAGAGTTTTACTAATTGATTCATGACACTTCAGCAAAAACATGGATATAAATGAAATTCCTATCTAGGTATTCACTGCCACTGTATCTGTAAAATCAGTTATCTTTCAGTAAACTAAAATTACTCAAATCTATTTATGAGTTTATTAAACTCTTTCAGTCTTCCCCAAAGCATTGCCTTTTACTTTTTAAAAATGCAAAATCACTGATTTTTTTTATTTTACAATTTTTATTTATTTAATTTTTTAATCTGAAAGCCTAAACTTGTCTTAAAATGCTTTTTGAAAGAACAAACAATGAGGATGTTTATTATTTAACCCAAAATGAAGTTAATGAGGTTCTAAAAGCAGAAAGGGGAAAAAAAAAGCTTAATCAGCATTTTTCTCAAACGTTTCAGGGAGCAAATTTGTTATTCTGACACTATGAGAGTGTTTTCTTGAGACTTTCTGATAAATATAATGACCTTATGAGGTTGGGTACTAAGACAGTTTGAAGTTACTTATTCCTATATCTTATTTGCTGATCTTTTTTACCTGGATAAAATTTGCATAACTCATCAGAGAGAAGTTCACTGCATTTTACAAATGCTTTAAAATACATTTAAAAGTTTCTTCAACAGAAAAAGAATCAAGTCTTGATAGAGCTGATTTTGTATTGTTTTTTCTAGTTATTTTCTTAATGGTTATCGTTCTGTTTGTTTATTTATGTATAAACTGGTACTAAATATTTAAATGTATAAACTAGGATTAAATGTATAAACTGGGACTAAACAACCTCTGCAAGGTACTGGAAAAAATTGAAGACATATTTTGTTTCGAGAACTAACAGTTTCTACAGGGAAAAATAATTTTTTTTTGACAGAGATGTGTAGAAAATAGTGAATGTCTCAAATTTCTTTCCTCCGGTCTGTAGCTTTAACAGCAAAATCTGACTCCCATGTCAAACAATGCTAAAATGTAGGGTTTTCAGTCTACAAACAACAGTTCAGAGCAGGAGTTTTAATCTCGGTGCTTTATGATACGTTGCTTGATACAGAATCCATTTCAGTTAAAAGTAAAATCATATAGTATATTTAAAAGTATAATAAAGTAAAAAATAAGGTTTATTGTTCTCAATATATAAGAATAAATATAGTCATAATGTTAGGAAAGGAGCAAGCCTGAGGCAGAATTTATTCTGAAGTAGTTTTTCTGACTCTGCGTATCTTATTAATTCAGCTGCTATTCCTAGAAAAAGAATTGGAAGAGATTTTAAAGGACCACATGTCTCGTAAGAGCTTTCTGAAGTCTCAGTTTTAATCACCACCTGTTTCTTTTAGTGAGCTTCGTTGTGAAGAGGAGCATCTCAATGTCCTCACACACTCATTGGCTTACAAATTAAGAGTTGCTCTGCAGAAGCAAAAACCACAGGTCAGACACTGTGAGGTATTTGTTTTGTTTTCATATAGGAGCCTGTGCTTATAGTGTCTGTGTTTCTGACTCTGAGAAGTAACTTTTTATGCAGCTCCACATGTCAAAGCAGGGAGTATAACAGAGTTTGTTTTTGGTTTTGTTTGGCCATTTAAAAAGAATGATTAAAAATGGATGATCCCAAAGACAGATTTTATAGCCTTTCCTTTTGCAATTTTAATGTTAATTGACCAGTTTCACTCTGAATGAAAAGTTACTCCTAAAAAAATATGAGATCACATTTTCTGCAAGGAAAACTTTCCCCATCTAGTCTTTCCTGCCTCTGTGGGGATGGGGTAAGCCAAGCTTTCCACACGCTTATCCTCCCCAGTCAGTATCAGGGGTCATAGCCTCCTTCTCCATTTCCTCTCTGCTTCTCTGTTAGTGATGATATTTAATCACATGTTCTCCTCTATGCTCTCCTAAACTAGCTCCTTCTTGGTATCATGTATCAGACAGATCTTGTTTGCTCTTCCTGAGGACTTTTGTGGCTTAGCTCTATTATTAATATGATTCTGTCTCCAGCAGACCTATCATACCACTCTTCATCATCCATTTATTAAAAGAAAAAAAAAAAAAATCATGCTGTTTCTGCCATGATCTTTCTAAATATCTGCAAACTAATGTAATTGCCTTCTTTCAGATCCTTTCCTGCAACTCTTCTCTGGTGTTATATTCAAAAGAAGCCATGCCAGTGCTCCGGGGGCATGTATTTTCAGGCTGCATCCCATCACTGTGATCACTGTTATCCTACTGTTTCCTTGTGGTTTGTAATGCCTGTTGATTTTTTGGGTTTAATTTCAGATTGAAACTGCAGTGGGGACAATTAAAGGGCTCTGAAAGGTCTTCCTCATCATTGTGCTGTTGCTCTGTGTTTGTACTGCTGCATATTTCTTCTTGTTTCCAAACTCATGGATTGCGACTTAATGCTTAAGATGTTTCTGATTGTTGTGCTTTGAGTTTGATGACTGAAGGTAGTAACTGTAGCACTTGGTATGTTAGATCAGAGTTAGAAAACAAAACTGAAGCATGTTATTAGGATATAATTCCTTCCATGTAAGTTCTGGATGAGATTACTGTGATGTAAGCTCCACTGTTACTCTTTCAAAGTCACGAGCTGTGCAGTAAAGAGCATAAAAAAAGCTTCACTTGATCCTGGCTTTGGGTCTTTGGGGAGAGCAAATAACAGGGAATAAAGGAAAGAGTGTGCTGTAAGGATTTGGCAGGCAAATATGTAACAAAATGATTAAGTAACTGTCTCTCATGAAAGAGAAGCAACTGAATGTGTCTTTTTGATTAAAAGACAGAAGAGGTTTTAATGTAATTTTACTGATTGAGACCTAAAAGGTCAGTTCAGTATTCAAGTTTAATGTAAAATGTAGTGTGACTGGAAAGTGATAGTACTTGGGTAAAAAGAATAGGTAAAAATGCTGTTGCATTGGGTCTATTTCTTGTCCCATTACTGCTTACTTTTAGCTTGGTAATTGCTAAAATAGGACTTTATCGTCTTCATCTCAGGCTAAATGCAGTGTAGGCAACCAAGCTTCCCAGTTTTCTGAAGTATTGGAGCTTTTCTGTATGTCTGTGTTTGGAATCCTCTGTTGCCTGCAGAGAGAGATTTCTTAAAGCTCTGAGAAAGACAACATAAAACCCCTGTATACTGCAAAACAGTAAATGCTTCTAAACTGAAAGAACGGCTGTGAATAGACAGTGAGGCAGGAACCTGCACATGAAAGTATTCAGACTAGTTTAAAATATTTGCTATTCCAACATGTTGATAATACAGCATGAAACTGAGCTGTATTTCAGCTGACAAAGCGTCTGGCTGCACTGTCAGGTGGAACAATCATCAAGGGGCTTACTCAGCTGTTATCCTGTGATCTTCAAATAATCTCCTACATTAAAAATACTTGGAATATGCTGATAACTGCTTTGTATTTTAAACACTTCTGATTTTTTACTGTCAATTAATGATGACTTTGAAGTCACTGGAGGTTATGGCAGAACTAGTTATTTTATTGGGCTGTGAAAGTGCAACACAGGAAATGGTTGTCAAAATTATTTATTTTTATTGTTTATTTTTCTCCATCCACCTTCAAGTATGCATCACAGAAGTGCATCACAGCCCCTGTAAGCTATAATGCAAGGGATTCCTCGATATGCTTCTGACAACTGCTGCATTCTAAATTTACCCTTGCCAGTGGATGTACAGCTTAGCGTATATTGCAGTTTAGTAACTATGTATCTTTTAATGAATGACAGTGTTGTCACTGCAGTGTAGTGCAACGAAGTTACTGTGGGTACTCCTTCAAGTTTGTAAATGAATATTCTTAGTCTGAGTTTATATGCTTATTATCTTTAAATAACAATCTGATAGGTATTACATACAGTTTTGAAGCAAGCTACTAAACCCCTGATTCTATGAGCTTCACTTATTTAATCAAGAAACAGATTTTACCCTGTAATCTATGTGTCCTTTTAACATTAAAGAAATTCAGTTTTGGAATATGAGACATTCAAAACAAGTCACTTCTGTGCAACATGCAGAAGAAAATGAGTTAGGAATTTTTGCCACAGGATTTGTGGCAGCTAATTCTGAAAGCTGTTTTGATGTTGTGAGCTGTTTATAAGCAGTCCACAGTCTTGAAAGTGTCACAGGGCTCATGTATCCATCATAATATCTTCATCTGTGTATAACTGCTGTAAACTTTGTGTCTACATCTGTGTAAAATCGATACCTGAGAATCACTCAGATCCTCAAGGAGATTCCCCCATCCCACCCCTCTGCTGGGATGCTCTGTGGGCATCCACAGTGCAACTCATCAGTATGTCTGTAGACCACCAAGGATGGTAAACGCTAATTTCATTATGTACTGTAAAAGATGTCTTTGAGCCCTGTTCCACAGATCCTTCCTCTCTGGTATGTTGTTCTGCCCGCTCTTTTCTCTCCATTATCTCTCTGCTGAGAAATTCTCTCTCTACTGATTCTGCAAGCTCAGCCCAGAGCTGGAAAAACTCACCAGACGACAAAACATGGTCTATTCAAGGAGGATTTTTTGGTTTTATTTTATTTTATTTTTTTCCCCTCAGATTTTAATGAATATAAATACAATTAATATATTTCTCCAGACTAGAATGTTGAGAGGCCACAGAGATGTGGCACAGACTTTGCTTTCCACTTTGCTCTGGCAGAAACCCACTTTCCTCTTATTTCACACTGTTGTGGACAAAGACAAGCCCTTCATGAGTGGTAGGTACAGGGCAGTGAATCTTTAATCAGCCAAGGCCTATGAAAGTCAAATTACTTGTCAAGAAGTTTAACAGCCTGTCTTTCGTTCCATACTGATGTTTTGAAACTGCCACTTAATAGACCACAAGTAGTGTCAGAGAAACTCCCAAAGTAGCTATGGTGAGAGCATTTTGTCCTCAGCTGTGTAACACTGCACTAAGAAAACATTCCTACATCCTAGTCGGTCCTTCCAAATCAAGAAACATGTCCGCTTCCCCTGAGTACTTATAGAGCTGACCTGGATAGAAGTAACATAAGGTATCCAGTGTTTTAACAGAAAATCCCTAGATAAGAGAGCACACAAAACCACCACAAAGCCTACTCGTATGTCTAGAAGGTGTCTGGTTTCTGTTCTTGCCTCCAGCTCCCAGGTTAGTGAGCTCTCTTTGGAATAAGACCTGCCCTTAGTCTTGCAGTGTAGCCACGCTGTCTTTGAGTGTAGGAATGAGGTGGGTACTACCTCCACTGTTGAACACCTCTTTAGTCCCTGCTTTGCAACCCACAGTGGGAGATGTCCTCTGAGGTGTAAGAGGCCCCTGTCCTGATAGGTACCTTACAGTGCGACACAGACTGGGAGGCTAGGGAGTGAGGTCAGGGGGCTGTTAGTGGGGGTAAATAACAGCCATAAAGGAATAGCCTTTAGGACCTCTGTAGCAGATAATAGAGACAAGATAGTCTGCCTTCACTGATTCAGATCCAGATTGTAATGATAAAGAGAATTGGTGTTTTCTATATGACATTGTGAGTTGTTGAGGTGATGGATTGGTTTTGTTGTTTCTGTTTTCCTCTGAATTTTACCTAGACATTGTTTGAGTGTTGGGAGAAATCGTGTAAAAGAACAGTCTTCATGATCAATTATGAATACTGAAGCAATCCACGTAGCGCTGAAGATTATGGTAATGTGGGTGAGATTTGATTTGCACAACCAACTGAAATACAAGGGTTAATTGTCTGTGGAACTGTGACATGTGGGTTAATTTGAACAGATTAGATTACCATGAGTAGTGGTGCTTGGGGAACAGCATAAAATGATTCAATTTAAAATGAAATCATTTAAACTGGTTTACTGCTGCTGGAATGAAAATAACCTATGTAGAAGAATCAAATTATCATTGCTGAGGAAAGAGAATGTGAGTGTAAAGTTTGAGGTGTGGGTATGTGGTTCTCTCGTACGTTTAATTCTACCCAACTAAAACAACTTGCAGATTTGTTCTGAACTCAGAAAAAATACCTGAAAAATAACCTTGAGATGTTGCTCAGACCTGAACTATTTGGAATGTTACAATTTAAAATGAGAGATTTAAAATGTTCAAGATACTTTACTTTTTTCTAGAAATATGAAATATGCCAAAATAAGATGGACATAATTTAAAATTAATAACAATAATAGCAATTATGCAGAAACATAATGTAAGGCTTATTTTTGCCATATATTCTTCTGAAACTCTAAGTAGAAATGGAAGTAGATGTCTAAAAAGCCAGGACTATTTCCAGTCTGTGATTTCAAACAGAGCTATGGTCATTCAAACAAGATGTATAGTAGAATTTCCCACAATTTTCAATTTTTATCTCAAGTTAATTTATTGAAATTTACTGTCTGTAGTATGAACACATGTTAACTACAGGCATATATTTGTATGTGTATGCTGTGTATCTTCCTACTTGTCAGTGATAAATTTCTACCTTTCAAACCTAACACTCGCCGTTAATTTTAGCTCTTAGTCATGCCATTGGGTATTTTCTTAGACAAAAATTTAATCAGACAAATGATTTTGTGTTATTTAGAAGGTAATACTTGGATATTACAATTAGATAAACTCTCTGAACCCCTAACACTTGTAATTGCTGTACATATATCTTACTGTTAATGTGATTATATAAATTAATTGTTAATCATAAAACTTCATAGGTCTCAGTATTTATTAGTGTAATTTCTTAAAATAATGGCTCTAGAAATTATGTTTTCCATTTTAGATTTTATGTTGCTCCTAATAAAATCTATTTGTTAAAATTTGGGCTATGTATATTTTATAATTAGTAGTTCCCAGTGATATTAATTATCAATTAGGATTCACTTAATGTTGAACAAATAACCTAATAAATCTTGTGTAGCCAGTTGTTCAATGCTTAGAGCAAAACACTGGGGAATAGGCTATAGCTTATATGTATTTGGTACTTAGCTATACCATACAGTGATAAGAGTGAATTTAGTTCATAATTTGATCTGAATATGCATGTAAAACAATCAAGCACTGGAGTCTGTAAGGCTGAGTGACTTATTCACAAAAAATGAAGTAAAATTCATCTAGAGAGTGTGTATGGTGCTGCTTGGAGTTTGACTAGATGTGAAATGAGCCAAAGCTATATGCTTGACCAGGAAAACCTGTGGGGAGCAGGAGAGGTCTGGGTTCAGTTGCCGCCAGCAGTTAATTGTGGGACGTAGTAACTGGCAGACCCCACAGAAGCAAGGAGCATGATCTGTAAAGTGACTTTTTCTGCTCGTCCCATTTGTTCAGAACAACAGACGTGTGGTGTCTGTCTGAAGCCACTCTCTAACATGTCTTTCTGTCCTGTGGCTTCACATTGAGGCAGCCTGTGAGGTTATAAATTAACCCACACTAATCTCAGGGTTTTTTGATGAAGGTATATAGTGGTGGTTTCCTACTACTTTGAATGGTTCATTTTCTTGCTTAAATATATACAAAGTAAGTTGGTGGTAAGTGGCTTATAATTCTAACAAAATCCCATGTGAAAAAACTTTTTTTATTAATACTGAATATGTCAAAACCTTGAGGTCATTCAAATAATAAAAGGAATGTTCGTTGTCTCCCTGATCTTTTTATGAGTTGGAGTTACTTACAAGATTTAGACATACAGTAATACTTCTAAACATTTTTATAAATCTAAGTATGCTGAAATAGTGAAAGATGATGAAAAAAGACTTTTTCACAAGATATTTCTTCCTGAAATGCTTTATGTTGCTTTTTGTTTGTTCTCAACACTATTTTGAGTAATTCTGAACTTCTAAGATATGCTCAAGAGAATTTAATATTTGTGCTCCCAAAACTGAATTTTTAAAGAACATTTTCTGTTTACAGGAATGAGGTTTGCTTTGGCTTTGCAGCTTGTCTTGCAAGTTACATGACACATCTTTTCTTCATTGGAAGAAAAATATGTATTTATGTGTTTGCAAAGACTGCTCTACTGGAAAAGCAATAGGCAATTATTAGATCACCTCTGCTAAAATTTCAGTGTGTAAATCACAACTCTACCAGCAATACTTTGTTGAATTTCATCTTTTGTCTTAGCTCTTCCCTTGAGCTAAGAAGTGATCCTGAACAGAGAGTAATCTTTAATTATGCCTTTATAGCTCATGAAACCACATTAACCTCACCTTCATTTTAGAACATGTACGTTCTTTGGACAAACACTAAATTGTAGACTCACTGACACCAGCTAAAACAAACTTCATCAGTTATCCCAGAATGGTAGCTCTAATAGGCTTTGAGATTGTGAAGATCCTGAATTGCCTTTCCAACTGGCTTGTAATATATTTCCCCTGCAAATCAATTAATGTATCATAGAGCTCAATTAACTGTCCTTAAAATACGATACATAAAAATAACAGGATTGAGGGAGAAATAAGCCTTGCAGTACTCTTCCTTTCAAACACAACATTGCCAGCTACCACTGGTAGTGAAAATGTTGGTTTGTATTTGTAAAAAACCAAACTGCAATCATTTAGATAGATTTACAAGTATTAATTTCCGTAAGTCAGTTCCTCTAGGAATTCTTCATTAGGAAGAGGCCTGTTCCAAATCTATTAAGTCTTCATATATAAAATCAGTCTGCATTTCACTTTTCCCAGGCTTTTTTTTTTGGGGGGGGGGATTTCTTTGTAGTCTGAAGGATGAGTCAAGCAACTGTAGTAGTGCCATCAGCCAGGCAAGATGTAATCATTTGAATATTCTTAATTAGTGTTCTAATTTTAATCGGCTTGCAGCATAGTGGAGAAAATTAGATGTTTGTAGGTACTAAGGGAGGGAAGAAATAATTAGAAAGGCTCTAAAAACTGACATCACAGTAAACTTTTCTGTCAGTTATCTCTTCAGGGACTAATTTAAATCCAAAAATGTTAAAAGGCGATCACTGCACAAACAGAAGTTCAAACCAAATGAAACCAGAAGTAGGGGATGTGGCAAATTCCCTGATCAAAGGAAAGGGAGAAAGGTGAAGTTATTTCAGTGGGGCTCTGAATTATCATTTCAGAAATGCTATCATTCTTTAATTATAGGGCAAAGGTTGGGATTTTGGTTTTCTGTAGTGTTTTTTATTTTTTTGTGCATATGTGTGTTTGTTTTTGTTTTACAAGAATATATTCAAACGTGTAATAGTTAATATGTGAGTAAAATCTTGTCATAAAAACATGCATACAGTTTAAAAAATACCGTTAAGTCTATTACCCACCTCACTGGAGAGTAATTGTCCTGTGTTTCATGAAGAAACATTGCTCATAGAATGTTCTTTTGTGTGATTCATACTCTACCTTGTTAAGATGCAAGAGACTTTCTTATTTTAAGTTAGTACTGTTTTAAAAAGCAAACTCCCACCATTTCTATGGAATTTTCTATGCTTTCTCAGCTGTTTGGATCTCCAGTCAGAAATGGTAGGGCAAAGAAAAATGGTGGTGGAATCAAATTTTTATTGTAAAAACTAGGATGTTTCATTTCTTAAACAAATACATAAACTTCCAATGCTTTCACAAGTCAGAAAAGATGAAATTTTAACAAATATGCAATTTGTACTGAAAATTACATCAATTTCTCACTTTTTTTTTCTGAAGAAGACTCAAATTCTTCAGAAGCGGTTTAAATATTTCTAGGTTATTCTGGAACACCTTCAAAATCTAAGGAAGCCATAGCTAACCAGGTGTTAGGATAATCCCTTGGATATGTCAAACAGTATGAAATTCTTCTTATAGTCGAGTATAGTTAATTATGTTATAAATTGTTAAATTATAGTTGAGTCAGCACCTGGCTGTAAATAATTTTAACACTCTTCCACAATCCAAGTCCATCTCAAGTAATTGAGGAATTATAGTAACTTCGTTGCATACTCATTGAAATTCTACTTTCTGTGTTCACAGAGTTTGGACATTGCCCTCCAGAACAGTTCTCACTATCATCAGACAATTCTTTCTGTCTTCTTGCAGCAGTTTGAGTGGCTGGACACTGAACTTTAAAGAAGTGAGTAGTAAGATATGTTCCTGACCTGGAGAAGTCTGCAAGTATGTTTTACCAAGGGATAAAGGTGATTGATAGACAAAACTAACAATGCAGGTTATTAGAGAGTGAAGAATACTATAGAAATGAGCTGAGGTTGTCTTTGCTGTCACTTCAGTACTACACTTTTAAAATGTCTTTCCATACCACAATGGGATTAGGATCTTAGTGGTCATATGTCAATTTTGGCTGCCCTGGTGGGGATGTTGAGAAATAATCCAGGAATCGTTATATGTATGAGAAAAGTACTATAAAGTTCAAGTAACAGTTGATGAATTCTCTTGTTCAGCTTGTTACCCCTTCAGAAAACTTCGGGCAAGATTCTCAGACATGGACAATACTTAGCTGTTCAGGAATGCAAAATTAAAACAGCTTGACATTTTCATTCCATCTGTATTTCTTGGCTAGATGGTGTTAGGTACAATACAGAATTGCCTTAGATGATGATGCCTCCTGAAATGGCAGTTAGTCTTAGCTGCTTACAATCTCTATAGCAGAATATTTCATTCAGTATAACTGCTGTTTCTTCTGGTCTTTTTCTTCTTATAAGCAAGTTGTTCTGCAGCTGTCTCATTTGCGCATTGGAAGGGGTTTTCTTCAGCCAAAACCAATGCTTGCAGGGTTTTCCAGCCCTTTATGGAGAATTTGATTCCCTCTTGGAGCAGCATGGACTTCAGATTAAGGTGAGCTTCCTGCTGGAAGAAGGATTTGTGTGTAATTGATCATAATTTGGGTGGAAAGTTAACCTGTAGCAAATTGGGAATTTTCCAGTTTTTAATTGAAAAATGCCAGCAAGACCCTAGCATTTCTGATGTAGATACCTGAATAATTCAGCTACACAGCTAGGATGATATGGTAATACAAACCAGATATCAAAAGAATTTTTTGGCTGTGGCAGATTCAAGCTGAAGTTCTGTATATATTCAGCCTACTTCCATGTCCCGCATCACGTAAGTCTTTCCTGTTGAAACAATTCCATTTTACGTAAACACTTAAGTGTTCGGTAAAGTAGAGGAAGGCAGGTAGTAATTAGAGTGTCTAGGAGTTAAACCCCTCAAATTTGGTGTTACTCTAATGTAGATGTTAGAGGACGATTTTAAAAAAGCTTCTTCCTTATAGTATCTGTCAAAGGATTCACTACACCTTTCACTGTGTTTTTATTTTTATTCTCCATATATTTTCCTTGGTGTAATTTTTTTGGATTGAAAATGGTTTATTATGCTAGCCTCTTCCATTGCAACACAGTAAGAATCCATCATTACAAATTCATATTTTTCTGTAATGTGAAGGCAATGGGAGATGACACACTAATTTTACTTACTTGTCTTACACTTGAGACACCTTTGAAAATTTCATATATTCCTTCTAGAAAGGATTAGAGAATTCAGAAGTAGAAGCTTGCTGCAGAGTAGCTAGTAACCTGCTTGCCAGGACAACCTGCTACAACTGGATGACTGATAGTCAGATTTGAATTTGATAGCAGACAGACTCAAATGTTAGTAGTGACAGCCTACGCGAATGCCTTTTTATCTGATCTATGAGCTATATTGAAAAAAAACTTTTCTCTATTACAGAAAATCTAGGTCATCTTCCTAGGTAAACCTAGAAATAACTCTTCTTTGTGGTCTTCGGTAATGTTCTTCTCAAAAGCCTCAAAACACAACTAATTTTAGTGAGGCAGGTAAGAGAGCCACTTCCATCTTCTCTTACAGTCTAGCAGTGATTGAGTAGTTCACATGGCAGTATAATAATTTGGGCAGGAAAATAAGAATTTAAACTGTAGGATGAATTTGGTTTAATAATCTCAGTCAAGGCTACTCATTCACACATAAAATGCACGCGGTATTTAATCAGCATAGATGATCAGGCCAAACGTTTTGCATTTTTCATTTTCTTGCAGTGCAGGGGTTGCACGTCTTTATAGTATTTTCCAAATGCCTCTTCCTGTGGCATTTTGTACATCTTGGAGGACTCTCAACCAAATGATGATGTAACTTAACACAGTTCAGTGCTTTGACAGTATAACCAATTTGCTAAAACAAAATTGGCAGTAGCAGTAATCATGGGAAATTGCAATGCTGGTGCTTATTATGAATAATTTTAAACCACAAATAAATAAAACTGTTAACAAAAGCCTAAATTCCTGAGTTAACTTCCAAGATTGCAGTATTTAAGGGCTCGAAATATTCCAAGTTCTGAGAAATCTAGGGATTAATTTCTGCTTTAGTTTTGTGTCAGAAAGTCACACACAGTGGAACTGTTTTTGCACTGAGGGAAATATCTCTCCTTTGTGGGTTTTTTTGAGCTCAAGGTCTTCAAACAGTAATAGTGAGAACAGTAGCAGCTTTAAAAGCTTCCTAATCTTAAAGAAAGCATAAGAAATATGTTGCTTTAAGAAGGTGCTTTTGAAAGAGCTTTGGCAAAGTGATTAGCCTTTTTTCAGTGTTGTAGTTTGATTTTGGCTTGAACTGAATTGTTTTAGCATTGGAGTAGTTTAGAATATTCAACACCTACATATATAGTTTACCGGAGGAAGCAAGAATAACATTTCCAAAGGTTTGTTCTTAGTGTTCAGTGTAATGTGAGTTATGGCTAAAGCCTTAGAAATCTTGGAAAATGTTAAATCTAAGGAGTCAAGGATTAGGTTTTGAGCTGGTTCTATTATGCTGGTACAGGCTAGAATGACTCATGTGCAAATGCTGTGCATATGTTAGATGACATCTGGAATAAGTGAGTCCCAGAAGATTTTAAGATTGATTTTGACACTGTTTCAATCTTGAATATAATCCCAAAATGAATTTTATCCAGCCCCTGTAGATTGAAGCATCTTTGAGACTAATTACATTATATATTAAGGATTAGAAGAAATAGGGAAAGTATGTGAGAATTGTGCAGAAAAAATTATTGACTGTCAGTAAAACAACTACCAATCCAGATCTTGTCACACATTATGAATGATAAGCTCGTTTTTGCTGGAATTCCTTTGGTATATTCAACTCATTTCTGGCTGGTAAAATTAGCTGTTGAAGTACTAGACTCTCTTAGCTAGATTTGTACCAGAAGATGGAGCTGGAGAGCCTGTATTCAGATTCTCGGCAGCACAACTAGTTTACTTTGCGTAGTGTTGGCTTGAGTTTTGAAATCTCCATGGATGAGATCAAACAAGGAAAATTGTAATTGCAGCTATTTCACTATTTTACAGCCTTGTAGCCTTTAAGACATAGTAAAACTGAGAACAAAAACAAAGTCTAAGTAAAGTCAACCAGAACAAATTACACATTTCAATGAGAAACATTCATAAGATAATACCTAGGGGTTCTTTGGTGGTGTTTTTTCTTTCTTTTTTCTTTTTCTTTTTTCCTAAGAAAAAAATTTTCTAAGACTAATTTTCCAGTGGGAGAAGTCTCAAAGGTTAAGATGAATGGAGTTACATGTACATAACATTATTCATACCTAATTCTTTGCAAAATCAGAATTTAGGATTTTTTTTTTTTTTTTTGTGTTTGTTTTACTAAATTTGAAAAGTAAAGGATGTGATTCTGCAACTTTTTCACAGGCAGGCCTCACATGGAATCTGGTGGGAATGTGCTGAGGAATTTGGTGTTAGGCATCTAACTTAAAATTAGTATCAAGAGCTAATGCACATTTGGATACTTGCATGGCCCTGGTGGTTAGTATTTTGCAAGCTATTTTATACCTTATGGAGCTATGGTCATAGAACACATGCACATGGATGCCATTCTCAGAGTTTCTAAGCAAATTAAAAATATGTACATTTTATTACACAGATGACAGCATTTTTAAAAAGAATCTTAAGTCATTCGCGATCATAGCAACTTCCCCCTCTCCCTCCCACTGATATTTCAGTCACTAAAGATCTAGCTAACCCTGCAAAAATAATCCTACAAAAAGGTTAAAATAAAATTTTTAAATTTCCTTTTTTTTTAATAGCAGCCATCTCCAGTGTGTACAGAATGTTGCTGCCACTTTATCTGCTTATTGTAAATATCACATAGAGAACAATCAGCTTTTTGCTTTCCTATTTTCAAAACAAATCTTAAATATTTGAAAAGCACTTTGAAGATAAGTACTGGTTTGATATTTAATTTTAAAACCAGTCTGTTCTGTCCTTTATTTCTGTGCAAAATCCCCATTGATTTATTAAGAACTCGGGGAGTTTCGCATATCGGGCGTTAATTCCTTGGGGGGTGGCACCATGTGGCTAAAATTCTTCGCTGTTTGAAATGCCCTTGCTGTCTTTTAATCCATTTATGCAGTGGAAAGAGAAGTCCCTTCTTTCCTGAACCTTCTACCCAGTCTCTGAGCTTCTGTGCTTAACATCAGGTCCTTCTGCTTGTAATTATTATGTAAATCCTGCTGTATCATTCTCTGGCAAATGGTAAGCCACTTCGATTATCTCGAGGATTGGTGTGAGGGATTGCTGCCCATTATCCCAAGAATTGTTGCAGACATGTGCAGTTGAAGAGCTGACTGGTTCAGCGAAACTGGTCCAACAGGAACGTGTAATACGTAATGTTAAGAACAGAGGTATTCCTTCCAGCTCATTGTAAAAGGGGAAAAAGGTAATCGCCAGGGAGGACACCTCCGTGAGGACACTCTCCACCGATGACTACTACGGACTCTGAGGGACACCCTCCATGAGACATCGCCAGAAGGGCAACTCCATCAGGACACCTCCAAGGGTACCTTCAAGGGGACGACTCCAGAAGGACACCACCACAAGGACACCCACCTCCGACGGCTGCTACGGACTCTTGGGGGACTCTGCTTAGATACCGACTATGAACCCTGAAGGACTCCCACCACCTACGACGACGACGACGGATCCCTGCGACGCCGCTGGACCCGCGGTAGTGACTCTTCTCTCTCCCTGCACCCCGAATCCTTGCTTCATTTCCATTCTTTTTACAATCTGTCCTATCACTATCCATCCCCTTTATTACAATAATTTCCCTTTTTTATAATAATTGTCTTTTTTGTAATAAACCAACTGATCGATTACGGTACTTGACCTCGTTTGCGTCTTAATTTCACTCTTGGGATCACGAACGAAACAGGGTCTGGCACTGGGGTTTTCTCCAGTCGGACCCTGACATTAAATTGGCATCACGGTCAGGATCCCTTGCAGTGAAAAGTACCGTAATGTCACGTAAAGTGTAAGGTATTACGTGTGTACCTCTCAGGGACGTAAGGGGTGCATTTTGTTGAATCAGACGTGCTGCGTCCCTGAGACGACTACCCCAACCTGTTGCTGCATTTCACTTGCTTTGTATTACATGTATGCCTCTGAGGGACTTAAGGGGTGGGTTTTGTTGAAAAAACCCGTGCTGCCTCCCTGAGACGACCACCCGAACCTATTGCTATATTTAACTTGCTTTGTATTGCTTGCGTACGTCTCAGGGACATAAGGGTGGATTTTGTTGAAGCAAAATGTGCTGACTCCTTGAGACGATTTTCCCATTCAGAAATGAATAGCAGTGAAGCTGCCTCTCAGGGCAGAGATGTGTTGTATGGCCTTTTAGAGAAACATAAGACTGGCCCCTCTCTGCTAGGGGTAGAGTGGCCAAAGACAAATTGGCATAATTTGCAAAGTGTAGCAGACCTTGTAAGCGCCCTGCAAAAGGCCCGGAAAGGGTAAATCGATTGTCTGTGCTATACTGGGCGTCAGCTTGGCTGCTGTAGTAAAGGCTAGAGAACAACAACAAACAGCTGAATCTCAGCTCATATAAACTTTACAAGACCTGGTCCGACCCCTGCAGGACCAGGTAGTTAACTGAGAACAATTAGACAAAGAGAAAAATCAGGCTAACTACTTGCAGTTAGCCCTAAAAGAGCAACTCCTGGCAGAGAAAAGCGCCTCTCCACGGTCCGAGAAAATAATTGAATACCCCCACAGTGACCTGGAAGAGGCGAGACTAAGGTTAGAAAAATTAAACGGTCCTGCCGTTTCTCTCCGACCCTTGATAAAAATTCAATATACTTAGGAAGACGGAGAGGACGAATTCCCACAAATTACTACCAAAGAGGTTCCGTATACTGCTACGGAATTAGCTATACTTAAAAAGGGATTCGGTCTTACTCCAGAAGAGTCAGAAATCGAATATGTTTGGAGAGTATCGCTGTCTGGGGGAGATCAAATTTTACTAAGTGAGAAGGAAGCTGAGGGATATTGGGGGCCAGAAGTGTTTTTAACCACCGGTGATCACCGCGCACCCTGGTCTTTAACTCAAAGAGCAGCTTATTGGGCTGGAGGACTTAACCCTTTGGAAAGAAGGCATCCCCTCGCAGTCGCAGGGACAGTCAAGCAGTTGGTAGAAAATGTACAGAAAGCGGCATGTCTGCAAATGATATATGATCGTGAGCTTAAACAGGAGTCCCCGATGATGATACTGGTCGATCCCGAACGTATGACTTCCCACTTTCGGGGTCTTCCCGACTCTCTGAAAGCCGTGGGGATCCAATTGCAGGGAAAGACACAAGCAACATCCCAAAGTGAAAGGGCCGTTGCTGTCCTGGAAGGACTGCTATCGCCTGATCGAAAGACAGAGGAGAAAGTATTGACGTGGGGGGAAGTTGCCCAGGAGTTGATTAATTATAGAAGAAAGTACGGTCCCATCAACATTTCTAGTAAAATTGATACTAAGGGACTAAGGTAGAGGTAAAAACCCCTCCTCACCCTACTAATGGGAAACGCCCGACATACCCTACTTGCCCAGAAGGTAGAAATATTCCTAATAAAAGACAAAGGTTGTGGACATCAGGGTGGCAAAAGGGTTTAATGGATGGACTACCCACTGAAAAATTGGAAAAGGTGGTGTTAGAGTGGCAAAAGATTTAATGGATGGACTACCGACTGAAAAATTGGAAAAGGTGGTGTTAGAGTGGCCCAAAATAAACCCCGTAGACCCTAAAGAAAATGAAAAACCCCCACTAAATGTGGAAGGCCCTAGTGCCCCACCACCTATAGATTTACCAGTATCTACACCCTCTCACTCACGGAGTGGAAAACTAATTCCTCTGCCTCTTGATTGTAAGTGAATGGGTGGAGGGTGGATCGGCAGCTCACTGAAAACAATTAAGGCAAATTAGTTGTTTTGTGGGGCCTGATCTGGTGCCACATTTTTCACTTGGTTTGTATGTTTTTATGACCTTATAGAGAACTCAACTCATAATGCTCTTGCCAATTGTCCCACAAGATTTCACAGGATTTCACAATTTTGTTAGATGGTTTCTTTCTTGGGTGAGAGTGAGTGAATTAGAAAAGATGATTGTAAATATATCTGCAGTAATTACATACATTGAAAGTGAAATTATAGATGCTATACAGGCATGTATAGCCTGTCTCAGGTGACACTGCAAAACTATGGTTCTTGACTTGCTATTAGCTTCCCAAGGAGGCATTTGTACAATTATAAATGAAAGCTGCTGCACATATATGGATCAGAGCAGCAAAATATCTACAGATTTGGCTGAAATTTGGGAATAGACAAATCTTGCACCAAGGTAGAGATGATACCTCATGGGTTTTGAAGTTATGGTACAAATTTACCTCTTGGCTACCAAATTGGACATGGTTAAAGAGTTTTTTGGTAATAATTATCACAATAATAATTTGTACCTTAGCAGGCATGATTCAATGTTGCTGTTTGTAATGCTGTTTCAGAATTAAATATGGGAAAATATGAGATGAGGCTTATAGGATATATGTGTATCCTGTAAGCCTTAAATGGGGAATTATAAACTGAAATGCTAAGATGTAAATTAAAACCACTCTGTTAATTGTAAGCCATAAAGTGGGACCACTCTGTCGAGAGCAAGATGGGGCTGGTTCTTCAAGGTAATGAACAAATCAGAACAAACTGACCTAAACTGTGGACATAGTTGCTCACAAGAGTCTTTTGCACAAGCACAGAGGTTAATCAGCAGACACAGTGAGGAAGACTATGACGACCACCCCTCAAGACCACCAGCCAGCAAGAAAGCACACGCATGATTAAAATGCAAATATTGTAATTCCAGGAAATCTAGTGAATATTTGTAACGAAAATTGAACCCCTGAGTGGTTCAGTCACTTGGGAGGCTTTTGATAAAGTATTGTAACAAATTATAAAGGATTACAGACTGGCTACCTGGAACCCTAACAAATTGGTCAGTGGTGCTTGAAAACCTATTTATAACTTAAATTGCATTAAATTACAAGCGATCCTAGAAATCATTACCAATGAAACAGCCCATGCCCTTGATCTGTTAGCAGATCAGGCCAGCCAAATGCGGAAGGCAGTATTTCAACATTGCGTGGTTCTCGACTACCTGCTAGCCATGGAAGCCATGGGTTAAAAAGTTGTATTTTGTTTGTTATGTAGCTTTTTTTTTTTTTAATTTTTACCTTGTATTCCTTGTCTCATTCAATTAATTTGGAATGTTGTAACAAGCATGCAATTTGAAACTACCACCTCTCCTGACGGAACTAAGCAGATCAGATTAATATGTCCACAGAAACAGTTGTAAAAATAGTTTAAACCACTGCGTTTTTCATTTCTTGGCCTCTTTTGAACTATCTCTTTTCTAAAACCACCTGATCCAGAACAATCTTTGACACACAGGGTAGTGTGAGAGACTAAACTAAAATCAGACTCCAACAGTCCATTGTCTCAAAGATTGGTATGAGAAGCTGAGATGGAATTTAACCTATCTTTTGTCTCAGAAACGGGTGGGAGGAGTTGTTCAATTACTGAAAGCTGGAATCAGCATTACTTCTGCTGTATACAATTCTTGAATAATTTGTGATAATAAAAATTACTTCCTGCAGAGTTATTTTATAAATGGACATACCCAACGAAGGGACTGAAGAAGGAAGGATTCTCCGTGGACAACATTCTGAGAGTAAGTATTGTTCAATAAGATGTGGAAAACTTATCCATAGAACTTTACGTCTTAATGTTTTTTCTGGTAATATTTTGTATATTAGCTATTTCACATTGCATTGAAAGTTCTCCAGGTGCACCATACTAAAGGACAAATCACATTTAAATTGGTCATATTCTGAAAACAGTCATTTTTATGAAAAACAAAAAAACAACAAAAAAACCCCAAACAAAACAACCTAAACAAAAACCCAAAACCAAACCCCTACAGTTTTTGAGTCACTTTGCAAAAATGACTTGAATGACAGACAGTCTATTACATTGTCTCTTTTACTCAATTATTTAATGAGATACCTAAATGTTTCAAGCATTTCTTGAAATGACCATTACATTGCTATTGCATTCATATAAACTGTTTCTATGAATGTTCTATTGCAGTGTTTTTCATGATAAGTAAATACTTCCATAGAAAGATAAAAGCCTCAAGAAGTTCTTTCCAATATGGAGATTAATAAATACATGACAGAGCATGAGAAGGATCTTATATATGTATTTATGTGTTTTGCTTGATGGCCTAGATTTTGTAGGAACTTTTTCTACTCACAATTTCTTTCAGTAACCATTGTTACTTAACTTTTTGGTCATTTCTCTAACCTGCATATTCGAGATTGATGTTCAGCTCCTGGCCCCAGTACCTCTGGCTTCTTTTTAGAAAGACTTGCTGCATTTGGAAAGATTCATCTTAAGCTATATGCAATTGTTTTACATTCTGTTGCTAAGAGCCAAGGTTTAGACCAATGCCTGCTGGATGACTTGCTCCGGAGTAAGTTAGGTGTTCCATTAGTCATGTCATGATCTGGACTGCTCCTGAGCAAGCTGTGATGAGAACAAGTTTCTAGATCTGGCAGCTTAAACCTTGAGAGGAATAATCTCACCTTTCTCATGAACACTCCTGAAGGCTTCACAGGCTCTACAGTTCCCTGCTCTTGAGATCTTGATCTTTTGAGATCTGAGGCAAACTGTCGGTACTGCCTCTGTCCTAGTTGGAGTTAGTTTGGCAAAGAAACTTCTGTATCGTCTTTATACTTGGGCCATTATGATATCAGGTTCTCACCTTCCTGCACACCAGCCATCTCCACAGTTCGATCTCAGATGAAACAGTGACTTTTACCTCTCCATGCCAAGGCAGGATCCATGCACTTCACAGCTCTCACAGATGTGGTTCCAGAAGTATGCCTGCTTCTGACATTCCCTGTGGCATCATGCCACTCTCAGTACGTAAAAGACAAGCTCTCATAAAAGTGCAGGCCCTTTCTTGGTTATTTATATGTATTTATATAAATAATATATATAGATCTGTATATTTTATCCCAACTGTATATGGGATTCTTGCTACATTATTAGAATTCCATATCAAGTCCAGAGTGTGATTATTATCAGATACCAATAGCAAGTTATCACTCATGCTCAACTATAAACCAGTGAAAATTAGAGAAAACATGTTTCTCTTAATTTTCTGAAATGTAATGCTTCAACATACAGTCTTTTTGTGTGGTGAACTCTTAGGAAAGTGAGAAGACCTGGCTCTTAGAAGTGGCAGGGTACTGCAGATTTATCTGATAGGTCTGTAATTTTCATCTGATTCTACTTGACTCCCTGTTCTGTTTAATGCTAATACCATCACGTTCTCCATCTTCCTGCTTACGCTAAAGATGACTAATATACAAAATAGGGGGCCAGAGGTTGCAGCAGTCATCTTTTAGTCTAAAAAACCCAAATACCAAAAGATATATCTGTTTCTTTTTGATGTAGAAAATAATGATTTCAAAATCTTCTATTTTTGCATAAAATTGCTGTGTAATGATGATTTTGCTATTATGCTATTGGTAGAGAGGTCTCAAGTCATTCTTCTCATGGATCTAGTTTCAGAACGTTGTGTGCAGGGAGAAGTAATAATCCATAGCCACATGACTCAATGAGTGACTGCTGTAGCAAAACTTTATGCTGTTTTTCCTTGGGGAAAAAATCATTGTAGTAATGGAATCTGCTTAGACACATTGAAGGGGATTTTTCTCAGAGCATTAATGCCTTTAGTGGGATTGAGGCCCACAGAGGAAATGTTTATACTCACCCTTTATGAAAACTAAGAAAGGTGATAATCTGGTCATAGTTTTCCAGTTTATAGCTTTAGCTGGTGGAACTAATGTTAATTATAAGATATTATATTCCTAAAGCTATTACTCTAAAATTTGAAATAAGAACACAATCAGCTTGTGACCTCATTATACCCAACAGCATTTGCTGTTTTGCATTTTTGTAGTTAAGACTAAATTGAAAGGGGAAAAAAAGCTGATCTCAGAGGTGAATGGATAATAAATCTTGCAGACCATTAATAATCTGCTAAAGCCCACAGTGATTTATCTTACGTACTTTTTGTCAAATGGTTATACTCTCCCAGACATTTTCTAATTAGACTATTTCAATCTCCTTCTATCAGTTCTATCAGTTTCATTTCCCTGTACTACACTTAACATTCACATTTCAAAGCTTGTATTTTTATGCTAAATGCTTCTGCTGCATAATTAATTTGTCTTAAAAGAGAGTATCTATGAATAAAACAGATTAATATTCTTCCCCATCTTTCACAGTCTAAATTTATTTTGGAAAATTGTTAAGAAAGCTATTCTACTCTATTTCTGTCCTTGAATGTAATTCCCTAGGCAGTACTGAATCTTTCTACATAGAGGAGGGCAAAGACTTCAGTTGTTGCTGCAGACTCTCCCAGAACATCTCTATTGATACTGAAGAATTCAGTGTAACCTGGCTTTATGTTTGAAGTATAAAGGCTATTTCTGCAAGGTAAGGGAAAGCACAGAAGTGATTTTAATTTTAAACAATAAAGGCAAAGCCAAATATGCTTATCTCTTCTGTAATTTCCCCTCTACCTCAGTGTCATCCTGTTTTTCCTCTTCTCTGTACAGAATGGAAAAACCATGTAAGTCTTGGTGCAAGGTCCATTGAAGCGAAGCAGAATATTCTAGCTGATTTCAGTGACCCAACCATCCCTTGACATTCACATGTAAGTGCATGAGATCATTGTTCTGAAAGAAGTGGTATAGCTGTTGCTTCTCTACCAGAGTTTGAAATCACAGAATCATTTTCCGTTGTTTTAGTTTGGAGTTGTTAGTTTTTTGAAAATTGCAGCTACTCATATTTTTGTCAGTATCCTATCTCATCATCACATTTCACTATTTGTAGGTGCTAAAGATGACCTTTTTTGCTGAAGTGACTTCAGGTAGCAGTGATTCTTTGGTCTGGACTCAGTAATTCTGTGATTCAACCAAAAGGCTGTAATCGTATGACAGATTAGAAGTAAGTAAATATCAGAATTATGCAATGACTCTTAACACAGGGATTTCAATGTGTTTTGTTGCACTATAGTGTTTTAGCATATTTTATGATACTTGCACAGGCATAAAATGTCTGTAACCCATAAACCAAGGAAAAGGCCTAATTGTTCTATGCATGGATTATTTATAACTAAGTGGTTTATGAAGAAGTAAGAGTCCATAAAAAGAATGCCACTTAGTGTTAAAACCAATCTGTTTGCCTCATTTTAATTGGGATGAGAATATTGGATGAGGTTTCAGTAACATTGCATTACGAATATGATGCCTGCATTTAAATTTTAAAATAGAAAGACCAGAAGTAAATATTGATTAAGAAGCCTTGTGTATCAGGGTATAGTCACTATACGACAGATGAAGCCAATGGGCCTTGTGAGATTTATATTTGTCTCATTTGTTCCAAAGCTTAGATTTACTGATTTACTTGGGAGTGGCAAGAACTCCTCAAGATTTTTTTAACATGGGATTTTCTTCACAGAGTAACAATGTCTGTGTATGGATTCATGCGGGCATAATGAGGCATAACTCGAGTATGCAAAGAGTGTTTATGTCAGCTTACCTCATGCTTTCTTCCCATTTTTTTCATTTATTCTCTCCTGTCTTACTGAACCTGTGGTTCTTGACCTCTTGGGACGCATGATTAAACTTCCTCCTTCTCATTCTCTCCTTGTCTTGAAGATACTAGCATAGGTTATACCAGTGCAGTTTTTGTAGAATAATCTTGGGCCAGAACTTGTTTCAAGTTGGCAAATGGGGATGTCAGGCATACTAAATATATTTAATTTTGTTGAATGTGTAAAATAATTTTCTCCTGGATTCCCTGAAGCACCACAGTTCAGCCCAGAGTCAAGCTTTATATCCAAGTTGTTACAGAAATAGTAATACATCAGTCATATAATGGCTTGAATGGCACTGTTACAGTGCACAATTAAAATCTGTCCCTAAGGTGATACTAAAATCCGTTATTAGCCTTGAAAGCCGCTATGGACACTTGACACTTGCTTAAATTTATACACCAATACGTTAATGCTCACCTTTTGCTAACCTGTTGGTTAGTTAGTCTCATTTACTTCTACCCTTCAGTGAAACTATTGCTACTGGTCTACATGTAATTAATAATTATCTTGACTTATGGTCCAATATGTCTACCTTTTAAAAACTACAATTTGGGAAGCTGGTGATGGGGTTTTGTGTGGGAGAAGTAAGGAACTTGGTGTCAACCATATTGTTCATGGATGCCATCCACAATGGAAAGCAAAACCTCAAAGTCAAAGTTGGTGTACTATATGTCTGATTTACAGTTCGTTTTACCTATGTCTGAAAAGAAAGAAACAAATAAAAATGATAAATGAGTAATACTGAGTAATGGGAAGAGTTGTACATTGTGAAGATTAATGGAGAAAAAAAGGTACTTGCAGTTGAACTAGATATAGCAGCAAATAGCTTGCTATTTACTTCTGACAAAAAGAGGGGAGAACAATATCAGAGGTGGAGAGTAACATTAATACTCGAAGGCCAGGGAGAAATAATGTAAATTTTTTTAACAGCATATTTTGCTTCTAATTTTACTCTGGTAATTTGCAGCATAGCAGAATTCATATGTAGCAGTGACAACAATAAATGTGTGCCTCATTCAGTTTAACAGTTTTACCCATATAATAGGAAAGCAATGCTATTTAATAGGGATAATGGAGGTCTAAATTGTGACTGGAAACACTTTTCCTTAGTAATGTAAGTCTCTTGTTAAAATATCTTAAAAAAAAAAAAAAATAGTGCTTCAGTTGAGTGTTCCAAGAATGATGTAGTTTGCTAAATGTGTATATTCAGATAACTAGTAACTTTGCTAAATGTATATACTTGTGTAGCTAGCAGTGCTCTCTCTGGAGACACCAGGGAAGATAAAGACAATAAGGGGTTAGGAAGAAATAATTTATCTTCAGCAAATTGTCTGCTGATATTGATGGTTTAATGTCATCTCTGAGACCCCTTCCAAGTGTTCAAATAAGGAAAAAAGACTTCCTGACTGCCAGAATCTACCTTTGACTACGTGAAAATATCTTGGGTATAGGTTGTTACGTAAGCTGTCAGAGTGAGAATCCATTCTAGGTCTTCAGCCATAAACACTGATACTGCAGTAGTGATAATTGTCCCTACAAAGGAAAAGATCAGCCACGGGAAGAATGTAAGTACAGTCTTCTGTTCAAAACAGTGCAGATGGAAGGTGGGGCAAAAAGTCAGTGCTTTGGAAGGCTTAGTATGTGTGTGTGTATTTATGTCCCCAGTTTTTTGATGTATTGATTTAGGTCTTCAAAGAAACTAAATAGATATTATATGACTCTTAGGAAACCCAGCCATTAATACTGCATCACAGATACTATGGTAGAACTCAAATGATTAAAAACAAGCCAGACAAACAAAATTTAGTAAACAAAACTCCTATTTCATTTATACTTTGTTGCAATCTTTTTTCTAACCTACAACAGTAGTTTGTTTCAGGTAATAAAGTACACTTAAATTTTTAGAAGTCTTCATGTAAACAACAAATCTTCAGCTGATTGAGTAGTACAGTTTATGATTCATCCTTAGTCACTGGAGCTTAGAGCAGAGAATATATTCTAAAAATGCCATGTTGTCAGTGGTTTGTCAATTCATTTCTGAATTAGCACCTGGCTCTAACCAGACTGTCCTGCTTTCTGCAAGCGTAATAAAAAGATAAGCCCTGAGAAGTATAGTTAAAAAAAAAAATACAGCCAGAAAACCTCATTTGCATTCAGATGAGCTATTCTAATGGCATTTTATTCTAATTTATCTTATAGAAATTGTCATAGATTTGATCAAAAGCAGAAAAAAGAAGCATAAATCCAAAAACAGGTTAACAGCATACAAAAACATCTTTCCACTCAGTAACATCTAGTGTACAGTGAATGTACATTATTAATTAGCAGTGTTGGATATGACACTGATATGTCAAATAACTTCACAACAAGCTGAAATACATAATCTCATCTTAATAACTCTTCTTAAAATGCTTATATAGTCCCTTAAAATTGATGACATTTAGTCTCATTTTGGCCACCATTGCAAATAGCATGCAAAATACTTTATTGCCAAAAACAATATTAAAGGGATATAGGAGTGAGCTCATGATATATACACTATACACAAAATTTTCAACCCCATTATCTGATACACCACTAGAGAGAGTCTATAGGGCAAACTGTTTGTAAATTTACATATATAATCTTCTAATGTAAATTTCCTTACATACATTTAGTACAAAGGAGCAAAGATCCTCAAGTAGTATAAAGTCATTTTGCTCCACTAACCCAAGAACAGTAGATAGTGGTATTTACCAGTGCAAAATTTTGGTAGGATGCACAAATGTAGGCCTCTTGACGCAGACCAGACCCTTTCCTGATGATCCTCTTAACCTGCGCAGTTAAGATTACAGGGAAGAGGTTAAAGTTTGGTGGCAGATAGCAAACACTGCTTTTTCTTCCTCTATGACAGAGTATTCAAGGGGAACTTTGCTTAGAGTAACATTTTTGAACAACTAAATAAAAACAAAATTTAGAAGGTAATACGTTTTCATACCTTTGAGCATGGGTAAACTTAGAACATGGTTTGAAAGGTCAGATTTCTACACAACACAAAACAGACACTGTTTTTTGGGTTTTTTTTTTAATTTATTTCCTTTTTCATGAAGCTTACCTGTGGAGAATAGAAGCTGTTATATCACAATATGTGAGGAAGAAAAACAAATCCAACCAAAAACCAAAAACCAAAAAACAGTAGAAATTACTGCTCCCAAACAGGACAGGAATCTGCTGCACATTACAGCAGTTAGCGAGATTTTGCTGTGGTGGAATTTTGCAGTTTTAGGGAACATAGTTTTTTACATGTGTTCTGAGTGAGCCTATCATAAGCGTGTTGGTATTACACAGAGGCTAAATATATTTGCGTGCTGATACAGTTCTAACTAGTTTAAAATTAAACCGCTTTGATTTGTATAAAGGCAGCCATTCTCCCTATTACTGACTTTATAGAACAGTGTACTTAGGTCCAAGAAAACCATCTCTCTTGGAGAGAGATGACAAAGTGTATAAAAATAATCACAGGGATGGTTAAGAACTTCGTAAAAATACCATCAGCTTCTTCATACCATCAGATTGGAGATCAATATGCAGACCTGCAGTTGTGGTTTAATTTTACTCCATTATCATCTATAGTAAACCCTTTAATATTTAAAAAATTAAGTATTAAAAAGTTGAAAAATAGTAAAGCAAAGTCTGCAGGAATTGTGTTTTCTAAACTTTCTTGTTTACAGAAGGATGTGAGAGGCTTTGCCTCTTATAAAAGTAGTTTTTAAACTTCTGGGCAATACTGATCTATGAAATACAAATAGATGGCTACATGGTCTTGCTTCCAACAGCTACATTGCATCAAAGTGAGTAAAAATACATTGTTTAAACTTCTATGGAAATAAAGCTTATAATTGCCAGAAAGAAGTGGTGTAACAGCAGAGTGTATGTTGTATGCAATCAGTCCACAGTATGAAGGTTTTGAAAATAGCAGTCATACCCAAATGATAGGTCCATATATGTAATTGAAAATCAGTTCTTTGCACCCTCTGTGCTAATCTACTCTGTATCAGCTTGGTGGCTAGGTAGGTGGATCTATTAGGTTAAAATACTTAAATCCAAAGCAAAGTAGTTGCTGTATTTTAAATCAGGAAGATAAATCCATGAAGCAATATTTCCCCCCCCCCCTTTGGCTTGTAGTAATAATGTAAAGCATTGCTAACATGTTTTTAGTATATTTATCACTATGTACATGTCACTATATTTTATAAATGTAATTTATTTACATATGCAATTCCACATTCAAATGGCCACAGGAAATTTGAGAGGTTTTGGTTTTTGTTGCTGCTGTTTATTAATTCTTAAAGGTGTTGCTCTGTATTTGTACACAGATGCCATGGCATTGGAACTAAAATGTTCTAAAAATAAGAGTGGAAAAAAGTGTGGCTTTTTTGTACACAGCAGCTAGTCTTTGCAGCAGATACAACATTTGATACTAATTGTTCTTGCAAAGCATCTTTACTGAGAGGCAGATGTTAGTAATGCAAACTTCAGAGCATATCTGCCTGCTCAGTACCTTGAGGCTTGATTTAGAAAAAGCAGTGTTAAAGAGAAGACAGCCAAGTGTTTTTTATCAACTTCATAAGCCATCCAGAACGTCAGGGGCAACATTACTAATATATGTCAGGATAAGTCAAGAATCAGGCCAATCTGCTAATAATAGAAATAAAAGTTACAGCTTCAGCAGCCAAATAATATGCAAATAAATGGCTTATATATATTGTTGAGTATTGAGCATGAAGTTTCTGGTTTATATAGTTGTTTGAAAGTGACAGGGAATTCTGGAGTTCACTGTTTGAATTACAACTTTAATTTCCTCATTTTCTGTTATTTAGACTTACAATGTTCTGAAGCAGTAATGAGGAAAAAAAATTGAAATAAAATGTTATTTGACAAGGACCATGGTGGGGCTTTTTTTCCACAGACTTGAAATGATTTTAATAGATTAAAATCCCCAGGAGACAGGAAGACTGTAGCCTTTCCTCTCTTTTAAAGCCAGATTTTCAAAGCAGTATCTAAAATTGCATTTGAAAGTTGGGGTGGTTTTTTTTCCCCTTTCATGTGCAGTTTAAGAGCTGCAGTTATACAGGCCTATGTTACATTTGGTCTGTAAAAATCAGTCCTTTGCTTTGTATTTTGGGAACTTCTTAATCTTGGGAATTTCTTAATCTCCTTAGGCCATTGAAGGTCAATCAAATGCTGCAGGTTTCATTCTTCCTTTAATATGATTTATCTATTGGGGTTTGATATTCAGTCAAAGAGAAAGATATTTTCTATTAGCAGTCTAGCAGTTGTAACATGAAACTCTGTGCAGGTTAATTTACTCTAGAAAGGTGGGTAAATTACCTTCTGTGAAGATGTGCACTACCTGGCCCTGATGCTTCTGCATCATGATACAGCATACTTAAGGTCAGTTTGGCTGTCTCTGTCCAAGGTCTTCAGTGTTCACTTGCACTCTTCAGTTTGTGCTTTTTAAGGTAAAATACACAGTGTAGGCATGGAAAATGAGCTCTCTTTGGAATAATAACTTAATCTTTGCAAGCCTGTAATTTATTATTCTGAAGGTAAATTAACCACACTTCTATGGAATCAAGTTCTTCCCTATATAATAATAAAAAGCAATTTATTCCCTGCAAAATGAAACAATTTCAGCAACAGAAGTGCTGAAGTCACAAAATGTGATAACCTCTTAACTGGTTCAGTATGACATCTCAAATAATGCCTTGCAATCTTCCGTTCAACAGCAGGGTATTCACAGCTTCACCAAAGCTAGTTGATAACTGGATTGGGTGTCTGTGTTGAGGTTTTGATAGTGGGGGAGCTGCAGGTCTGGCCTTTGCAGGAGGAGGTCAGGGGCTCCGCCACGCTGGACAGAGTTGGCTCCAGCTGGCTTCTCACCAGACCTGCTGCAGGACACAGCTGAGCCCATCAGTTAAGTGAAAACGTTTCGAAGAAAGGACAAAAAATGTGTCGTGGTTTGAGCCCAGCCGGTAACTCAGAACCACACAGCCGCTCGCTCACTCCCCCCCCCGCCCCTTCTTCCTCCCCCCGCTCCCGGAGGGATGGGGAGGAGAATGGGAAGAATGTAACTCCCACGGGTTGAGATAAGAGCAGTCCCGCAACTAAGGTATAACACAAAACCACTACTACTACCACCAATGATAATAACGATTAGTGAAATAACAAGGGGAGAGGATACAATTGCTCACCACCCGCCGACCGATACCCAGCCCGACCCGAGCAGTGATCTGGGCCTTCCGGGTAACTCCCCCCGGTTTATATACTGGGCATGACGTGCTGTGGTATGGAATACCCCTTTGGCTAGTTTGGGTCAGGTGTCCTGTCTCTGCTTCCTCCCGGCTTCCCCTCTTCCCTGGCAAAGCATGAGACTGAGAAAGTCCTTGGTTGGAATAAACATTACTAAGCAACAACTAAAAACATCGGTGTTATCAGCGTTGTTCCCAGGCTGAAAGTTAAAAAACACAGCACTGCACCAGCTACTAAGCAGGAGAAAAATGACTGCTATAGCTGAACCCAGGACAAAATGCCAAAGAGGTAGAAGAGGAGGGGACAAAAAGAGTGAGGAACAACAGAGGGAACACCATGTTCAGAGGAGGAGGTGCTCCATAGCAGAGCAGACAGTCCCTATGAAGGGGCTGTGGGTAAACCCATGTCAGAAGAGGTGTATCCCTGAAGGGACTGCAGTCTGTGGATGCAGCCACACCACAACAGGTACACGCCCAAAGGGATTGCAGCCAGATCTTGGGAAAAATAAGAAACAGAGAGCGGTAGAAAGAAACCCTTTTGTCCTGACCACCCTGACCAGCACTGCTCATTGCCTCACTGAAGGGACTGAGTATAACCTGCGGCCATAACAAAGTGGGAGGAGAGGTGTCTGGGATGAAGTTGAGCATGGAAGTGATGTTGAGCCGGGGAAAAGAAGAAAGGTGTTTTCCCTAAGTGTAGAAATGTTTGGTTTTTTTATTTTGTTTTTGTTTCCCAGTACCAGAATCAGTAATTAAATATTATTTAATTGACAATTATTTTTTTCTAAGTCTGTTTCATCAGTGGCGGAACTTGGTAAGTGATCTCTTCATTAGGGACTGTAGTGATAGGACAAGGGGTAATGGGTTCAAACTTAAACAGGGGAAGTTTAGGTTAGGTATAAGGAAGAAATTCTTTACTGTGAGGGTGGTGAGGCACAGGCACAGGTACAGGTTGCCCAAGGCAGTTGTGAATGCTCCAAACTGGCAGTGTTCAAGGCCAGGTTGGACAGAGTGTTGGGTGACATGGTTTAGTGTGTGGTGTTCCTGCCCATGGCAGGAGGGTTGGAACTAGATGATCTTAAGGTCCTTTCCAACCCAAACCATTCTATGATCTCCCTATTTCTCCTATTTTCTCCCTTGTCTCCCTGAGGCGGGGTGTGAGCAGATGGCTGAATGGGAGCTTGGCTGCTAGCAAAGGCCAAACCACCACGATAACCACATGTCTTGACCTTAGAGATTTGATAAAGAATCTACTGTTTGTTACTAGGCATTATTTGTCATGAAATGTGGCATGGTAAGTGGTAGATGATAAATCCATGCTCACACCCAACAGCCACTTTTTTTGGCTCATTTGTTCTCAGGATGCTTGTGTGGCCTCCGGACTTGTCTGATATCATACTGTCGAGATAAGTGATCATCATCAGATAGATGATTTCTTCATTGCCAGTCCTCATGTTTCATTTGGCTTTCCCCTCCTTAAGAAACTGCCAGATCGGTTACAGACCAGCCAGGGTAATATCTTGGTTGCTCTTTCCAGACGAGCAATGTGAGAAGCTAGGCTGTAGTTGTAGCCCCATACTGACAGTTACTGATGCGTGCTCTGCGTCATAAGAGGTGCCTTGATAACACTGAATGATGCTATGGAGAAAAAGTTGAGAGAATTTGAATGTCTGTCTGCTCCTCATCTCAGGGGAATTTGGGGCTAATAAAATGTTATTGTGGAAGATATTAGGAATTAAAGGTCTCTGAATACTTTATCCGTTGATTTATTGCACCAAAGAGGAAACCTTTTATCCCCATCTACTCATCCTAGACATCCAGACATAAAATTAAATCGCACCGTCTGCTCCACATTTGAAAGAAAGCATGTACACACCATTCTGGGGTAGGTTTGCCTGGATTTGACTCTCTGTAGTTGGTTCAGGGGATCAGAACATGCATTGGTTGTCATGCAAGGCAAAGATGGACTTGCCTGTAGTCTGGAACTACTCTTTCCACTCACCCTCGCTTCAGCCGTTTGGATATGAGAAGTTGTCACTGATTTGTGAAATTATCTTTGAGGTGATTGCGGACTTCAGAATTATCAAAGAGTAGTTCTTAAAATAGATTTAACACAAAGAGTGACAGTGCTGCCCTCACTGTGTTTTAACAGATAAATTATTATTTATTAAATTATAATAATAATAATAAGCCCATGATACCTAACTCTACAGTGGAAAATATTTATTAACTTTATTGACAATTTAATGTATTTTATCAAGTTTTGTTTATGAGTTGCTTTTGATCCTGAGACATGGGATTACTTTTGTTTTCTAAGTGAATGAATGTGCAAACACAATCTGGTTTTGGGGAGACCGGTGCATATGGTTTTGCAATTTACTCCTCAACAGCATCATAATGAGGAATATTTAAGACTTTGTTTTTTAAATTCTGGATAGATTAAATGAGGCTTTGGGGTAAAGCATGAGCTGGATTTTATACTGAGAATCTCCAATTCTTCTCTCTTTTCTCTTTCTGCTAGAATTTATCATGTCCAAGTATAATGTATAATTTTGTAATTATTTTCTTTCAAATGAAAACATTCCTGCTTGGTGTTCATATATTTAGGGGAAGGAGGGAATGCAGAAAAAAAATACCCATTTTTGTGATTACATTTTAAATTTCATGTTGCTGAAGTGACTGAGTACTGGATCAAGTTAAAACCAAGTGAATAACTCAAGTCACTCGAGTAACAAACACATTTCATTCCCTGTGTTACAAGTTTTCAGTGGCCCACAAGAAAGTGAAAAAAACAGTTTCACTGAAAGTCCAGAAAAATGGCTTGTAAAATTTCCTATGTTATTTTTAGTGTATTCCTCTTTCTGGAGATGTCTTACCAACTGTAGAACACCTGAAAAACTTTGAACTACATCTGCTTTATGGGCTGTACTGAACATCAGCTGTTCTTGCCACTGCTGTAATTTTCTTGTGTCTATATACTGAATTTATCCAAGGAGTTCTGGTATCAGTAGTGACAGTAGTAACATCATTGTGAGAGTTGAGTGAGACAAAAGTAGTTATTTGCAAAATTAAACAAATGTCTGCCTTGTTTCTCTGACAAAGCTGTGCCTTCCTGATTAATAATACATTTTTCATGAAACAAAGGATGTATTTCCCTAGGTGTTTCATCATCTAATGAATATAGAATTGTTTTAAATGACGCAAATACCAAGCAGATTTAAAGCAAAACAGTGCTGGTTAATGTGTTTTGATTATATGCTATGTACAAGTAAATATACATTTATTTTACAATTTCAGGTACCTTTACCTCATACCCTCTGCATATTGAAATTCAGATTGATGAATACAAAATCAAAAGCAGGCATAAAATAGATCCTTTAAATTCTCCCAATTCAGAGGAAAACTATTTTTATAGCACTTTTTCTTTTTATTCCCCCCCCCCCCCCCCCGCTCAGGAAATGGCAAATATTTATTTATCCAGCTACCTCCACATTTTCCACCATCATTATTCACAATGATGCCCACAGTGATAAGTGGTCAATGACCCTGGTGCAGGGTGAACTACAGCAGTCCTGCTGAGCTGCCTGTTATTCATCGCAGTGGTAGAACAATTGCAACAGCACAGTGACATTTTGCTAAAAGCTCTCATTTTTCTAGTAGCGTATTATACTTGTGGAATAAAATGCTTTCTGAAAGACCAACCACATCTTTTCTCTGCCTGAAAGGTCACTTTTGTTTGTTCTTTCTTATTTTGGTGAATTATAAAATAGAGAGGAAACTCAGACAGTAGAGGAAACGCCAGAACTACCAAATGGTAATAATTCTGTACAAATGTCTCCATTTACACACTCGAACTTGCGCTTAGAGAACTTAGAACTAGATTTAACACTGTTTGCTAGGTGGTGTCAGCTGCTGATTATCTAAGTGAAATGTAGGTTACTTCTTCCAGTTGTTTTCTGTGCTGGTTTGGTATCACTTCTGAATGTTGCCATTAGGGAAATTGTTGTGTGGCAGTTGAGGGAGGAGTACCTTTTACATCTTTTATTGTTTTGAAGTTGATTTGTAATCTTTTTGCTATTGGATTTGCATGAGTGGGTAACGTTTTGGACGGAGCACTGAGAAGTTAGTTACAAGTCTTTTCAGGGAAATTCCTTTCCCACATATACACACCTTTAAGTGGGGCTGAAGTTAATATATTTTAATAAGATACAACATAGTTCCTGTGCTGCATTTAGGGTTCATTGTGTCCTCTCCTCTTGCTGTGCACATTCTATAAGAAGCTGGCTCTCCTCTCTCTTCCCTCCTGTGCTGAGGAAGGAATGTTACTCCAAGGTCCGCTTGGATGGGTTTCTGAGCAACCTGATCTAGTGGAAGATGTCCCTGCTCACTGTGCAGAGAGCAGGGTGGACTAGATGACCTTTAAAGGTCTCTTCCAACTCAAACCTATTCCATGATTTCTCTCAACCTGCTGGGTGCACTCTTGCTAATTCAGTGAAGGATTGCCACCAGGGTACATTGCCTATTCATGTTCAATTCTCTGCTGACTGGCACTCCCGACCAATTTTCTGCAAAACTGCTCTGTAGTCTGTTGGCCATGTAGTGATGCATGGGGTTATTCTGTCCTAGATACAGCACTATACATCTGCTTTTGTTGAACTTTGAGGGTTTTGGGAATTTGTTTCTCCAGCCTGTTACAATCATTCTCAATTGCCTTATTCTCTGGAGTGTTGGTGACTACCCCCTGCCCTTTTGGTATCATCTGCCAACTTGCTGAGGGTGTGCTCTGCCTCATTGTACAGGCCATTAATAGTGATTTTACATGGTATTTGTGCCAGTATTGATCTCTGAGGGATGCCGTTACTAGCTGGCTGCCAGCTGGCACTCATATTGGTGATCACAGTCCTTGGAGTCCAGCTGTCCAGACATTTTTCTGCACACCTTATAGTCTGCGTATCGACGTGGTGATTAACTGGTGGTGGTGTAAAGGAGCAATATGCAGAATGTGTCACGGAGAAGTCGTTTAAACAGGGAGTACACATGATTAGTTCTTAAAACTGAAAGAAATTGTTATTTGCTTTGAAAGAAAAAGATTCCTAATACAATTTTGAGTATTACAACTGAATAGATAAAAAGAAATCAGTGTATTGTTTGTGACCACTTGTCAAGGTCTGACTGGAGAAAACCCAGTGTCGGAAATATTTTGTTCATGATCCCCAAAGTGAAATTAAGATGCAAATAAGGTCAAGTACTGCAATCGGTCAATTTGTTTATTATTATTATTATTTGAAACAGATAGGGCAGAGTGACAGTCACCACCACAGGTCCAGCAAGGTCCCCAGGGTCAGTATTCTACGTCTGCAGTGGTGGGTGATTATCTTTGTCCCCTTTTATTATGTGTTGGAGGGAAGTACCTCTGTCCTAAATGTAACGTACTGCACATTCCTGGTTGATCATGAGCATTGAGCTGGTCTTGCAGCCAGCTCTCCAACTGCACATGTCTGTTAGCAATCCTTGAGACAATGGACAGTGGAGTGTCATCTATCTTTCACACCTACCTTTCACACTCATCTTTCACACCCATTTCTTTCACACCCATCTTTGAGAAAATGGTGGAATGTGATTTCAGTTCAGTCTCTCACACCACTATGGAAAGGAACATTTGTGCATGTTGTCATCTCTTTCAGTGTAACCCCCTCCCCCCCCCCCGCTGATTTTCATTAGTTTGGCAGCTGTCCTAGTGAAAGCAAGTCTGTTTCAGTAAGTATTTGAAAGACAATTAAGCACAGAACCATCTCAGTAAAACTCTGTTGGTTTAGTTTTATTGAGGTCTGGGGATGACTTGCAAAACCTGTCTCATTGGGGAGCTGGTAATTTGACAACTTAGATTCTAGTGAGATTCAGCACTCAGTGTGGAGGGCCTAATGCAGCTTTCAGGACCAGAAATTCTAATCATATAGTTGGTTGTCCTTGAAACAAAAGTATTTTAAAGCTCTTCTGTGGACAGGAGTTGTCTCTGTGTTATTTCACATAACCCATTAAAATTTCATGCCTGGGGAAAACTTATAGTGCTGTGCTATTTCCTTGATATAGCTCTTTGGAATAGCTTTTCCACCATTTTATGAAGTTGCCCAGAGAAATGTAATAGATGTGAAAAGTTCTCAAAGGCAAATCAGTGTACATCTCTACCTCCTGTATAGCGGTCTGCGGTGAGCTATTAGTCAAGTAGCTGATTATACATGATGTTGAAACCAGAAAATTAACTGCTCTGCAGCTGAATGTATTTAGAGAATCAAAGCATAGCATGCCTTAAACTAGTAAATGAATTAACATTCTTGTCTAGAATGTGTTTGTTAAATTGTTATGCTAATACTCTGATTATAATTATTACGGCCAAAATAGCTGACTACTGAACTGACACCTGATTTTTATCTGTTTTTATCTGTTTTTTTATCTGTTTTCTTTTATCTTTAATGTCGTAAACAGATTTTTGAAAACTATGCTTTCTCTCACAGCTGAAGAATATGTGGTTCATGCTGACAGGATGATTCTTTTTACTGCATTGGTTTTCTAGAAAAACAGTTTCACCTCAAGATGATTTTCCTTACTCACATTTTCATTTGTATTTTATGTATTACTGCCTGACAGGTTGACCTTTTCACATTGCATGCTGTGAAATGTTGCTACTAAGGATAGTTGATAGCAAAACAGGTTCTTTCCTAGCTCTTCTTAAAAATGCTGAAAGTTTAACGATTTCTAATTAAGCTACAGAACTGTGTATTATTAGAAACTTGTACTTAAAGAAGAGATACTTCTTCCCTTCCTGTACCTAGAAAGACAGTTAGTGCCCATTGAACTTCTGAGATAATATGTAGAGCTCATGAGCGGTCACCACAAATGGTATTTGAAAAAAGATTTTAAAAACTTCAGCTTTGTTAGCAATCATTTTGCTTTAATAATACAAGTTTATAGCCCATACTGGGAAAATAAGGTATGTCCTTGCACATCTGCATTTGGTTATATTTACCATGGGATTAAGTTTCCCAGTTTTTTAGCCTGGCTGCTTCAAACATCAAAGTTTTATATACTTGCTGTCTTGTTATTTATCTTTTTAAATGGTATAGCCATGTAACTTGGTGTAATTGTGAACTGTGAAAACTATTTTTTTTTAATGTCTTCATTTGATTAACTGATTCTGTGAAAGGACAGGGAGGTTTTTGTGTTTTAAGGTATGAAATAAGGTGAAAGGAAATGTGCAGAGACCAGTTATACTTTTTTAATGTTTTCCAACTGTATAGCTGTTATTCTTAATAACCAATGTTGTCCTGAGGTGAGGAAAGCCACCTCTTAATTTGCAGTCAAAAAGTGGGGCTGATCAAGTTATATTTTCCCTTAAAGTTATATAGAATGCTTGCAACTAAGCTTGAAGGACCTAAACCCAAGACATGGACAACAACTCAATATCCTTTCCTCTATGATATCCTCCTAGAAAAGAGGTAAACACACCTATTCCTTCTTTCTAATGGTTAAAAACTGACTGTACATGCAAGGAAGTTCTAGGAGGAAGCTATCTGTACCAAAGGAACAAAAGAAAAGATCATCTTTACAGATAATTTTTAGTACATTTAACTCTTAGCTGTTAGTTTATGTAGAAACTCCGCTGATCCTCTGAAGGAAATTACTATTAGTGGTTTAAAGTTTCTCATCGTTTTAAGTATATATATGCCAGGTATTACTCTAATACATGCTACTGTTTTATTTCTGTCCATCTGAAATGCATAAGATATTAGAAGCAATTTTAGTTTGTATGTATGAGAGTCTAACTCCGCCCCATTAATAGACAACAGCTAGCATAAATTAGGAAATTATTCTTATGGGAGAAAAAGAGCCTTTATATTTCTTGTTCTGTTTTCATCTTGTTTGTGGTAAATCTTCAGAGATTAAAATTTCTCTCCTAGTATTCAGTAATAAAAAAATGATATCTTTCTTTTTTTGAGTCAGCTCCAAGTCTTTCATCAGCTTTAATAATAATATGAAGGTGGTTTTGTCTCTCCCCATTTTCCTAGAAGATGTAAATCTATTAAGGCTGGCAGATTTATCAGCAGTAATTTTTATTTGTAATTATCCAAAACCACAAATTATCTTGGCCATATTTTTTTAGCATCTGACCAGTTGTACTTTATAAAGAACAACTGTAGAGACATTGCATCAATTCTCAGTAGTTGAAAAATATATTATATATTCTGAATATATTATAACCATATATTTATGGTTATGATTTAGTTTGGATCTTTGTGACAGAAGCTTTATACCTGCCTTGAGTACATAATGTAACATGACAGAGAAGATAAAATCTGGTTTAAATAGATAACAGCGCTGTGATTACAGCCTGGCAAGAAACTGAATAGTGCACACCAGTGTTCTTCCCCAGCTCTTGTCTGATACCAATTTTTAGGGGTCACTGAAGTCAGGCTTCCTTCTTGGCACTTGGTCGCAGTCTGCCTGCAGTCTCTGGCACGGGACATGTAAGGTGAGCTGATACTGCACAGCATTAGAAACTGAAAACCTCAAACTTCTATCCAGCTTTAGGAGGGTATCTTCTAATGTCATAATTAATAGGAGAATGGGCTCTCTTATGGAGGAAGTACCCACACAGAAAACCCCACTGACACCGAGAAAAGAAAATAATGTACGCATTTGCAGTAAAGGTTTATTTTCTTCCTTTCTAACTCCAAAGGGAAGAAGGGTGACAAATATGGTGATGAAAAGGCAAAGCACACCTGTCCTCACTTGCACCTTGTATAGGCTTCTTTTTCCCTTTTGAGTTTTCTCAGCAGTTTCTTATCCACATGTGGAGGCCTCCTGGCCTTCCTGCCCCATTTCCTTCTTGTCGGGATGCAATGCTCCTGAGCTTGGAGCAGGTGATCCTTGAATATCAATCAGCAGTCATGCACACCCCTGCCCTTTATGACTGTATTCCATGGAACCTTACTGAGCAGGTTCCTGAAGAGACTGAAGTCTACTTTCTTGAAGTCCGGGGCAGTGAGCTTGCTGTGTGCCCTTCTTACTGCCCTGAGGATCTTGAACTCCACCATCTCATGAAGAGCTCTAGCTTGCTATCTACATTGATGTAATTAATTATATGCATACTTCCTGATTACTGATTATACTGTTGCATAAGTGACAGATTATACTTTGAAGTGCAATAACAGGTAAATCCTACATGAACTGTCCTAGTAGAAGTAGATCCATTTCAACATTTTAAAGCAGTCCTTATGAAGAAATACATACAGGAGACGTGTGTCACAGTTCAAAAGTAATGCACTTCAGTGCAGTAACCTCTCTTCTAGCATATGAGTTTTCAAAAGGAGAAATGAAGCTGTGCTTTTTGACAAATTTCATTATCTGAGGTAGATCTGCAAAACATCCCTTCTTCTGAACTAGGCATGTATTGCACTGGGCAAATGATTTTTTTAGCCACAGTTTTCTTTGCAAAAGAATGCCATGTAGGTTGTATTAACACATTTTTGTGATTCTGATGGGAAGTAGCAGACAGCTAAAGTCTTTAAATAAAAAGTACCTGAATGTGTGAAGGGCAACACATGAAAAAGTAGACAGCCTTTGAAAGAGACCAGCATTTTTGTGTGTATAAATAGACTTCAGTGGCAACTTGAGCATCTTCTAAAGAGCAGTGCTCACTTTGCTTAGCCAATAAGTAGGATTTGATGCCATGAAAAAAAAAATTCCAGCACTGAGACAAACAGTTGATACAAAACTGACTGCTGTATGAGCATCACAGGGAATCTGTTTTGCTTTTCTCTGAAATACTAGCACAAATAAGATAGCAGACTGTTTGCACCAGTGATCTGATAGGGTATAGCACATCTCATCTTCTTTTGAATGTTTTCTGCATGCATAGCTATCTGAATGAAGAGATTTTATAGAGCTATGGGTGCTAGGGGTTTTATCTCTTATCCTTATTTCAGCTCTCTAATGTTGAGGTAAATTATTTTCAAGAAAATAGATTCCATATGTAAAGTTGAGCATGTGTTTAACATGTTCTCTTAGATCTAAATCACTGTTAGAAGACAGGAAGATAGGGTGAGTCAGAAAGTCAGTTTTGTGTGGAATTTAAAGCCAACATGAGTACGTCTCTATGCTTGATCCTAAACAAGCTATTGCCATCAGATCAGAATAACTGGCTTCCACAGACAGTGAGAGGCGAAGAAATAGAATGAAGTGAAAACTGGGACAGCTACAGAAAAAATGTGTGAAGTCTTAGACATTACTGGGCAGAAAAGAATGTCCAAATGCTTCCTGTGCGGAGAAGTAGGGCTTGTTACCGCGTAGTCTATAATCACAGGAAGAGAAAGAGGAAGGCAGATTGGTGTTTTTTGCTGTTGCTACCATGTCCTTGGAAGAATGGCTTGCCGTTTGCACAGATGCTTATTAGAAGCAGCCTAGAAAGAATAACTCAATCACGAAATCTACATGTTTCCCTACTCTGCCTTAATTTCTAAGTCTGTATTACGGAGATAATAGCATAGGAAATGTTTTGAGCAAGTTATTACAAATAAGACTGATACAAATTATAACAAAACTATTAACCCGACATTTCACCCCAAGCCGCCTAGTTTAGCAGCCTTGGCAGGTAAGTGTGCCGGTTTAAGAGACTAATACCAAAACATCTGTGCTTCAGCAAGAATATACGCTTTTCTAGTTCACAAGTCTGGAGTGTTCTGTTTTGTCAGCCTGTGAACTCATATTCTATACAGTATCATTTGTCAGAAGTCCATTTCACTTTTACAGTCCCTCTGTTTTCCTACTTCTGAATTATGGTTTTCTGCATGCCTTGGTGACAAAAATAATACATGGTACATAATGTCTTATGTTTCTGATTGGATTTTTTTTTCCCCCTAGTTTTTAAATAATTACCTTTTGTTTCCATTCTATGGAGAAATGATTTTACGGCTTCAGCATTTTTTTTTCCTGTTTCTAATCCTACTCAGGCACTAAACTAGGAAAAAAATCCTGAAATAAAACAGGGAAAACAGTCTGTGTTCTTACTTGCCCTTAAACTAATTAAAATATGGTTATATTGCTATCTGTTTAGTTTCTTAATTTAATTTTGTGGGGAATGGAAATCACTTAATGTGAAATAGGCAGTTAGGACTGCCTGCTTTCCTGTGTTTTAAGTGCTGGGTGAGGACAGCAGCTTAGTTTAGAGATTTGCCTTCAAACAATTCTTATTCCTTAAAAAATCTCTCGTTTGTGCTTTCATTAGAACATAAATAGGAAGGGGAACATTCTGGAAAATTTCTCATTTGAATTGTTTTTATAACCTGGAGTTCAACAGTGAATGTCCTTTATTTTTCAAAAGGCATGAAGGACATTGGGAACTCCTCAGACACTCTTATTTTGTGGGAGAAGTAATTTGTTTGGCTTCGTGAAATGCTTAGCACAGTAGAGTTGGAGCTCTGAAGTGCAGGGACATTGCAGGACAGTGAAAATAAATGATTGTTGTAACTTGAACTGTTTCAAACCCAACGTAGCATGGAGCTTAATATTAGAAACAAGTTTATCCCTAATTCTAAGTAGAATGGCACACTTATAAAGTTTTTCTTTCTAGAGCTCCAGTCTAAGATGTGTAAGGGTTTAGGTGGAAGGAAAGCAGTTTGTGACACTTGTCCTTATCTTGGGACAGGAGTGTTATGAGGTACCCCAGCATCTAGAGAAAGAGCACTCCACTACTGAACTTGAAAAAAACATCCCCTCCTTCTGAGAAAGTACCACCTGAGACTGTTTGCCTGCACAGCGCCTGTCCATCTTGCTTGACAGTTTCCAGCACACTCTGTGGGTAACACAAATGTGGTGAGTATACAAGGTACCTCATGTTCTCAGGCAAAAAGACACTGTCAAAGACTAAATTTGCAAAAGAAAAATTGTTAAAACTTGTTGATAAGTAAAATAGCAACAGGCACAACGACCAGATGGTGCTCACAGAAAACTTGAAGGAATTAATCATTTTGTTCTCAAGTCTGGTAGCAAAAATGTGTTTGCTATATTTAGATGATGATAGGTTACTAAAGAGTTTCAGAGTAATTGGAATTTTGTAAAACTCTTTGACAAAATGGTAATGGAAGAACTGTAGGCTAGGTGATTCAGAACCAGATAGTTTGGTTCAAGCACTAAGTGGTGCTATTTTGAGAGCCAGTTTGAACAGAGGTAGAGGAGAACCCCAGCTTAGTTGAGAAAACAGTCACTGACAGCCCCATGGTGTTTTAGACAGTTGCTTGTTTAGTCCAAACCTTCCTCTCTTACTTGTCTTTCCCTTTTAGCCCTTGTGACATTAGCTAATGAAGTGTTTGATAGAAGACTTCAAGTATGAAAGAAAAGAAATAAACTAGACCATGCAATATGTTGGAAACTAAAATATTTTAGTTTTGATGTGGGGTTTTTTTGTGGTTTTGGTTTTTGTTTTGTTTTGTTTTGTTTTGTTTTGTTTTGTTTTGTTTTAAGGGGGAGTGGAACCAAAATGAGAATATTGTGTTTGCACAGTCCGACTAAATGACCTGGTACATCTTTCCTTCTTGGCAGTGCTGTTGCTTAGTCACTACCAGCAAAGGAGACACTAGACATAAATACTTATTTTAGGGTTTTATCACAGAGGAATTACTATTACTTTCAGTTTCTGTTTTATTTTTCAAACCCTTGTATTTCTGGTCCCTGTTTGGTGGAGAAATGTGTATTCTTATATTAGAAAATTAAAATGAATTGATGCTGTTCCTGAGCACAGGACTAGAAATGCTCCAGTGGTCTCCTGGATTTTCCTAATTATGTCTGGATGAGCTTTGCCTAGAACATGTCAGGATAACGTGGTACTTCTGCTTGCTGTGAACTTTCTGTTCACAACTGTGATCCTATGATTCTCCAGTTGTAAATCAATCTTTTTCAGTATTCTGTTGCCTGCTAGAGCTGAAGCAAACAAAAGGTAAGGTTTTCTACCATTATGGACAGGCGGCTCTCTTCATTTTCTTCTGTCTTTAAATACAGTTCTATAAAGCTTTTTCAGAGAGATCATTTTGTAGATATATAAACGTAATTACATAAATACAGTTTTTCTCCTAAGGAAATAAAGCACTACAAGCTGTGTGACTTGGGTACTTAGAGGATTATTTTCATCTTGCAATGCATGTGAGAGTCATTCATTTTATCAATATTTTAAGAAGAAATATTTTAAAAGAGTTTATTAAAAAAGAAAGGTGTTAACAAAAGGTTTTGGGACTGCTTTCCTCTAGCCCAGGTAACATTTTTGAAGATGTTTTGGGTAATGAAGCCCCTCATGCTTGGCAATACTAGTAGGATTTTTAATGAGTATTCAGTCCCTAAAGGTAATTTGGTCTGTCCATTTTTTAATCATGGGAACAAAATTATTTCAACCCTTATCTATCATCTGTTGTGTATTTAGGAAGCAATGTGTGCCTTATGGTCCCTGTTCTTCAATGTCAGCAGTGTAGTATTAAAGGCAGTAGAGAGTAAACCCCAATTGAGAGCAAAGAGAACAAACATAGAGTGATAGTGTGTCATTTGTCTGTTTGATTACAGTTATATTGGAGTATAAATTTACATTACCAGTAAGATACCAGCATAAAACTAGGCCAAAAGAATCAGCTTAAGGAGAAAGAGAAAGTTTTTTTTCTTTATACTTAGACTTTGTGGCACTTCCAGTTTCTCCTTCTGTGCCTCATGTGCTATTGCCACATTTCCCTCTTCTTTTATTTTTTTCTTCATTCTTCCATTGTCACATTTTCCACGGCAATCAGTGAACTCCACAATGTAATTGAAGATCCTATTACATCTCCATTAAAGAAAAACCCCAGCAACCAACTTCAGCCATGTCACACTTATCTTCCTTTCAGTAATGAACATGTGCTTCTCTACTTCACTCTTGCACAACGTGGGGAAAAAGAGGAAAAGAAAAGGTATTGGTTGATCTTTCTTCTTTCTTCCTTTTCCTCAAAGGAGAGGACAACAGTGTTTTTGATAGATTTACCCTTGCAAGACAAATGAGAACATCCAAAACTTTATGGATTGGAAATCAATGTGCATAAAGGATGAAAAATGGGCAATGTTATCAAGTGAATAATTTGCACAGCCAGTGAACTCCAGAAAAAATAGGCTATTTTCCTATCCCTGGTTAAACTGGCAAACTCCAGCATAATCAATTCCCACTGTGTTTCCTAACCTTCCTTATAAAGCATTCCCCTCTCTGCCACAACACACAGTGTTTGTGCTTCACAGTGTTTGTACTTGCCTTACAATGGTCCCAACTGTGTACTGATAGAAGTTTAGTGCGGTTTTGGAACTATTTAATTATATTTTTAAAAGGGTGGTCAGCAGTAATATTTTTCCCCTGTATTTGAAGTGGTTGCCCACATTTTGTGTGCCAAATTAGTAATCTTTCTTTTAAAATCTTACCCTGATATTCCCTCACTTTGCTACACTGAAGTTCCATATTGGAAACTGTATTAGGGAGAATATTTGTAGCTAAGTGCATGCAGCTAAATCTGGTAGAGCTCTTTGCTGATGAATAAAACCTACAACCAATTTAAGAACAGAGCATTAACTGCTCTTTTGCATCAGGGAACATGACTTTTGCATCAGTAAGGCTTTGTACCAATTGATTGTGCTTTTAAAGTATGAAAATGGCTGTTCTACTTCTTAACTATTCTGTCCTGGCATTTTTCATGGGTAGAATATAATTAGGTTTATTTGGAGGACTCTGCAGAATGTCTGTTAAGTGAAAACGTGTAGGTGGAATCTTTGCCCTGTTAAAATAGATGAAACATTTCCATTGCCTGGAATGAAGTTAAAGTTTCTAACTGTGGTTTTGTACAAAATGAGCTAAGAAGAAGCAGGCAAAGTTCATCAGTTGTGGATATTCCTTATCTCAGATGTAACTTGTCATAAGAAACCTAAGCCTACACTGCTCAGTTTCCATGACTTAACACCTTCTGACCCTTACATCATCAATTCTCAAAGTAGCAAAAGAGATGCCATTTGGGTCAATGAAAAATCAGGGTAGTTGTAGAAAGAATCAAGTGTACATCTTTAGAAAATATTCAAACAGCTGGATTTCTTGTCACTGGAACTCTCATTCTGTATTGGAAAATGTATTTATTTATGAGAGCTAAGAATTTAATGAAAATAACTGCCATGGATCAGAGTGTTCAGGATTCTCTGTGCTGAGTCCAGGAATTGGGAGGTAGTGGTATGCCATTAAGCAAGGTCATTCATGTCTCCCGAGATGGTTAAACCAGAAGTGACCTAACTTTTGTAGCTTTCTATGACTCAGTGAGAACAGAATTGCATCAAAACAAGCACATTCTTTAACGAGCCTGAGGGTCTAGCATGTCACTTGTTTCTTCATATTTGCTTCTTTGGTCAGTTTGTGTCTTTAGTTGCAGTAGTATCTATCTCAAGATGGAAACAATCAATAGAGATGAATAATGCAAAGATGGCCATTATACCAGACACATTGTAACAGAGCTTATAGACAACATACAGGAATGAATAAGAAGTTAAGTAATGATGAGGAGAGAACTAAATAATGGAGAAAAATGTTTTCCCAAACTAGTACAGACAGCTCAAATACGGGTATGCATCAAGGAGGAAAGTAAATCTTTGGACATTTTCCAGCTGTTGCTGTTCTAATTTCAGAGATGCATTTGATTCTCATCACCCACTGTCTATATGAAAATACTCTACCTATCTAGCACTAGAAGCCATTTTCCTTGCTTATGTTAAACACTTGTTAAAATAGCCTGTATTTTATCTCGATTGTCTTGTGGCAATTTTTTATAATTATATTCCTGTTTTCATTAAGGGGGAAGAGTAAGGTGTTAATGAGTAATCAGACCAGACTACTACCACCATCACTAAGAAAGAAATCAATGTAAGTTCAATTTAGTGGTAAAGGAACCTAACAACATTAGTTTCTCTGATAATGGAATAATTATGTAAAGGGATCAATGTATTCACAGGAAAGGCTGTTGGAATCATCTTATTGTACTAGTATTTTGCTTTGTTGCTGATGACTTTTTCTCTGCTCTTCTCACTGGCTTTACAAATTCTAGTGAAAACCAAATAATTTTTTTTCATGGATAAAAGTATTTTTTATACTATTAATTAAACCAAGAGAAATAAAATTACTTTCATGTCTTGCATTATTTTTAGCTTTATTTTCTCTTCATAGTGCATGTGTTATTGCAGGAGCTAAGTGGAATTAGCTTTTTAAAATGAGCAATATTGTTGATTATTATTATTTTTGGTAATTTCAATAAGAAGCATCTAGTGCTTGTGCAAATGCAGAAGAAAGCTTAATTTAAAATCCTAATTTAAATCTTCTGTTGAAGAACAGTATCTAGCCTAAATACTGTTGTCAATGCTGCAAGGGTAGAGCTAAATATTGTCTTGTGGGTATTTCAGGTACTTATGGTGCAGTTAATCGTAGCGGAAACTATGTCTATCCTTTATTCCTAAATAAAATGGTTTGAAAATGCAAAGAATTTAGGATTGTTCTAGATAAAATAGCCTAGAGTTTGTTGGTTTATTTGCAAATGTCGCTTTGAACTATGACTTTGTATTAATGAGCCTCAGGTCTGTGTGTTCTTGCGCGTGGCCTCACCTCATTGTTCTCTGTGACTGGATGTTAGCTTTGAGAAATTATTTGTCTTTGCATATGGAAAGAAGGGTACGTGCCATGTTCAGGATGACTTTCATCGAATTTGCTCTACCGTACGGATTGTCTTAAAACAACATATATTAGCAAGTGAAAAAAGTAACAATATAACTTTTAACTGCTTGCAGTGACTTATCTTAGTTGCAGACAAAACAAAACAGATCTTGCAACTTCAGGAATTGTTCCCTTCTGATATCTTATTATCAGGATACTAATTCTCTTTTATCTATAAAACACTTCTCTTACATGATCTATTTTCTGCTTGTAGGTATAACTTTAACTGTCAAAAGAAGTTTGCAAAGAGCTGTTGCAATAACCAAGGATTCATGATATTCAACCACTGAGATGTGTTCATAGAAAGAGACTTTCCACTTGGAGGATTTTCTCTCTGGAGACAGACTTGCCAAAGATACCCTATAGAAACCTCGGGGGCTTGTCAACAATGGGGGAATTTTTATGATATAATGGCTGGTGACTGGGAAAGGCTTTTATTGATTTCTGTATCTGTTTGTAAAGGAAAAAATGGCAAGTGAGTTTATGACAGTAGATAATAAAATATTACTAGATAGATAGGAGAAAGAGCAACATGGAAACAGCACCTCCTATTAGTGATGAGAATGGTAGTCAGGTAAGTAACAATGGGAGTGGAAAACAGGTAGTGCTAGTCCCAACAGTGTCAGCAGGAACAAGAGACTGCTTTTTAATTCAGGGAACCTATGGGACAAAATGGAGGCATTTAGTGAATTCATTCAGAATATATAGTATTATACTACTGTAAAAAACCCCAGCGTAGTGGAATAATGTTTGTGACAGATGTGTTGAAGGTTTTGCATAGTTCAGGGAAGAAAAATGGGAGAGAGAAAAGTATGCAAAATCCAGAATAGATATGAGTTGATGATTGATTCTAAGTGAGAAGAATTCTAGGCAAAAGCACAGCTGTAATTGAGGTTGTCAGTTTTAATAGGACATATTTTGATACATAGGAGGATATGAATGGGGAGGCACTGGGATTTCTTTGAGTCAGAAGAGGAAAATCTATTAAAATGTATATATAAAGTGTGGGAAAGGGGAGGGAAACTTTTCAAAGACCTCTAAAAATAATGAGAAAAAGATCATTTCTAGAAGAATGCAGGATTTAAGAAAAAGAGCCTCCAAAGAGTAGAACAAATGGATTGATGAAGAAAATTATCATATTTTGGAGATCAAGAAATACAGGGGTGAAATCAGATTTGACAAAAGTTAAACAAAGTTAGGTTCTACAAAGCTTATAAAAAAAAATCAGGTATATTATAATCTATATGAATAAAAAGAATAATAAAATCAGGGGCATGGTCAATCAAATTGAAAATTGGAATATTATACAGAGAGAACCGGATTATCTTCAAAACTCAAATTTATAAAACTATACAATATATTCCTGGTGACAGGTAACCACAACTTTCATTAAAAACTGGATGGATGATCTGGAAGAAATGACAGAGAAGGACCTGCTATACATCTGAGAACGGCTGTGAGAGACCAACCAGACACAAGAGTGAAGAAAAGTCAGATGTGATTGTAGAAAGTCCAGCAAGGTATTTTCAATGGAAGAATATTCATACTATTGCAGAACATTGAGATCTCACTTGGGAAGCCATGTACGATGTGAGTCACCCATTCAAGAAAGATGGGGGATGGAGAGATGCAGAGGGCCTAGAAGGGAATGGCAAATATGTACTAGAAGAAGAAAAGTGCTTGACAGGCTTAAACAAAAGAGAGACTGACAATAATATATATATGTATTAAAAATGTGTCAGAAGTGTGAATACTAGAGAGTTAGAAGACATATACATGTATAACATGGTAAAGTTTGCAACAGTTTTCAATAAAAGAGCTGTAAAATAATTGCAAAAATTGTGCAAGTGTAATGTTACACAGCACCTGGAAGGTTTTATATTTTGCTACATAATTGTCATTTTCTTGATTCAGGGTTTCTTACTATATATATTTAACCTCTGATGAGCAATGACTTAAAAATCAAGCTTTTCACGTTTTGAGATTCATTTTCAGGCCCTGCAGACAGGCAGATTCGTTCGAGTCTGTGATGCATTAGAGCTACTTTTCTGCTCTTGGATAGTACAAATACAAACATTCAGGATCCAGTTGTTTAGAGTGTCAGCACTGAATAGACATACATGAATTACCAGATGGTTACTTTGTTTTAGGTATGACAGATCTATGGCATGGTATTCCTGGTTTATTATCTGTTTATTTTAAAGCACCTAACTTAGGGCTGGGGGAGTAGAATCTTCAGAAGAAATAAACATCTGCTGCTATTGTTAGTCTGAGAATTTTCACTCCATGATGTTCTTATCCTGTCTGACAATAGAAGGAAAAACAAGGGAGCATCGTGTAAGTGCCAGTGTATGGGGAGAGGGCAATGTGCATACAGCGTTATGTAAGAGTTTCTTTTTGTCGGATCTGAAAACATCTTTTCTGTGGTAGTTCACATATAAATGGTATGAAAATAAGAATTTAAATGATAGTCTAATATCAAAAAATGGATTTCAAAATGGATATATTAGTTTTGTATCCATCTATTTCTAAAAAAATAAAAAACAACCACCCAAAAAAAACCCAAAACCAAAAAAACTCCCCCAAACCCACTAGTGAATATTGCTACCTTTGTTTTTAAACCTGAAGCTAGATTTTCACTTGGTCTAGACAACTTTCTTTCAGCATTTCAGTTTTAAAAGATTGTGAATGTTTATATTTACCTCAGGTAATTGGTATCCCATAGATATAAAAGGTGGATGGTGGACTTGATTGTGCTTCTTATTGTCACAGTGCTCTATCACTTTTTACTGTAAGACTGTATTTTCAGATACTTTTATAGCCTTAAAATGCATGTGACCTTCCCTCCTTCCCCCACACATACAGAGTGTCTCTTTTTAGATATCTTTTGCCTGCTATTTCATCTGAAATAGCTCAGCTGTCTGAAACTGAATTAAGGAAAAAATTCTTGTTACCCATGCTTTTAAAATCATCTAACCATTTAATCTAAATGATCTCATATGATGGTGCAGAGGCTTAAGATCACGCCTATCTTTTGCCTGAGATTAGTTTTTTCCATCTTTATGAAATTTGCCGATCAAGCCACTAGTCTCTGAAAAATCTCATTTTACAGACATTTACTAGAAACATATGAAGTTTGTTAGCGGAAGTGTCTTAAAATGCCCTTGGCTGTTATCACTCCTCCCTGCTGCAATTAATTTTCCTGCAGGGACTCAGCCCATGGAGACCTCACAGCCTGAATTCCTCATTAGCTCTCTAAATAGCATCTGCAAATGGTACCTGTGGTACCAGCAGAGGAAAGCCCATTCCATCTTGACCTTGCTTGTTCATGCTATTATGCATTGTTGACTACAGGACATGCTGAGACAGTGAAACATGGAGTGCTTATAGGACACTGCCCTAATGGAGAAAACTGAAGGGTCCTCTTGAACATTGACTACACAGAACACAACAGAGTTGCACTGGACTAATTTGCTATATAATGTTTAATTAAATTCAAGATTTCAAGTCCATGCACTCAGACGTACTTTTCTGACTTTAGGAAAACTGAATCTAAGAAGGCTTTCCAGATGGGTGGCTGGCATAAGGAAACATTCAGGGTCTAAATTACTAGCATTGGGCTGCTTTTTATTTGTTCATTTATTCATTTGTTTTTCTTCTTCCCTAGAACGTTTCTGGGGAAAGGAGGGAGGAAAAGGAAAGAAAGTGCTCTGGCCTATTTATTTTTTGAAGGAAATTGATTTTCAGTAAGATTTTAATCATAATATTGAACATTATACAAGAACTTGGAAGTACTAGAAGAGAAACGTTACCCCTTCAGGAAATGAAAGGCCTTTTACTCAGCACTGTGTTTAAATATATAGTGAGGGTAGGTAATTAAACAGTGAATAGGTGCTCACTTACCAACCATAGAACATACAAATCTAACCCGAGCATACACATGAAAATACTCATGCATTCAGGTTGCCTTTAGTACATACCTCTTCACATTCTATAGTTATGACATCTTTATATGATGTTGTGTCATAACGAATGGGAAGATAATCTCGCTTCTCTGCTGTTCCTTTTCCTTCACTCAAAGTATTAAACAGAAAGTGATAAACACAGCAATTTTAATGTTGGAGGAAACTGCCATATTTTTTTTTTTTTACTCCATTTTTCTTTTAGGTTTATTTCTCAAGCTCCATTTTCTTTACACATATCAAAAGAATGCAAAGCATAAACCCTTCTGAATCATATTTTCGAAGCTATTTTTGTTATCATCTGCATTGTTCTTATCTGCTTGCTTTTCAATTTGTCCTTTTAGAATGTCATGTCCCAGACTGAATGCAATCAGTCTTGCTGTGGAAGCTTGAACATTGCTGAGCAGAACAGGATTATTGTACTGGTTTGACACATGCTGTTACTGTTCCTGTAATCAAGTGTAGCATTGGTCCTTTTTCAGTATAAGCATCTTATATACGATTCTCAAGCAGTTTATGATTTAACATATAATAACCATATCTGTCTTTGTAGGAATGTTCCATGGCCCACATTTTGCATAAATGTTTGCTTTTGGTTCAATATTCAGTACCATTGCAATTTTTTTCTTTACCAAAAAAATATTTGTTAAAATATAAATACAAAATCATTAGACAATGGAAAATTAAGGCAAAATGAGTCTCTGTGGCAGGGAAAAATGCAGAGAATATGTTACAGATTAAAAAAAAATTTAAAAAAAAGGTAAATAAAATACACTCAGAATGGCTTCATCTAGGTGTGATTTAAAGGTCCCCACCAGAGAGACTTGTTTATCCAAAGTACCAGAAGCAGTTTGGAATTACAAGGTGGTTATAAGTAGGTGCAGAAAACTGAAGAGCAGAGGGTCTGAATGGAAACTCTAGAAAAAAAAGGTGCAACCTGATTAGGTCATGTAGTAGGCAAGTTGCAAGATAGTTAAGTTCAGATGAAAAGATGCTCCATAGAACTAAGCTTAGCAAGTGCTCTTGCTTGAAGAGAGCACTCTGCCCAGGAAACCTGTGGCCTGGCATTAGGGAACTTGCTGGGCAAATTCAGGAATGCAAATAACTGGATGGTTTCTTGATTTTGGTTGCTTTTAACTGCTTCGACCATCTCTGCAATATCTACTTGTAAATGCTGAAATTAAGTATTGTCATTCCTTAAAAAAAGAAACAGCCTTACTTTTAGGCAACTGGGATTTGAACTGGATTATCTTTACTTGTTTGAATAGCCCCCTTGGCATCCTTTTACCATTTCTGGGGGTAAAGTGAATGGTGTTTGAGTTTGGCCATAAAAGGCACTGAGCAGCCCCAGTTCCCATTGTATGCAAAAATCTTATGCTTGTTTTTCAGAATAATCCAGAAAAGCAATTCTGCAGTAGCTCCCCTATGAGAACTCTAATTCCACTCCAGGAGTACTTTTGCATGGACTAAAAGTGGCCATGTTGTCAGCTAGTGGAGAACAGGTATTAGACTTGAAATTCACTCCCTAGTTTATCTCATAATAGCTTCCATCTGCAAACAAGCTCAGATCATTCCTTATTCCTCATTTATGCAAACTCCTGCAACAGAAGTGGAGAGAAGTTTGCTTGAATAAGAGCAGGTTAAAATCTCAGAATGTAGATGATTTCTCTGAGAGTTGTGGGCACTTAGCACCTTGAAGGTTTGGGCCTGTAGGCACTTATCTTCTTCTTTACATTCAGACAAGTTCCTGAATGAGACTGAATACCATATAAAAATGAATGCTTAGTGTTTCTGTTGCTGTAATTCTATTAGAGAAAGTGGCTGGCTTATGAGGAAAGCCAAATGTTATATTAACGCATTAACTAGTCCTAACACTATCAAGCTTCCCTTACTTTTCATTATAAAAGTAGTGAAGTCAGCTTTTTATGGCAGTTATCAGCATTATGAAATGCAGGATAAGACATTTACTAAATTTTCTATTGGACCATTTTTTCTATGTGAGATTTAGGATAAGTATTTCAGCAGAAATCTCCTCATAGCAGTGTATTCAGTTTGATTTTAGTGGGGAAGAAAGTGCATGTAGGCTAGGAAAATGGGCAAGTGCAGGGTATTTGAGAGCTGTCTTTTGTTCTGTTGTACACTGACATGTAGGACAGTGGAGTTTTGATCCCTGAGGTGGCTTTCACTGCAATGCTACGGACAGTAAAGGCACCGAAAGTACTGGATTGTAAAAATGCTTATTTCATGAAAAGGTGATACTTTCATGGGGAAAGACCCTCCCCATGGTGCTTCGATGGTTTTGTTTCTCTCCAGGATCTTTCTTTGTATCCTTTACCCTGAAGAAGACCAAAGGAGAGCGAAGGTACCCCCACTCTTTGCCCTTCTATCTTCACTAAGCTTCTCATCTTACCACCAAGCATATTGAGGTGCCGTTCTTTAGACTGGCATTGTATGTTGTGGTATTCCATTTATTTAATGGCATTTGCCAAGGTGTGCTGTCTGAGTCTGTGTGTTTCTCTGAGTCAGTGCTTCCATGTGCTAAGAACCACGCAAATGAAGTGCAGTTTGCCTCTTACTGAATTATTCACAGATCTGGAGAAAAGCAAGTTCATCCCATAATCCTAATCAAAATACATATTTCTGTCTCATCTTGCTCTGTGGAAAATCTTTTTGAGAAAAGGCTTAACAGTGAGCCAAGGCTCCTTCACCTCCTATGCTGCAAGCTGGGGATTTGCACATGAAGGGATCCATATCGTAAAAAGATTCCAGGATAACAGTCAAGTACTCTGTTATGGTAAGAGAAACCTGGAGAAACCATGTAAACTCAGATGAATTATTCTGATGTGTATGCAAAAAAATTTATTGGCAGAACTTAACAAAAAACCCAGGCAAATCTATGCTGTGTGCCCAGCTGCTGGATTACACATGGCAATGTCTATGGTCACTAATGAGGGGGTAAGCATTGTGGTGGGTGAAGGAGTAATAAATTTCCATCTGAACTGATTACAGTGCTATAGTATACAAAAGCCCAAATCAAGTTTTTTATAATTTTAGGTTTTGTATGCCCAATCAAAATTCTGCCTTGTGATTACAGTGAAGGATATAATTTCGTGGTAAAGACCAAAAGTGAGAAATCTATGTGAATCTATTTTGGTAAGAATGCAGATATATTGATTTTGGTTACGCTAACCATTTAAACCTCCAGATTTTGATGGTAATGTATGTAAAGTTAAAAAAACTCCAAAGTTTAAACACCTCGGTGGTGGTTGGTTAGGAGGTTAAAAATCATGCTGAACCTGGACATACTGTCCAGTTGCTCTGGACTATTGCTTCGTATAATTCAAAATAAAGAATAAAGAAACTGGTTGCATTTTGGCACTGTGAATTACCTGACTAAATCGGGTACAGGCTAAATGTAGTCTAACTCCCCAATGCAAGCTGGAAACTGAACCTAACCTGCATTTTGCTCTCACAGTGAAGAGCTGATACATTCATGTGTACTCTTAGAAATATATATGTCGTTGTGAGATCTATTTTAAGTTCCACTAATATTGGACATTATTATATGTCTTTACCTGCAGAATACTCCCTGCACACATTTTAAATGAGGTTATAAAGAAATACAGTATAAAAAAAATATATATTATTTCTTCCAGTAAAGCTGAAGTTGCATATAGTGTCCATTTGGGTTACAAACTAGGGGCTGAAATGTTTTTTAGATTGTGATCTAAATAAATCTTTCACCATTAAATCCAGGGTACTTTGAGGAGGTGTTATAAAGAAATGGGAGAAAGTTGTAAGATAGAAGTTGATAAAAGACTTATTTGGTGTTTGGGAGTTCTGTGCGAGCAGCTAAAAAGTCTTTGGAACAGAACCAATCTTTCTGTAAAAGCTTTATTGATTATACAGGGAAACATCTATTTTAAACACTTCCGTAGCACTGTGTTGCCTGAAGAAGCAAAATCTATTACACTTTGATTATGAACTTTTTGTTTATGAACTCAGCTGTCTTAGCGGACAGCTGGAAGAAACTAGCATTATTATTTCTTCTGTCTATAAGGCAGAGTTATTAAAAACTCGTATTTTTCCCATGCATGTACTGCTGCTGTTTTCAATACAATCGGTAGCATGAAGTGCTTTGCCATGTGCTCCAGCTGGACCCAGTGCATACTGCTGGCTCCCGGAATGCGATTTCAGGACAAATAGCTTCCCAGGTCCAGACCCTTGGGGCAATGTGTGTACCATACACCTCTAGTGAATAAGATCTGGGCTGTAGTCCCTGATTTGTACTTTTGTAATTACTCAAGTTGCTTTAGGCATTTAGCTAGCTGTAGGTGATTTAGTTGTGTTAAGAGAATGACTCAAATATATCTGTGGTTAAATAGGCTGTGAAATAAGCTACCGATACAACCGTCACTCATCAGTATGAATGCTGCTTTATACAAATTTCCACTTCTTTTTGACCGAAGGAAAGGTCTGAGCTAGAAAGATGAGGGAGAAGACAGTGAGTCCTTTTTTTTTCTGTTATTTAATATGGTTGAATGTTAAGCTGCAGTTCAAGATAGACTGAATTTGGCAAGTGCTTTCCCTTGCAAGGGAAGGCTGCAATAAATCTCCACCTCATGGCAAGAATAATAGATAATGGTGCTGATGAGGGTTAGGAAAGAGTGGGTAAGAGCATAGTGAGGCTCAGAAGGAGAGCAGTATCTCATCTTTAACCAGCAGCGGTTGTGAAACCGGTGGGAAGTGCAGGTCATCTCTGCATGTGGTGTTTGAGATTGGAGCCATTGGGACTGAACCAGGTCTTTGAGACCAGAAAAGGTGAATTGTGTGTATACTGTGTGTTCACATATTTCTTCTCCACTGTCTCCAGTGATGGGTCTGACATTTGACATCTCATTGAGGGTGAAATGATCTGACTGCTTGTTCTAGCACTGGGTCTTTTTTCAATTTGTGCTCATGATCAATCCAGCTGAAGTTGGTACCTCTATGTTCTTTAACTCCCAGGAAGCATGCAGTTGATTAAGTTGACTCAGAAATAGCATCTTCAAGCACCTTTTTTTCTTTTTTCCCCCCGTCTTTCTCCCCGAAAGCTCAAAGCATGTAGAGAAAAGGGTGAAAATGGTAAAAAAGCCTTACTTTCATCTAAATCTTTCTTTGGAGCTCACAGTTCTTTTCACTCCAACTGACCCTCATTTTTGACTGCAAGAAACAGACTCTGCTGTGCACAGCATGTTTTCTTGTTCTTCTTGTAATACCTTGCCAACCTGACAAGTTTTAATGCCTCCTTGCAAATGTTTTTAGCAACAAAATAGAAAAGGATGTGGAAAAGATTTCTTGCCTGTAATATTAAAAGTTAGAGTATGTTCATTTGTATGACAGCACTGGATAGTTACTCTTTCACCAAAGACTTGAATCTCTTACAAGTTGTGGACAAATACATAGAAAGAGCCTCAGAACACTCATAGTTCTCATCTAGTCTATTTTACTCAGTCGTTCTTACTCTGAATGGTGGCTTTAGCAGTAGAAATCTGGTAGGTTATCAGGCATTTAAACAGATTAAAGTTCCTTCTTTGGAAGCTTGGGCTTTTTTTGTTTTGGTTTTTTTATTTTCTGAAGCAGAACAAGACTGTAGGAAAGATTTACCGAGGACTTAATAATGCAATGAAACAATAAAAGAGTTACAAAATTAACAAACTCCCTACCTTTAAGATGTATGCATATCAGCTTTCATGAGATTCTTATTTGCTGTGAAATTGCATTTTCTATTATAGTCTTAGAGAAGTGTGTGTAAAATAGCAAGCATTTAAAACATTCCAAAAATAGCATGTTAGGATTACCTAGTGCTTTTCTCTGTACAGGTATTAGTCTAATCCAAATGTTTTGCTCAATATGAACAAGAGGGATTTGTAAAGATTGCTGCAAGTATAGCAAACTGTATAATTGGATGAGTGGAAAGTGGGTTTTTTCCTCAAAATGGCTTTATTTAGATGAGTTTCTTCCCAGCAGAAGTTCAGTAATGAATGTGCTATCACCTTAAAACGCCAGCCACACTTAAATGTTCAGGAGAATTTCCAGAACCTCTATAATGGGCAATACGGGAATCATTGATTTTAGGGAAAGATTACTCCCGATTTCAATTAACTAGCATCTTGAATGATTAGAAAAGTAGAATTCTGTCTCACCAAATGGACTGTGATTGCTTTCTGGTGTAAGTCTAGTTGGTGAAACTGTTAATTTTATGAATTGCTATGGCACAGAACCTGCAGCTCACAGGAGTGGGCTGACTTGGGTAGTTTGGAGCTATTTTTGCACCCTTCTGGTATTGGTTTGCTGCTAGTTGTGAAGTTCCCCTCACTTTAATTGAGGTAGCTACCTTGACACAGGCACTATTGGATCAGTGTGATATGAGCAACAGAGGGAAGCACTTCAGATAGACTCCTTAGAAAATGTTTCCATATGAGAGAGCTCCTCAAGACTGACTATCTTCTTTCCCCAGGAGAGTAATTCTCAAGTATGTTTTACTACTTTGAAAGAAAAAACTGAAATGTAATAGATAATATTATTCTTGAGTCCCTTTTGGAATCTAGCGCAACTGCTAGACTGCGAGATAATGATCACAATGGGCTTCACAGCTTGGAAAAAGAAATTAGATGAACCCCCTCTCTTTCCGTTGATATCTCATTGCTTTTACAGCATTATAGAAACCAAACAAAGGCCTCAGATTCACTTTTTAATAGAGCTTTTAACAGAACTTTTAGGTTCATTTCTCTTATGGGTTCTTTTTTCATTTTTCTGAAAGACCACTGAAGTGATATTCTACTTTTGATCTAAAGGCCACTGAAGTTCATGGAAAAGTACTCTCTGCCTTTGGGTTTTGATTTGCACCCATTATATTAAGCCATGTCTGAAAACATTCTCAGCAGTGCTAGCTGGTAATCTGCGAGCAGTTAGGAATAGGAATAGTCAGTTCAGTTTGGAAATATCTGAGGACTCATATGTTCTGAGCATTGCCATTTCTGTAACTTCAATTCTGAATAGAAAATACTGCAATGTCACATTTCTGAGGCCCAACTATAAACTGCTTTTACTGCTTTTTTACCATTAACTACACCAGCTTCTACTACCTCATGCCATTTTACAAAGCAGTCTAAGCTTCAGGAAATGCATGGGTTTTTTAAAGGTGTTTTACCTCAATTTAGAACTTTATATCTGCTGAAACAGTGCTGTGTGAGTAGATATGGACCTCTAAATAAATGTTTGTGATCTTTAAGAAATTTACCTGAATTCAAGGTTTCTGACTGACAACACCTCCTGATCTATCCATGTTGTCTAAAACTCCACTACACGCAAGGATGAATGGTATTGACAAGCTTTAAATTGGGCTTTTTTAGTTTTACTGATATTAATTAAAAAAGAATTGAAGTTTGTTCTCTACAGTAGTCACAAGGAAGGAAGATTATATTAGTGAAAAAACATGTGGGTAACTTACAAATACACCTACAGTACCAGCCAGACATTTTCAATGCAAACTGGACTCTTCATGCTACATTAGTCAAATTTAACTTCATTGACCTTCATCTGCATTTTGGGATAATGTTAATCCTCTTTTTAGGCTTTAACAGACTTCAACTGCCAGACCAGAATATATATGTTTCTGCACATAGCTATATGAACAGTTGCTATAGGCTAGCTACAACTTTGAAAATGAGACGTGCTGATAGGAGACGATGGCTCAAATTCCTCTTTTGAGCCTTTCCTGCTTCCTCTGTGCTTACAGAGATAAATCATGTAGTTTTTTAAAGGAAGCATCCCACCTCCTCCCCAGTGCTTGGGATGTAGGAAATGAGCAAAAGGAGTTTCACTCATTGCCATCTAGATTCTACACCATGTAACTCAGGCATTTAAACAGATTAAAGTTCCTTCTTTGGAAGCATGGGCTTTTTTTGTTTTGGTTCATTCACAGAACTGCATGCACGAATCACATGTTCTTGTTCCCAAAATATGGGAAGATAATGTGGCATCCCCTACAGCCACTCTGTGCAGCAGAACTGATTCAGCTTTATATTCTATGCAGATGTGAGCCTCAAACTTCAGTGATCTAGGAGCCAGTGTCTCCATGTGTTTCCATGTCTTCCCTACATCAATTTTTATCAAGAAATGATAAAAGGTGAGAGTTTAGTTTAGTACTTCTAAGTAAGCAATGGTATGCATGCTGTGATTAAAAAATCCAAACAGATTCAAGAGATAAAGAGATGTGGTGTAAATAGTAAGGAAAAAGAAAAAAATGGGGTTTGGCTTCACTCTGAAAAAAAACCTCAGCTTTTTGTCTGGGCACTCTTTTTGTAGATTGTAAGCATTCAATTGCAAAAATAAAACTTACTTTTATTTGCATTTATTACTATCAATGTTGTGTTAAAAACTTGCTTGCCCCCTTCACCTACTATATCACCACATTAAATTTTTTTCAACAGATAGCAGCCTCGGTCTTCCAACTGAGTATAAATTTTATGTAGCCATGCCAATTTATGCAAACTTTTAAAAAATAATTTCATGCCTTGTTAGTCTGGTTTGCAGGAAATGGAGAATTAGCAATTATAAATAGAATGCTTTAAACGCAGCTTAATTAATTCCATGTGTGAATGCACTAGCTAAATACAGTTCTGCTGTTATAAAAATCATAATTTAGATAAGCTAAATGTTTCAGCTTCCCTTTTAAATCAGCATCTCTTTATCTCTGATATCTTTGAGGCTGGCCTTCTCTTGGCATATGTAGGATGTAAAATGAGAATACCCTCAGGGCTGTTTAGGTTATCTTTGAACCTGAAGGAAAGATCAGCTATACTTGTCATTTCTGTCAGATGTTTCTCTAACCTGTTCTTAATGATCTCTAGTGTTGGATGCTTCATGACTGTCCCGGTACTGTGCTACTGTAGTATTCCTTGCTGTTACTGGAAGCCATTGCATCATGTTTATGGACATGAAAACAGACTTTTCTTCCTCTTTACAGCAGACTTTTATGCATTTGAAAACTGTTACTAAGTCTTCCTCAGGCTTCTCTAGACTGAGGCATCTCATGAAGTTCATTTTTCAAAGCAGATCATACTCTAGACTTCTTTTTCTCAATGATCCTCTTTGGTCTCTTTGCAGCTGGCCTGTATCTTTCTCGAAGAACGCCCCAGACTCGACAGAACTGCATAGAGCAATAGTACTTGTAGCGGACCACACATTTAGGAAGAAATTCTTCATAGGCTGAAAAATAGCTCCTTTATTTATCTGCTCATTTAATGCAATTAGAATGACTTGGCTCTATATAAATGCCTTTCTTTCTGTTATTAGTTCAAGGCTTAAATTAAAAACCAAAACCAAAACCAAAACCAAAAACCAACCAAACAAAAAAAACCCACAAAAAACCCAACCCCAAAACACAAATCAAAATACAAAATCCTGTAGTTCATTAATATGACTTTTATAGGACTGCTTTTTAAACAACTGACTATGAGTACTAAAATTTGCATGTAGCAAAGTAGAGTAAAAAGTTTTTTACTTGTGTATTTGAAGGACTTACTTTTTTGGAGTTATGATATGGACATTGTAAAGACAAAGCAGTTTGTAGTTTGCACAGGAAATAGCAGTTTGACGTGCATCTTGGACTTGGGTGAAATACACAAGCTGCCTCTGTTGCCAGATTTCTCTCATGTCGATTAATGCAAGAGCATGTTCTTCTTCCCTTTTTCTTCCAGTAATCACCAGGCTTGCTGGGCGAAAGGTTAGCTTGAGATTTTCTATAGGCACCCAAAAGAATATGTCCTGTTCTTATCAGAGATGTTCCTGTAAAACAGAAATGAGGTCTTAAAAGGTTTCACAGCTTCATATACACACAAAAACCCAACCAACTAAACTGTGACTTATTCCTTATACAGGTTGCTACTAATAAAATACGCAACACAGGATTTGGTCAGCAAAATTCCCCCACTGATCTCCCTAAGTACATCAAGTTTAGCACCTGCAAACTCCTACAGTTGCTCTGCTTTCAGTGTCTGAGCTAGCTGCTGTGCAGCCAAATCATTTTTATTGTACTGATGCAGCTATTAATTTTAAAAATGTTATCCATGTAAATATTTAAATGGATTTATTTTTTTGTCTTGTTGGTTTTTGGAGTTTGAATTTGCTTTGTTTTGTTGGGTTTCTTTAGTCTGTTTCATAACAGTGCAGTACGAAAAGTTTTCCTGGTTTTAGCTTTTGTCTGGATGTTGTTAATGGATTTATTTATAACAGTCTTTAAAGTTTATCTATTAAATATATTCAGAAATCTTAAGTAAGTAGCTGACATATTAGAAAATTGCAAAGAAGTATAGTATAGCCAAAGATAGGGAAAATTATTTGGAGACATCTGTGGTTCAGAGGTAAATCTTGAAGTCTTGATGTAGAGATATCAGTCAAATTTAGGTTGGTGGATTTGATTACACAACATAAGTGTATGTTGTGTAATCAAAAAAAAGTGTTCAATCAAAGACTGAGCCTAATGAGATGCCTTACTCTAAGCTGAAGGGCAATAAGACAGGTTCTGCAAAGGAAGAGTTAAAAGAACAGTCAGGGACATAGAGAGAAAACAAGTAAAAGGTGGGGTGAGAGAAGTCAGGCTGGTAAAAGAAAGACTGAAAAGAGGTATAAATAAGGTAGAAAGATGTTAAGGGTGACTGACAGGTCAGGGGGTATAGAAATCTAGTAATGGATCAGAGACTGGAAAGGAGAAGGTCATTGCAAACTGTCAGGAGGAGTTTCTATTAACAGCTGTATTTTAGTTGGTGTTGAGTGAAAGGGACCTCAGGCAGTTGCTATAAACAATGAGCTTAGAGGTGAGAGTGAGAAGAGTGATATTTAGTCCATGAAGTGGGGTTGAGGTTGGGGCATTAGTATTTCCGTTCAGACAGGACAGCTAAATCATACAGAGTCAGCGAGGAGGCTCAGATTTTAGGAGAAAAGCTAATTCTCTAGTGTACTGGTTCATCTTCAAATTGTATTTTAATGAAAACAGAATACGGAGTTCATAGCAAGGTTACAAACTATAGCTGGAGGAATATAGCGGGAGGGGGGTTCAGGGGGGCCTGCACCAATTTGCTTTCGTGTTAATGAGACTTTGCCACATTATCAGCTTCAGTACAATATGTAAGGGAACTTGCTTATTTCAAAAGAAGAGTTTGAGGCTAAAATTATTCAGTCCTGTAATCCATGGTGATACATTTTGTATGTTATGAATATATAAAATACATTTAATTGTACAACTAAAATGATTTGACTCTCAAGGAATAGCTAGGATAACATGCCAATATTTCTGTGTGGAACATGTCTATATCTCTCAAATCAATGTCTGATCTACTGCAAAAAGTTTGTTTAAGAAGCTGTGTAGCCAGTCTGTTGTTTCTATTTAGTTATATACGCTAGCTATTAAAATGATACTAAAGTCTGTTAATGATTAATTTTGATTATTTCATATCTTACTATTGAAAGTTTCAATTTCCATTGGGGGTCTGATAGTAAAAAAATAAAAATTGCCACTGAGGTACTTAGTGACCTGGAGCAAAGAATGTGAATGCTCTGTTGTTACATTTATCCATCCATGCGTGTGAGTTGAGCAATATTCAGTGTCAGTAGTTAAGCAGCTGGTAAAGCAGTATCTTCAAAGTGATCATGATACAACTGTTGTCAAAACCCCGAAATTAATTTCTTCTGTGCCCTTTTTTAGTGATAGATTTATTTTTTTTCCTTGTAGAGTTCTTAGCTATCCAACTAGACTTGTGGAGAACTGTCATTATTCTCCATCATTATCTTGACTTTTCAATTAAAGTAGTAGGTGGTAAGGACACTATTATATGTGTACAATCATTTTCTTTTAGCCAGATGACATTAATCTCTCATGTCTTTCAAGTTTCATTATATAATTTAGTAACGCGATTAGGGAAGTAAAATGCCAAAGCTATATTTGTCCTTTCAGAAGATACTAGATATTAAAAGAAAGCCCTGCTGTTAAATTAATTTTTATAATGTAAGCTGGGCATGAATTCAAAAACACTATTACACTTGGAACATAAACGTGTTAGACTGAAATAACAAAATTAGAGTGGACAATAAATAAAACTCTGGGGATGCACTTTTACGGGCTTAGCAAAGTGAATTCCTTATAATCATGGAAATTATCACAGTATCACTAATGGAAAACAGACCAGACTATGATCTGTCTCATTCCAGCAGATTCAGGCATTATCCATTGGAGTTCAGTCAGTGCCTCTTGTCCTATCGCTATAGTCCCTGATGAAGAGTCCCTCTGGCATCCTTGTAGGCCCCAATTGTACTTGAGTACAGAACAAGAGAAAAAGAGACTGAAATTAAAGTGAGAACTGATGTTAATAGAGATCCAAGCATAGTATCAGTTGCTAAAAATTAATTTATTATCATTTTTTATTTTGCTCATGACTTTTATACTGCATTATGGAGGGAGGGGGAGGGAGTCCTCTTCTGCTGTCTGTATTTCAAAACAACTTTAACTTAGTGTGTGCAGTGAAAGCCTAGATATTAGAACTTATCTATGGGGTATATGAAGCTTGCATTCCTTATTTCTAAAGCTTTTCAAATGTATAGAGCATGCCTAACATCTGATTAATCTATATCTGTATTGGAATTTTCGTTAAAGATATGTTATATTTCAAGATGTTATCTCACAGATATTGATGATTGTGATGACTGTAGTTCAAAGGAGTCTGGAAAAAAAGTAACGTGCTAAGTTTTCTTAGATACTGTCTCCACTCAAAATTGACTCTTTGTAGCCAAAAGCTGTACATATACTTCTTGAATGGTCTCATTTTCAACATCTGGAGGAGTCAGTCTTTGTGAGTCAAGACGTTATCAAGTTCATAGAACTATACAGCTTCCTTTTAGAACTTAGACCTTTTAATTACTGAGCATCATGTTTAGACAATAGATGCTTAAATCCAGGAGTTTGGGTTGGACAATGTGGTTTGGTTTCTAATGTGAGAGGGAGAGAAGGGCATTTTAAGCTTTCCCTTAGTTGGGCTTATCTAAGTTAACTGTGGCCAGACATCTTGAAATCTCCCTGGAGAGCTCACATACAAAGCTTCTTGTAAAATTTAATTTTAATAGCTATATAATCCTAATAATATTGGTAAGGAGAAATGTTGTATAATGTCCCACAGAGAGCATTGTTTAAGAGTGATTGTAGACATACATACAACCCATTAATTGTGCAGATTTGAACTGCAGGAAACATCAGGATGTATGTATCTGATTGCTTCCCATCCCTTTCCCCTGTTTTCAGAAATAATAGGCAAAATAATATTGGTGATGTCCACTGATATTAAATTGCTGTATTTTGCAGCTAAAAATGGAGATTTGGGGAACTAATTTCAACTGCTCTATTACCTGTATTGTTCACTCTGTAGGGCTCTTTGCCTCTGATTCTGATTCTGAGGATTCCATTTATATTGAGACTCGTTGATAATGACTGTGCTAGCAGGGTTTCCACAGCACTCGTGTCCATTTCCTCCTATGTTGGCATCTCTGAGCTCTCAAATATATAGAACCCTCCCCCCCAAACAACAAAACAAAACAAAAAACCCCACCCAAAAGTCAAACAACAAAACCCCCAACAACCACAAATAAAATAAAGTTCCAAATCTGTAATTCTATTAATTCCTCTCTGATGATCATTGGTTTCATGATCTGGTCTATGCAAAATCTCTTAGACTGGAATCAACTACTAAAGTCTGGTCTAAGTGCTAGCAACAAGCTCTTCCTACTTTGCAGAACTGGACTTTTGTCTCAGTCCTCTTTGGTGAGAAGAAATTTGTACTAGAATTGCATCTAGTTGCTTTCGTTGCCAGTGGGGTTTTTTCAATGACTTGCTTTATCCAGGATTGGGATGGTCAGGAACTGCTTAATAATGTACACTGTATGTCATCTCAGAGTCTGCGTGAAGTAATCCCCACCAGCTACATTTTTAGCTATGAGCTGGTATTGTGAGATTCTTCTTGAAATTTAGACACTCCAACTAATCTGCAAGCCTATCTTAAATAGATGCCAATTCGCTTAAAATAAACTGCATAACTGTCTAGGGGGAACTGACATACCTGACAACTGACAAAATCAGTGCTGTGGCTTAAGCCCAGATGGTAACTCAGAACCACGCAGCTGCTTGCTCATTCCCCTCCTTCTTTCTCCCCCTGCTCCTGGAGGGCTGGGGAGGAGAATTGAAGAATGTAAATCCCACAGGCTAAGATAAGAACAGTCCAGTAATGAAGGTATAATACAAAACTACTACTGCTACCACCAATAATAATAATGACAAGGGAAATAACAAGGGGAGAAGACACAATTGCTCACCACCCGCTGACCAATACCCAGCCCGACCTGAGCAGTGATCTGGGCCTTCTGGGTAAAGCCCCTCAGTTTATATACTGGGCATGACGTGCTGTGGTACGGAATACCCCTTTGGCCAGTCTGGGTCAGGTGTCCTGTCTCTGCTTCCTCCCGGCTTCCCGTGCCCCTCTTCCCTGGCAGAGCATGAGACTGAAAAAGTCCTTGATCGGAGTAAACATCAGTTAGCAAGAACTCAAAACATTGGTGTGTTATCAGCACTGTTCCCAGACTAAAGTCGAAAACACAGCACTGCACCAGCTACTAAGAAGGAGAAAAATGACTGCTACTGCTGAATCCAGGACACCGTGCTACTTCCAAAAGTACAAATCTTACATGCAGCTACTAAAAGCCATGAAATGTGCCGATTCGGACATGATAAATACAAAGAACCTTGAGGAACGGAAACTAACACTTGACATTTTGGCTGAAGATTTCAGATGCTATGTAAGGTTCATGTTTCAAATAAGTATGAGTTTCAAACCAATTAGTTTTGTTACATATGCCTTATTGACACAGGTTGTTGTTTGTTTTTTTTTCTCTGTATCAGAGAAGAGCTTGAAATCTCAGAAGTGCATCTATTGTTTAAAATAGCCTTCTGAAAACAAAGTCAGTAAAACACGAGTTGCTTTACTTGACCTGTAGTAGAAGAGCCCTTTCTAACAACGTGTTAGTTATGGCATGTCTGCAGCCTTAGGAGCTGAACGTGCAGTCTGTAGCTGTTCTTCTAAAAAAAAAAATTAGTTCAGGCTATTTTGCACCTAGAAGCCAAAAGGAGGCACGATACCACACAAGCTCACAGAGCTGAACCCTGTAACCTCTAGAACCAGATGGCTGCATGGAGGCTGCCTTGGGGGAACAGGCGCTGGGCAGTGCTAATGTCTCACTTGTGCTCAGGAACTGTTTGGGAAAGCGCTAATTTGTAGGGACAAAATCAGGCCATGGACGTTGCCCAGTGTAACTGAAGAGGTGAGGGTGTCTGCCCTGGCAGTGTTTAGTTTGCAGTACAGACATAGCTGCAGTGTTTAGAAGAAGGGAAAATGTTCCTCCTTGGATTGTAACTCAAAAGCTTTGTTTTTCCTTGATCATAATGATGTCTCTCACCATTAAATGAACTTCTCACTCTGGAGTTGCTGCTGGAGGAAAAGAAAGGTGCTTGTAATCTTTACCCTTTCGTCTGTGAAACAGAAAATAACACCACCCAGCTGCCTTCTAGCAGTTCTTTCAGCTATACAACTAGGCACAATGGAAGGATAGATTTTGATATTCATGTTCTTGCAGAATTTTTAGCATGGTTTCCTAGGGAAACTAAACTATGCAGTGCCATGGGAAATTTGCAGAGGAGATGGAGGAAAAGAAGAGAGGACAGAGTATGTGGACGAAGGGAAGGGGTCTGTCTGTTTGGGTGTGACCCCTTGTTGTGCCACCAGCTGTTCTTTTCCCCTCTGTCAGCTGATGGCTTTGGAAGGTGTTAGCTGCTTTCAGGCAGATTTGGTGAAGAACACAAGGACTGATGAATAGAGGAGAGTCATTGTTCCCACTCAGAAATGCCCTAGCTTTTTAAAATAGAAGTTGCAGCTCATACCTTTTTGTGGATTAAACAAACACCACCACAGCTTCTGAGAAAGATGCCTTTTTATTCTTTAACAGTTGGAAAGATGTTATCCAGAAGGGCTTCAACTGACATAAGCAACCAGCAGACTAAACACATAAGAAAGTAGATTTCATTAATTTCTGTGTTACTTCTGCTTCTTTTGCTACTTTATATTTTTTCCATAAGAACTTCAACAAAACCTGTCTGAACGTGAAAACAGTTTTGCTGAAATAGCTTTCTCAAATGAAACATATTCAACTGTCTGCTATACACAGAAATGTGGGCACATGTGGGCACACAGATGTGCAATTTTTTTTCTCTGAAACATATACACATACATACAACAGTTTTGTTTGGTTTTTTTTTTGGTGAAGAAACCATATTTTAAAGTTACATAACAATCCCATTATTTTCTTGGTAGGATTTTCTTTCTCGATCTGTTAGCCTGGCATTTTCCAAAGTGGTTAAACTAGCTTAGCTTTTGAAAACATTTCAAATTGTCTCTGGTCTTGATAGACTTTAGGTGAAGGTAGAATTATGCTTGTGATAATCAATTGTTGGCTGAGACACAGCTGAAATTCAGTCCAAATGTCTGAAGACCACCTTGTTGATTATAAACACATCACATTCTGAACAGATTTTTCTTAGAAATATACATGTTTGTATAAAGAAAAGAAGGGAAAAATAACCAAGTTTAAAACCAATAGTGTTGGAAATACCCTGTCTTATTCTCAAACTAGATCCAAATTCAGTCATGTAGATGGCCCTTCTGGAAAGTGGATAGCATACAGATGCAATACTACATACCATGGCTGCTCCGCTGTATTTTTAAAACACTACACTGTTGTTTAAACTACAAATATAATATATAGGAATGGAAAAGAAAGGTAAACATCCCAGCCTGTGCTAAGAAGATGCTTCCCTTCTTGCTAAGAAGAAAAATAGGCTAATATCTCATATTGGTAACTATTTTTTTCTAGGTAGTAGTCGAACAGTGTATGGTATTTCTGTTAGAAAAAAAATATTGTTGTCTTTACCTTCTGCAGTTATCAGTCTAGTAGGAGCAGAAGTAGAAAATACTTTTGCAAAATAGCTTTGAATAAGTCATGAACCTCTGATAGAATAAAAAATGACAGACATTAGTTACATTAGTTGTGTAGATGACTGGATGGATGGACCTGCATATATATAAAATAAAAGTTCATAATGCAGCAGAGGTACTGCAAATGCTTCTCTGACTCACTGATAGCACTGAAGCTGTGTCTCCAATTGGGCATAAAACCAAGTGAATTTTAAGTAGAAAAATAAAAATATTGAAGGCATTCACAAACATCTATTCAATCCAGTTTGTGACACAAATTATGCCTTTTTGTTGTATTGAATTCCTGTATGCTCTGTGTCATTTAATTTTGCACTACTCTAAAAGGGATGATTGGAAAACACTAAAATGAGTATGAAATTTGGGGAGAGCAGAACAGTAGGACCCGCATGCATGTTGGCAAGTATTATCCAGTTGCATAGATTCTTTATACCAGAGTTACCAATGAAGCAAAAAATAAGCAAGGTTAAAAAAGTCCTTCTAGTCTACTAAAATTGGAGAAAATCTCTTGAAACAACTCAGTTCTCAGTGAAGAATCCTATTTTAAAAATCATGAACTAAAAATATGAGGGACACTCGCATGGGTTTTTTTCCCAGCTGTCAATACAAAACTCCTTGTTTGTTTAAATGCATAAATGGACATAAATCACTGTGACATTTAGCATCTGTATGCAGAGTAGAATAGTGCTTAGTAAAGGGAGCCTGAGGCCACACATTAAACAAAAGTAAGAAAACTAGATGCTGACTGGCTGTCCATTTTTCTGATCATTCAGTGGTCTGTGTGGAAGGTTAAGCTGAAGTCCTCTTCAGAGAGTTCATTCTCAGGCAGTTAAATTTAGAGCAGATGCACATGTGTAGCATAGTCTGCCAATGTTTTGCATTTCCCAGTGTTCCTGTGCTTGTGTTTGCTTTGTATTTCATACCTAATTAATGTGTGTTGGAGGGAAAAGGGATGGGAACTTGGTTGTGATACTTCATTGCAGTTTATTCTGTACTTGAAGAGAATTAGACCTTTACACATTACAAGTCTTCTTTCTGCTCTGTGTGGTACAGGTTGGGTATATACCAGAGTGGAAACACAGTATCTAGGATCTCTGCAGTGTATAGCGTGGACAACTTGATTTATCGATAGCGATTTTCCTCAAGGATCTATTTGTCACATATGTTGACAAACATAACAAGAAAATTATGGTGCTGATATCTGTCAATTTCAGATGTAAGGCTTCCCAAAGGCTGCAAGACTACAAGACCTGCCTCTGTAATAACTACCTGGCACCATGGCTGAGATGTTGGCAGATCATTCATAAGCCACTGAGGAATGTTCTTCAGGGTTTTCTTAGTGCTGGGGGGTAACTGCTCATTGTGAGGCTCAAACCTGAAATCTGGGGTATAAATAGCAATATGCAGAGATCACCATTATCTCTAGAATTCGTGGATTTCAGGGCCTGTGCCATTTGGGATGCAAAGTTCTCTGGAGCACATCATTCCACTGTTAAAATGCATAGTGCATGGAGATTATCTCTTACATGGTTGGTGAGAAGTACATACATACCATGGTCTAATTGCACTTGTAGGCATCTATGAATGACTAACACTATTCTAAAAGCACACTGATGTTTTTTTAGTTTTCTACTATTTCCCATCTGTATTATGCATGTCACAGCATGATTTATAAGAATTGGTATGTCTACTAGTGATAAGTAGTAACAGGCCATTCAGCAAGGAGAAAGAAGTTTCATCTTGTTCATATCCCATATTTCATTTGGTTGGCTCACTGAACCTTTCCATATGTATGCATGACACTGTGCCTGTAGATGAATGTGGAGGTAGAATTATCAACGAATGTCAAACATGGAATGTAAAAAATGATCCCTAAAAGGTTTCAAATTCTTCATTTTTGTGACAAGAATTATAACTACAACAGACAAGAATTATAACTAGACAGGAAAATGGTACCAGGTGAATTAATTGTAATGACACTGTCTGAAACAATGGAGAAGAAAGAAATCCTAGTCATTATTTTGAGAACTTCAAGGTCATCATCTTTTAGTTGCTCTCAGATGTTGCTGTGAGGAGAATTAAATAAATGTACCAGAACTACATATACTTTAGTTAATTTTATATGATTTTTTCCATTAAGGTTCCAATTCTCATTATTAGAATTGCACTTTTAGAATCTATTTTTTTCTATTGATTTTGTTTATAACACAATCACGCAATAGTTTACGTTGAACAAAAGGAATTTTCATTCTTTCTTGCTCTGTCTGCCTTTTTTTCTCTGTCAAATTCTCTTTGACTCTCACAGTGGTTTAAAAGTAATTCATGTGCAAAACAGTGTAGCAGGCATATAAGATGGTATCTAACGACTCCATTCAGGGAAACTTTAAAACTGTGAATTTTAGGTCTTCAAATATGCCATGTGTTATAGTCTGGCTGCAGAGTACATCAAAAATTTTGAAGGTACTGATTTTATAAGTCCAGGTTTTCTAACACTCTTAGACTGTTTTCTCTGCTTTTGCAGTGCAGCATGCTAATAGGGCTGGTCTTGCTGCTGCTTTAGTTCAACTGATGATTCTTGCCAACACTGAATTGCTTCAGGTGTATTGCACATGAACAATGATGCCAATAGTCCTTTTCTTAAAGTTTATACCAGTTTCCTAACAGCTGATGTTGTTGCAGCTGACTTAATGTGTAATATATACCATTTGATGTCAACTTTCTCAGAGTTCATCAGCTTGTAACCAACTCGAAAATTGTTCATTTTCTTCCACGCTGATAATATCTGCTTAATCTGTTGCATAAATCCAGTGCAGTACAACATTAGCAACATAACACGACTAAGATAAATTAACAAATAAAAGAGTGCCGTTACATTTTATTCAGCTGATCTTCGAGCTCTGAGAGCACATCTGGTTATTGTTAGACTCGAGAGGAAATCCCCAAAGTCATGAAAGCAGGTGGCAGCACTGTCATTTTTTACATATGGCTTACATAGTATTAGAATCATAGAATCATGGAATGGTTAGGGTTGGAAAGGACCTTCAGATCATCTAGTTGCAACCCTCCTGCCATGGGCAGGGACACCTCACACCTCACCTTAGACCATGTCACCCAAGGCTCTGTCCAACTTGGCTTTGAACACTGCCAGGGATGGAGCATTTACCACTTCTTTGGGCAACCCATGCCAGTGCCTCACCATCCTCACAGTAAAGAACTTCTTCCTTATATATAACCTGAACTTCCCCTGTTGAAGTTTAAACCCATTACCCCTTGTCCTATTGCTGCAGTGCCTGATGAAGAGTCCCTCTCCAGCATCCTTGGAGGCCCCCTGCAGATATTGGAAGGCTGCTCTGAGGTCTCCACACAGCTTCTCCTCTCCAGGCTGAACAGCCCCAATTTTCTCGTCCTGTCTTTGTATGGGAGGTGCTCAAGCACTCCTTATCATCCTTGTGACCCTCCTCTCGACTTGCTTCAACAGCTCCATGCCCTTCTTATGCTGAGGACACCAGAACTGCACACAGTGCTCCAAGTGGGGTCTCATGAGAGCAGAGTAGAGGGGCAGGATCACCTCCTTCAACCTGCTGGTTACGCTCCTTTTGATGCAGCCCAGCACATGGTTGGTTTCTGGGCCGTGAGCATACACTGAAGCCAGGTCATGTTCAGTTTCTCATCGACCAACACCCCCAAGTCCTTCTCTGCAGGGCTGCTCTGAATCTCTTCTCCACCCAACCTGTAGCTGTGCCTGGGATTGCCCTGAGCTGGGTGTAGGACCATGCACTTCACTTTATTGAAGTTCATGCGGTTGGCATTGCCCTATCTCACAAGCGTGTCACGGTCCCTCTGGATCCCATCCCTTCCGTCCAGTGTATTGACCACACCACACAGCTTGGTGTAGTATTAACTCGCTGCGAGTATTAACTCGCTGGGTGAGCTTGAGAGGAAGCCATCTGGCTCCACTGTGGTTCTGTCTTTCATGTTTCCTACAGTAAGCAGCAGTACTTACTTACTTTGGTGTAAGTATGTACACCAAACCCTATTCCCTCCGAGAGAGGCAAGGAGGTTTTTGTGAGCTGAAAGATGTTGGTCATGTGAGTCAATAAATATTCACAGAAAACATTCAAAAACCCATGGCATGGTAAGTCAGTCCTGTTTAGTTGTACTCTGGTGTCTAAACATTGATCTCTGTGCTGATTAGTGAGGTTAATCAAGTAGAGCGTAAAAAGCAATATGAGACTGAAGTCAGCTTCAGTTTGGTATGTGCTTGCCTATGTGTTGGTCATACTGAGTAACTTTGTATTAAATATCTTTAATTGTCAGAAACAGAAGAAAAGGGGACATGTTAGCAGATCTTCGGAAGCTTTGTCTGTAGTCTGAAAGCCAAAGCTCTGCCCTTTCTGGTTTCTGCCTCATCAGTGATGAAGTCTTTGCAGTGAGAGCGTAGTTTGTGCCAATGCAGGTAGGCCAAAATTGATACCAGCCCACTTTTCTAGGATTCTATTAGTTTTGCAGTGCTAGCAGGACTTAAAATAAATAACCGTTTATTTTCGTTACTAGGGAGATGAACTACGAGTATGAATTTACACAGGTTGTAGCTCAGTTAAATAAAAAGGCATTCCATTTAGAGTAGAATTATGCTTAAATGTTGTATGGATGATACTCAGGGCTGTTGGGTCTTAGCTTCTCTGTTTCTGTATATATATACATTCATCATAGAGACAGGATGGACCATGAGGCTCCTTCATTTCATATGATACAGTGTTCGGCAATGCATTGGCTGTTGCTTAACTTGGAAATGTATGCTTCATGGTAGCTACCAGGAATATTGACAAAGTTCCCACTGACAAAGTGTTTCTCCTCATTGTCACTTAGATTGCCTTATTTAAAACATCTGCTTTCCAGCCACGGGAAACTCTAGATTAACAATTGTGCTTTTGATAAAAAATCTCCTGAACTAATTCAGTTTCTCCAATGTATATAGTCTGTTGTTCGTATTACAAACAAATTTTTGAGGATGTCTAGATTAGTCTGTAATATTTAATCAAGGATATTAAGAAAGTAATATCAAATTAGAAATGCGCTGCGCCAATATTAAACTGTTCTTATTTCAGTGGGGTTTTTCAGTGATTACTGTAGGTTTCATCCATTACCTCCTTGTCCCATATGTATATTACCATTTTAATACAACAGGCCAATGAATTCCATTCTGAAAGAAACCCATGATTCATTCTTTTTCCTATACATGCTTGAACTCTGTTATCTTCTCAAAAGTTCATCTTGTGATCACAATATTCCTAGTCTGTAAAGGCCTAATTTCAGCAGCTGTACAAGTCAGGTCAGGATCTCTGAAGAGGTCCTGATTTCTGAAAGCTTTTCTTCCCCCCCTATTTACATGATAAATAGGGACCCTCCCTTCCCCCAATCTTAGAGATCAGTCAAAGAAGTATGAACTGTATCAATTTATAAAGTTCTGTTAATCTACTGGAAGAATGAAAAGAAAACATCAAGAAATTTAAATTGATTGTCCATACTCTTATTTTATTTGCAGTACAAAGTGCTGATTGCTATAGTAATAAATTTAAATATTGAAATACTGTTCAAAGTTCAAGCTAGTTGAATAACTAAGTCAATTATTTTGCCAGTTTGAAAACCATATCATTTAAATCCTTATTACTTGTCTTCTGTACTAAAAGCTAAATCAGCTAAACTACAGTAAGTGTGAATATGTCGAAGATACATATTGAGCTGGTGAAGGTTTCACTCATAGAGATACAATATTTACCAGACGTGTATCTGTTAACTATTCAGATATCAGATATCATGGAATCAGATATCCGGTTATTCTGCAATTCTGTTGCTGAAATTCAAACACTGCTAGAGTGATACTCCATTGACATTGTCATGTACTAACTTTGTAGCTGCAGACTAATTTATTTGATGTCAGATCCTTGCTTTTATAGCAAGTATGGGTATGCTTTTAAAACTAACAAAGAGGCAGTGTTTTAAAAAACGAGCAGAAGAGGGAGTGTGAGGGAAGGCAGATTGCTTGGTGGGAAACAGGTTCAAAGACAGGCAGCCAGTCCCCCTGGCTGCCAGAGGGACCTCCCATCTCCTGTGCCAGCTAACATCTCCCAGGTATGGAAGTTGGAAGCAGGAGGATGGAAACATCTGACTTCTGCTTATCTGAAGAGAGTAACATTCCTCTGAGCTTGTCCCCACAGAGGATGGAAAAGGAACAAGAGTGTCTATGATCGTTAGCGCTGTTGGCCACTCCCTGGCTGAGGCTGGATAGGAAAAGCAAAACAGGAGGCTTTGTGTGACGGTGGCAGAAGGGGCAGATTCTCCCTGAGGTGGACCAATGTGTCATCCTGCTCTGAGAAATTATTGGGTTGGCAACATGTGAAGTGTTAAGAACTCTAGACAATACTGAGCACCTGCACTTAACCCCACAAATGCATTTGGAATGATGTTCCAGACCCAAACCTTCTGGACTTCACTCAAAAACTTGCTAAATATTCCTTTAGATTAAGTTGAAGTCCATGTGAAATTTCTAGCCTGAGTGGTTTCTGATTTTCTCTCTTCAGGTGAGCAGAATTTTGCTTACTAACCCATTCTTACTTGGCATGCACATGGAGCTAATGTACAGCCCTTTTTAAGACAGCAACAGCACCATTGACTGACAGTGCCTTTTGTGTTACACCTGGGGAACCTGAGGAGGAGATGATACAAGACACAAAGATGCAAGAATTCAGGCAAGATCTAAGAGAGAAAGGTAATTGAAAAAGATTGCAAGTGAGATCTGTCAAAATAGTTGGTAGTATTTAATTGCAGACCTCTCAAAATCTCTTTGCCACTACAGAGGCTGTGCAATAAAAGTTTCACAAGCTCTGAAAGCCTGTTTTGAGGCCTGCCAGCATAGATTTTGGGGCTCAGCACACTGGGTCTGTCAGTATCAGTCTTGTGTTCAAGCACAGTCAACACAGTTAAAGACTTCACAGTTAAAGACTTCAGCTCGGTGTTATTTGCTGCAGGGCCTGATGACATAGACTTTCTGAGGCTGCTGGTAACTTTTCTGTTGCACTGCACAGGGAACCACTGTGCCAGTTCAGTTGTTCCAGTTCTGTTTAGTGGAAGGCAGTTTAAAAGCTAGCTGTTATGGCTGTGATACTCACACCCATTGATGGAGTGAATCCCCTTGCTTTGTTTTGGCCTTGTCCTTGAAAAAGGAATGGTATTTCCTCAGGCCATTTGGTTTAGGAAGGAGAACATGTCCTCAAGAACCTGTGTCAGTATACGTGTATAAGTGTAACCCATTTAGACCTACTGTGTCAGCAGGCTGCCTGGGTAAAATTGCTGTCCGTTTTCATGCAAGTGAATGTTCCTTATTGCCTGTATTGTGATTGTTTTTGCATAAATGACAAGAATAAACTCCCTGTGACGTTACAGTAACATAAGAAGAGGTTCCAGCATTATTGTAAAATAGCAGTCACATTGCAGTTACCTTAAATTTATACCTCTGTCCAGGTACATGAAAATCCCATTTAGATCTGTACTGCAGCTGTATGTAATGTTGTTATACTTGCTGAGTCTGTCTGTATCTACCTAAATTAATAAAGAAAAGCCAGTGTGTTCTTGCATGTGCTGTTGCACAGAGAAAGAGTCAGTAGTTTAAATATTCAGATATCGCAGTTATTAGTAACTGTATGAAAATCCAACTCAATACCATACAGTGCCAAAACAGATATTAATTCAGTTACATCTGAAAAGTACATGTTTCTCACAGTAAAATATATATTTTTGTGTTTTATGGCATCACGTTTACTGCCTGAATTTGGATTACCTGTTATACTATTAAACATATAGCAGCAGGGCTCAAAATATTTTTATATCTGAAGAAGTTACATTTTCCCATAATAAGCATTAAAGGTACACTGCTGTATTTAATGCGGGGGGAAAATGAAAGACAAGGAAGTAGCAAAGTGGTTACAATTGGTGGTTTAAGACTGTTCCTTCTATGCAGAATTGGACATTAAACAATGAAGTTTTATGCAAAATCCGTTAATATTCAGGGACTCATAATCTGGCTTTGCCAAGGACACAGGAGCCAGACACATTAGCTGCAAAATGTTGATTGCTCAAAAATATTCTACAATATTTTTAATTGTTGCCTGAAAAACAAATAATGGCAACTTGTAAACTACACATACACAAAACATACAAGCTTGCCATTCTGACCTATGAAGTGGAATCCTCCAGTGACAATGGCTAAACATCACACTGCATTCAATACTCAGAACATCACCCCAAGTGTAGACTCTGGTTTCAAACGAGCTCTGCGGTCTTGTTTAAAACGTACAGTCTTGGGAAATCTGGAAGTGCAGCACTCATCTGGAGGAGGCAGAGGGGAAGGGGACTCAGGAGGGTTCCTTGTTTGATGCACCTCACTTATTTCCAATTCAAACTTACTTAGCTTATAAGTACGAATATGGTTTTCTTTTTTTGTTTTCTCTTTTTTTTTCCTTTTGGCTCAGCACATTCACCCCAGGCTCTTGACAGTCAACTTGGGTTCTTTCCATTTCATGTTTCATTGCTGGTAATAGAGTCTCTGCAGACTTTGTTATGCCTCCATCAGTGACACCAGTGCAACCCTATTAATCTTCAGTGGTGTGGTTAAAGTATTGTGAAAGGCATAATGAAAAGATGGTTGTAGTTCCGTTATATACAGGAGAGCAAAACTGAGTTCTCAGAGCATTTCCTACTGACAGCATGGCCTGCCTAACTCAACTTGTGGGAAACAAGTGAGCCAATTTCAGCTTGTGAAATCAGATCTCACAAGAAAACAGTGCAAACATTTACTTTTAAACTAAGAAATGTTAAAGAGAAATCTATAACCCAGTGTTGTCACTATGTAGAAATCAATGCCAGAATTAATCACCTGTTGAGTCCTGAGACAATTAGTTAATTTCTGTGTGTAAAGCGCTTTGTGTTTTATGTGTTTATATATGAAAATCCCAGTGTGTGATATTCCGTAGCTGCCTGAGGTTAAGAGCAGCTCTGAGGCTGCTGTTAAGTTACACTTGGGTCATTCCATTCTGCCCAGCCTAAAGTTCAGTACAATGCAAAGAGGTTCGGAGGCTCTTTCCTGTCTAATCCAACAAGATCCTCTTCACAGCAGGAAGCCTGACCAGTTAGGCTAGGTATCAGACAACAGAAGGCAGGTTTTGAGATTAGCTGTGGCGCTCAGTGGCTGAGTACTAAATTCGGTGGGGGTGAGGGGGGAGTGGGGGGGTAGAAAACTCAACGCATTTGTTTCAAATTGAAAATAAAAAGAATTTAATCAAAGGGCAGTAATGCTGAAGAGACTTCTCTGAAAATCACGGTACTGTGCCAGTTCTTGAATGCCTGTGTGCAGTTAAATAAAGCAACAAACAAAATTGTTCCAGAGTGTCTTCTGCCTTGTCCTGCATGCCTTGAGTCTCTTTCCAAATTAATTCTTCACTGACCCACTCAGGCTCTGGTAGCTCAAATGAGTTAACTCTATGTGAGAGTGGATCACAGAACTGGCAGAGAGCTGACAGTCTGGTGTTTCTGGGGCTGTGTTTAACTCCAATGTCATGAGCTCTGGCAACAGCATAGCAGCCTTGATGAGAAAGCTGCTAGAGCCCAAGCTCCTTTCCTAACCTGACAAGTAAAGTGTCTGCAGATGCAGATGAAAAAAGGAGGATATGAAGCTTGCATAGTCTGGTGCTGATTTTTCTCCATTCAGAAATGCAAAGATTATTGAATAGTATATGGGAAAAACTGAAAAATTGTCCAGGGGACATATTACCCTCTTTTTTTTTCCCCCCCCCCGTATTGCATTAGGTGGGGAAAAACTGGCAGAGCTGGAAGAAGAGATAGGAAAATGAAAGAAGACAGGAGCCTCCATGCAGGCTTTTGTCACCCAAACTTCCTAAAATTGTCTTCGCTTCTGGAAGGGACAAATGGCTTATCAACACCAGAGCCTGAGTGCTCGCAGGGACACAGGAGCGAATTTATACTCGGAACTTCTGCTTTGCTGAGTATACCTCCAAGGGAGATTCTTCAAGCTATTCTTAAGTGAACTATCTTCTCTGATTTTCCTACAAGAAAATCTAGCCACAGTGAAGGGTAATCCTTCCAGCCATTTGTGCCCCAAACACTTCCAAAACTCCAAGAATCTCTTTGTATGGAGATGCTTCAGAACAGCATCTGCTCTTCGGAAGGTGTCATGACAGCTCCATTAGTCCTTCCTGTTGTAGAGGCAGCAGCTAAATATCTGCTTCCTTGGGATACGTACATCTGATTGAGATCTAAAAAGACCTTTGAAATAGGTATGATAAACCACAGGTATGTCTTCAGTATGTTGCAGATTGCTTTCTGCTAGGTGCTACCCCTCCTGGCCTAAGCAATTTTTCTAGGATAGGAAAAACCCCTTCTTTATACGTCTTTTGTTTCTGCCTCTTTTTTTGCATCCCGGTAGACTTGGCCATGACAGCCTTTCCCTAGGTTTTGAGTCAGGGCAGATTTTATATCAATGATTTGCTGCAAGATAGTAATTTTATGATTTCTTGGATGATTTCACAATGTGTCATGCAAGAGGCAAAATCAGTTCCAAATCAGCTTTGTTTCAGATTTTCATGTTTTCCCATTTTGGAATACTACTTCTTCTTTTTTTTTTTTTTTTTGCCCCATTGCAGTATTTTCAATGAATAACTCCACATGTATTTGCATTGAATCACAGCTGATGCATGTATTTTTTTCAATATTTGGCAATGTAACATTTCATAAACCCACTATCTAGATAATTTAGAAATTTCCAAACAAGTAGTAATTCTTCAACCTTGAGACACTAGCAAAAAATACACTTGGGATTTTCAGAATTATTCAGAATTTATTGTTGTCCTGGATTCAGCTATAACAGTTATTTTAATCCTTACTAGCTGGCGCAGTGCTATGTTTTTGACTTTAGTCTGAGAACAGTGCTGATAACACACTAATGTTTTAGTCGTTGCTAAGTAATGCTTACCTGCATCAAGGACTTTTCAGTGTCTCATGCTCTGCTAGTGAGGAGGGGCACAAAAAGCCGGGAGGAAGCAGAGACAGGACACCTGACCCAAACTAGCCAAAGGGGTATTCCATACCACAGCATGTCATGCCCAGTATATAAACTCAGGGGGAGTCATCCCAAAGGCCCAGATCGCTGCTCAGGTCAGGCTGGGTATCAGTCGGCGGGCGGTGAGCAATTGTATTGTGCAACACTTGTGTTTATTGGGTTTTTTTTCCCTTTCCCCTTATTTTTATATTCTCTCCCCTTGTTATTTCTCTTGTTATTATTATTATTGGTGATAGTGGTAGTAATTTTGTATGGTACCTTAGCTACTGGACTGTTCTTATCTCAACTCGTGGGAGTTACATTCTTCCGATTCTCCTCTTCATCCCTCTGGGAGCAGTGGGTGGGGAAAGCAGGGGGAGTGAACGAGCACCTGCATGGTTCTGAGTTACCAGCTGGGCTTAAACCACGACAGTCCTTTGTGATGCCCAATGTAGGGCATGAAGGGTTGAGATAACAACAGATCTTGACTAGAGTGTGTCAAAACGTATTTGTGATAAGCATTCATTGTTTTGGATTAATAGTCACTGTCACAACGTTGATTTATTTGCTCTTGGAGTTGTGCTTCCTCTCAGAGTTTCCACATGTCATACCTTGCTTGCATTCAGCAATTGCTGGTTTAGTGTTTATAGGCTTTGGAGCCTGGGCTAAGGTTCTTGTTTCGATGTACTTTATGGTAATGACTTGTAATACAATAGAATCATTGATCGTGAAATTGGTCTGGCATGTGTTCTCAGCGTGGTCATCACCTCTATACTTTGGGAGGTAGATAATGGGAATTTTTAGCAATTACACATCTCTTCTTTTCCCCTCGGGGGGGTCAACCTATGAAGGAGACATTCCCTCACACCCTCTGCTCCCCCACCAGGCTATTTACAGTAGTGTTTGAGAATTGTAAAGGTTTTGAATATCCTTTGAATACCCTTGAAACCAGCCCGCTCATTTTGCTGGGAATCAGAATGTTGCCACACCTACTGCATGTGCTTTACCCACGGCCATACCACCCTGAGAACGCCTGATCTCATCTGACCTTGGAAGCTAAGCAGGGTCAGGCTCGGGTCTTGTCAAAGGTTAAACGACAATCTAAGAATACTGCCAAGAGATCTTCCCTGAGGCTGGTCAGTCATGAGTGGCAGGATGTGTGGGATCATATGGGCAAGCTTCTGGGTCAGTTGGCCCCTCCAGTGCTTTGGAACTTCAGTCCTAGTGTTTTTAATGTGCTCATCTGGAATAGAGGAAGGCAAATGAAACTTAGGCAGTTTTTCCTTTTAGTATGTGTATTGTGTATTTTATATCTACCTTCCTCTCTCTAGCTTTCTCCACCTCTTTGTCTGTGGATATGGGTATCCTTTCTGTTTTCAGATTATTTAAAAATGGAAAAGGAATGGAAGTATTATTTATGTTCTTTGGAAATAAGTTACTATGTATTTTGTCTGGATACTAGCATAATACTTCTGATCCATTGAAAATATTATATAACATTCTATTGATCCTTTTTAAAGCAAAGAATATTCATTTTTTTTCAATAGTATTTGCTAGCGTTTTCATTTTTACTCTGATTAAAGTATTAAAGATCAATTTCATCAACTGTCCATATTATTGCTGGGCTAGTCCTGACAAAATGCCTGTGCTATGAAACAATTCAGTAGGACCATGCTCTGTGAGGGGAGGTGAGAGGTAAAAGTAAATTTTCTGTGTGGAATCTTTTCTCCCTCTTTTCAAGAGCCAACCTAGGTAACCTCCTCATCAGTTTCTAAACTTTTTCTTGATGAGATCCAGCTGAGTATTGTTGAGAGGACTGAATATAGAAGCAGAAGCTAGTAGGAACCCATTACTGCACTAAACACAATCCACAAGGTTCCAGGTGCTTACGTCTATTTAAGACATGCATAGATATTAAATGTCATGTCTATATTCTACTGGTGTTTCTTCTATAAATAGGATATGTTTGTTATCAGTCCTAAATATGTCACCTATTCTTTATTTTTCAAGTTTCTACAAATTCGTCCTTTAGGTACCTAGTATCTGTAATAATTTATAGTATAGTAGAATTAAGGAACATATAAATGCTATTTTAAAGCATTAAAAATCATTTTAAAGCATTTAAAGCACTCCCCTCTCCCCCCCCCCCCCCTTAAACATGCCACTCTGTGACAAAAATAGTCATTTTTTTAATTATTTAAAAGCAAAGTTGGAGCTTGCTAAGATTAGTTGCAGTGGTCTGAACTTTAGTAGTCTTGAATGATAAACTAGAATAAATGGTCAGTGCGTTGGAAGTTAGAGGTAGCTATTAGTTGGAAGAAGGAAAGATGGAAGCGTATCAGAAGTATAGGAGCAACTGAGGGAAAGAAAGAATTTTAAGCATGTTCAGGTGAATTTCAGAGCAAGTGCTAAAGGCTTAATTCATAGAATATCAGATCTACAAATTGGGTAAAGCTTGAATGTAACAAAGAATTTATTATAAAAATATTTTCATGAAAACCTACCTTCACCAATATTGTAACATTTCCTTCTTTCTTTTGAGGATCAGGATATCATTAGCTGATTTAACATGGGTTCAGTTCAGATCACAACTTGCCTTTCTATTCAGAAAATGCAGTCATCCTCCCAAGACTCGACTCTTTCAATGAAACCATAAATCCAGAAGAGTACAAAAGTCTAATTCAGTTAATAATGTCTATTAAAACCATTGAACAACGGGTAAGAAAAATGTCTGGCATTGTGGAAAATAGCTGGTGTCTGCCGAATAAATGTTTCATTGCACTTTATTTAATCATTTGCTGTGGGGTTTCTGGTTTTGCTTTTGGGATGACAGAGAGGTATTTCAGATGGAGATTCTATCATTGTGTTTCTGATTGGAAAATCAGCACTTTCTTTTTTTTTTTTTTTTCCTCATATGCACCTGCAGATGATGTTGTGCTGTTAGCAGCAAAGCATCTGTTCTGCCAGCTAGCTTACTATGGACCGCTTTCTCTGGCAATGGAAGCTGGTTGGAATCTTTCCAAAAGCACTGATGAGTTAGAAGGTGAGGTTTAACCACAAGTCAGTAGGAGACAGACCATTGTATACGTAATTAGGTTGATCAGTATTTCCAAGTCCTACGACAGGTTAACTCACTTCTTAAGTGAACATTCTATAGTACTCTATCCAACAATGTCTAAATGTATGTATGACCCCACAAAAGACAGAACAGTAGTTATAAAACTAGTTTAAGGCTCCTGAGTAAATGGATATTAACTTTAGAAATTAATATTTTTCTCTCAATTGTGAATAAAAGCACAGTTATATCATTTTATTTTATATTTTTTAACAAGATTCTGACATGGATGGTATTTACTGCTAAAGACATTATTATAATATATGACCATTCGTGCATGCATATAAAATTTGAATTAATGCAAGCTGTAGAGATGAGTCAGCATTGTAGATTTATGTCTGTTTTAATGTTGTGAGAAGGATCTACTGAGAAGACAGAAAAAAAAAGATTTATATTCCCATCATATAAGCAGTGAAGCCCCTCTCAACAGCACCTTTAAGGATGGACAGGAGAGCTTTTCATAAATTACCTGCTGCATTTACAATAGAGGTTATTCGGAGTAATTATGTTGGACAGTCCAATATAGTAGGGTGGGAAATTACTTAAGTCCATTAATTTCATTTGTGTCCTGTCAGAGAAAAATCAGAGGTATACATCAGGGGATTACACTTTCTCCTGAGGAGGGAGAACATGTATAAGATCCCCTCATATGTGTGTAAGTTCACCCAGACCATTGTTTGGTCAGGGGGCTCCACATGAACTGAGCTAACCCCAGCAGCTGTCACAGGAGCAGCCCCCACAATAATCAGTAGGGCTGATAAGACTCCACTGAGATATGACGCAAGTTTCTTAGAGACCTTTAACATGCCAAACGAATTGGAGGCAGGGAAATGGTAAGAACCGCTTTATAAATAGAGGCTAATGTACAGTGTGACTTGGATGGACTTTTAGGGTAGAATTTGTGTGGTATTCTGCTATCTAAACTGATACATTCCATACAAAGCATTGTTTTATTTTACTTAGTAACAAACTAAGGGGGATAGAAAGGTCCTTCCCTTTATTCTTCTGTAGCTTCATTATATAATACTTGCCTGCTCTGGGGAGTCCAACTCTACTGTCCTTTTCCAGTGCAAGTTTCCAAAACTTGCATCTAATTCACAACATCACGTGAGAAGAGTGCTCTAGCTGTGTTGCTGCAGATTAGCTTGGACTATAAAAAAACCCTATTTCACCCTTTGAATCTGTGCCAATAAAATAGATCATTCAAAGATCATTAAAGATTGCCTGAGCTAAGAATAAGAAGTATAGGAAGAATAAGAGTATAACTTGGTGAATCTTCTTTCATACAACCGCTGAGGAATTTTTCCTGAATGACCCCAGAGAGGTGCCAGATTTTGTTTTATAGTTACTTGGAGTGACCAAAGAAACACCCGTTCTCTTTGCATTTTTCATCACTTCATGCAGGAAAAAAGTCATGCAACATTTTAGAAATGGGAATCGGAGCTTACTGTGAGACTGCATAGGGGGATAAGGGGATAATAATTCTAAAATTTACCTCGTTTACCTGTAGTCACATTCTCATCCGACATACTCTCAGGCACCAAGATATGTGTGCCCAGTGGTCTCTTCTGCGTTCAGGCACCAAGATGCACATATCCAGGCAGCCTGGTGAAGATTCTTCGCAGTGCTGTACAGGATGGGGACACTGTCTTGTACTCAAGTCCTCATCACATCTCATGGCCTGCTTCTCAGATTGCTGATTGACTCCTTTTGAGCCATAGAAGAGCTGACATCAATCACTGTCTTCACTCTGTAACACTTCTGTGAACCTTTAGGATTTACTCATTGTCCTTTTCCTCTGAATGTCTGTGTTGGGAGAAGCTGCATAGAGGTATGCTGGAATTTTGATAACCTGCTACTGTAGAAGTCATCGACATATGCTATAACTCAAGCCATTCTTTTGCCCTGCCTGTTGATGCATCCACACTCAGACATTCATATCCATTCTCCGCTTCTATCAGCTCCAACATTTCTATTACAGATGAATATTTTTGGACAGTTGAGGGAGTCTAGTACTTCTGTTTGCCTCACTGCCCATATTTATGTATCACGCTATGTGATGCTATATGTACCCAGAATGGTTTGGGGGTTTTCCTTTCTTTTTTTTTTTTCCCCTTTTCCTGGTTCAAGTTGGGTTGAAATGCCAAAATCTTGGAAGTGTTTGTAAGCTAATAATTGAGAAAGTTTTTGGTGTTACATCAACTGTGAAATTCCTTTTTAATGCTGACCTTTCTGAAGATGCTATTCTAAAAATTACATCTCTTAGCAAGAAGTAATATCTCAAGGCAAAATTTGGAACCTGCCATTTAGAAAATGTCATGGGATGTTATGGCAACTTTGAAACTTATTTTCTGTCTAAATGGAAAAAAACCAAACATCCCCGATGTTAAAATCAGCCCTTTCCTTCTGAACGGGTTTTTGGATTCAGCAAATAAGCAACAGTACAAGTTCAAGCAAAAGATGCCCAGGAGGCTGTGGAAGTGACGCCTGCTTCCTCTCATAGAACCTAGGCCTGAATTCTGTGGCATCTTACAGCAAAGCCTCTGTGTTTGCAGAAGGGAAGAGCACAGAAAACTGGCATGCTTCCAGATTCTTCACCTCCGAGAAGCGCAGTAGAACAGGTTAAGGTCGCTACATGAGGTGGATATCCTCCTTATGTTTAAACAACAAGTACTTATTAATCTTTTCGTATAGTTCAGGTATTTGGAAATTTTGAATGTTAAGGTTTTAATCTTACTGAGGATAGGTTCTTGCTACAAATGTGTGGGGTTTCCTTTCCGTTGCACTATGTTGTGTCCTATACAGTCTGCATGTGTGTTGAAAGATATGCTGCTTTTGATTTTTTTCCGTGCAGGATTATGTGTGGTAGGTATGTGGTCATACTTGCTGCACTGTGTCAGCAGGAATCTCTTTCTCTCTGATATGTGAACTTCTTAACATAGATAAATGGGTAAATCAGGAAACCTGCAATCTTAGGCAGACTAAAAAAGCCTGTAATTTTTACAAGGATTAATAGAACAGCCTAGTTGTGTCACTGAAGCAGCTTTTGACAGCCAACTCTAAACAAATAATCAGTTTTGGTTAAATTTGGGTCTCTCTACCTAGAAGATTGAGAGCAGATAGGATTCAATTTTTCCAATGAGATTGACTTAGCTTCCAGGACTATTTTATTAAGCATCTTGACTATATAAGCATTTTCTTCCCAATTTCAAAATAAATTGTGGTGGTGGGGTGGCTACTATTCCTTGCCTTCGAAATTTGAAAAAGATTTGAAAAAGATTTAACATATCATCATCTGCAGAATAAGCATTCTGTATGTCCAATTAGAGCTTGAAATGTATTACTAAACTAACCAAAAATATCAGTGATTTCCTCACCAAATAAAAAAAAAAAAAAAAAAGGGTAATTTCACTTATGATAGCATAATCTGGAGGAAGCCAAACAAGATACCACATACATCTATCTGCGCATAACAGATCCATGTCTCTAGTTCAGGACTGAACAGGACTGTTGACAATCAGTTCTATAGTTCCTACATACAACCAAAACCTCCATAGTTGAAATTTTTTACTGAATTGATTGACTAAAGGCCTTAAGAGTGATATCTGGAATCTGTAGTTGACCCTTATACATGTCACACTATTAAACTGATTTTTGCCTTTCAAAATTGTCACTATCAAAATTCACCATGTCATTGCCCCATTCCCTTTTCAAATAGATGATAAATTCTGTGCAGAATGATCTTAAAACGAAGCAAAACAGAAATTCAAACAGCCTTTCTTGGCAATGGCTTTAAGTGAACCCAAACTGTCCTAACGGGAAAAGCCGTTTGTGTTTTCTTTTGTTCAGAATATACGACATGGCATCTTCAGAGAACTGCAAATCAGAGGCTTGAAGCCATGTGAGGTCCTGATGTCTTTGCCCATCCAGATGTGGTTGCTACTTAGTGTTTCACATTGCATATGCTATCAATAACAAGTATCTCTGAAATGCTGGAGCACCACATTAATTATAGCTTTATGTTCAGTGGAGTACAATGGAATGCCGCTCTCCTAAGCAGTTTTTCCTTAGAAAGACTGAAGCTATCCTGATTATAGATGGCTGTATAAAACTCCTGCCAGAAGTAATGTCAAGACTTGATAGAGCTTCAGCTCATAGAATTGTTGTAGTTCCATTTCCTTTATTAGAGCCATATCAGTTTACATCAAATGTAGAACTTAAGTCATTATATTTTTATTACATTTCTTTTATTTCTTGCAGTATATTTTATGTGTTCACATAAGTTAGTAGAAAGATAAGACAAGCTAAGAAAATAATGTTATTCTCTGGCCTGCCATTGAAAAATCCCATTAATATTATGACTGATTTCATAATACATACTTTGTCATCTTAATTCCATTTTCCAAGAGTTGGTAATGGAAAAGTAACTTTCCTGAATGAGGAAATAGGCTTGAGATAATGATATAAGAAGAAAAAGCATCCTTATACCCAAATGGAAAATTCCTTCCGTTCTACTTCTGAAGCTACAGAGACGAAGTCAGTAAAAAGTAGTTGTCTTTCTCACTTTAAAGAGTACTTATCATCTGCAGAAATCAGTTCCTTTTTTTTCCTTAACCCATGAAGCTCTTTTACTTTTTTATCTACAGAAATGTTTACATTTTATATGTCTCACCAAGAGAATAAAAATATTTCACACCACACAGAGGGGTAGAGATTTTTTGGGGGAGGAGCAGTCAGACACCCCCACCCCTGATAGGAATAGTTTGCCCCATGTTCTTGGAAGATAATAGGGAAATACACTTCTTATCCTAGATCTTCAAACAAGAAATTGCTCTGTGGGGAATAGGCATTTGATCAACTTCTTAAAGATTTAGAGAAGGGAATTCCACTTCATGAGAGGTGGTTAGTGTCCAGTCTGGGTAGTTAACTTAAAACCATGTGTTCACCAGGTGATATGCTGCAAGTGCATAGGAGATGTCTAAAATATTGGTAGCACAAATGATTGCTCCTTGATAGAACCATTTTGTCCATCTAGAAAAATGAGGAAGCTTCTCTGCTTGACTGCAGGCAACAATCAGTGTTTGGATAGCAAAATAAACCTGACAAAGAATCAAATACTTTGTTTTGCAATCCTTAACATGGTTAATTTTGTTGATGACTAAAATGGTCTTCCACACCAAAACTTCATTTAGTTGGGAGCCAGAAAAACAGCTATTTCAGGTAAGTCTCCCTTGTCCAGACTGTTTCAGAGTTTGGGAGTTTCATTGTTGTTCTGGGGGCAATAACAAAAAAACATGCAGGTTGTTAGGTGTCACAGCAGGTCAAATTAAAATCCTCGAAGGCGAGTAAGCCATTGACAGTTGTCACTTTCTGGTTTTTGTCTCAGGGACTTTCTCAGTTCCGTTGCTTTGCAATGTTAGTGTGATAACCAACACCATTTTTACTGTGACATCCATGTGAATGTTTGAATTGACTTCAGTTCCACTTCAGAATTTTGCAAGGTAATATTTTCAGTTAAGTTTTTCTACCATCTAGTAGAAAATTTCCAATTCTTTAGCCTCTTCTTTTGAAAGAATACGTTGCGTTTGCAGCAAGCTAGCTTCTAGCTTGTTTAAGCTTCCTGAATCCTGCTTCTACCAGTTTTCTTATCCAGAAGATTCCCATAGTATATGGGAATATGGGAATACCCATAGTATTCCCATAAGATTCTGTGTAGTCCTGCTATAGACACAGTTACTGGACAGTCCTTTAGATCAGTTCTTATCAAAATATTAAATGAGTGATGAAATCAGCAAACGCTTTTTACTCTGATTTCTTCAGTTTAATCAGTGGCAGCTACTGTGCTACTAAATACATGGTGATATAGCAGAATATCAGCAGGTATATAGCAGGTGATATATCACCACACTTTAAAGCTGCTTTTTAATTTTCCTTAGAAGTCTGTCTCCCATTTTAGCAGCAGAATTCTTATCTTCATTTCAAGGAAAAAGTTAAGTGTCTTTTAAAGTTTCATTTGCATATTCTTGAGGAAAGAACAAAAAAGTGTTCAGGAATTACTGAAGCATCTGATTAATGCTTCATTATTAATGAAGGATAATTAATTAATTATTAATTAATGCTAATTACAGGCCTTTTGCAGCATGTTAATCTTGAATTGCTGCTTCCCTCTTTCTGGTGACTGAAAGCTCTCGATTATTCAGGAGACATTTCCAGATGTCTGTGTTGGTACCAGCAAATGATACTCATAGGTCTCTGCTAAGAAGCTGCCTAAATCTGAAAGGAAACAGTGCAGCAGCACCATGACAGAGCCAGAACATCCTTTGGGGCCGTCTAATCCACCACTTGACTGTGAGAGGAATACAATATTTTCCCAAATTTGTTTCCAGCAAAATGAATTTGTGTGTAAAATCCCAGCAGGAAAAATATCGTTGTAACTCACAACACTGTTAGAACTCAACTTTACAGTTACTGCTGATTTACCCTTTTGTAAATAGGATGGGAATATGACTTAGTGTCTTGATATAGCAGAGCCTTCCATTATCTCTGTTATCTTTAACCACAGATTAAATGGTGATCATGTAAAAGAAACTCTCTCCCTCTTCCTTTTTCCCCACTTTAGTTTATATATATTTATAAATATTTATAAATATTTATAAATATTTATATTTATATTTATATTTATATTTATATTTATATTAAATTGTGGGGTTTTTTTCTATGTAGCTACCCTACATCAGGCTTGGAATTATAAAAATATGAATATAAATACATGTTCAAGTCTTTTTAAGCTTTGCTTTGTAGAAAGGCAAGCTAGTTTGTCTCATTTTCTTTTTGGTTAGTGCTTTTCTGTACTCTCAAGACTTAGACTGGTAAAATTCGAGTGAGTCAACTGTCTTCACCTGAAACACATGCATATGCAAAAAGAGAGCAAGAAGTCTGAAGGTACAAAAAAGGAAGGGGGTGGAGACAACCCATCACGCCCCCCAGTATGGGGCAGCTGCTATATGACAGAGTTCGTGTTTCCCCACCAGTGTGTGCCCTGTTGTAATTGTTGGGGCAGGGTGAGAAGCTGTGTTGCAAACTACTCTGAGAGCTGTGAATCATTCCTGTTGCTTGAATGTTTTTACCATGCTCCAGGCAGAAATGGATTAAGTAAGCCAGGCAGTTGCTATAGCTGCCGCACGCTAAGGGCTCTCCTCTTTCTTCCTGACATTTGTAGTATTGGTCCTGCACAAAGTCAGAGACAAAATACTACCTTTCAGTTCAGCCTGGAGGAGAAAACGGCATTGCCCTGGTAGGAGCTGCTGGGGAAGGGCCAGGATACTGTAATGCAGCTGGAGGCTCCCGTTTCGGAAAATGCTGCAAGGTGGCCTTGCAGCTTCTTGGGCACCTGCTGATCATGAGGACCACAGCTCAAACAATGGGACCATGCGTCTACGCAGAGGTGGCCTTAGGAAGTGGTAAATGTCCTGTTTAAACACCAATACGTCCTCTGCAGCATGCCTGGGGTGGGCAAAGCTCTGCGCCTCCTGAGGCACAGAGGAAGGGACATGAAGTTGGGTCCCAATTTCTTGGGTACTTTCCCTCTGTCTTCCTGGGCTGCCCCATGCTGTGGCTGGCACTGGTATGGAGGGATGAAGACAGCGGGGAGTCATCCTGCCAGACAAGGAACAACAGGTCCTGCCACTGCTAGGAGTACTGGGAACGGCTGGCACTGCTAGGAGAACTGGGGAGGGACCCTGGTGAGTAACCAGACCTCACTCCTGATGATTTGCTTGAGGCAGGAAACCTCTGTGGCTGTTGAGCTGCCTCAGCATGCTCTAGAGTGGAAAGGTCAAAACACAGACTTTGGGAAGGCTGTGGCAGAGACATGCCTTAAGGAAATGAGTAATTGCTGACAAATCTTCCCAAGGTTAGACGTGGGTTTTGGTATTGACTTACTGGCAGTACTGAGTTTTTTGGTCCTTTCTTTGTGATTATTTTGTTCCATACATACTAGTAAATTATTGAAAAAGTAGTCTTAAATATAATTCTTTATCCTTACTATCAGGAGCATAAATTAATTATTTAGACCTTGTTCCAGTGAAATCAACTGAAACTTTGTTTCTGATTTCATTAAGACCAGGATTGAAACAATCCATACTGATGTGGGAAATGAAAGTAGCCAAATTTTTTGAATGTGGTTGAACATGTGTAATAGAACATAATACCATCATTCATCTTAATAGGCATGATAAAAAAAATGTATTTCATTCAGCCTACAAGGAATACAAATGAATTAAAGTCATTTAATTGCAAAATATTTCAAAAGTCATGATGATAACTTAATAATAACTGCTATGCCAAAATTTAATAAGATAATGACAGCTTCATTAGCTTTAAAAATGTGCATAATTTAGAGGAATATTTTATTAGCATTGAGGTGACATTTTCTATTTTACTTATTCAGATTAAAATTGTGTAAATAGGCCATTTTAAATGCTCACATTGTGTATTAAAATTAACTATTCAGGAATTTGTTCTTCAACTTCTCTTGAGAGTTATCCTTATTCACACAAGAAGTCCCATTGACTAACGGCATTTCTCAGGCATAATCAGCTGACAATGGGACAAGCATAAGAATCACTCATATGAAAAATACCAACCCCATCACTCTTTATTAAAATATTAGCTGATAAAGGTCCTTTTCATGCAACTAGCTACTTCAGTTGTTGTGCAGCAGAGGGAAATTCTTTTGTGATCTCAGTGAATGATTGGTTTCTTCCCTGACACATGACATGAATTAAACAAAATGCTGTAGAGAGACAGCATGAAAGTGTGGTGGTGGTAGGACAAGGACACAGTTATTTTTTACCTAGAAAAATCAACATAGTCCTTTTAAGAGCATGCTTCAGGTGTATTTGTGAGTCCAGACCAGTAAAAGGCCTTCTCCTCCTCCCTTATAGATACTTGTTTTTTAAGGTATATGGACTTGGGAAAGTGGTTAGTTTTAAGGAAATTATCAGCAAAACTATTGAGACTTACTCTGCTCTTTCAGTGCTACACAACACCAGAGATCAGTGCATCCTCTCACCTACAGCCTTGGGCATTAAGGTAGAGTTTCATTTTGGGGATTATTTGGAGACATCTCCTAATATTTTTCTTGGGGGCTATAGGAATGTTTTAGAATAATTTTTAAGCTCTCCATAGGCACTGAGCATAAGGATCACTCCCCTTATTTCCCCCACGCAGTGGAAAGATTTTGATGTACTTAAGTAGATTAGTTTTTTCACCCTGCACTTTATTAAAGTGTTATTCTTAGGAAATGGTCTTAAACAGTTTTTTGCTTTGGTTTGGATTTTTTTTGTCTTAGGAGAAGAAAATGTAGCAAACATGCCCATGCTGAAGTGAAGAAAATTAATTCAGTGGTCAGGACAAAACATGATCAAGAATATGAAACTTTAATATTATTTTTTTCTGCTTGCTTTCTGGTAATATTATCCTTTCTGAATGGTATGTGTTTGTATGAGGATTTTATGGCCTCAGGTCAGAACAACAGTGGAAACTCAAAGAGTACATGTCTGTCTAAATGGTTGGCCTAAAGTTCAGCTTTGTGGTCTAAGTGCTGTTGTGATGTTCTGGAGAAACGCAAACCATCGATACCCGAGATGACTCTAAACACGTGTCCTATTTCGTAACTTGTAACCAATTTTCATTGCAAATCCCTAAAAACACCTAGTTTGCTTGCAGAGTTCTGTGCAGCAAGTTTTACTCTCTTGAGAAATACACTTGCTTTCCATAAGCAGTGTCTTTCATGGGACTCCAAAACTAATCCATGGACATCAAAGGATCTGTGGACCACAGACAAAAATACTGGTTCAATTGATGCATCACACCAGTTAATTTCAGTACAACTTGTATTCCTGAATCATGTGGCAGCATTTTGATGACCTAAATATGGATACAGAGCTCTGGATTTATTACATACTTCTAATGTTTTCTAGTTTTTCTAGCCATTCTTTGTTGCAACTGCAGTTCTTTGAACCTCTTTTCATCACACATAGTATCCTACTTCTGTCATTGTTTTCTGCGACTTATTAAAAGATACATATAATTGAAATGAAAATCCTCTTGAGCATTTACAAATCTTCATCTGCTATTATTATATAAAAGGATTCCTTGGGATTTACAAGAAGCACTCTTTAAAATATGTCAGCTACTCATTCTGTAATTTATAAACAGATAATACTCATCAATAAGAGAGATGGAAATGTTTCCTAAAGCAATATTGTTGCCTTTGTAATAGGTCAGATTTGAGCAATATGGTACATAACTCAAAAGAATATTTGGAAAGTAAAGTCATAGGTCCTCTTAAAGGACTGTTTCTTCTTCATAAGTCTGGATTGAAGACTACTATCTCCTGTTGTTCTATACTAATATCCGGAATACATTTAAATATGTTTCATTATTTTTTCAAAGAGCAGCTTGCTGGCTGATCCTATTTGCCTAGTCTTCACAGTTGATCATGAAAAACAATTGTTTTCTTTTTATTGTTTGCTTTTTGTCAAAAAGACTTACTTCTTAGTGCTTCCCAGCCTTTTCTTTTATTCGCAACAAGCTTTAAAGCAAAGGTAAAGTATCAGCAGCTGTTACAACCACGAACTGCTGGATCCAGCAGCTCATATGAAGAGATTTAAAAGTAGGAATCAAAAACTGAAATGGTTTAGCATAATTGTGTAGCCTTCTTTGTATATTCAGCTGCTTAAATAGTACAATCTTTCATTCACCGTAAAAAAAAAAAAATCAACATTTGGGTTGAGTTATTTCATTGAAAGGCAGTTAATTAGTTGAAAGTTTATTTATATTCGCAGTCTCGATGTGAATTGCTTGAAAGAAGCCATCACTTTATCAGCAGCTGAAGTCACAAGACTTTCAGAGAATCCCTAAGGAGTTAATGCATTATTTTAAAACACAATTTTGACAATTATTCCTTCAAGAAGGAAAAGAAGGGTGGTTGTAATAGAATGAAAATGGCATTGTGGGTCTGTGTGAAGAAATATCAAAGTCATAACATAGATCCTTGTAAGCAGGCCAAAACATTTTACTAATACATGAGGGTTTTTAAACCAGGATGGAATATATCTGACTAGAGATGGAATCAGTTGTATCACCTAAATTAATTTGCCCCTGTGTCTTGTAAATTATTTCATGCCACAAATAATTGATCAGAGACTGAAGCAGAAATGAACAATTCAGGCTCTGATTTAAAGGGAATTAATTCTTAATTAGGTTGGCTTAGTTTGGATTTTAATCTTTAGTGAGAATAGGCTGCTGAGCGTTCCTCTTACCATCATTTATTTCATTTATTTTAATGTTAGGAAATACCTTCATAAGAGATCAAGGAACTCTTCACATTGAGGAGATCAGAAGTAGTACCTGAGTTTGAGACTAAGAACCAGAACTAGTATCAACATATAGGGGTCTGGTGTCATCTACTAACTGAGCTTCAGATTATGCCAAGAAGTGAGGCAAAATGGCAAGTTCAGAACCCTGTGTTTGCAAGGGAAACAGGCAGTTCATCCAGAAGTCATTGCATGACGATCTTCCCTCTGCAGTATTTCTCTGATGCATCTTCTATCAAGAATTTCCAGTAAGAATAATACAGTCCCTTCTTTGTCATCTAATTGTAGAATCTTATGGATGCTTATGTCTAAGAATACTGAATCTTATTCCTGAATATTTCTAGAACTGTAGGTATTGTTTCAAAAGACCTGCTTCCTAACACCTTGTAGTCCTTCTCTTGTATGTTAATCATTATTTATACTGTCCTGTGTTATTTGCTGGCAAATGGATATGTGTTTTCACATTGCTTAGCATAGTTTGGAAACTACATTAGTCTAGCCAATTAGTACGAGAGGAAGCAGGATGACTTATTTCTTGAGACTGAATATTAGTAGCAATCATTCTGTATAAACAAAACGGGTACTGAAAAAATATATTTAGGTAGTAAACATACATTCAAAAAAACTATTTGACTCATACAAGTCAAAATATTTTGAGTTACTTAGATTGTGACAGACCCTTGTGAAGAAGCTTTTTAAGGTTTTTCAGAGACCTAAATGTTGATATGGCTTCCCCATACGTTCTTCAAAAATGTGTAGGTGTTAAAATTTTGCTATTTGGAAGTCTGTCTCTTAATTTCTCATCAGCACAAAAATTGAGTTTTGCTTACATTTTATTAAAAGCAAATAAACTTTTAAGTGGAAATAATTGTAAACTAAAAGGAGTGTTTTCAATTTTTAAAAGGGGGGCGGGGGGGGGGGGGGGTGAGGGAATGTTCCTGAAAAGCAATTTAAAAATTCTCACCAGTGCTTATGCTTCATAAATGAAGAGAATATAAGAGTAAATTCGCTGTGTTTTAGAACTCTGAACTTTAGGCTGTTCTCTTATGATTCTGAAGAGATCGGACAAATTTGTTAGTGATTTTTCAAAGTGCCACAGGAACTGATTAGAAACAACTTAAAATGGGGTAGAAAGGTAAAGGGAGATGTTGTATGCTATGGCAACAATCACTACTGGATTCCCATTTCCATTCTGATGGTGCATTTGCAGTCTGTTGCAGGATTCTTTTAAAGGATTTGGGATAGAAATAAGAGGTGTAAGATCATAAAACGGAATTGAATAAGTAGATGGGAAACAAATGTGGAAATGTCAGTGAAAGACTAGATAGGAATACCTCACAACACACATCTTGGTGACAACTCACTTGTACTCTGTCATGAGCCATGCTGGGAAATAATACGGTCAACAAAACTGATTGCATGGTTAAAGATGTATAAGGCATCCTTAGTAATAGTAATGTTCCAAGTAGGTAATATAAGAAGGGAAACTGGATAGCAGCAGCTCAGTTTCAGTGGAAAAAATTTGCAATGTAATTAATTTCAAAGGATAATAAATCTGACAGTAACTAGTTTGGCTGGTAAGTGCACAGATAGCAAACAATGTTTATTGGAGGTAAGCTGATGTTCCACTTTTGGGACATTTGTGTTTGATTCACTCACATTGAGCCACTCTGATTTTTCTGTAATACTGGCATTTTAATTAGGTTTAAGCAGAAGTATGCTGGCACATCTTTAAGTGGTGTGAGGCGTTACCGATCCTGAAGACTTATTGCTCTGATGCATAATAACTAATATTAAGAAATAGTGATGGGTTGAAGTTAAAAGGGTGAGTAATGATCTTGCTAGTTCTGATGGATCTTTTTGTGATTGCTGAGCCTAATAAGGCTGTGTAATTGAAGCACAATAACAAGTCTTAAATAAACAGAAAATTCAGGCTCTTAAGGAGTTGTAATAACTCCCTGTTCTATCCAGAACTAGAAAATGGTGCAGTGAATCTGAAAAACACCTTGGTTCATCCATCTGAATGGCATTGCCAGCTGATTTATCTTTCAGATTTCCTTATCTTGCCAAAGGTGTCAAGAGGCAGTAAGGCATGCAGCATCTGCTGAGAGCCAGCGGATTTGGGACATTTTGAATCAGATCGTGCACTGAATATCCAACCATAGAATAATTCTGAGCATTTTTCTTTCCTTTGCATTTATTTTAGATTTTGTGATAATAATAATAATTTACTTGTATATTCTCTATGAGGTCTCTCTCAAAAACTGAAACTCTGTTTCTACCACTGGAACATTGTAAAATCAATTCCGCTTGTATGTGTGCTGATTATTAGGATGCTGTTCCTTCTCCAGTTATTATATTTTAAAATTACTCACTGTTTCTACCTGACAACTTGATGTATATTAGAATGTTACTTGATGAATTGCTTAAAGTGTTGGCAGAAGTCAGGAAATGAAGCATCATGGTCAGCTCTTATGATTTTATAGCAATGGTTATAAAGTCATGTCATTAGATGAAATTCTGCTGTTAGGTTTTTAGTTTGCAATTATGAGAGAAGGCAGAAAATGTGATTCAGAAGACTTTCAGGAACAGAAGGCATCAGGAAGACTCAAAATACACACCCATCTCATGATATTAGGACAGTCTTCTTATTTCTTAGGGTCTAGATTGTAATTTGTCAGTCTGAGGGTAGGCAGCGTTGCCGAAGATACAACGCCAAGTCTGACACAGGAGGTTGTTTGATTCTTCATATGTGTTAGGGTTAGAGTTACTCTAACAGAGTGCTAGTGTATTAAATGATTCAGTAAAAGTAACAGTTTTAAAATTTTTGGAAAACAAACTCCTTTCATGGCTATTTTTTAAAGATTAGTTGGTCATGAGGCAGAAAAAAGAAAAGGAGGAAGTTATGAGAGAAAAAAAAAAGTATAGAAGACCCTGCCCTTGAAAATAAGAGTGAGCTGTGCTATCTTTTTGTGTTGCTCTTTCTGCACTACATCTGTGTTGTCCTCTTGACAGACGAAGTTTTTGTGTTTCCCATGAAGTGTATCTGTTCATTAGTGTCTCCAGACAGAGGTAGTTTAGCTTTTAATTAAAATACAATTTTCAGGTTTTTTAGTGTGTTAATGAGACAGCAAAAATGAATACATTGAAAGAGGAACAGATATCTAGGCCTTACAGCAGTGAAAGTTAGAGCCTCATTAGTAGCTAGTTATGCAGAACATAGTATATAAATAGAGTTCTGTTACGGCATGAAGAAAAGCCTCAGTGCATTACCTAATGACATAAAATGTTTGCAGTCTGTTCTGAGTATGGTATAATGGCTTGCTGCAGTAATTAATGGCATATTTAGACACAACTGGAATCACAACTTCTTTGCAGGTACAAATTAAGGATAACGGAATGTATAAAAGTCTTTGAGGAACAGTTGATTTGGCCACTAATAAGTATAAGGGTACCAGAAGATTATAGGAGAAACACATGATTTATGCAATAGGTGGGATAATGTCTCTTTCTGACAAGAACAGAGTACACTGGACTTTATTTTCAGGTTTTCTGAAAGTGAGCAGTGAGAGACCAGAAATCCAAAGTGGTGCTTCCGTAAAGGGCTGGTTCCCTGAGAGAACCAGCATGCAGCTTCTGCTAAGTTGGTGGAAATTATTTTAGGTATGTTGCTTTTCAATATCAAAATAGCAAGCAAGGCTAATAAAACACACAAGGTGAAAGAGGAGGGGTTTTTTTGACTGAGGGCGCAGGTAATCAAACAGTCATACTCAAAATAATACTCTAATAACAAGTTAAAATAGCATAAACATGATTTTTTTCTGTAAGAAAAACTGCATAGATATCTGAGCAACCAATTATTATAATTAATAATAATAAGCAGTATTATGCTTCCATAAAGTGATGCTTCATTCTAAGAGTAAAGCTGTAAATGGCAATAACTAATCATAGCTGCTTAGATGCATTGTGATGAAAAACTGTCAGTGCAATAGTAGTAGTGGTAAAGGAGCGACTGAAGAAGAATATTGCGTTTGTGGAAAGACACTGGCTGTGGAGCCTGTGTGGCACATCAGTGGTAATTTGGGTAAAAATAGAAAAAATGTTGTGAAAAGCTGGAGCAGGTGAGAAGGCAGATGAGATGTTTATGCAGATAGGAAAGGCCTGTAAAAACGATCTGCACATTGGTCATGATGATTCTAATTGCTCTTGTATTGCCTATGAACCACAGAGCCACAGAATCAATTAGGTGTTTAAAATTACCAAAAGCTATTTCCTTGCTCAATTTGTTGAGCAGTCAACACATTTTGAGTTTGTTCTGGGAAATTATTTTGGTATGATAACCAAGTTAGAGACTGATTAATGTTTAGCTGCAGGTAGGTGAATTTAAATGATTTTGCTATGAATTCAATGCTTTACTTTTCAGCTGTGATGCTTAGTGAAATAACATAGAATGATGGCATTCTTGTGTGCTTCTGCATTAGCACCCTTGCATGTCTCAGTGGCATTATAAGCTCTAGTGGGAGGAAGAGTTAATGACCTGCAAGTTTGTGTTATGGCAGGTAGGAAGCGAACCTACTCATTAATTGTGCTGGTTTATGGTTTTTTTTAGTTCACTAGTGAAAATAATCTGTTATTCATGAAGAGTTCTAGGTAGGCCAGAGCTGAAGGTCTGAGAAATCTGTTAGGCATATAACGAGTACAGTTAAATAAATGTCAATGCCAGCATTGCCAAGAACCCACCAGTTTACCTGATGCCTAACTGACGAAGACATTTGTGTGTGTGTGCTCATGTGCATTGATTGTTTTTGCTGATCAGTGAGTCTGAATGTTTTTATTACTGTGGTCGTCAGGAATGTCAAGATCCAATTGTGACTGTGATCTCTCTAAATAATGAATAGTTAGTACAAATTTGCCAAAGCATCTCAACTTTTATGGTCAATCATACTTGCTGCACAAGGATAGTCAGTTATGTATGGCATTATATGCCCATAAAAATCTGTAGTACACATCCATAACAGGTTTTCTGTGTTGAGAATGCTGAAAGATGTACTTTGTGAAATAATTTGATACTTTGCTGAAGGACTTGCTTCTTGTTATATGGCTGTTCAGAGAAGTTATTTTGGCTGGCTATGGATATAGAGCAGACTAGTTAGCATTTGGGGGCTGCCTGTGGTCATACTGTTGCGTCTAGTAAGATAGCACAGTATGTAGATAAGGAAACTGTTTTTCACATACTGTGGAGAAAGGGAATGCCTGTAGCAGCTTATGCACTGGAAGTCTGTCATTTTAGTCCAACTTGAAGTAACTTGTTTGTGTAGCCACAATCATGGTGTGTTTCAGATATACTAAGAGTGTGGTAGTAAATATATTATGTATTTGCTAGCCAAAAGTGATCCGATTGCTTTTAGGTTAACTTCTGGATGCACCATCTTTGACTGAGCAAAACAATAAATAACAATCGATTCGGTTTCCTTGTAAAATCCTCAGATTTGTTGTGCTGTGTAGCACAATATTCAGGAAAGAATTAAAATGTCCTGTCTGTTTTGTGGAGAAAGCAGATGAAGGATGGAACATTTAATGTTCTGAAAATAGAATATAAAGGAAAAATGTGGAGAATTATTCAACATAGAATAGACAACACTGTATGGCTAGATATAAGTCAAGTGGAAAGAAAGAAGGTAAGAATAGTGGATACAAGGGGCCGAAGGGGCCCTCTGTCACTAAGATATCTATAATCCCTAACAAGATCTGTGTACAGGTCTTTTTAGCTATTGAAATACAACTTCAAAGCTAACCAGTACAAGCCTTCACATTAGGTCTCATCAGAGGGACATGTGAAAACAGATGTTCTTTGGCTAAATTAAGTCTTAGACTGTTAATTAGTTAATTCGGTTTTTACTTTTTTAAAAATCTTGTGCTTTGTTTCCTGTATCTTTTCCCTGTTGGTTCCACTGAAGCCATTAGATTTGTATTACCAAATATGTACAGTTAAACTGTGTTACAGCTATTTAAATTTGATGCTTTAGGAACACGTTTATATCCATTTCTATCAAGGTTTTTCTATTTCTCTGCTTTCATTATAAAATAAATAATCTATATAATATAGTGGTTATTAATGTAAATTACTGCAAATATTGGATCAGTAATGGAATAAGCTAGTGGAAAAAAGCTCTGGTAGATGAATCTTGATTATAAAATTTATGGATCAGCATGGTTTGAGAGATTGTAATGTAGTGGGGCAAATCTTGTCTTTATTTTTATAGGCTAAGTTGTAATTCAAAGACTTCTCTTTTTCCATTTTTTTAATTAATTCATGTATTTATTAAAAAAATAAGCTTCTTTTATATGACTATGGAAAGTATTGAACGAATTCTAGGTGAATGTTTAGTAAAGATGAAAAAATGAGCATTCTGGAAAACTTGTAGGCAGTTTAGCTTGGGGTGTTGCTTTTAAATGGTTCCTGATGAAGGAACCACAGTGGATACTCTTGCAAAACCACATTCAGGCCATGATCTTGCTTCAGCAGCATGCATGGAATATCTGCTATTTATTTACTTTTTTTGGTATCACATGTAAATGATTCAGAAAAGAGTCTTTTAAATGAGATTGACAAGAAGTGTTAACTTGTATAAAGTATCTCAGTATTCGTAGTATTAGAGATTATATCTGTGTTTCTGTTTAGTCTTCATCTAGGAAACTTTTAGCTTGGTAAAAACCCCAGCATTTCTTAAGGAATAACACAGGCTGTTATGAAGCCTCCATATATGTGAAAAGATGCCTAAAAATGATGATATAAACCAATGTTTTCAGTTTTCTCTGCTGCCTCACAGACTTTGTGGTTTTCTATTGGCCCACTGAATTTTAACTTCAGTGATGAGCTATCTAAATCTCTTCCACTTAAGAGTCATGTAGAACAACAGGCCATAATATTAAGAAGTTCCAAAGACATTCTCCTGAATTGGAGGGAATATTTCAGAAGGTGAAACTAGGAAGTAGAAGTTAACTTGCTGGGTGGTGCTTGCAAAACAGGGCAATGTCTTAATTGTGTTAGGGAAACAGAGGGGGTTACCGTGCAAAAGCCCTGCTCAAAGAGCTGTATGCCAAACAGCTAAGACTTTCTGCTGAATGCCATTGCACTGCTGTTTTTCTAGGTGAGTATTATATTCTGAGCTCAGAGTTTTGAAAGATCAGTTGTTTTTCATAGAGGTGAACTACAGTCATTTGCTTTCAGTGAGGCTGCAGCTGCCATCCCCATTGGGTTCACAGCAAACACTGTGGTTCAGGCTGGTTTGGAAACATCTGGCCTTTGCCTGAGAAAGATAAGGCTTTCACAGCTCAGCTGGCGGAAATTAACTTTCTGAAGTGCAAGTAAGTGTGGTGAAGCCTGCCAGAAACCCGGCCAGCCCAGCCAGTTGGGCAGCCAATTCCTTCCTTGGGGCAAGCAGTGTGGCCTCTGCCATCAAGGGAGGTAGGGAGCAGAGAACTGGCCTCCCCAGTGCTGCCAAAGCCTCACCCTCTGTCTATGAAATACATGAGAAATGCATTTAATCCAGTTGAGGACAGTCATCCATGTCCAACATTTCAGAAGAAAGGAAATACATATTTCCCTAGTTTCTGTTCTGTTAGGCAAAATACTGTAGAGTGCAAGCAAAGAGGCTGGAATTTTCTTCCCACCTCCCCAAATAATGAGTTAGTATCTTGACACATAAAGGTTGAGCTTGCTTGTAACTGTCTCACTTGCCCACTGGTATACTAGCTGGTATTTTGATTCCTGAATGTCTGTGTCTCTTGGAAGTGTTGCTCAGCATTGATAATAATTGCCTGAAGACACAAAACACTGTGGAAAATAAACATTCTCTTCAATTTGCATTATTTCATGTAGTTCTACCCTTTGAAATATCCCTGTCTTCTCCCAGTCAGTTCTTCCTATGCCAGTCTCTTGCAGGTCTGTCCTAATCAATTTATTCCCTATCTCTGTAGCTTTTCTGTTTTGGCAACTGTATGAACACAAAAGGTAACAGCAGGTGAAGCAAAGAATATCATGAGGTTTTTATTATGTTTTATTATTTGTAAGAAAAAAAAGATAAAATTTAAAGTGAATGACAATGTGGTGGTTTGGCTGGGAAAGCCAAGTATTTTTCTGGTCCTAGGTAGAAGGTAGTAGAGATTTGTAACTGAAACGTGCAACAACCTCTGGCATGTAGAAATTTCAATGCCATTCATGCTGACTTGTTGCTGATTTGCAGGCATTGAGAAGGAAGGTGAAAGCAATGGCTGGTTGCCGAAGTCGACAGAGAACTTTCGGTGATTTCCCCATACATGGAGTCAGCTGCAGCCTCATCCACAATGAGTCATCATTGGTGGAGCAGATGATCCTCAGCACAGAATTTGATACGGTAAGTATTTCAGTTTTAATATAGTTCATATTGCAGTGTGGTTATAATGTTATTTATTTCAGAGCAATACTGCAGTTTTCACATAAAATTCATGTATGTGATGAGATGCTCCAAAATCTGTGTGTTGGACCAAAGGTGTATTTTTTTCCTTCACATTTGCAGTTTTCATGGAATTGCAGTCATATATGCTCTTAAGTGAAGATAATGCCTTTTTATTAAGGTAATAAATAGGATGTGAGCATTAGTCAGGAGAGATTACAGAACATGAGTAAAATAATCTCAGAGCGATTGACAATTCAAAACAGCTGATAAACGTCTATGCTTTTCTCTTCAGTGCAGTAAGATCACATATGGTGATTGCAGTGCAGATTTCCGCCTGGTTCCTATTTATATATGATTTTTCTTTTTCCTACAGTTGATAAAAAAGAGTTCATTTGGGGAAAGGGCATGTAATTCCAGGTTGGCCTTAGCTGTCCCTGTGGTGTGAAAAACCATCAATGAAATTGTCTAGTAAAGAATCTAGCAGTTGTTTGAATTTAATTGAGTCAGTAAGTGCAAAAATATTTTTACCTGTAGCTGCAGAGAATCCTGAAGCCTGTTTTTTCTTTTTATCATGTATGTTGGTGCTGATCCTGATGAAACAGAATAGTATTTATGAGGGAGTTTTCTTACCCTATTTACTTCATCAATAAAACAAAACTTATACAGAAGAGATAAAAAGACTGAATAGCGTGAAAGATTGAACCTATTCTCTTTACATAGGTACAACAGTATGAAGACAATCCTCATATTTTGATTGTGAATGCTAACATTTTTATGTAAGTGCTAAAGATATCAAAGGAGTAATAAAGAACTCATGCTCAGGTATGCTATTTTAGTTATTAAGAACTACTTTCTTAGAACACAGGTGGATCAGTTGTTCTCCTTTTTATCAATTAAAAAAAGAATAAGTCCCTTGACTTTAATGAATATGTAGCAGTAAAAGTACTATGTGAATGAAAGTGGGCTGAGCTTCCAGATGCTGCAAAGGAAGTTAAAGCACCTATAACGTGAGTGCAAAGAATGTTTTGCACATCTTACTAACAGGAATTGTTTACCTGGCAAAAACTGAGATCGTAAACTATCCCACTCTAATTCTTGTAGTGAATGATAAATATTCTTGTTTGATAGACATTAGTAAAATCCTTCCCATTCAAACTTGTGTCACTAATGGCCACATTACTCAAGTTAAATATTTCAACAATCTGTGCAAAAGCACTTCATACTGTGAAAGTACTCTCACTTTTTTTTTTTTTTTTCTTTGCAGGTTGTTTATTAGGTGGCTATCAGAAGCTAAGTGTCGTGGTTTGAGCCCAGCCGGTAACTCAGAACCACACAGCCGCTCGCTCACTCCCCCCCCCGCCCCTTCTTCCTCCCCCCGCTCCCGGAGGGATGGGGAGGAGAATGGGAAGAATGTAACTCCCACGGGTTGAGATAAGAGCAGTCCCGCAACTAAGGTATAACACAAAACCACTACTGCTACCACCAATGATAATAACGATTAGTGAAATAACAAGGGGAGAGGATACAATTGCTCACCACCCGCCGACCGATACCCAGCCCGACCCGAGCAGTGATCTGGGCCTTCCGGGTAACTCCCCCCAGTTTATATACTGGGCATGACGTGCTGTGGTATGGAATACCCCTTTGGCTAGTTTGGGTCAGGTGTCCTGTCTCTGCTTCCTCCCGGCTTCCCCTCCTCCCTGGCAAAGCATGAGACTGAGAAAGTCCTTGGTTGGAATAAACATTACTTAGCAACAACTAAAAACATCGGTGTTATCAGCGTTGTTCCCAGGCTGAAAGTTAAAAAACACAGCACTGCACCAGCTACTAAGCAGGAGAAAAATGACTGCTATAGCTGAACCCAGGACACTAAGCTTTTGGGGAGATCATTTTGTGGTTCACAGGTAGCCATTGGTATGGATTTGGTCAAAATGAAAGTTTGATTTTGGAAGCACCTTGAAGAAAATTGAATGTGACTTGTGTCATCTTGCCTAATGCCAAAATGCTAGATAGATAGCACTCGTATGGAACAATTTCTTGGATAGTATGTGGGAGAACCATTTGAAAACAATAAATTCTGTGGAAATGACTACAACATGCAGATTGCACTTTCATTTCCTTTCCCTTCTATGACACCATTGTAAATTATCTTTCCAAAAATGTTTTTAGTGCTTATTTAGACTTTTAATGCTCAGCTGATGTAATAGGCTTGTTACAAACATTTCATCCTGATTTACATCACCAGAAGAATGTGATTTGTCCTTAGCATGCAGTTCATACTCACTTCCTTGCTGAATAACAAACCAGTCAGTGTGTGACTAACTCTTCCTCTTCTTTGCAGAGAAACCTCTTGTGCTTGTGTACTATGAACCAGTTGAGCTGGACCTTCAGTGGAAAATATTGGACTTCCAGTCCAGACATATGACCTGAAAGTTGTGTCACATTTGGCATCTGGCAAGACTGCAGGAAAAGGTACTTGAGACTATAAACTCCTGATTTAAGCTTTGTGAGCTCAAGAATTTTATTATTTATATAAAGAAATTACATTGCTGTTGCTGTTATTGCTTAGTATACACAGCTGTAAGAAAACAAGTCACTGCTGTCACCAACATGAGATCATCAGCACAATAAACTTCTAATAAATATGTCTGCTTTGGTTCTCAGAAAGGGCGTAAACTTTTCTTTTCAGAGCTCCAGACATGCTTCCCAAATTAGCTTGGTACTTAAGCCTCAGAGTATGACAGTATTAGAAATACTCACTGATTTTAGTGAATTTTTTTGGCTGATACTATCATATGTGCATCCGATTCTTTTAATAATCAGAAACTTTATTACTATTTTCAACTTCTGCAGTATTTTTCCCTATTACTGTAATTTGAAATAATGCCATCATTTTCATGGTTCTAGCGACAACGTAGCAAAAGTTTTTATCACTTTCCAGTCCTTACTTGACCTTTGCAAATGAGCATTTGGGAACAATGTATCTCTCTGACTGTGGCATACTTCTGAGCATTAGCACAAACATAGCAGAGAAGAAAAGGATGTCTTCTGCGTCTGTAATTAGAATTGGAGGGGAAGGCTGGCCTTATCCTCAGTGTTTATTTCACAGCTGGCCAGAGTTTCTTGTCAATTGCTTTTTTTGGTTAGGAACATTTTGTTGGTTTATGTGGATGTTTCCTTGTTTTCTTAATTTGTGGCATTAATATCTGCTTCAGTGGAAATTCTGTGTAAAGTGAGTATTTGAAAACTGGAAAAATGTTTTATAGGGAGTGATGCCATTTTCTTCTGCATAGGTGTGATTGTTTGTGTGTCAGAGCTCTTCTTGATGTTTTATAACAGCAGCACTTTCCTTAATGATTCAGGAAACAAAAATAATACTTTAAAAATAACACTATGTCCTGTTGAAACAGGCAAGCAGTGGTCTGGTTTTGTACTATTACCAACATGCTATTGAGTAATGCAAAAGAGAAATTAGATTTTCCTATAGAAGCAATCTCAAATTTTGAAATTTCAGATAAAGTCAAGTTCTGATTTGGAACCAATACCACTTACAGCTCTCTGTGGCCAAAATGCTCTGTCAGTAAGTGTTGAACACAAACTGCAGAAAAACAGGCATTGGTAGAGTTCAGCTCAGGAGTGCTACTGTTCTATATTTCAGGATCATGGCATTCAAGCTGACATAGGGCATGCCATGGCTCCATGCTCTTCTGTGGTCTGTCCACTTCATGTTCAGCCGTACAGGCCTGCATCAAAGTCTGACCAAGTCACCAGCACAGAAGAATACCCTCGTTTAAAACCTGCACGGCATAGTTAAGGTTTTATCATCAATGTTTTCATGGTAACTAGTTCTAGGGATTTCTCATTTGTTACCACCTAAGTAGGACTACACGAATGTATTCTAGATTCTTTTTTTCCCAATTTTTGCTTGAGAAGCATGCCCTGGGAGATCTTTATGCATTGTTACCACATCACATATTATGTGCTTGTGAATTTTTACTGCTATTGTCTCACAGGTGCTCCCCTGATGAACCTGGGAACTTCTCACATGCGCTGTATCCCCCAAAGATCAGTTGGTCTACCAGTCAGAAGAACTACAGGAAAGCACTCAGTCTGGGGAACTTCTCTTTGCCATCCTTCTTAACACAGTAAGTATTCCAAATGTATTCCTTATAGTAACAATCAATAACAGTGTATCATGTATGATACAAGGTACGAGGGAGTAATACCAAATCAACCAGATGATATATCTCCGTATCTTGGAGCATTTCTGTTTTCCAAATGGAAAGGACAGAACTTTATGTGGTAAGCTTCAGTGATTTTTCTTAATCTGTAAGGAAGATAAAATTCCAGGAAACTTGCTTTTCAGGAGTAGCAAAATACTTTTAGGAGCTTTTTTCTTAGTGGTGTTATTTAACATTGTACTGCGAGGAAGATTGCAATTACTTGAAGACTCTCAGGTGAGATGACGAGATCTGCTGGACCCTGCAGATACACAGCAGGTGGTGAGCAACTGTATTCTGTATCACTTGTGTTTATCGTTTTCTTTTCCTTTTCCCCTTTTAGTTTTATGTTCTCTCCCCTTGTTATTTCCCTTATCATTATTATTATTAGTGGTAGTATTAGTAGTTTTGTATAAAATTTTAGTTATTGGACTGTTCTTATCTCAACCTGTGGAGTTTACACTCTTTCAATTGTCCTCCCCATCCTGCTGGGAGCAGGGGGGAAAAAGGAGTGGGAGGAAGTGAGTGAGCAGCTGCATGGTGCTGAGCTACTGTCTGGGCTTAAACCACAACACAGAACTGCTAAACCATAATGCAGCCTGGCTTGTATAAGCAAGCAATGAAGGGAGCAGAACTGCTACCATTTTTATGTTCTCTAAAAGACATTGATCATGCCACCTGAAGTATCAAAGGTTAAAGCAATAGCTTTTTTTTTTTTTAATGCAATGCTCATCAAGTGTAATAATGTAAACCAAATGAGTTAATCTATTAGAGCACTGTCATTATTCCTACTAGTGGCCCCATGTGAAGGGGGAGGCTTGCACACGCTGCAGCCTGCAGCTACTTACCAGCTGGAAAACGCTTTTACTTCAAAGCCAGCAGCTTCCCTGTCCTATACAGGGGGCTGTGACAAACATACAAGAGGCTGTGCAACATATATAAAAGAGATTTCATCTGCTTTATGAACCATCTAAAAATATTATTAAATGTGCTCTCCACTAAATGGGAGCAGCATCAAGAGTAATAGGATTAATCTAAAACACATAAAATGCAGTATTTTAGTGAAATGTGAATCCTTCCTTGCAAACAGTTGTAACAAGTGTGCAGCTTTTGCTTGTTTCTATCATATTTAGGCTACTCTTGCAAACATTTGATTTATTCCTGTATTTTGAAAATGAGCACGTTTATTTCCACTGGTTGGGTGACCTACAAATAAATTGGCGTGGCATACTTTCCAGTGAACTCCTTGAGCAAGTACATCACTGACTCCAACTTTTGTCAGGATTCTTGACTTTTATAAGCAAAACAACAATGGGAAAAAGCCCTACTTAAACTGCAGTAGTGAGGTAGAAAGCTCTGAGATAAAAAAGTTGATTTCCTATGAAGTCTACCTTGATGTTTTAATTATTAATTGCCATCTTTAGTTCTTTAATTCTTGGGTGCCCTAGGAACATGATAAATGAGAGCATGAATGATAAATGGTTTGCGAGATAAATTAGATTGAGCTGTTCTCTTGTTTCATTTTTGTTTACAAACATCTGGGGAAAGTCCGTGAAGACTTTGCCCAACTAAGGGAACAGGAACAGCTTGGAGAATTTAGAGGAATCAAAAGACTTTACATAAAAAGGTACTTCATGTTTGGTATGACAAAGCTATAAAGACTAATGCCTTGATTAATAAAATAATCACGTTTTATGGTATATAACTTCCAGTTGTAATAAATACACTGTTTTTTGTTTTCTTTTTCGTTGTTGTTGTTTGTTTGTCCGTTTTTTTGTTTTGTTTTGTTTTGTTTTTTTAATGTAAACTAACAGGGCTATTTATCCAGCCATTACTGGAGTTAAATACATTATGATACAGTTAATAGTGTGTTTCCTGTAGTGACATTTTATCTGAATGAGTTTGAGTTTGTCTTTATTACAAATTCTGTCCTTTTTTAGGGGAAAACTGTTTTCCCAGTTCTCCTTTTTGCTTCTCCTAAAATTGTGAGTTCGTAATAGTATTTAATGATACTGCCAACTACTTCTGTTTCACTTAGAATTAAGGCTTGAAATAATTAATTTTAATGTGTACTAATGAACCCTTATTTGTGTTTAGGTGTATTCAGGTTGTCCCTAAATATATCCACGTTTCATTTAAACAAGGAATTATAAATGTACAGGTACGTTTATTTCTGCTATTCAGCCACTAAACTTTATTCAAAAGAAACAAATATGTGTATGACAGGTTGGATAACAAAAGTGTTAAATGCCAGTAATCCTATGTCAGCTTTTTCTCCTTCATTTAAAATCAAATTTAGTTTGCGTGTCTTCTTTTTGGAGCAGTTTACATTAGTATGGAATGCTGGCTACATTATACAGCCCTCCATGTAGGATTTGTGTTTGTATCGTAAGTGTTGTTTCTTTCAAGCTTGTCTTTATTGTGTTGGATTATATTTGATGTGTTGATAATACAGGAGAATGTGGACTATAATGTGACCCTTCTCCTTTTTATATTACAGCACATCACATACTCTACCACTGTCTGCACAAAATGCACAAACACAGTAGATGGGCATTTATTTCAGTGTGGTTTTGTGGAAAATGGGGATACTTTCTTTGGAATAGTGTAAGCTGGTAGGGGTTAGAATGTCAGAAAGCTTTATCACAGAAGGGATATTAATTTATCCCAGGTGGCGTCCTTTGGCTTTGTGCTAAAGGTACACATGCCAATCCATTTTGAAGGCTGTCAGGTAGTTTCAGTAGGGAAGGCACAAAGCCACAGTCAGGCCAAGGCAGTACGTGAAGTCAAACTTCTTTTGTAAGGAGCTAATTGAAAAGTCGTTCTGCATTGCTGGAAACCCTTAGGGAAATATGGTGTGTGCTTAAACTTGACTTGGGAGAGAAATTCCCTTGTTATATATGTGTAAATCGCTGGAATGTTTTATATCTAAACCAAAATTGCAGCCAAACTCAGGGCAGCAAGATACAGAAAGCAAAGCTGGTAGCTGATATACATGAGTAACTTACTCTATTATTGAGTATCCATATACTCACCTTATCCCTATGGGGGGAAAGTAAATATTCATGTTCAATTCAGAACAATGTTAAACCTTTTAAATGAATTTCAGCCAGAAATCACATCTGCTGCAGTATTCCCTGCAATGTTGCAGAGAATGGACTGGAGAAATACTGTCAGTTAAATATAGCTGTTGAAAGAAGTTGCTAAAGCGTATAACAATGAAGCCACTAGGATCAATTTTTATAACGCGCAGTGATATTCAATACATCATTAACAAGATTAATGAACTCCAATAAAAGATGCAAGTTCCTAGTCCATATTTTATGCAGCTCACTGTAGTTTAAAATTGCATTTTATTTTTTTATTAGACATATTACTGAATTTTGCTCAAACTGGTTGTTTTACTGAAGTTAAAATATATTACATAGATTCTTTTCCCCTACAGAGAAATAGGATTTTTTTCTTTAATGATTATCTGTAGTAAAGTACCTTTATAATATAAATAGGTATCTAATCAATAGGCTCAAGCCTGCTCTATTGCAGTAGCATAAAGCTTAGAGACTGGGCCAGTGCATAATTGCGCTGCCTTACAAAAGTGCCTGGAGTCTAAGGAGTGTTATATCCCAACCATATATCACCTAGTGAAGATTATTTCTCTCAGCCCTCCTGTTCAAGACAGAAGTACTGCCTTTGCAGGAGCTGCTTCATTCATTCCCTTATGCAGAATTTTTGCAGGAGACTTGAAGCTGTTTGCTCTGTGGTGAGAAGGAAGGAGATGTGAAAGCTGCTGCAGCTGTTGAGCTACCCAAGTGCAAAATATGAGAGACAGTAGCACAAGTGACTGCAGGATCTGGCTCAAGGGTCTTCTTTTTCTTGTTAATGTCTTAAATTGTAGCCCATGAGATGATATTACTGTAAAGGGATATTCATAGAAACACAGCTAAGTGTGTTCCCTTATGGAGAGAACCAACTTTCCGCTGAAGGCAAACCAGCTTGGTGAGACCTCCAGTACAACTTGTCTGGCTGATGCTATATGATGTATAGAGACGTATTTGTTGTTTTGGTAACAGTTGTGAGATTGCTAAATTAATGAATGGGAAGTGCCTCAAAAGAAGTCAATAACAGAATAACAGAATAAAGTTATTCTTTGCCAATGATTAAAAGAGACTTAATAACCGTCTTCCTGCATCTGTATTATCCCTGACCTTGCTACTTCTCATCTAATTCATTTTTTAAACTATTTCATCTGGTCTAAATAATTCAAGGTTGGTGCCGCACCTGAGAAGCTGCCTGTCTTTCATGTCCTACTACTTAGAGCTTTTCCACAGCAAAATTTCTCTTAGAGATTTATTGTAGCAGTACTACTTTCACATACCTTTATAATATGCTGTCTCTGAAGATCATAATTCTTTTAACAAAAATGGATAAAGCCAAAGAAAAAACAGGCAGTAGTAAGATTGATTGGTTTAATAACATTGCTTAATAAAGTAAACTGAATGTACTTATTCCTGTGGGCTTGTGGGATGGAGAGTAGGAAGTTTCAGTCTCTTCATAACTTGTTAGCTTTGACTTGGCATAGTATATTAGAGTGTTATGCTTTACAATTATTGGTTTATATGCACAGCCCTTATTTAAGAAGACATCTCCATTACACTTGAAAATGCATATATTTACAGGATATAAGTGAGCTTTCAAATTGAGTTATCAAGTGCAGTTTGGTTATTTATTTGAACACTCTATTTACAGGAGTTCTTTTGTACTTCTAGTGTTTTGTCTATGGGCTTTGTGGTCCTGAGGCAGTACTTTAGGAAAGCAATCTTACTAGGAGAAGATGATTAATAGCACACTTCAGTGATTTCCTCACTTATAAGTAAAGTTAAATGTTTACTTCTTAGTAAAATCTCACAAAAACCATTTTTGTCTTTTTCATGTATACTTTTATTGTTCATCTCAATTCCATTCTACTGTTTTGCCTTGTGCAGGAAAAGGGAGACTTGCTGCAATGATTTAAATATTATGATAAATCATCTGGGCAAGTGCCGACTTGTACCAGGTGTTCATTTATTGTATTAGTCTCAGAAAACATCTAGAAACGCTGCCTATTTATGGATTTTGGGAAGGCTTTTAAGAGGTGATAAATGCGGGCAATGACCTTCAAACTAGAACTGATTTTGGATCTTAAACTTCATTTGCTTTCAGCAGAATACATGCTTCCAACTGTAATGAGCTTCTGAAAATCTTCTGCCTGATTGAAGTCTGGACATGAGAGAGCCATGTATTTGATCTTGCTGAAAATCTCCGAATCAAGTTTCTTACTGAGAATCAACTGGCCTTCTAAACTTAGCAAATGCTATCTGATGTTTTAGGTAAAGCCCTGTGAGATTTCAGGTGTACGTAACAAGGTACAAAAAGATTTGTTTCGAAAAGTGCTACCTTTTTACATTCTTACAATGTATGTGAATGTGGATGGCATCAGCTCCTTGCAGCATTTTGCAACATCAGCTAAAGTGTCAGATGCTGTGCACACTTACCAATGAGGCTACAGATAGCAAACCTGGGAAATGAAATATGGAAGGTGCTAAACTGGGAGAACACCTCTGGAGGAGGATACGAAGAGCACACCCAGGCCTACTTTGCTGAGGCAGATGTTAAGTCTGCCTCTGGTATTCATTTATGGCAAAGCCAGCCTGCTTTTCTCCTCATTATGAATTTCTGGAGTTCACACTTGTGTATCAGAGGCTCATGGGAGAGAGAAAAATTCATATGAAACATGTGAGGTGTCATACTTCTTTATAATTTGTGTATGCAGGTATATTAAATTCTCAAATTACAAGATTTAGGAAATTTTTTTGTATTTTCCTAAGGTCCTTTGAAGCAATGAAGTTAAAAGTACAACCGGCATGTAAACAGGCAGAGGTAACATACAATTTAGGCTGATTCTTACCATGATCTCAAATCTTTGGGAAGAAAGGGTTCTATAGTTTGGGGTTGAAATCATGCTTACACGGTGCTATGGCTTGGGAACAGAAATCGTGAAAAGCGTTTAGAGTAAGAGACTTTATGAATCACTTTTTCGGGATCTTCTGGAATGCCTTTGGAGAATTCAGATACAAGCTAAAATATGAGAATTCAAAATGTAGAACCAAACAAATAAGCAGACAAGTACAAAGCAGAATGAAAACCCAAGTTGGCAGTTAAGGAAAAAAAGAAAATATACGTATTCTTGCTGTTTGAGATCAAGCCCATTGTATCTGTTGTTTTACCGAACTTTCCCAAAGAACAGTCTGTTTTTATTAAATTATGTCTCTAAAAATACAGTTAGAATTACAGAAGAATAAAAAGGTTTATGTCTAGAAATCATCTGGCATTTAGCGCCAGTGTAGTCACCTCACATATGCTTTCTTCTACCAAATATTTGGAAGTTTTTTAGACTAAAAATAATGTTCCTTCCTCCTTGGTTCTTTCCTGATTTAAGCACATGATGTCTCCCCTCTGCCAGCCTGTAAAAATCATCGCAGAGGAGATGATCACTTTGCCTTGAGGTACAGCATAATGTTGCCTTCTCATTTCTACTGTGCAAAACCTGAACACACAGGGGCATATACTGACAGCAGAGTAATGCACAAGCCTTGGGAGAATGGCTGTTTTGTTTGTAATTTATTCACCAAAAAGGTCAACTCCAGACACAACATCTGTTTTCTGCCCTGATCCTGATTTCACCAAGTAATTTTGCATGCTGCTGAAGTTTTTAGGAAAACGACAAGATTATTTGGCTGTTTCAGGGGACTTTCAAAACTATTCTGAAACACTGTTACAGTTATGGGCAAAATTATTCTGGATGAGATTCAGCTTGGTGCCTTACATGAAGAAACCTGGGAAGAGGTATGATGAGGAGAGAAAACAGCTAGCTGGAAGGAGAACCATTATCGGATAGGATGTATACAGTTATTAAGTTGGACAATGAATCTTTCAGTAAGAGAAAGATACCAAGCGAGTTTATAGCATAAAAAGCTGTTAGTTAATATTTATAATGTGCATCCATTTTTCCCTGTTTCTAAGCTGAGTGCCTAGCGTCAGTATTGGCTGGTCTTGTAAGAAGTGAAAATGATTGTTTAAAGCAAAGTGATTAATGTCTGTTTGAGACAATTGGAAGGTTATTTTTGTCTTTTACAGCACTGCTTGACGTACTGCAGATATGCATAGTACATGAGGTACTTTACTAACAACACAGATGATAGATGTTTTATTGATATCCTTCTGTTCCACTTCACTATCTATGCCTATTTTCCATGAGGCATAACACCAGGATAATCAAGTATGCATTTAATGTTAAGAGTGCACATAGCTATCTGGAGAGGCTAGACTAATGAATTCAAAGAAATAGCAGCTTTTTATGACTTATGGTGAAGAGAGGAAGAACAGGGGAAAAGTAATATTCTGAGGTAGTGAGGTTAAAGTGATTGAAAGCACATTGGAGACCTAAAAACAGGAGCTGTCATTTTAAATAGCAAATGCAAATTGTACTCTGAAATTAAAAGACATCTAGGCAGATTTTGAAAATGAGTTGTATACCCTAAACCATACATATGCTCTTCACAACCTTCACCCAAACTGACAGATTTTATGCAATGCAAAAATAAAGCAGGAAGACAGAATTATTAACTAGAATGGTGAGAAGTGAAAGGCTTGGTTCTCTATACATTTTTTTTTCTACTGGGATTTTCTATGCAAAAACCATGTAATTACTTGGTAAATATTGAAAAGTATAAATTCTTAGGCTGGCTGGAAATACAGAATTTGTGATTAGAATCTGATTGATCATTAAATAACAACTTTCATAATATATTTTCCCTGTAGACATAGTTAGAGTTGATATAACACATAGAGCGTGTCTTTATGTACAAAAGTAAACATGTTATCCAAATGGATTCAATTAAACCCATATCAACAGTCAATGTCTCAAAAATTAGGAAATAGCTGGTATTAGCAGTTCAAGGGCATACTTCATTTATCCTCACTTGTGTTTTGGTGATATTAATTACATGGCCCTGGATTTTTCCTGCAGAAAATATCGTAAGCATAACAGTGATTGTAGAATAAGTTGAAATGTGCAAAGGGGAATGAAACTAATTAAATGAGCAAAAGAATAAAAGCAAAAGGCAATGATGAATGCATTACAAAGTGGACTTGTTCTTTTATCTTAAGATCAGCTGCTAGATTTAATCTTCCCTTTATATTTTTCCTAACAAGCCTGTGACAAAAGAAATATTAATCAAATTATTAATTAAATTCACACTTTGTACTGTATTGTGAAGTGCTAAGATAACAGGGTGAAGAGAAATCTGTTAAACTGGACTAAATACTATTAAGGATAGTGAAGTGAAATGCACTATAATCCGTGATTTCCCTTACTATTTATGATCACGATTGAAGCCACTTCTGTAAATGCGCCTGAAAGTATCCAACCAGCTGACAATACAACAGTTCCTAGGAAGCATTTTTGCCCCCTTTCTTTAAGGTACCTAGAGAAGGGGTAGTTAAGACAGTGAGATACAAAGTTATTAGCCTAAAGTCCTACCAGAGGGGAGACACAAATCAAGATTTCTGTGTTCCAGGTTAGCATCTGGATCACAGAACTGCAGAGGGAGACTTTTAGTATAAATCTGAGGGGAGTATAAAGACTTCCTTGGTTGTAAATGTGTTTATCATGCCTCTAATTTCCGTGTACTGTGCTATAATTTGGAAAATCTTGAGGAAAGATGGTGGTCTTCAAATTACATCTGGAGTTATGCTGTATGCTAGGATTTCAGTGAGTATAATGGTGGAGTAATAACATCTAGTAGGGTTATGTTGGCTCTAAAGGTAGGTAAGTTGAAGTATAGCATAAGGAATTGTTCTGGTTATGATAGGAGAGGACTCATTTTACTAGCTAAGACAAACCAAGTTAAACTTTAGCTAAACAAAACCATACATCTGTCAAGAAGGAACAAGACAGCTCACTGAAGTAGGAACCATTCTTTACAAAATGCCTCTCCAGCTCAGTGAACTGGGAACCATTCCTCACAAAGTCAGAAGAGAGGCCAACCTAAGACCGTAAAGGGAAGATAACAAGCGAAGTTCGACCCATGATCAACAAAGATATGACCACCAGGGGTCTCAAAGACCCTTGGGACCCCCACTCAAAATGAACTGTGCATGCTCCAGTGGGTAACCTATGTTAATTAGTTCTGAGAAGAAATTATAATATGTACAAGATTTTTGGGAATTATAATATATATGTATGAGATGAATGCTTATAAGCAAGAAACCTATAAGAATCGGCATGTGCCTTAGGCGGAGGTACCCTCCATGAATCTGGCACCGTAATAGATAATGTCTGCTTCTTAATGCAACATTCGTGTTAAGGAGTTTTATTCTCTCGACTTTCAGTGACAGGTCAGCTGAACTGCATTTACGCTATAAACAAATGCAGGTTAGGATGTTAGGAATGAACATTAGTTTCAAATTCTAAGTATTTATCAAATAGGATTCTATAAACATTCAATGTTATGCCACTTTGGATGACCTGTTTTAATTGCTTTTTTTGCAGTGATGTTTATGTAGTTTTTCCGAGATGAGAAGATAATTAGTGAACATTTATGCAGAATGTAACAGGAACAAATTGATGCATAAACTTAGCGTGAGAGCAATTTTAAGGCTTGCAAAGACATTTTCTTATTAGTTCTTGACCTTCCAGAGTAGTCAGAGAGTTCTCTGAGCTAATTCTTTATTTCCTTTCACATGTTACCAGGATCTGAAAACATTACAGAGAGCTCCAACCTGTCATTATATTGTAGATCAGTGACCCATTTTTCTAGCTATGGCAATGATCAGCTGGGGTTTCTACTCCAACTTCTTTCAGAAGTGGGCCAACTTGAAACTGCAAATACTGTTTTAGGAGTAATTGGTGTCTCAAAGTCCTAGTTCTGCAGCTACTCTGAGTCTCTCAGCTAGAGATGAGAATACCAGGCAGCTTTGTCTGGAAAAGTGTACATGTTGTTTCCTGGACTCTATGCCCATTAACAAATTTTGGAGTGACTTGCTTAAATCTCTAACTAGAGCTGATAGCAATATTAAATTTGTTGTGAAAGTGTTTTTGAAGATATTTCTATTTGGTGGAAATCGTATCAAATGCATTTTTCCATTTGTGACTATTTTTTATGAAGATTCATTTATGCACTTATTAAAGGAATGGTTTATCTTTCTTGTTAGAGAAACAAAATTCATACGGACAAGAGCTGTTTGAAATAATTTTAATAGTTGTAGTTGAACAACTGAGATCTTGGGGAGTCAAAGACAAAATTTATTCATCATCTTTTTCATTATGACTTGGACAAAAGGGACCTACCAGAAGGATGCCTGAGGCTGAGCAGTATTACAGCACTGAGCAGGTGTAAGCTAGGAGTTTCTACAGGGAGAAATTCAGCATTCTTGAGATTGGAAAACTGTTCATCTGCAGTATAGTATTTTTCTGTTAGGATGCATGCAGTGATCAAACACATAAAAGAGCTGTGTTTACTCAAAATTCTTGTATTAGGACCTCAGAAAACTGATAAGAAACATGTGGGAAGGGAATGTAACCGTGTTGGATGTAAATATTGTTTTAACAATTTTTTTAAGCATTGATTTAGTCAAAGGAGTTAGTATAGTCTCATTGATGCATAGAAAATTCCATTGTTTTCCTGCTACAGAACTATGAGGTACCATTGTTGGATTACCAGAGGAAGATTTTTAGTAGTGTGCACATTTTGATAATAATAAGCCAAATTTATGCTAAAGCCTATGTTCTGGTTAAGCCTTTCATACAATTAGAGGTTAGACTTGATGATCTTAAAGGTCTTTTCCAACCTGGTTGATTCTATGATTTTATGATAACATATGGTATTCAACACCAATTCAGTATTTCCAGATTACAACATGCCACTCTCTTAATTGATATCCATTTTGAATGTATCCAAGCATTGTGTTGGTAGACCGTTGTTTATGATGTGAACATGATGAAAAAAAGAGCATTACCTCTCATAGCGAAAATGAAGTTGATTTTGCTCAGTGTCTTGAGTGTCAAAATGAAGGAGAAGGAAAAGAAGCAAGGTGAGCAGTACAAATCAGAGGTTTAACATCTTGCTCATGTTAATAGTTTAATCTATTTGGAGTAAAATTTTTACATAGATGGTTTATATGTTCAGACCATAGATTTTTTCCATCATGACTGTCGGAATAATTACACTTAAGGAAAAAGAGAATAGATGTGGTGTTCTTGTTTCTTGAGACTGACTTGTTTTGTTTTTCATTTTCTAAAGGTGCTCTTACTCTGGGCTGGTTCTTAATGATCCATTCTTCAGTTGCTGGTACTGTTCATGGATCAAGACCCTCTGGAAAACTGCAGGCTTTTTGATGGGAATAACTAATGCAAGGGCATTGGCTGGTAAGAAAAGTAGTTAAATGTACCAAAATGATATATAGTGGACCTTTTTGCATCTGCTTTTTTTTTTAAATTATTTTTCTTCACACCAATGAGACTAATAGTGCTGTCTGTCTGCATGAAAATGAGGATTGTTCTCTAGTATAAATAGGTACAAGATGCTTGTGGCCACATGTTTCTCTACCATCACCAGCATTTGTATTTTTGGTTTGAGGGATTACGAGTTGATAGCAGCCTCTGTCAGGAATACTGTTCAAATCCCTTTGGTTTCATGTAACTCTTGCCTGTTCTGCGAAAAGCATGATTTTTCCTTTGTTACTATTGAATTTCTCCTCTGTCTCTTTTTTAAGGAATTGCATGAATAGAAAATGCTGTAGTGTGTCTGACTGTAGAGGTACATATTTCAGTACAGCAATTATCTTCTTTGACTTATTTCAGAGAATGTCCAGCAAAAAGTCCTGGAGGACTCTGGTTAATGGTTTAAGTTATTGAAACAGACATTTTCCCCCAAATTTTAGTGACTGAACAAGCTTAGTGAAGCTTGTATCTGCTTCAGAACAGCTTTGATACATACCCTACAGTAATTAAATAGTCCTGCCATTTATTACATAAGTACCCACTCCTCCTTTAAATCCAAGTTCTCACTGGCTGAGAGCGCTTTCCTTTCCCATTTAACTCCCACGGTTTTGACATGCCAAATCCTTTACCCAGGAGTTTAGATTTTCTTGCTATACCAACCAGGTCTGGATATCATGTGTCAAAGGAGCTATTTGTGTCAAAGGAGCTATTTGTGTCAAAGGCATTGAAAGTCTTTGGTGATTTTTACAGGAAAAAGTAGTGCTTAATCATGTATCTATTATGAAAATTACTCTAAAAGATGTATTTCGCAAGATCTAGTGCGGAAAAACATTTGGTTCTCACAGAAGGCCACCAAAATGTACAAAATGAACTAACATAATTGAAAATCATGTACTTCTGAAAAAAGTTCTAGATCTGAGAATTACTAAAGTAAGCTGGTGTGAGGGGAGAATCTTTGTATTGAATCAAAATATTGTAAAGCAATATATGAAAGAAGAATGTACTAAACTGTCTTATAAATTTACAATTAATACTATGCAGTAATGAAGCTGTGAGTAGAACTGCTCCTGTAGCAACTGTAATTATTCCATAAATTAAAGAAAAAAATGCTTGACAGAGAATGCTTGTTAGCCACTTTACGCAATCAGGCTAATTTAACTGCATTTTTCTTATCAACTATACAGTCCAGGAGTGGTAATGGTTTCTAAGGAAGTGCAGATTTTTTTTGAGATATATGTGCTCTGCATTTTTTTAATGTGTTGTGTAAATATACTCAATTTGCTACTTAGTTAATAATGATAAAAAGGGTGATTAAATGAAGGTGCCGTTTTGGTATAATTAGCACAGCTGTTCATGGCTCCAGTTAGTGTTCATTTCATGTTTCATGACAAATATGACAGAATAGAGCTGTTGGGATTAGCTTGAGGATTTGGATCACAGGAACTGCTTCGCCAGCAGTTTCTTGTCAAAAGTCAGCCAGAGGCCCTAAATAGCAAGGAAAGGGTACCCTTCACTCAGGCTGCCAATTGGCTAGGGGAGCAACAATAGTTAGATGCTGCTGTGAGAACTGTGCAAGCAGGAAGGAGGCATCCCTTAAAGAAACCAAATAATTGCAGCACCCAAAGATGCTTCTTACTTCTTAGGAAAAACATGCCTTTGTGTACATATTTCAGGGTAGGAGGTGGCAAGTGAGGAGGATAAGTGATTCCACAACATTGTGAAAACAGTGAGCAACAGCAGTAGGAAACAGGATGGTCTCAGTCAGTCAGCCATTATCTGAAGACTTGTGGGGTATTTTTAAGGGTTGGTTTTTTATGGTTTGGGAGAAGTGGGCTAGTTTATGATTGGATCCTAGGTTTAGAAGCCTAACAGGTTATACTTGGCTAGTTGCAGTACCCTGCAGGTAAAAGGCATCATTCAGGCAACCCAGTCTCCAATAATTAGTACCTGAGCTTCATAAATCTCTAGTTTTATCAATGCTTCTGTGTCTAGACATGGGTGAAGTATAAGCTACTCTGGGTGTAGACTATAAATGAACTGATAATATTAACTGAATATGATGTAAATCACAGTTCATTAGAGTTCTTCAGTGAGCAGGAATCAATATTAAGGAAATTGTAAAATTTCAAATATTTTTCGCTCTGATAAATAGATTGATTACTTTGGGCTCTTTAGAGAGGAAGCGTAGCATAGCAGTTCTGCCAGCACTGGAATGGAAATCTGGATATCTGCTTTTCACCATACTCTGCTGGAAAATAGTTACAATACCACTAATAAATAGGAATATTTAAAGTTAATAGTTTCAGATTAGAATAGCTCTGCTTTTTAATCCATATGGCTATTTCTCACTTGTCCAGGTACCTGGAATTTTTCCCCTCTACAGCCAACACAACAAGTCGTTGCCTCTTTGAGAAAAGTGCCAATTATTTCTATTCTGGGAAATCTCCCAAATGAGCACCTTCTCTGGCCCCCAAGGCCAAGATTATCACCATTCTCACTGATCCATCAGATCAAGCATTCTCCTGGTATCAGGTATAATGTAGCCTCTTGTTACTACTATTTATTGTAGTTTTTCCCTATGTTAAACTATCAGAAGAGTGCAGTATGACATCTACCATGTTACATCTGGAACAGTCGCGTTTGTTAATGTCATCTACTGAATACATTTAGCATGGCTGTGATACAGTTATGACACTCCAACAATGCATTAGGGTTTAAAAACAGTTATCCAGCAGCACCAGGGTGTGCTTGAGGATCTCGCAGCCCTGAAGCACACCTTCCCTGAAGTAGTCACAGCGGGACTGCACATGCAGTACTTGCATAGGAAGATGATTATCTTGTGTTCCCTGCTTTCACATAAGAAACAGAGAGATGGATCCTGAAAGTTTATTGAGGATTCAGCTTTCCAGTTCACCATCTAGGCTGGGCTCCTCTTTGTCACATGTCCTGGGTTCAGCTGTAACAGTTATTTTTCTCTTTCCTAGTAGCTGGTGCAGTGCTGTGTTTCAGCTTTAGTCTGAGAACAGTGCTGATAACACACTGATGTTTTCAGTTGTTGCTACCTAATGCTTAGCCCGACCAAGGACTTTTCAGTCTCATGCTCTGCCAGTGAGGGGGGGTTCAAGAAGCTGGGAGGAAGCAGAGACAGGACACCTGACCCAAACTAGCCAAAGGGTATTCCATACCACAGCCCATCATGCCCAGTATGACACATATAGATACAATTATCCACACACAAAATAATGCACATGAAAAATCTGTGTCCATCTTTTATGTCTGCTTCTATTGCAGCCTTATGCAGACTCATGAATGTTTAGGTCAGCGAATGAGGCTTCTCTTTCTGTGCTTTCTGGAACCTGGTGACCTTCTGCTCCTTTTGGTGACTTGACGAGGAAATAAAGGTCCCAAATAAATGGGTGTGCTGTTTTCCTGGCATTAAACAGCATGTATGACTATAACTGATGGTGGATGTGGGAATTAACTGCCAGACTGTGAAGGAGTCTGTCTCTCTCCACTCACTGTTGAAAAGCCCAAGGAGACTGACTAGCCTTCTAATTTCGACAGCCATGTTAGACATCTCCTAATAATGGAATTTGAATATATGATAAAAATAACAATGGCTAAAGAAACTGACATCAGAAGTAGCCTGGTGGTAAAAGCTGCTCTTAGCAAGTCTGCTCAATGTACGCCGTAATTGGTATCCTTCACCACCTGTGCTAGGGCTCCCAATATTTTTCATATCCAAGTGGCTGGAGTTATGGCAGCAATATTAGGAATTACCACAAAAATTCAAAGGCAGGATGGAGAGCATTGGAAAGAGAAAAGCCTTATTTGTGATGTTAGAGGCTTTATTATATTTAAGCAACAGCTGAAAGAACTTGAATTTTGTTGAGGTTTATTTTATTCCTCTATCTGTTTTATCCCTTTTGCTATGTACTTTCTTTTTTCATTTTAAATTAAAGTTCTGATTACAATGCAGTTTTCTGAAAGGCTTTGGAGAAAACATATGTGTTGATGAAATGAGGAAACTTGTGAAAATAAAGGTTTTGAAAGTAGAAGTGGTTTTTAGTCAATGTTTAAAGAAATGCAGGGGGAAAAAAGAGAATAAAATTATCTGAAAATACAAAGACATTGTTATAAGGGCAGTTTTTATTTCTGCAAGAAACCCTTCAGACTTAGCGATTCCTCCTGAAAACAAGGAAAACCAGTTTTTTCTGTTCGAAATATTTATATAACAGAGCAGAGGAATGTACATTTAAATCATTATGTACCACTTTTAAGACAATAAGATTTTCTCAATTCATTTGTTGAAATAGCCTGTCTGTTTTTTTCAGGATCTAATCCAAGCCTAGTTACAATCAAAGGTGGAACTCCAGTAGTTGATAAAATATATTAATCTACTAATTCTTGTTAAAATGAGTATTGGGAAGGGGATTTCAGACAGAAGGACATGAACAAATTTCAGCTAAGAGAAAATATTGGAACTTTGTGGTTCAAAAATGTATGCATACCAGCACTCCATTATTGCTGGCAATGTACTGCTTTGAGGTGTGAACCCCTGCTGAAATGCATATTCCCTCAGTAGTGGATTTTGAAAGTCTGTCATAAAATCAACCCTTTTAACACAGCGTTTAAATCTATACTCAACCTTCAATATTGCTGAACTCTCAGTGGGACTTACTTAAACTTACGCTTAAATGATGTCCTTAAGAGAAATTTTCCAGAGGAAATAATTTTCTGAGTCATGGCCTATAAATGCTCTGAAAACCAGCAAAGCATCTTTTTCTTCCCATTTCACTAACCTCAGATCAATTATACAAATACCAATTTTAAAAGTTCCTGTCACGCATATGACACTCGTGTTAGTCACGTTTCTAGCCAACAATTTGAAAACCAACCTGCAGAAACATCTACCTTTGTAATAAATTTAACTTGACAACTTCTCTGCAGGGCTTTCAATTAGGATATATATATATCTTTTTAATTAAAAGAAAAAAGAATGAAAGTGTCAGTCTACTGTGAGGAGGAAATGCTGTTTTGTGGGAGACTTACATGTACTGCTTTTTGTTTAGACTCCGTGATGATCAGGAACCTTCAGTGCCAAGTATTGGATAAAAAGCACTTAAAAACTTCATTACTGTGACATAGAAACACCTGCTTTTGCTTTCTGAGGCGATGCAATGTGTGTGTTGGGCACCAGCCACACCTGAGGCCTGGTGGGCTTTCCTGCCAAGCTGAGAGCTGAGGACAGGAGGTAGTGGAGTGGATTTGTAGTACTACTCAAACAGTCCCATCTTTTCACCCAAAACTTTGTGCTCTTGGTGGAGGAAGTTTAAAAAAAAAACCTCCAATTTCAAAGCTGCTTACTGGAAGCTTGAATTATGAAGTGGCAGGAGCCTGTGTAGCTGGAAAAAGATAAAAACCTCAAGCAGAGTGGAAGCTTTCTCTGTCTCAAGTGCAAGCTGCTAAGTAGTGTTGATAGGACAATTTGATCAGCTTGCTGTAGTTGCAGTTCCCTGTCAGCTCTCCTCCTGTGGTTGCCTCTGAGGAAAACCCTGGCTGGTTTTTATGTCACAAGTGAGAACATCTGACCCTGCATCAGGATTGCTACCATGGCCTCTATCAGTTGTGGCAAATGTTACCTTCTGGGCTCCAGAATGAAAATTTTTCTTGTGAAGTGTGGAGAGAAAATTTGTAATTTTGTTCGTAGCTCAAAAAGTGGTAAAACTAACCTTGAAGCAGTCATTAAATGTAAATGGATTCAATTATTCCTGCCTGAATCTTCAGCAGCCTTAAACAACATGCTTAGTAGATGTGAACAGGCATGCAGGAGCCCCTATGTCTGGCTGGATAAAGGTCTAGTTTCTGAAATCATGTTAATTTTATATTTATGACTGAAACGTATGACTGGAAAACAGATAAAGACGCTTAGGATAAACACAAGGGGTGAATATACAAAGGAGGCCAAATAACACCATACACACGTTTTGGATATGTACCACACCAGGATTCCTCATCCACTGCCTCTCCCTTCCATTGAAGCTGTAACTATGGAAGATTAACCAGGTATGTACTGAATTTGTTATTCTTTTTTTTTTACAGCTATTAATTGTAGTTGGGCAGCCACTAAGAAATGATGCAGTTAGAGATGGATGAAGTTCAAAAGTTCTGGAATATCTCAGTGTTATAATCATTCCTATGTCTTTGCGTGGTTTATATGATTATTACTTTGCAGAAAAAAATGTTTATATGAAAATGTTTTCAGACACAGTTCAGCATGGTAGAAGTTGAGGGGGGTGAAGCTGATGGTAACTTGCAGCTATCAAATCCTTATGATGGTTGTCCAGAAACTCTTAGCAACCATTCCTCTAAGTGCAGGGATTTTTCCAATTCATGAATCCTGAATTTCAGGTCCTTTCTGGGTAGCTCTAAAACATCTGAGACTGTTAATTGCCAGATTGTATCCCCAGCACAACATTCTCCTTTTGAAAATATATTTTGAAAAATATTTTGAAAAAAACCCACCTCCTTTTCTTCCCCCCCTCACTCCCCCTCCCTGCCGAATCCATGTTATTCTTTAAACCAACTATTTCCAGTTAATATTTGCATTTCAGGAAAGGAAGACATTATATTAAGCTTTATTTTGTAAATTGTTGCTCAGCTTTTATTAGCTCACAAGTTTGAAGGTAATGATACCTGCTGAGAGCCAGTCCATATGAGCTACCACCTTTTGTGGCAAAACTGAGAATCAGAGGCTAGAAGAATATGGGAAATGTCACTTATCAACATATGGGTATCAAAATATACGGGTATAGTTCTGAGACCTTACAGAAATTCTACAAAAGTAGAAAAAATGAGACATAATTTTCATCAAAAAAATTAGACCCACAGGGTGAAATCTTACCATTTTGGAACAGATACCAAAGTTAATGCTAGATAAGGTGCGGCCAGCCAAAGTTGGCAAGAAGGGACGAACATAGGTATGTAGTCTTATTTTTAAATTAACTAGAAATCTATCAGAGAAATCAAGTATCAGCACTTTCAAAAGTAGTAAGACACCTATTTTTGTGACTCTCACATCTTTGAGGTTAGAAACTCAATGATTTCATGATTACTTCCTTTTGCTGTTGCATTTCATGACTTTATGTCAGATATCTTTATATAAGAGATTTTTAGCTGAAACATTATAGTCTGATCAGTGATGCTTTTCTGTTTGTAAAATTTTTGAAAAAGTCTCAAGTAGCAGAGCTGAGATTTTCTGAGTTACAGAATTTCAGTTTCACTTCTGGATACACAGAACTTTGTTGCATTTTCTGAAAATGAAAGAGAAGGAGAAATTAGGGAAGTAGTTCCAGGTCTTGTTAACAAAGCCATCAGATATAACCAAATTTACACCTATGTGTAGATACAGGACTTCTGTAGCCCTCTGGTACAGCAGTCCCCTGAGCTCTGCCATTCCTCAAAAATTGTGCTTGACATTTTGATTCTGTGAATGAGTCAACTTCCAGAAAAGAGGAAAAAAAAAGGTGGGGTGGGCAGGATATTAAAGAGAGATGGAAGGAGGAGTTACTAAGTTGCTAGTAAGGAGGTTCATAGGTACCTGCAGGAGGTGGGAAGGCGGTTTTTAAAAGCATGAGGGGGACAGAGAGCCCTGGGTGGATGCACTGAGCTGACCCAGCAGAGGAAGAGAAGAATTTTCCTGGTAAAGAGATATATTATGGGAATATATATACAAGCTTTCCCCTGCTATACATGTGTAAGGTCTACTTTGTCAAGCCATCCCATTCACGCTTTTCCATTCTGATGAACTTTAGGTCTTAAGTCAGTTAAGAGTGCCTTAAAAAGCTCCCTTGAGTTGTTCTCTGGAACAAAGCCAATTACAAATTCTGTTCAAGAGGCTTCATACTGAGCCAGTGTGTGTCTGAAGGCAGCAGGAGGATATGGCTCCCTAGCCTTTCATACAGTCACTCCCAAGTGAGTTTGTCATGTTTAGGGGTGAAACAGCTCTTCCATTAGTAACATGCTGGCACTCAGAGTGCTTCACACAGTCTGTAACTCAGCACAATGGAAGCATATCTCTTGCTTCTAGAAAGTGCTGTTACCAGCTTTAGTGTTAATACCTCAGTCTGGGCTGAAAGGAACTTTAAAGAGTATCTAATTCCAAACAGTATTTATTGTGCGTCTATCCGAAAGGTAAAGGTGGGAGAGCACAGTAACACTATTATCAGATTTCCATTTTGAATTCAGTTAACGTGTGTAAAATGTGTGCTGTTCCGCATCTCATCTTCAGCTGTTCATCACCCCTTCCCTGGAATTACGAGCCTGTCCAACCCGTCAGTATAACTGTCTGTGTAGTCTCAGTTTTGCAGAACTGAGCTGTGTTAGATAACCCCTATTATTAGAAGTATTTCAGCTGTTGGATTCATTTAGACAGAACTGGGTTAGAAGCAATTACACATGCCATTAGTTGACAGTTTGGAGTAGTCCGTAACCTCCAGTACTGATGAAATGGGCAATGGGATCAGCAGAAAGTGGAGTGATAACCTTTTAATCTGACACAATTGCTGGCCAAATAGCCTTACTTAGCATCAAGGACCCTACGTGGGACAAGTTGCATTTGTTAATACTGAGTTAACACTGAATGTGTCGCTGTTCTACGTGCTACGTCTTAAAAAAGTGGCAGAATCAGACTTGCAGTTACACTCATAGTTTTCAGCTACATTAGGAAAGTAGTCGTCTGTCAGCAAGGGGTGTTGTGTAAACTAGAGCAGTCAATGGCTAAAAGCTCGGCAGGTTAACTTCTTGCTTATTAGGTGATGGAAACAGTTGTTGTGTTTCACTAAGCATTAAGAGTGAGGGAGTCAAACAGAACTAGGATGAGGTGAGTTACAGCAGGTTACACCATCTTATTTGTGTGAAACTTTCACCAAGCATGTGAGAGAGAAGAGATTGGAAGAGGTGTTGTAAGCCATGCAGTTTTCCCCATTCCTAATAACCTATTAGTATGTGAACTGAAAATTGTCCATTCTTTAATGTATGACATTATTTTCAAATTTGACTATAAGAAGCCATTCTGGTGTCAGCTGCTAGAATAAGAAAGGACTAAGTGCACAGAAGTTTGGTAACCAAAAATATGTGTCTATGAACAAGGAGGTACATAAAGCTACAGAAGTTTTACACTTCAGTACTTGGGGCACTGCAGTGTTAATGCAGCCAGAGCATAGTGTTATAGATGTAAATACTATCTAGTATAGTACAGCAAAGTTAAGGACAAGTCTAAATTTTTTTAAAAATAGACCTGATTTTCAGTCCAAAATTGTATTTGCACTTTTAAATTGATGAAGTCCTTATGAACAGTTACATGAAGGTGAATATTTTCTGAATTACATTGCTTTTTTTATTTTCTCAGCCTAGCTCCTTTTTGTTAGGCTTATCACTGGGGTGTCCAACCTGTGTTGCTGCACAGCTTGGGGCAACCTCCCCATCCTGCCTGAGACAGGACCTATAGGAGGTGAGATGGCATCGAACATGGAAAGGAAATTAAGTACCTCTGCCACATGGGTGACTTTCATACAGCCTAAAAGAAAAACACAAACCAAAACCTAATTCATTAGGAGCAGGCACTTGGAAGCATGTTTGCATTTTCATGTTTACTTAGACTCATGCCTGATTAATTTAGTTGCTGTAAACTTCTCTCAAGGGAATAAATTACTGAAAAAAATCCCTTCCCAAATACTGTATTTAGGAGGTAAACCAGCAGATCTTAAAAGAACTGCAGCAGTCCAGGAGAAATGGCACATTCTCATTTGAAGGATTATCTCATTTTTTTCTGCGGGAAAGTGGTTCCAGAACAGGGAGAAAAGGAGTAGAACTCTTAAGAGGCTGCTTCTGACATTTATTATCAGTTTTTAGGCATGGAGGTGGTAGGACATTGACTTGCCTCTGGAGGTGGCTAAAGGACATGTGAAAACCAGGCAAAGATAATAATTTTGCATTATAGTTTTTTCTAAGCAACATAATCCCGTGTATGTCCTACTGACAATAAGCGCTGTCTTGCATACTTACAGATTGATTAAAATGTAATTCTGGGCATTAAATATGGTGCATTCCAGAAGGGTAAGCATAGTGAAAAATCCAATTTTGGGGATCCTTTTTAAAAATCGTGTTTCTGGCTGATTATTCTGCCTTGAAGAATGAAAAAAACCCCAAGTTCTAAAAGTTATAAATCCCCCCCTTTTAAGAAAAACAATTAAACACAAACCTAGTCTAGGACTTAGTGAGTGGAGCACCTGACCACATATTTAAGACCTGTTGACAAGAGCAGTATTTCAGTGTGTGTGTTGAAGCACGTGTGCTTTGGTGGGTACAAGAACGGTTTCTTAGGCTGACTGCAGTGACAGGAGAAAGGGGAAAAAAACCTTGTGGGAGAGCTGAGTTTCTTTGTACTTCTGTGCATTGCATTTTGTAGTTGTCTCCCAGTTCTGTGAATAGATGTGTTTTTATAAGCCTAGATAAACAGCCTGGAGAGCACATAAACACCTGGGATGTCTAGCAGATGGGTGGTCATCTGTCTGAGCCTTCAATTGCATTTTCACTATGATTATCTGTCTAATTGCTTGTCCAGAGTTGTAGCTAATGTATTTACACATATAATTAATCATATTTAAAAGAAAAAAGAAGAAAAAGAAATCGAGCATTTTCAGTTGTTTATCCTTTTTCTTCATTTGTGGAATGTCAAACTACCATGCTACTGAACTACTATCAGTTTTATTTATGCACTACACTATGACTCCGTTCTGGATATGTCCATACAAGGACATATGATACCCAATTATTTCTCAGGCTAAATAAGGAGATAGTGAATATCAGTTGCAACTAAGTTCAGCATTGTGGCCAGTGATAGGCAGGGCAAGAATACCTCAAGAGTACCTCCAAGGCTGGGGAGCAAGTTGGGATATGCCAGCTAATCATGATTTTTATTCTTTTTTTTTTTTTTTTTACTGGGTCCCATTGACTTGTAACAGTATGTTCAACTTTCTGAAAGCTGAATTTGGAGAGGGAGCTTAGATTTACTAGCCACATGAGACACTTTGCAAACTGTTGGTGGTGGGTAAAGTTTTAATATTCCCCTGTGAGAGAACTTTGATATTATGAGGTGCCCAAAGAACCGCTTTGCAAACGTGCCTTTCTCCGCTTTGTGTGGTGTAAATGATGGTGTTCACAGTGTTAGTAAGACTGAGACTGTTGGACAAGGCAGTTGCATGTTGCCTGTTCCCCAGATGCACACTCTCAAGTTTCTGAAGCCATGGCTGCTTGGGGCTCTGGCTGAGCTGCTGTTTTTCTTGTAGAGTCATCTTCTCTCATCTATGTTTAAAGCTCTGTGCTCTTGTTTTTGCTCAACTTGGGATCCCTATGGACATGCCCTTCCCCCCTTCCTTCCCCTCACTGCCCATTCCTTCTATATTTCCTCCTATTTTCTCTTTTGTCAGGGATCTGTGAAGCTACTACAAATCCCACCTTTCATTCCCTTAGTCTAGGATATGTCATTGTGTGGCCAACACTTTTAACACTACCGTGACAGAGAAGAGTGACATCAGGCAGACTGTTGCTCTGGTGTTCAAGCTGCACAGTAAAAATCAAAGGCACATAAAAGATAGAAGCATCAGTAAAGATTTTTGCAAGTCTGTCCAATATTAATGTAATTTGAAAAGGGCTGCATTTTTGTTTTGAAGACCACTCCAAATGTTGATCAATATTTCTAGAATTAACCGAACTATAGGGAAAACTTACCAGGTTTACAGATTTTGGTTTTGTCTTTAAAATGGTAAACCATGTTTGATCTGTGCTATAGTCACTGGAGAGTCTGTATGAAAAACAAAGACTGCGGAGGGAACGCCATAATAATTAAGAAATATTCACAGCTGCTGAATGATTTCCTGCACAAAAGGCAGGGAACTGATATGTCTGTGACACTGCCATGTCAAGTGCACCCTCCCAAATCCATCTGGCAGTATTAAGAATACTTGTAATTGTGTTCAATGTGAAAGATTAAAAACTCAATGTATTCTGGGACTAGGACTCCTCAGGCTGCAGACTAGTAATCTTAGGGCATAAAAGGTGTTAGATTAAATACTGTTCTTTGCTTTAGTCTAAAACAAATGCTTTATTGTGGTCAAACTCAACTCTTGGATCCAGTCAGTATCAAACAAATAAAACTCAGATATCAAATAAGAGCAAAAAGAAACCTCATCCAAAAACCTCACTGAATAGATGGATAGTTTCAAAGGGTGCCTCTGTATGCACCGGTGCAATGCTGTGCCAAGAAACTGGCTTGGGCCCAGAAAGCAGCTGTAAGCTTCTTGTCATCTGCAGGGGCTGTAGAGCTGCTGCTTGCTTGGCACCCACAGTGTGCATGGGATACTCCAAGGGAGATGGCTAGAGGAAAGAAAGCCAAAACAAAGTCTTCAGCTGCAAATTATAAAACATCTACAAAATGCTGAGATTAGGAAAAAAAAAAATGAAGTCAGAAGTAAAACTGGCAAAAAAGGCTAACTCATTGAACCACTGAAAATGATGACTAGAACACTGTCCAGTTAGTTCCTTCTGGTAGACCTACCAAAATTAAAAATGCTTTATTGCCAGCTCATTTTCCATTAAGTTTGTTGCTTTAGTGACACATTAAGGGTGAATGGTGGTATGTTGCAGAGTTCAGCAGGTGTGTATCAAAGGACCAGGACTCATAGACTGTGAACCTGGTAATTACAGTAGAATTAATTCTTCATAGTTTTGAAATATGATATCTATAGCAAATATAAATTTATCTTTATTCTTACCCATTAGTTTATTAGTATTGCCCCACCTTGAGAAGGATATGAATAAATTAAGAGGGAAATGATTCCTTTAACTTATGTTTCTCTGTCCTAAATCTTATAGTTGGATCTAGTATTAGAAATAATGAAATCTGTAAGTCTGTTCTTCGGGGAACTGATAAAGAAAAAGAAAAAAGTGAAAATGCAAGTCAGCAGAAAAAGAAAATGGGCAGCCTGTAAATATAGCAAAAGGAGGTAAGTCTGAGCAAGAAGATGGGCTCAGTGAATGAGGTAAGTTGCAAGATCAGTGGTGATGGCTGGTATTAGATGGTTTGGGAAGAGCTACAGAAATTCTGCAGTAGGCAAGTATAGATTCACTTTTCAGAAGGATGAATTGCTTTCAAACCCTTATAACCCAGGGACTGCAGATATGTAGTATGAGATTTTATATTCTTTCTAAAGCTGTTTAATGATAGTTAAGAATTAACTCTGAAGGCTCTTATTATCTATAGATCCTATTCATCCTTGAAGGCTTGAAACCTTTAGCTTTAGTAATATGTTGCAGTATTTAGATGCAAGCTGCCTTAAGAATAGAAGCAAAAAGGAGAACCTTTTGGAACTTAAAGAACTTGGGATTGATTTTGGTATGTACTTCACTCACAATGACACTGGCAAATAACATTTAATTAGAGGAAAACATAACTAGACTCAGAACCCCCGCCAAAAAAACCCCACAACCTTGCAGTGATTTCTATGGACTTGAGATCAGGAATAAAAAAAGAGGAAACAACAGAATAAGATGGCTTAAAAAAGATACTGGCTTTCCAAAGTCTGAAATAGCTTCCACCTAACTAGTGAGGTGATAACAAAGAGGCTACACAGTAGCTTCAGTGGTGTGGAAAAAATGGGCAGCTATATTAATATGCCTAAACCCTCCGCAGTACATCAGCAGGCTGCTGCCGGGGGATGATGGACTCAGGCTGTGGGTACCAGCTCTGGGAACCCTTAGGTGTCCATGTGGAGTCGGTGGCCACCTCCTATCCCTGGTGGAGCCAGAAGCCATTCAGAACAAAAGATGAATGCAAATAATCTCTGATTATCTGTATATCAGACTAATGATCAGTTTTAGGTAATATTAAAGAAGCAGTTTCACTACAGTAAATGGCTGTGATTCCCATAGGTAAAACACTGAATGAGTATTCTGCAGAAATTTTTGCACTTGATTATTTCAAGCTGTTTACATGATTAGATGCAAAATCAAATACAGGAAGTTGGTCCTGTGCTGAACTATTTACCTGAAACCCTTTGGTGATGATAGGTGATACTCATTAACCAAGGTGCAGCTCCTGGCATTGCTTCATTTCTGTCATTATAATGAAATACTGCTTTGCTTCAGATCTGAAGTGTGGCATAAGCTTATCTTCTTTCTAAAGGATTTTCTTCTGGATGTAACTGCATCTTTACGCCAGTCAGCACTGAGCCAGAGGTATCACTTTTTCTCTGTTTCTTTCTTCTTTTCTAGTTTAATTAATATGATCACCTGGCCTAACAGAAATTACCTGTGCAATATACATGAATCACATTTTTCAGTTGGTAGTCCTAGTTTGTGTAGGAGCTTAAGGCATTGTGCAACAACACACAGTGTTAAAATAGGGTACAATTTTTCATGGTATTAATCTACTGGCATAATATAAAAATCAGAAAAGATTTGATAAAACTTTGTTCTTTTGTTCCATCTCCAGCTGTAGGATTTCAAAATGCTTTTGACTATGGCTGCTTTCAGTACTGGCTCTCCAGGCAGCCTTATTCCAGTCTCTTAGCTGGGGAAGTCAAAAGAGTGGAGAGGGGAATTGTCTGAAGCTGTTGAAAAAAGTCTGTGAAAGCTCAGCGCAGAATTCTGTGATCTTAAACAGTGAAAGGTCTCACCTCGCTTGAAGGCAGCTGTCTGGAGAGGGGAAGGGTGGCAGAGAGACCAGGCAAGTGCGTAGATGTAGGTTGTAGGTGAGTGTTTAATTGATGAAAACCCTGATTCTGTAGGCAGAGTTCTGTGAAGACACATTTTGTGTATGTAAAGCTTGTAATGATTCCAAAAAACCAGGAAATATTTCTATAGAACTGTCAAGCTATTTTTTAAATTTCTCTTTGCAAGTCACCTATTTACCTCCATATTTTTTCTATTTTTGTTCCTCAAAGAGCAATTGAAAAAGAGGTATAATGCGTTAGTGGATATATTTCTGCAGTAAGACCTGAGCCTCTAAAAGCATCTGTCCCAATAATGTCACTGCCCACTTTAGCCCAGTAAATGTGTATGAAACCATAAAGCGCATGGAAGTCAATGTAAATTATGTCTCAATTTAATATGTTGATCCCATGAGAAACAGTAGCATATAAAATGTGTGGGAGAGGCACTGAATTGAAAACCACACCATATAATCACATAAGCCAATGAAGTCAGAATAAATAATAATGATGGTGACGCTGCCGAGAGAACCTGTGGCTGCCCCATCCCTGCCAGTGTTCAAAGCCACATTGGAGAAGACTTAGAACAACCTGATATAATGCAAGTGTCATGCGGTTGTAAATGGATGAGCTTTAAGGTCCCTTCAAAACCAAACCATTTTCTGATTCTATGACTATGATACCAGACACAACTCTGGTGCAGCCCCAGGCACACCGTGGTCAAGAGCAGTTCTTATGCTGCCAAAAGCACAACTTCTCCATGGCTGCGAATCACAGAGCGTCTGTTGGGACAGAAGGGACTTTGGGGTAGCCAGCAGCCTAGGCGGCACTCTGGGTGTGCTTTTCCCAACGCATATGGACTGGGGGGCTGAGGAGCCCCTGGGGCTTAGAGCAGCCCAGGCTCCTGGCCCCTGGCTCTGGCTCAGCCCCTCAGACCCCCTGCAACACCAGGCAAGACAGGATCCATGTTTCAGCAGTTTATTTTGAGTTGGCCTGCCCAGTGGTGGTAGACCTGTGATGACTTGTCAGATCATGGGGCAGGCGGCAGCCGATGGCCAGGACACCCCTGCATGGGAGGACGCTTGCAGAGGGATCAGTATCTTCTCCGCGATCGAGATCGGCGACCTGGTGGGGAACAGAGCCGGCCGTGAGCCACATACACCATTCCCTCCTCCTTGTAACCCCTCCATCGTCCAGACCTGGGGTTCCCAGGACATCCTTGTGGTGCCTTGGGACAGACATTGACCCCTGCTACCACTCCCACCTCTGCGTCTCCTCCTCCGGCCATAGCGGCGCTGCTGGCGCCTGGAGCGGCGCCGCCTCCGGCGGCTGGAGCGAGGTCTCGTCCGGTGCCTGGAGCGGTATCCCCTCCGGCGGCTGCTCCGGCGGCGTCTGAATCGGATGCGGCTGCTCCGGCGGCGGCTGCAGCTCCTTTGGTACCTGGCCATGCTCGTACCTGCTGTGCTTGGCTTTGTGGGGTTCTGCCACAGCCTTCACAAGATATAGCTGGGGGATGATTGTGACGTGCAATGACATCATATGGTAGAGTGGTGATGCAAAGGGGATCAGTCTGCCCGCCATCCCCCCATCCATCCATCCATCCATCAATCTGTCATTCCATTCATCCATTCACTGATCCAGCCATCCATCCAGCTAGCCAACCAACCAGCCATCCCTCCATCCCTCCATCCCTCCATCCATTCTTCCCTCCATTTGTCCACCCACACATCCTTAAGGTGAAGGATTAGGGGGTTTCCTCACTAACCCTGCCCAATTACATTCCCCACCAGAATGTGATGGGTACAAACCTTTCCCTGTTCCTCCTTCAATCGAAAAATCATGTACCCAAGCCTGACTATGGCCCAGCGGCTTGCCCTATCCAAAGGACCCTCCTCAGTCCCGTAACCCAGACACAGACAGTCTACTGTGTACAGCTGGCTCCCAGCGCAGCTGGATGATGTTACTTCTTTCTTCATCTTTTTAGGCAAAGAAAACCAAACTGAGATGATTGCTCAGTGTATTCCCTCCATCTTTTCCTGAAAAAGAATCTTTTCAGGTCAGGATCTTTTAAGAGTTTAGGGAGTGATTTCTAAAACTAAATATTAATTGAGGGATTACAAACACAACATACAAATATTTCTGTGGAAAATAATGTGTTAGACAACATCCATCCATCCATCCATCCATCCATCCACCCACCCACCCACAAATCCAACCAATCCTAAATCCTTACATTCGACTGCCCATCCATCCATCCATCCAATCATACATCCTTCCATGTGACTGTCTATTCATCTATCCATTAACCTTTCCAGCCATTTGTCCATCCATCCATCCATCCAACCATCCATCCTTCCATCCAATCTTCCAGTCATAAAACCTTATATCTGTTTATCTGTGCATCCATAAATGCATAAATCCATCCATGTATCCATGCACCCAGGAATCCATGCATCCTCCCATCAATTAATCGATCCATATATCAATCCATCCATCCTTCCGTCCATCCATCCATCCATCCATCCATCCACACATGCATCCTCCCAATCACACATTCTTCCATCCGACGGACAATCCATCTATCCATCCATCCATCCATCCATGCATCCATTCATCCATCCATCCAATTAGACATCCTTCAATCTGTCCATTCATACAACCTTCATTTCATCCATCCATCCATCTATCCATCCATCCATGCACAAAATCCATTCAAACATCCACTCAAACTTTCAGCCATCCATCTTACTGTCCATCCATCCATCCATCCATCCTGCTGTCCATCCATCCACCCTTCCATCCATGTATTCAAACATAAACCCCTCCATAGGAACATCCATCCATTAAGCATCTGTCCATCCATGCATCCTTGCATACATCCATCCAGTCATCCATCGTTCCATCTATTCATCCATCCATCTATCTATCCATGCATCCATCCATACATCCATTCAATCATAAAACCTTCCACCTCTTCGTCAGTCTATCCAAACATCCATCCATCCATCGATCCACCCATCCATCCATCCATGCATGCATTCTTCATGTCATAAATCCTTCCATCTGTTCATCCATGCATCCATAATGCATAAATCCATCCACCCAATTATACATTCTTCCATTCATACATCCATCCGATCATACATCCTTCCATCTGACTGTTCATCCATCCATCCGTCCGTCCATCCGTCCATCCATCCATTCATCAATCCATCTACACATAAACCCTTCCATCTGAATATCCATCCATTCAAAAATGCATCCATCCATGCATCCATGAAGCCATCCATCCAATCATACATCCTTCCATCTGTTCATTCATCGATGCATCCATCCACCCATCCATCCATCCATCCATCCATCCATCCATCCATCCATCCATCCAGGCATCTATCCATCCATCCATCCATTGAAACATACATCCTTCCATCTAACAGTCCATCCATCTATCCATAAATCTGCCCATCCATCCATCCATCCAACCAATCATACATCCTTCCAGCTGACTGTCCACCCACTCATACTTCCTTCCATACATCAATACAAACATCCATCCATGCATCCATACATTCACTGAAACATAAGACAATACATCTGAGTGTCCATCAATCCATCATACCTCCCATACAATCATAAATTCTTCCATCTATTCACTAATCCATTCATCCATGTACCCATCCAAGCCTCCACCCATTCAATCATAAATCATATCGTCTGTTCATTCCTCCATCTGTACATGCATTAATCCATCCATCCAACCAGTCATAAATCCTTCCACCTGTTCCTGCATGCATGCATGCATGCATCCATCCATCCATCCATCCAATATTAAATCCTTCCATATGTTCCATCCATCCATCCATCCATCCATGCATGCATCCATGCATGCATGCATCCATCCATCCATCCATCCATCCATCCATCCATCCATCCTCCCTTACACCCATCCATCCTTTCATTCATCCATCCATCCATCCATCCAACTATGCTTACATAAGGAATATTTTCAGGGCTGGTTCTCCTGGTTTTGGAGTGCTTTATAAAAATCAGTATTACAGGAGGGTTTAGAAACAATGTCTGTATTTATTTTTGTGGAATCTATGTTGTTAGCAAGGGAACATGCACCTGAGACTGTGTTTAATGTGGAATGGGAGAGGGAGATCTCTAACAGCAGCTTCCACTGCATCAAGTAACTTCTGATGTTCTGACTGCTTCTTCTCGCCCACCTGTGCGTGACACCCGCCAGAAAGGAGACCCCTGCATCACGACGCAGGATGTGTTTACCCAGGCGCGACTATCCCTGCTTCCAGGGTACTACGAGATGAAAAGGTCTTGGCACTTCATAGATGTATGACGCATCTCAGTAGCAGCGGGGAACATACACACTGTAATAACAGACTGACCAGTTTGTGCCCCTTGTTGCCCTGTCCCATGGCTCTTCAGCACATCCTGCTGAGCCTGAGAAAGGAATGACTTGATTGAGGAGAGTGAAACATATTGTGTAGAAATCCCCTCTAATGAGTATTTCGTGGTCCCACCATGTGCTCCTGTTCCCAGGAAGGGGCGGAGCTTTGAGTGACTTGGTCTAGTAGACGGTGTCCCTGCCTGTGGCACAGGGTTGTTATTGGATGAGTTTTAAGGGCCCTTCCAGACCAAACCATTTGCTGATTCTATGACTATTATTCTAGACAGCTCTGGTGTAGCCTACCCCAGCCACTGGCACGTCACGGACCCGGGTACTTTTTTATGCTGCCAAAAGCACAACTTCTCCATGGCTGCGAATCACCAAGCGTCTGTTGGGACAGAAGAGACTTTGGGGTAGCCAGCAGCCTAGGCGGCACTCTGGGTGTGCTTTTCCCAACGCATGTGGACTGGGGGGCTGAGGAGCCCCTGGGGCTTAGAGCAGCCCAGGCTCCTGGCCCCTGGCTCTGGCTCAGCCCCTCAGACCCCCTGCAACACCAGGCAAGACAGGATCCATGTTTCAGCAGTTTATTTTGAGTTGGCCTGCCCAGTGGTGGTAGACCTGTGATGACTTGTCAGATCATGGGGCAGGCGGCAGCCGATGGCCAGGACACCCCTGCATGGGAGGACGCTTGCAGAGGGATCAGTATCTTCTCCGTGATCGAGATCGGCGACCTGGTGGGGAACAGAGCCGGCCGTGAGCCACACACACCATTCCCTCCTCCTTGCCACCCCTCCATCGTCCAGACCTGGGGTCCCCAGGATGTCCTTGTGGTGCCTGGGGATAGACGTTGACCCCTGCTACCACTCCCACCTCTGCGTCTCCTCCTCCGGCCGTAGCGGCGCTGCCGGCGCCTGGAGCGGCGCCGCCTCCGGCGGCTGGAGCGAGGTCTCGTCCGGTGCCTGGAGCGGTATCCCCTCCGGCGACTGTTCCGGCGGCGTCTGAATCGGAGGCGGCTGCTCCGGCGGCGGCTGCAGCTCCTTTGGTACCTGGCCATGCTCGTACCTGCTGTGCTTGGCTTTGTGGGGTTCTGCCACAGCCTTCGCAAGATATAGCTGGGGGATGATTGTGACGTGCAATGACGTCATATGGTAGAGTGGTGATGCAAAGGGGATCAGTCTGCCCGCCATCCCCCCATCCATCAATCCGTCCATCCATTCATCCATCCACTGATCCAGCCATCCATCCAGCTAGCCAACCAACCAGCCATCCCTCCATCCCTCCTTCCCTCCATCCCTCCATCCATCCATCCATCCATCCATCCATCCATCCATCCATCCATCCATCCATCCATCCACCCATCCATTCTTCCCTCCATTTGTCCACCCACACATCCTTAAGGTGAAGGATTAGGAGGTTTCCTCACTAACCCTGCCCAATTACATTCCCCACCAGAATGTGATGGGTACAAACCTTTCTCTGTTCCTCCTTCAATCGAAAAATCATGTACCCAAGCCTGACTATGGCCCAGCGGCTTGCCCTATCCAAAGGACCCTCCTCAGTCCCGTAACCCAGACACAGACAGTCTACTGTGTACGGCTGGCTCCCAGCGCAGCTGGATGATGTTACTTCTTTCTTCATCTTTTTAGGCAAAGAAAACCAAACTGAGATGATTGCTCAGTGTATTCCCTCCATCTTTTCCTGAAAAGGAATCTTTTCAGGTCAGGATCTTTTAAGAGTTTAGGGAGTGATTTATAAAACTGAATATTAATTGAGGGATTACAAACACAACATACAAATATTTCTGTGCAAAAATAATGTGTTAGACAACATCCATCCATCCATCCATCCATCCATCCATTCATCCATCCATCCATCCACCCATCCGTCAATTCATCCATCCACCCATCCATCCAATCATATATCCTTCCATGTGACTTTCCATTCATCTATCCATTATCCTTTCCAGCCATTCGTCCATCCATTCATCCATCTATCCATCCATCCACCCATCCACCCATCCATCCCTCCATCTACCCATGCATCTACCTAACAATACGTTCTTACATCTGACTATGCATCTATCCTTCCTTCATCCATCCATCCATTCATCCACCATTTATCTATCCATCAATCCATTTAATTATAAACCCTTCCATCTGAATATCCATCCATTCAAAAAAGCATCCATCCATGCATCCATGAATCCATCCATCCAGTCATACATCCTTTCATCTGTACATTCATCCATGCATCCATCCATGTATCCATCCATGCATGCATGCATGCATGCATCCATCCATCCATCCAATCATAAATCCTTCCACCTATTCATCATTCCATAAATCCAGCCAGCCAGCCATGTATGCATTCATACAATCACCCCTGCATGCATCCATCCATCCATCCATCTTTCTATCCATTCATCCATTCTTCCTGACGTAAATCCTTCCATCAGTTCATCCATGCATCCATACATGCCTAAATCCATCCATCCATCCTTCAATGGATCCATCCATCCATCCATCCATACACCCTTCCATACATCCTTCCATCTCACTGTCCATCCATCCATCCATCCATCCATCATCCATCCATCCATCCTCCCATCCATCCATGCTTCCATCCATGCATCCATCTTCCCATCCATCCTTCCATCCATCCATCCATCCATCCATCCACCCATCCATCCTTAAATTAATCCATCTATCCATCCATCCATCCATTCATCCATCCATCCATCCATCCATCCATCCATCCATCCATCCATCCATCCATAGATCAATCTAATCATAAACCCTTCCATCTGAACATCTATCCATTCATACCTACATCCATCCTTGCATGGATGAATCCATCCATGCATCCATCCAATCATGAATCCTTCCATCTATTCACCAATCCATTCATCCATGTATCCATCCAAGCCCCCATTCATTCAATCATAAATCATTCCATCTGTTCATCCCTCCATCTATACATGCATTAATCCATCCATCCAACAAATCATAAATCCTTCCACCTCTTCATCCATCCAGCATCCATCCATCCATCCATCTAACCATCCATCCATCCATACATCCATTCTTCCAGTCATAAAACCTTCCATCTGTTCATCTATGCATTCATAAATGCATAAATCTATACATGTATCCATGCATAGATGCATCCCAGAAACCATGCATCCACCCATCATTTAATCCATCCATATATCCGCCATCCATCCACCCATCCATCCATTCATCCATCCATCCATCCATCCATCCAATCTTTCAGTCATAAAACCCTGTATCTGTTCATCTATGCATTCATAAATGCATAAATCCATCCATGAATCCATGCATCCATGCATCCATGAATCCATGCATCCACCCATAAATTCATCCATCCACATATCCATCCATCCATCTACTCATGCATCCACACAATCATGCATTCTTCCATCTGACGGACAATCCATCCGTCCATCCATCCGTCCATCCATCCATCCATCCATCCATCCACCCATCCATCCATCCACCCATCCATCCATTCTTCCATCCATCCATTCATCCATCAATGCACTCATGCATCCATCCAATCATCCATCCTTCCATCCATCCATCCATCCATCCAATCCTAAACACCTCCATCTGAACATCCATCCATTCAAACATCCGTCCATCCATGCGTCCTTGCATACATCCGTCCAATCATACATCCTTCTACCTATTCATCCATCCATCCTTCAATACATCGATTCAATCATAAAACCTTCCACCTCTTCATCAATCCATCCAATCATCCATCCATCCCTCTATTCAACCATGCATCCATCCGTCCAGCCATCCATCCATCCACGCATTCGTCATGTCGTAACTCCTTCCATCTGTTCATCCATGCATCCATAATGCATAAATCCATCCACCCAATCATACATTCTTCCATTCATGCAACCATCCAATCATACATCCTTCCATCTGACTGTTCATCCATCCATCCGTCCGTCTGTCCATCCGTCCGTCCATCCGTCCATCCATCCATTCATCAATCCATCAAATCCTAAACCCTTCCATCTGAATATCCATCCATTCAAAAATGCATCCACCCATGCATGCATGAAGCCATCCATCCAATCATACATCCTTCCATCTGTTCATTCATCGCTGCATCCACCCATCCATCCATCCGGCCATCCATCCATCCATTGGAACATACATCCTTCCATCTAATAGTCCATCCATACATTAATAAATTTGCCCATGCATCCATCCATTCATCCACCCATCCAGCCATCCAGCCAGCCATCCATCCATGTATCCAATCCTAAACCCCTCCATCTGAACAACACCATTCAAACATCCTTCCATCCATGCATGCCTGCATCCATCCATCCAATCATACATAGTTCCACCTATTCATCCATGCATCTATCTATCCATGCATCCATCCTTCCATCCATTCAATCATAAAACCTTCACCTGCTCATCAATCCATCCAATCATCCATCCATCCGTCTAACCATGCATCAATCCATACACCCATCCATCCATCCATCCATCCATCCATTTTTCATGTCATAAATCCTTCCATCAGTTCATCCATGCATCCATAACGCATAATTCCATCCATCCAATCATACATCCTTCCATCTGACTGTTCATCCATCCGTCCGTCCGTCTGTCCGTCCATCCGTCCATCCATCCATTCATCAATCCATCTAATCATCAACCCTTCCATCTGAATATCCATCCATTCAAAAATGCATCCACCCATGCATCCATGAAGCCATCCATCCAATCATACATCCTTCCATCTGTTCATTCATCGATGCATCCACCCATCCATCCATCCAGCCATCCATTGAAACATACATCCTTCCATCTAACAGTCCATCCATACATTAGTAAATCTGCCCATGCATCCATCCATTCATCCATCCATCCAGCCATCCATCCAGCCATCCATGCACCCAATCATACATTGTTCCAGCTGACTGTGCACCCACTCATACTTCTTTCCATACATCAATCCAAACATCCATCCATGCATCCATACATCCACCGAAACATACCACAATACATCTGACTGTCCATCCATCCATCAACCCTCTCATCCATAAATCCCTCCACCCATCCATCCATCAATCCACCCATCCATCCACCCATATAATCATAAACACTTCCATCTGAACATCTATCCGTTCATACCTACATCCATCCTTGCATGGATGCATCCATCCATCCAATTATGAATCCTTCCATCTATTCACCAATCCATTCATCCATGTACCCATCCAAGCCTCCATCCATTCAATCATAAATCATTTCATCTGTTCATCCTCCATCTATACATGCATTAATCCATCCATCCAACCAATCATAAATCCTTCCACCTGTTCATGCATGCATGCATGCATGCATCCATCCATCCATCCATCCAACTATCCATCCATCCATCCATCCATCCATCCATCCATCCATCCATCCATCCATCCATCCCTCCATCCCTCCATCCAAGCAATCATAAACCCTTCCACCTGTTCATGCATCCATCCATGCATCCATGCATCCTTTCATCCATCCATCCACTTCTATATCCTTCAATCTGTCTGTCCATCCATCCTCCAATTCATCAATCCATCCAGCCATCCATCCAGCCATCCATGCAGCCATCCATCAAGCCAGACAGCCAGCGAGCCAGCTAGCCAGGGAGCCAGCGAGCCACCTAGCCATCCATCCATCCACAAATCCCTCCACCCATCCATCCATCAATCCACCTATCCAGTCATCCATTGAATCCTAAACCCTTCCATCTAACATCTATCCATTCATACTTACATCCATCCTTGCATCATTGCATCTCTCCATCCAATCATAAATCCTTCCATCAATTCACCAATCCATTCATCCATGTACCCATCCAAGCCTCCAACCATTCAATCATAAATCATTCCACCCCTCCATCCATCCATCCATCCATCCATCCATCCATCCATCCATCCATCCCTCCATCCAAAAAATCGTAACTCCTTCCACCTCTTCATGCATGTATGCATCCATCCATCCATCCATCCATCCATCCATCCATCCATCCATCCATCCATCCATCCATCCAATCTTCCAGTGATAAAACCTTCTATCTGTTCATCTGTGCATCCATAAATACATAAATCCATCCATGTATCCATGCATCCATACATCCATGAATCTGTGCACCCTCCCATCGATTCATCGAACCATATATCCATCCATCCATCCATCCATCCATCCATCCATCCATCCATCCATCCATCCATCCATCCATCCATCCATCCTTCCTTCCATCCATCCATCCATCCATCCATCCATCCATCCATCCATCCATCCATCCATCCATCCATCCACCCTTCCATCCATCCATGTATTCAATTGTAAACCCCTCCATATGAACATCCATCCGTTCAAACATCCGTCCATCCATGCATCCTTGCATACACCCATCCAATCATCCATCGTTCCATCTATTCATCCATCCATCTATCTATCCATGCATCCATCCAGACATCCATTCAATCATAAAACCTTCCACCTGTTCATCAATCCATCCAATCATCCATCCATCCCTCTATTCAACCATGCATCAATCCGTCCAGCCATCCATCCATCCATGCATTCTTCATGTCATAAATCCTTCCATCTGTTCATCCATGCATCCATAATGCATAAATCCATCCACCCAATCATACATTCTTCCATTCATGCATCCATCCAATCATACATCCTTCCATCTGACTGTTCATCCAACCAACCATCCATCCATCCATCTGTACATCCATCCATCCATTCATTAATCCATCTAACCATAAACCCTTCCATCTGAATATCCATCCATTTAAAAAAGCATCCATGCATGCATCCATGAAGCCATCAACCCAATCGTACATCCTTCCATCTGTTCATTCATTGATGCATGCACCATCCATTGATCCATCCATCCAGCCATCCATTGAAATATAATGGATGCATGGATAGATAGATGGATGGATGAATAGGTGGAATGATGTATGATTGGACGGATGGATGCATGCATGCATTGATGGATGGATGTTTGAATGGATGGATTTTCAGATGGAGGGGTTTAGGATTGGATACATGGATGGATGGATGGATGGAAGGATGGATGGAAGGAAGGATGGATGATTGGATGGATGCATGAATGCATGAGTGCATGGATGGATGGATGGAAGGATGGATGGATGGATGGATGGATGGATGGATGGATGGATGGATGGATGGATGAAAGGATGGAAGGAGGTTTCAATGGATGGGTGTTCAGGTGGAGGCGTTTATGATTGGATACATGGATGGATGGATGGATGGATGGATTGATGGATGGATGAATGGATGATTGGATGGATGCATGAGTGCATGGATGGATGAGTGGATGGATGGAAGGATGGATGGATGGGTGGAAGGATGGACAGTGAGATGGAGGGATGAATGTTGGAGTGGATGTATGAATGGATTTTGTGCATGGATGGATGGACAGATGGATGGATGAATGGATGGAAGGATGGATAGATGGATTGTCCGTCAGATGGAAGAACGTATGATTGTGTGGATGCGTGAGTAGATGGATGGATGGATATGTGGATGGATGAATTTATGGGTGGATGAATGGAATCATGTATGCATGGATGCATGGATACATGGATGGATTTATGCATTTATGGATGCATAGATGAACAGATATAGGGTCTTATGAGTGAAAGTTAGATGGATGGGTGGATGGATGGATGGATGGATGGATGGATGGATGGATGGATTCTTGGATGCATGGATGCATGGATACATGTATAGATTTATGCATTTATAAATGCATAGATGAACAGATGGAAGGTTTTATGACTGGAAGAATGGATGGATGGATGGATGGATGGTTGGATGGATGGATGGATGGATGCTGGTTGGATGAAGAGGTGGAAGGATTTATGATTGGTTGGATGGATGGATTGATGCATGTATAGATGGAGGGATGAACAGATGGAATGATTTATGATTGAATGGATGGGGGCTTGGATGGATACATGGATGAATGGATTGGTGAATAGATGGAAGGATTCATAATTGGATGGATGGATGCATCCATGCAAGGATGGATGTAGGTATGAATGGATAGATGTTCAGATGGAAGTGTTTATGATTATATGGATGGATGGATGGATGGGTGGATTGATGGATGGATGGACGGATGGATGGATGGGTGGATGGATGGGGGGATGGATGGATGGATGGATGGGAGGATGGATGGGAGGATGGATGCATGGATGGATGGGAGGATGGATGGATGCATGGATGGATGGACAGTGAGATGGAAGGATGAATGTTTGAGAGGATGGATGGACGGATGGATTTATGGATGGTTGGATGAATGGGTGGATGGAGGGAGGGATGGATGAGGGATGGATGGACAGACAGAAAGATAGAAGGATGCATAATTGGATGGACGGATGAATGGATGCATGGATGGATGGATGGATGGATGAGGGATGGATGGACTGACAGAACGACAGAAGGATGCATAATTGGATAGACGGATGAATGGATGCATGGATGGATGGAAGGATGGATGAGGGATGGATGGACAGACAGATAGAAGGATGCATAATTGGATGGATGGATGAATGGATGCATGGATTGATGGGTGGATGGGCGAATGAATGAATGGATATAAGGGATGATGGATGGATGGACTGCGGGATTGAAGGATGTATGTTTGGATGAATGGGTGAATGGATGGATGGATGGCTGCATGGATGAATGGATGGATGGATTGGAAGATGGAAGCATTTATGATTGAATGGATGGATGGACGGATGAATGGATGGATGGATGGATGGATGGATGGATGGATGGATGGATGGATGGATGGATGGATGCATGGATGGATAGATGGATGGATGGATGAATGGGAGGATGAATGGATGGATGGGTGGATGGATGGATAGATGGATGGATGGATGGATGGATGGATGGATGGATGCATGGATGCATGGATGCATGGATGCATGGATGGATGAAATGGAGGATGGATGAATGGATGGACAGGCAGATTGAAGGATTTATAATGGGATGGATGTATGAATGGATGGATGGATGGATGGATGGATGGATGGATGCATGGATGCATGGATGCATGGATGCATGGATGGGTGGATAGCTGGAAGCATGGATGGATAGATGGATGGATGGATGGATGGATGGATAGACGGATGGACAGATGGGTGTATAGATGTACGGACGAATGGATGGATGGATGGATGGATGGATGGATGGATGGATGGATGGATGGATAGATGGATGGATGCATGAATGGATGCATGGATGGATGCATGCATGGATGGATGGATGGATGGATAGATGGATTGTCCGTCGGATGGAAGAATGTGTGATTGGGAGGATGCATTTGTGGATGGAGGGATGGATGGATGGATGGGTGGATGGATTTGTGGATGGATGGATTGATATATTAACCGTTTAATGGATGGGAGGGTGCATGGATTCCTGGGTGCATGAATACATGGATGGATTTATGCATTTATGGATGCACAGATAAACAGATAGAGGGTTTTATGAATGGAAGATTGGATGGATGGATGGATGGGTGGATGGGTGGATGGATGGACGGACGGACGAATGGCTGGAAAGAATGATGGATAGATGAATGGACAGTCACATGGACGGATGTATGAATGGATGGATGGGTGGATGGGTGAATTGATGGATGGGTTGATGGGTGAATTGATGGATGGATGGATGGGCAGTCGAATGTAAGGATTTATGATTGGTTGGATTTACGGGTGGATGGATAGATGGATGGATGAGTGAATGAATGGATTGATGTGTGGATGGATGGATGGTTGGATGGATGGATGGATGTTGTCTCGCTAACACATTATTTTCCACAGAAATATTTGTATGTTGTGCTTGTAATCCCTCAATTAATATTTAGTTTTATAAATCACACCCTAAACTCTTAAAAGATCTTGACCTGAAAAGATTCCTTTTCAGGAAAAGATGGAGGGAATACACTGAGCAATCATCTCAGTTTGGTTTTCTTTGCCTAAAAAGATGAAGAAAGAAGTAACATCATCCAGCTGCGCTGGGAGCCAGCCATACACAGTAGACTGTCTGTGTCTGGGTTATGGGACTGAGGAGGGTCCTTTGGATAGGGCAAGCCGCTGGGCCATAGTTAGGCTTGGGTACATGATTTTTCGATTGAAGGAGGAACATGGAAAGGTTTGTACCCATCACATTCTGGTGGGGAATGTAATTGGGCAGGGTTAGTGAGGAAACCCCCTAATCCTTCACCTTAAGGATGCGTGGGTGGACAAATAGAGGGAAGAATGGATAGATGGATGGATGGATGGATGGATGGATGGATGGATGGATGGATGGATGGAGGGATGGATGGATGGAGGGATGGAGGGATGGAGGGATGGCTGGTTGGTTGGCTAGCTGGATGGATGGCTGGATCAGTGGATGGATGAATGGATGGACGGATTGATGGATGGATGGATGGATGGGGGGATGGCGGGCAGACTGATCCCCTTTGCATCACCACTCTACCATATGACGTCATTGCACGTCACAATCATCCTCCAGCTATATCTTGCGAAGGCTGTGGCAGAACCCCACAAAGCCAAGCACAGCAGGTACGAGCATGGCCAGGTACCAAAGGAGCTGCAGCCGCCGCCGGAGCAGCCGCCTCCGATTCAGACGCCGCCGGAGCAGCCGCCGGAGGGGATACCGCTCCAGGCACCGGACGAGACCTCGCTCCAGCCGCCGGAGGCGGCGCCGCTCCAGGCGCCGGCAGCGCCGCTACGGCCGGAGGAGGAGACGCAGAGGTGGGAGTGATAGCAGGGGTCAATGTCTGTCCCAAGGCACCACAAGGACGTCCTGGGGACCCCGGCTCTGGACGATGGAGGGATGGCAAGGAGGAGGGAATGGTGTGTGTGGCTCACGGCCGGCTCTGTTCCCCACCAGGTCGCCGATCTCGATCACGGAGAAGATACTGATCCCTCTGCAATCGTCCTCCCATGCAGGAGTGTCCTGGCCATCGGCTGCCGCCTGCCCCATGATCTGACAAGTCATCACAGGTCTACCACCACTGGGCAGGCCAACTCAAAATAAACTGCTGAAACATGGATCCTGTCTTGCCTGGTGTTGCCGGGGGTCTGAGGGGCTGAGCCAGAGCCAGGGGCCAGGAGCCTGGGCTGCTCTAAGCCCCAGGGGCTCCTCAGCCCCCCAGTCCATATGCGTTGGGAAAAGCACACCCAGAGTGCCGCCTAGGCTGCTGGCTATCCCAAAGTCCCTTCTGTCCCAACAGACGCTCTGTGATTCGCAGCCATGGAGAAGTTGTGCTTTTGGCAGCATAAAAAAGTACCCAGGTCCGTGACGTGCCAGTGGCTGGGGTAGGCTACACCGGAGCTGTCTAGAATAATACTCATAGAATCAGCAAATGGTTTGGTCTGGAAGGGCCCTTAAAACTCATCCAATAACAACCCTTTGCCAGAGGCAGGGACACCTTCTACTAGACCAAGTCACTCAAAGCTCCGCCCCTTCCTGGGAACAGGAGCACATGGTGGGACCACGAAATACTCATTAGAGGGGATTTCTACACAATATGTTTCACTCTCCTCAATCAAGTCATTCCTTTCTCAGGCTCAGCAGGATGTGCTGAAGAGCCATGGGACAGGGCAACAAGGGGCACAAACTGGTCAGTCTGTTATTACAGTGGGTATGTTCCTCGCTGCTACTGAGATGCGTCATACATCTGTGAAGTGCCAAGACCTTTTCATCTTGTAGTACCCTGGAAGCAGGGATAGCCGTGTCTGGGTAAACACATCCTGCGTCCTGATGCAGGGGTCTCCTTTCTGGCGGGTGTCACGCACAGGTGGGTGAGAAGAAGCAGTCAGAACATCAGAAGTTACTTGATGCAGTGGAAGCTGCTGTTAGAGATCTCCCTCTCACATTCCGCATTAAACATAATCTCAGGTGCATGTTCCCTTGATAACAACATAGATTCCACAAAAATAAATACAGACATTGTTTCTAAACCCTCCTGTAATACTGATTTTTATAAAGCGCTCCAAAACCAGGAGAACCAGCCCTGAAAATATTCCTTATGTAAGCATAGTTGGATGGATGGATGGATGAATGAAAGGATGGATGGGTGTAAGGGAGGATGGATGGATGGATGGATGGATGGATGGATGGATGGATGGATGGATTGGAGAATTGATGGACAGACAGATTGAAGGATGTATAATTGGATGGATGGATGGATGGATGGATGGATGGATGGATGGATGGATGGATGGATGGATTGATGGATGGATGGATGGATGGATGGATGAATGGATGGATTGCCCGTGGGATGGAAGAATGTATGATTGGGAGTATGCTTGGGCCGATGAATGGGTGGATGTATGCATGGATGAATGGATGGGTGGATGGATGGAGGGTGAGATGAAAGGATGAATGTTTGAGTAGATGTATGAATGGATTTTGTGCATGGATGGATGCATGGATGGATGCATGGATGGATGCATGAATGGATGGATGGATGGATTGTTAGATGAAATGGAGGATGGATGAATGGATGGACAGACAGATTGAAGGATGTATAACTGGATGGATGGATGGATGGATGCATGGATGGATGGATGGATGGATGGATGGGAGGGTTGATAGATGGATGGACAGTCAGATGTATTGTTGTATGTTTCGGTGGATGTATGGATGGTTGGATGGATGTTTGGATTGATGTATGGAAGGTAGTATGAGTGGGTGGACAGTCAGCTGGAAGGATGTATGATTGGTTGAATGGATGGATGGATGGATGGATGGATGGATGGATGGATGGATGGATGAATGGATGGATGGATGGACTGTTAGATCGAAGGATATCCATACATCCATTCAGTCATAAAACCTTCCACCTGTTCATAAATCCATCCAATCATCCATCCATCCATCCATTCATCCATCCCTCCATCCATCCATCCACCCACCCACCCATCCATTCTTCAGGTCATAAATCCTTCCATCTGTTCATCCATGCATCCATAACGCACAAATCCATCCACCCAATCATACATTCTTCCATTCATGCATCCATCCAATCATACATCCTTCCATCTGACTGTTCATCCATCCATCCATCCGTCCGTTCGTCCATCCATCCATCCATCCATCCATCCATCCATTCATCAATCTATCTAATCATAAACCCTTCCATCTGAATATCCATCCATTCAAAAATGCATCCATCCATGCATCCATGAAGCCATCCATCCAATCACACATCCTTCCATGTGACTGTCCATTCATCTATCAATTTTTCCTTAACAGCCATTCATCCATCCATCTGTCCATCCATCCATCCATCCATCCATCCATCCATCCATCCATCCGTCCATCCTTCCATCCATCCATCCGTCCATCCATGTATACATCCATCCATCCTTCTATCCATCCATCCATCCATCCATCCATCCATCCATCCATCCATCCATCCATCCATCCTTCTATCCTTCCATCCATCCATCCCTCCATCTACCCATGCATCTACCTTACAATACATTCTTACATCTGACTACTCATCTATCCTTCCTTCATCCATCCATCCATCCATCCATCCATCCATCCATCCATCCATCTATCCATCAATCCATTTAATCATAAACCCTTCCATCTGAATATCCATCCATTCAAAAAAGCATCCATCCATGTATCCATGAATCCATCCATCCAATCATACATCCTTTCATCTGTACATCCATCCATGCATCCATCCATGTATCCATCCATGCATGCATGCATGCATCCATCCATCCATCCATCCAATCATAAATCCTTCCACCTATTCATCATTCCATAAATCCAGCCAGCCAGCCATGTATGCATTCATACAATCACCCCTGCATGCATCCACCCATCCATCTTTCTATCCATCCATCCATTCTTCCTGACGTAAATCCTTCCATCAGTTCATCCATGCATCCAGACATGCCTAAATCCATCCATCCATGCTTCAATGGATCCATCCCTGCATCCATCCATACACCCTTCCATACATCCTTCCATCAATAAATCCTCCTATCCAAAAAGCTACCTATCCATCCATCCATCCATCCATCCATCCATCCATCCATCCATCCATTCATTCATCCATCCATCCATCCATCCATCCAGACATCTAAACAATCACACATTCTTACATCTGACTGTACATCCATCCATCCTTCCTTCCATCCTTCCTTCCATCCATCCATCCACCCATCCATCCATCCATCCTTCCTTCCGTCCGTCCGTCCATCCAACCATCCATCCATTCAATCTTATAATCTTCCAAGTGATTGTCCATCCATCCATTCATCCTCCCATTCATACATCCATCCATCTATCCATCCATCCATCCATCCATCCATGCATCATTCCATCCATCCATCCATCCATCCATAAATCCATCCATTCATCCATCCATCCACCCATTCATCCAATCATGCATCCTTCAATCCCACAATCCATCCATCCATCATCTCTTATATCCATTCATTCATTCATCCATCCATCCATCCATCCCTCCATCCATCCATCCATCAATCCACCCATTCATCCATCCACATAATCATAAACACTTCCATCTGAACATCTATCCATTCATACCTACATCCATCCTTGCATGGATGCATCCATCCATCCAATTATGAATCCTTCCATCTATTCACCAATCCATTCACCCATGTATCCATCCAAGCCCCCATCCATTCAATCATAAATCATTCCATCTGTTCATCCCTCCATCTATACATGCATCAATCCATCCATCCAACCAATCATAAATCCTTCCACCTCTTCATCCAACCAGCATCCATCCATCCATCCATCCAACCATCCATCCATCCATACATCCATTCCTCCAGTCATAAAACCTTCCATTTGTTCATGTATGCATTCATAAATATATAAATCTATACATGTATCCATGCATCCATGCATCCAAGAATCCATGCATCCACCCATCATTTCATCTATCCATATATCCATCCACCCATATATCCATCCATCCATCCATCCATCCATCCATCTATCCATCCATCCATCCATCCATCCACCCATCCATCTAACTTTCACTCATAAGACCCTATATCTGTTCATCTATGCATCCATAAATGCATAAATCCATCCATGTATCCATGCAACCATGCATCCACCCATAAATTCATCCATCCATATATCGATCCATCCATCTAGTCATGCATCCACACAATCATACATTCTTCCATCCGACGGACGATCCATCCATCCGTCCATCCATCCATCCATCCATCCATCCATCCATCCATCCATCCACCCACCCATGCATCCATTCATCCATTCACCTATCCATCCATCCATCCATCCATCCATCCATCCATCCATCCATGCATCCATCTCTCCATCCATGCGTCCATCCATCCATCTATCCATGCATCCATCCCTAAAATCCATTCATACATCCACTCATTCATCCTTCCATTTCACTCTCCATCCATCCATCCATCCATCCATCCATCCATCCATCCATCCATCCTTCCATCCATGCATCCATCCCTAAAATCCATTCATACATCCAGTCAAACATTCATCCTTCCATCTCACTCTCCATCCGTCCATCCATCCATCCATCCATCCATCCTTCCATCCATCCATCCATCCATGCATCCATCCATCCATCCATCCATTCTTCACGTCATAAATCCTTTCATCTCTTCATCCATGTATCCATAACGTATAAATCCATCCACCCAATCATACGTTCTTCCATTCATACATCCATCCAATCATACATTCTCCCATCTCACTGTTCATCTATCCATCTGTCCGTCCGTCCATCTGTCCATCCGTCCATCCCTCCATCCGTCCATCCATGTATCCATCCATCCATCCATCCATCCACCCAAGCATACTCCCAATCATACATTCTTCCATCCCACGGACAATCCATCCATCCATCCATCCATCCATCCATCCATCCATCCATCCATCCATCCATCCATCCTATATTAAATCCTCGCGTCTGTTCCATCCATCCACCCATCCATCCCTCCATCCATCCATCCATCCTTTCATTCATCCATCCATCCATCCAACTATGCTTACATAACGAATATTTTCAGGGCTGGTTCTCCTGGTTTTGGAGCGCTTTATAAAAATCAGTATTACAGGAGGGTTTAGAAACAATGTCTGTATTTATTTTTGTGGAATCTATGTTGTTATCAAGGGAACATGCACCTGAGATTGTGTTTAATGCGGAATGTGAGAGGGAGATCTCTAACAGCAGCTTCCACTGCAACAAGTAACTTCTGATGTTCTGACTGCTTCTTCTCACCCACCTGTGCGTGACACCCGCCAGAAAGGAGACCCCTGCATCAGGATGCAGGATGTGTTTACCCAGACGCTATTATCTCTGCTTCCAGGGTACTACGAGATGAAAAGGTCTTGGCACTTCATAGATGTATGATGCATCTTAGTAGCAGTGAGGAACATACCCACTGTAATAACAGACTGACCAGTTTGTGCCCCTTGTTGCCCTGTCCCATGGCTCTTCAGCACATCCTGCTGAGCCTGAGAAAGGAATGACTTGATTGAGGAGAGTGAAACATATTGTGTAGAAATCCCCTCTAATGAGTATTTCTCGGTCCCACCATGTGCTCCTGTTCCCAGGAAGGGGCAGAGCTTTGAGTGACTTGGTCTAGTAGAAGGTGTCCCTGCCTGTGGCACAGGGTTGTTATTGGATGAGTTTTAAGGGCTGTTCCAGACCAAACCATTTGCTGATTCTATGACTATTATTCTAGACAGCTCCGGTGTAGCCTACCCCAGCCACTGGCACGTCACGGACCCAGGTACTTTTTTACGCTGCCAAAAGCACAACTTCTCCATGGCTGCGAATCACAGAGCGTCTGTTGGGACAGAAGGGACTTTGGGATAGCCAGCAGCCTAGGCGGCACTCTGGGTGTGCTTTTCCCAACGCATATGGACTGGGGGACTGAGGAGCCCCTGGGGCTTAGAGCAGCCCAGGCTCCTGGCCCCTGGCTCTGGCTCAGCCTCTCAGACCCCCTGCAACACCAGGCTAGACAGGATCCATGTTTCAGCAGTTTATTTTGAGTTGGCCTGCCCAGTGGTGGTAGACCTGTGATGACTTGTCAGATCATGGGGCAGGCGGCAGCCGATGGCCAGGACACCCCTGCATGGGAGGACGATTGCAGAGGGATTAGTATCTTCTCCGTGATCGAGATCGGCGACCTGGTGGGGAACAGAGCCGGCCGTGAGCCACACACACCATTCCCTCCTCCTTGCCACCCCTCCATTGTCCAGAGCTGGGGTCCCCAGGACGTCCTTGTGGTGCCTGGGGACAGACATTGACCCCTGCTATCACTCCCACCTCTGCGTCTCCTCCTCCGGCCGTAGCGGCGCTGCCGGCGCCTGGAGCGGCGTCGCCTCCGGCGGCTGGAGCGATGCCCCTTCCGGTGCCTGGAGAGGTATCCCCTCCGGCGGCTGCTCCGGCGGCATCTTAATCGGAGGTGGCTGCTCCGGCGGCGGCTGCAGCTCCTTTGGTACCTGGCCATGCTCGTACCTGCTGTGCTTGGCTTTGTGGGGTTCTGCCACAGCCTTCACAAGATATAGCTGGGGGATGACTGTGATGTGCAATGACGTCATATAGCAGAGTGGTGATGCAAATGGGATCAGTCCGCCCACCATCCTCACATCTACCCATCCATCCATTGATCCATCTGTCTGTCCATCCATTCATCAAATCACTCATCCTTAAGGTGAAGGATGAGGGGCTTTCCCCACTAACCCTGCCCAATTACATTCCCCCAAGAGAATGTGTTGTGTACAAACCTTCCCCTGTTCCTCCTTCAATTGAAGAATTATGTACCCAATCCTGACTATGGCCCAGCGGCTTGCCCTATCCAAAGGACCCTCCTCAGTCCCATAACCCAGGCACAGACAGTCTACTGTGTACAGCTGGCTCCCAGCACAGCTGGATGATGTTACTTCTTTCTTCATCCTTTTAGCTAAAGAAGTCCAAACTGAGATGATTGCTCAGTGTATTCCCAGCATCAGGAATATTTTCAGGTCAGGTTCTTTTAAGTGTTTAGGGCGCGATTTATAAAACTAAATATTAATTGAGGGTTTACAAACACAAAATACAAATATCTTTTTTGAAAATATTGTGTTGGTGAGGCAACATCCATCCATCCATCCCTTCATCCATCCCTTCATCCATCCCTTCATTCATCCGTCCATCCATCCATCCACCCATCCATCCATGCATCCCTATATCTCTCCATCCATCCATGCATCCATACTTGCATCCTTCCATCCATCCATCAATCTGCACATCCCTGCATTAATCCATCCATCCACCCATGCGTACAACAATCCATATCCCTTCCACCTATCCATCTGCACATCCAATTTCCATACATCCATTCATACACTCATTCTTACATACATGACAAAAACATGCACACATACATTCACCCTTTCACTGAACTGCCCTCCCATCCATCCATACATCCATCCATCGACCCATCCATCCATCCATTGACCCATCCATCCAATCATACATCCTTCAATCCGACTGTCCATCCATCCACCCATCCATCCATCCATCCATCCATGTATCCATCCTTCCATACTTGTGTCTATCCATCCGTCCATCCGTCCATCCATCCATCCTCCCATCCATCCTTTCATCCATCCTTCCATTTGTTCATCCATATTTCCATCCATACTTCTATCGATCCACCCATCCATCTATCCATGCACCATCCATCCATCCACCCATCCATCCATCCATCTGCCCATCCATGCATCCATCCATTTATCCATCTATCCGTTTGCCCGTCCATCTGTATTTCCATCCATCCATATTTAAATCCATCCAGCAATATTTCCATCCATTGACCAGTCCATCCATCCATCCATTCATTCATCTATCCAGACAGACAGCCTGCCAGACATCCAGACTGCCAGAGAGCCATTCACCCATCCATCCATCCATCCATCCATCCATCCATCCATCCATCCATCCCTCCCTCCTCCATCCATCCATCCATCCATCCATCCATCCACCCGTCCATCTGCTCATCCTCACGTTCACCAATCCGCACATCTGCCCATCTGCCCATTCTCCCCCCATCCATCCGCCCATCCGTCTGTCCGTCCGTCCAAGCATCCTTCCATCCCTGCATCAATCCATGCATAGATCTATGAATTTATTCTTCCATCCTTGCATCCTCCCATGCATGCATGCATCCATCCATCAATCCATCCTTAAGGTGGAGTATGAGAGGCTTTTCCCACAATCCCTGCCCACTGCCACTCTCCGACCAGCATTGGGATGGGAACACACCTCTCCCCGTTCCACCCCCGTGTACCCAAACTAGATCAGCATGGAGGAGCTTGGCCCCCCCAAAGTACCATGCTCAGTCCCACACCCCAGACACAGGCTCGCTCCTGGCCATGGCCGGCTCTAGAGCAGCTGGATGATGCTGCTTTTTCATCTGTATAGACATTGAAACTCTAACTGAGGTGCTTTGCTCAGTGTCTTCCCAGCATCAGGAATATTTTGAAGGCAGGTTCTCCTGGTTTTGAAGAGCTTTATAAAAATCAATATTATTGGAGGGTTTAGAAACAATGTCTATATTTATTTTTGTGGAATCTATGTTGTTAGCAAGGGAACATGCACCTGAGATTGTGTTTAATGCGGAATGTGAGATGGAGATCTCTTCCAGCAGCTTCTACTGCAATAAGTAACTTCTGATGTTCTAACTGCTTCTTCTCACCCACCTGTGCGTGACACCCGCCAAAAAGGAGACCCCTGCATCAGGACGCAGGATGTGTTTACCCGGACGCTATTATCTCTGCTTCCAGGGTACTACGAGATGAAAAGGTCTCGGCACTTCACAAATGTATGACGCATCTCAGTAGCAGTGGGGAACATACACACTGTAATAACAGACCGACCAGTTTGTGCCCCTTGTTGCCCTGTCCCATGGCTCTTCAGCACATCCTGCTGAGCCTGAGAAAGGAATGACTTGATTGAGGAGAGTGAAACATATTGTGTAGAAATCCCCTCTAATGAGTATTTCGTGGTCCCACCATGTGCTCCTGTTCCCAGCAAGGGGTAGAGCTTTGAGTGACTTGGTCTAGTAGAAGGTGTCCCTGCCTGTGGCACAGGGTTGTTACTGGATGAGCTTTAAGGGCCCTTGTTTACCCCTGCTGTCACCCCCACCTCTGTATTGCCTCCTCTGGCTTTAGCCGTGCTGCTGACGCCTGGAGGAGCATTGCCTCCTGCGGCTGGAGCGGCATCTCCTCTGGTGCCTGGAGCGGTATCCCCTCCGGCGGCTGCTTCGGCAGCATCTGAATTGGAGGCAGCTGCTCCAGCAGTGGCTGCAGCTCCTTTGGTACCTGGCCATGCTCGTTCCTGCTGTGCTTGGCTTTGTGGGGTTCTGCCACAGCCTTCACAAGATATAAGTTTGGGATGATTGGATGTGCAACGATGTCATATAGTAGAGTGGTGATGCAAAGGGGACCAGTCCATTCATCCATCTATCCATCCATCCACCCACCCACCCAGCCTCCCATCCATCCATCCATCCATCCATCCATCCATCCATCCATCCATCAATGCTTCCTTCCATCATTCCATCAACCCATTCTGAAGGTGAAGGACAAGTGGGTTTGCCCCACTAGCCTTGCTCTGTGCAGGTCTCCTGCCAGCAGTACTATGGGGACAAATCTCTCCCCGTTCCTCCCCCATTTGCCCAAACCAGTCCTGGCCTCAGGGTTCAGCTGTCTGAAAGGCTCTGGCTCAGTCCCGCATTCAAAGCACAGCCTTGGTACTGGCAATGGCTCCAGTTTAACTGAATGATGCTGTTTCTTCCTTCATTCTTTTAACGAAAGAAAACCAAACTGAGGTGCTTTGCTCAGTGTTTTCCCAGTATCAGCAATATTTCCAGAGCAGGTTTTTTTAAGTGTTTGAAGTGTTTTATAACAATCAATATTACTGGAGGTTTACAAACACTATAAATAGTGTTGTGGAAACTGAGTTGTTAGTGAAGGAACATGCGCATGAGATTGTGTTTAATGTGGAACATGAGAGGAAGATCTCTTCCAGTAGCATCCAGTGCTACAAGTACCTTCTGATGTTCTAACTGCTTCTTCTCGCCCGCCTGTGCCGTGACACCTGCAAAAAAGGAGACCCCTGCATCAGGATGCAGGATGTGTGTACCCAGACGCTATTATCTCTGCTTCCACGGTACTACAAGATGAAAAGGTCTCGGCACTTCACAGATGTATGACGCATCTCAGTAGCAGCGGGGAACATACACGCTGTAATAACAGACTGACCAGTTTGTGCCCCTTGTTGCCCTGTCCCATGGCTCTTCAGCACATCCTGCTGAGCCTGAGAAAGGAATGACTTGATTGGGAAGAGGGGAACATATTGTGCAGAAATCCCCTCTAATGAGTATTTCTCAGTCCCACCATGTGTTCCTGTTCCCAGGAAGGGGCAGAGCTTTGAGTGACTTGGTCTAGTAGAAGGTGTCCCTGCCTGTGGCACAGGGTTATAACTAGGTGGTACTAGCTTGCTTTTTTTTTTGTTGTTGTTGTTGTCGTTGTTTTTTCTTTTAACAGGAATCCTAGTTTGAATATAGAAAATGCAGGTTTTCAAAATTGCTTAGCATTTGAATATTGCTCTTTTTTCCCTGCATTGGCATTTTCAGATGTTCTTAACACATTCATTACAAATGTTGGTTGTCAAGAGTAATACATAAAAAATATGGATAATGAAAAATAGAACATTAATATATGGTGGTTATGGTAATCTTGACAGCTGTCAGCTTTGCCTGTGTGCATTTATTTCATACTATTATCTATTTATCTGAAACACATTTGAAAATGAGGTAGATGAAAGGTAATGTAAGGTAAATTAAGCCTGTTCATGGCAACTAGAGATTAGAACAGGATAAAATACTTGCAGGATCTGAGCACCTGGGTATTTGTAGCTGCTTCCAGACAGTAAGTGTTCTCTTTTTAAACATGCCTCAAATTATTCAAGAGTAGCTAGCATCCCTAGCCCCAAAGCATCTTTAGTTTATTCATCTGTATGGGCACACAATAAATATATTTAGACTCTGAGTCTTCACGTCATTGGAGGATGCAAAAGGAGAAAAAAGTTAAGAAAGCACAAAAAGAAGCAGCAATATAAATATGGGTGCATCCAAGATACCTTTGTTGGAGGATTCTCTTTGTAATGAAAAACCACACTGACATTAAGAGAATGCATGGGAAGATGCAGTGTGGGTGAGGATAATTAGGCTGAGCAGGTATGTCCTGATACAGGCATAACCAAGGCCAGATGGTGATTAAGCATTCTTCTATCTTTTTATGCTTAGCTAGATCACAAAGTAAACCCAGTATTGTTTAAAATTTTCTCAGCTCTTCATGGTTGAATTGTATTTGATTTCATGCAGCTTAGGTCAAGGCAACGGAATTGTTTGGGTTATCCATATTTTTCAGCTGCTGTTGGGTGTTGAGCTGCTGTATTGCCATTGTTGCTAGATGTTTTTTGCCGAGGTGAGTAGCTCCAGAGAGAGGCCTTCAACCCCGGAGCGAGGGGAAACACCGCGTCCAGGAGCCTCAGCTCTGAGCGGCGACAGCCACCGACGGAGGCTCCGACCCTCGCCCGGCCTTGCCCAGGAGCCGCAGCTCCGCTGCCGCGCGCAGGGACTCACAGGGGGCGGTGCCAGGAGTGAGGCACCGCCCGGAGCGGGTAAAACCCGCCCCGGGGAGCGCGGGCGGCTCCGGAGCACGGCGCGGAAGCTCGTAGCGGGCAGCGAACGGGATGGTGAGCCCCCGCATCGGGGCTAGGGCCCGCTCTGGGAGCTCTGCTCTGGCTGCCCCGGCGGTGGCAGCGTCGGCACCAGACAAAGCCGATGAGAGGGGAGGCTACAGCGCAGAGCTCGGAGTGTAGTAGATGCTTCCACGTGTCTTGAGGCAAGGGTGCACAACGCGCAGGGCTGCACTCGGGGCGCCCTGGTGGAGGTCCTCCTGCAGCGGGGGCTGAGCTGCGGGAGGCTGTCGCTAGGCTAAAACATGACAGGGAAGCTGAGAGGGAGCTGGACTGCTTGCCCCAGACCCAAACTGTGAAGGGGCCACAAGTGCCCATCATAGCACATCCAGAAAAGGAGGGTACTAATCCTGGAAGCTGGGAGCTAGTAAACAAAAAAAAAAAAAAGGAGGAAGAGGACTATTAAAAGCAAGGGCCTTCCTCCTAAATCTGACATCCCCACCCAGAACTGCTTTGCTTTGCAGTTCTGCAGGGGCCTAACGAGGAAACACACACCGCACCAAATGAACAATCAGCTCATGCACCAGTAAAGAGGATCACTACTAGTGCCTCCAGGAAAAAGCGGCGGGTCATAGTAGTAGGTGACTCTACTTCGAAAGGCACAGAGGCACCCATCTGTCGGCCTGGCCTTGTCTTGAGGGAGATGTGTTGCCTACCTGGGGCTCGGATCAGGGGTGTTGCTGAGAGGCTGCCTGGTCTAGTAAGTCCCACTGACTATTACCCAGTTCTAGTGGTCCATGTGCGTGCTAGGGATATAGATAGCAGTAGCCTGGAGAACATTAAGAAGGACTACAGAGCCTTGGGAGAGGTGGTTAGGGGCTCTGGAGCTCAGATAGATAGTTTTTTCACCAATTCTCCAGGTTAAAGGGGAGGACCTTGAAAAGGCCAGGCGGATTTGGCAGGTTAATAAATTGTTAGAACAGTGGTGCCGTAGTCAGGGGTTTGGTTATTTAGAACATGGGACTCAATTTGAGAGTCCAGGTCTTCTGGAGGAGCTGGTCAAAGAAGGGGAAGAGCTGCTTTGGTAGGAGGCTTGCCAGGCTGGTCAAGGCAGCTTTAAACTAGTTGTACTGGGGAGGAGGGCACTGATCCATCCCAACACTCCCAGTCAGTTGTCAGCACCTGTAATAAATGCTTGGAACGATGCAGAGATATTTCAGCTGCTCCAGCCAATGAGTTGGCTTTATTTGGAACTTGGCTCAGATGCCTCTATATAAATGCCTGTAGTATGGGGAATAAACAAGGGGAATTAGACGTGTACACAGCTACAGGGATATGATATCGTTGGCATCACACAAATATGGTGGGATGTCTCCTATGATTGGAGTGTTGGAATGGAAGGTTATAGGCTCTTTAGAAAAGACAGGCCAGGCAGATGGGGAGGGGGAGTAGCTATTTATGTCAGTCATAGGCTGGAGAGTATGGAACCCTGTCTGAGGACAGGTGATCAGTCAACAGAGAGCTTGTGGGTCAGGGTCAAAGGGAGAACAGTGATGGGGGACACTACTGTGGGGATCCGTTACAGATCACCTGATCAGGAGGACTCTGTGGATGAAGTGCCCTATAGACAGACAGGAGCAGCCTCACGCTCACAGGCCCTTGTCCTCATGGGGGACTTCAACCATCCTGATATCTGTGGGAGGGATGGTACGGCCCAGCACAAGCAATCCAGGAGGTTCCTTGGTTGTGTGGAACACAACTTCCTCTTGCAAGTAATAGAGGAGCCAACAAGGAGAGGTGCCATGCTCGACCTTGTGCTCACCAACAGGGAGGGTCTGGTTGGGAATGTGATGCTTCAGGGAAGCCTTGGCTGTAGCGATCATGAGGTGGTTGAGTTCGAGGTCCTCAGGACAGTGAGAAGAGCACACAGCAAGCTGACTGCCCTGGACTTCAAGAGAGCAGACTTTGGCCTCTTCAGGAACCTGCTTAGTAAGGTTCCATGGGATAAAGCCCTAAAGGGCAGGGGGGCCCAAGACTGCTCGTTGATATTCAAGGATCACCTGCTCCAAGCTCAGGAGTGTTGTGTCCTGACTAGAAGGAAATGTGGCAGGAGGGCCAGGAGACCTCCATGGGTGGATAAGGAGCTGCTGAGGAAACTTAGAGGGGAAAAAGGAAGCTTATAAAACATGGAAGTGAGGATGGGCAGCCTGGGAAGAATACAGGGATATTGTCTGGGAAGCTAGGGACCAGTTCAAGAAAGCTAAGGCCCAGTTAGAATTAAATCTGGCAAGGGATGTGAAAGATACCTTCTATAGGTATGTAGCAAACAAAAGACAGACTAAGGACAACATGGGCCCTCTCCAGAAGATATCAGGAGAACTGGCTACCCTTGATTTGGAGAAGGCTGAGGTTCTTGAGGACTTCTTTGCCTCAGTCTTCACTGGCAAATACTCTGACCACACCGCCCAAGTCTTGGAAGGCAAATGCAGAGACTGTGAGAATGAAGACCTTGGGCCCACTGTAGGAGAGGATCAGGTTCGAGATCATCTTAAGAACCTGAACATGGACAAGTCCATGGGACCTGATGAAATCCATCTGTGGGTCCTGAAGGGGCTGGCGAATGAAGTTGCTAAGCCACTGTCCATCATATTTGAAAAATCATGGCAGTCAGGTGAAGTTCCCAATGACTGGAAAAAGGGAAATATAACCCTTATTTTCAAGAAGGGGAAAATGGAAGACCCAGGGAACTACAGACCAGTCAGTCTCACCTCTGTGCCTGGCAAAATCTTGGAGCAGTTTCTCCTGGAAAGCATGCTAAGGCACATGAAAAACAACGAGGTGGTTGGTGACAGCCAACATGGCTTCACTAAGGAGAAATCCTATCTGACCAATTTGGTGGCCTTCTGTGATGGGGCTACGGAACAGATGGATAGGGGCAAAGCAGTTGACATCATCTACCTGGACTTGTGCACAACACTGTCCTGCACAACATCCTTGTCTCTAAATTGGAGAGACATCAGTTTGATGGATGGACCACTCGGTGGATAAAGAATTGGCTGGATGGCTACACGCAAAGAGTTGTGGTCAACGGCTCAATGTCCAGTTGGAGACCAGTAACGAGCGATGTCCCTCAGGGATCAGTGTTGGGACTGATCTTGTTCAACATCTTCGTCAGCAACATGGACAGTGGGATTGAGTGCACCCTCAGCAAGTTTGCCGACGACACCAAGCTGTGTGGTTCGGTTGGTACGCTGGAGGGAAGGGATGCCATCCAGAGGGACCTTGAGGTGCTTCTGAGGTGCGCCAATGCCAGCCTCATGAAGTTCAACCAAGCCAAGGGCAAGGTCCTACACCTGGGTCGGGGCAATGCCAGGCACAGCTACAGGTTGGGTGGAAAGGAGATTCAGAGCAGCCCTGCAGAGAAGGACTTGGGGATGTTGGTCGATGAGAAACTTAACATGAGCTGGCAGTGTGCGCTTGCAGCCCAGAAAGCCAACCGTATCCTGGGCTGCATCAAAAGAAGCGTGACCAGCAGGTCGAAGGAGGTGATCCTGCCCCTCTACTCTGCTCTCGTGAGACCTCACTTGGAGTATTGTGTACAGTTCTGGTGTCCTCAACATAAAAAAGACATGGAGCTGTTGGAGGAAGTCCAGAGGAGGCCACGAGGATGATCAGAGGCTGGAGCACCTCCCGTATGAAGACAGGCTGAGAAAGTTGGGGCTGTTCAGCCTGGAGAAGAGAAGCTGCATGGAGACCTCATAGCAGCCTTCCAGTTTCTGAACAAGGCCAACAAGGATGCTGGGGAGGGATTCTTCATTAGGGACTGTAGGGATAGGACAAGGGGTAATGGGTTCAAACTTCAACAGGGGAAGTTTAGGTTAGATATAAGGAAGAAGTTCTTTACTGTGAGGGTGGTGAGGCACTGGAATGGGTTGCCCAAGGAAGTTGTGAATGCTCCACCCCTGGCAGTGTTCAAGGTCAGGTTGGATGGCATCTTGGGTGACATGGTTTAGTGCGAAGTGTCCCTGCCCATGGCAGGGGGATTGAAACTAGATGATCTTAAGGTCCTTTCTAACCCTAACTATTCTATGATTCTGTGTTGCATAAAGGATGATGGGCTGACCTCTGTCTGCATAGCTTTATGCTGTAAAGTGTTCTTACCGCTATAATTTGCGTTACCCTTGTTCAATTTTGTCCCTGTTACATGGTAGTAAATAGCGTGCAAAACTTGAGTTCTGTTAATCGTAACAATCAGGGGCTTTAAAAATCAACATCAGGTGCTTCAAACTGTTTTTTTTTTTTAAGTGGCTGGTTAACTAACCCAGTTAAGGGCTCCTGTACTTTTTATTTTGCTGGTTTATTTATGTGGGTGGTAGGATTTCAGGCACTATACAGCATCCAAGTGAGGTGAGTTTGATTTGTTCCTATCTTTTCTGTCCCCTCCTACCATGTTAGGACCCAACTGATCTTCACAGAGCAGTGTTGTCTTAGAAATACACCAGCAAGCTAGAAGCTAATCACTGACTTCAGACTCTTGATGGCTGATATAATTATAAATCTGGTTAACTCTCTGAGTATATTGAGTATTCACAAAACTCAAAATGTAACCCAGCTTTTTTCTCCAAGTGCTTGAGTTTTTCCTTACAAAAGATGAAGGAAACCTTTGCTGAGGTGACTACAGGTAATAATAGCATTTTTCGAACCCAGCATCCTATGGTTAGAGCTCTCTGTCAGCAGATTTTGTGTGTAGAGCTGGTTTTCTTTCTAAAATGTTTAGTTTGTAAAGCCTGTTATGGCTTTCATGTAGCTGTCTCGCTTGCCTTGCTTAGGGGTCAAATATAGAAGACAGTGTTTCTGAAACATGAAATCCAGGCTTTCCTGGCAATCATTCATCCAGTCTGGATAGGGATGAATGCTCATTCCAAACTAGCAGTCATATTCAAATTTAATCTCACACATTTTCTTGCTGGTGGAGTTACTGGGTGACACCCTCCACTCACTGGTTGGGCTGGGGGCAGGTACTCACTCAGGGTTACTGGGAGGGATAAGCAAGTCTTCAACTTCACAAGTGTTTGTGAGGTGCCAAACAGCACAGCCTGCTGCCTGTCTGAATTAATTTTTGCTAGATTAAAGATGCCTTTAGTTTATAATTCTCATTTCTAGTAAGCGTGCAGAGTTGAGGCAACTGCAAGGAAAAGGACTTGCCAAGTGTGGGTCTTAGTTCTGGGGGCTTTTTGCTTTCAACACAAAGTGATTTTTTTTTTTTCTTATTTTTAATTTGATTCTATTTTGGTTTGATACAGACTAAAATGATGGTGGTTTGTGGATTTATTTTTCAGGACATAAGGGAAATGGATTAAATGAGTTAGTGACTTTAAATGGATTAGTGACTTCTAGCAGCAGAAATGGAAATGGTACCATTACAAGCCAAGCAGCTGTGAAGCAAAGAGAGAAGAATGTGTATTTTCCAAGCCACTTGATCAGCTTCAAGCTAATGTAAGTGTATCCCCATCTCTTTTGTGGGGGAAAAGTTTCCCTTACGGTTTTAGGAGTTACTTGGGTTTGACATGAGAACAGTGCAAATCTATGCAATATTCTCTTGAAGAGTAGATCAGTGCATAGTGGGAGATGAGCAGATTTCCCTGGCGCTCCATGACAAATGAAGGCAAAGCTATTCATCTCCTTACCTTTTAGAGAGTGTCACTTATCCTTCATCAGCAATTTTAGGATGCAAGATAGAGGTAAGTTGGGTAATTGTATTAGGTTGGTTATTCTTCTGTACATTAATCAAATCCATCATTTCGTTTACTTAGAAGAATAGGTTAGGGACTAGCCTTTGCAAGGTATACTCATGATCAAAACCAAAAGATGCTATGTTTTGTTTTGTGTATTTACTCTCTTTTCTGTAACTAGCAAAAGCTAGTTACAGTTGCCAAGTGACAGCAAGGAATTAATTTCCAAGTCCCAAGCCCTCTGAAGGGTGGAAACAAATAGTTAAGGATATTACATATTTTCAGGCTGACCACACAGTGTTTGTGCAACTTAGTTAAAAAATGCATTTATACTCTTCTGAAATTTGTTTTTGAAAATTCCACATTTTGCAGCCAGTCCCATCCTTTCCACACTGGGGTGGTTTCTCATGCTCCTGGATCCATCCCTCTCCTTGCCCACAAGAGGAGTAGGTCTCTAGGCAAACAAATTAGTTTCTGAAAAATTTCAAGACAGCCTCTTGCAGGCCTTCTTCCAAAACACAGCCCTGTCAGGTACATTAAGGTAGAGAGTTAATGTGAACTTGAACTGAAATGTGGACCTTGGGAAAGGCCGGTCTGAGGAGCCGTCAATGTGAGAACTGAGGGAGGTGCTTCAGGGCAGAGGTCTGGATGACAAGGTCTTCTCAACTTTAATCTGTCGTTAGGATCTAGCTAGAGCCAAGTCTGAAACTGCTTTGACACACTGAGCTCAAGTTTCATAAGTGTTTGCCTCACTTTGAGTTTCTCCATCTTTAAAACGGGGGATAATAACAACCCCTCACTTACCTGTCTCACAAAGATTTGAGGTGTTCAATGTTATGCGTAGGGTAATTTGAACATGAAAAACATAAAACAAATGTTCATTGCTAATAATTTAAGTCCATACAGGACTGAAATTGTAGTAAACAAAGGGTAGATGTACCAGACACTTGATAGATACACTGCATGGGAAGTTTAATACCCTTTGAATGCTTCAGAGGTCAGATCTTGGTAGTTAAAAAAGTTCCAGCTCTTTGTTTCATTTTCCACCCCCCCTCTGTAGATGGCGACAAAAAGCTGAAGTATTATTCCAATAATCTTCTTGTTTATTGTTGTTTATAAAAAGGGCTTCTGGCTAAATGTTCATTACAATTTTTTTTTAAGTCCCAACTATATATCATGACTTTACAGATTCCCTAAATAAAATGGCCCATTTAAAACTTTTGAAGACTATTCGAAAAGGCATCATATGCTGGAAAATTGTATATGCACTGAATGCAACAAAAGCAAATCTCCTTCTTTTCATTTGAAAGAGAATGGCAAAATAATAAATTGTGACTGGTGACATTTCGCTATGCTACCATCTATTTGTAACACACTTATTTAAAGGCTGCACTGGCTGTATCCATTTATCTTTTCTCCTGGGTCAATTATGCTGTTTGCATTCAAATCAATCCCTTAATCAAGCCCGTTGATAATTGCAGCAGTGCAAGGGAGATATTTATCATGGAAATGTAATGAAGGCACTTTGTTCCAGTGCAGCCGAGTCTAATATTTTTCTGCCACAGTGGACTATTTATGTGTTTGTGTGTAGTTTATTTTCCTAATCAGCACTCTCAGACACAGGCATGCTTGAATCTCACTGATGGGGTTGGATGGGCAACACACTAGCATTGAGACCACTGTCTTCAGGATTTACCACAGTGTTTCTTGGCATTGCTAACTACATGAAATTTCAGCAGACTTTGTGTAGATTGCTTTATCATTCCAACAAGAAGCAATCAGAATTAGGCCTTAAATGGGCTAATGTACATTAAATGTACATTACCACATAGCGTGGAAATTAGAAGGGGATGGGCTCCCAAGTGCAGTTCAGACCTGGGCAGAGAATTAATTGTAGCACTGTGGAGGCTTTCTGAAATTTAAATTATGTCATTGCTGGTGGAAGTTTGGTATGCTAGGACAGGCAACATTATCATCTAATCAAGTATCCATGAAATATGCTGGAACTGTATCATCTATTACAATTGAAAAATCACCAATTGTGTTTAGAAAGCAATATTGCTGTCCAAAGGCTCTATTGCCCCTGATTTCAGAAACTGGGCTAATTCCAAATACCTGCTTCTCGCCCCAGGGGATGCTTTGTGTAGAGGAATTAGTGAGAATTCTGTTGTATGTATGATGGTGTGAGGCTGTAAAGAGGTAGGGCTTGTGAAGAGAGATGGCATCTTCTGTTAGATTTAAATACATAGGCAGGAAAAGCCCAGTCGTGTTGTTTGGATCACTAATATGTTTCCAATCTGAAACAAAAATAGAAGGCTTTTATCTGAAGACAGAATTCAAATGTTTTAGTTCCTTTACATGAGAGATGAAATTCTCAGGTTTTTTCCTTTCTGGTAAAACTATTGTAAAAACAAGATTTTTGTTTGTTTCAGTTTTAGTTTTAAAAAAGCGTTTGTGATAGCTATTTCTTGTTTAACCTGCTATGACATTCCAACAGAAAGATGCTTACAACTGTCCTTGAGCAACAAAAATGTATTGCTTTGATAAAGTTGGTGATCTGCAACTGTTAATTTGGGTTTAGTGAGCAGAAGCAGGTGGAGCCATAAAGCCAGCATGCCATTTCTGACTCCTCCAGTTTCCTTTGCAAGGTGTGTTATGTGGTGCCAGCTGGCACAGAGGTCCAGGGGGATCCAAAATAGAGCCCGTACATCTTTTGTGGCAGCTCTTGCCCAATTTGCTGACTGCACAGTGCAGTGAAAGAAAAGGATGAGGTGCCATCCGCCCAGTCTCATCTAATGAGAGCAGTATCTCTTGCCTCCAGATTGTACACGCAGATGATGCTAAAATATCTTCCAGTTTGTGGTGTTGATCTGTTCCTCTCTTGTGCTGTAAGAGAGCTAGTTAAACAGGGCTTGCCTTAGCTGCATTCTCTACCAGTCACCAAAGTGTAAGTACCTTTTAGTTCCCTATAAGGGAGTTCAGCAGTGTTCGTCAGTATTCCAGCTAATGGAATTATGTATCTAGATTCCTCAGTGTCCTTTTGAAATTTCCCCCTGCAGCTTTGATACTGAACAGTGTGCGTTCTTTTGTACATAAAGTCTGGTCCCTAATTAAAACCCGTCATTGTAGATGATGACGGTTTTGGGGAAAAAACGCATTTTCATTGCAGAAAACTAGCTAGCCCAATTCTACAAACAGCATACAATTCCTCAAAATATGTTGTCATGTGTAACATCAGAACACAAGCTTAAAATAATGTGATGAAACTGAGCTTACAGGTATTAATTCAAAATAAATGAACATTGAAACCATTTATTTTTGATTATTCAGTTTATTAGCGCATACTTCTTGTGCAGCCAAGCCTAAAATAAAACTGTATTGAAGTTCTGATACATCACTTAGTGAGAGATGTCTTTGAACTGCCATTCAGCTCAGCAATGTTCCCTAACTGCCTCAATTCCAATTTCACTTTATATTTCAATTCACCAGGCTTCATCCTCCTCCCCCCTGCCACGTATTCTCTGGGGATCCTAAATAATCTACAAAAAATTCATTTTATTGCCCCAGTAATAGTGTTATTTGAGGCTTCAGATTGCTTAGGAGCATCCGAAGTGAAATACTTAACAAGCGATGAAACTTCAAAATAGTAGTTAGATGAAAATAGTAGTTAGATGAAAGCAGTGTCCTTGCTTTTTCTGTTCCAGACTAAAGATGAAATTCTGCTGGATTTTGACTTTCCTGACACTTACCTGGATTCAGGTTTATGGAAGAAGCCCAGATTTAAATGCAATTCCAGATTAGATAGATGTGCAAGATCTCTAGTGGGCAAGTTCACATAAAGGAGCTGATTAAATACCTGTTCACATATATCTTTATGGCAAACATGAGCAAAACACTAATTCCCTTGAGAACCTTTTATGCCAATTATGGTATCAGGTAGAAAACATGGATATTGATGTGACAACCGGGCCTGACTTTTCTAATCAGCTGGGACAACTCAGCACTGTCCTAATGACAGGGTTTTTTTCCATATTTTTTGTGTTATAAACCAAGTCCTGAGCAAGGACTATATTACTAATACAAAATGCAAGTAAGAGCTGTTGGTAGGACTTCAGTGTCTCACTTGCAATGTAGTGACCTAATATCAGTGTGGGTTTTGAGGAAGTGGAATAACAAGCTCGTTCTAATACCAAGCTGGGACTACAAGCTTCCTTAAATTGTAATCTAAACCTAAATTTTGCAAAACTTTCAGGAAAAGAAAAAGGTAATTAGTTGTCTGTAATAACTGCCCCCGTAGTACCAAATGCACTGGGTATAAAGCGCCTTTTGGAGACTGTAGCCTTCTGAATTGTGGTTTGCTGCATTCATTTTAGGGGTAGTGATCCTTCAAGGAGCCTAAAATGGTCTCAGTCACAGATCAATGGCTGAACTGTTGTACTTGGTCCCTCTGAATGGATGCACGAGGAATATGACAATTGGAGATGAAGGATAGTAATTTTTCATAGTCTAGTATCAGTTAATCAGAAACAGCCAGCTGATGTGACGTTGTTGTTGGTTTGCTCTTCAGTAACTTGGTTTTGTTACGAGTATTAGAGTAGAATGTAAAGCTTTATCAATGGTGAAAAGACTTGTATACCAATTTTAGTTTGTACTTCTGATCAAAGTAATGCTAGCAAGTCGATTAATAGAAGACTGTAAGAGCTTAATATTCTCCTATTACGTTAATCTCTAGACACATTTTCATGAGCCGTAAATCAAGTGTTTTCTCTGCACCTCTCAGACAGCAAGGGTCAAAGCTGAACAAAACTACAATGACTATAGGAATTTCAGGACTGGTTGTATGATGCCACTAATGGGCTACCCATTTCACAGTAATTTATTGTTTATAAACAGTAGTCTATTGCTTTTTCTGCCCTGTATCATGAGAATTACAATTTTGGCTTGTGCTATCTATCACCAACAGAATGAACCCACTTTCACGGTCCATTGTGAAAGTAAGATAGTTAAGTATGTAAGTAGGTTAAAGTTACTTACGTTTATATAGCTTGTTTTTCAGGTACTTAAATATTGGTCAGTATTGGCAAGATGATAATGTGTGTTTTTCAATCCAGAAAAGTTCAGTCAACCAAATTCTAACATATTTAGATCCTTAAGAACTATCTCGGTCTACTGTTCCCAGTGAGTTCATGATGCTTAATCCAGGATAAATGGTGACTTTATACTTTAGTGCTTACTTACTCATCAATTATCCATTTCATACCTGGGATTAAACTCTGCCTGTGCTATGTGCACTCATGCAAAGACGTTGTAGGTCATTAGTAACAACTTAAAAATCACATTGTAATAAACTTTAAAATGGGTATCAGCAAACCCTTTACTAGCTTAGCTGAATGGATTGCTTATAAACAGCAGTCTATTTCTCTTTTTAACCTGTACCATTCGAATTATTAAGTTTGACTTACCCTAACTGCCACCAATAGAATCAAAGAAGTGACACACAAGATGGTCATTTGGAGTGTATACCCATTTTCTCCATCTCCTCTCCCCCATCTCTGACTCTTGCACATGCTCCTGTCCCTGCTGAGTGCCAGGGACCTGGCATCACCAGTGCTCCTGCTCTGGGTTTTTCCTCTTGCTAGAGCTGAAGTGAGAAATCCATGTCCAGTTTGTTTCCCTCTACAGCCTATGAGGTCCTGAGCAAAAGCAGAAACTGGAGCTTGCCCAGGTTGGAGGAGCCCAAGTTCCTGTCCTTTCAGAAAAAGAACAAGCAAACAAAACAAACCACATGTTCACACAACATGTAGTTAAAATTAATGTCACAGAAGAGTTACACATACCACATCTTTTTCATAAAAAGACAAATACATGAAGGAAATGTCCATTTTCTTAATTCAACGATCTTGCTTTTTGAAATCTCTCAGCTGCACAGTGCTAGAAACCGGGAGAGCACAGAAGAGAAATATGACTGTATGCTTGATCTAAGTCCCTAACACTATTGTCAGAAACAGTATCGTGGACAGATTTTGCTGTAATTTACAATAGTCATTCTTTAACTCACAAAAGCAAGAGTAGAGCCTTTTTCCAAGTGCCCCTCAGATCTCCTAGAGCAAGCAATTCCAGCAGACATAAACACAGGAATGTAAGGGAGCTGAGAAAAGTTTTGGTGAAACAATAAGTAAATGGAAAAGGTTTTGAGAAAATAAGGTGCAATATCTTGACTTTCATTTATTTGTACAAGGGGACTGTCACTGGGCCTAGGGAAAGCCAGACACTGAAATGTTTCTCAGCTATATTGCTCCAAGTTAGGCATAGTAAAAATATTTCTATTCAGATTTATGATCTGTTTAACACCTAGAGGATTACACAAGGAGGTGGTTACACAGAATGGACATCTGATTGCTATGTGTGTCTTCGTATGTCAGATCTCAGCCATCTGTGAGGGAGGTAATGGCTTGTGCTCTTTCAGGTACGCACACGCAGCCCTCTCTGGGTCAGTGCTAATGTGGAGCAGTCAGCTCATGGTGAAATCAGTGTTTCACATATTGCATAGCTGATTTTCCACAGTGAAAAGCCCTTTTTGTTTACCTGAGGTATTAGTTCCTTTCCTTATGATTAGGAAGGGTTATTACGATACCTTTCAGTAAATGTTAACCATCAGAAATAATTAATATCAAGCACAGTGGATAGCACCTGGGGGAAAATGAACTCTTGAAATGCTGTGCAATGGTTCTCCAACATGACGGGTAAAAGACGTCCCCTGGATAATGAACAGGAGAAGAGTCATGCTGCAGTATCCATGGGTGATTCTTCCTTGTAGACAAGTGGAAGATAAGATTACTTATAAGTAATCTTATAAGATAAGTCTTTGAAGTAACTAACTGTTGAGTGGCTTTTGTGTTTCTTAATACAGCAGGTTGATCTTACAGGAGAGCTCACTATTTAGTGAGTCTTTTGTCTACAGAAAAGATAACCTAACATATTCAAATGGAGTAACCCAATTTTTCCACATTTTCCATAATAATATAGAATCAGGAATATTTATAGGAAGTGCTGACAAACACAGAACAAAAAGTTAGATAGTCTTTGAAGTAAAATTAATTTTTGTTAGGTATATTGCAATGTACCAGGACCAAGGTGAAGATAAGCTCAGCGCCATGCTTTGCACACCCTGAGGCTGCTCTGCCATGAGCAGCTGGACAACATGGCGATAACTGCACAGAAAAAAATGTATTCCCAGTCCATATAGGCTGTATTTTCCAGCTCAGCAAAGGAAACGGTCCCTTTTTCTGAACAACACTTCTGTTTCTAACACTGGGAGAGGCTAAAGCTATTAGCAGCTCAGGGAACCGGAGCTGAATATTGGGTAGGCACTCATCCATCTGTTCAGGCAAACTGTTCTCCAAACATCACTCCTCCAGTAGCTCTCTTTCATCTCTATTCATGCACCCGCGTGCTGCCCACACCTGCAGTTCCTGACTGGCAGCTTTCTCCTCCTTTCCCGTGCCTGCCTGTAGTGTGGCAGAGATGCCCAAGGCGCTGGCTCAGGCACAAGGCTTGCAGCCTCAGGCCACCTCCGCCAGCACAGAGGACGACTAGTGTTGGCCGTAACCTGCTGTAGGAAAACAGAATCGCCATCTCGCCCAGAGCCAGCATCATGTGTGACTGAGATGCTTGGCAATGGTCAGCAGGGCAAATTTATTGCCACGTCTGCACTAAGTAAATGAGGTCCTGATAGTTTGTGTTGCATGGCTCCCTGCACAACGTAGTGGTGATTCGTTGGCATTGTGTGAATAAGCTGCAGGGACTCCTTAGCCCAGAAGAGATTGCATAGTTTATTTAGTGGAAGTCTCATGTGCCCTGTAATGCACATATATCTGGATACAGGCACTGAAATGGTTCCAGAGAGTTTTTTAATACATTCAGCTGAAAAAGAGAGTTAAAGTTAAGTGGGCATACTGAGAACTGTTCTACCATACATAGCAGCATCCATTTATTCTGGGGTTTTCACTTGATCCTGGGACTTGGAGCAAACCTAGCAGTGCCATTGCAGCACATGGACTAAAACCTAATGATTGTTATGCAGGTTGTTATTCTCTTTGCATTAGTTCTGTGAAGATCTTACCCAGAGAAATGCCAGCTGGGGTACCCAGGCTACCCAGTCTGGTTTCTTTTCAGTCATATCAAACCTAGACCTGATTCTTTCAGCCACACAGTAGTGATGCCCCTTTATATGGAGGCCCTCTAATGTATAGATATTTAGGCCATCTTCTTCATCCTGCTACAGCAAAGACGCAGCCAGCATTACAAGGTGCCTGATAAACGGGTTTCTGCTCATCTTATTTCCAGTTCTTAGAAATCCCTGTCAGTGCAGTAGCAACAGATCGCTTCCATAGTAAAAGATGTTATAACTGGTCTATGGGGGTGTTTGACATCACAAAACCTGGGCATTTCTATTTCCAGCCAACCCATTATCTTAAAGGGGAGTGAAAGGTGAATGCTGGAAAACAGTGCAGCTGTAGTTTCATTTGCTGAGATGGGGTTAAGAAGAAAATTAACTATTTTTGCTTTTGAGAATGCTTTTGAGAATGTCATCGCCTGAAGGGTAACTTGGTACTTCTGAGGAACTGTTGTGGTTTAAGCCCAGCTGGTAACTCAGCACCACACAGCCACTCGCTCAGTCCCCTCTTTCCATCCTCCTCCCAGAGGGATGGGGAGGAGAATCGAAAGAATGTAAATCCCATGGGTTGAGATAAGAACAGTCCAGTAACTAAGGTATAATACAGAACTACTACTGCTACCACCAATAATAATAATGATAAAGGAAATAACAAGGGGAGAGAATATAAAACTAAAAGGGGAAAAGGAAAAGTAAACAATAAACACAAGTGATGCACAATACAATTGCTCACAACCCATCGACCGATACCCAGCCCGACCTGAGCAGTGATCTAGGCCTTCTGGGTAATTCCCCCGAGTTTATATACTGGGCATGATGTTCTGTGGCATGGAATACCTCTTTGGCTAGTTTGGGTCAGGTGTCCTGTCTCTGCTTCCTCCTAAGGCTTCTTGTGTCCCTCCTCACTGGCAGAGCATGAGAGACAGAAAAGTCCTCGATCAGGGTAAGCATTACTTAGCAACAACTAAAACATCGGTGTGTTATCAGCACTGTTCTCAGACTAAAGCTGAAACACAGCACTGCACCAGCTACTAAGAAGGAGAAAAAGAACCGTTACAGCTGAACCCAGGACAAGAACATAGTTGATCATTCCTTTCAGCCCACATGTGCAGCACTGATGGAGGTAACTGGGACACCTGCCTGCAGTAGTGGGGTGGAGAAATTTGCCACCAAACACACAGATGAGCCACTTCTCTTGTGTTAGAGAAACCTCATTTACAGCTTGGGAAAAATAAACTGGCAGTTAACCCACAGATAACTGTTTAAGGAAGCCTGATATTATGGTATGGTGAGGATATGCTTTGACTTAATCTGAATCTCTGCTCCTACAAATGTTGGAATATTTGCAGTAGATGTTTTTCCATACAGATTAAATGCTATAAACTTTTTTTTTTTTTTTTTTTGGCTAAGATTTGGGATATGTAGGTTTGAATAAAGCCATTCATGCTCTGAAATTATATGTTCTGGAAGGTTTCTGCTGCCAATATTTAATTGAAAAAAGATTTTTTTTTTTTGTTTGTACTGTTTTGGTGAGTGTGTTTCAGCAGCAGATTTGTGTTTCCTGTTAGCTTGGCTTCCTGATTCACCAAGGCAGCTGAAAGTGGGGTCTGAAAGCTACAGGGACCAGCTGCCTTAACTTCACCAGCTTTGCCAGCTGGAGCAATAGCATAGGCTTTATTCTATCTAACATGGAGTTTTATAAGAGGTGAGGCAGCAGGATAGCAAGCAGGAAGGAAATGGCATAAAGAAGGAGAAACCACTGATCTTCAGGTGGGTAGCGCTGCTGTTTCTCCATGCTGTTTGTTTTCTTTAAAGATGTGGATGCATGTAATGTTCAGAAGAGTGAGGAACAGTAATCAAACCTCCTGCTGATGTGACTGGGGCCAAGGCTTTGCCTCTGTGCCCTCAAGGTGGGGCATGATCCAGGTAATACTGGGGCTCTGGAGCACCCCGTATTCCCATGACTGCACCATGAGACCATCTTGGCCCCAAACAAACAAGGGCCTCACTTGCACAATGTCTCCAAAGGCCTAATGTCCTTATAGGTGTGGGGATGCTTTCCCACTGCCCTCCAGTCAGGTTTCCTGATGGTGCCCACTGGTTACCACAAGCTGACCTTGAAGTGAGGTGAAGCCCAAGAGCAGGTTGGCACAATGGTGGAGCTACAGAATGGTGAAATCATTCAGACCTTTTCTGGGTAACTCTGCTCGAGTCAACCCTCGGCTCCCCGTCTCAATTTATGCCCAGAAAAGTCCACCGACTGATAAATTTCTCTGGAGCAACAGCGACATCTTGTGGGTTAATTTTAAGTGTGCTTTCTATGGACATGTTCATTCCAGTCTCCTTCGCCTTGGCTTGGGTGGAAACCGGCAGTCTGAACTCAAACGGCATCCGCGGCCATCTGCTCAGCACATCCCTAGGCCTGACAGTAAAATACCTGATGGGTGGCAGAAGAGCTTATAAAGTCTTATGCCAAGGCCTCACGTGGAAATTCAGTTAGCAGGATCATTTTTGGAAATAGTATTTTAATTGGAAACTGATCGGTAAGTGGTTATTACACATATTTCATTAATAAGACACATAGAAAGCTTAGTTGTACATGGACAACAGGAGACTGAAGTTTTGTTAACATGTATTTTTGAAGATGCCAGTGTCCTAGTTTTAATTTGCAAGAAGACAATCAGATGAATGTTGGTTCGGGTCTCCATTCTCATCATGGTAACACCCATTTTTATTTTGGTTTTCATCACTGAGCATAACTTTCGCTACTGTGTTTGCCAATCTGCTTGCAAGGCTTCATTTGTTTCTGATCTAATTTTTTTTTTTTTTTATCCTGGCATATTGAATTTGTTGCTCTAGAGGATTTTTCATTCCAACTGGGCTTCAGTTATTCTCCGATTGCCCCAGGGCTCCATTTTGAGTCCTACTGTGATTTGCATTTGTAGACTTTCAATGGGTAAACATTATAGCTTCTCAAACCCTGTACAGTCACTCCTTTCCAATGGCACTCAACTCCTGCTGATCTTGTAAAAAAGCATGATGCTTTGCATAATATTCTGCATGACATTCAATTATGGAGATCTTTAAAAATCCTGTAATCGAGAGAAGAGCGAGCTGCTATTAATTAGCTGTCTGATGCCCAGACTCATGTTGATAGTAATGGTTCCCCTTGGTTATAGTTTTATTAATCCATAGGGAAACATGCCATTACAGATATTAAAAATTCATTTCAAAAGAATACTGCCAGCTTGAAAAGTAGAAATCAGTCTTTTGATTTATCAATCTTTTAATAGAATGGTTTTAAATAACAAAGTTCTAGATTTGTTTAAAACATTTTTTCCAGCAAAGTTGAAGATAGCATCTCCGTATGTGTTAGCACATACTTCTGCACACAAATACTAGAATGCCCACTTCAGAAAGCTTTGAAATCTCTTTTTTTTAACATAAAGAAACTTCAGGAGCAGAAGAGGTTTCTACAAATTAATTTCTCAAGCTGATGGCTGAGGTCCTTTCCACTTATTTCTTCTCAAAATGTGCCTACTCAGACCTATGCACATAAAAACATGCCCACACATTTCTGCACATACATGCAAGATCTTTAATGGTTTTTTGAAAATTAATGTTAACAACATGCATCACCTCTTCTTACTCATCTCCTTGCATCACCCTCATTTTAAAATACGATTCCTCCCTTGCCCTAAATACATCGTATTGTCCAGGATTAAGGACTGCCCTGGTACACCTACCCATGGAAGTTGAAACCTTGTAATGAGAGACAGACATTGCTTCCTCGCAAGGTTTCTGTGGGGTCTGAGCCATATATTGCCTTTTTGCCCATGCTGACAAAGAGGTAACCGGGATTTTCTGTATCACCGTATGTCACCTTTCTTGTAAAAGCAGCAACATTGACAAGGAGTTTCTTATTGGAATCATAGCTTTAAAATGAATAAACAGGAAAGAAAGCCCACAACCCAATAATCTACTGATCTTCTGAAGTGGTAATTCATCACAGTGCCATCTATTTAGAAACATTATAAATCAAATGCCTTCCCTGTACCTATAATGATGTCTATAGCAAAGCAATCTTTTTTAATCTATTAAAAAGAAATTAAGGGAGATAACAATTCAGCACTCTCACAGTTTCAGAACTGCATTTTGTTGGACATTAAAAATCAATTCATAAAATAATATAGGTGCAGTTTGTCATTACTGTTTTTAGTGCGATCAATATTTTCCTCGTATAAATTTCTAAGGATTTTGAGCTCTGTTCTTCTAGGGATACTTGCATATTAATGGGGCAAGGAGGTACATGCCAGACCACAATATGCTGCTACATTATCACTTATAATTTACTTTCTCTGAAGGAAAAGTATTTTTACTGTGATTCATTTTGCAATACAATCCAAATGCTGAGGGTTTTTTGCAGGTTCTTCTGGCCTTGAGTATATATTCACCAATTTTCTTACCTAATACTTTTGCATGCTTACTAGATCCGGAGCATAATTATATTACTGGAGTTTATTAGGTGTAGAAGTACCCTTAATATGCTGAATGTTCTTCATGGGAAGGTAGTTACAGACTTATATGGGTTATACCCAGGCGTTGCTGATTTGCAGCAAAAAATACATAAATATATTTATGCTCATTAATACTCACATTGTATGAGTTGCAAAGACAGAAGCAGTTTCTGAAAATGATTCTCTAAGTGCTTTTAGATGTTTGTTGTACTTTCTTTCCTTTGATGGTTTAAGTATGTGGTTTAGAAGAACTTTCTTCTAAGGGAGACTAAACGCAGTTTCTTCAGAAATGCTGTCAGTGCAGCAGCCATCGGGAGCGTAGCTCTGCCCACACAGCAGGGGTCAAACTGGCCCTTCCTGTGCCATGAAGTTACCTGCGTTCCTGCCCTTTCCTTCCTTTAAGCTGTGATCTAAGAAATGCCTTTAATTAAAATCCAACAGATTTATGAGGAAAGATATTGCCCATGTGCTCCCAGTTTATCTCGAAAGTTGATCCAGCTGGCAAACTTTCCCTAGGTTAGGGATGATTAGCACCTGAAACTTGGAATTTGTTTTTAGTGATTTTTAATGACTTGGAAGCTAACTGGAAAATTCAGGTATGTTTTCCTAAATTTGGGAGTTTCTAGTTATACTGCTGTGCTTCAAACAAATTTCAAGTTCATAAATGTTTTTCAACAAATCTCACACTCTCACTTACCTTCCTATGTTCTAAACATTTGAAATATGTGGTGCTGAGACACTTTTCATAGAATCATAGAATCATAGAATCGTAAGGGTTGGAAAGGACCTTAAGATCATCTAGTTCCAACCCCCCTGCCATGGGCAGGGACACCTTGCCCTAAACCATGTGGCTCAAGGCTCTGTCCAACCTGGCCTTGAACACCGCCAGGGATGGAGCATCCACAACCTCCCTGGGCAACCCATTCCAGTGCTTCACCACCCTCACTGTAAAGAACTTCTTCCTTATATCTAATCTAAACTTCCTCTGTTTAAGTTTGAACCCATTACCCCTTGTCCTACTACTACAGTCCCTAAGGAAGAGTCCCTCCCCAGCATCCTTGTAGACCCCCTTCAGATACTGGAAGGCTGCTGTGAGGTCTCCACGCAGCCTTCTCTTCTCCAGGCTGAACAGCCCCAACTTTCTCAGCCTGTCTTCATATGGGAGGTGCTCCAGCCCTCTTATCATCCTCGTGGCCCTCCTCTGGACTCGCTCCAACAGCTCCATGTCCTTTTTATGTTGAGGACACCAGAACTGTACGCAGTACTCCAAGTGGGGTCTCACAAGAGCAGAGTAGAGGGGCAGGATCACCTCCTTCGACCTGCTGGTCACGCTTCTTTTGATGCAGCCCAGGATATGGTTGGCTTTCTGGGCTGCAAGCGCACACTGCCGGCTCATGTTAAGCTTCTCGTCAACCAACACCCCCAAGTCCTTTTATGCAGGGCTGCTCTGAAGGACTTAACGCATTTTACCCTGGGATTCAGGTAAGTTTAGGATTTTTCCAGTTATAGCTGAGAAAACAACAAGCACCTACATTGAAAATGCGGTGAATTACAACAGCTCCTGATATTTAAAAAACCCCATGAGACTGACAGTTATGTCCTGAAGACCTCGTTAAGTCTCCTTAATAATTTGCCTCATTTTTGAAAAAAGCAAAAAGTGCTTGACAGCTAGTGGAATGACATTTAACAAAACAGTGATGGAAAGCAGCAGAGAACCTGTGAGTTTCTGAAACGCAAATGGTGATTGCTTCTAACTACATGCTTGGCAAAACTGGAGAGAGTCACTCTTGTCATGGCATTTTCTAAATATGACATTGATGTAAAATTTAGGTACACAACTGAGTGACAGAACTTTCTTATTACAAACTTTAAGACACTTTGTTGCATTTTAATTAAAGGCAATCCTAAACTGCTTTTGTTCCAAACCACCAGCTCTACCAAGAGGGCAGTAGCAATGACGGCTGCAAGTCTAGCAGCATAGCTGGAAAGGTGGGCTAAGAAAGAGGGAGAGTAGCCCCTCTTTCCCCAGTACGTTCTTGTAGACATAAAATCTGGAAAATTAGAAAATTATTTTCAACAGTAATGACCATGATCTTCTGTCAGAAGAAAATGCAAGTAGTTTTGCTGTGTTTAAAAGAGTAAGAGTGTGTCTAGCTGTAAGGTTTTGGGGATGATGAAGCTGTAGTTTTTTTCTTTTTTAAATAAAGACAGATGCGTCATTTAAATAGTGGAAAGCATGAGGTATTGCTGTGTACTTTTCCATATGTGCCAGCTGGTATTTGTTTCTGGGAGGGGAGTGGGAAAGATGTTTCTTTAGTCTAGCATTGCATGCAGTGTTATAAACCGGGAGAAATACAGGCTCAGTATAGCGCTGAATGAGAGCACAGACATTTGCTGTGCCTGTGAGTGGTGGGTGTTCTCTCACTAACAGAAACAAGTGGCATGTTTTTCACGGTTGCTTCATCTTCTTTTTTGAAAGTGCTTTCTTGGGAAATGAAGAGTGAAAAGCAGTCCAGCTTGATACATCTTTGGCATTTGCAATAGAAAAGACACCAAGTGGGACAAATCCTGCACATCATCCTTGGTGAATTATTCCTCTGCGGCTTGGCCATGCGTACAAACGTGGTAAGATGTGTCCTGCTGTGTAAGCACCCTTTTCTTCTCTTGACAGGTCAGCAGGCATTTGTGTTCACCATGTACACAGGCCCTCTTACAATTTATTTATTTTTCACTTAAAATAGACAAAACCCAGTAATTCTTTCCGTGTGGCGTGATGGTCTCTTACATTCCAGCAGTATTTGTTTCCTCCTCTTTGTTTCTAGCAGGTAACAGCTATTAAGAGGCATAAAATAGTTTACTGACAGAATTTCCTATGTATGTTATGCATTTATGCGTATTTGCTGTAGGGATTGAGTTTTGCTTATGGGAAAGACAGAAGTACTTTAAAATGACAAAAAGGAAAGTGAAGGCTCTTGTGTGTCTCCAGGAATGCTGTCTTTCCCACTTAGGTAGTGGAACTACAGCAGTTGAACGTGGTACTGGATGTTGAGGACAGATAAAGACCGCTCCTCGGAAGGCCTGTAAGTGATCCCGCAGGTGTTGGTCACACTGTGTGCAGGGCAGGTCAGAAATCAAGAAGGCTTTGAAAAGACATGGCAGTCAGCGCTAGAAGAAATAGTTGTTACTAGTTTATTCATGTTTTCTGGAGAGAATTTGAAGCCAAGTTGTATAAGGTAGAAAAGGAGAGGGGAAAATTGTGGATAAAAATGAGAAATCAAGGAATTTCTGGGAAGGACAAAGATTGTGGAATATTTTAATTGATTAATTTGTTGAGGACAGAGAACTGATTGGCTCACTTTTGATTCCTTTCGCTAACCATTGGTGCAGCAAGTTTTTCTTTGGCACCTGGTCAAAGATCATCACTTAACCCAGTTTCATTTATTCATTTCACATAATTATGACAGTGGATTATGATGACTTCAGAGTTCAAAGCTGCTTATATTCGCTACAGTTTGTCTACAAGGTTACTGAGGGGTGTATTTTCAGGGATGGGGTTTTTCTAACAGGGTCACTGAGTGGAGTCAAGCTGCATTTAGCAACAGAGTAACATTTTTAATTTATTTTTTTTCCCCAGATACTGGGTGATCACTTGTCACTACACAGAACTGGCAAGCAGGAAAAGCCAAGAAAGCTAGAACAAGAGGAATAGTTAAAATCCCCAACCAGAGATACCCTCCAAAGCCTGCCCAGTCTGCAAGGGCACTGAGACACGTACAGCCTTTGGCTGAGAGTTTTGGAGAGCACAGCGGGAAACAGCACTACAGAGCAGCAGTAGCTGTAGACCCCGCCAGGCACCTTACCTTACGCAGTGAGTGATCTGTGTCTGAGTGCCTAATAGCACTACCTAATAGTTGTGAAAAATGTGTTTCATTAAAAAAATTGGTTTTAGTTACTCTTTAGAGAAAAGTAGAAGAAACAGCACTCTATCTTCTCTGGATCCAGTGGCAAAATATTAATTGGCCTCATTGTGAACAGCATCAAGCCTTTCCGTTCAAATACTGGAATCGTGTCACAAGAACATAGAGAAAGTCTATGGCTGATGTATTTTGTGAAGAAAGACATTCCAATTTCTGAAGCAAGCGCCTAAGCCCTCTTCTGTGAGAAGCTGAGTGATGTTCCCTGTCAGGAGTGCACCCCAGATAAGCACTCTCACTATAGGTAAGAACCCCAAGACTCTCGATGTCAGTAACTTGTGTAATGCATTGCCTGGTGATGCTGATTTGCCTAAGAAATGTGTTATGTATATCTTGAGGCATGGTGGTTGGTGTAATCTTTATGCATATAGGTATCTGTGAGAGTCACCTTGAGCATGGCGCAGGCTGCAAAGAGCAGATAAACAGCATTAGTGCCTGCAGTGTGTGCAGCATATTTACAGGTACTTCACTGCAGTTCATCACTACCCTGTTCATAGAAAAGATATAAATGGTGTAAGTTCACTCATCAGTTGGTTTCCTAATGATTCCTCTAGTAAGGAGAAAGAAGTGTAATGTGGGATCTCATCTAAAACATGTGCTTTTAGACTTCAGCAGCAATAAATATGAGAGACAGAAATGGGATCATTTAAACCACTTGAACTCTCCTCACCTGCTTGAACGAAGCAGGAAGACTGAGAAAATAGCAGACAAAACTGGTGCTGATAAATGATGCTCCTATATAATGAGCACTGCGTACAGTTCTGGTCTTCAAGTGTTAACATGCTGAGGGAAGAAAGTATAGACAAGTATGACAAGGGTAGCCAAAAGTGTGGTATACATCTGTGTGAGCAAAGACTAAATAGGCTAGGACTTTTCGGCTCAGCATAAAAGGATCAATGGGAGGTATGGGTGGGAGTTGCAGGGGGAGAGGGGCTGTAATTGACTTCTATAGTTCTGCAAGTGCCGTAGAAATTTAGCAAGGCCTACTTTTTCTCTGCCTTTCGTTATGTGAACCTAGGAGGCATCAAATGAAATGATGGACCTTTCAAAACTAGCCAAAGCATACAATACTTATGCGTAACCTGTTGTTAAATAATTTGCTACAGGGCCTTGTGGATGCCCAAATACTGCATAGTAATCGGTTAAATATTGTTTACATAAGCTTACAAAAGAAAAGGATACAACATCTTTATTAAAAAAACCCAAACCCAAACAAAAAAGCCCTACAAAAAAACCACAAACCAACCCCAACCAACCAGAATACATCAAATCCACCTCAAACTTAGGATGTCTCTGATTGCAGACTGCTGCAGGAGGGGCAATACTGGGTGTCATACAGCTCCATGACTTCATGAATGCATCTTCGCTTAAAACCACGACAGAATGAAATCTAGTTTAAGACTCAACATTGTTATTCCAACTTCATTATTGCTACTTATTTTGGTGTGTGTGTAAAGCTTCTAATGTTCAGCTATGTTATTCTCAGGGTAGAATCCATACTGGCTTGATCCTGTTTAAGCAGAACAAAGGTTAGCACTTGTGATGTGGATGAAGCATAGACTTGCCCTTTTATACAAAAACAAGGCAAGTTTGCGTTTAGAAGTGTGGGGTTTCTTGTGTTTATAGCAACTCCCTGTACTTTGGTTGCTGCTTTTCTCCTTTTTCTTCTTTTTTTTCAACATAAAGCAGTATTGCTTCCTGGTCCACAGTACAGGAAACAGGAGATGCTTAGTGGATAAAAGCTGGATGGTTACCTGCTGCCTTCAGCCTTGCTCTGTGCATTGTTTGTGCAAATACTCTACCAGGGCACCTCAATAATTCCTGCTGGTGGAAGGAATCCTTTTGTCTCATTGGTGGTTTGTAAACCACTCGCTCCCACTGACAAGCCAGACTTCATGAAAATCATCCCACTCAGATGAACAGATTGACTTGTGTAATTAATGACCTCAGACGGGAAGAGGCAAATTCAGATATTGGCCCAAAATAATTATTGCCATTAACCACTTGTTAGATGTTATATGTTTCAATTTCATTTAGTTCTTTTCTTACTGCTAGTATTATCCTAACAACTGCAATGCTGCAACAATTTTCCCTTATTTTTGCTGTATGCGATACAATCCCTTGCTGTCAGATGGGGCTGCATTAGGCACTGACATTTAGATCACATAAATTTGACTAACAAGGACTAGAGGTAGTTCAGTAGCTGTCTGCAGCACACTAGTGGTGCATCTTTCCTCATCTTTGCTGCTTTTTCCAGAGCCACAACAGTGCCATTATTAGTGCTGACAAATAAAGAGGCAGGAGTACAATTGTTGGTGATGGTGGGCAAGAAAAGGCTGCTTTTCTCATTTTTGGGAGAGAGCATTTGCCAGACAGAAATATGAATTCTCTCTTGTTCCCCCAGGGGCTATCAAAGGCTGGACATGCAGATGCAACAGCCACATGTTGCAGCCTAGGCCTGCAGGAATATCCATGGCTCCTGGCGTGATTACCTCTTCACGAGGTATTGTTAAAGATTCCATGAGCTAGCTGTGTTTTAAGAGGGGGCCATTAAACACCATCAATAATTGGGCTTCCTGAGCCTGCACACCATTAGACCAACTTAATGGGGGTGAGACTCCAGCTAATACCTGTGACAGCTTTGGCATCAAACAGGTAACAGTGCTGAATTGGGCTGCAGAGACAAAGTCTTAATACGATGGGGACATAGACAAGCCTTTTTTTCCCACCCCAGCACACCATGCTTCGTTTTCCTTTCCATTCACATCTGCTTATTTTTCTCTCTGTTTTAAGGTGTGTGTTTGATAGCATATGTCTGTTTCTGCAGCACGCATACTGCATCCTCCTCCAGACTCTTGTTCTCTGCCATCCCAACATCTCTACCACTTCCCAGCCAGGTCGGCATGTTGAGGGTGGTGTGTGGGGAGAGTGCGGTTACTGGCATCCCTGGGGATCCAAAATGAGCCACTGTGAAATGGGCTGCTCCCACTAGCACAGGGACTGACATCCCAAGTGTACTCCCAATGCACCAGCAGTGTAGTTTGCCTGGAAAATGTGTCAGGCAAAATTTGTTAGGTTTTTTGCAGCTCTGATTTCTCTATCCCCAAGAGTGTCTTTGCTAAGAGAAAGCATTGATTTTTGCCATCCAGCACACACACGTATGACTATGATTCATTCCACCCCATTCCTCAGAATAACTTTCGTGAGTTGTTATCCCTGCTAAAATGAGCCTTTTCACCATTCTCTATTTCCACCTAGCACACACACAATAAAATTACCAGAAGTGAAATAAACTTCCCTTGGCTTGAGAAGAAATTTTATGTGGTTGAAGGGGACACTCTCTGAAGAAGTAATTGCTAGCTTTATATTACATTAATTTGTATGTAAACCTAGCACCAGATTTATTTGGTGTAAATACAGGGTCAACAGAAGCAAGCGTAAATGGTTTGAACCAAAAGTCATACTTTCTACTTTAGTATAGGATGATGATATCTATTAAAGGCCAGAATCTCCCACTCTAACTGAGAATTCAAAAATCTGGCTAGAAAAAGTAAGGGCTTACTCAATTGTAGAAACAAATGTTTCTGTTCATTAGGAATTTTCTAAAGTGTCTACTCATTCAAGTTTGGTTAATAGATTAAAGCAAGTGCAACATTTTGGTAAATATTTGTTAAGTACATATATTTTATATGTTAAATTGATGAACATGAATGTATACTAAGTAAGTAGGGATTCTACAAAGCAAAACAAAATTTAGCTCAGCAAGACTTAGTAAGGAAATACTGGTGTATTTTTCTGGAGAAAAGGTAGGTAGAGTTAAAAATTGCATAATTTGCACCAATCCAGAGCCACGGCAGGATGATGAGACTACATCATGTACATGGCATTCTCCTGTTTTTCCTCATTTTCACTCCTCCACAATGAAGAAACTGCAGCATCGCATGGAATGTGAAGTGGCTGGACCTCGACAGAAGACCTAGTTTGTTTTCCAAGTCTGAATTAACTGGTACTGTGTCAGATGTAACATGTTTTCCTAACTTGTATTTAAAGCCTTTCAGTGAGAAAACTGTGAAGCTTCTTCTATGAAGATCTCACTATCTTTACAATAAGGAAGTTTTCTCTAGTGTGTAACCTCTACCTCCATTGCTGCAGTTTGTGTTCTCTCTATAGATAATTAAAAATTGACTATTGCCACCTTCTTTGCAGCAGTCCTTAAGATTTTTCCTTTTTTTCTTTCCTGTAGGCTAACAAACAAACTGTGAGTACACAGGCTTCCTGGTAGGCTGCATTTGCAAGACGTTGGTTCATTCTCTGTTGCACTTGCTGCATTCAGCCACACCTTTTCTCAAAGAAGGACACCCCAAAGAAGAGAGTACTATCCTCCAGCTGATGCTAGAGGCACCGAGTACGGTAGGATTATTTGCTACATATTGCAAGCCACATTACAGACTAACTTGACTAGCTTTTGCCTTTGCAAGAATAGATTTAGTACTGAGTTTCATCTAGATTTACAATTTTTCTGAAGACCTACTATCCACGTACTTGATACCTGTCCTACATTTATGCACTTTACTTTCGGCTGCCTAGATTTACAGCTGAGCAGTATATGCATAGATTCATATACAATATTTTCTGTATCAGCTTCCCAGTGTGTGAAGCTGTTCTTTGGATAGGTCAACAGGATCATCTGACATACAGTCTTTGAGCTTATGTTATTTATGTATAGTTCCTGAATGCCTTTTTTCCCCCTTTGCTCTTTTCAGCCATGTCACACTTCATTCAGTTTTCAGAAAGGCAACTGGCCACAGCTCAAAAATGTCAGCAGCTGGGGTTTTTTTTCAAGGTTCAGCAGGTGTAACAGCCAATGCTTTCCAACAACCTGCTAGAGGGAAATAATCAGAACTAAGTACTCTTTGATCTGTTCCTTTTCAATTAGAGATCCTTCCTCTTTTTCACTGTATTAACAACCAGCTACCAACTGACTTTCTGATACAAAAACCATTAAACAATTTGACCATCCAATGATAATTTGTTGCCAGCTTTCCTTTCCTGTTAATTAGTGAATTTTGGATTTACTTTCATTATAGATACTTACTTTTTTTCCCCTTGTAATTGCTTATAATTTGTCCCTTAGGCCACATTTTAATGATGGGGGCTTCTTTCTCTTATTTACATACTTACTTATACTTTATATAAGTGTACTTACATTATATTTACTTCTCATTTAAAAAGCTAGTAAATCCCACAGAAGGTGAAATGATAGAAAGAGGGGATTTTATTTTTCTTAAATAAGGTGTCATCGTGTATGTGAAATTGTAAGTTACGCATGTGAAACAACTCATATGTACACATATATCAAGTAGATCTAACTCAATTTCACAAATCTTCATCCTCAAGTAACTAATAATTTCGTCCCTGGTTGTGGACTGTTAGAGCCTGATTGTCATACTGGAAAACTAAGAACTGAAATTAGGATTACTATGCACAGAAGAAATAAGTTGAAAAATACTCTCTCAGGTGAGAAACAGTATTTCCGTAGATATGACAGTAAGGTCCTGATATATCAAGAAACCCACCTTAGTCAGAAAAAAAGGTGAAACAGAAGATGATGGGGAACATGTTTGGGCAAGCTAACAATAGTAGCTATAAGGTGCACATTGTTTTACTGAATGTACTATCAATTGTTTAGACAAGATGAGGTCCTTAGTGGTGGACTTGGCATTCCTGAAGTAAAGGTTGGACTTGATGATCTTAAAGGTCTTTTCCAACCTAGTTGATTCTGAGATTCTATGGGAGTTGCAAGTAAAGGGATGTAGCAAGAAGGTACTAGTTGAGCATTTGTCTAGCAGGAGCACTGGAAGCCCTGCAGATGTTATTTTAAAACCCCCGTATAATCCAAAACTTGCATTTCATAATGGAGAAATAAATATAAATCTTATGCAAAGTATAACAAGGTTTTCTGAACAATTACCTGTAGTAAAAACTATGTTCTGACATAGCAAAAGTTCAGAGACAAAGACCACTATGGACATTGGCTACTGAAGAAATCCCATAAAATTTATTAGATAGTATGTGGAGATCTGAGCCATCATTTTATCTTATCACTGTGCCTCTTACTCTTTCAGTTCAGTTAAACTTGCCAACAATTCACTTCCTTACTGAACAGTATAAAGGAAATGTGGACCGACACACAAGATTTCTCTGCATCCTCATTGCATTGCACTGCCGAGGTAAAGACATTTAAATTGTATTTCCCTGGATTCCTCCCATTAACTACTTGTCACCTAAGAGACACTAGGACACGTGTGAAGTCTTGTCACCTAAGGACACTGGGACACATGTGGAGTCTGTGACGTGTGGCATTTTGTCACCTAAGGACACTGGAACACGTGGAGTCCTGACACCTAAGAGATGCTGGGGCATGTGTGGAGTCTTGTCACCTAAAGACACTAGGACACATGTGGAGTCTGGGACACATGTGGTGTCTTGTCATCTGAGGACACTGGGACACAATTTAGTCTTGACAATTAACTCCATGTTCTTCTTTGGGAAAATTTACAACCCTGAGAGGCTCTAGTTGTTTTCTTTTGCAACTCTTGGAGCTTGAGGAACCCATCCAAGAACAATTACGGTTCTTTTTCTGGGTTTTCATTTTCTATTTTTCAACGTTTCCTTCTATAACACCTAAAGAAAAAGGATATGGTATCTCAAAACAATGTGTTCTTACAGGAAGCAAGTAAGAAACCCAACACAATCTTAGGGCCTTCTTGTACAATGCAGGACATGTACACCTACCAAGCCTGCTTAAAAATACTCCAGGAAGTCAGATTTTCACCTGTGCAGCCCTTTGCCTGAGACCAATGACGGGGTAAAAGCATGGCTCTATGTCACCCGCTGCTGCAGATCTCCAGACCTTCCCAAGTATAATTCTACCTTAAATTCTGCTCTTGAATATTAATCTCCACTCTTGCTCCCTACAGAATGAGTTAGGCTTTTTCTTTTTAATAGTGATGTTATCATTATTTCTAGCTCCAGAATTCCTTTGTAAAAATTAAAATACTAAATACCAAGATACTGAGAATTAATAATAAATACTTCAATAATGTTATGCAGTCACATGCTCTGGTTGTTAAGATAAGATTTAATAAGTAAGATTTAATGCATTGCAGAAAAGGAATGGAAGAAGCTGCAAGAGAGAATTTCTTAATGAAGCTGTGGTATGCAGAACTATTACAATTATGACCTGAGAACCATTTATTTGCTCAATATTGTATGTGCTGATCTCTTCAACATTCTATTAGCATAATTTTATTTGTCCCTTTAGCCTTAAGCATTCCATACTGATCTGTCTTCCCTGTTTACCACAAAATATCATAAATTCAGAAACAGATTATGCATCAAACAGCAGCTACAAACTGGAACAGGGGCAGTTCTGTCCAAACATCAGGAAAAACGATTTTCCTGTGAGGGCAACTGAGCACTGGCAGAGATTGCCCAGAGGTGATGGAGTCTCCATCCTTGGAGATGTCCAAAAGCCCTCTAGAAATGGTCCTGGGCAGCCTGCTGCAGGAGAATGGACAAGATGACTTCCAGAGTGGCCTTCAAACCTCAGCCATTCTGTGAACACATATCTGTAATCTGCCAAAAATGGAGACTGGATCCATATCTTCATAGATGGTACAAGAAAGAAATTAAGTAAATCAATTTATTTTAGACCTAATATCATGAGAGAAAAGGACAGAGAGAAGATCTGGGAACTAAAGTTCACTTCCCTTATTTTACAACCTCACTGAAGATGGTCCACAACAATCCACAGTCCCAAAGCTGAATTTTGCCATGGTTAAGGTGGCAACACTGCAGAAAGTCAGGCCACTCTGCCAGGGGAGAGAATGTCTTGTCTGTACTTGTCATTGTTTTCTTGTCAGCCCTTTCCTTGCAAGAATGTTAAAATTCACCAAAATTTATGTAATTAAAACAGATGTTTTTTGCATTTGCCACTGATGTTTTAGGAGAAAGGGGATTTCTGGAAGGCCATAAAGATCAGTGACCTCACTCTACAGTCTTGGTAACTCTGTATCCCATCTGCTTTATTTGAGTTTCTGATCCATTTTGACAGCATCTTACATATTCCTGTCTTAAAGGTCAAACCTGCTTCTTGCCAGTGATAACTGCCAAATGAAAATACCAGTGTTTTAGAAAAATGACCTCCATGATAGGTTAACCCCATCTTTATCAACTCAACTGGATAGGATGCTCTTGAAAAGTGAAGGGGGATATTAATCGTAAGCATTTCTGGGTCTGTGAAAAGCCTAACTTAAGCTTCCGTTATAACAGACTAAAACAGATCAATGCCATATCTGGAAAATATTGGGGGATCGAGGCAAATCCACAGTCACCTTGGATTACTCTGTCAGGGAACTTGCCTGCATAACTGAATCTCCAAAGGTGCCCTCCAGTATACATAAGGTTTTAAAGGACCTTACTGACAAAAGAGCTCCAAAAACAAAGTACACTGTCATTTTCTAGTATGTGTTTCTGGATCTTAAAGTCTCTCGAAAAAAACCCTGAACAAAGCCAGTGTATTTCAGGAAGATCACAGTCATAGTGCTGGTTTAGCTGGTGTGTTCAAAGGGGATAAAGTATCATTTTGTGTTAGTTTGCTGTCGTCAGGGTCACTCCATATATTCCCATCCCATTCTTTAGCAGACACAATTCATTTCCTGTACAGTTTCAGGGGGATTGGGAGCCCACATGAACATCATTTCAACCTTCCAGCGTTTGTTTTTTCTCCTTTTCTTCCTATAACTTGCTTCTGCAACTGCTCAGTTTTCAGGGACGGGAATAATTTGGCTGCCTTTCTGCCTTCTATTTCCTCTCTCAGGTCTTGTTTCTACTACATTTTTTCCTATCCTGACAAGCTGCTTCTAGCAGGTGCCCAGCATTTTGTAAATCATTCGTTTTCCTTTACCATCCTTTAAAGGGCCCCATGCCAACTTAGTTGTTCTTCCACAGTTCTCCTATCATGCTAATTATTGTGAGCCTGCTTTTCTGAGAAGTTGGGACTTGGACTGATTCCATGTTTTTGAAAGCAATCAGGGATACCACTTGCCACCCTGCTGACTATGCATATTTGCGACAAGGACTAGACCTCCTGGCTTTCTAAGCTCCTGCCAGAGCCTAGGTGCACCTGGATCTAGTCTTAGTCTCAGACTTGCTTAATGGTTTACATCTTAGGTGAGTCAATAGAATTTCCTACATTGCTATACCTGTCTATACACACATATGCATAAATAAAGACATATAAAGGCATACCAGTTAAAAATTCCCCTGAGCTGGTGAAGTACATCTCATGCTTGGAATTTCTCAGCGGATGAGGGTTGAGTCTTGATGAGTGGGGGACTTCAGCCGAGGCTCCATGTTTCAGTGATAGTCCTCTAAATACCATAGACTTGAGAGTTTGTGACCACTGAGAGGTGTCCCACTCAAATGGAAATGCTGTTCGCTGCCCGCTGTGGTCCAGGAGAACTCAAAGGGCCTCGCTTGGGGCAACTAGGGTCACAAGATGATTTGCTTTAGTCAATAGTAAATTTCCATCCTGGTCATAACCCGAGTCGGTAATTACTAGAATTTTTTCAATACTCCAGTAACAATGGTACTGTTCCGCTCAGGCTATGATCAAGGGAAGGAGTGTTCTAGGGCTGTCATGGAATGACTGATTATCCCTCCTCTAACTTCCCACCGTAGCAAGGGAACAGGAGCCCCTGGTATGACCCGTGCTTCCCCCCACTCCGTAGCCACCTAAGAGTTCCTGATACTATCAAGGGTTGTTTCACTGGAATTCATTACACAAAGGCCAAGGCCTGAGGGGAATTCTCTGAGATCATGGAGCAGCCCAGAGGATGTGGGGGGGAAAGGATGCACCACCACACCCACAGTTCAAGAACTAAGGGTCACCAGATGAAATTATCACATGACAGGTTGAAAAATGAGAGGTACTTAACCCACTGAACATACCACCACAGGCTCCTGCTGCTGCTGCAGGAAGCTCACTTGAATTCAGAGAACAACCAATCAGATACTCCTGGGAATTAAAATTAAAAGAAAAATCAATACATACTGAACAGAAGTCTCTGCAATGACCCAGTAAATTTTCAATAAAAAGGGCACTGTGGCCTGGGAGAGACCAGCCCAGTCCTCACAGTAAGGTGGTTGTAGCCTTAAACTCTCCAGACATCTCTTATGGGCCACTGCCAGAGGCTCATTCCTGGACCAGGCAGACCCAGTGATATTGGTGGCTATGTATTTTCCTTACTACTTGTGGCTGCATTTTACTGCTGTGACTTGGGATGGTAGACAACATCAGGTAAATTATAGCTTTCATGTAGGAAAGCACATTCCTTTCATGCTGACTAGGAAATAGTCCATCTGTTGGGAAAAAAATAAATACATTGTAATTTACATAAACATTCTTCAAAAATACTTTCCTTCCAGTATGCCTGTGCTTCTCAATAGCCAGTTTGGGAATACAGAATAGACCCTTAGGATCATGAAGTCCAACTGTTTAATATGCTTGCATTTTGCCATGATCAAAAGAGAACTTACATCACATCTTATTTGAGTTTTTGAAATAAACTGATGGAACTCCATCCCTTATTATATTCTAACTTAACATTTATTTTCCAAGTTTTGTCAGGATCTGAGCTGGGAACACAGACCATCTAAGCAGGATTTGTTCCTATGAGTGGGAGGGAGCAAGAGTGGGAAGAGTGAAATTCAAATTGAAAGGGATTTCTCTCAAAGTTTTACATGCTTTTAAAGCTTCTAGAAATCACAGTGTAAAAGTAATCTAACTCTGTAAAGGATCAAATGGTATACAGAAAAAAAATTAACTATGCCACTTCATAAATAATCTTAATGTAAACAAACAGTAAATAGAAATTATTCTTGATGAATGCAGTTAAGAAAGACTTACTGTCAGAGCTGTTACCTTCTGCTGCAAAAAACAATCATTGTAGATGCTGTAAAAACACTGAATACAATTTATAGATTCATTTTTATTATGTTAAGATGACACTAACATGGAGCCATGATTATTAATTATAACAGTGTAAAAAACATCTGTGACTTGGATTCTCCTTATTGATAGGAAAGCTGTGCTGAAGGCTGCAGCAACATATGAATAGTTTCATTCACCATTATATTACTCCAATTTTCAACCCATGTAACATAATATTACAGCAGCATGACTCTCAAGTGCCGCTGTGGGGAGTCGGTCCTCTAGTTTGTGTTATCCCACAGCACTAAGTCAAGTCCTCTGTCTCGGTCAGGGCAATCCCAGGCACAGCTACAGGTTGGGCAGAGAAGTGATTCAGCGCAGCCCTGCAGAGAAGGACTTGGGGGTGCTAGTCGATGAGAAACAACATGAGCTGGCTTCGGTGTGTGCTCACAGCCCAGAAAGCCAACTGTACACTGGGCTGCATCAAAAGAAGCGTGACCAGCAGGTTGAAGGAGGTGATCCTGCCCCTCTACTCTGCTCTTGTGAGACCCCACTTGGAGCACTGTGTACAGTTCTGGTGTCCTCAACATAAGAAGGACATGGAGCTGTTGGAGCGAGTCCAGAGGAGGCCACAAGGATGATCAGGAGGCCGGAGCACCTCCCGTATGAAGACAGGCTGAGAAAGTTGGGGCTGTTCAGCCTGGAGAAGAGAAGCTGCGTGATGACCTCATAGCAGCCTTCCAGTATCTGAAGGGGGCCTCCAAGGATGAGGGTGGTGAGGCACTGGAACAGGTTGCCAAAAAAAGTGGTAAATGCTCCATGCATGGCAGTGCTCAAGGCCAGGCTGGACAGAGCCTTGGCCGACATGGTCTAGTGTGAGGTGTCCCTGCTCATGGCAGGGGGTTGGAACTAGACGATCTTAGGGTCCTTTCCAACCCTAACTATTCTATGAATCTATGACATATGGGTAATAGCATTATGTTCTCTAAGAGAGATGGGAAAGTGCAACATAAGAAACAGCATCTTTTAAGCCATTCCACAAAGTTTAAGAGGTGTGATCTTATGGCTGTCCAGCAGGTGCCCACTACATGTTAGAAAGGCAAATGGTGGCAGGCCAAGTCACCCCCTGGTGATGGGCCAGCACTGATGATAGTCGAAAGTGGATTCCTGTCCTTGTCTTAGTTAACTGCAAATTGGATGTGGGTGTTGATTTGGATGGGGGAATGAATTCATCCACCAAGTGCTCTTCTGTGCAGTCTATCACAATTAGTCTTTCACAAGAAAGGTTTTCCTTTCACACTGCTTAGAGAAATGCCAAAACTAAACCTCTGACAAGTAGATCTTCTGAATCTGACTATTTAAATAAGTTTAGTAATCCTCCTTTTATTTTTTTTTCTTAGGAAATCCTAATTGACTTTGGTTTTGCATAACCAGAGTTAATCTAAAATATGTCTCTTATGTCTCTTCAGGCCACTTTCAGCCCTTGCATAAGTCATAAAACATTAAAAAAACTTTATTTTTTTTTTTAAATCTTTCTCCTTGCTGTTAACAAAATGACAGGAGAAAGTGAGAGATACTGTGAGTGAAGCTCAGTGAAGGCCAAATGCAGAGTTCTTCACTATCACCTTGGAAATAATGAGGGAGCATATTGCCCCAGAGGTAGAAGACTGAACTGATGAAGGTGCCCTGTGAGGAATGTATAAGAAATTATTATACATAGAAATCAAGTGAGTACTGAGGATGTAACTTGGGGATCTGCTATAGACATTTTCTAATATTATTAGAGATTATTAGTATTGCTATTATTACTGCTGTTATCATTATAACTCTCACCCTGGGGCTCAGGTCAGCAACAACAATTTCTGCAAGGTTATCAGGATTGCTGAATGCTTCCTTTTCTGCTCAGTGAGGCTCAACAGTTTTTTTTCTAGGCAAAATAATTTCAGTGGGAACCTATGAGGCAAAAAATGATGAAACCGATTTTCATAAAGACATCTTTCCCTTCTGAATGCAATGCCCAATCACAGCAGAGCAGGGGCAGCATCTCACCGTTTGTGCTTCCAGAGCAAAAAGTGCTCCTGGTGCTGAACAAGACCCTAGTTGAGTCTGTGTCCAGTTCAGGTGTCCTGGGTTCAGCAGTAACAGTAATTTTTCACCTTCTTAGTAGCTGGTGCAGTGCTGTGTTTTCGACTTTAGTCTGAGAACAACGCTGATAACATACCAATGTTTTTAGTCGTTGCTAAGTAATGCTTACTCTGTTTAAGGACTTTTCAGTCTCTCATGCTCTGCCAGGGAGGAAGGGCACAAGAAGCCAGGAGGAAGCAGGGACAGGACACCTGACCCAAACTGGCCAAAGGGGTATTCCATATCAGAACACATCATGACCAGTATACAAACTGGGGGGGAATTACCCAGAAGGCCCAGATCGCTGCTCGGGTCAGGCTGGGTATCGGCTGGTGGGCGGTGAGCAATTGTATTGTGCATCACTTGTGTTTATTGTTTACTTTTCCTTTTCCCCTTTTAGCTTTATATTCTCTCCCCTTGTTATTTCTCTTATCATTATTATTAGTGGTGGCGGTAGGAGTGGTTTTGTATTATACCTTAGGTACTGGACTGTTCTTAGCCTGTGGGATTTCTTTCGATTCTCCTCCCCATCCCTCTGGGAGCAGGGCGGGAAGAAGGGGCAGGGGTGTGAGCAAGTGGCTGCGTGGTTCTGAGTTACCAGCTGGGCTTAAACCATGACGGTTCTTTTTGGCACCCAACGTGGGGCTCAAAGGGTTGAGATAACAACAGATCTGGCCAGAGTGTGTCTAATCATATTTGTGATAAGCATTCATTGATTCAGATTAATAGTCACTCATCACAATTTGATTTGTTTGTTCTCAGAGTTGTTGCGCTTCGTCTCAGAGTTTCTGCATGTCATACCTTGCAGGCAGTATTTGCTGTTTTAGTGTTTATCAGCTCTGGGGCCTGGGCTAAGGTTCTTGTTTCATTGTACTTTATGGTAAGGACTTGTAATACAACAGAATCATTGATCATGAAACTGGTCTGGCATGCGTTTTCAGCGTGGCTATCACCTTTATACTTTGGGGAGCATATAATGAGAATTTTTAGCAATTACACATCTTTTTTTTCCTCCTCAGGGGGTCAACCTATGAAGGAGACATTCCCTCACACCCTCCACTTCCCCACCTGCTATTTACAGCTATAAAATGCTGCTATTTACAGAAGAATTTGAGAATTCTAAAGGTTTTGGATATCCTTTGGATACCCTTGAAACTTGCCTGCTGGTTTTGCTGGGAATCAGCATGTTGCCACAAATACAGCATGTGTTTTACCCACGGCCATACCACCTTGAAAATGCCCTATTTCGTCTGATCTTGAAAGTTAAGCAGGGTCGGGCTCAGGTCTTGTCTAAGGTTAAAAGATGATCTACGAGGACCACCAAGAGATTTTTGCTGAGGCTGGACAGTCATGAGTGGCAGGGTGTGTGGGGTCATATGGGCAAGCACCTGGGCCAGTGGGCCCCTCCAATGCTTTGGAATTTCACCCCTGAAAAACGGTGAAATCTGGAAAAATGAGCAGAGCAGTTAGACGAGGTGTGCTGTTGTCCTGGCAATACCAGAGAGGGACAACTTACTGCAATGTGCTGGGGCTTGGCTTACACCTACAGAGCGTCCCTGGAAAAAGATGTCTCTGGATCTGATGGCAAAGCAACAGGCAACGCAACTACTCAACCCCCAAGCACAGCAGCTACACCAACCCCGACAACAAACACTGCAGCCACTCCAACCCTAGTGATAGACTGCAGCTAAACCAAAGGACCAATCTGTGCCAGTATCAGTTGCTCCTATAAGGAGGGGGAAAGAGAAACAAGCCCTGAGCCTTTGGAGGCAGCTCTTGGCAGCTGTGAAGAAAAGGTATCCCTACAATGACAATGGTATGTGTTGCTCAGCCAAGTGGACCACGATAGAGAGAGGCATCCAGTCCCTGAGGGAATCAACCATTCTAGAGATGATCTATTGTAGGCTGGGTGCTGGGAATGCATCCATAGATCCAGATGAAGTCGAATGTACATGACCCATGTGGTGGAAACTTACACAGAGCGCGCCATCATCATATGCCCACACATTGGCATCAATGACCTGGAATGACAGAGTATCACCAACAGTGGATTGCCTGATTCGTCAACTCCGAGAGTTCAAAGACAATCTCACCCCTTCCATCACTTCAGCTGTGGAAAAACTCCTGGCCCAGGAGTTCAAACAGTTGAGAGACGACCTATTCGATCTATCCAGCTCCCCATGTGTACCAACCCGCGTCTCAGCTATAATAGAAGGTATTCTATTGCCCGAGAGAGAAGATATAGGAAGTACACGCCATGGGCCACCCTATGGTTTTATCTGCAGGATCACGGAGAAGACATAAGAAAGTGGGATGGAAAACCTACCTCAGTTCTGGAGGAACTGGTGCGTGAATTGAAGAGGAAAACAATGGTCAAGGATGATCCTCCCAAGAAAGTTGCTGCTCCAGTCTTCAGTGAGCAGCTTCCCAGATGAAGCGGAAGAGCTGATTTTACTCCAACACCTGTGATAAGGAATTCTAATCCCTTTCTACAAGATGTAAGTGGAGAATCTTATGATCGCTATCAGAGGGGCCCTGCCTCCAGCCAGGTGGAGGAGAGGGACAATCGGGTTTACTGGACTGTGTGGATCAGATGGCCTGGCACATCAGTCCCATAGGAGTATAAGGCTCTAGTAGATACTAGTGCACAGTGTACCCTGATGCCATCAAGCCGTCAAGGGGTGGAACCCATTTGTATTTCTGGAGTGACAGGAGGATCCCAAGAGTTGACTGTACTGGATGCTGAAATCAGCCTGAGAAGGACTGGCAAAAGCACCCTATTGTGACTGGTCCAGAGGCTCCAAGCACCCTTGGCATAGACTATCTCAGGAGAGGGTACTTCAAAGACCCAAGAGAGTACTGGTGGGCTTTTGGTATAGCTGCCTTGGAGACGGAGGAAATTAAGCAGCTGTCCACCTTGCCTGTTCTCTCACAGGATCCTTCTGGTGGGGTTGCTGAAAGTTGAAGAAGTGCCAATCACAACCACAATAGTGCACCAGCGGCAATATCTCACCAACTGAGACTCCCTGATTCCCATCCATAAGCTAATCCATAGACTGGAGAGCCAAGGAGTGACAAGCAGGACTCGCTCACCCTTTAATAGCCCCATATGGCCAGTGCGAAGTTACTGGCTGGGCTTAAACCATGACATCAGGTCACCCTCGTTCAGAAAAGACGAATGCAAACAAAAATATTTGCAGAGAAGGGCTAGTAGGATTTTAGATAGAAAAGACAGTCTGTGATTCTGGAAGACAGTCAGAAAATTAAGTCTGGTAGAGGCAGTCAAAAAAGGGATATGCATCCTTTTTAATATGTATGTTGTAGGAAGCATGCAAGATAGAAGACAAGCTGGCAAATGAAATACAATTTGGGGGTGGGGGGGATCAGAAAAGCAGTTTGCTAATGTCTCTGGACTGGTTTTCTAATAGCTATGATGAAGGAAAAAATTTTAAGCTGAATCTTGAGAAGTTCGTGGTAGGTGCAGCTTGGCACTGGTAGTAGCAGGGTCCTACAGACTGGCTTTGGCTCCACAGAAGCAGCCTTCCATTTCTGCATGCTCTAAAATACAACTGTTGGTTAAGGGTTGTGTAGTCAGACATGTATGTGCTCTGGTACATGCTCATGGCTGACTTGTGGTCCCATTCCAAGGGGAGCCTGGGACAGAGTCCCACCTGAATGCTTTTTATCTATAGGAAATTTCAGCAGAGTACAGCTCTGAAAGATTTTTAGTATGAACCAGCCTCTTCTTTCCCTTCTCTCACGGACCTAAATGTTCCCCAGTTTTAGCAAGAAAGGGATTACAACAACCTGTTTTCTTTCTCCCCTTACTGGAGAAAGCTGTAGAAAGAATCAAGCAAGGAGGTGAAATAATTGTTTAAAGTGACTGAAAATGAATCTTGCTCACAATCTCAAAACTAAGAATCATGATCATTATATTTGCATTCTCATGAATGTACATGAAGTTATTGTTGTGTACCAGGGTATACATTTGTGTATTAACTTTATCAAATTTAAGTGTTTGTGATATCTCAGTGAGCATAAAATGTAGTTACATGGTTGCACCTGTTCAGAATAAATGGATTCAATATTCAGGAATGTACTTCCAGTTACTACATGCATGAGCAACAATCACTAAGCCAGGCTTCCAGCTCCTCAAGCCTCAGTTGAGACTTGGAATGTATGCACATGTGATGGCTGATTTGGGCCAAGGTAAGAAACCCCTGCTTGCTTACAGATGGGAATTCACCTGCAGTTAGCAATTAGGAATGATGGTAAATGGAAAGGGATACTATCTAAAGTAAAAAAGATCATGCTAAAACTAACAACTGTCTAGTGAGATGAACCAAAAGCAGCCTGAAAAGGCAGAGGATGAAAACACTGAAAGTTAAATGTGCCAAGACTGGCAAAAGTCAAAAGGGAAAAATTCAAGCAAGCAGGAGAAAACATAACCTGTGAAGATGAAAAGATTATTTAATTTACCTTGTAGTCATGAACTAAATATTTGGTCTTCCAAGAGACTTTTGGTCTTCCGAGAGACCCTGAGCTTACCTGCCCTCATCCAGGAATACCTGAAAGTTCACAAGGCAAAGCGGAATACTGTCTGAGCTGATAGAAGCAGTGCCTCAGGTTAGAGGAGATAATGCAGCAGGAGAAGTGGCCCCATGCCTCTCTCAAGGGAGCCACAGGCTGTGTGGTAAGGGTGCCTAGGGATGTAGTTCATACAAGCTGTTGCTGTCCAATTAAAAATCTTTACTTAGAATCTCATCTCTTTGTTGGTGTTAGATCAGATTATTACGAGAGGATGTAATGAGCTACACCCAAATTTAGGCTAGCCCTTCGTAGGCCAATAGCATGTCATACAAATGCGCAAAACTTACAGGTTTTGCCTGCTGAATGACAGTCTGGACATGTCTAAATTGTTCCACCAACCTTTAAATGTTGTCTGCATCACATCTGATCTACCATCAGTAGGTAGAGGGAAGAGGCAGTTCCCATTGAGTTGCATGGATTGAAGGATAATGTAAGGGTAAAGGTTTGGCTCACCTTTGCTTTACTCCAACTTCACAATGCTGTGATTCCACTGAAAAAAGCAGATGTATCAGCGAGATCTTAAACGACATGTAGGTTGATCCACAAGTAGGAATAAGACACTATAACCCCCATGGACTGCTACTGCCTTGTGTGCTAAGAAAGGACAATCAAAGCTGAAGTGGTAAGCCCTGTTTTTGTGACATTTTACAGCAATATGTATTTTCTACATGTGAAAACTTGAGAAAGAACAGCTCCACTTTTAGATCTGGTAAAGACCAAAGCAATTAGCAGTCAGTTCCTTGGATAAACAACCTGTCAGGGCAAGCCTGCACTTAGGGGACGTTCATAGCATTTACTGCTTCTGAGGATGGCTAAAATGGACCCTGCTGGCATTAGACAGAATATCTACTGCAATGGTTATCAGTTACTTAAGGATGAAGGAAGATCTAGAAATGGAAGTAATATTTAATACGCAATTGATCTATACATTGATAAAGAGATTATTATTTGGGTTTTGGTTTTGGGTTTTTTTTTATTCCCTTGCTTTAACATGATTTCCCCTTACCAAGAATGGTCAGACTTCTTAGAAAAGAACATCACAGAGAGCAGCCTGAACTGGTGCTACATAGGGAACTGCAGAAAGCTATCAGTTTATGCGAAAAAAAAGAATTATCAAGAACAACATCCATATATGGCTTTTTACATAAATGCCTACATAATGGCTCATGCTAAACATACCGTCTATTTTTTTTGTCCCTCATTAACCATATTTTTGGCTCACAAAACTAGAATTACTGACAAAATAAACTTTCTTAAAGAACACAGCTATTCTGATCCTGAATTCTGAACACTTGTGAATTTTGGAGTTGCAACTAACCTCTGATGCAGTATCATCATTTTGAAAGCTGCTTGTGAATTGTATTATCTTGATTCACAGCTTCAGCTCCAAAAATTATGAACTTTAGATTATACTACTTATTGCAGGAAGAACAAAATGCAACTTGTTTTGCCATTATCTATTTGATAAAAATGCATCCTGTGCTAATGTCAGGAGAAAAGCCAACAGCAGGCTTCAGTGCCAAGAGCAGAACAGGTTAGATTTAGGGTAATGAATTTAGAGTGAGACAAAGTACAAGATAATATAAGCAGAAGACCACGTGGATAACACAGGGATTTCTGTAATGGAGAGCTAAATATGCAGAGATCGGGCATCGCTTTTAATTTATCACTTTCATCTCCTCCTGCTTTTGAAATCTAGTTAGTAGCATAATATTGGCCTGGAGTCTAAAGGAAGAAAATGTCAGCAGGCATTATTCATCTTATTTATACGTAATTTTATAAAAAATAAAGGAAAACAGCATTGTTTATCTTTGTTTTGAAGCCTGTAAATACTGTGATGATTTTGCATAAAGCACACTGGTATCAGTTGCTGTGGGGTTTTTTTAAACCTAAAATGAATATTAAATACTCTCAGCCAGTGTCTTAATAGAGCAAGTTCCCTGCCTCATCGGCCATGTCTCTGACTGAGCAGTGAAGCCCACAAACCTTTGCCCATAAATCAGTAAGTTGGGAGCTGCTGTTGCCACCACCACCCCTCTCACTGATGGTATCTAGACGAAGTTTACAACATTGACTTGGCCTATTGGTTATATTGGAAATACCATACCATAACATGAACTTACTTACCATCTTGTATGGGCAAGCTCCTCCAAGTTCCTGCTTCCTGTGTGTATTCCACTGTCTGCCTTGGCTGGAAGCCAGCTCTTTGTCACAGAAATAGTAAGGAAATGACAAGCAGTCCTTGTGAATCCATTTAATACCACTATAAGGACTGTGTGAGACACAATACAATGCAGTCAGCTGCTGCTAGAGCGATTTACAGTGCACAGAAGCACATGCTGCTTTTGTCTCTAGTGTACGTTAGTAGTGGCCAGCCTACCTGTGGGTTTTAAAGAGGGTGCTGCATTTTCTGTCCAAAATTGAGCTATTGCACTTTATTTTATTTTGAGGGGAAAAACCTTGGAGTTTTTTGTAGCTACGTAAACTTTGGTTACACGAAACACAGCACCACACTTTTCTTACATTTTTTCCCCACAGTAATGCTCTAAGCAGGAGGGAAATAGCTCTGCAGATCTCCAGAACGTGAAATACCATATCACTTTTTCTCACTGTTTCCTTTAATTTCTAGAGATATTGCTAAAACCATTAAAGATCAAAATTCTTCTTCATTACAGATAGAGGGTATATTTTTAGCTAGAGGAAACTAGCAGAATCTGTAAGTTACATTCATTTTTATGTACTTTTCAGGTTATTTAAACTACTTCTGAATTTTCTCACCTGTGAACACCAAGATAAATTAATTGCAACCCATTGCACTGTCACAAACAGATATTCACATGCTGATTTCAAGCAGGAAACATCAGATCTTTTTAGGTGTTGAAAGTACCAGCCCCTATATAAAACTGAGCCATCTGAGTTATTCTGACCTTGCACTCTGGCACCTCATCTCACACTGGCTCACACAAGTCTCGCACTTCTTCAGGTATTGGAAACAATAAATTCAATGTGACTTGGTGAGAAAACTAAGATAGGCTCATTATAGAATGCCAGCTCAAACTTCTACAAGGAAACAACCAGCTTTCATCACGCTGCTGGCTGCTTAAGAGAGAAATTCACACATAGGGAAACTTTAGATACCACAATGTACATAATGTAACTTTAAATATTCTCACTCCTGCTTTCTTTGTAATATAGGCTAGCACAGCAATGTTTACATTGGAGCTGGGCTTGAGCTGCAAACAAGTCTCAGATCTTGCTTTCACCTAGAAACGTGCAAAATTGTAAGAACAGGAACTTGTATCACAGTTCCAAACGGCGTATGTCGTGGGGAAAACAATCCCACTGAGGAAAGAAAATTGCTATTCTATAGGCTTTGGTGGGTGCAATTCTGGAGTAAGGGACATAAACAGTGAAACTGTGGGAATTATAATTTATTTTATTGCTTCTAAGTAAGGTTTCTCTGTATTATTCCATAGTTCCACTTATACAAGTACTGTAAGTTCTGAATTTCTCTTTACCTTTCTATGTATGCTGAATATTTTGAAGATTTTGAAATGAAATGAAATTAAATTAAATACTAGCTTGCTTGGCAGACTCTTAGGCTGGGAAACACAGCCTTTTCTTTTCTTTTCTGTATGGAAGAGCATGCCTTCTTTTGGAATAGAAAATTCTGTAACTGCAGCTCTACTAATAGAAATACAACGCAGTCTCACTTACTTTACACTCAGCAAGTACTTTCAGCTCCAAGGAGTGGCACAGTGGGAAGGGGAAACAGGCACCTTCAGAAGCATCTTCAAGCACCTTCAGCAGACATGTTCCTGTGGTGTGCCAAATCCCCAGGTCTTCACGGTCTGCAGAAATGGTTTCCCTTAAGCACAAAGGGCCGTAATATCTACACCCCATAGTCTGTCTGCTTTTGTCACTTGAATGGGCTTAATCTGAAAAAAAACCAACCCCAAAACACAAAAAGTGTTATCTCCTTTTCCCCTCAGGTGGGGCAAACAAAGCCAGAGTTTCCTCAGTGGAGGCTGAAGCACAGGCAGCACTGACCCCAGAGGGAGCGCCCCACATGTTATGTATGTAGCGCATACATCTTGCCACCTCGCTGAGCAATACATCAAAGCTGACTGACCTGCTCAAGTTACTCCCAGAAAACTAAACTGCCTTGTCCCTTCCTAAATACACTTGGAATGGAAAAGGTCTATCTGCCTGCCTTCTAAAGGTCACAGTTAAAAAAAATAAAGTTGGCTCCTTCTGTTCTGCTTTTATTATTTGGCTAAACTGGTACATTTGTTCCAGTCCTGACTGTGGAGAACAAGCATTTGGCCAGTAAATGAAGCAAGGAGTTACCAGCCCCCGTAACAAGAAAACATTAGAAAACTGCTATTGTCAGCCCTAAGCATGAAGATTCAGATTGTGAAGCCAATGTGACTAAACGCAGCCATGCAAGCAAATAGGAGATATCTCAGCATGGGTTCACAAACTCACAGCTGTACAAATAAGCCTGGTACCTTCCACAGACACGTATCAACATCAGCAAAGTAACCACTACTCACTGTTTCACGTTGCCAGAAAACAACTGTCCTCTCTGGCAACTCTCTGGCAACTCTCTAGAAATCCAGCATACCCCTTCTCAGGTGCTACAGCTCCATAAGCTACCCGAACTTTTCCTGCTGCAAGGTCTGTCCTTGCCCTGTGTCATTAAGCAAGCACCAGTGAGGTTACTTAATCCCTCTTGGTCTTACTCTTTCACATTTTAAGCAGCTTACTGATAGTCCTTTTTCTGTTTCTTTGGAATAAGCCCATTTTTTGTCCCCATTCTTCTTTTAGACCAATCATCCATACATGCTTGGGATGGTGCAGGAACTGAATGGGTCAACAGTTAAATAATGAGCATAAAATAATACAATAAACATACACAATAAACCGGGTCTCCAGGCAGTGAAAATCAGGATGGTTTCATTACAGTTAATGGGATTTCTTAGTCCTGAGAGCTTGTTTACCAAAATTGAAAGTTAAATCTTTGTCCAAATAACATAATAAATTCAAGAACACTAAAACATTATACACTAAAACTCTACATGTCTTCCATGTACAACCCATGATCTTGTACACACAAGATTGTACTAAATGAAATCACTATCCTACTGAAGTCAGCAGAGTAGTTTTTTTCTCTGTAACTGTTACTCGCAATTGACTTTACTGATAGTTATTTGGCCCTAGTATAAGATAAAGGCAAGAAATTATAGGTGGCATAAATGGGATCATGACAGAATACTTTGTATCATGACTTGATCTCAAGGTAAGTGAATGGGAAACTTTTTGCCTCATGTTTAGAGACATTGCAGGAAAACTGACCTACAGAGTCACCAGCAAAATTTTGTCTGACTTTACTGGAGCTTGCATTTCTCCCGTTTAATTTAGCTCAATTAAAGTTATAGTAGGAAAAGGTTCAAGTCTTCAGCTGAACTTCATCCTGTTTTTAATGCATTAAAAAGCTGAAATCCCTAAGCAAAACTCGGGACTTGCTATGAAGGTAGGAAACAAACCCCGTTGATTTGGATTTTGCTGTGCTTAGGAGAACAAATAGGGAGTATATGAAAATGCAGATGTGGTTGTTAATGCTTTTCTACATTAATGCAGCATTTCAGTGCATTTCAGTTTATAGAAGACATTTATATGGACCTGTCATTAAAAGCAGCCCTGTAGGTCATGGACTTGACCACTTTGCCTTCCAGAAATATGCCAGTTAACTTAAGTGATCCAGTTCTGGTCTAGTAAGTTGTGGAGTCCCATGTATCCTTATACTTGAGCCCAAGCAAGCAGAGAGGCTTGGAGTCTGAGTGAAAAGGAACAGACTATCCTATAACCTGCTATGATGTGGTATAATTATAATTGTAGTTGCAGTTGTGGTTTGATAGTGCTAGGTTGGAAGAGAGTCTAGTCATTCCATTGAGGCTGGTGAAGTTAGTAAGGGTTATTGTATCCATCTAATGCATCTTAGCACGGTCGAGGATTAAAAGAATTTTATAAAAAATTTTTCAGAAGTATTGCTCAAACAACTGGGGTAAGAAGTTTCTTCTAGGGACTCAGAAGACTAAACATTTTGCTGTTGGATTTCTCTTAGGAAGTGTAGGCCTCGTAATTCGGTTCACAAAGGTGAATTATCTCCCTTTGATGTGATATACCATAGGAAAAGAGAAAAACAGAGAGGTAAAAGGTGTACCTTCCCTGAACTAGTTCTAACGAAAAAAGTCCATGGGCACAAAACAATTAATATATCGCAAAACAATTTGCATTTATTAAAGTGCTAACTGAAATGACTTTGGTAGTGTCTGTGCAATCCTCGTTAGAGGATGCTCCACATTACAAAGCTGCTGCATATGAACTGGCACCAGTGACAAAATGTGTGAAACCAAGGTCCAGCACACAGCCAGTAAAGAAAAACAATTACCTCTGACCACAGGAGACAGAAACTGGCTTATCAGTCAGTGCCTGTAGTTTTGCCCCTGTGGAGAAATGAACAGCCTCATGTCACAGATGATAGTGCATTTTTCATTTTTGACCAACGACCTTGCAGTATACTCATTTAAAAGGTACAATGTATTTATCAATGTGCAGTACAGCCTAGATTAAAAGAAACGACATAAATATTATATATTACAGAAGGCAACTATATCACGAAGTCATACAAATATGTAAAAGATAAACTATTTACAAAAGAAATGGGAAAACTGCCATTATTGCCAATACATACTGCAGAACATGAGAATATACATGCACAGACATACCCTCTGTCAATATTGAAAGGTCAAATCCTGAAGTACTCCCAAGAGGGATCTTTTGGGGTTTTACAGAAGTGTGCTGAAGCAGAATACAATCCAAAACATATTTTAGGTGAAAGGAAAAAGGAAAGCAACTAAGTTCATTGTTTGAGCTGAACCCCATCTAGTATTTAAAGTCTTTAATACTGGTAAAGGCCCATTTCTGCACTAGTCCTCTTTCTGCACAGGCTGACATGGTGTTTTGTGGCTGGCTGGAAACGATTCATTCTGGGGTTTGATTAAAAGGCTGTACAATGTCCCAGGCAGTAGGGAACTGTTCTGCTAGAAGCCGACATTACACCAACCATCCCATACTTTACACTTGCAAGTCTTGGCAGTTTCTTATCACAGGGACACAGTCCAGAGGAATGCTTCCCTTCCCCCCCCCAGTTTATGTACTGGGTTGATTTGTGAAAGGGTATCTTAGGATCTTTTATCTTTCAATACAAATCTTTTGAATTTGTACTGCAGGCACAGGTTACCTGCTCCTCTAAAGCCTGAAAGATGGACTTTTTTCCCCTCGCTTGTTACCTTAATGTAGGCTGCCTTTCTGCTACTCCCTTAGATTGCACTTCTGTCACAACGGACAGAAGGGTGTAAGAAGAAAAGGAAAGAAAGCAGAAAGAACCCCCCCAAACTGTTTCTTATTCTAGGTACTCCTATGTCGCAAAGACAATAATCCCCATAGCTCCCAGTATGGGAAAACCTAAAATCCAAGACTCCTCTAAGCTCCGCTGAATGAGAATTAGGAATAAAGATTTTCATGCAGTTTTAGAATTGAGACATAGGCAGAAATTATACGAACCAAATTGTTTTGGACTTCCTGTGATGCATGATCCTGGATTCCTCATGTGACACGAAAACCTTTCATTCATAGAATAGTTAAAGTTGGAAAGGACCTCAAGATCATCTAGTTCCAACCCCCCTCCCATGGGCAGGGACACCTCACACTAAACCATGTCACCCAAGACGCCATCCAACCTGGCCTTGAACACTGCCAGGGGTGGAGCATTCCCAACTTCCCTGGGCAACCCATTCCAGTGCCTCACCACCCTCACAGTAAAGAACTTCTTCCTTATATCTAACCTAAACTTTCCCTGTTGAAGTTTGAACCCATTACCCCTTGTCCTATCCCTACAGTCCCTAATGAAGAATCCCTCCCCAGCATCCTTGTTGGCCCTGTTCAGATACTGGATGGCTGCTATGAGGTCTCCATGCAGCTTCTCCAGGCTGAACAGCCTCAACTTTCTCAGCCTGTCTTCATACGGGAGGTGCTCCAGCCCCTGATCATCCTCGTGGCCTCCTCTGGACTTGCTCCAACAGCTTCATGTCCTTTTTATGTTGAGGACACCAGAACCGTGCAGAAAACTCCAAGTGAGGTCTCACGAGAGCAGAGTAGAGGGGCAGGATCACCTCCTTTGACCTGCTGGTCACACTTCTTTTGATGCAGCCCAGGATACGGTTGGCTTTCTGGGCTGCAAGCACACACTGCCAGCTCATGTTAAGTTTCTCATCAACCAACATCCCCAAGTCCTTCTCTGCAGGGCTGCTCTGAATCTCCTTTCCACCCAACCTGTAGCTGTGCCTGGCATTGCCCCGACCCAGGTGCAGGACCTTGCACTTGGCTTGGTTGAACTTCATGAAGTTGGCATTGGCTACCTCTCAAGCTTGTCAAGGTCCCTCTGGATGGCATCCCTTCCCTCCAGCGTATCAACCAAACTACACAGCTTGGTGTCGTCGGCAAACTTGCTGAGGGTGCACTCAATCCCACTGTCCATGTTGCTGACAAAGATGTTGAACAAGATCAGTCCCAACACTGATCCCTGAGGGACATCGCTCGTTACTGGTCTCCAATTGGACATTGAGCCATTGACCACAACTCTTTGTGTGAGGTCATCCAGCCAATTCTTTATCCACCGAGTGGTCCATCCATCAAACTGATGTCTCTCCAATTTAGAGACAAGGATGTTGTGTGGGACAGTGTCGAATGCTTTGCACAAGTCCAGGTAGATGACGTCAACTGCTTTGCCCCTATCCATCAGTTCCCCATCACAGAAGTAGCCCCATCACAGAAGGCCACCAGCTATACTTCAGCTATACTTCTTCAGCTATACTTCTTTAGTTTACCATTTAGCGAGTAAAGAACTGTATGCTTCCAATTCCAGAATTATACCTTTTTTCCTTATTTTAAGGTCCACAAAAATATGCTGCAGCCCACGACTGTTCAGTAGAGGTTATTGCAGTAAGTGAAGTCTATGGGCAGAGGGAGAAAAAGGCAAATAAAGGCATTTAATCTACAACTTGTCACCTTTTATAAATTGTCTTGAAAAAACGCTAATCACACTGGTTTATAATTCACTTCTCTCTCAGTTTCTGCCCTATTAAACAGCATTATGTCCCCTAAAGTCTTTTCCAGTTCCTTATACTCCTCATTCTCCCCACCAAGCCCTTTGCCTGTTGTAATAGCAGCCCTTGCTCCATCATTCTTCCTGACAGACTTCTCTTCCTTTAGCTTTGGCAGAACACTGCTTTTTATTGTAGTTCCCATGATGTGTGTTGGTGCTCAGAGTGTCAGCTTGTTTCTAAAAAGACATAGCTGCTTGAAAGTGAGGATTTCCGCTCACTGAATTCCTAATGTAAATGATTTAAACTATGTCTATGTAGGGACTGGGATCTCTGCTTTCCCTTTTCATTCAATATGCATGAAGGAACACAGGTGCCCAAATCCCAGAGATGTATCTTAACTAAGCCAGAGGACACAGTATCTAAGGCCCGATGCCCAAGTCTTCCATTTGTGGTCTTAGATCTACATTTGGGCACTACCTCTCCCTGGAGACCAACCGAGCAGGGCATAAACTGCTGGGCACCATTGCTGCCACCTTTACAGCAGGAAGGGGGACTCTCCCGCCAAGCTGGGTAACAGGCAGAGGAACAATGGGATATGTTTAGTAGACCAGATGTAATGGATGCTGCTGCTGTCTTCAGAACACCCCTGTCAGCTAGAGGAGTATCTGCTTCTCCAGCACTTGCAGGGATTGACAAAGTGAAGTGATGGGGAGGCAGGGGGAGGAAATGACATAAAGGGAGATATACTGGGGGGCACATACCTCTGATGACTGATTCAATATGCAAACCTGCTGTAAGGAAGTGCAGTTCATTCACTCCAATTCTAACAGATTGCCTTTGAAGCAAAGAGAGGCAGGTTCATACAAGAGCAAAATTAAAATAAGATGTTAGGAAGAGAATATCCCTATTAAGCCATGGATTGGATCCTGTAGAGCTTTCTTAGTACCAAAACATTTCTTTCTCTGATAAGTCTGAAAATACACAATGCAAAAAGTGGCTGTTACTTACGTTTAAATGTGGCAAAACAGTTTAAATAAAGGGCAAAATCCTGTCTGTTCCTTTTATTGCGTTAGAAAAAAACAGTGTGAACAGGCACAAGATGAGAGCAGGCAGAACCAATAAAATCAGAAATAAAGATGGTGGTTTATTGTGCTTGGGTGGGTGATGAATTATACTTCTGAAGAATATTTCACCAACTCAGTGCATATTGGTTTGATGGTAAGTAACCCCTTCTGTAACTGTTGTTGAGTCTTTGCCAAGTAGTGCAAGAAAGTGTAACAATAATAATGACCTGTGTGAAACTCCTCCAATGACCATGTAAAGACCAAGATTGAGGTATCTAATAGTGCTGTAACGATTGTATAAAGAATTACAGCCCATTAACGATGATACTAGGACACACCGCATGCCATCAATAAAATTAGCCACATGACAGCCTTTTCTGAGTGCAGGTAAATAAGTGACAGAGGAAAAGGTCAAGAGCATTATGTAGAGTAAGAGATTTTCTGGGCATAAGAGTATTAGATCATTTAGACTCACCACCTGCATAACACACAGTAAATAACCTTACAGGGTTGCCCTGGAATGCATTTAGGTGTCTTGTGTTAAGTATATGCATAGCCAACAAGGTACCAAGCCCTGCTCTGAAGTCACTGAGAGGGAGAGAACGTGACATTTCCTTTGGTATGGTGTTTCAGTGATAACATCTGTGCAGTCTTGCCCCTGAACTTATTCGGAAACTTCAGAGGATCCCTGTGTCTCTCTTCATGTGGCTAAATACTTTAGGAAATATGCCAGAATGACTAGACATGTTTAGACCTTATTAAAAGGGAAGAACCAGGGGAAACAGGAATGGTAACTGTTAAAAAGAAACACTGGGACTTATTTCAGAATTGATTGTCCTTGGTGAGATCAGTCTTTAGGCAGTGACACATCGTCTCTGGGAAAATGTTCTATCAAAAAAAAACTAAAAGAAAAAAAGCGATTATTTTGGTACAGATACTTGAAGTGATATAGGGAGGACATTTCCTAAATCAGGAAGGCAAGAGAGCTCTGAGGTTTCCACAGTCCCACCCTAGACTGCTTTTCTAGTCTGTGAACTAGGGCAACCTCCCAGAGAAGTACTAAGTTGTTTCGCCACTGGCCAAGGCAAGGGATCTCAGTTCCCATAAGACGCAAACTGCAATGCAGGCTGGGACCCACCGTCTCCTTCAGCATCATCAGGTGAAGGTGCTTTCCCTCCATCATACAGAGTTCTCCATTTCAAAGGCCAAGACAAATTCCTTGTAATGGGGAAAAGAATGTGAAATTATTCATATAAGACACCAAATAGCCTATAATTAAATATATATCTAATTAAATGCATATTCACTTATGGAAACACACAAACCTGACAATAACATATTGAGAATTCAAAGAATAAAAATCAGGAAATAGCTTAGGAATTCAGCGAAAATTCTGCATACAAAAATTGCAAACACACACAGAGATGAGTGATGTCACACTAAATTCTGTATCATTGCAAACCCGAATTTCATAGTATTTCATCAGTTCTCTGCCTCTTGGGGGAGGAGGAGGGTGACCTCTGCATTGCCTCTCTTCTCCCCAGCACAAGTACATGCATAATGGGCTAAATGGACTCTACCTGTTCTGGACCCCAGGAGACTTGCAGGGAGAAAATGGGAATTATTAATAGCCTGACTGCCAGTAACCAATATGCCTGAATCCCAACTTCTCACAGAGTACTGCTGCTTCCTTGCTTGCAGTTAATGAGTTCTCCCCTTGCAAAGATCTCCCAGGGATATGGGACACGAAAGAGGGAAGGTAGTAAGCTCTCTGCTCTGCCCACAGTTGACAGGTTTTCAACCTTGCTCCCCTCTGCTGTTTTCTAATAGAGAGCAGCATATGACCACTTGTTCAATGTCACCAGGAGTCCCAGCAACTGTGGTGTTATTAGTAATTTAATAATGCTGACGGATATCCCAGGGAAAGTAGGGGAGTTCTGGTGTCGGTGTGCTTGATTTTCAGAGAACTAATTAAGACTCCCTGGAAAATGGCTTTCTAAAATATTACGGGGGGGGAGGGGGGAGAAGAAAGAAAGAAAGAAAGAAAGAAAGAAAGAACCCCCCTGTTGAAAACTGCAATAACTAGATTAATTCCTGCAATATTTACATACATTTGGAATGCAAAAAAGAGAAAACTATCACAAATAGAGAGCCTGGGTGACTGGACTATCCTAGGACATACATGTGAATCCTAGATTATGCACAAGAGACAGTGAAATGAGACTGTGAGCCCCATTCTTATATCATTAATAACAAATTAACATTTTTCTTTCTATTAATTTCTTTAGAAAATATTTTTCCAGACAAAAAGTAAAATCAAGTTTGGTTAATAACAACAGAAAAGAGAAACTGCACAGACCACTGCTCTCCTCTCACTGCTGGGCTACAGAGATGTACAGAACAGAAAGACGAGGCGAAAAATCATCACATACACTTAAACCTTTAGCTTTTGTCCAGAAACATCCTACACGGCCCCACCACTGCAATCCACAGAAATACTCCTGTCTTGAACAGGCTCTCCTCAAGCTAAGCCGCTCTTGGGACACCTGGTTTTCCGCTTCCAGTGTCAACACTAAGCAGCCTTTTGTCAGAGGGTATATTTTAAGGAAAAAAACCCAAACGTATCAATATAACCTGCACAAACACACACACACACACATTTTGTAAATATACTCCAGATCAACTTGGAAATATGAAATAGCAAAAGAGAATTATTTGTAGAGAGAGCCGTGCTACAATATGACATTTAATACAATCTTGATTGACAATTAAGGGACCATTGTTAACGATGCCATGTTAACCTCAATGTTCACAAACCCAGCTCAGCAGCTCTATGCAGCAAACAGTTCTGGCTTTCAAAAGGTTAGCCTCTTAGCCTCTGTAGAGGCCAGATACCCTCTACAAGCCTGAGCTGAGAAGTGTTCACAGAAACCAAAGATCTAAACATTTTGCTGGTTCTGCAACACCACCTGAACTTCAATTAGAGCTTATCAGAATATGAATGACTGTTTACTCTTTGCTTCTGCATGCAAGAGTAAAGCACAGATGATGAAGGCTCCAACGTGCAGACTGATAAATTGATTTGCTTGGGCAGTTCTTCCCTAATAGCACTCTATAAAAAGGGTTTTTTTGCCAAAGCACCGTGATGTACTGTCATAACTGAGCAAAAATTAAGGACAGCTTTACCTGCAACAATGTCCAGAAGAGCTACCTTATTATTAGGTAATAACATTTAGTAATTGTGTTAAAGCTCTATAAATATGTTTATCCCCAACAGGGATTTCAACATTTATTCATCAGTTGGGATCCTGCCATGAATTACTCACATTCTAAGAGCCAAGTCAACAGCCGGCGCATTGGTAACCCTCAGAGACCTCCTGGTTGTGGAAGGATGCACTCCTGACAATGATGAGCCATCTGACGTTGTCCTGGGCTAGATCAGACTGTAAAAAGTGCATTTAATAGAGAACTTTCGGAAGTAGAGCCAGCTCTTATCTCAGGGATTGTATTTTATTACTGAAAAAAAAAAAAGGTAATTATTGTAATTAATTATCACCCATGAGCAATCATTAAGGATAATCGTTTAGGTAACTTACATTTCACTGATTTCTAACTTTTTCAGAATCGAAGACTGAAGTAAGGCTTATTGTAAATATGGTTAATTGGCCAGATTTAAAAGGGAAAACTAGAAAGTGTTCGCTCATAGACACCAGGTAGTATATGAGCAATACGTTCAATTCAGCATTCCGATCGTTGATTCTTTTCAAATCAAGTATAAGGCAGGTTTGGTGGAAAATAGTTAATTTGATGTATAACACAATATTTAACATTAAGGAAGAACATGAGACTCCTTGTGGTTATTAAACTATTCGAGAAAAAAGAAAACAAACTTAACTGAGGTCTAGTGAAATGGTAGATTTTGACCATTTTGAAATATCTCTGATTCTTAGGAAGAGGACAGATTTTGAAACTGGAACTTAGATGTTCTGAATCTAATATACAGAAACTTTTTCATATAAAAATATGTTAACAGAAATACACACTAAAATATTTCGCTGCATATATCTGTGAACTGCTGTGCTACATTTAATGCATATTTAACAGACAGGCACAGCATGTTTTGCGACTGTACACCTCCATTTGAAGCAGGAAATCTCATTTGATCTGTCTCCTGTCTAATACGGTTGTATCCTAATGGTGCCAAAATGTGAAACAAAACACAGCTAAGAGAAGAAAATAAAATAAGCACTCTTTAAAATACTTCTGCAACATATGGGCATCACTTTCAGCTTCTTGATTATTTCCTTGTTGGGGAACAAATCATGAATGAAAACTTTATTTGGACCATGTCTTACTCTTGAGCTCAGTGAATAATCTGAAATTTAGAATAAAATTTCCTAAGCTGGGAAGATGTTTCATATCTATTTTTATACCTGTCCTTTGGCAAAGTTAAACCTTGTGAGCTTGTTGTGATTAGACATATAAAGTCTCCCCTCCCTTGTCTTTAACATCAGTGCCATTATACTTACTTTGTACATTATTTGTGAGATATACAGGGAGACGTAAGAAAAGAACCATTCCCCCGGAGCAAAATTCCAGTTTAAGTATAGGCTTGTGAATAGCCACTTAGTCATATGAGTTACACAGAAAGTCATGGATACTCTGGGTGTAGATCCAGCTGGAACTGCACCACTAATGAGAGAAGAAAATCAAACCTAGAGAGCTGACAGCCTTATAAAAGTGTTCCTGTAGTGGCATAAGCTTTCAGCAAATAAATAAATCATACCCCCTCTTTTTGTAAATTGCCCTGTAAGTTATTGGCAGCAAATCAATTGGACATAAATGAAAAACAATAATGCAATAACAATGCTGTGTATTATCTTGGACCACAGACGCAAATGTGCAAAACAATCAATGCGATAAAGATCCAGCGATGCTACTCTTTTACAAAGAAATGACAAAATAACATACTGATTTCAAAAGGTGGCTGTAAAAAAGCCCAAACCTCTCTGCCAAAGAATGAAAAGATAAACCCAAATATAAAACATCTCCTTGTTTGCTTGTCTGTTTCTTTTCCCCCAGACTTCTGTTAATTTGAACTGGAATTAAAGGGAGCGATTGTTGGTTGGTTGGTTGGTTTGTTTGGAGAAAAAGCAAGCAAGCCCATGAACCATCCATTTTAGCATTAGGCCAAGAAGCTCACTTGCATATAATAGAAATATGAACCCTGGTGGTTCCCATTAAGTACTTACCTGCACTTATTTCGTTTAGTAGTTAATTTTAACTGCTACCTCCCTCCACTTTTCTCGTAGCTGTTGAGCTTATTTGCAGCAGAGGATTTGTTAATTAAAACAAATTTTTATTTGTCAATTAGAACAAAGATGGTGCTTTGAAAGAGGCTTGTCCTCCACCTGCAAAGGCTTGTCTCGTTTATAGAATGGGCATGGTGCAGTAGGTAGAAAGCTGCAGGTAGAAAAAGGTCCTGGGAGAGGAGAGAAGAAGGAGCTGGGTGAGGAGCTGGGTAGGTCTGCCTTCAGGACTGCAGAAAGCCTGTCAGAGACCTGGACGAATTCCTACAAACTTTCTGTGAACTGAGGAAGGAAACTCCTGAAGGCAGAGGTATAGGATTACAGCAAGGCTTTGTTATCAAAAGAAAATAAGACTGGCCAAAAGCTTCACTGAATGAAATCTAGAATTAGTAAATTAGCTTTCTGTGTTTTCCCCAACTGCGGTATGGTATAGAAAATTAAGAGCAGGAAAAGGAAGTGGAAACTCCAGAGGAGAGGGAGAAGAGCAGCTGCGCAGCCTGGCTGCTGGCAGGGAAGCACACAGATTGCCATCACTGGCACATCCATGGCAGCATCAGCCATGGCTGTGAGTGCCACCACTGCAGGCACTGAGAGCAAAACACCAGAAGCTGATGGGCACACAGTCAAATGCAGGAGGATTACCTGCATCTCCGAATTAATCCTTTCAGTCATTCCATGATACACATTCATATACACAGGAGTAAAGGACATTCTGTTTGAAAGCTTCCAGAAAAGAAAGGTTACAGCGCAAGCTGAGTGTCTGCACCTGTAGCTCAAAACAAACATCCCCACATGCTCCTATTTTACAGACAACATGTGTGACACCATACTGAAGCCTAGGAGGCAATAATTTACAATGCCAGGTTCATTGCTGGTACATGCACAAGCCAACAGAGCCAATGCTAAGGCCAAGAACTACAAGGTAACTGATTAAGCATTAATCACTAATGTTCTTTATTCATCCCTGTGGGTTTGCAAGGTGCTTTTCAGACAAGCATAGAAGGAGAGACTTCACAGTGGCAATTTTAATAGTGAAATGAGTCATTAAAGTCAGACAAAGGAAGAGAGAATGAAGGCAGAATTGAAAGAGGAGTGATAAACTTACCTAAGGGCACCATTTACGTGAAACAGTCAGGTCACTCCAGCTTGCTTTCTTGCAAGCACAGGGTAAGCAGTTGTCTTGTACATCAGTCTCAGTATCTACCCACAGCCACTTTATTGTGCAAGGTTTTGATAAATAAATGCATGAAAGGATTGTGGCAACTTGTGCATTCCCACAACTATGTAAAATAACTTCCGCAATCAATGCAACATGGCACATAGCAGTTACCCTTCAATCTCACTTACATTTTCATTTTAGATTTCTAAGTGTGAAAATAAGAGTGAAAATAAAATGCCTTTCTTGAAAGGCAGCCAAAAGCTACAGCTTTCAAATTTCAGTTCATGCTCAGAGCTTTATCACAATTTCATGGAAGTTCTCAGCTTAAAAATTTCCACAAGTGCTTAAAGGTGCATTTAAAGTCATTTATCTCCATATGGATGCATTGTTGCAGGAATTCTAAGAGTTATTCCAATATGAATCCACAGTTCATGGTTATGAGCACAGATCAGAGATCCTCACACACCTCCAGCCCCAAGACAGACTATGGGGTGACAGGGGACAGTTCCCTCTTTCTGTCATTAAAATCACGTGCATTTAATTTACTGTAACCTTGAAATAAATGATGAAAATCTCACTAGCTGTGAAGTCTTAATTTCTGCAGCATATCAGCCAATGGAGATGTTAAAAATTATTGCTAGAAGACCATATCTGTCAGGGTATGGTGGGATTTTCCCATCTAAATTCTGGTTTGCATGGATTTTTTGTTCTTTTTGTTTTTAACGGCGTCTGTCTTTTAAATGGCATTTGTTGCAAATCAGCACCACTTCAATATTGAAAAAAAGTCATGTTGGAAATGTTTTAAAAAAATAAATCAAAGTTCTTCATGGGAATACAATGAAGATTTTCAGACAGCTGCAGTTACCACCTGTTTGCAGCACTGAAGGAAAGATACACACGTTTTTTCCAGATGTGTCAAACCGATTTTTGCATTTATTCACTCCTTCTGTTCTCTCTTAGTGTGTTGTCATTGGAAAACCTGAAGGCATAAGTATGAGGAGAAGGAAATACCTCACTGTGAGATTACCTCTGCCTACTACTCTATGCAGACAGAAAAAACAAGCCCACACTGCTGTCAGGAATACACTGTGACATCGAAGAGGAGTAGCATGAGGTGTTTTCCATATCCTGGCGGACACCAACACATTTAACAACAGTAACCAGATGCCCCTGAAGCGCCTGTGAAACCCCAACTGTTTCTTGCTGCCCTTTTGCTGCAGACAAACCTGCCCACAGCTTCCTGTGATGGAGGGTTGGTTTGGATGGGGAGTGGCTGAATATGTTTTAATCTGATTGGAATTAAAGTCCATCACCATAGTTTTACACGATGAAGGAAGAGATTAATGTCTTACCCAACCAGAACCTTCAGGTGTGTGCACCAACTGCGGCAAATGTGGAAAAGAAAGAAGAAATGATGTCCATTTCTCCTTCTAATTGTGTAAATCCCTCCTGGCAGTGAGACACCTCCAGCATTGCTGGGTTTTGCCTGTGGACTTGAAATAGTGAAAGAAAAAGGATTTAGATAAGGAAAATCTTCCAGTAGAAGTGACACAGTTTCAATTCAAAACAAACCAGAAAAATGTATGATACAAATATTATTTTCTGAAGTCAGGGCTAGTTATTACCTTGCTATGCTAAATCAGAGCTATATCTACGCAAAGACCAAAAGACCAACTCTCTTCATCTGTCATAAAATTAAACAGTATTCTGTTTTCTGTTTCCCAGTAGGCTGGAAAGTATTCTCACAAAGTATTTCTCATTTATTTTTTCTCCTTTTTTTTTTTTTTAACTGCTGTACTCTATTCTGTATGACTCACGCTCCCTAAGAGCAGCCTCAGCTTAATGAAACAGGCAGTGTCAAATACTATACTGCCCTAATAGAGAAGAAACACAGTTTTGAAATCATAGAATCATAGAATAGTTAGGGTTGGAAAAGACCTTATCTTTCATAGCATGCATAATTATGCACCTAATTTCTACAGCTGAGGTATCCGTGACTATATCAACAGTCTGGCATAATGCTTTGAGTCAAGTAGAACAGTTTCTTATTTTTGATTTTTTGTGCTCAGGTGTTACTATTAAAAGCCTATTTAGTCATAATGTGAAGCAAACCAGCGACAATTCAAACAAAACACCTAAAACCAAGAAAAGCCAGGGGAAAAGAAAAAAAGACATGTAAAAACCAACTTGGAGTGAAAGATTTGGAAGTAGTCCTTAGTCACCTGAATTTCTAAAGAAGTCTCAAGAATATAACGGTAAAAGTATCACATACGTAAACAAAAACAAACAAAAAACACTGCCTGCTCTAGTTAAGCAGTATGGAAGGCAACATTTTCTTCCTTTTCATCTTTGGTTAGCTACTGATAAAGTTGGGAAATCTGGAAAGACTACAAAGACTACACCATTAGGCCAAATGACTTTCAAAGTAGAACCTATCCTAAAAACAAATGAAATGGTTTTATGGTATCTTTTGTGTAGGAAAAATGGGAATATTTTAATTGGATTTTCAGACCTTTACACTTAGGAATCAACATTTACATCTTTCATTTAGAACAGCAACTTAGTCTATTTCAGACATTATCGATGGACAACAGCTTGCAATGGCCACAGGTTATTTGGCACTGAAATCCAGTAATGACAGCATTACATTGTAGCTCAGAGTCATTTTCATAATAATGAGTCATGGAGTGCTTTGAAAATGTTCTCCAAAGGTAGGAGGAGAAAGAATCCTTGCAAGAATCATTCACTGAGTCTTGCATACATCAGGTCATTATGAATTAGGTGTCTCATCACAGACTATGTGATGAATCTCCTATAGACAGCTGAGAACTTTTAGTTGAGCTTCAAAGCAGTAAAGTTCATTTGCAATATAGTTCGTCAGCCTCAAAATTATGAGATTGTTGAGAAAAATTATCATCTTTGTGTTAAGATGATAGAAAGGGGAAGGGCAGGGGAAGACATTTTCTGAAAACATTTTACATTTTGTTCTCAAACATACTTAAGCACCACTACTGTGGCCTAGTGCTGGATAGATGAAACAGAAGTGCTATAGAAAAATCATCATCTGAAATGAAGACCCAAAAAAACAGCTAAAGGCTGTGCCTCCTTCCATTTAAGTTATTTCTACAGTTACTCAGAACAAACACACTTAATCCCTAATGTAAACCTGCAGGGAACATTATTTATCTTTAAGCAGACTTGAAGGCTAACATAATGCAAACTGAGAATTTTCTCTTTTTGTTGTGTGGGGGGAGAAGAGCAGCTAGATTAAATTGCTTTCAGTAGACATCAAGAGATCGTTTAAAGAGGTGGTACAGCTGCCATTCCTTTGAATGATTCAAGTATCTCATTTGTTCTCTTTAATGAAAGAAAACTTACAGTATACAATGAAAAATGACAGAAATATGGTCACTTAGTATTGCGTCTATGATATTTTGATTAGGTTTGTTTGATGTACCTAAAGCAGGTATTTCATTGTGGTGGACATGTATGAAGCAATAGCTAAAAGGACCCACTGTATACGTGCTATAATAGCAATAGCTAAAAGGACCCACTGTATACATGCTATAAACCCCTTTGCTGTTTAAGGGTAATTTTATCCCACACATAAATGTTCATGGTCATAAAAAAAAGACTCTGCATACCTTCATAGTTACCATGTTAGATATTTTCCATCATTCTTGATAAAAAATTAGTAATAAACAATGAAACTGAGCTCTAAATAATTTCATCACTGCTTTCAGGAAATGGAACAAGAGGTGGTTCTCATTATATTGTCAGACTTAGAAAAATACATTTTAATCAGGCTGTTTTAAGCTTTAGACCTCCCGTCCTTCTCTAGCTGGCTTCTGCCACTCCCTCTTATGCTATTTCTGTGCTGAGGTTACAGATGCCTTAGCAATATTAAAATATATTATGTATCTAGGCCTGAAACATATGTGGTCTGTACTTAGAATAAGCTTAACTTTTAAAGCTGCAGGAATGCATGATTAAAGTAGGTGTCACAGCTTTCTGAATAATCTTTCCGCTGGAAAATTAAATTAAAAACACCAACTGGGAAGAATTCCAGCTTCAAAAATTTACTTCTAATCAAGGAGCTAGACATTGTTTTACTGGTGCTGGCACCCCACTGTAAGCCCTGGCAATTTCTAAAATAATGAATCCACTGTCACCTCACAACACTTCCTCAAGCAACTTAGGAAAACACAGGTCCAGCTGATCACTAAGTAGGCCAGGAGCGTTGGCACAAGGAGGTAAATTACCCACCAGGACAAGAAGAAAACATTGACTTGCTGCACAGAACTCTTCATCTTACCATTTAGCCTCAAAGCAGTTTCCTCTGCCTGTTCCGTGGTGCTGTAACACCAACTTGTGAATCCAAAGCTCCAGAAAAGCATGTCCCAGCCTGCAACCCCTGGGCACCAACGCTGTATTGCTCCACCTGGCCTTGCTACTGATGGCTCTGCCGGGGTACGTACAAACCGGATAGCATATTCAGCCCAAAGTGCTTGCTCCTCTGGCTACTTTTAAGCCTGGATGTTAGTTTTCCTTCTGATATTCCTAACAGTCTTTCCTAAAAGTAAAGAGAGGAAAAGTTTGGATTTAGGCTCACACCCGCCACTTGCAGTTCTTGGTGTGTCCAGGTCTTAATACAAATTATTTTTCCCTCTGCTTATTATGAAGCTTCCTGCCAGGAACATCTTCCATGCTATTCACCTCTATATTTTTCTCTTTGCTGACTTCAGCCTCTCTACTGCATTAGACAAAAGGTATTTATCCTCACTTTCAAGGCTCATTATAGTTTACTCCTTAGTTATTACCTCTCTTTACTATGAAGAGATGGACTTTCTTCTCTGGTTAGCGTGTGGTGCCAGTTTCAAGCACCCATGTATTACGCTATTATGTGCTGCTGACCGTTTATTTTCTGTGTTTTGGTTCTCCTCTGTGACTTTGGCAGACGGGAATAGACAGCTGGTAACGGGAACCAGTGCTGAGGCAGTAAAAACCCCTTGGAGTGGACATAATCTCTTGTCGCAGGCTGGAGACATGATTTGTACAAAGTATCTGCAATCCTCCCAAGTTAATGCTGCACAAAGAAATAACAGGGAAATGAAAGAGAATAATGAACATGCAATATATACATATTTTCTTAATAGCATTATTCTACATAAAATGTTACTCCAGTGACATTACGCACTGATAAATGAGAGAAATAGGGACAACAGAGTAAGACTGGAAGTAGGGAGAGTTGCAAAACGTGTCTCTAACCCGGAGGGGGACTGCATTGTGAAAGCCCTTAATATCCATAGTATATTAAACTATTAGTGTATTTAAGGTAACCAAGGTCTGACTTACGACTTCCTCAGCCAACAGGAGTCCTTCTATTAATTTCAATGTGCTTTGGAAGAAGCCATGAGGACTTCTGCATTTATTTGTTTTGAGGAGTTTTGAGAATGACATATTGCAACATAAAAGACAAACCAAGATGTTTTCTCTAAATGTTTGACAGCCATCAGTTTTATAGAAGCCTGAGAGCAGAGCTCAAATTAACCCACTTGATATAGTGTCTCAAACTGAGACTTTCCAAGCTACTAATGCAAAAGATGAATTCTCAAACACCAGACACAGGTGACAAGATAAGAAGCCCAGCACACCATGTATAAGATATAAATGGATCCATCTGTCAGCAGTTTCTTTATAAGTGAATTGCTCTCAATTATGTTAGAAACAGCATTTAACGAAATATGATTTTAAAGTACCACGTAGAGGAAGAAAATGTGCAAAGTAAATTCCTGATATAATGAAAATTGAAGAGAGTGATCGATTCTGCTATTGTAATTGGCAAACAGAATGGAGGAGTTTGATAGAGGTGACAGTAGAACAGCTTTTGGGGTATCATTTGGCTGGGATAGCAATCTTCTAATCATGTCCAGCCTGTCTTCAGAGGTCATTTTCAAGGTACACATTCAGATGAGAAACAGCAGTGTTAGAGGACAATTTCACTGACAGCTGCAAAGAAATGTTCATTCCATTGCCTTCCTGGCACATGAGAAGGGACCCGTCATGTATCAAACGGAGGAACAGGTGTCGATGAAAAACTGGAGTTTAGGTATGCTGAATTTAAATCCTTCATACAGCCCACATTCAGCCACTTCTCTTGCGACAGGAATTCAATGAACCCATATTAAGAGGCAGGCAAACATTTTACTTTTTTTTTTCCTTCAGTATTTATCTCGGTCATCATGAGAGAGCAGCTGGGAGAGCGAGCCCCAGCTGAGAAGGGAAGCTGTAGATATACCTGGCTGTGAGAGCTGTACAGATCTCAAACAAGCAAGGGCCATGATACTGATGAGCAAAATCTAACATGCCCTTGAGATTGGAAATACTTAAATCACAGATGTATCTATACTGTATGATCTCATGACAGGTTGGAATTAGGGTTGCTTAGATGTCCCACCTGTGACATTCCACATTATAAACAGACATATTTGTAAATACGTTTTACTTGCATTACTTAGGAACTTGCTAGGATCCTGTGTGGAGAATAATCAGAATGCTTACATCATGTATTCTACCCTGAATTAACAATACTATTCTCCCTGAGCTAGTTTCAGCCTCATAAAGTTCTTGCCTTGGTATGAGAGAGAAGCAGATTGCACAGGTAGCCCCTCACTTCCTGAACACAGGTCTGAGGGAGCATGACATGTTTTTGTGGGCCATCTCTTAGCTCTTCCCATCTCCTGGCTGGTGAAGGCACACTGTATTTTTTGGGAAAAGCAGACACTAGTCTTCTAGCCTCAGGACAGATTTATCAATGCCAAATTTAAAGTTATTAGAAATACCATTGCTTTCACAAGTACACAAATATTGAATTAATTACTACATCTATGTGAGATCAGCTGAATAATGAGTAGTATTTCAGTGACTGATTTATGTTGGAATTTCACATTTACAACTTATATTTGCCAATGAACCAGGCTTAGGTATGACACAAAAGTTATTGCTTTTGGTTGGCAAATGTTTTCTACTTTGCTTTTGGTTCTTGGGAATGCTGTACACCAAACTATATATTTCCCACATGAAATAGCTTTCCTGTAACATCTGCTGCCAGAAAGTTTGTCTGGAACTCGCAATGATGGATGAATTTTTGACAGGTAATTGCAATTCAGATCAGATGCACACAGATTTAGTACCTGGAAGCTCCCAGTTTATTAAAATCACCATTGATTTATAAGCACCCCCCCCTCTTTTCACCACCATTCAGAAATTAATCACTTGGGTATGATGTTCAGGGCTCATCCAGCTGCTCATAATATGAAATACATCACTTTATCCTACGCTTATCTATCTCACACCATTTCTGAGGAACCTATCACAACAGTATAGCCACCACCAAAACTGACATTCACAATTAGTACAAGCCTTTCATGAAAGCTGAAAGAAATTCTAGAACTCATATTAGTTACATGGTTTCAACTCCTCAGGCTTACTAAAGCAAATTAAATACCACCACTATCCATCACACCTATGTAAATGATGTTTATCTTTTTCTTAGACAGTAGCTGGAAGGACTGAAAGGCACTACTGGTTTGGTTGCTGTCAGTACAGTTTTTTCCTTTTTTGTAGCATGTAACAAATTCGCTGAATAGACACGTACCACCCAGATAGACAGATTATACACACACAGCAGGTTAAGAAGATTTTTCTAAATCATCACTAAATATGTGTAACTGATACGATGACATTAACAATGGCAAAATGGAAGGACTCCATCCAGTCAGAACAATTTAATGAGCCACATTATTTAGATGAAGTGGGATGGTTTATACTTGCTTTGGGTTCCTAGACCGATAGACACTGATTTGTTGTATCTGTTTTTTATCCCCCACGTTGGCTTAGCAGAGATTTTCAAATTCCATTAATATAATTTTCCTCTTTAAAAAAATTCCCATCTAACTTCTAGCAGCACGGTTCATTACAGTTGAGTTTTGCTGAAGTTGAGGTAAATGACATCTGCTGTTCTCTCCTTATCCACAAATCCAGTCATTTTACCATGGAAGCACCCAGGTCAGGCGACATTTAGCCCTGCTACTCTTCCCAGTCACCTGCTCCTTCATGTGCCTAGAAGTGTGTCCCCAGGTGAGTCACTTCTTGACTTTCACAGGGACTCAAGTGAGGCTGACTGGGCTGTAGTTTCCTGGGGTTTGGCCTTTTAAGATGATGGGTGGCCTTTTCTGAAGATGATGGACAGTTTGTTGGACATCTGACCTTTTGCAACTTGTTTTACAGCCTTAATAGTTGATCTACCCAGTCTTTCTTTCAAAGTAACTACACCTCCTTCCTATCAGTTCCCTGTGGAGCCAAACTGGAATGAGTGCTAGCTATTTGATTTGGGTACCAAGACACCTCCTCAGTGCTCTCAGAAGATACAGCACATGAGGGGAGGACCCATGGGGACCAGGTATTTGTACTACGTAGAGATATATGCCCTAATACAGCTGGTTCAGACTGTGTCAGCTTTAGACAAAGAAAAGCTGCATTAATCTCCTTACATTCTAGACAGAAAGGACAGATCACACCCAGACGTCAGATTTAATTAAATTCATATTGTTTTGAATTATGTTATTGGCATACACTGCTTCCACCAGTTCACAGTGAAGGAAGCAAAGATTCACTGTAGGTATTTCCCTCAGTTCTGGCTGTTTCCAGGCAGACTACCATCAAACCTTTTGGAAAGTTAGATGTTCATTTTCTCTGCAACTAACAGCTGTTCCAATAAAAGATTAGTTCTGCATTTACAGTAGCCATATGACCTTCAGCTATTTTTCTTGTACCTTTCCCGGACTAAAGAGAGTCAGGCAAGTGAGGAACATGCTTGGAAAAGAGCCACAGAAGGTTGAAGATGCTGAGGTAAAATAAGCATTGCAAAGTCAGACGTTAAGGCATTTCTATTTGACTTAATCCAGAATTGGCATCACAATTATTCCAGAATAGCCACCTAAGTGACTTGAAGACAAGAATGGTGGAAGGCAACAGATGATATCCTCACTTGAATACAATTTAAAAATACACCAGTGCCAGTACCTGGCCAGAGATCCCCATAGTCTCCCTCCAGCAGCAGGCACAAGCAGATGTCAAAGGGCTATTCCACCTGCAATTACTTTCAGCTCAACAGGATGTTCTCATCCAGTTGTAATTTGGTGCGCTTACTGTCAAAGGTAAGTACAGTTTGGTTCATGTGGACATAAGTGCCTGCTTCAATTTGTCATTTAAACTCTACTTGCCCTAAAACCATTGAATGTTCCTTTTATTATTCCATGTGCTAGTACCTGTACTACAAGAAGAAGCCTAAAAACATGTATGCTTCTGTACAGAGATCATCACCTCTTGCTGAAAACAATGAGGCTTGTTTTAACAATTCTCGAACTGGCTTAGCCGTTTTGCTGAAGGGAATGACCACTGCATTTATGTTCTTCTTATACATGCAACAGTAAACTATAAAAAGAGTAATGCCTGTAGTTTACACCATACCCTTACAAGAATAGCTATTCTTGCGTTTAGAAAGCATCTTTTAAGAGATTTATGATGAGTTTGTGCTTCTAGAGGCACAGAATAACCAGAGGTCTAGAAAAAGTGAGTGATCTTGAAAGATATGAAGTTTTTTAATCCAGATTAGAGAAGAATGAGGAAGGGATATGACAGCCTGTTACGTGACATACAAACACGTGAAAAGTAGCTCTAAAAAAGAAAAAGGCAAATAATAGTTATTCTTCATGCCTGTGGTGAATAGGAAGAAGCATTAGAAGGGTGTAAATCCTTCTAACCTTCTAAAGGGTGTTAAACACATCAGACAATCCCAGAGGAATGACACGGACCATTATTAACTAAACACAAGACCAACTTTTGTTCTCAGGCTGGTATTGAATAAAGCAGCTGTGAGTCAGGATGTTTCAGATTAGCTGTTGTTCAGCAGTCAGATGCATCTGACTGCACTGAAGTTTTAGTGGAGCATGGCCAAAGGGAGAAATCTCTGCCACTGCTGGAAAAAGTACTTTTCTTCTTTTGGGATGACTGACCTGCGGTAAGTGCAGAGGTGCACAGCCCTGTACAAAACCTTTATTTCCCTACTGATGAATCCACCCCTTCAGCTGCTGCTAGAGCAAAAGGTGGATAGAAAATATACTTCTGCACCCCATTCATGTGTCCAAGTACTCGGTTTGACTACTTGAGCCCTGTGGTTTGTGATTTCTTATAACTGACCCACTTGTCTGTGCCATTATGAAGGAAATACAGTCTTATAAGCTGTGATCCATCTCAAGTTACTGGAAAAAGAGAGTAAGGAGTAATATTTTTAACAATATTCATTCACCCCTTAATTACACAGGCTGTTGCAAAGAAATCATTCTTCTGCCAGGATTTTCCACTTATGAATGCTGATCAATCTTACAAGGACTTTAAATATAATATGCAGATTCTCTTCTGCTTATGAACAGTGGTTTAAATTTTTAGTAAGCTAATAATTTAGAGAAAAAAAGGCCCACAGTGTTTCTGACAGGGCTGATTAAAGTACATCAAAATGAGGATACACCTCTATCTAAAAAAAAAACCTTATAGTGAGTGAAGATTTATAGACGTGTTCTGCTGATTCATGAAAACAAGATATGGAAATTCATTTCTGGAAGCCACTCAGTGATGAAATATATAACGCATTTATCTGTAAGATAAATATGTACGTTGGTTAATTAAAGAAGATACATGAACTTGTGGAAAAAATAAAAGGAAATTCTTCTCAAGAACAAAACAGCTAATTATAAAACCAACAGGAAATGAAATGTGTCTATTGAATAACTATATTTTTGCTAAACAGGAAACCTTCAATATTAATAACTTACTTCATATGTAACTCCAATATCTAATGACAGACATATACTATTGAATACCTGAAATGTACCACTCTGCTTGTTCTAGCCTGTTTTCAGACAGATGGTGTTGGGCATGTACACCAACTGCCCAAAGGAATCAGAAGGAAGGGACGTGGGATGAAGAGCTGGAGAAACTCCCTTTGCTGCAAAACACCCCCAAGTGTTTTCGGAAAAGGCCAGCTGTTTCCCAAAGAGGATTGTTTCAGGGCACCAGGATACAAGTTTATTCTGGAGCCAGACTATGGCAATAACTGAACTGTGGCAGTCAGCTCCCTAATCAGAAGAGGAATAAAATAAAACTCAGCTGGGCCCACCCCTATGCACAGCATTAACCACTGTGGCAGGAATGTATTGCAAGTTTAACCATGATTAATTCAATATTAAAAATAAATATTAATGTCACCGTCTACCCTAAATGCTGCTTGTAATATGAAACAAACTATAAAGACAGTGAAAGACCTATGAAAAGTTAAAAATGCACAATTAGAAGTGAATTTAAGCCGATAAGCCAACTGATGAACAGCTATGTTTTTATCATACATTTAAAGTTTTTGTGGCTTCTTGTACAGCAGGCACAGAGAGGTGTGGGGGGTGTTTGTTGTTTTATGGCTTTTGAGGGGTTTTTTGGTTAACAGAATCTGTCAATCTAAGGAACGTTTTAAAGAAAAAGCAGTTCATCTTCAACATTCAACCAGTAATAAATGAGGCTTTTCAAAAATAGAAATGCCTATAAGTGTTGATGAGACAATATGTGAATGCTGGTGAATAAATATAATCTGCCTGAGAAGGCTAAATTTCAGCCTGTCCTCACATGTAAGTTATTTGCATTTCTACAGATGTGTTGATTTTACATGCCTTATGGACAAGAAAATAGAAATGTTAAAAACCAGCTTTTCCCTATTTATGTTTAAAATAAAACTACTCAGTTGTTCTGTCAGGTTCAGAGACTTGAAGCAATTGATGCCATTTCAATAAAAAAGATCAGGGTGCAAATCATCAAACTTAAAATCTAAAATTTCTCTAGTTCTTTTGCAAAATAAAAGCAAATTGTGTATTAGGTTCAGGCATAAACCCCTGAGAGACGAGGGCTTTGAAAACTGTTGATTTCCCTGAAACATAAGGGTTCCAAACACATTCTCCTAAGTTTCATCTTTGCTAAAAGAAGAGGTAGTAGGTCTATCTATGTCTTTTAATTCAAGAATGAAGACTGTGTCACAGCTCAGAATTGACACATTTTCAGATTTTTTTCTTTTTTTGTTCTACTGGGGTCAATAGAATGCATGATATTCAAAAGATTTTTTTGCATTTCAAATATCTTTTCTCCATTTTCTTTTCTATCCTATAAGAAAAGAGAGAAAAAGAGATAGAGCAAGTGAGAGCTTACTGCTTTGTGATATACAAAATAAAGAGGGGACAAAGAAAGAAAACCAGAAAATTTCTAAAGGTAATAAGAAAAACAGGGAAAATAGATGTTATAAATTTCTGTGAAGTAGAAGCAGCTATGATTATTTAAAGTTTCTAATTTTAACAACTCTTATTTAAAACCTTGATATTGCTTTCTTTTCATATCCATACCTTTTTTACCATGTTAGGATGGGATATAAAAACATGTAGTGCTAGCCAAAATTACAGAACAGCAAAGCAGCTGCATTACACCTTTAAGTGAAGAAACACGGTATACTTGTAATACATAATCCCTCTTCTTTTCAGGAAAATTCCCAGTGGCAGAGGTGGTGGAAAAGCATGTACGGACAAGACCTCATCCTGCCTGTTGGCCTCATGTAAGCTGCTGGGAAACCCCTGCAGCCTCTGTGCAGCCATGCCTGAAGCTCTGTCCTGGTTTGGCTCCATACCCTCTGGGAGCACACAGCAGCAGCTGGGTAACACAGCAGCTTAAAATCCTACAGGTCCACCATCTTTAGTTAGCAATTTCATTAATCCTCACAATGTTATGCTATTTTCTGTTGTGGTTCTTGCACTTGACACAGCTGGGCAGTTGCCACAGAACATCTGCATCCCAGCTGCTGTTCGACATACACCTCTGCTATGGATCCTGGCTCCCCACCAGTGAGAGCCCACCCGTACATCCCACAGGTGTAAGAGATCCAGCACTCACCCCAATCTAGAAGCCAGAACTCACACCACAGTCCTGCAGATCAGCAAAGCCGAGAAGAATCATTTTCAGTAAACTTCAGGTAAGATGTTCGCATGAAAATATTTTATGATTATAATATGATTCTATATGCTCTAAGATGCTTATGTTTCTCATTTTGTTGTCTCTGCTGCTTGTTGTTCATGTTATACTCAAAACACTGTCTGAGGTGGACACCATCTTGTTGATCCAGATATATACAGTGCCAAAGAGAAGGACATCCTCATTTGTTCTGGGGTCAGTGGATACTAATGACTAGGAGGTAACAGACGACTTTTTTTTGCTATTCTTCCCATATTAGATAATAGTCCAGTGAATAGTAGTGAATAATAATAGTCCAGTCTTCAGATATTACCTTAGAGCCACCCTGGAAAGCTGTCTGAGGACTAACCTCGTGAGGCAGAGCAAGCCGCTAACTCCCCCTTTCTCTCAAGAGCTGCCCACAAATCCATACTATGAATATCCATGGTCATGTTACTTTCAGCATAAGAAGTCATGAATTGAAGTTATGTATTATTTTGACCTTTCTACTCTGCTGACATCACATTCTCCCCACTTTGCTCCCTTGCTTTGGCTCTTCAGATTAGTGGTCTTTCTTTGACCTCTCCCTCAACCATGTGGAGAAGTAATCCTTTTTACCTGCACTGCCCTTTGTAGCTGGAGATTACTTCCCCTTACTTTGATCCACCATGTCCATTTTGTAAAGTTCACATTCAACTAACCTGTTTTCTTTTAAAATCATGACAGATTGTTCTCCTGCACAGTTGTTTACTCGTGACTTCATTCATATCTTGACCTCTTCTGTCTCTGGGTCTCACGTGTCAGTGATCGTAGGATCAAATCCACTTAGGAATAGTTTCAAGCAAGTTACTCCACTGCTCCTAGAGGAAAAAACCCTGTTGTCGGACTACTCCTACATCAATCTGATACGAAAGGTCAGAGGTGTAGGGCCCAAATGCACAAGAACAAGAATTTCTCTCATAATTAGAATTTGCTGGTCAGCTGTGATTAGTTTCTAGCTCCTTACATGTTGCTTAATAGTAAGGACAAAGAGGCTGGGCCTTTCTAATTGCACAAACCTCTGTTTGTTATGCAAAGTATTTTAGACCCTTTATTTAATGAGTTTTTACTATCTTAACTCACCTACTCCAAGAACACTATCTTTTCAATATGCCTTGCTGACACCCTCTGGCTAATATGGCAATTCATCATCAGCAATTCCCCATGTCACAGTTAGGCTCTCAGTTCAATACAGCATTTAAGGTATGCCAGAGTCCTAGAGAAGCCTGGAATAAGAGTTAATATGGTGTGCAAATACAGATTTAAATTTAAATGGCATGTTTTATTTTTTGCCACTGTGGGCCCTTGAGTCCTACCATGCTACTGGAATCATTAACAATCACTGCCCAGGATGTACACACTCAGTAATTGCATCTTCATTTCTATTTCTTATCTTATTCTTTAGCCTTTCAGTATTTGGATTGAAACACCCAGCCTAATCATTATCCTTCAAAACAGGAATCTCATCAGATAAAGAAATTGTTTTTACACCATAAAACATTAGAGCAAAAGATCAGAGCCCAGGGCAGAGGTACGAAGAAAACAACATGTTACTCAGAGTGTTTCGGTTTCTTTACTCTGTTACAGAATAAACATATTCTCAATAGCTTGAGAGTAGGAAAATTTGATGCCATAGCAAATACAGATCAAAACTAAACTCACCACTTGTATGATTCTCTTTGTAAAGACAATAAGAGAATTAAAATTACAGAATACCAACTTATAAGGTACCAAGAGAATGCAGTAGGTTTATACGCAATTCCAAATATTCCTTGTAATCAGTGTCAGTAGTCAATCGATACTGATACCTACTTACCTATGCTGAAGAAAAAAACCCAAAACCTTTTGTCATTTATAGTGGAACTAAGAATAAGAAGTGATCTGGTATATAGGTAGAAGACAAGCTACCAAAACTTTTTTTTACGTTTCTTTCAAAACTGATAATGTACAGAATAGAGCTTTAAAAATTAATGCTTGATCTTATTTTAGCATTCTCTCATTCAATTGTACATTAGTAAGAAGATCATGTACCTTTGACAAAACATGGCATGCTTTGTGATTATTTTTATATATAATGTCAGAATTATTTAGAGAACAGTAAGAATTATTTAGAGAACAGTAAAAATTATTTAAAAGCTCTAAGCTGAAAATAAATCCATCTGATGTCATTCTTTCAAAACCTGTTCTTCCCTCTGCTATTGTCAATGCTGTTATTTTGAGCAGAATAGTTCACACAGGTCTGATGGCTATTCAACAAGGAGGACGAAATCGAGGTTTAGCAGCCAGGCAAAAATATTTGACCACACACAACAAAAAGAGCCAAAGGTGTTACATGTTAATGAGAAAACTAATGAACTTCAGATAACCTGTAAAATCATAATAGATGCAAAGGAATTCAGAGATTGTTAATCACAGGCAGCTAAAAACACCACCTTTGGTTACATTTGGGTAAAAAAAAACCCCAACTATAGGACCTTTTCTCTAGTGAGAGTTTACAGAAAAATAGCTAAAGGTATTAATTCTCTTGACAGGAACAAACCTTACTTGGTCCAGGGAATAAAATACCGAGTTTGGCTTCTATGACTCCTACTCCTGCTGCAAGTAGAACAACTTGTGTGCAGTGAAACTTCTTGAGGACCTGCTGTCCATTTCCACACCCGGCAATGTGGAGAAAGATTAGTTCCTTATGTTGGTTTAAGTAAGAAAGAGACATACGGTCTCAAACTGTGTGAATAACAGAGACCAGTTAATCACCCTTTTATTCTCTACAGTTTAAGGCCCTCAACTAAAAGGGTTTATTCTCTCAAAACACATTTGTATTTAATATGAACTGATGAGATATTGTTGATGAAAAAAACACAAACAGAAGAAAGAATTGCTTTCCAATGAAGTTCTCAGAGACAGAATTAAACCCAATAAAAATAATAATTTTCACAGGAAATCAGCTCTATATTCCATAAAAAACTTTGCTAAAGCATTTAAGAAGCTGTGAAACTGAGGTTCAAAATTGTGCACAGGTTTCTGGTGGTACCTGCCTTCAAGGTAGAGGTGTTCCTATGGTCAGTGAGGACTGACTGCAAAGAAGAGAGCGGAGGATAAAAAGTACAAAAGTGCAAAAGTGAACTAATATAAGAACTTTGGAATGCTTCAGGATGAAATTCCTGTACTTTCTGCCTTGTGACAAGTATTTAAATGATTGATACTGCATTGTACTTGAAATCCAGTGCGCACTAGTATGGCACAAACCAGAGCATCACATTCGTTCACAGAATTAGTTAACCAAAAACTTTCAGAATCTGACGTTGGCTTGCTCCCTATTCTCTGAAGGCTGCTGATCTCCCGTATCAGTTGGTTATGATGTGTGTCTTGACAGTCTCACCAATGGACTTTAGCATTAAGTCCTAAATGAGAAAGATTTAAGCCTAGATTTAAGAAGAATGGTTTGTATGACAAGGAAGAAAACTTAACCAAGGATTGCAGATGCCATTTTTATATCCCTAATTCTATTTTAAATATCACTTCCCTTCCAGTTCTTACTCAACTGTGAAGTGCTTTTTTTCAAATAGAAGTAAATAATTTAACAAGTATTCTTACCGAGAAGAGAATTTGATGTCTGTTGAGAAGTCTGGGTTATAATATTGCAAAACTGATTTACAGAACACAGGTTATCTAATAAAACCTCATTACAAAAAAGCGACAGTATTAGAAGGGAGGAGGATGGGTCATTTCTTGTAAGGAAGTGATACATTACTGATTCTGTTCATGTTAAAAAAAAAAACAAACAAAAAACTCAATACTTTTCTTGTTTTGCCTTCATCCTAGGCTGATAAGTTAATATTACTGTCTTTGTTCTACCTGTGCTGCCTCTTCACAACTAATACTGAAGAACACCCAGTTTCCCTTTTAATTTGTTCCCACTTAGGTGCCACCACCCAGTGGAGATCAGTAGAGGGGTGATGACAGTGCCTATCCTGGTCAGATTCAGTGAGGAGGCAGGCTGAATGCACACCTAGCCGATCGTGAAGACAGTTCAATACATATGCCATTTAAGCAGATTATATGGGTCTGGATGATTTTCTACTTGTACAGAGTTCTTCAGTTGCTCAGATGCCTAAAGCAACACAAGATGTTAGGAGCAGGGCCAGCTCTGCTTCAGTAGAGGTAATGAATATGGGAGTATGACAGAGGTTCAGCGTCACAAACCTCTATTTGATTTAAAATATGAAATGGACTATAGATCGCCACAATATGAATACTAATCCTGGATAAGGTGAAAAAATACTCTTATTTCTATCTTTCCTCAATGGTGGGTCTCATTTTACATACGACAATAACAAATACCTGCTCAGCTGTCAATAACCTGCATCTATGAACCAGATCCTGCCAAGAGTTCCCCACTGCTGTAGCCAAAAGCTCTTAAAAAACTTTAACTAAAAAGTATCAGCAAGTGTGGAAAATTTAATGAATTACACATTTGCGTATTTAACAAAGGTCTGACTTTTTCCCACATGTTTATCCACCTGTGGGGATGGAGGAGTTTTAAAGGTGCTGTACACAGAAGCTGGGAGGGTCCTGCTTACATTTCACAAGCCAGCAGCTATGGGATTGAGTAAAGCAGGCATGAAATGGTATTAGTAGAAAAAACAAATAGAACTAAAAAAGATAACATGGTTTTATGTAAGATTTAATTAAAAAACCCCAAAATAACCCAAACAAACACAAAAAACCACAGGTAAATTTACCGCAATTGGAAACATTAGAAGTATTAGAAAAATTACATAGGAGGCTAATAGAATATATGATGTCATTTTAGGTCCCTCACCCAGCTCATGCCTTGTCCTTCAAAATACAGCCACATCCTAGATTTGGAAGGTCAGGAAAAAAACCCAAACCCATACATTTGAACCACCACCCATTTCTTCTCCTATCTCATTGTTTTCTGTTTTTCTTTGCAGTGATGTGATGAATGATCAGTAGCTTGAAAACTGAACTCAAACTTCATAATCAGAATTACAATGGGAAAGAATTAGTGGGTAACCTCAGGAGAAGCTGCTTGTTTTTTTTTCCCTTTGCAACCAAATCCCCAAAGAGCTGAACCTGAAAGAGGACCACGTGTTTCCTGAGCCTACCTACAGAAGGAAGGAATGAAGCAGAGAATGCGGGTTGATGGCAAGTGGAGTACAAATAAATGGTGAAGACAAATGGTTGAATGCTACTTGAGATGGGGGAAAGCTGCATAGTTTTTCCCTTTAATAAAGACTTTTTCTCTTTAAGAAAGAACCCGTAAGTCTAGCTTAATTCTTCTTTCTCACTATAGCCTTGTTCACCAGGCAAGTATTTCTTCTCTAATAAAAATTAATACATGCTAAATCTCCAGTGAGTGAAGTTAAGCATCATTACAATCAATGCACCACCCCCCACTCAATAATGTCACTGAAACCAAACTTCAACATTTTATATTAACGTGATTTAAATAAGCAATCAACAGCATATGGTAATGCTAAATCGAGGAGATGAGTCATTGTATAAAACCTATTTCTTTTCACACAGAGGAAAGATTAAACACCTCTTTAGGGATAAAATCATGAGGATAACTTAACCATCAAGTTTAAACAAAGTCCAAATACATTGGAGACGCACAGCTGAGCAAGATAAGGCCAGCAGGTGGTTCAAAGGACTGTGTATGGGGAAATACTCCAATATGGGGATACTGTCAAAGATCTAACTAGAAAGGGGAGGAATCATTCCTTTATACACAGGTCTGAGCACAAGGTGTTGCACAGCCATATCATTTGCAGAAGTTTGTGGAGACACTGTGGGTTATAGCTACAGAAATGTTGGCACAACCTCAAGTGTTTCCTGTTCCAATCAACTATGCTAGACCATTAAAGATGATCTGCAGCAAGCCACTTCCCTAAGCAGGTGTGTGGGATAGGATCAAGATGTGACTTGTCCCCCTTACGTTCCTTTTTACTTTGAGAAGAGTTGCTGTAGCTACCAAAATGCTGGAGAAGCTCCTAAAGGGCAAAATGCCTGGAGCTCATGAATTACAGAGAATGACACTGACTTTCCCAGTCACTGGAAAATCATGATCAGACTGAGGTGGGGGAAGTTGAAAGGAAACTCCCTGTTGCTAACAACCTGTCAAAGCAGTGACAGCACCAGTAGCAGAAAAACATTAATATGTTGCTAAATTTTGATACTAAAATTTGATCTAAAAACTCCAACAAATAACAGGAAGCAGTATTTTACCTGTTTCCCAGGCTTTGGTGCCCTGGGAGCAAATCCCTGGGTTGGGCCTCTCCTATTTGTGCACTAGGGGCTCCCAGGTTTGGTCCATTGCACCCTTTTTCTCACCAGGAATGTCCTTGTCTGAGCTGTCAGCACCTGACTGCGGCCAGCCGGCTGCTAGGTCAGTAGTAGATGCCTGAGCATCTGTCCCTTACAGCCCTGGAGGCATTTACAGAAAGCTGTAAATGAAGGATAAGAACTATCAGCTCCAGACCTACTGAAAGACTTGAGATGAAGCCAGGATTGCTTGCTTCCTTTCTTACATCATTCCACCAGAGCCATACATATTGCATTTTTTTCTCCTAGTATGGTACAATTGTGATTATAACCAGGCTTTGATAATCCAAAGAGCGCATAATACACAAGTATTCTATAGTCCCTATTTCTTCAGATTTTGTATCATCTAGGTTTGAAATTCACATATTGCTTCCACATATTTTCTTTTATCCTGACAATTTCTGATTAAAGACAACTCAAACTTCTCCACATTGGCCCACAAAATGCTCTTCCTGATCATTTAACATAGATTCTGTTATGGAGTAACAGTGTATATATGGTAGGCAATTTATGAAAGTCTCCAGTAGGTTATTAACCTTTTTTCCTAGATTTTTAACTACAGTGCTAGCTATAACATAAAAACATTTGATAAGTTACCAGAATATAACCAAGTTCTACCAAGAGCAACCTAGAAACCTTACTGCTGTGAGGAGTCAACAGTGGCTCCTCAGTACTGAGCTGGGAGGCTGGAGCATGGAGCAAACCATACATCTTTGGGATTCACAGCTACCTGAGTCAGCTTGCTGGGAAGACAAAAAGGAAAACCAAGGCATCTCCTGTGCTGGCCCCGCAGGCACAGAAAGCAGACCAGAGTCCCCATTTTGATAACTGCCATCAATTTTCTCCTGAAGAAGTAAATACTGGTAGTCTGAAGGTCTTGACATGGAAGTCTAGAATATGAGATTAAAGGCCTTTCCCTTGTCCTAGTAATTTTTAAGTTGCATAGTTCCTCTTCCTCTTGTGTGATGACTGTTATGAATCCTGGATAGTCTAAATCAGTCACTTCAAACTGCCTCCACATCATATCAGTGTGACCTGAGGACAGGAAGTGCTGCTGTTTCTCCTTGACCCCCACCCCAAATCTTCAGAGCTCCAAGAGTTCAAATGATATATTAAAAAAACCAAATCCTATAATCAGTATAATCCCACAGAAATATTCCCAAAGCTTTTCTAACAATGCCTGAGTTCAAGTAGAAAGACTTAAACAAAATCCACTGTATTTAGATGCTAAAACCTACATTATTTGACAAATAGGGATTTAGTTCCAATTAAACAGATGATTAAAGAAGAGAAAGCTCGGAGGATAATCAGCACTAATTATACTAATGCTGCTAGTTTAATTAATCAGTTTTGCAACCTTCAAAATTGAGATAAAGAACCATATGATCTAGAGATGAAAAATCCCTATGTAGAAACTGTGGACTGTCATTATCCAAGATAACACATTAACACCAATTGCTCTTGGGGATGGTTTGTCTTTTGCGCCTGTTCTCCTTGCTGCTAGGGGGAAAAAACTCCTCACTCCTCAGCCCATTGAGCTGTGGCCACAGGACTTTCATCTGTTTTATACCATTCTCTCTCTAGCTACAGGTGATATCATGCTCCAGGAAAATTCACATTACCCCAAAAGGTATTTCCATTCCCTAGTTTCACACTTCAGATCCCTACAAGACATCCTAGCAGAAAAAGTGGGAAGACTGAGAAAGCAGAAGTCCATAACACATCAGTCCATAACACATCACAGCAATATTATAGTATCCCATTCATTTAAAATATCTGCAGTGACCTAAAAGGACAAATAATATTAACCTAATATAGTCATTCATACCTTTATCTATGCACTCAAAGAATTCATGTGAGAGACTGTTGTTGTTTATGAAGCTATTTTTCAAGAGCATATAAAGTTCTCTCTCACTACACACTAGTAAAATAAACTATATAAATAATTTTATGGTGACATGAAAACTATAAATCATATAGACAGAAACCCATGGATGTATCTTTGTCTAACATGCTGTCCTTGAGTCCTCTGGTTATGCTCATACAGCAAATACTCTCAAAAATCTGTGATTTTACGTATTAGCTGTAATGTTTGACATAACGGATGAGTAAATAAAACCTGTTCATATCAATTGCATTTCAACATTAGTTTTATGTCATCCTGGCCCCGTAAGTTTAAGGAGAATCCTTAGCACTAGTTCAAAGTAGTTTTCATTATTTAATTTTGTATTTATGTCTTTACTCAGCTGCAAGAGATTTTTCCAATAAATAAAGAGTGTGGCTATGAATCTTACATTACAGCTGTAAATTCCTGCAGCAGGCTACATTTTTAGTGATGCAAAGGCTGGTGCTCATGGGCTCCCTCATGATAAATATATTGATGTCTGTCTGAAGCTCCTGGTGGAAATATGGCTTCGATTTTTTTCTTAAAAACATGGATCAATCATTCTTGCCCTTGCCTATTCTTTTCTGTCAAATGCTTCAAATGTGTTGGAGTATCTGTAAAAAGTTTGAAAAGCACTTTGGCTACATGTCTAACAACCCTATTGAATAACATTTAACTTTGGTGCAGCTCTTGCTCACTTTCTTTGAGATACACAAGGAGCTGATCTGCACTTATAGATTAATGTGATTAACGACAATCCAACAAATTCAATTTATAAAATAGTGTAATGCCTGAAGAATACCCTGTGATCAGGACCTAACAGCCTCCTGTGCCACTGGGCTCTGGGTAATACATTCCATATCTCTGGAAGAAAGCACTGAATGTCTGAGCAGTAGACACAGGGCAGAGAAGAGCTATAGGTTTAAGCACTGAATTAGCTTATTCTTCCATCTAAATTAATACTAATTTTGTGTCTGGGACTACAATATTGTTACAAACATTTTGCAAAATTATTTCAGAAACTTTCTCTTTTACTGCACTGACTAGAAACATTTGTTCTGTGCTTAATGAATTTATTCATTCTTTTTTTAGATGGGTAACTCTTCCATACTTAAAAAAAAAAAAAAAAAGGCAATTCCAGGTGAAGGAGACCTGGAAAGCTAGTAAGAATTACACACTTAATTCTTTAATGTGGTATTTGGGTCTGGCCCACTAGTAATCACGGAGAGCTGACATATTTTCTGATGTCTCAGTCTCTTGTCAGAGTTGTATCAACCCTTGCAGGTGGATTACAACATAACTCTTCAAATTCAAGAAGTTTGTGACTCACTGAAAGGAAATTGCAAAGGAGAGAAACACAGGAGGAATGAGCTTCCCCTCATGTGAAGTTTGCTACTTAGCTTTTTTGTCAGTGACACACTCACATCTACTTGAAATGTAACATGTGGAAGTGGCTTTGATCCTTTCCTCCTTAATGATCTGTTCAGTTAGCAACCTTGTCATGGAAGCATGACACTACCATCTTGTTAATACTCACCTTATGGAAGAGATATTCTTTGAATGAAAGCTTCAGAGATGTTCCTTAATCTACCTTAAGGAAAAGTCTCTATGGCCAGGTACACTAAAAAATCGTAATATTTCAAGTTATAGTACTGCACAGCTGAAGCCGGCACAATATATAACCCACCAGTGATTGCCTGGAGAGCCTCAAAGACCTCAGAAATTGACCAAGCCTATTTGCAAAGCAGTATTATCAATATTATCAATATTTGCTTTGGCAAGTAAATGCTACATTTTTGTCAAGAAAAAACAGACTGATTTATTTGTGAAATTTCTTCCAACTCATTAAAAAAACCCTATAGCATTGTGAGTAGGAACAAGTGCCTGTGCTTGGATGTGATCACAAAAGCCTGCCTGCACTGCAAATTAACCATCTTCTGAATGAGAACCTCTCAACTCAAGAACCAGGTCATGTGGAGCCTGGGTTAATAAACATGCTGCCTGGCACAGAACTGTACCTTCTGAGAGCAAGGACCCTGTGCCTACGTGTGCCAGGACCACTATTGCTGCTGGCTTCATTCACAATCTGCCCACCAGCCAGCAGATGAGACAGCTATTGAGAGAGACTGTACGGCTAGATGAGAGACAAGTCCTTTGGAGGTAATGGGGACAAATTACGGACTTTGTCCTTGAATAATTCTACTGAAAACAGTGGATTTCCATCTCAATATGAGTGCGTGTATGCACCAGACCCACCTGAAATTATGCTCATGTACAAAATCCTTCTCCATCGTGTCACATGGAGTTTTGTCAAAGGCAGTCTGTATGGGACTCGAGCTAATAAATAGCACAGCTTACAAGGAGAGGACACACTACTTCCTACAAAAAAGAAATTATTATGTCTCCTTAAATAAGTAATCTATGACACACTAGTGAAGCAATTCACATAAGGAAGATTATAATTCTCAAAAGTAATTTGTTTAAGCATCATTGTGATGCACAGAAACAGAAAGGAAAACAAAACCAAACCAAAACCAAACCAAATGCCATGATAGAAAGCACTACCAGGGCTGTTGGCAGCGCTATACCACACTTGAGTCCAAAGGAACAGGGGCTGTGGAAGTGCTGGGTAGTGATTTCCACTGGGAAACAGAGTTAATGCTTTCTCCAATATTCAACAGGAGAAGCCAGGCGCCAACACAGAGCCTGATGCCCGGCTCAGCAGGAGAGCAGGCACTATGACCCCATCACTCCTTGCAGAAATGCCTCTTTCCTGTTTGATCCCAAGCTAAGGCTCCAGCCACAGCCAAGGATCTGCATCTAGCAACACAAAAATAATTGTGACTTTACCTGGGCAGCATTGCACAGTACCAGAGCAGTCACATTACTGTGTGGGGACTCATCCTAGTCTCTGAGTGTGCCCTTTGTGTGCCCTAGTCCCTCCAGCAAACACGAGTATTTCAGGCACCCTCATCATTCCTTCTGGCTCAGCGGCAGAGGGATACACTGATGTATCATCAAAAAACGTCAGCAGCAAGTTGCAGAAAGCAAATAGGAGATCTGTAGCACCTGAAGGCTCTGCAGGTTTCCAACATGCCAGCAGAAGTGAAGCTTTGGAAAGGAAAAACAAGACTTTTGGTACCTTGCCTGGTCTCAGCCAGCCTTGTACAGCCCAAGCTGCCTCTATTCATGCTGCAGCACCAGATGCTAACATCTAGCACAGGTGCTTGGCATTTTTTAGTGTGAAAACATGCCAGAGGTGGCTGTGATCATCAACTAATGGGACAGCAAAAGCCCCATCTGCAGCCTTTCATGGCCCTCCATCACAGACCTTTACTATAGTTTTGTTCTACTCAGCATCAGTCTCAAAATCTTCATATTGCATTAGTTAAGCGTATCTTGAATAATATAACATAAGCATAGAAGTACTCAGAATTCCAGTTCCAGGCTGTTTATGGGCTAACCGGAAATATAGCTAAAACAACTCAGATTAGCAAAAAGCATACTAAAAATCATAGGCTGTGTGTGGGCATTTTATGAATAATAAACAAATAAATTAATGGCATGCACTTCTTGCTGTGAACTGCTTGCTTGCTTCCAGCTGCTAACTAGCAGATGTTCCCATCTGAACCTACTGGTTTTCACATATTGCCCTTACCCTGCTAATAATATAAATGAACCACCAGAATACAGTAATCTATAGCTGAAATGTTAGTTAATTAGCAGCTACCTGAAACATTACGTTGCAATAAGTACAGTCAGAGAAGTAAGATAAATTTGGAAATCCAGACAGGTATGTCTGTCTTCATAGAAAAGAGAACATGAACACTCAATAACTAAAATTTAAAAGATGATGAATTTTCAGTTTATCTGTACTTGTAAAAATATTCCTTATTAATCCACATCAAATGTCTAATATTTTTGACAGGCTGTTCTCACATGGAGCCTCAAAATCCCTACCCAGCCTATTTCCAGGGACCGGATGCCCCAGCTGCAGGACAGCAGGATTACACAAAAGACAGCCTCAGAATTGGTTTTGAAAATAAACCAGGTTTTGAATGCTGTGGAAAGAACAGATAATAATTGAATATCTATTAGAAGATGCTCTCAGAGAACGAACACAGACATGCCAGTGGCACATGATGTTAATGCATAAATATAAATGCCAGTTTGTAGATGTAAAGAAAATTAACATTGATATCCCCAAGTGGCTACAATTCAATGAGATGTCTCTGTTGAGATGTAAGCACAGCCAGGTGAGGAGACAGACTCTGGCAGAAGCAGCACACAAATTTCAGATGCTGGCTCTGACCTGCCGGTTTGAGGCCATGAGCTCTTACTGGGAAAGGTCCAAAATGCAGCTGCCATGGTTACAGCTCATCCTCTCCCCACAAGATGATGACTTCTTTTCTGTGTGAGTTACAGCTATGGGAAATGCACAGACAGGATACAAAATGAGTCTTCTCTTTCTTAAACCCATGTCCTTGAGTGTAAAGCAAAGCAAGCTAATGCAGACACCTGACCATACTGCTGCCTCCTGGCCAGGACTGAGCAAAGCTCATTTTAGCACTAAAACATCTCTGTTCAAAGGATCAAGCCATAAAAAGAAATTTATTATACATTATACATTAAATAACTTACACTGCCTCCAGAACTAAAACGGCTTTTGCAGATGGTCACTTTGCATAGATTTTCCAAGTGTCTTTCCCACCATCTAGGACTCACAATTTGAATACTTGCAAGACTTGTTCTTATAGACAGGCCAAAAAACCCCACAGCAACAAAGATGCACCTTCCGACATAAAAACTGATTTCTCACCAGACAACATTTACCTACGTCTTAAAAGTAGTTCAGGGATACAAACACAAATAAAAAGGTTTAATTAAAAGAAAGATATCACGAAAAACGTAACCACTAAATACACTACTAAAACTATTAAAAAAAAAAAAAAAAGATGCCACGTTATGTACTTGTTGACTTAAAATCTGCCCTCAGTTAGACCTATGAGAAGCATAGCTGCTGTAAGGGTCCAGGGAGGGCAGAGTTTAGATCACATAAATTTAGATTTTTTCCTCTTAGCAACTTAATAATCATGAAATTATATAACAACTCTGTAAACCAATTACCAAATGTCAGAAGGTGCCCTGATTAAAATACACACATCCCCTGGAACGTGCCATATTCACAAATTAGCCATGTGTTATTTATAGCTCCTCAAGGCACAATAATGGAGAAAGTGGTAATGAAATCCGAAAGCCTGAATATCTCCCTTATGTTTGAAAGCAAATCTCATGAGACCCATCTGTAGTCCAACCTGGGGGGAAAAGCAATCCTTTCTAAACCAAACAAAGACCCTGCAAACAACCTCTCCCGCCTTCGTAATTTTATATTTGGTGTTTCATTTCCAAATTTACTTGAAATCCTACCATCCTCTTTGCTCCCACACATTCATTTTATCAAAATGATTCTTTGAATTTCCTTCCTTACTTTTATTTGCCAACACCACAAAGTGCAACCCCAATGCTTAAGAAAAGACAGAGTCCTCTTTATGGGTGCAACATACACTTGGAAAACAAAGTCATTCCGTGTGCCTTGTTCTCTTGGCATGTGCCTCATCTTCCTGTCCTACCCAGTGGCTCTGCTGCCCTTCTCTATTTTTGTCCCATATTTTCTGTTTGTTATTGATCAGAACGGTTATTCTGCTTCTCACGTACGTTACTCTTCTTTAAAATCATGTATTAACACTCTTTTCTCCTTTACTTATGGTCATATATATATGTACTATATCACATGCAGAAAAGCCTTTTTGAATCATATGGTAATGACTGCACTGAAATATTTTACGCTCATCCAATTTGATGCAGTCAACCTGTAGCATTGTAAGGCATGATTAATTCATCATGTTGTAACATGAGTGCATAAGCACAAAACAAGGATAAATGAAGGAGACTATCTCTGTTGGCACATGAACCAATCCCTAGAAACGCATGGTGGTTTTGCCTTTCATGATGGGTGCAAACACCACTGAACCGCCAAAAACATTTGAAGGTACACGAGAATATTTAAATATGTTTCTAACACTTTATTGATAAAATAATCAGTATCAACTGATTATTTATTTCAATCACTATATTCCAAACCCCAGCTCAGTGACATCCTCCTTCTACTCCAGGCCTTTCCACAGGAGCCTCCCCCATCTATATTCCAATAGCAAAATGAACAGCAGCAGAGCCTCCCCCCATCTGTATTCCAACTACAAAATGAACAGCAGCAGAGCCTCCCCCCATCTGTATTCCAATTACAAAATGAACAGCAGCAGAGCCTCCCCACAAAACTTGGCAAGAACATGTTGCCTTCTGCTTTTCTTGTCTCTATCCTCCTTCTCCCTTTGATTGGCTTTTCCCTTCTTTCTTTTCATCTGTCTCTCTCCCCCCTTGCATTTGTTAGCTATTTTCTTGTGTTGTTAGAGAACTTATTTCAGGCAGTTTAAAAGCTCTCGGAGGCATGTGAAAGGGTGAAAAACTGTACTAGGAGCCAGGAGCTGCATCTTTATGTTACTTTTGCAGACCTGACTCTTAGCCAGAGGTTTAGCAGATGGGTATGTGTTTTGAATTTAAACAAAAATACACTGGCTCTTGCTGGGCTGCTGCAGTAGCACAGTGACCTCAGGAGCTGTTGCTGCCTATGCACAGTGGTCAAAGGTGAGATGTGTTAAGGTTTAATTTACTTGATTTAAAACTTCTCTGTATGTAAGAGATGTGGATAATAGAAACAGATCTAAAAAATATTAAAATAGTTCTCATTTTCCCTAACCTCCTTTTCTGCAATTCTTTTCACCTGTTTTTCATTATTCTGGCTTTTGAAGAGCATTAAGACACGTTTTTGAAGTATTTCTATCTAATAGAAGCCTCTGGCCTTTGCTTTTGAAGACAAATGTATAGCTGTAAACAGTAAAATAACAAAAAGCAACCCCCAAAGTATTTCTGTGTCAGTTGGCTCCAACTATTAATACAAAGTAAGAGACTTGCATGGGAAAAAGTCTCAAGAATATGGTTTCTAATGGAGAAGTGGTAGCTGTGCAGACACCTTTAGGTTTTGGATTTTAGAGACTCGTGAATATTTTAAGCTAAAGGTAGACTTAAGCCACCACTCTGCTTTGGACTGAGTAGCATATCGCTTGTGAGTGCTTTAAGCCTGTGGTTACTGTCCCTTACAGATGGACCATTACGGAGGAATTTGCTTAAGTCAGGTATGACTTTGATAAAGGGGATTTCTGTCATGAGGGAGACCTTTCAGGGCTATCTTTCCATCCATTGCTAGTAAAGGGTTTTCTTGCTTAGTTTCAGAGCTGCTGGATGGGAGGCTCCCGATTCTCCCTTGGGGAGACCTCTGTGCAAGCTAATGGACTGCCCTGTCAAAAAGAGTTGTGTTTACTGCGTTTCACTGCCTGCCCCCGAGGCCGATTTCTTTTCCTGAGTTAAGAACTGACAGTGCAATCTGCACACATTTATTTGCGTTGAGCTTTCACACTGAAACCTGTGACTTGCTCTATCAGCTTCTACTCTTTAGAAGAAGCTCAAAATAAATTGCAAATGCACTGTCCCACTGCAAAAGGCTTTCAGATAGCCTCTGACAGAGGTGACACTCACTGTACGGTTTTGTCCTATCACAGCATCTGCAGAAATATTCCAAATTTTATTTTCAGCAGGGAAGTCTTTCCAGAAAGGACCTGGCTTTCCAGGAAATCCCTTCATGCCTTTTCTGGACAGCAATGTCATCATGCAGATGTACCGTATCCTGATGGCTTGCTCTGTGCTGCATGCAACCATGCCCCAAAGGGCTCTGTTCGCATCAAGGCAGCCTGCAAATATCTCCCCCCAAAATATCCATCAAGTCATCAATATGAGGATGATAATAAATCAAGAAATACAGTCAGGGACCTATTCTCAACTTCAAAAGGCATTCAGAATGCCTTTTACATCATTTAAGACCATGGTGTCAGCAGAGACAAAAGTTGCTCTCTTTATTGAGAGGTCAGATCTCAAGTATCTTAACTTCATATTTTAAATTATCATCGTAAAGCATGTTTTTATTATTTTGTTCATTTCAGAATGTAATTACCTTTCCTTTCCAGGACTGATTGAAGATGCTAGGTGGCAAAGGCTGGCTTTTGTTAGTAGAAGCAGACTCTATAAGCCATTGTGTTGTTGATAATTTTGCAGTTATCTTGGTGTTCTTAATATAATTTAGCTGTTTCTTTTCTTTATGGGTACCTTATTCTGCTTGATCCTGTTTCACTATGAAATTCCATTGATGTTGAGGATTTAATGCATTTTTTTTATCACGCTGTGCAAAATGCTGATGGAATCTTTCTGCAGACTCTATAGCGAGAGAACAAGGTTATTCTTATCGTCCCCTTTGTATTGTATCTCTAGAAATCCATGTACATGCTTTGTAGCCACCCAATTTGCACAGAAGAATGAAGAAATAATTTTGGTTTATTCACTACAAAAGCACTTTTTTAAAGGTGTGTCTTTATAATTGTCCTTTTACAAGTCTGTGCATGCATAATGCATTGCTTCTAAAAGGGACTTGAATGATTTGCTCCAATTATACACACCTTAGCACTCAGGCTGCTGCTTTGCTCAAAGGTGAAACCTTCTATGGTGAAATCAGAGGTCTGTATTAGATGTGAATTTAGAAGGAAAAGAATTCCATTCACTGAGGGCAGTGGTCAAAGAGCCCCATCTGCAGTCTGTAGCAGTCATCTAATTACTCCATTTCTGGCATTTTCAAGGATGCGAAACCCATCTGGACTTTTTATAATCCAAATCCACCCAATCCTTGATCTATAAAGGCAGAGAAGAACGAGTGAGCTCCCGTTCCCCCCTTCTAGACGTACTTCCATTAATTCAAACTGCTTTCTACCTGCTATCTTGGTTTCTCAACAATCTATGGCAAGGATCAGTAATTATCAAAATTAAATGGCTATTGACTAAAAGTATTCAGAAATATTATTATGTAAGAACCATGTTCATTCAGTGCATTCCAGCCAGCCAGCCATGCAGCTGTTCCTGATTTACACACAAGTAGCAGCTGGACATCAAGGCATAGTTGTGATATCCCTATATTGTCCATATGCTCATTTTGAGAAGCTGGAGAGACCTCTGCCTTTGAAACAGGCTTAAATAATTAAATAAACCAGCCAAATACTAAAACAGCTGCCAAGTCAGTCTATTTGCTTATTATGCTCTGTATTCCTACAAATTCACTTTGCAGTCAGGACACATGGGGTTAGAATAATTTTGTGCCATTAAATTTTCCCTGCCACTAAAAGTAACACGGTGATGATTTTCAACAAACAAATCTGCTCTTTGCTCTCAAGGTTTGTGTACACTCTGAATGCATTTGTGACATCGGATTTTCACTGGGGATATGAAAAAAAAAAACCAAAATCCCACTTTCCTGAAAACCCAAGAAACCAAGCTGGCCATCTTTTTGAAACACTGTATGACTGGGGAAAAAAAAAAATGTTCTTAGAACATGCAGTACAAATTGGGAAGTGAGTGAAAGAGGACTTTCAAACTGAGACTGTCTCTGGTTACCATTCTTCTGAGCCCTTCCTCCTGAGGATGTTCTCAGGCCAAAATTTAGAAGGTGGGTGACAAACACAGGAGGTTGAAATAAAGCAGAAGAAACACAAAAAAAAAGCTCATGAAAGAAAGCCTTCTGTAAAATAAGAAGGACCCTGGGCTATATTAGAATCTCTTTATCTCTTGTTTTTCCTCTTTAATTCTCTTGTATGTAGACAATAATTTCTATTTCCCTTCTTTTGAATGTATGGGACATGTGAACTCTATTTGGGTGTGGGTAGGCTGAGAAGGATAATTGTGTATTAGATCTGCTGAAGCTGGGAAGCACATTTGTAGTGAGGAAAAAATGAACTTTTATAAATTACATGGAAATACAACAATCAAAAAACTTCTGATGGGTGAAATACATCCCTCCCATCTCCAGCCCTGCCCATCACTGTGTTAGGACTCCTTGGAAATAGCTCTCCAACAGCAAAGCTCTGACATGAATTAAATGGGGTTTCCATAAGGCCTCAACGATGCAGCCAGAAATATTTGTCATATTCAGTATAAGTGTTCGAAGAAAAAAAGTCGAGTCCATTACCTTTACTTTCTCAGGTGCTTTTGGATTATGTGTGTGAAAAGAGGAACACTTCCTTCCAGCTGCAGCCTTAAAGAACAACAAAATCATTTCTGAGGAAAAATCATATCTATACATCTCTTAACTGCCATTTTATTCCGTGTATGCCTCCCTTCAGGCAGTGAAAACACCTGTAAGAGAAACAAGTAGAAATTACCTTTTCTGCAGCAAAACCCCACCTCATCTGTCAAAACCATATTGTCACTTGCTCCTATATTGTATGCTGTTGTTTTAATAGTTAGGTAAACATTGCAGTGCCTGGATACTACAGAAAAGTGTATTTTTAAAATGCACGCCATAACAGAAGACAGTAATAACACCCAGAAGTGCCTTTAAGGAAATCCAGGCCCTATAAAGCTCTCCTGGCTTCAGGTACAATTACTGCCTCAGCAGAAACTGGCTCTGACACCAGTGAAAAAGGCATCCCAATTCTTTAAATAAGATCACTATGCAGGACTGTTGCTTTTGCTTCAATTGGACTTACCAGAGACAAAATCCCATACAGGAGAATCTCTGTGGAAGAAGTAAACTAATGGTTTATAAAATATCAGCTGTAACAGCTACATTCACTATTTCTATTACAGATTATCAATACTTCTATCATAGATGAGCTGGAGACAAATCAGGATTTAATGTTTAATTATATTTAGACCTGCATGCCTAGATATATGAAAAAAATGCTCACTCAATGGGAATTTTTCCTTAACTCTGAAAGCCAGGCTTTTCAGAGTATCAACTGCAAGTACATCACATAAAAATAACATTAATGTTTTTCAGTGCAGTTTAAAAATAATTAGAGGCAGGCATATTGTCCAAGTTACACGCTCATACTAAGAAAAGACTGAGAAAAATCATGCAAAGCTTTAAAGCTTTAAAACCTGAGGGGAGAAAAATAAAACAAGCATGGGGGGAGGTCTAAATCAAATATGAAACAACCTATATTTTCCATTAAAGCCGCTGTGAAATTGGCCATTTTGCAAAGGTCTTGACTGAAAACCATACAATAGTTAATGGTTTTGACTTGGGTGATCTTCATCAGTCAAATAAGAAACAGGGAGAAAGCAGACCCACAAAAACAGAACTTGGAAAAAAAAATACTAGCACAAAACCATATGACATCAAAGAAACAATGTAAATAGCTCTAGAAAACCTTATAAATTGCTTTGTTCCAACAATTAGACGGAGATGCAACAATGCAGATTCTCATTATAATTTCAGCACTGTATTTCTTTTTTTATAAAACAGCATATCAGTAAGATTTATCAATATTGTTCCAATATGCTGAAATCTTTATTATCTACTCGTTACATTTGGTATTTTTCTAGTTCTTTAAATAAAAAAGCAATAGAGATGTGTACTAAAGACTTCATTTTAATGTGGCTGATTTGAAGGTTAATTAGCATGTTCATATCTGTCAAAAAAATCCAATGTCTTTTGTATTATTAATTTTAGGTTCTTTTGTGGTCAGTTTAATTAAATTTGTTGATAAAATTCTTGACAAATAAAGGAGGAGAAAAAAAATAATAGTTTAAGTTTTTCAAAGGCAATTAATAGTTAGTGCCCATTAAACTAAGGAAGAATAAATATAAGTTTCTAGGTTGGTTTTTTTTTTTTAGTAATGGTATCCTTAAAATTTTAGCACCTCTTTTAATATGAATACTCAGGAGAGAACAATGAGCAGGCATCGTCCAAAACAGCTTCCTTTCTTCTTCTCTCCCAAAGGAAGAGGCAAAAAATAAAAATTACTGAGATGCTGAAAAACAGGAGTTCACAGTTTAGAAGGCTGCTGACAACCTCTTACAGTGATATGTTTCAGAAGCTATGATTTCAAGAGTGAGCAAAGTGGGTCATAAACACTACTGATCACTGAAAATTAGGAGATGAAGAACACTTCAGAATGTTTAAGTGTGGTAGGTATGATTACAGCAATCAAAATTATATTCCTTTCTGCTACACTTTATCTTGAACAGCAAGGTTAAAAAAAAAAAAAAAAAGGCGCAAAGAAACCCAAAAAAACAAAAAAACCCTAGATGATCCTAAATGGTGCAGTACGCATAAATGTTAGCAACGGTCTTGACAGAAGTCTACACGGAGGTTTACCCAGAAAGTAACATGGTATTTATCTTGTTTTGTATCTTCAACCAAAGAGATTCCTGCTGCCTCTTCAAGAGAAGTTTCACTCTTACCTTGTGGTCTGAAGTTATCCTTTGTTGGTTTTGTGTTGTGGACTAACCTGTTTCTCCAAAAACATCTATGCAAAAAAAAAAAAAAATCTTCATCTTTAATTATAACACTGGGGTGTTGACAAGGATGTTTGTATATGTAATTCACCAGCCTGGAATGACTTATTGTATTTTATCACATATGACCGAGTACAGCAGCATAGCGACGTTTTTCATAATACCTCAATCTGGGTCTCATGACCAAGAGTACAGTCTCTGTTGCTCCAGGGAGTGAACATTACGTAGGCACTTACATAGAAGTTGTAGTTTTATCTCTTCTGCCAAGCTATATTTGACTACTTGAGATGTTTTCTCCTTCCCCCACATTAACTTCCTATGCAGTTTCAGGGCAGATGTCTGTGCCCTCGATCCTTGTTAGGCAATTGCTGTGCAGTCTGGGGCCATGGCCCATGCCAAGGGCTCCAGGGTGAAGCTGGCAGTAAAACACTAACACCTCTTTCCTCCCTTGTGAAAATTGTCTCCTCACTGAAGATGCAACATCTCCAAGGATCATTGCATAAACCTCACTACCTTCTCTACAAAGTGCGAAACAACTCCATAAATACACAGTGACACAAACAATAAAAACTGATGGAGCCATCTACAAGAAGATCTCCTCTTTCAGCAGAGGACAAGAGAATAAACAACAGGTGATAAATGTCAGGTCATTCTCATCTTAAGCCAATGTAATTCCGTGCTGCTGCCAAACATGAATCCTCTCTTCCGTCAGCTGAATCAGCAAACTCATCCCAATTCATTGGGGAGTTGCCAATGGACAAAGAAGGGGTTCAACAATATATAAAGAGTGATATACTAAAGGCACTAGAAAAAAAACACTGTAGTATTAATCATAGTACCAATGCAGAGAAAAATGTAAATAAACAAAACTTCAGGTGGGTTTAATCCTAACACTTGGGGATGAGTTGAGCATCAGTGTCCACATGCCTTGTTCACTATCCTGTAAGCTGAAAGGTTGTAGCACAAAAATAAAGTTTAACAGCAAATAATTAGGACAAAAACTAGGGACCTAGAAGTTGTAATGCAAAAATACAAATTCAATGAAAAACAGTCTTGTGTGGTTAGGAAGCAACTAAACATCTTTCTCCAGGTACATCTGGTTGTTCCAGGCACTGAAGGTAAACCAGCACAGACGTGAGACTCTCAACTGAAGATGTGTACTTCAATCACAGAACTGGCAGCTGGCTTCTTTGCAATAGAATCAAAGATTTTAAGACCCAGAGGGCTCAGTGTGATTGACCAATTTGACCTTCCATATAACAGAGGCCAGCAAATGTCATGCAGTAATTCTTAAGTCAAATCTAAGTCAAAACTTTTAGGCTAAAGTAGAACATATATTCAGCTAAGGTATCCAGACCCAGCTTTCAAGATTTAAACAGATAGACTGTTTATTGCCAGCCCTATAAAAATTGATCTACCTGCCCTTATTGCTAAGAAGGTTTGCCTAATACCCAGTTGCAATAGCTCTTTCCTCAGCAGAGGCCGACCCCACACAGATTGCTCTCAGTGCCCATGGTATTGGCTGTGATTCTGGAAAACACCCCTTCTTTTCAATTGGGCTTCCCTTGCTGGCTGTTTCTTGTACATTGGGCTGTCCTGTTCCCTGCCAGGCTGATGAGCTCCTGATAAGGCCTGAGTCCTCCCTTGAAATAATCTTGTAATGTTAGCAGCAGAGAGAATAAAGATCCTGCCCTTGTGTAATCAGAAATCTGGATTTACCAATGTGAAAGTTTAGGAGCTTACATTTCCAAAAGCTTGTGTGTAGGACTTATTCCTAGGACTAAGTACAAATGCAAAGCAAAACCAGTGGGACTTCTGCAGACTCCAAGCAAGCACTCCCACTCAGCAAACTACTTACCAAGCAAATAAAATAATTTCAGTAATTTCCATAATAGCAATAATAATGTAATAGAAATTCCTCCTATGTTTCCTTTTCCCCAAAATATTAAATTTTGCCCTTTCAATGTTCTCTTGGTCAATGAAACAGCAATCAGAACTCTATTCTTCTCGCTCTTTTAACTTGCTTTCGCCCTCCATGTGAAAACATGCAGTACACTCTGTGCTTGATGGTTTTTGGACTTTCTCTCTAAAGCCAAAAGCCTTCAGGCTCAGCTGAAATTTGGATCTAGCAAGAAACTGAGGCTGAAATTCTCTAAGACCGCTACCTGCGCTGCTGCTCCCGCTGCTGGGCTTGGACAAAGTCCTTTTCTCTTCCTGCTATTGCTTTTGAGGTCTCCCCCTGGCTTTCTCCTCCTCCACAGGCTGCCCTCACAGGATACCGGTGGCTTCTGCTCATGCCTCTATTCCCTGTTTAAAGAGAGACATTTCTGACTCTCTGTACCAGACAAATAAAAAAATCAATGTTTCAGCCATGATAAGGAATAAAAGTATAGCTCATCAGGCAACTGTTTGGATAGAGATCCCCAAATCTTCTCTCATTATACCCTTTACCATTCCAACCAGTTTTCTGACCATTTTCACCCCAACTCACCTGCGGGCAGGAAAGCCACTTTCCCAACTCATTTTAACTAAAACCAACACAAACAGAATAAAGAGGTGGATGAGAAACCTTTCAAAATACTGTCTTCCTTCCTTTCCTCCTTGGAAAACAGGAGTGGTGCGGATGTGCCATAGCAAGGCAATGAACATTATCAAAATTCCCATGTTTATTTTCTTCTACAGGATAGCAAGAGCTTCTGGGGGAGGATAGTAACTCCCATGCAAGTAGCATTTACTGTATTTACTGTACAGCTCTCTGGCTTTTTTGAATTAGAGTGTTTTGGGAGAAGCCCTATTAAAAGCTAACTTCATATCTATCACAAAGTTTCCCTTAGATGCAGACCAAGCACAGTAAGCAGTGACGTTTTTCAATTTATGCTTTAGGAATTTCTACAGGTTTAGCAGTTTCAAAGCAGATGTTAAGCTGTTCTGTTTTTTGGTTGGTTTTTTTTTCAGCTGTGAAAATCTCTTTAAATCTCCAGAATACGCACCATTTGACAGACTGAGCTCAATAATTTCATAGCATGAGCCCTCAAATATGAAGAGACAGTTTAGATGAAGTGTTACTGGTTTGTAGGCAACAAGCTGACATAAATCCTAAAGAATTTAGCTTTTAAAAAACCTTAATTCCTTCTTTACTTCAATTTTCTTCCAGGGCTTTCTGAAAGATCTCTTTTGAACCTTTTCACAGCTTTATATGGCTCTTTCAGCTATGTCAACACGATAAGTGGTAGCTTATAGGTCCAGCAATGAAACTATAAGCAAACATATGCAAAAACACAGTGTAAGAACATTTCCTAAAATGCGCTTTTCAGAAAATCAAGACATTTTCTCTGAGGTAGTTCACCCAGCATCATCAGCACCAACTACATAGCAAAAGAATCAAACCTAACCACCAACCCTGAAAGCAATTATATTCATTACAAATCCATAAGACCTCTTTAAATGACATCGCATTTCATGAACAGCTATGCAACTCCATGGAGTCCAATTTGGATCTCAGCTCTATCTTTATGCAGTTCAACCTTTGTCTACTTAAAAAATAATAATACAGAAAAGAAATATCTAATTCTCATGAATTCAGGGGATTTTTGTTTTAGCCAGACTGTGAGTGGCATCCTCAAAGATCCGTAACCACTGGGAGTTGCTGCAGGTTCCTACAACTGTTGGCTGGCAGGGCACTGTGCTTTGAAAATACTTCTGTGCAGACAATTTTATAGTAAACATCCAACTTTCCACATTATCTTAACTTGGGGTGAAACTACTGATAAATCACCATTTTCTTAATTAACTTTATTTTAATCCTGGTATTACACTTATCCTTGAGTAAGGGAAATATTTTTTCACTGACCTCAGCAGCAGCAGAATGGGAGCACATATCAGTGTTTTTAATGAACCTGAGAGACACTGACTGCAATTTTTCAAGTAAGGAATTGAGGTCTCCCTTTTAAAACAAGTATTACAGATTAGCATTCTTTCTTTCTGAGGCATACAGCTTTTTACAATGAAGCTTAATGAAGAAGACTCTAACATATTTCCTGTAATATAGTTCAATAAAAGAAGATATAAGCCAGTATGACTGCATAAAGTTATTAGACTTCTTGAAGATGTAAACTTGCTACTAGGTAATGACTCAAAAGTAGCAGTCATTTCAAGTTTGAAGGACTAATTTTATACATGCCACTGAAACATAACTAAACCAACATGCAACTGTGTGGTGACTACAGAGAATTTGGCCTTCTATACCATTAGAACACCTTTGCAACAGATTTTATTTGGTACATTCATAAACCAGATACCTCTTGGCAACGGCACAGACTCAGGAAGATTATATTCTAGTACTTAGCCTAAAGTAAAGGGGGACAGTCTAGTAAAATTAGTGATTTTTAGGTTTTCTTTCTTTGCAATATTCTGCTGTTCTAGGAACATTAAGAGGACCACATGACTAAGTAAAATTTTGCTCATGCATGGCTTAGTGCATAAAAGCAATAGCAGAAAAAATCCTGATACTAGACTGATCTGCATACAGGTTATCTGCATATGTCAGGTGTTTAATAGTAAATTTTATAATAGGAAAGGCTTAGAAAATGTATAACATTTTCTCTCTGAGACAGGTCACAGGAATATTCTCTGTTTAAAGCAGCTGGAACACTGATACCAGTGTTAGCAAGGATAATACAGATAGGATATAATATAGAAGGGATAAAAGATTTACCCTATATTTAAAACCAAAACAAAACACAAAACCAAATGAGCAAAAATGGTATTTTTTCAACTCATTGAAGTGTCCTACTACTAAAGTAGTAGCCCTTCCTAGTGCCCTTTTATGTGTCATGGATTTTGTGTGTCCCCATCAACCCATTTTCTGTTGGTATCATGCTTATCTCATTAGCACCAATCTGTCATTGTCAATTAAGAACTCAGGAGATCTTCAGGTTGTCTTAAAGTGGTCATTTGGCCATCAGGTAGCAACGAAACATCATTACCATACCATTTATCAGATTTTCTTTTTTAGCTTTTACTAATCTGTTCAGCTCCTGAGTCTTCTAGACATTTATGAATGTAACATGTTCCTTATATTGCTAACGATATACATGTTACTGTGAGAGACTGAACTGAAATCAGACTCCACTGTCCATTGTCCATTGGTGTGAGGAGCTAAGACTCCACCTTCCATTATCTCAAGGATTGCTGTTAGGAACTGCTGTCTATTATCTCAAGGGTTGCTGACAGACACCCGAAGTTGAAGAGCTGGCTGCAAGACCAAAGAAACTGGATGCACATGATCCACCAGGGATGTGCAGTACGTGACATTAAGAACAGAGGTACCTCCCCTAACACATAACAAAAGGGGAAAAAGTTAATTGCTGGGGGCCCACCCATCACCAAAGATGACTATGGACCCTCAGGATGCCGATGTATCCATGGTGGTGACTATCTCCCTCTGCACTCTGAATGCTTGCTTAATTTCTACCCTTTCTTTCGATCTGTCCTATTGCTATAATAATAATCTTTTCATCTTTTATAATAAATAAACTGACTGACTGCAGTACTTGACCTCATTTGCACCTTAATTTCACTCTGGGAATCATGAACAGAATATGTCCGACACTGGGTTTTATCCAGTCAGACCTTGACAGTTGCCTATGTACTACCTACACAATTTATTTTAAGAACACATGCAGATACCATTTTTGCTGTCTGTATGAAGCTGACCATGAACTCCTATATGAATGATTATTAAACAACATTTAAAACAATGTGCAACTGCTCACTGGCTGTATTCAAGCAATAGTTCATTTTGCAGCTTCTTAGTAACTGAAACATAACAAGCTGACTTTTAAAATAAAGTTCAGATCTATTTTGCCTCTTGATACCTTTCCGAATGATTAATTTTAAATTTTTCACCCCATTCTACTGAACACAACATAGATGCATCTGAACTGCAGAAAACCTGGGCATCATTTAGAGTTTGACGAGTGCCTCTCTGTCCCTAATGCCTGTGAAAGCTCTGTAAGGAATGGAGATAAATTATTATTTGGAATAAGCCTTGAATTCCCACTACAGTTGTGCCTTGTCTCTCAGAGCACCCTGTAATGTATACTTTAAAGGTTGTAGGAATATAGTTTAGTGAAGAAGTTTCCTTCTTCATCCCACCAGTGCTGCTGTCATTATTTTTCTCTGCTAACAGCCACTATAAAGCTCACATGATTATAACCACTTTCTAAATTGCAATTTCCTTATGAAGAAATCACTCCCCCTTTATAAAGCCCCTTCATTATATCTGAGGAACAAAATTGTGCTCTGAAAGGATTACCCAAACATACTAGGGAAAGGTTGTGAAAGGAATATACACACTACTTTTGATGCATCTACTCTGTAAGCAGTCACCAATACTGAATGCTCTTGAAAGAGTTTATGGGGGGGGCAGCGAGGGAAATAAAATCAAACCAAACAGAAAAACCCACCTTACAAGGCAGAAAAGCTCTCAGCTGGGCACTGCTTCCCTCACCTGTCTGCTGAGACTTCACCAATTTTCATGGGGTAAAGAAAGGAGGCAGTATTGAAGAAAAATATTTCTTTTAAGGAGGAGGGTTTCGCAGAATGTGAGAAAATCAAAATATGTATTAAAATGCAAGTCAGTTACATGGAGGGTGTGCACTGATTCTCCCTTTTTGGTTTGTTTTCTTTCTGCTTCCCTATGTCCATAAAATAACTTCTTTCTTCAACTCTTCCCCTCTCTCACTTCCATCCTGCAAGCCAGCTCCTTTATTTTTGTATGCTTTTACCTGCCTGTCTTCTCACTTTCTCTCTATCTCCGTTCCCTTTCACATTGAATCCAGATATGGACATTGCACAAGTAACAGTTGAGTGCCAGCAAGCTTGTACCCAGTGCCACCTCTGGTTACTGTCTTGCAGAGAGTTAAACCACAGTGTTCAAGAGAATAATGCAAAAGTGAGGGTAATTTTTAATAAGTCAGTGCAGACTTTGGTGTGAATCACAGCACAGAACTGTACACACCTCATGACATTAGTTACACTATTATTCCTCTAGGCATTTCCAAATTTGTACAGGCTCCAGCTCTCCAAAAGGCACTGCAGAGCCTGTGAGAAACACCTTTCAGCCCACTCAGGGACTGCAGGATGTGTTGGCCCAGTGTTCCCTGAGCCAGCACATGCAGCCATGCCAAGCCCCTGCATGCACCAGCCTTTACAGCAAGCAGCTGGAGCAGCGATTCAGTCAGCAAGTTTATGAAGTGCTTCACTTTCCTCAGAAGCCACCAGGGACACTCAAATCCTGTCTAAATGTCTAGTTTTCTGCTGCTACTATTTTGAGGGCTGAGTTATATTTCGCACAAATCTCTCTGGAAGCAAAACCTCCCAGATCTGCTACTTCAGCTCAGCCCAGATTAGGTCACTTTTCTATTTACCTTATTCTTGCATTTTTATGAAGGAAAGCTAGAGAGTGAGGATAGTGGATATGTCTGTCTATTGCTGAAATACATGTGCAGGTGGCCAGAGACAACTCAGGGCTTCTCTTCCCTGTGGAGGAGGACACGGTGCATCTTGTGCCACTGGACATCTCATGGATTTAACTGACAAGTCTCATTAACACACGATTTCAAAGATGACACAACTCACTACCAATGAATTGACAATGCCAGGAGATAATCAGGATTTGGGACACCAGAATGTATCAGTGACAGCCTTCCCAAGTTTCTCTGGTTTAGCCCAGAGAGGTCAAGTTTTAAAATCCATAAGGAGGAAAAAGTATAAAGAGAAAGAAATTTCTGCATGTCCCCCAGTCACACACCTTCAACTGAAGGGGAAGATCTTAGCACATCTTCATGCTGCTAATAGCAAGCTCTTTCACTGCCTGGTCAAGGGGCAGTGCGGTCACAAGCACAAGCAGTTCACATTCCCCAAATACAACATCTCTGCCTCTTGGGGCAGGACTAGGATAAGGAAGCTACCTGGAAGTCACACACTGAGGTCACCTTGTCTTCAGCAGCTGCTTTCATGCTCTACAAAAGAAGGCTCCTGGTTAGCAGGGATTTGGACCAACATGTACCTTGGGCTTTTGCCTGCAGTAACAGGTAATACACGAACCCAGCTCTTGGCCAAATCTTCCACACTGAACAAATTTGACAGGGGAACCACTGGTGCAGAATGAATGCAAATCAGGATGCCAGTTTGTTTTCCAGTCAGTTCTGCACATAACTAGAATCTAATCCAGTTATGGGAAATATTCAAAATCTTGATGTAAGGGTTAAACATATGTAAATTGCCATCGTGATTTTTTAAAAGCAAACTAGAATCCAGCAAATTCATCTCATTTCATTACTCTCTACAGCAGAGAAGAAAAATCACTTGCCGAGAGCAAATTAAAAATATTAATACCAGCAACACATACTTCACGAATGCATTCTGCTTCTTAAAAAATAAGGTCCCCAGATGCTATAGAAGCTAACAAATTACTGCATGGGCTCTATTTAAAGTATCTCAGCACAAAGTAGATTATCTGCTCATATGTACAAAACAGAAACGGTGCCACTTCAAATATGAGTATGCTGCTATCGGTGTGTTCTACGTTTTTGATGAAATTTTAGAAGCAATCATTGATGACTATGCAGAAGTCATGCCTGTTGCCAGAGCTGTCAGTTTACATGAACACCTAGTGGGGAAACTAATATTATTAACGGCTTCAGCTGCTCTGTACCCTGAAGCTGCATTTGGTTGTGAAGATGAGCTAAGGAGGAACGCCAGGATCTCTGCCCTGCTCCCTTGCCAGCTTGTGACGCATCTTTCAGAAGGGTGCCATGAACAGACACGAGAGCCTGTCTGCCTGTTCTATCGAGGTTTTTTAAAAGCAAACTTGTTGACCAGCAAATGAAAGCTAAATGGCTGTCTAGCCAAAATCAGACTACACTACTTAAAGCAGTTTTAATAGAGGAAGTGCTGAGAGCTCACTTTTCGTTTTTATACACCCTTGCATATTGAGTCAAGTGACAACACAGTTTACACATTCAAACGGAAATAGAGAACATGTACTAAATAAAGCCATATTAAGGCTTTACCAAGCTACTGTTAGGTTTGAGCGTTATTTACTCTAATCATTTTTTAGCCAAAACATTATGCAACTAGATACAGGAAAAGACCAAAAGCAGAAGTTTCTTTCATATAAACATGAATATAAGAGCATTTCATATAAACAGTACAAAAATATTTAACGCTAATAGTAGCCATTTGGTTCCAGGAAAAAAAACCAAACCAAACCAACAACAAAAAAACAACAAAAAAAACCCCAAATGTTGGTTGTTATTGTTTTGTTTTTTAAAATGTCATGGCACCTTATCAGCAACTCAGTGTTTTCTTAGAAAACACTAGAGAAAATGAGGTGATGTCTAGAAATCTAAGTGATCCCAAAAGCATAGCTAGGATGATACAATGTAGCTCCTGAGGCTTTTCTTGACGGAAAAAAACCAAACTGGTTTTCTGTGTAACCCTGTTACACTGAGAACAAAAACGAACAATCAAACTCACTAATATATACACCTATGGAGCAACTGCCTTTGATGTATTTTTCTGCATTGCCATCACTTCGCATTTCCACAGTTCCTGTCTAATGCCTGCAGAAGCCAGTAGCTCCACCACTGCCTCTCAGGCTCCTTATGTTACAATCTGATTTAGGATCCTGCTCTACACTATTAAACAATGCAAATTATTAACACTTAATATTAAAAAAACTGAGAAATTACTCTGATAATTGATATTGTCAAATATGTAGAATAAATAGCAACACTCACCTCTTAAGCTGTATGTTTATCAGAAGCAGAATATACACCATGGCACAAAGGAGCTTCTTTGTTTTGAGAAGTGGTACCCAAGTACAGTCTACGTGACCATTGTCTTGTGGACTACATGTAAGCCTCCTTGTTTGTATAGCAAACTTCATTTGTTTTTGACATTTATAAATTGAAAGGTTACAGAGTTTAAACCATTTCCCAGTTACAATATGCCTACCAGGCAGCAACAGCTGGGCAATAAACTTTTAGCCATAAATGTTTCTGAAAATGGCAAGTTCATGGCCAAAGCCATAACTACAGTAACATCAATTGATGTCCAAAATGCAATCTAGCTACATAGTTCCCTTTAACATGAAACAGTATCTTACATTGCAAGGTACTTAGCAGCAGCCTCCAGGTTAAATAAGATGGGTTAAGGTCAGCTGGGATGGCTCTGAAAGGCTTCCTCGAGTCAACCTGAGATTTGTGGCCTCCTCCAAGCATCCACTGTTCCCTGATTTCATTCCCATTCTATTGAACACTCTCAATATCACTTTAGACTGGATATTGAAATCACTTAGCAGCAATAAAAAAGAGAAGTGCTGCAGAATTGAATCCCATTTTGCTCAGCACACATCTCTAAACTATTACCAGTGTGAAATGAAACCTAATGTCTCCCTCACCAATCCCATCTTCTTTGTTTCTTTGTTTTTCTAGGAGCGTTATGATACACTAAATCCATTTGGACACACAATACTACACAGGTTGCACCACCGATTTCAAGAGATTTCCAAACTTATGTAGCTGCTGCAGCAGGTTGCCTTTCAGCCATCACACTCTCCCAGAAAAATCCATTAATAAAGGTAAAAAGAGACAATGCAGACACCTTAGTGTGCTGGCTTTGGCTGGGATAGAGTTAACTGTCTTCACAGTACTAGTATGGTGCTATGTTTGGGATTTTTGCTGGAAAGAGTGTTGGTACTTCGGGGATGTTTTAGTTACTGCTGCACAGCACTTGACACAGAGTCAAGGCCTTTTCTGCTTCTCAGTAATGAAGCTATGGTTACCTGTGACCCACTTCCTTCTCTTTTCCTTATGTTAGGTCCCATGGTAGTAGGAAAGGGAAAATGTGACTGAAGCTCTGCAATTTCATTCAGTGTCTTCTTTCGGGATGTGAGCTCTATGATGGCATAGACACTACAGAAAATGTGAAATCCAAATGCCTTGACTTTTATGGAGAAAATAGGGCAACTGCTATGGGCCTGTGCTATCTGGAATTCAACCTCTCAGTACTGCCACATGCTCCCTGATTTTCATAGTCTTGTTTTACTGTTGTTCGTGATGCCCCCTCTTTTTCTTCAACCACATCTTGTCTACGATAGCAGTAGAAGTTTTCCTGAAATAATGTACAAGGCAGGTGACTGATTTGCAGAGCCAACTGATAAATTTGCAGGGCAAATAAGGATACAACATGCCCCAAGAAGGAGTTTTAGGGGAGGATTACCGTGTTGTCAATTACTGAGAACAGATGTAGCTTATAGAGCTTGGGTGGAAAGCTCATCTGATTGCTCTTGCCCAAGTTTAAATGATGGCTAGTCAACAAAATGCAATGCCCAAGAGACTCTGAAACTAAACCCTCCAGAAACACGTCCAAAAAAATAAACCAAGTGTAAGGCAATACTGTACTAATAAATCAACTGATCCTCTTAACAGTAACAGAGTCAGATACACGTGTAACGATTCTGTTTAAGCCATCTGAGAAGCTTGTCAAAGCTATTCTATTCAAATAATACACAGAATTATTTGCATCAAATACAAGGGAATAGCTTCTAGTTTTCCTCAAATTTAATAAATGCTATTACTTTTTGTATTAATGCTATTACTTTTTGTATTAATGAAGACAGCAGTCTCTTTAGCTAGCTGCCTATTACAGTGTCTTGTTTTTTAACTCCTAACTATTATTTCTGGAGGGCACTAGTTCCAAAAACATCACGAAGAAAGGATCTGGCATGGTGAGTCCTTGATGCAGTTTATTAGAATTACAAACTGACTAGTTCTAAAGTAAAAACTAAATCTCTGCCCTAGTTATCTTGGGCAGTCAAAGGAAATGGTATAGAAAATACAGAAGTATACAAAATTAGCAAAACACAAGCTAAAGATGAATGCTATTTAAAATATCTATCTACCCAACAGAATACAACAGAATGAATTGATTGCCTATTACAAAGTAATTAACCATTTCATGGTAGGATCAGGATGTAGGTTTTCTCCATGTAACTTTCAAATGGAACATGCTGACCAGTGCTAGACCAGAATATGAAACTATTGCTTCATTAAATAGCATTTTATGGTGTGGAGTAAGATAACACTTGGCATGAAAAAAATTATCACATTCTGTCCTTTCATTCATGTTTCAAGTTCAGCAGAAATCTACTGAAAATTGTATTTTCAACCATCTTAGTTCTCACCTGTAAAATATAATTGCTGCTTAAATGAAAGCACTCAGTTGCTCAAAAATATTTTGGATGTGGAGAATCGGCAACTTCAAAACTGTGTATTCAGTTTCTCCTGCCTTTACAATCAACCGGCACAAGGCATGATTTAAGCAAAGAGAAGACATACCTTAATGTAGGAAATTGAATATACTGGCCAATTTGACACTGACCATCCAGGATCACCAGCAGTCAGGAGTAAAGTGATACCCAAAAGGGGGAACTTCCAGCTAAAAACCTGGGAAGTAACAGCCTACACCACATAACATCCTCTTGAAGAGGCACCCATCTCGGACATGGGAGCCCTTTCTCTGCCTGTTTTTCAGCCTAGACAGAGACAAGGCAGTTTTTCTCTTTCCTGAGATGTCTTCCCTCTTTCTATTATTTTCTTTAAACAAATAAGAAAGTCAAGAAAATAAAAAGTGCCAAAAAATAGAAAAAGAGCTCTTATTCTCTATCCCCAACATAGATAGCAGGATGTAAAGTAAATGTTCTTACTTTTCCCTTATTAGACTTGAATTACTAGTATTAATAACCACTGCAATTTGCTGTTAGCTCCCTGGAAGGAAATTTAACAGTGTTTCCATAGGCACTGGAAACAGAGCAATAAAAGCTCTCAGGATTCCTCAGATGATGAACAGATGGGTGGAAGGACAGGTAGAAGAGTCCCTTCCTAAACTGCAGGTATAGGACTCATATCTACCCGAGTTCTCTCCCTTCTCCTGGGCCATATTTCCACGAGATAGGTATTCTAGCTTAATGTAAATTTTATTTCATAAGACATAGCCTCTTAAAGTACCTTTTAGCCATAAATGTAAAGCAAGACTATTATGATGGCTGTTAGACCACGATCCGTTTTTTAACTATTCTTTTTCACTCTCATACTGTGGCAGTAAAATTCTCTTTTCAATGACAAACTATATTCATGAGATACGTATCATGCAATAAAATTGGCACAGATAAGAGCAATTGGTCACGTTATTCTGTGTAACTGAATCAGAAGACAATGCAACTGCAGAGAATTTGTAATTCAGTGAGCCTCATTCAGAAGATTTTGAAAGATTCCGTTGCCACAAATAAATACAAATCAAACAGCAATAAATTCGACAATTACAGAATACACGTTAAGTGTTCAAGGCCAGGTTGGACAGGGCCTTGAGCAACCTGGTCTAGTGGAAGGTGGCAAAGAAAAATCTTTAACCTTGGAATACTAGCAAAAAACCTTGTAAACATTAAAAAAGTTAGGTTGATCTTTTTTTTTTTCTTTTCCTCTAAGTAGCTCTTTAACCTTATAATTAGAAACTCTGTAGCCTTGATAGTGAGAGAATAAGAATTTCTCTAAGTCACGCCAAATAGGACCCATGAGTCTAAGACAAAGGGAATTTTTCTAGAGCTTCTCCAACACCGGTTGCAGTCAGGTTAGGTCAAATAGAACAGAGCCTCAAAGTTCCTAAAGAAAGTCAGCTTGGATTAAAGTGTGCTTTTTCCTGAATAAAGTAAAATCTAAAAGAGCAATCAAAAGATTCATGAGATGCAAGCATTTAAAAAACAGAAATTTAGGCAAAGTGTAGCCACATACACATTCAACCTAGTCCCAGTGTACAGTTTACACATCAGAATGTATTTCTTTACAGACAAATTAACTGACAGTTCATTATGACTTCATACAAAAACTAGTTACACTTTTAAAAAAGAAGGGGTTTTTTTGGTCCAGACTGTTCTTTATGCTACATGCACGGTAATTTTTAGTTGCTGCAACCTTGTTTTCTTCACTAAATCACATTGACATAAAGCTGTTGAAATGGGGATGACAATCAAAATCTTAGTTTTAATGGCTGTGTTTTGTACTTACATGACTGGGATTTGTCTGCTTCCACAAGACAGAACTGTTGATTGAATTCAGTTACATAAATAGTTTGGGGTTTTTTGTTTGTTTGTTTGTTTTTGTTTTGCCCTTTTTTTTTTTTTTTTAAAGAAAAATGGGTCTTCTGTACCAAAGGATATTCTGTTAAAGACAGAAATGTGGGGGAAAGATTAGAGTTAAAATGTATTACATGCTATTGGAATTTTCCTTGTCCTACACATGCAATTACAATGCAGTATTTTGTTCTGTTACACAAATGTTGGCAACTTCATTTTTTTCTAATCTGAATAATTTCACATGGATCTGAAGAAGTAATATCCACATAGGAATTTGCTTGAAGCAATGAAGGAAGCTTTTACCAAACATTCTCCAAGAAAAGCTGCTGTTTTGAATATATCTGGGAGACGGGCACAGCAATGAACCAGTTCTTTCGTCTACCACATGGTGCAGTCTACATAGGCAAGCCAGATGTTTAGCATCACTTCTGAGACTCTAGTATCTAGGGGAACTTTGCTATTTATTTGGAAAACATTTTATTAAAAAAAACCCCAGCATATCAGCAGCATATAGCTTGTTATAGCAAATGTACAACCTAGAGCTTTTGAGAACATCCGATTTTTTTAAAAAGAGGGTTTATAAAGCACTCACACACTTCAGCTTTAAAAAGCACAGTCTTTGTTGATCTAAAATAGGCTGGACCACTCTAGGCCTACTATTTCTGAATAATAGCAGGTCATTATTAAAAAAGAGAATGATAATGCCAGACATATTACAAAAGAGACTGTCAGATATAAGCACCCACAGGAATAACGTGCAGGCTCTTGCATGTTCAAGAATAACTCTCACAGAATAAGATGAGGAATAAAGGGTTGGATTTTTATGCTTTTGTGCTTTTATTTTTGTTCTGTGTGAAGACAATAGCTCTGGGTTTTTAAAGCGTGGACTTATTTTTCAGCAGGCTGAAGATACCTGCAGTTTTAAAGGTCACTGGAATTGGCTGCTCGTTAGTCTTCAACCATCTTTTAAATAGGCAAATCCAAATCATTGGCATTGTAAATTGGTCTATGATGCCACCAGCACATAAAGATAAATCTCTGACTCTGATATTGCTTGGCCACCATCCAGCAGTTACACTATTTCCAATGACACTCGAAAGCACCATATTCTTTACACATATACTACCTGCTTGTTTTTCCCTTAGTCTAGAAACTTACTACAATGTGCTATAAACCTAGTCTAGCTCAATTAAATGCCAGGGTGGGAGGGAAGCCCATAGAATTACTGCTGCCTTTGGTGAGCTGAACAGTGCAATATTTTCATAGTCTAAATAAACCAGTGAAAGTGACATCCAGGATCTCTTCAGCTTCTCTTACTCCTCCTAAAACATAGCTCCCATGAGATAACATTTCTATTCCTGCAGAATGAAAGCTTTAAACTGATGATGTGAAGCCAGGGATCAGGAGCTGCAATACCACTTCCAAGTGCCAGCCTGAAAATAAAGCCATTCCTGTAGACAACGCAAGGCATTGTACAGGTTATGAATGAACACAGAATTTGAGATACTTTTTGCAGATGACACTAGCTGCAGTCTTCTCTTCAGCAGTCAAATAAAGCAGGCTAACTGGACCAGTCAAACTTACTCAGTTGGCTACATGTAGAGCAAGTGTGTGATTCCTGCTGAATTCAAGCCATGGCACTGGCCGTCATTTTAAAATTGAAAATAAACAGGAAACCTAAGAAAGATTGTGGGCTGGGTTTTTTTGGAGGGGTGGGGAGTAGAAGAGAGAAGGAGAAACATCTGCTTTGCTATTGGTTTATCATTACACTGTTATGACTACAAACTTATCTATACGGAGTATCTATACGGTGCCTTTCAGTCCCCTGACAACCTTAAGAGACATGGGGTTATCATGGCTAGCACACATCTCTCCCCAGGGACTAGATACCCCATGGCCCTATTTTAAGTATGATAGAATAGAAAATGGATCAGGGATCTCAAATGGCCTCTAGCTGTTAATCTCAGGAAGCAGCTTTAAAATTCTTGTTTGTTATTGTAGCTGTTAATAGTTTCCAAAAGGATGACTCCTAGGACTGCAAGAGCTCACTGAGTTTCCTTCTCTGAGGTTAAATGTAAATTGTTCATGAGCACACAGTTGAGAGAAGAATTACCTAATGAAGTGCACTTGCCTGAGCACAGACAGTGCTTTCTTGCAAACATAAAAAGGAGCTTTTAAAGTGAAAACCTGTTTTTGTTTGAAACTCAGAAATGTTTATGGGAAATTCTGCCTCTAGGCTCCAAGACATGCGCATGCATAAATGCACAGAGCGCCATTCCCATTTACATCCCTGTGTCTCAAGGGGGAAAAGGTCTGGAAAACAAATCTGATTTACAAAGGGGCTGAAATGAAACTGTGCAAGTTAGAACATCTTAGTAACAGTGACAGCCAAAGTACTTACCATGGCAGACTCTGTTGAAATCCGTTCTGTTGATAGGCCCTTCAAGAAACAAGATACAGAAGTCAAAAGCATGCATTTTGAAGTCGATATTGCAGATTTCTGCATTGAACGTCACCAATTAATGATAAGAAAAGAGGGCATTAGATATGACATTTCTTTTGGGAACTGGAGAGAATAATACATAAAATCCAGCATTTTTGATCATATAACTGCCAGCCTTCACCTTGGCAGTTTAATCAGATTGGATTGACTACTAGTATTTAGAAAATTAGTTAGGAAAGATCCTGCAAACAATGCTTACAAATTTAGATCTGTATTTTTTGGAACTTTTTTTTTTTTTAACTGAGCTCTTGAGAATATGGAAGATAGGAGTATCTTTTCCCTACTATGCAAAAGGAAAAAAATAACAATGGCAACACTCAAACTGTTACAAAATAGAAGATTCATATATGATTGTCTATGCTTAGACCTCGAAGGAGTGAAATACAGACAAAAGAGATGTCAACTCAGTATTATTATTAGATTTAAAAAAAAAAGCAAGCAAATACTTCAAACCTGTCTGTTAAGCAATGCTGTTTGGGAATGCTTTCCTTGCTCTTCTAATGGCTTTCCCATTGGAAAGCCATTAGAACACATGCTGATTTCTCTAAAATTTCCCTCTAAAAGGGTTGTTTAACTTTTAGGTAAAACTGAAACACAAACAACCTCACTCAATTTACTTACAAGGTACTCTGACAAGCCAAATGCCTTCCCTTGGCAACAGCTGAAGCAACACAGCCTGTGTCTGAAGCATTTCAGCTGTCCTGCTTGTTCAGCGTTGCTCAGACACTTTACGTTCTGCAGGAAATGAGGATATGGTTACTTACAATAAAGTTGGGGAGAAAATTCAGTAAATTTTAGGCCTTTAAATGGCCAGTCTAGCTTCCTTCTTAATATTTTGCTTCAGCAAAGCAATTCGGTATTGAGAGTGAAGAAAACTGGTGGTGTTTGTTATTCACATTCTTTTAGTCTAGTGAACTAAAAAAAGTGAAAATATCTATTGTCAATTTCCATCAAAGAGCTGAATCTGATTATATTTTGGTTTTCCTTTTGATAGGTTTCTCACAGAAAATATCTCTTCTTTTTCTCTTGTTCCATTCAGGGACTCTAACTCTGCATAGAAGCTCAAACTTTTTACGTGCTTTTAAAGCCTTCTTCCATCATAGCATGGCTGTCTCTTTAAATTATATTTCTCTTCCTCTCTCAGTCTTTGTTGATGGTAAATCAGTGAACACTGTAGACAACACTGCCTGTTCCTGGGAATCCCCTCTGCAGAGAGAACAAACCAGTTCACTCTCTTCTCCAAGAGAGGATATGTGCCACCTAGGAAGGGCTACCCGCTTCATTTGCAGGTAGAAGTGCCTCTCTGTCATTCGTCCCATATCTCAGTGGTGGTGTGTCTACCAAGCAGAAGAGTCTAAGCCATATGAAGAGAATTCCCTAAACACCAGAAGTGGAGGAAAAACTAGCACAACTCTCTGCCACATTTGCTGCAACACTTACATAGGAATCATTTTGTTCAATATTTAATCCTAAGGTTCTCTTAGCATTGTGAGAAATGTGCCTACCTTCAGAAAAACTTAACTGGGGACAAAGTCAGTGGATCAAAGGTTTATTTACAGTGCTGGGTGCATGCCTTCATATCCCGCATGCACACTTGTGAGTACAAAGTTTTTTATAATCAAGCCTTTTACATATTCACAGGACTTTTAGGAAGACGAATCCGACCTCCCAATGGCCGATGCAATCTTCATTCTTTCTTCTGTGCATATCCAGGAGGGTCTTTTAAGAGCTAGTTGATAAAGGCTAGTAGTCTTCTTTGATATGAACTTTTAATCTACTTAATCATGTGCATGTGCCTAAAGCCCTTATCTTATACTTTGTTCTGTTACTTCCAGGTTAGACATTGGTTCGATCAAGCGTAACTGCCATATGTCCTATGTCTGTCTGCGAAAGTCTTTTGTTCCTGCTTGTTTCACAGTTTCAGGAATTTACATTCTTCCCGTCCACCTACACGATTGTGCTCAAGCAGGATACAATTCAAAAACAAAGACAAAGCAAGCTTTTCCTGAAGCAAACTATTTATATTATTAATCACAGCATCTTGTTCAATTACTAGAGGAAAGTTAAAAAAAAAAATTAATCATCAGCATAGGTAGAATTAGCCAAGACTTCCCATCTCCACCACCATTCATCATGAGCTTTGAGAAATCAAGTCTTCTTATTCTCTCCCACTCATTCCACTCACATCAGTACTTCTATGTCAAACACAGCTGATTCAAAAGGAGTGGTTGGGAAATACTTTCTTCTCAAGTAGCCCAGTAATTCGAGTGCTGTTTTGAATGGCGTGAGTCCTCTTTTGCCTTAGCTAAGTTACACAAGCATTAAAGCAACATACTCAGTGAAGCAGGAGCAAAGCCTCTCTCTTTCTCTGCAAATCCTGGGTGGGGCAAGGATGGGGGAAACGTGTAGAGAAAGGGCTTAGATACATACTCCAGGATAGGCTGTTGATCCCACTAACATGGAAGTACAGGGAGTTAGGCAGCCTAATGTTGGCCATGGACCGCCTAAATCCTTTTCTTATGGCCCAAGCCTCTAATCTGAAGCATGTTCCTTCAGAGGTAACTCATAATTTCTAGCTTACAGGTACGCTCAAACCTACAGGTAACACACCATTCTGTGGCACCATGCATAAGCATAACACCTTATTAACTCACACTTTTCAAGAGCCTCCCTTGGAGAAATGTAAAGGCTGAAAGTGTCATGGTCTCTCTGAGGGCAGCACAAATATGTCCCTTCCCAATGAGAAGTTTTGCTACTGCAGGCAATGTTTCCTCAGCAGCACTATGGAAAGGAGCAGCTGCCATTGTCACTGTACATCATGCGCTTAAAAAAATGTTGGGGAACCTCTGCCACAATTAATCCCTCTCCTGACTGTCATAGCATGTACAATGAGTCTTCTTGAGTAGCTTTTTCTACTTATCTCTATATTTTGCTACAGAAATCATGTCTACGCACGCAACGGATTGTATGTAAGAATGAAAAGGCTCTGATTTATGCATATCCTATCAGACAGCCTTTCAGAGGCTTCTTCTGGGTCAGCATGCTCCATTAGTTTCCAAATGTCACAAAAAGGTATTTAAGTCAACAGCCAGGAGGGCATGGATTAACAAGCAGAGAAACACACGGATACCAGAGAAGTCGCTACAATCACAGTAAATACTGTACCCCCAGCTCTCCACTGGCCCTCTAACAATGGCTGGGATGGGAGCTGTGGGTGCCAGCTGGACATACTTTGCTGTTCCTGCCTTGCTCACGACTATTTTTGACTACTTAGAATCCACCAACACCTAGAGCAGGACCTTGAGGCCTCAGCTCCAAGGCTACCAGCACAGCCTCTTCGGCACCAGGCTCAACATGAAGTTGCGTGAGCTGGGACACACAGCCTCACAGCTCTTCCCACTTCCTAATTCCCTCTTCATACCTGTCCCGAGTTCCTCCTTGCCCCTGGATGCCCTCTCTGGGCTGCCTGCACCTCCTGTCTGGAAGGGGGCTGATTGAACTCACTGACTCAACAGGAAAAACCCAAGAAATAGAAAACAAACAAAAAAAAGGAAATTAAAAAGAAAAGCAGATATATTCTGCCTCATGGGTGAGCAGCCCATCTCACACAAAACATAGCAGAATGGCGATGCTCAGAAACTTCACTCCCTGCTTTCCTACCTCTCTCCTTCCTTTACAATCACGACTCCCCAAGCTTGCCCTCCAGAGCTGTGCCCTGTGCTCTCACTCCACAGTGGCAGCCCTTGAGCCTGCCTGTGGCACCTGCTTCTGGTGGATAGAGATTGAAATGTAATTCCCTGCTTGTGTTTTCATTTCTGCTGTCACAGCGCGCTGCTGCTCTCCTTCATTACTCCACAAATCCTTACTCTCAACTACATCATCATCTTAACCCAATGCTTCCTTCCAATTTTTGCAATATTATAAAAAAAACAAAACAACAAAGGCTCTTCCAGAGAACACAAAAATATAAAGCAAAGTTAATCCAGGATAGCACTCAGTTTGGGTTTCTGTGCTTTCCTACTGACGCATCCAAATTCTTCCTAGTAGGTGTCGAAAGCCTGAAAGCCAGAGTTAAAGGCACTTGTGGTACAGTGAGAAGCATATTGGAATGGGTTAGCTGGACAGCTGCTGAGCATCTGCTGGGTGCTGAGCATCTGCTGCAGCAGCCTCCTCCTGCACCCTGGCAATGCTCAGCCCCTCCTCATGTGCAGCAGGTCCCATCACCTTCCTCCACCAACCTGCCAGCCACTAGCACACCCCAGTCCACAGCAGCACTGCTCACTTTTATGTTACTTCCAGAATCAGGCCTATAATTGTTAACTCGTATCACCAACTGATTAGACACTGAGCACTTCCAGAAACACCAGTGTGGGGGTGATAACTTTCTGTCAGGTCGAATCTGACACCTCAGGAAAAAAAAATAAAATAAAAAAGCATACGCACATGCAGGCGTTTCATGGCTTTTAAATATTAGCACCGACAATTATTTCTGCTTCACTTCTTACACGTTTTGTGAGTTTTAATTATTTAGAGTTCAGCCTGCTCAAAGATGTATTTTATTTTATTTTTGATATTTGCTTTTCAACTGTCACACCTTCTTTGTCACAGCTTCAAACATGCTGCAACTTCGAACTTGCTGAGAATGTGTCAAGGGATTTGGTGCTGGTACCAATTCACTGATTCACTCATCCCATAGCTGTTTTGTTACCTTCAAATGCCATTGAGATGTCTTGATCAGAGTCCTTTCCTCAACCACTGGTCAGGTAGCCTGTCTCCATTTTTCTAGGGAAAAAAAGAACAATAAACCCAAACCAAAATTATTTTTGCATATTTTTCAGAATAAAGGAACTTTAATTGTACAAAATTACAGGAGGTGATATCCTCATAGGATTATGGGCCATCCTGGCATCTTGGATATTCAGTCAGGATCAGAGTAACTTGCTCTTTCTTCATATAGGAGTGGGATTCTCACCAGAAAAAAAAAAATAAGGTCTTCATAGGATGCCCATTCTAAATCCTCATGCTGATGCTCATATTGAATCCTAAAGTGTTGGCTGATACAAACCTAGTCATAGAGCTTCAGTTTGAATCTACATTTTTCTAGAAATATGTTATCATGCAACAAAGAAAGAAATTAACAATCAAAACCCCAAGCCCCAAATGTACTGTGCCTTACCATTATGAAAACATGTTTTTTGATGAATAGTCTCTGATTGGGCTAATGGATATATTTTCTTTTATTAACAAGAAAACCCTATGACCTCTCTTACATGTATATGGATTGTGTGACTGTGTCTAGATGGCTGTAACACACAGTTCTTGAGCTGCCTTTCCATTTTCAGGCATGCTAAATTTGCATCCACTGCTTATTTCAAAGTAAAACTTCTACTAGTAGCTCATTTTCCAGTCTTAACCAAACAATTACACTAACTGATATATAGCATATTGCAGTACATCTATATTAATAAGAAGCCAATCGGCTCCATCTCTCCCAAGAAGTCAGGACAGACCCAGTGGTCTGTCCATGAAGAACAGATTTTGGAAGCAAATAATTTTTATATATTTAAGTTTCATTCTGAATAGGTAGGTGCGAGAAAATAGCTGTCAGGAGCACTGAATCAAAATGCAGAAAGATAGAAAAGTGCTGGCAGTGCTCTGGAAGCTTTGGAGGTGAAATTGGGAATTCAGGTGGTTTTCAGGGAGAGCCGCTGGGAGCTGGTGGGATAGCTCCTCTTCCCAGGAGCAAGAGCCCCCTGAATACAAGGTCAGCATTTCAGCTTCACCACTCTTATATCCTCCTGGATACTAAAATATGAAAGGTTGGGCCTCCAGCCTCAAGGGCTGGCCCACTCTTCCTGAAGGTCCATAAATCAGCTTCCAGGACTGAGGCTCTGCGCCAGCCAGAAACTGTTATTTATGGATTGGAGATGTGCTTCAAGTGCACAGGGAGTCTGAGAGTAGATTAAGCTATCCACATAGACATAGCCATTCTGCAGAACAAAGCCACTTGTGCGAGCAGCTTGGTTAGGTATCTGAATACAGATTAAAAGGTGTTCACTTGTGCAAATACTGTCTTTGTTCTAGGTTTCTTTACTACTGCCATCACCCAGACAACACGCTGCCTTTAACATGTCTACCAAAACTGCTGTTGGGGTTTGAAGCAACTAAGGTGGTGTAACTCACAAACAGTTTTGATTAAGAGAGAAAATAACATCTTACATGAAAATATAATTCAGCGCTTGTTTAATATTTTGGTTTTACTCTGATAAAAAGGTAAACGTAATCTTTTGTAAATTGTTGTTCACCAGAGAAAAAACATATAACAACATGCACTGCCTGCAAATGCCGTATTTAAATATTCAATATAGGTGTACTTGTGGAGAACTAACACAGAAAAATGCCCTGCTCCCTCTTCCTCCTCATTCAGCAAATCAGGTGGAGGATTTTGAACATAAATTCAGAAAGTATTTTCATAAATAGAGTATTTCAGCAATTAAGATTGTGACTTTAAGCAGTTCTGACTCTTCTCGCATTCTCTTCCTATGCCTTGGTGGAAATCAATCAAACTCTTAAGCTGCTGCAATGATCTCCAAGAGATGAAACAGACAGAAAAAATAAAGGGATAAGGTACCTTATGAGTAAGATTCTGGCAACAAAAACTAACATCTCTGTTCTTTACCTAAATGTTTAGACTTGCAGTTGCCAAAACCACAATAAAATTGTGTTGGTGTTTTGTTTTGGTTTTTTTTGGTTTGTTTTGTTTGTGTGTTGTTTTTTGTTTTTTTTTTTAGAACGTGGTACACTTTATATGTAGCAGACTTCATATATCAAAAAAAGTAATACAAATCTGCACAGAGAAAAAAGTATTCTGAGAAGCAAAATACTCCACTATGCTTAACTATGAAACAGACCCCCAGAAGGAAAGAAGACGATACCTAAAGGCCCAGGCACTGCAGTCCTTCATACCTGCAGCCACAGATGCATGGAGAGGGTCCTGAAAGGTGGATGATGCTGGGCAGTCCCCGAGCTGCTCCCATCTGTGGTCGGTGCTGGGGATCCCATGAGGCCAGGGAAGACACGCCATCTTCCTCCTGGATGGAAAAGCAAGTCAGATAGGATTATGCCACTTACTTGGTCATTATTTGCTTTTGATATGGGTAGTTTCTCACACTGCTGTCTTGAACTAAACATTCAGGATAGGCTGTTTATTGGTGTACCTCAACACAGCCACAGCTCATCCTTTGATCCTTATGGGCCTTTTTGATTTTTCACAAATGGCCAAACAATTTTGCCAAAGAAAAGGTATTTTCTTGACATTTAGTCTGTGGCAGCATAGGCCAACCCAGTCCCCGTGAGCTGTCCCCATCAGAACTTTGCTAATTGCAACTAATTTTAGTTTTGTGGCAGGCCAAATATTGCATCTACAAGGATTTTTCCAGCAAAGAACCTGAGAGTAAATAGGTACCATTATCAAATTCCAAATTTGAATACATTAAAAATAACCTGCACTCTGCAGAGCTTTCTTGACTGATACAGAATTATCCTCCTTTACTGGAAAACCACATCAGTTTCAGAAAGGGATTTTTTTTTTAACAACTGAAAGCACATTCAAAAAAACATCCAGAACGGAGCTTTCATGCATCTGTATAACTCTATTGTGCACTATCAACTTGCAGTGAGACATATCAACTTGCATCAGTGCCCGTTCTCTGAACAAAATATGATTAAAACCTGGCAAAATACATACCAAGAGGATCCCTGTGCAACCTCAGACCTATAGACGTAAATTCTTGTAGAAAGTTTGAAGATATGCAGCTAATACCTTGAAAAAAGTACATTTTAGGGAACCTTTTTTGACTAAGAAGTGGGGGAAAAGAAATGAGAATTAGAGATTAGGGAAATAGAAACCCATATTGATACATGAGTAAGAATGTGTGCATATGTTTGTGTGCAGAGCCTTGCAGCTAAAAAGCACACACAGCTTTGGGGGTTTTGGTTACTTGGTTTTAATCTGTTCCAAGTTGTGATCCTCAAATTGTGTTTTCCATAATTGGGTTTAGCTAAATCTTTGTCATCCATGGTGGTTTTTGGAAATTAATATTATAATAAACTTTGTATCATGCTAGTAATAACTGCAAGAATCAAGCTAGATATTTACTGTTAGGAAAAAATGCAATGCTTTTATTTTTGAAGTGGAGCAGCTACAAAACCACTAGTAAAAGTTTGTCATTTTTATTTCAGTATTAATAACCAAGTTTTTATTACCTCATTCAAGAAACCCACAAGAATCTGGCTGTTCTTTTTATATTATGTTTGTGCCCTTTACATCGTTTCATACTTCTAATAACTAATGATGATAGGTAATTACTTAACAGATGGTAAAACTCTTTAACTGCTTTTAAGGACTACTGAGCTTTCCTGTATTTTGGGAGCATTAGCTGTGGTGACTTTTCGCCTTCCTCAGGTCATTCCAAGTTTGTTCAGCCACATTAAATATTCAAGGACCTGTTTTGTTTCATTTTGTTTTGTTTGTTTCCTCCAGACCCACTGAATGGGAGGTTAGCAACACGCTGCTTCAGACTGTTGTTATTTCAAATACCTTTCTTTTGTAAGGCTACTCTTAAAACTGAGAAAGCATCACTCTCCTCTTTTCTCCCTGGGACTGCTCAGCACATCAGCCCATGCAGCCCAGGGCATCTGACCTTTAGTTACCAGAGATTCACCTCTCTCTCTCTTTCCTGTAGCAACATACTATCAGATCATTAAGTGGAGGCTAGGGGGAAAAGAATGTCAAACCTCAAAGCTAAGTGGGCTGGTCTCATTAATGTGTAACACTACATTTACATTATCTCCCGAGTAACACTGGCAGGAGAAATTTCCAAATCAGAAGGGGCAAAAATAAGGAAGAAAATTCATAGTTTAACACAAAAACAGTTAGTGACCTCTTTATACTTGTCTTCCACTTTGAATAAATTGCACATTAACCACAGTAAACACTGACCTAATTAGTGGAGGTACACTATACACCACCACCGACTCTGCTGAATGCTTTTTCATTTCTAATAGTTGTTTGTCTGGAGTTGTATGTAAATGCATATGAGGAGCTGTGGCAGTAAAAGATACAAAACTGACTGAAATAAATTTACTGCATCACAAATTAGCAAAGAGTATGTCTAGAAACAATTCAGTTTTATGATTGCTGCTAAAATAAACTATATGGCTGTTGCATTTTGTATGAGACTGAAATCTGAAATAATAGGCAAATAAAGTCAGGATGATTTCTTCATATTTAGGATCAACAGCCCTCCTGGTGTATAGCTACGGTTACAATTGATTAAGTTGTACATTCTTCATTCGATGCAAAGAGCTGCACAGATAGTACTGAATAGAGCACACACAAGTTGTGGCTAAGTGTGCCCAGAAGTGTGCTTCATTATTAAAAATAAGTATTTATAACCACTCTGTTACTTGAAATAAAAAAGGTACATAATACGAATATAACAAATAGATTATAAGGCAGAGGTTGCGAAACTTTCATTTGAAGTGTTTAACATAAAGGTTTGGTTCTTGTTTGGGAGGAACTCAGTCAGCCCTGACCAGAGAGAGGCTGAATCCCTCCCTCCATCCTTTCTTGGGCTGAAGGATGGCCATTTATTGCCATCGTGCATGAGTGTGTATTTATAGTAAGGTAGCTGTCCAGGACCACGTGGGACTCAGTAGCATTGCCACCTCTCAGGACATTTGGTCAGTATTTTAATATTTAAGTAACAGCCCCTGGAATTATATAATGCATTTGTTCTCATAGCTAAGAAAAGTACAGGGTGACATGTTTGTTTTCCTTTGTGTACCTCTGGATTGCTCAGAGCACAAATGTCAACTTCCCATTTTTATGCACTGAAACTGAGTAACTCCTGCAATATTATTCTTGATTGAAAAGAAAATTATAGTTATTTGCCCAATGAAAACTCAAACATGACCTCAACTTGTATTTTGTTCAATAATCTCTAGGCATTTAGTAAGCTGCTGTTCTGAGCGGATTATGTTCAAACATAGAGTGAATACTTATAATCATCACCATGAAAAAAATGGACTCGCGAGGTATTAATTTTTGATGTCCTGAGCACTTCCTTTGCAATTCCATTGTCATCTGGCATCATTGTACCATAAATTTAGAGTGTTGCCTGGAACAGCTCTGAGTTCTTTTGTAACATGACTCCTTTATGATTTAGCAAGTCTAAGCAGATACAGCTGATTGTATAAGCCATTTGCATTTACTACTGCTTAGGAAGGTATGAGATATAATCTAAAACCTTTTAAAATAAAACTATCTTTGGATGGCTTAATAAATTGTTATGAATAGGCAGAATCCCCAATTATGTTACTGAGCTTTACAAGAATTTGTAGCTGATAGGGGGGAAAAATGAACAAAACAGAGAACAAACCAACTGTGGGTCTTGGAAGGGGCCATATGAATAAAGCCAGAGAGATGACTGAACAAGGAATAATCACACTTCAGGGAAACACTAGGAAGTAATTATTATGCCTCGTTTTGCACAGTTTTTCTTACCTGCAACCAGAACTATGGAACCTGAGATGCCACACAGGATTCCCTCCTGAAAAGGACTCTGGGATTTGGATCCTCTTTTCCTGAAGATGAATAAAACGCTATAGAGTGTTTTATTTATTAGACCAGTGTGCATGCTTACTGAAAGCTTTCTGAAAAAATTGTGTGTGCTGCTCTTTAGAAACAGAGGTAAAAATAAAAGCTGAAGAAGCAGCTATTTCTGCAGACAGAGGAAAGCTGGACTCACAGACTCCCACATCTGGATGCAGCTGGGGTTTGTGTTTCTCCCTGGACTGCCAAACTCTTCAGCTGGTGCTGCCCATTTCACTGTCTTCTTCACTACCCTCTCAAATCCTCAGAAAAGCCTCCTCACGTGAAGGACTGTGTGGCAGAGATAGCTAAAATCTCCTCCATGCGGGCTAGTATCCAAACGTGGCTTTGGAGGGATGAGCCAAGTCTACATTCACAGCTCTAGGAAGCGTGCCTGCCTGAAATGCAAGGGAGAGAAACACCGAGCATGTGCCTCAAAAACTCTTCCAGGATGCTTTTTTTTTTTCTTTTTACTTCTTTTTAATTGTTTTAACATTGTTGTAATGTTTTTACATTTTAATATACTACTGCATCAAGCAAAATCATATCATGAAACTCTGCATAAGTAGTAGAAATATGTAATATATAGTACTTACTTTTGCAGCCTGACGTAAGAAATGGAGTTCTTACATGCCATATTTTAAAAGCTGAAACAGGAAACAGAAAACAGATCCTTTCCCTGCTGAAGTAACATAAAAGGGGTATGCCTGGAAAACTACGTTCTCTTTTTCAACAATAAGCTGTAACATGCTGTCCACACTTTGAAAAGCTGACAAAAAGCAATGTATTTGCATTAGGGTTTGCATATTTTTTCTATATTTTCTTGTTCTCCGCAAACCTCATGTTCTTTGAAGCCCTCCAAGATCCTCTAAAACCAAGCTCTTTGCAGGAAGCTCCCTGAACATTATAGAATTAAACCCATGAATGGTCTATCGCCTTAGTTTCAGTCCATGATTTCCAGTCCTAGCAAGTGCACTAAGCTACGTCACAGCCAACCACAGACTTGCCATCATTCTGAGAGTGCCAGGTCAGAGCCGCTCCTCAGACAAAGCACAATCCTGAAGCATTTTAGGCTTTCCATCCTTGATAACAACAAAACATACATAGGAAGGGGAAAAAAGTACGACGTGTGGTTTAATTAAGGGCTGAAAAGCCACAGGTATCTTCTGATATTTGAACTAATCACAATCCAAAATCTTCATTTGCTATATTTTTTCAGATTTGCTGCAATTTCATGGCTGTTGCAAAAGGCATGTACATAAATATGTTTTCCAGGATCTTAGCTAACAGGTGTGTTTCTGTCTTTATCATATTTATTTTGATTGAAACAATAATACTAGGACTGCTTCTATAGCCTCTGAGTACCCTAACATACAACTAGCACTATAGCAAAACTCTCCCAGTGCCAAAACAATTAAATTAGCAGGATCTCTGTCTATTTATAATTATAAAGAAAACATATTTTCAGAAAGTGAAATAAGCATATTGACGTTATTAAGCACAACAGCAGGTCAGGCCGGGGAAAAGACAAAAAAATGCATTGAAGAAAACGTTAGCAAATAACACATATTCACACTACCCATCCTGCTAAAATTGTTTAAAGCCAGGCAAGAAGTCATCTCTGAACCAGTGGTCCCTATTCTACAGAAGACAAGAGGGACATAAACAGAGGACCGGCAGAGCACCCACAGCATGCTCCAGGATCATCTAACTGCAAGAGGCATCTGCTTGAAGCACACTTTGCTTTGCTGTCTTCCTTCCAAGGACATCTGGGAAGGGAGAGGAAAGGAGTTCTCAACAAAGAGCTGACTGGCACCTGGAATCTCTGGACTCAGGGGCCTTCTGTGGTTTGCTGGTGCAGAAGTAAGAATAAGTACCCATGAAGGCACAGACAGTCCCTGGGGACCATCTCTACCTTGAGAAAGAAAGACGGAAATAAAATTCATTACTCCCACAGGTCCTGGAGTATTTATGCTGAGATATCTAATTCAGCTTGCATTTACTCTACAGAGATTTCTACTTGGAACAGGTGTGTGTGGATGTGGTTCGTCACCTCACAAATTTAGTAGTGCCACCAGAAACTAGCTCAATAGGTTTAACAGAGATTAAAGTACAAGAATGCCTGGTTTTCATCCTTTGATTGGAACCTAGTAAGTTTCAATTAGCAGAATAATTCATGAAGTAGTTCAGGACAAACTTGGTAGACCTTATTAAGATCTCTGTCCTATTGACCACTTGCGAGTTAATATAAGGAAATACAGTCCACATCAAGCTACCATAAAACAGATGCTTGCAAAGTCCATTGCAGACTTATGCTGTGAGGATATTTCACCTTGAGAGCATCCTGCCTCAGTTCAGCCTTGTGGCTGGATATGCAGGCCATGGAAGAGGGTATCTATATGTGCAGCTTCTTGGGAAATAAGAGGAGGGAAAAGGAGCATGCAGTGGTCTGCTGTCTGTCAGGGCCAGGGTCTCTGGCAGCAGAAGGGGCAAGAGCGTGGTCTTTCTGTTCTACTGACCAGTTTGACCCATGAGAATCTCTACAGACATTTTTCATAGTGTAATTGGTTTGCTTGCATAATTCAAGCTTCTGTGGAAAGGTACCTCTTTTGTAGAAAAGTACCAAGCAGTGCTGCCAAAGTACTGTCGAAGTTTGCAAACCCAAATGACTATTCTGAAAGCTCCAACAGAAGACTTGAAGACTGAAATAAACTTCATAGCTTTTATTCATCATCCCAATAATCCTCATAAAATAGAAGCTGCGAATCTTCTGCAGACTGTGAGGCTAGAGAGAAGGAAAAAATGTTGGTAGTAGTATCTATGTTCCTTTTATATTTTACTACAAAAACCCCTCAAAACTTGTCTCCACTCTAGTGGAAGGAAAAAATAATTAGAGGAAAAAATCAAGATTGAATTAAATCAAAACTTGATTGCTAGCTAGCAGCTGGGATTCTGACAGTCTGGTGCTTAAACCTACATGATGCTTTCAAGAGCTCTATAGTGCAACCACCATCTGTAATTTCAAAGCTAAAAGAACAGCACAATTGAAAAGAGATGATATGAAATAAAGATAACTCTTGGTATTATAAGTTTACCTCCTTTTCTTTCTCTATTTAATTTTCTATGGGTAAAGTGATCAAAGTAAAAACAGAAACAGGTGATTATTCCTTCTGGGTTTTTTACACCTGAAACTTTAAATATTTTTCAAAGGTACAAAATTATTGTGGCTGTGACCACCTTTATCCTTGAACTGCATACATCTACATTTACGTTTCAGGAAGCAATCTTTTTTCATCTTAATGATGTGAAATAATAAGCATTTTGGCACTAAGTGATAGTTTTTATTTTCAAACACAGGGCTGCATGTAATATTACAGCCCATACTCACAGTCTGTGCAATTAATAATAGCCATCTGATGAAAAAGGAATTCTGTTTTCAGAACACACCTCTGACAACAACAGATAATTTTAAACCAGAACAACATAGCATACATTTGGAGAAAAGGGCTCAACTATGAATGAGAATTTCTTACTATAGGAAGATGTTTCTATAACCCCATGGCTGAAAAAATAGTTATCTTGGAAAATGGATCAGGATTTTCTTTAAAGCTCAGCCATTACGAAGTGTGTTTGTTTGGGTTTTTTTTTAATCATTGGAAATCCAGCAGCTTGAGGATTTTTTATATTAAGGAAGGAAAGATTTTTCTTATTTATATAAAACATCTGCAGAAAGAAAAATCCTACTTACTTCTTCACAGCAGATCTCTGAGCACAAATTTCCATAGAGTGACCCTATGTTGTTCTGAAAAATGAGAATGGAGCTCTGGTTACAGTTTACAGACTAGAGCTCTGCTCTAGACCAGACACCATAAGCAAATAAAGATGAATCTTATTAAACTACATCTCTTCATTTCCACCCTTACACTTCAGCACATGTTGAAAATGATTTCAGGAAAGATCATATCTGAGCTTTGGACTTTCAAAGAACTGAGAAAAACACATGTGCTACTTAAAACCTGGGTTTTTTGATCTGGGATTACAAACTGCAGCCAGTGCCACAGTAAGAGCAGAGGAAGGACCACCAGAACACACCTCTGGAAACAGTTGAAGGAATTTGGACTTCCACACTGCTGACAATATTATTTGGTTCATTTAACAGTGGGTGCTCAATTTTCTTTGAGCGACGTTAGTGTCTTTAATGTACAGATTAGGAAAATGAACTATGGCATGGCTGATATTCGAATCAAAACGTGTCAGGGTTTGGGGAAAATGATGGATCATGTTCTTCACATATTTACTTACGGTTCTTTTTCTTCATTAAAAATGTATCCCACGTAAACTGAATGCACCATATCATCTTGTAAATATGCAAGTAAAAATCACTTTTGGATTAAAATTACACCTGTTTAGATTGCATGCAGAAGCATGTAGCCATCTATTTTAGTAGTTTTATCTCGTCAAAGAAAGAAGGACCAGAATGCATAGTGCAAAAATCATTACAGAAGTAGATATGTATGCAATACAGGTGCACTCTGGCTTAACTACAGACTGGGACAGACAAGAACATGTGCTCTTTAACTTCCTTCCCACTGGTACCCTAGGGAAACATTATCTGCGTTGCTTCTTAAAGGTCTTATCAGTAGACCCAGCCAAAGTATCTTGTGTTTCAATAATATTGCAGACATTGTTTTGTTGGAGCAACCACCAATCATACCAATCACCAGAGTTCATTTCCTTACCTTCTTGTCTCTGTCCGCTGGTGCAACCTTTCTGTACACTTGTGTTAAACTGGGATTTAGGTGATTTGGATTTTTATGTTAGTTCTAGGTGTGGGTAGGCTGTTACTAAATGGGGTCTGGCAGCGCTTCATTCTTTTCAAAGCCTGAAAAAGTAGTAACAATAATTTATTACATTACTGTTTTAAAATTATATAGTTACAAGTAAGTAATTTGTAATACCACAGAAAAGTAACTGCCCTAATACATTCCTATCTAGAGAGAGCAAACCTTGCATACCTTAGAAAAATTGATTCTTTCAGAGAGTGAAATCCAGTTTTGTTAACGCAAGGCTCATGGAGCTTAGATAAGACTGAGTGTAAGCTTCCAGCATTTTACAATCCTCTGAACTGAATTGGGAATCTGAAAATGCTGGTTTGCCAATTACCAGGCAGTGCATTTCCCCAGACCACTAACAGAAATGTGTGTATTACATGTTTTTGATTCTGCCTCACCATAGGAGAATGGATTAGATGATCTCTTGAGATAACTTCCAACTACAAATTTCATTAGTTTCATGCTTTATATACTACATGAATACTGCACACTCCCGCTTCAAGTATGCTCATGCCCTTTAAAAAAAAAGGTAGCATCTAGTAGAATGCTGAGGAGCATGTAAGAGACTGTAAGGGACATGTAAGAGATTGTTTCCTGAGATTCATCTTGATAAAGACTTAGTTACTTGATCCACGTAGAAGTTTTTGAAAATTAGGTTAAATCCATGAATATCTTGAAAACCTGTCTCAAATTCTAGAGTTACTGATTGACTTTTTTTTTTTTTTTTTTGGCTTACTTCATTAAAACAACTGCAATTACAGAGTACTTTGAAATTTTGCTTTCATACAAACTGGAGATACTAAAACAGATGTTTTCAAATAGAGGATACTATGCTATTAATGAAATTCAGTTGTATTTACAAGCGTGCAATATAACATGTGGATCAGCATTAGGAAAAGATTTTGGGAAATTCCAAAGATAAGTAAATTTGCCTGAGATGCAGGACTTCCCGACTCAGAATTATAGTGTAGGCATTGATAGTCTGTTTGTAAGTGAATATCATGGCCACTTCACAAGGAACAAGTCTCCCACAAGGTTCTAATGAAAGATTCATGGAATTGAACTGATCCTCATTGCTGATTCCTTTCTTGAAACTGTGGAGTCTTTCAGTTTATGTCTTCCACCAAACATGGTGCTGTTTCAAGCAACTTGATAACAATACTTTTGAGAATGAAGAGAAAAGGGAAGTTGTACTTTAACCCTGATTTACAAAATAACTTTCATTCTTTGTCGTCCATAAAGGGTGCATTCATGATTTTCTAACAGAAAAAGCCAATTATGACATTTTTCCAGGTATGTTCTTTTGGATGAGATTGACCTGCTGCCATCTATCAATAGATGTTGTGAAGGGTTTACTCTGAAAGTGCACACAGGTGAGAAAAGGACACTGACAGAACACTTCTCATTCCCAGCAGCGAAAAACAGTGATTTTGAGAAGTAAGAAAATAACAGTAGTAGTTTGAGTGTGGGGTAAAGGTTTGAGCTGCTTTTAGAGGTAAATTTTCATACAAGGAGGGCAACATCTACATATACAGAGGTGCTCTCTCACTAAATGACTTATCTAACAAGCACATCTAAGGTGCATAGTAGGTGTTACCCTCATTAGCTTGTATTTAGGTGAGGCGGCCAATGTTCAGCCCAATCTCACTGGACATGCTCATTCTCAAATCCCTTGGAAAACAGCCTGTTTCCAACCATCTGTGGAAGGAATGCACTGACCTGAATTAACTGAAATCAAGCCAGTCTTATAAAGGAACAAGACCAAAGAAGGAGATGTACTGAATCTAAATAAAGAGGTGAGCTGTGACTTTCAGCAAAGCCTTGACTCTGAACTTGAGGAAAGCAGCTCAAGCAGGGCAACCTCATGAGAGTAGAGGAGCAAACAGGGAAGGGTCTGAGGCAGAATTTAGTAATTTCTTGTTACTGCATATGACAGCAAAATACTGCCATCCCTCAACACTTTGTGTTTCTCTTACGATGAACAGTAAAAGCAGTCATTGGCTTCTCTGTTCTTAAACCCGAGGTTTGACAGCTATATAATACACTTAAGGGCTTTTTTAATATTATTGCTCTCCCTTTCACAAATGAATAACAAGGCTATTGCCAGGCTTTCATGAGCATTTCTTCTATCACTGCCTCTTTCACCTGCAGTTGATCATACAAAAATAAGAATTTTCCCCTTCTGAAAACAAGGTTAGCTTATCTATACAGAAATCTGCTTTATTAATTTGTTTTCAGCTGATATACAAAATATCTAATGCACGCTTCCTGCATTTTGCCGACATCTTGCTAATTAAACAACACAGTTTTCTTTTGGTTGGGGTTTTTTTTTTTTTCTTTCATATGAAACATATTTGGGAGAGTGAAAGTCTGCCTTCAGTTACTCATTTAATTTATTCAAATGACAGCTTTCCAATCCAATATTGCAGAGAAAGTGCTCCAGGGTAAATCTGTAAGTCTGTTTCATTATCATCCCTTAAGTATAATGCAATTAGAATCATGTCATGAATGACTAACAGTTTAGAAGCAATTGTTTTATGACTAAGGTGAATTTCTACCTCACGCCAAGAATTTCTCACATTTTTGTGTGCTAGGCTTTTCAGCTGGAGCTAAGAAGATTAGAGACATTAAAGAAGCATTTACAGTCATGAAAGGAAACCATGAATAATCTTACTGTCGCTTGAAAAAGCTGAACAAGGAAAGTGGAGGGCTCAGACCAGCCATGTGTCCTGCAGCAGAAGCTGGCAGGTAATGGAGTTCTGGAGACTCACCATTTCCACTCATCAGATGCTTCAGAGGTGGTGATCCTGCTTGCTGTAGTCAGGCTCTCCTGGATGAATGCAAGGTGGAAGGCAAGTCATGGCTTCCACCTGAGAGGTGGGGCTAGAAATGTGGAAGCACACAACACCTGTGTGGTTTAGCACAGACGCAGGATGGACACTGAGAAAATGGAAGGGAATCAACATTAACAAACTAGTTAACTGCTCTATTAGAGAGTGCTCATATGCACAGATATCCTAACCAATGCAGGACTGTTAGTCAGGGAATTACAGCTACTTACTCTCTACTAGGGATATACAAGTCATAAACATCATTACCCAGTTTGGGTACGTTTTTACTTATACTATTCCAGTATTTTGGCAACACAGGTTGCCCAGAATGATCATTTTAACCAACACCTCCTGTTGCTTTCTCAGGCTCCTGAACAGCTCTGTGGCAATGCCTGAGCTGCACACTTGGCCCACTACTCTCTGCCCATTGAAAACAACATGGAAACCATGGACGGAACTATCCATATTCCCAGATCTTGTGGTTCACACTAAAGCTGTAAAAGCACCCATCTGAAGAGTTCAGGGAGTGCTTCTCAGGGCTTGAGCCCAGAAATCAAAAGCCCTGAAGGTGCTTTCAGGCTCCTGACTTACAGGTAGGAATGAAGATTATCATCAAGCTGAGCCAGCACTCAGCTCCTTGTCCTCAGGGTCTTTGCCCAAGTTATGGCTTATGGCTCCTACAGCTCCTGGGTTCCCTTGTGTGAATTTAGGGCACTTCTGTTGCAAGAGCCCCGCTACAATGGATTACTACAAGAGCTTACAGGATTATTACAATTTCAGGTGACCTGGTTTCTAAATAAGATGTTGAAAAACCTAGAAGGATGGCCATCAGAAACTTACCTCCAATTTGACCATTTTTTTTAGAAATTATAGCTGAAGCACACCTAAATGATCCCTTCAGCCATTTGAAGGAATTCTTGCCCTTCCTCATTAGGGTTGTGTAGTTTACCAACCATTCTTTGCCACGCCACCTGAAAAAGAGCAAAATAAAAAGTGCATTGGTAGTTGCTTCTTTACTGAAATGTCATTCAAGACTAATAAGTCTTTACAACTTGAAAAGGGAGCTCCACACGCCTGGGGTGTAACTCCCACTTTAAGGATTTAAGCTCACCAGAAGCATGTCCCTCCTTTCATTACCACCCTATTTCCCTTTTAAAATAAAGTTACACTAGTTACTATTGTAATAGTCTGCATATAAGCTGCTGAGAATAAATACCCATGTAATGAGCCTGAAATTATATGGTAATTTCTTAATTCAAAATAGTTACATGGCTATTTGTGCCCTCTAAAATAAGGTATTACTTATTCAGCCCAAACAAATCACTGTTTGCCCAGATTTTGAACTCTGGTAAACAGTAGCGCAGCAGTCATTTGAATACTGAATCCTGAAACAATTTTATGTTATATGTTTATTTACACAAAAATAGAATCAAATAACTGACAAGGCAACAAGCAGATCTAAGTACAACCAAGGGAAAAACAATGGATAGTCCTTGAAAATGGAACTGAATATACAGCCAAGTCAGAGTGCTACAAGGGCACCAGCTGGCTCAAAGTCACTTAGCTACCCTCTAAAATGTCTCACAAGTTTGAAAATATTAGACAAAAGAACAAGATTTGTTCAGTTTATTTTGGCTTGTCATTTGTGTCTGAGTTAACTGCCTATCTCCCTGTGTCGCCTGGAGATACAGATAGGAAAGTCACCACAGAGATGAAAATGGAAGGAAGGAAAGAAGGAATGAGGGCAGACATTCAAGCCATTGATTCCAGCAAGCTTTCCTCCAAGTCCATAATTGTCTTCCACTGGTTTTAATGGGGGCTCGAAAATGCCTAGGTTTCAAAGCACTAATAAAAGATTTAAAAGTCACCTCATTGTAAGCAGTAGCAGAAGGCTTTTCATTAACTTGAACAATGTAAACTAGAGCCATGGACGCTCCTGAATGTTGAGCTCTCAAAGGTAACTTTCTGCTTTCTCAGACTGGTAAGAATGGAGGACTTGCAAGTGGACTGATGCTGCTTTGTGGATGAAGGCCTACCCCTTCAAGGACTAGAGTGGAGAGCAAGTACTTCATAGACAGGCACAAAAGTACTGCATGAATGGACTAATTTGAGTGCACTACTTTTCATCTGTGAGAGGGCCTGGAGAGAAAATGAAATCCACTCTTGATTTTGTACTCCTGTATTGCACAGCTCCTCCTCATTTATTTCCCTTGTAATTTAAACACATTAGATTGAGTTTTATACCTGTACTTATATTTTTTGAGTTACTGACTTCACTTAAAGAAACGAACCTATATAAAGATCTGGCATGCTGTTTCCTGCTTCCAGGAAAAAAAAAAAGAAGAATCAGCTCAAATCTGGTCCATGCCAATTAAGTACATCGTGGGTGAGAAATAAAGCTCAGTAATAAATTTTTCCATTTAAAAAATAGGCAACCTGATGCAGCAAGATTTTCACAGGCTCATAGATTACAAAGAAATAATACAGGCTCTGTCTGTTTTTGGAAAGTTTTCAACTTACAACAGGGCGATCCAAAACATATGATGACTCAGAGTTGTTGCTTTGCATCCAGAGGCATTTCAGATCTGCTGCTAACAAGAGTCAGCTGCTGTCCTAAACCTGAAAGAAAAGGATTGCTTCTTTCCTGCCAACATATATATTACAAAGAAAAGTAAACTTTGTCTGACTTAAGTGGCAGCATTATTTTTATGCACAACTTTAACTATTTTTCAGCATTGTGTATCTCTTAATCTATTTGGGTATTATAGTTGGACAATTCCAGTATTTTCACTTAGCGTTCTTGCTGTGGAAAAATCAACATTGTACTCCGATTCATTTGCTGAAGACATTAAAGGTGTAATTTGGTAAACCTGACCTTATGGAAAATTGCAACTGTTTATAGCATTGATAGAGTTAGCATTAAAATCCCTCAGCACTATGTTCTGTATTGTTTGAAAATAAGCTGCATATAAGACTACAACGTGTTACTATAGACTGTATCATTTAATTAACTAGCTAATGTTTTCCAGGAAACCGCATGGTTTTTCTTTTGTTATTTGTACTTCTTATGGTTCAGGAAGTAGATTACATGCTGTGAAAGGTTGTCTTCCTGGAAGCAGTTTTCTGGTTGTTTTGTCTGAGATTGTGTCAAGAGGCTTGCAGTGTCCTATATATCTTTCCTGCAGGTAAGTGGCTTCAGGCTGCTTTGTGGTCTTTCATGCCAGGTCAATTTAATTCAGCTCTGGTTTTTGCTAAGGTTGCCTTGCCATTCCGCACACTAGTACTATTTTAGATGTTCTCAATGCTAAATAGCTTGCATATTTTCATGAGAACGTTGCTAAGGCCCTAAGCTAAGCTCTGTACAGTTTTTTATACCAATTCTTTACAGCACAAGAGGAAAAACAAAACCAAGAAATTTTGGCCCTTTCTTTACTTTTTCTTTTTTGTTTTGGCACAAATGATAGCGAGCGTGGTAGCTTAAGATACCACAACAGTAAATAGCCCCACCATCATTACTTGTAAACAAAGACAAAATTGCCCATAACTCGTTTGTTCCATCCCACATTTTTTACAGTACAACTGATGAAGATTTTTAACAACTTTGGCTGTCTACAACTTGCTACTCCCTGGAGCTCTAACAGGGTTCAACATTCAACTTTCAACATCCTGGTACTAGTAGGACTGCATGCAGCTCCTGCTGCCCATTTTGAGACAGGATGTCCAAATTATCTTAAACAGATCAGTTACATATTTGGCTTTTATTCTAATGTAACTGTCATTATATCCACACAAATAAATTTATTTATCCACCTGAATGATACTGCTTGTTTCAGCTTGTTTGGTTTTAATTCAGGCCTGAGCTGCTCCATAATCATTTATTCAAGTTTATGACATTACACATTGTTGACTAATAGCTTCATTTTGCTGCGTTTCCATTTATTACTGTCACTATCACAGCTGGATTTGAATTTTTGTAACTTGCCTATCCTAGCGTGAGTCTAATTTCACTGACATTTAACACTGATCCTGAGAGCTCCTCTTTGGCTGTTTATCACCTAAAGATCAAATACTTTTGCTGCTGACTTTTAAAATCAATTATAATCTGGCAAGATTTGGCTGAGATGATAACATAAAGTGAAAGGCAGTGTGTCTTAAGACAGAGAGTTTCCCAGTGAGTTAAATGAGATTGATTCTCTAAGTGCAGAAGCAAAAGGTCTGCTAACAGAGGGAAAAAAACAACACACAAACCCCCTGCAATCCAGAGCCATGTCTTTTCTGCAATACTTTGAAAATGTGCATAAATCTGAATCGCAGTTGCTGAATTTTAGGATCTGGTATAAGAGAGAAGAACCCCACAAAGTGCTGGAGGGATGCACAAATCCTCTCTAAGGTAACCTTTCCTCTTCCTTTAAGTGCTTCAGTTCTTCCTGTGACATACTCTATTTTTAGTTTAGTTAATAAAAAGAAAGAATCATAGAACAGCCCAGGTTGGGGGGGAACCTCAAAAGATTATAATTCCTTCAAGTCTTTCCTCCATAGGCAGATTCTCCAGCCCTCTGATTACCTTCCTGGCTCTCCTTTGGAGCCTCTCCAGCCTGTCCATGTCTTTTTTCAATTGTGGAGACGAGAAGTGGACATAGTACTGAAGGTGCCACCTTAAAAATGCTGAGTAGAGCAGGATGATCACATCTCTTTCTCTGCTAGTAAAAAAATAAATAAAACCCCATCAATAAATCCCTTTATTTAATTAATACTAAGAAAATATATTGTAAAAATCTAATTAAACTCCAATTTATCATTTCCACAACAACATTTCTCTCTCTGCTTTCCAATATTCACAGTTTCATTAATTGGATCTGAACTAAATCTCGAAGTTCAACAAAAATTGAGGCAATCTGAAGTACTGTGCTACATGATTATTCATCAATAGATAAATGCCTTCACTTTCAGAGTCATTCCTTATCTATATAGATGACAAACACAGATTAATGGAATCCTCAAAAAAAAAAAAAAAAATCCAGTAACTTAATGGAAGAAGCAAATGTTTTCTTGAAAATACTCTTCCAGACTATGAATAATAATTCTTCTTTAAATTCCCAGCAAGTACATACTCTCTAATTCACACTGTGAATTAGACTGAAAAACATTTTCAGGTCACTAAAAACAGAATCAAAATAAACATATTTTAAAAGCTCATTTTAACAGCAGACTGAACAATCACAGAAGATACCATAAAAATGAAAGGTCTTTTGTCTAGCAATTCTTAGTGATGAGTTGCTGTTATTTGATCAATAACAGGGAAGAAGCTGGCGGAGAGACCGAGGCAGAAAGATGAAACATATTATGGAGAAGCAGCTCTGAGGAAGATGGAAGAGCCATGAATAGAAAACTTACAGAAGTTAAGGAGAAGACCAGATGGGTTGGCAGAAAAAGCTACTCAGAGAAGCCCAAGATAACATAATTGCTAAACTGGCTAGCATGTCTGAGCCAGGATCTGCAGGACTGCGCTTTACTTGTCTTTCCAGGCTGCAGATTGCTACAGGTATCTTATGTCCTTCTGCTTTTCAGTTTCTCCTTCCCACAGTTGAGAACTTCCCCATTAATGAGAAATCCAGCAGTTCCTGAAAGACAGAAGGTGACCTTTTTCAGATGCATATATTGATGTAGGATTCCATGTCAGAAGTATTAGGAAATTATTCTACCTGAAAACTGTGTTTAGAAGTATTTTTCTAATGCCAGTTTTTTCTTTAGAAAATTGAGTCTTGAGCCTGTTTTAACCAAATTGGAACAATTTATTATATTAAACAGGACAAGACATTTTACTAAAGAAAAAAATTAATGATTGTCAACTGAATTTTCTTAGAACACTGCCTCCTGGGAATTCATATGTTTTTAGCACAAGTGAGTAGAACTTCAAGTTGCTGCAGAAGATTTAGTTGTGTAGGTCATTGTCTAGCTACACACATTTCAATTATTTCATCCTGGGAGGAGTATTTCTCAGCCCCACAAAGAAAATTGGTGGCCAGGCAATAATGTCAATAGAAAGGCTGATCGGCTCATGAATGAAGGAAAATTAAGCACTTCAGTTGCAGGAATGCAGAGCTTTATTTCAATCGAAAATGCCAAAGCAAAATCTGTCAATATTTCCAAATTAATTTTCTTTGAAATCTCCCTGTTCTGAAGGCAAGTGTTAAAACTTCATCTTCTCTTGAAATAAAAGCAAACATGAAATATCCTTGGGGAGGAAAATACAGAATTTCTTCTCATCCAATTGTTTCTACTCGCCATTTTCAGGACACAGCCTAAATAATGGAGGCCTTTAGGAGTGAAGAAAGAGCACGATACAAAATTGTCAAAAAGAGATAATCTGAGCTTTACAGTAAAAGTTAGTACATGAAACACATGAGCCTAGGGAACCCTAGCAGTGCAATGTTGGGATAGAATCTTTGTAACTGAAATCTAAACACAAATAAACACATATATAATGTAACTGCTTATGCACATACAAGATGCTAAAAGCAAAATCACTGTTGTCAGAGCTCAGCATTAATTTACTTTCCAATTCCAGTCAATTTGTTATCACAAATGCCCTCAATTAAAATGTTTTATTTGATACAGGGAGAATTAAAACAATCTTTTTATTCTGATGATAGAGATGCACTTAGCAGCATATAAAATAGTGATTTAATGGGTACTTAATGGTCTGAAGCTTTAAATGAACAAATCATGAATTAAAGCTTTCATAGCATTTTATGCTTTCCCATTTGGATCCTAAAAAAACCAATTTGCATTCATTATGTGGGGCTGATACACACTGCCTTGTCTCCCCAATGACATTCACCTGCACCACAATATTTGCCCCCACAGTATGCTTGCCTTTTAAAGAGCTTTTAGTTTAAGGGCTGGGTCACAATCCTTCCTTGCCAAAGGTGGACAGAATGATGTCAAACTTCTTGAGCCAACTTTGAATTTGCTGTAACATCCAGATTCTGAGCAGTTGCTGGCAAATATTGCTACTGGAATCATGTACATTAGCTGGTCTTCCGTTCTTCCTGCGTCACTGATTCTCAGTACATCAATAATTTGGCAACTGAAAAAAAAATAAATTAGAATCATAGAAACATCTAGGTTGGAAAAGACCTTTAAGATTATCAAGCCCAACCTTTATGCCAGCACTGCGAAGTCCACCACTAAACCGTGTCACTAAAGGCCTCATCTACATGGTTTTTGAACACTTCCAGGGATAGCAATTCCACCACTTCTTTGAGCAGCCTGTTCCAATACCTGACCACCGACTCGGTGAAGGTATTTTTCCTAATACCTGATCTAAACCTCTCCTAGTGCAGCTTGAGGCTGTTACCTCTTGTCCTATCACTTGTTACTTGGGAGAAGAGAACAATCCCCACTTCACTACAACCTCCTTTCAGGTAGTTTTTTAGGTAGTGATAAGGTCCCTCCTGAGCCTTCTCTTCTGCAGACTAAACCCCTCCAGTTCCCTCAGCCATTCTTCACAGGACTTGTTCTCCAGACCCTTCACCAGATTCGTTGCCTTTCTCTGGGCCTGCTCCAGCAACTCAGTATCTCTCTTGTAGTAAGAGGCCCAGAACTGAGCACGAGGTTCAAGGTGCGGCCTCACCAGTGCCAAGTACAGGGGGATGATCACTGCCCTGGCCCTGCTGGCCATGCTAGTACTGATACAGCCCGGGATGCTGCTCTGGCAGGGCTGCCAAACGGTCTCTCTGCTTCCTTGAGGTTTCCCTGGTTTTGGAATCCCCAGTGCACCACGCCGGAGTATTTAAAGGTAGATTTTGGATTAAAAATGTTCTTTTTGATAATAATAATGTATTTACCTATTAAAAAATAATTTCTAAGAAGAAATACTCTAAGCTAAAAAAAAAAATAAAATTACTACTATTAAAAAATATCATGCTAACAATTTTTGCTAGTATCATGCTAATCAATTTTCTGGATTCTTTTCACTTCTGAATTCCTTCTGAACTGTCGGTGTTTTTACCTTTCCCTTTAGCACTAGTATCTGCCAACAAGGCATTTTCAGATGGTCCTAGTGGTGCCACGTAAATGGGGCCTGTCTATTCATGGAGCCATAATGTGATGTGTTTGCATTTTTCACTCTGTACTATATCATTACTACTTACCTCATTTTTACAGGCACTGTCATCTCTAGGTCACTGCAGTCATTTCTGCCTTCTGTGCAGTTTCCTCCCATTAAGGACCTAGGTTTGTGATAATTCTCTCCTGACCAATTAGCTTTGGAAGTACCATACTGCATTTCCTTTGCTTCCCTCTCTTATGTCCATTTTCAGCTTCTTCCATATCTCAAGCCTGACAAGATTATATAGTGACAATATTAGCATCTCAAATGATATCTGAGAGCTGACACCCTCATATTACCGTGATTGCTATCATCAGCTAATTCTCCCCCCGCCAAGTATTGTAGGCCGGGGTTTTTTTCAAAACTTTATTATTATTTTTAAAAACAAAAAACCCTTGCATTTCAATATCATGTAAATTAATATGTGAACCTTCTGTCACAAAAAAATTGTTTATATATGGAAAAGAGATGTGAAATTAAGAAATTGATAAAACAATTTAAATCAGATTTCTCAATGTATTGTGTCTTTCCAAAATAGGTTTCTATTTCATTAATATTTGTGATATAGTCAAATCTTCTCTGACTCTTTCATCTGCTTCAGGATAGTATTCATCTTACTAAAACAAAAATCATCTTTATACCTTGTCACGCAGTGCCCATTGTTTGTCCAGCTGCCTTTGGGACTGTCGGTACAGTATGTCATGTAAATAGGTAGTATAAACAAAACAAAAAAAGCCTTCTCACTTTTCATGTAAAAAGATCATCTGTATCTACCAAGATTGAAATTTGATTTAAAAACAAACAAACAAATAAACACAAAAAAACCCCCACAAAAGCAACAATGGTTTGCAATCCCAAAACCTTACAAACCATTATTAGACTTACAGAAATACATCTGCTTACACTCTTCATATTCTTGTCATTTTTCAGGGACTTTGGGCTATTAAATGAGTTGGTCTATGATACCCTGCAAAGGACGGACTTTGAAATTTGCATAAAAATCAAGTGGCCTCAACTTCCTTAATCAAATTTACTATAGATAGTCTTTTAAATGTTCTGATAAACATTTATGCACTTTTGCTGAATTTATATATCACAAATACTGGAACAGATTAGAGATGTGACAGTCTGAACTATTACTGGGGTGTTAACACATACCAGTCCTGTAATAGTAGTTTTCCATAGAGGTTAAAGCCTAACAAGCTTTTTTATAATGAGAAAAGCTCGCTGCACTTTTTTGAGATTTGCCAGACAGGTTTCCAGATCACATCCATAAAGTGTCCTTCTTCATGCATGTAGGCCCTTTCTTCCTCTGGTTAAGTAGCCTAGCACCTTCAAATAGCTGCTGAATATTAGGGGATGCTTCCTTTTTGAGCTCGTCAGAACTCCTCATAGGGAGCAGAGAGCAGGACAAAAAGTAGAGCACTCCCTTCTATAGAGCTTGAGACTTGTATAATAGAGAAGTCATTCAAAAGGCAGATTTCCTACCACTATCCTCACACCCCTCCTCAGGGTGTGAGTCTTGTTGATTCATTTTGCACACTAAATATTAGTACATTTTGAATAGTTTAAAAAGATTTTCTCTAAAGTTGCTCATGAACTAATAGAAAACCCCACTTAAGTAAGTCTTACCTTTAGTCCAGGTTCTTTCCAAAATGAACATGCATCCTGCCCTCAGGGAAATCCAACTTGTCAGACTTGATGTCATTCAAGCACGGAGACAGACTTGCCTGGGAAGTCCTCCCTGGTTCCACAAGACAGACACAGGCTGCAAGATCCTGGCTTCAGTAGTATTTTGGCAAGAAATTCTACAAACAAGAAAGCATTATGCAATAAAACTTTGCCATTTGAATCTTCAATATTACTATTTAATTGCAAGTTTTCTGCCAAATGTTCTTTCATGCAAGTCCATTTGCATTTCATGCTAGATATTGACCCAAAACAGGAATAGAAATTTTCTAGGATTTCAGACACAAGAATGGTAGAATGCCAATGAATACTTTTAAAACTGCCCAGGAATATTTAATATAAATGTAAGTAAGAAATAGCAAAATGCTCCGATGTAAAATTCTGACCAGGAGCTGTATCAACCACATGCTGGATTTGCAAGCAGGTATTGAAGTGTAAAGAACACTAAATACATTTCAGCTTTTATCTAGCTACATGAAAAGAAAAAATGTTTATTCATTTTATAATATTGTATTTTGTCAACATTCTGTATTTCTGAAATATAGAAGTATATAGTACCGTCCATCAGGATGTTATTTTGATACTTACAGTAACATCAAACCTCTGCTAATCAATGAAAAAAAAAGATCAGTGATGAAAATACTCGTCGTTTGATGTACTGAAGACAGATTGTAGCATAGTGGTGCATACATTATACTATCATAGATTTTTACGATACCAGGCAAATTTATGAACAAGATAATTTTTACGGGCTATAGAAAACATTTACTTCATCCCTTATGTTGTGAAATTTGGACAGTTCATTAAATGCAAAGCATCAAGAAACTGTGTGCACAGACATATGTGAGTATAAACACATATGTACCCAAACCATTATCAATGCTTTGTATTTTTACATTGTCAATTTTTACATTTTTATATTATCAATGTTTTAGGACAAGAGAGAAACAAGATGGCCTCTACTAGTCCCTCCTTTTTTATTCTCTAACAGTGACATAAATGCATCTACATCATCATTCATAGGAACACGTTGCTCATATTAACAGAAGTACATGCTTAGGTACAACCGGTGGCTGTACTCTTCAGGCACCAGCTCAGCAATCAGTAATGCACTGGCCTGCATGTTTGAGTGTCAGTGGGGAACTGGGAAAAAATTCCATGCAATTTCCTTCCATGATTTCCAGAGCTCCTGTATATTAGATACTGTCAATCACAATAATCTGTTTTCAAGTCTGTTTTTTACTCTATGGATTCCTAAGTTTAATGAGGATTCCCTAATCAGATATCAAAGACTGACTCACAAATCTGCTTGTCCGGGGTCGGGGAGCGGGAATCAAATATCATGGTTTTATTTCTTTTCATTTCACCTTAGGTTGAAAATAATTTTGCCATTCTTGTCTTTGAAGACAATCACAAAATTACATGTTAAAAAAAAAAAAAAAAGAAAAAGAAGTTCCAAGGAAGCACTGTTAAACGTATATTTTATAAAATGTTAGATGTGTCATCATCTCTCCCCCCCGCCCTCCGACCCTTTCAGGCAATGGTAACATCCTTTTTAAATCTAACAAAGAAAAATAACAATTCTCAAATTTCATTACGTATTTTCATACGAAAAAGCCTGCCAACAAAATCTTTGCTTAGTAGTAACTTAACTGATATGTCTGGTTTGCAAGTAATCAACTTAACTGATATGTCTGTTTTGCAAGTAATCAATGTGACTCAGGACATGACAGTACAAACTCAAGTTGTAAATTGTGGGAAACTATGTTTTGCAAGCAAATCCATGTCCCTCTTTAGAAATCAGAAGTAAACAGAACATTATCCACTTCTAGTTACAAGTTTTAATCAAATACTCAAATATTTAAATCAGGTCAAAAGCTTAAACGCTTGTTAGAAAAAGTGGGCTTGTTTTGATCCAACATCAATTTTTGCAAGAATTTGATAAGGCTAATAGATGGGTTTATGCCACTGAATTCCTTTAAGAATTGAGTCTAATCCACCTACTGAAAGTTGTATGTTACTTATCGCAAAACATATTTAACACATATGTTTTAAACTTGAGCGATACGTATTTTTAAATTGATCTTCCATGACCAAATACCAGCCAAAAAAAATTTCAAATGGATTTCTACTATTCCCCCCTTTTGCAAATCAGTTGTTTGGTAGCTTTTTCTGTTTTGGCTCAAAATATCTGACAGACTTGGTGAAATAGTGCACAATTCCATCATCAGGATAAAGCTGTTCACTTTGCTAGCCTCAATCCCAAACCATTGACATCAGTGAAAGGTTTTTATTGATTGCAGAATCGATATTTTTATTGGATGGTAGAACAAACTGTACCCAGGACTTGTTGCAAATTGCATTTGATGTACTCTGGCTTTTCCCCTTCATATACTTCTGTGATTATACTAATAGAAAGTTCAGCTTAATTTGTTACTGTTTTAGAATTGTATTTTTTTCAAAGAATTACCTCAATAGAGTTTCTCCTGACATCCAGCCAGTTCTAAGAATCAAATTTTTCTCTGTTTTTGTTTCTTTTTCAGTTCATCAGATCTCTTTCAGGGGTTCACAAAATTATGCTTAGTAAAAGCTTGAGAGAATCCAAAGGTCCTGCACTGCTGAAAGATAAAGCTAAGATAAATTAAGGAATGCGTTTATGACCTTTGTTGTTAAGTTAGGAAAAGTTAATGAAATAAAGTTAAGCATTACATACTTTAAATATATACAGATAATCCTATCATGAAAGGCTGACCAACTGTGTTTTGAACAGTAACACCTATGAGACAGGCATGCTTAATTGGGGAGGAGTAATCAGAATAAATTAGCAGAGCATGCAGATTTCTTTCAGTGAGTCTTATTACAAAGTGATGTAGATGCCATTGTATTTTCTTGTTGCTTCCAAAGCCAAAATGATAGCAAGAAGTTGCTCAGACAAAATGATTTTTAGCTTTCTGAGTGAATAATATGATTGCCCTCAGTCTTCAAAAATTAACAGGAAATGTGCGAGGTTGCTTTGGATTCTGCTGTTGCCTACATAAACACAATACTATCAGCGGTAGATACAGGCAACAGCATATTGTATCATGTGGCACCAAGGCTTTGCAGTAACAAGCAATTATACATTCCTGCCTGATTTGCACCTCTGATAACACCACTTCCAAAGCTGTTAAACACACATCTGTGTCCAGAGTGAGTCCTTCTTGCTTGAATATGATAGAGGAGAACCAAAGTCTTTATTTTTCCCTCTTTGGTTGACAGTGATGTTCTAAGTAGATATTTCTCTCACTCATACTTCATCATAATGCCAAACACGTCTGAAATCATAAAATCATAGAATAGTTAGGGTTGGAAAGGACCTCAAGATCATCTAGTTCCAATCCCCCTGCCATGGGTAGGGACGCCTAACACTAGACCATGTCACCCAAGACTGTCGAAATCTGAACTGAGGTTCTCAGACTGCGAGAATTTTTACCTACTCTCTTCCACATGCCCTGAAATGCACCTCACATCAGACAGGTAGGCACTCCAAGGCATCATATTGTAGGTCTTTTACTTCTTTTTCGAATCTTAAATATCCAGTGAACACAGACCAGTAGCTTAAGAGGGATGGGCAATAGTAATTGATTCCTACAAGAGTTTGGGAAGTTTGCCACTTTGTTTCTTTAACCTTTCTTCATATCTGACAATAGAACACTTCAGTTAGACCAAAAATATGAACATGCTAGGTGACTAATTTAAGTAAAGGATTTTTTTCCTTCAGTGAAACAGGAAATAACAGGTGCCAGAAAAAAGTATTGACTTGTATTTTCCTTCAGTGAAATGGAAAATAATAACAAAAACTACTCTGAGTCATACTTAATTAAAATGCTTTAAGATTTTATTTTAGCAGCCAAAGAAAGAAGTCACTTCTGAGCAGCACTAGACTGTAGCAAAAGAAATGTTATGGTACCCTCAACTCTCTAATGTCAACCATAATTATTATTTCCTTTTTTCATGTGCTTTAAAATTTCAGTATATACTTTTGTGTTTAAAAACACCTGTGTATTTAGGTTTTTAAAAAAAGTCATAGCAGGAAGTTTTGAGAACACACAAACAAACTGAGAATTTTTAATAAGAGAATGTTTTTGTGCATATGCTCATACCCTCTTTTATGTTTTGCCTGATATAAATGCCATTGCTGTACCTTCCAAGGGTAACAGCTGTGGGCATGTGTGCCTGCATACACACAGAGCTGGGGCTTTGTGTTGACAAGGTGTATACAAAACAGATACAGGGGTTTGCCAAAGGTTAAATATTTCTCATCAAGTTCCACCTCTGCTATTGATTGGGAAATTTATGGCTAAAATTGAATAAATTATGTGACCTTGAACTAGAGATCCTTGGATTATAAAATGTGACTTGATTCAGCCCTACTTTATATGTTATTTACTTAAGCCTATTTTTGACTTCGAAACACATAACTTTCCCTGTCTTTTGAAGCATAGGGAAAAATCAAACCATCATTATTAGAGCTGAAAACTTCCAGCACTTTCTGTCATACATTTCAAGAAAGGTCTTGGACATTTTGGCCTGAGCTTTTTTTTAATGCTTTCACAGTTGCACAGAGCTGCCTGTAGACAAGGAGATACTGAAAGGCCTTTCTTATGCAATCAATAGGACTCTGGCAATTCTCCTGCTAAGGTACTTATTCCCAGAATGTGGTGAACCACTCTGAAAAATCATAATGGCCCATAGCTGCATGTTTAAGCAAATGTATAGTTTTGATTAAAGACAGTTAACAGTTTTAAAAAAGGGAAAAAAGAAAAGGAAATAAGAATTCCTATGGTGCCATTGCAAGTCACTTCATATCCACTTAACAGCGTGTGGCAATACTGTATGACACGACCGTGTAGGAGGGGAGGAAGACCAGAAAATATAGCATTTGCTTTTAAGAGACTGTCTTAGCCCAAAATCTCTGCCATAAACACTTAAATGCTGCTGAAGGGCTTCAGAGCAGGACACTAATAGTAGTTCACCTGTCCCTGGTTTTGACTGCAAGAAAGGAGATCATTTGACCTCAGTAACACAATACTGACTTTCCCAAGTGTCAGGGGCTGACCCCAAGTCATGGTTCCTTTCCCACATGCCGGCAGCAATGGCTTCCAGTGGAGGCTGGATCAGGTGCTAGGGTGAAAAGCTCTTGAGCTGCTGCTTGTCCCCTTGAGCCATCCAATCCACCAACCCTCCAGGGTTTCTTTGAAACAGAAGGAACATAATGCTATTAAAACTTGCATGTCTATGGAAAGTGCCTGGCTGAAAAATTAAAAATGTATGATGCTGCATTCTCCAGAAGACTTCAGAATACAGTGTTGTAGTAATGAAATATTAATATTTAAAATAGAGAACTACAACCTTTGAACATGATAGATCACACTACATTTTAGTCAGTAACAATTACTCTTCTGCAGTTTTGTACTAAATGTGCTAACATACAAAAGGGAAATGGGTAAGGAATTTATTTTTACTTCCCCATATCCAAAAGAAAATTAATTTTAATTTGTCTATGACAAAGGTTGATTTTTTAATTGTTACTCTTCCCCTTGAATGTAAAATTAATTTATGATATAAAGCAAACTCAAACAGTTATGCTCACCGGAACTTTTAAAATTAAATAAAAAAGAAATTATGTGTGGTTTCTTTAAGGAAGATCTTCAGCTGTTGTCTTATTTTATGTAGCATTCATAGGATTTCAAGAGATACCTCTTCACCTGTATCTGTCATTTCTTAACTCAGGACAGTACAGTTTTATATATAGCACTGGCCACGGAAGGGCTCTGGTTAGAAGAACCACAGCTGGAGGCATTTCTCTCACTTTTCTGTGTACAGGCCAATGCCTCTGCTCACACAGGTAGAGGAAATTAATTCAGCAGATCTTCAAAACAGTACTAAGGTTTGGGTTTTTTACAGAAGGAAGGATTACTGTAAATTTAAATAACTTTATTTCACATTTAGCTCAGCAGTATGATTCCTTGCATGTTTCCACCTCCCAGCAATAGGGAATGGGAGCGTAAGAGAAAGGCAACTGCTCTGGCCGCCCAAAACCAGCGTACTAACACTAGGGAAGAAGAGCTAGTTCAAAGAGTGGGATGGTAAGCAGGGTAATCAAGGGAAGGAGAGTTTCTGTCTTAAAAATATTTTCTTACATGATGTGATCTGAATGGAACAACCTTTGAAAGACCTGGTACTTTAGCCATCAGATTTTAAAAGTGCATGGAAATCTCACAGCAACTGGAGATAATTGTTGACAACGAGAGCATCTGGTGGCTCTCAGTAATATGATGTGGATTAGACACATCAAACACGCTTTTGCTGAGTTGGTAGTTTTAATTGTTCTGGTTTGGGCTTCTAGAGAAGCCCAAAAGAGGGGGTAAAATAAAAAAAAAAAATAATCTCATAATACCAAATATACCAAACTAATAGATATGAAAACCAAGCAAAATGAACAAAATGTATGGGCAGAACATCAGCAGCGGAATGAGGCTTTTGACACTCTTGGAATGTTCTAGAAGCTGGAAAGTTTGAGTAATAAGGAAGCTGTACTCAGCAAGATATAAAGCAACAAAAGTGATAAGGCTAACAAAGGATAGCAATAGGATTGAACGAAAGAGACAAGGATTAAGATTTGGAGTGGGAGACAAATATGGCCTGACTCAGCAGAACAGTGATAAAATCATCATCATAGAGGAAAAGAAGTGTCTGGATTTAAAGAAAAAAAAAAAGGCTAGAAATATTAGCAATATACAACCTGAAACAAACCCCCTCAAAAAAGGCAGAGGGGGAAATGTAGAATACTTCATATGCAGCCTTACCTTCATATGGAAGGTAATAGCTGTTAGAACTGTCAGCTATAAACCAGTCAAAAGACAGATGTACTTGAAATGTCTTGCCCAATAAAGATCCCAAATGTCACTCAAAATGATCAGACTATTTATTGCAGAATTTGGAATGGAAACATGAAAGGCGGCATGGAATGCTACAACAAGAGACAGATGGATTGTTTGCTACGTGTCATTTAATATCCATCAGTGACTAGAATTTATTAACGCAGTTGCTGCTTTAATGGATTGAACAAGCTTAAAAACATTCAAAGCACTAGATGGTAGATGATAATTAAAATGCAAGACACATGGCTTCAAAAAGTGTAATAGCCTCCTGATAATATCTAGTATAATCTATTTATTTGAAAAAAAAAAAAAATAGATCTCACTTGGGTTTTGAGGAATTAGGGTAGTTTCACTACCTGCATCCACTCGAGGAGGAACTGAACACTGGCATTATATTGATAATAGTATTTTCTGATTTTTCCACATCTAACTCTGCTTGTTCCCTTAACTTTTAAAACATGCTCCTTGCAAGATACCTTATGGAGGCAGGACAGAACGACTGCCAGCAGTACAGACAGAGGAGAGCCCCTAGAGAGGACACACCAAGGTGCTGGAGATAGCCTAGCCACTTCGGGTTTGCCTAAGCACCAGCTACCACGTTTGTATCTTTCCATTCCTGTAGCCTACAAGTTATCTCTCCAAGCAACTCTAGTTCAGCAGCATGGTGTATTTTATTTATATATAATGTTTGTAGGAGAAATACACCAAACAATATTTATTATACCGAAAAAGACTGGAGCCCTTTTCTCATTTCTTCCACCAACATACTCCTTCACCTAGTGTAGAGCTGCCAGCACTGGTGAGTACCTCTTTTTGGCAGTTATCTGTAAGCCAGGTTATTTGTGTAAAAGTACTATTATAGGGTGGGGGGAAAAAACAAACAAACAAAAAAACCCCAAAATGAAACATTCAGAAAAAAGAATATAATGACCTCACTGTATACATTTAATTTCTAGGCTATTCTAAAATACAGAAATCTAAATACAAGTGTCCATTTTTACTATAAATGATGAAGAAAAATATATTCATGCATGGTATATTTTTATAATTGCTTAAATTACTTTAAATTACTATAAAACTCTCATTTGGAAGTTGAATCAGAGCCCAAATTTTCCCGAAAACCTCATATTTTGATAAAAGTCGTGGGTGCTGCTGACTTCTGTGTCCATAGCCAAATCTGCCTGGCAGACACACTAACCTCATGCGTATCTTTGAAAAATGTGTGTATATGAAGGGGTATATACATGCATGTATATAGAAATCTCCCTTCACTTAAACTGAGCATCTGGCCTTTTTCCTCCAGCCCAGTTGCTTAGCAACTCACAGAAAGATTTTTTTAGGAAATGTTTAACAACAGAGTTTTGTGGTTTTAAATCATCAGGGTTTTTAATAGCTGAGACTCAGTAACATAAATCTCAAGGAGAAAATCATACTCCCACTGAAGATTTTTCACTCATTTTAGAAGGTTGGATTTCCTGGTTGTTGCCTTTTCTGTTTCTTCTTGGTTTAAAGCCAATACTGATCACCATCTACTGCTGTTTCCCTTACTCTTCCCATCTCTTCCCCTGAGAGCAAAAGGTGCTGAACACGTTTCTCAGGCTTCAAATACGCCTTCCCTGAAAATGATCCTTTCATGAGTACTTATGAGAAATGACAAATTATGTTCAGAAGACACCATGTTGCCAGAGCCCTAATCAAATTAGACTTACTACCTTTGCAATCACAAGTGGGTCTTCATGTTTTATATCCGAACACAATTTGAGTCAAGTTAGCTTGCCAGAACATTGTTCCACCCTCATAAAAGTATATGACAGCTATAACAAGCATTTTGGGAGCAGGCATGTGCAGTACAATGCAGCCTCAGAAAGCCTATTGAAAATACACGTCAGACTGTTTTCCTCACTAAAAGCTGTATTTCTGTTAGCAATTCAGACAAATATCAATGGCAATCAATTAAGAGTGATTTGGATAAGACATTCTGCAGGTGTATTAGATTAATTATGATCACATTAGCACTGGTGTGCTCATTCTGTGTATTTATTTAGACAGCATGGTATGTCTTGCATCTGACATTAATGTCTGGGTTTTATTTCCTACTGTCTGGATTGCCAAAGACAAAATGCTACAACAAACTGTTTTGCCTAATGAAAAGGCTTGTGCTTTAGTGCTTACAAATTGTGATTCCAGAACCAGGAATGAAAGTAGTCTGAGATAGACATCATTTTCTGCTTGATTAAAACGCTTAAATAAGTCTTGAAATGTGAAGATTAATGACTAGGTTCTCAGTGCATGATTTCTAATCCAATTATTTTTAAGAACTCCTAGAAATATAGATAAGCATTATAACCTTTGCCCCAAAATCACTGCAGTTAACACAGCACATGAATAATTCAGCCAAATAGTATTAGGAATTAAATTATAACTATCCCATGAGATTCTGCTATCGTGCATCACTTAATAAATAGATAGAAAAAATAAATTTCACAACTGTCTCACCACGCTGACATTTTGGAATACGGTGTTATGAGTAGGGATAAATACAGGACTCATATATTTGAAACTCTTTGAATAGAAAATGTATTATGGCTTCTTACTGGCATTTGCACTGTGCCATCTGAAAGAACATTTTATAAATGTCAATGTTTTTGTAAACATTAAAAAATGTTAGCCTCAATCTGTTAGATTTAATTTCCTGTTGCTTAATGGGTCTTGCTTTTCACTTTTATGGTTAGTGTAGAGTAGTGCCAAGCTGGATGTGATATAAAGCACCCTAGCAGATTCCTCACTTACATATTTTGGTTAAGGTAGCTATCTTTACCTCAGCAAAATGCTTTGGTTTAAATTATGTGACATTTCTCCATAGTGCATATTAAATCCCATGTCCCAGTTTTCCTACAGGTTTTCACTGAAGGGAATGGAGAAAAGGAAAAAAAAAAAGCAGGGCTTGATATTCTGAGCAAAATTACTATTCACTATCTTTTTTTGCTCCTTCTCAAATAACAAGTATGTGGGTATTAGCTCCATGTAGGAGAGAGATCAAAATAAAGCCCACTGTATTCCTCCAAACTGACTTGGAAAATTTACAAGACCTGGATACAAAATGGCTGAACAAATTTCAATGATGGAAAAAAAAGTTAACTGTTCTTTGTACTGTTATTACTAACATTTACTGCTCTTTTTAATTTAAGAATCAGAACGAGAGGATCAGATCAGAACAAGGACATCAGAGTTTAAAAATGCAAAGTAATCTTCAATAGAATTATGAACTGTAATTCAATAAAATGGCTCAGTGCCACACACTCTGCCCCTCAGTGATGGTTTGTAAATGTGCCAAGTTATGGTTCAATTCTTCATTTATACACTTGCTTAGCTTGCATCATTGAAAAATAAATGCAGTGAGCTATAAGAATACACTAGCTGCAGTCCCAAAACCCCAATTGGATTCAAAATCTCATTAGAAACATGTATGATAGTCTACCAACACTCCATCTAAAGCACTGAGTATGAGAAATTTGGCCCACGACAGTCTTCAGCAGGTCACTGAGGTCATCACTTGTTTCACATGTTAATTCCCAGGATTATTCCCCTTTTTGTCATTACAATATGCAAACTTTTAGAGTCCAACCACGTAAGAAAGGCTTCGTTTACTTCTAAATACAGAGTATAAAGACACCTAATTTTGCGACATACATCACTTAATCAGACCATACATCACTAATGAATTATCCAGTACAATACAAAACAAGCCTAATAGAAACAGATTTTCTAACCATTTCATATCCCTGCTCAAAAACGTAGAGGTATTTACAAACTGCCAGTATCTTTTCCCATTTCTCAGTTTAAGTAGATCAATCATTACAAATGACCATTTTCTAATTTTAAATCATGATTTCTCAGAAAAGATGGCCTATGTCAAACAGATGCAGTCTACACGGATACTTCAAATTCATTTAACCCAGATGAAGTTAGACAACTAAAAATTTGAATGTCAAACCACCTGAACAGATGCTGTTCCCATTATTTCTTTTAGCTATTTTATAAAAACAGTACAGTGAACTGACAAAACTTACAGATGACCCAAATTTTTTCCAGTAGCTCAAGAACAGAAAAGATTTTGAATAAATCCATAGTGATCTAACAAGGCAGAAAACATGAGCATATGAACAATCAAATGATATAAGCATTGCACATGAGCTACTGCATATGAACAATCAATAAGCAATTATTAAAGTTAACCCACTTAATTTAGAAGCAAATAAAAAAATCAACTGAGAAAAAAAATGAGAAAGACTATAAAGTCTAATATTATAGGTGAAAAAGATTCGCCATTCTCCACAGAGGAAAAACCCAACCGTACCCAGAGATTGCTTCATAAACCAGATTGCTTCATATCTACCATTTAGTTACCTTACTCACTACCAACTTCTAATTATTTATGTCAACTTTTAGCAGTGGAACTCTGAACTTGTGCTGGCTGATCATAAATAATTTCTAGTATCTGATTCCAAACAAGGATTAGTTCTATAATCTTAAGATCAAAACTAGAATCAAATTAATGGCTGCTTTAATTTACTCATTCAGTTCCCCGGCTTAATTTTCTTATTAAAGATGTCAACTATTATTTCAATACTTGTCAGAGAGATGGCAACCTCTTGGGAAAATATATGTAAATCTCTATGTATTTGAGGTTGACAAGGCACCAGCCAGATGAAAAGTTGTAAAAAGGCTTCACTGTTTCCAGCCTTCTGGTGCTTCATCAAATATGACATTAAAAATTTTTAAAATTAACATAATTCAAAAGTTTCTATTTTTGCAAGAATACAGGTTTTCCATGCAATTACTTTCATAATAATAAAAATTGCAGTTGGTGTTTTCCAAAAATCAGGGCTCCATGTGAGGGTGGCTAAAAATACTGCCTCCCTTCAGTTCTCCTTTCAAGTTGAAAGGGCTTCATCAGGTTCTCTGTCAGTGTTTTGTGGAAATATGTTGAACAACTACTAAATATTCAGCAAACTGTATCCTCAAGTTTAATGCTAATTCTAAAAAGAAATCTAATTTATTTTTTATTTTTTAATTTACCTTGAAGGTTGCACACAGATCAGTTGTTCACAAGAACAATTTCCTTTACAAGGACATTCTGCCCAGTTCCCAGCAACAGCAGATTTATGTCAAAAGCTGCCAACATATGATGTCATTGAAGGAACAAATCTCTATTTATCAGAAAATGAAACAATCTTTCTAAGATCTTTCTTTACATTTAATTGCAGAAGTCCTATTTCCCTGCCCATGTTCAAAACACTCATGCGAATTAAGAGCATTGTAAGAAGAAACTCTTTGTCCCAACAAATTATTCTGTTACAAACACAGAAGAGAAAGAACACCAGATGTTCAAAAAGAACTGGCTATAGATTTAAGAATCAAAAAAGGATGCTGAATATGGACCATGAAATAAAGCATTAAGCAATGTGATGAGCATCTGTTGAGTAATAAATCTAGTCTTTGTATGGTTCTCTTTTCAAAGTGAATTTAATGGGAAAGTTTTCCAGCTTGATGAAAATGTTGTCAAGTCAGAGAAAATACTGGCCATTTTAAGAATAGTATTTCATCTGTTAATACACATAATCTCCTACCAATAAATAAAAATTATGTATCTATGACATAGAAATCTTGCACTTTTACTAACTGATACATAAATTGCTGCTTTTATTTTTACATCATCCAGATGGGGAGCCATAACTGCCTCACCTCATGAGAAAACTAGAAAAACTTTGGCTAACTGTTATGCTTTAGTATCAATGTGTGTGTGGAAACAACTGCTATAGTTTAAGATTTTGTACATCCCTTTTCTAGATTCTCTAAGTTTTAAACAACTTGATTGTTTTCTGAGGGAAGAAAAGTATTTGTTGAGAGACTAAGAAAGGTGCCTTGTGATCTCCATACTCATAGGTGCCCTGTGAGATCTGTACTGTGATCTCCATTTTCACACTTCTCCTGTGAAAAGGAGAAGACGTTTTCTTCCATGCTGTAAAGTTGCTGTTGTGAAGTTCTTCAAAAGCCATCTGCAATTGAAACAGCTGGGCTGGGGAGCACAAATTTGACATTAAAGGACCTCTTGCTAAGAGCTTTTTGCCTTTGAACAGTCTTACAAACTTTTTCTTGGCTTAGGCAGAGACAGAACCCTTGATAAGCTCTATGCCACATGCGCACAATGTGTTTTCATCACGGGATTTTCTCACTGAGCATGTAACATGTACAGCTAGGGCAGCGCACACTTGCATTACTGCAGGGACCTTGGGTCAGGCCCAGACAACTTCATGAATGACAAATGCATTTCAGAAGACGTTTATTTCAGTACAAGGGAAGTAAGCAAAGCCTGGACTTCTTCCTCAGTTCACCACATAACTTCTCACAAGCAAAGCAGAACCATACGGCACGTATTATTTTAATTGTGTTGTATATTAAATAGAAAATAGTTAATACTTCCCCTTTGTTCCTTTTTTTTTTTTTTCTATTATGAAAAGTAGAGTCTAAATAGTCTGGGAAACTACACTCTTCAAGGAAACTGAAAAGCATTTTCAAAGAAACAATGTGTTAATTTTAGCCAGTGCTCTCTTTTAGTATAATGACAGCCAAGATTTGCCCTGGCAGTCTGTGCAGTATGACAGTATGGCTTCAACAGGGCTGATGGAAAGTGCCCCAACCAACCTGCCTCATCAGCCAGTTGGACTCTACACACACCTCTTCAGAGTATGGGAATTCAACTGAAGGCCAAGATACAAAACTCCCAGGTGAAAAGCAACACAACTGTTCTTTAAGATTCACATTAGAGAGAAAGTAACCACAAATACCTTTTGAAATAACCCTTATTTTCTTCATGTATATTTTATCAGTGCCCTGGTTTTTGGTTTGAAGTGGGAGCTTACATGCCTAATTCCTCTGGCCAGCTCTGGTTATGTGTGAAAGCTGGCTGCTCTGGAAAATTTGAGGAGAATACCAGAAATCCCTACTTTTGTATCTGGCTTTAAGTATTGGTGTCTTATCCTACCCCTGTCTGCCTAAATATATGAGTTCTGTTCTAAAAGCAAAACCACAGTCTATATTTCCTTACTGTTACTTTAAAATAGCCTTTACCTGCAAACGGCTATACTCTGGTGAGTATATATACTCCTATACTCTGAGGTGAGCCTTGCAAGCAACAATGCGTGAGAAGCATAGGTATTCAGTTCCTTTCCTAGTATCTAACGTCATTCCTCAAGTTTTACTAAACCTTTAGTCTGAGCAAACTCTTCCATCCTTACCTTTTATTTTAATGACTGATCAGAATTTCTAACTTAATTACAGCAGAACGGGTTGCTGCTCATCTTTCACATTCTCCCCTTTGGATGCTCATTCATTATTTATTTAACTTCCCACTTTCTTATTCATTTTTATCTATGCTCTGCAGATGAATAGACTAGTTTGTTCATCTCTCTCTGATTTGTTGTTCACCAGCTGTTACATTGCTTGTAACAGTTGCACTAGATTGGGAAATCATTTTTCATTATTTCTTAGCTTTTGGAAAATATCCACATCATGTAAATGCTTCAGCGTTTTGACATAAAAAACGTAATCTCTACAAATACAGAATTAAGCTGCAATATTGTTCTAGGTCAGGCCTCACATATTTTGTATTAATCAGCAACACAGAAATATATGTACCTGCTACACTGGTGGCATAACATTTATATTTTCAACCCTATCAACATAGAAGGTTCGGCATACTCTGTGCAGCATTCAGCAGGACAGGCAAACTGCTGTGGTCTGCTGCCACCGGCAAGTGTAAAACCATTACTCTGTGAGTACCAGAGTGCTGATAACCAAAAGTGATATCAGGATTTTACCTTGCCTGAGCACAATACAGGTGTTCCCAATTCCTGTTAAGAGCAGCAGGATCTTTGCAGAGCCAACCCTGCACAGTGATGGCCCTAAGGTTTTTGTGAGGTGGTAACCCAAGTGAGGAGGTAAAGTGTCTCATTCAATGAAGGTGAAACACCATTTAAAAATTTATCTGTTGCTTCTTACCTTTTATGAGATGGTGTCATCAGGCTTGAAGGAATTCCTCGTAGTACCTGAAATATTTAATTGAGTAATGAAGAACACATTTTGGCAGAAATACTCCCTGAAATGAAAACTTAGAAGAATACATAATTTTGAAAAGAGACATATGATTGGTTTTCACTCTCAGAAGTCCAAACTCATCAGACTTTCCCTTTCTCCTCTTTATCAGCTATCATCTTTTCTTCATATACTTTATATATGTCAGCCATGGTAACGAGAGCAGAAGTATATTTCTAGAAGATGCAACATTTAAACTTACATCCTCCTAGAAATGCTTCAGCTCAGTTACAGGTCTGCTGGCACAAATGATGAACTTGCCAAGCTTCAAAGTATTCTCATATGTGAGCAGAGTATGGCGAAAAATGGCATTGCCTCCTTTAAAAACCGATTATATCTAAATGAATCAGATCAACATATATTTTAATCTAAAAATATTGCATTATTCTATATGCAGCCACAACACTGTACAGCATTTCAGGAGGGGGGGAAATCAGTAACAAAACACAAAATCACCCAAGAATTTGCTGCCACAGTGAAGAGGTCATGTGCCAAGAATTCTTTGCTTGAGCCTGAAGTAAGTATCTTCAGAGGTTTAGGAAAAGTTGCATAGTGCTATATCTGTCATACTACGCCATTGATATTTCCTCCCTTTATGCTTACTACAATGTTATTAAGGGTGTGATCGTAAACTGTTTTGAACTAATTTGCTGTGATACAATTAGCAAAGAGAGCAAGTGAAATCACTTGATTTATCCACACTCCAATAAAAAAATCCTAACAAACAGGAACTCTTCCAAAACATGACTCATTTGAATGATTAAAATAAAATTAAAATCTTCAGCCAGATACTCTGAAGCACAATAGCACATGGACAGAGATGGAGATCCAGTCCATAGTGGATACATGGTGGCGGCAACATGCTGATTCCCAGCAAAAGCAGCAGGCAGGTTTCAAGGGTATCCAAAGGATAGCCGAAACCTTTAGAATTCTCAAATGCTGCTGTAAATAGCCTGGTGGGGGAGCAGAGGGTGTGGGGGGATGTCTCCTTCTCAGGTTGACACTCCGAGGAGAAAAAAACAGATGTGTAATTGCAAAAAATTCCCATTATATTCTCCCCAAAATATAGAGGTGATGACCACGCTGAGAGCACATGCCAGACCAGTTTCATGATCAATGATTCTATTGTATTACAAGTCATTACCATAAAGCACAGCGAAATGATAACTTTAGCTCAGGCCCCAAAGCTGATAAACGCTAAGCCAGCAATTACTGGCTGCAAGTAAGGTATGACATGCTGAAACTCTGAGACCAAGCCCAAGAACTCCAAAAGCAAATAAATCAACATTGAGACGAGTGACTATTAATCTGAAACAATGAATGCTTATCACAAATACGATTAGACACACTCTGGTCAGACCTGTCATTATCTCAACCCTTTGAGCCCCACCTTGAGTGCCACAAAGGACTGTCATGGTTTAAGCCCAGCTGGTAACTCAGAACCATGCAACTGCTCCCTCACTCTCCCCCTTCTTTCCTTCCGCTGGCTCCTGGAGGGACAGGGAGGAGAATTGAAAGAATGTAAATCCTGTGGGTTGAGATAAGAACAGCCCAGTAACTAAGCTATAATACAAAACCACTACTGCTACCACCAATAATAATGATAAGGGAAATAACAAGGGGAGAGAATATGAAACTAAAAGGGGAAAAGGAAAAGAAAACAATAAACACAAGTGATGCACAATACAATTGCTCACCACCCGCTGACCACTACCCAGCCCAACCCATGCAGCGATCTGAGCCTTTCGGGTGACTCCCCCCAGTTTATACACTGGGCATGATGTGCTGTGGTATGCAATACTCCTTTGGCTAGTGATTTGAATAAAATTAACCTTTATCAAAACACTGCTTCATATTAAGAGAGTGTAAATATATTTCCTATTATTTTTGCTAGGCTCCCAAGATGTCAGATGTAAATCTTGCATGGAGATGGTAAGTTGTTTATTTGTGTAGAGGCTCCACGGGAGCTGAAACCGTTTGCTGTCTGAACACTTGAGATTAGGAGATTTATGAATACGTTGTGTCATGAGGGAGCCCCTGAATGGCTGAAATGTGGGGGAGATGCTGCCTCTGCAGACCTGTGCTGTCAGGCTCCCCAGCTCTGTGAGTAAGGAGCTTTGAAGGGAAGCAGAAGGGCTCTGCCAAACTGGGGCTCTTTTCCAGCCGCCCTGTTAAACTGTGGGATCTCCACTTGAGCACTGCCAGGTCTGAGATTGTTGTATCCAGGTTAATACTGGTTAAATGATTTGCTCGTGCTAATTCATTGGGCAGAAAAAGGTAAAGGTTGGTTCATTTTGTTTTACTTTTTAAAAAGGCTTCTTCTATGATTTTTATAGTGAGCTTAGATTCTGTTCACATAGGGGCCGAAAAACTTCTATTTATGTATTCTAGCATAATTATGCAATTTCAAATGTCAGGTGCTGTAGATGTTAATTCTCAAATCATACACACAGACACTCAGTAGAGTTCTTTAAGTGCAGCTTAGGGCAGGCGTGCTCCACATCCATTAATCATTTTCTCCCTTAAACAAGAGTTTCCCCATAATTTCCATAGTTAAAATTTTGTATAAATCAAATGAAGGAAAGTGAGAATCTTTGTTTACAAGAACAGAGAAACAAAAACAACTGCTGGCAGCTTTCAGAGCTGGAGCTCTCTATGCACATTTACAGTATGAATGAATAAACAGATGCATCATTTTATTGAATATTAATATCCATGAGTGTGGCTAAACAACATCAAATTCTTCCTACTGACTCTTGCCTTCATCTAGAACATCATTAAATAAATTAGGTTCTATAACGGCAATGATTTCTTTTCAGAAGTCATTTGTAAAGGAATGTTCTCTTTATCCTAATGTTATCTTTCAGCAATAAATTCTGCAGCATTACTGCAGCAGACACTACTCATACTGAACTAATGGATTTGAGAGCCAGATACTTCTTAATGAGCTTAATACACAGGGAAATTATTTAAGTCAGGATTTTTGTTTAATGTTAAAATATGCTGATTTCTGTTGGAAAACGAAGATGGTAAATTTCTTGAACCAGAAATGATTTATAGATTCCCTACACTATGTTCCGCAATGAGGAAAAGACTGATAAGTAATGTTTCATAGGAAAATATTAATTTATTAAATGAGCTACTTCATGTTTTGAGCAAGTTCCCAGATGGGAGTCAAATGCCCTCAGGCTGATGGGTGAATTGAACCCAAGTTTCATATTTCTTAACCAAGCATAAGTATCAGTGCTGGCCTTACAGAAAACAGTGCAGCGGCACTCTACCCCCTTATTTCAGTGTGGTCAGCAAACACTTCTGTGATTTGAAGAACAACTGTTCCAAATCATGCAGCAAATATTTATTTTATTTTTTTTTTTACTTCATTTGCGTTTTATCAAATGTTTTATTAGAAGCATGTTCTCAACCTTTTGCAGAAAGGTTTTCTTAAATTGCAATATAACTTTTTACATCCTCATTCCAAATGCTGACCCAATTCTTCCTCTTCCTTTCCTCCACTTATTTTTTCATCCCTACCCAGGACAGGGCAACTGTCAGAGTCCAAGAACCAATCTTCAGATAAGACAGTGCCTAAATCTTTGGGTTAAAAACTCCACAAAAACTTCATTTCCTCCTTACACAAACCGAGAAACTTTTAAAGCCTCCAAAAATATTCATTATCTGGAGAAAACACTTCTTGTTCTTTCTTGGTGTAAGTGCCTCCCTGCTTCCGAAGGTAAGGATGACCTTTGGAGAACATCATCTCAGGGGCGTAGACTTTCTGTAACAACAGAAGGAAATTTGGTCCTTCTAATACTGATGAAATCTTCCAGTAAAGATACGAAATATTTTACGTATAGCTATACTGACAAATTTTTATGCCTCCAAAAGGTTATTGGTTTTATGTCATCTTGAACTCATACAGCTCCATCTTCCTGCAAATATCAAACAAGTTGATCTCCCTAGGTCTTAATGGAGACTTATTTAGCATTTTAAGGTTGTGAGGCTTTAGCATCTTCAATCCTTCTTGTATTAGTATACATGGAAAGACAATCTATAATATGTTCCATTTCACAATTAAATCATTTCTGAAGTCTTTAAGTCACCCTGATACACATGTCAAAATCTAATAACCGCTTCTAGCTTACAATTCTACTCCACCACACACCCAAGTAATACGTTCTGTTTTTTTCTAACATCATAATGCAATCAGAGAGCGCATCTAGGTCAGCATGCAAATGGCAGAATACAAGATGGCTCTTTCAGCGTGATCTTTTTTCTTACTCAAGTCATCCCTCCTGTTCAGCCTGCCAGGAAGGAGGACCTGCAGACCATGTCCAAACATCGCCAGCTGCCTCTCCTGCGATTGAAGGGCCTTGTCGCACAGGAGTGTGATTATTTTTGCTCTCCTTTTTATCTGGTCTTTTTAGTGAGCAAAGCTCTCTAAATGGAGACCTTCTCTTAGCAGATGATGCCACAAAGTAAATTAAGGCCTTGAACTCAGTTTTGCATCTCTAGCTCACGCTGGAGTTAGCCCCTATCTCCTACTGCACATGGGCTTGCAGTGGTTTTAATGATCCCTGAACAAGCCAACCCAGGTAACATTTCCATCATACATCTGAACAGAAAGAAGACGATCAGCTTTATCAGGGTTGAATTCACGCTCATTAAGAATAAAAGCTTCACAACTATGAGCTTCATCTCACTAAAGCAAATCAGGATTTATACTGACCCCTAAGCACTTCATATTATCCTTTTTTGGTTTGTGTTTTTTTTAATAATGCAAAACAGATTTCTGAGTTAGGTCCAGTTCCCCAGAGTGCTGGAGGTGCCATTTTGAATGGTTGGGTTTCTAGAATTTGCCTAATACTAATTTCATTTGGGAATTTTATGAAGCAGCCATGATATGCAATGAGGGGAAAAAAAAAAAAGTGCTGTAAATATATAGATACATCAGTAAGTACTTTTAGTAGCAGTTTTCAGTACCTATCATTCTCCCCAGCAGTACTGGTTTTTCAGCACTGTGTATGAAGCAACCTTTCTTGATCACGCTGGTATCAAAGATTACAATGATTAAAATAGGAAATCACTTTATTTGAGGCATTACATACTCATTTCAGTTAGTGGGGAAAAAGATGGAGAGCTAAAGCTAAAATCCTACTTAATTCTTAGAAACACCATCAATTTTGTTAATTTCTGTGATGTTATGATGTGCCATTTTTAGTCAAAATGCATTTCATAAATTATTGTTTTCAAATTAATATCTGTATTTTGCAAAACAGCATACTGGAAACAGGCATTGGTTGGATTTTGTTTTCTAATGTATTGTAACATGGGCTTTCCTAATTAAAAAGAAAGCTTTAAGTACCTAACCATGAAGATACTGGACTCATTTATAAACTTTTAAATCTGACTATGTGGAGAAAAGATATTCTACCCCTGCTTAGTATTTTGCCTTTCCCCTGATGTGAGTTTTATGTTCAAAATTCTTGGCTTAAGTGCACCTTTTAAGTCAAATTGACACAGATAAGTTTATTTATATAAATATATCACATTTTTCCTGTGACAATTTATCTCAGACTAATATCGTGTTTTATTATGGATAATTAAAGTGTCTCTAAAATATAATTTATATTAGGGGAAAAATTAATTTACTGTGAATTTTTAACTAAGGGTCACATTCAGTATTATTTATATAAAGATGCTAATGGCCAGAAAACTAATTTCTGTTAAAAAAACCCTCATATCTTCATCTTATTAGAATTCAAAGTCTAATTAAAACACTGCAAACCCAAGACAATAAGCCAAGTTACAAGATTTGCTGCGGAACTGTGAGATTTGAGAGCTGAAAGGTTTTGATCTGCTAGCTTTTTAGCATTGCCCTTTTTTTAAGATACAAGTCATATTTCTATTTCATAGTTTCAGTTATTTCTTTGTATTAACAAAATCTTACTAGTGCTTTGGACAATCAAAAAATAAAGATTTTAAATTTCCAAACCCCCACCACATTTCCAAAGTATACCTTTAAAAAAAATATTACTTCTGGCAGAGACTCCATCCTAACATTATAAATTACAAATTTCTGTAAAAGCAGTTTACTTAAGTATTATCTATTTGTCATAGTCTTTCGTGGTAATACCATTATACTCTTCATACCTGTCACAGGGTAAAACTGCTCAAGTTCATGTAGTTTAAACCAAATCAGGATTGACATAGTTCATTGATTTACTAATGACTTGTAATTAACCCACATTCATGATGAACATCAGTCATGCCATGTACATACCCAGCACTTGTGAAATGTTAATAAATACCCACACATTTCTGAATGCCTTCTACAGCTATTCCTAATGCCACCTACCTGCAGGCTGGTGGGATGGACCTGCCAGGTCCTGACCCTCTGCGCCCTGTGCTGGCTCACCATTTCCACTCCAAGAAAATTTTCCTGCTTTATTTAAAATGATTCAAAGTGTAGGATAGCAAATATTAGACTGAATGGATATATATGAACTAGAGCAAAATGAACATCTTGTTGATCGTGAATGCCGCAGATTTCATTTTAATACCACAGCAGAAAGAGACACTTTTGAAGTCCTGTGCCAACAAAGGTGCTGACTCACATTCCTTCCTAGCGAGGCAGGATTGCAGGAAAAAATTTCTGCCGCATTAGGTTTTCTGTGTAGGTCTGTTCTGTACAAGATTTTTGTATAGCTCTCCATACACAAATAAATTATGCTGATTTGGCTATAGCATCATAATAATTACTAATGCAAAAGGAACATATGCATGCAAGGAGAAATAAGAAAATGCAGCCCTCCCAGAAATGTGCGCATATATGTGTCTTGTCCTTACTTGGACAAAGTAAAAAAAAATAAAAATCTCCCAAAATAGTCAGAACCCGACTTGTCAAACCATTAAATGGCATTTCTCAATAGCCTGAACACATTTAAATTTTGTAAGCTAAAAAACCATAAGCTGTAATATTCCGTATAGGTATTCTCACCAATTCTTATTATGGGAAATGAATTTTTTTTTTACTCAGTATAGCTACATGGAAACCTCGTGCTTGAGTTTTCTAGATTCTGTGTGGACCAGAAATGTCAAAGTCATTTGGAAAGCACAGCAGATTTGCAACAAATTCAAGATAATCTAAAAGTTGTCAGTTATCGAGCGGTAACGCTGCTAAGTGGAAAAACAGCCTGATTAGCACTTGGTACAAAATCATACCCAGCATCCTATCAATTAGCATTTATGCTGCTGTCACTGACTCTTGCATAGATTTTGTTTGACACACTGAATATTGAACATGAAATATCTAATTTTTCACCCACTTTAAAACTTCTAAGGAGGCTTGGGTTACCTATATGGCTCAAACTACTTCTTGACTCCTTTTTCATGAGATCTAATGATGCTTGATACGCTTTCTTTAAAAAATATTTTATGCTAAAACCCAAATAATTTTCTACTACTGTTTGGCAATGTTCTCATCAATGTGACATTTATTTGTATTTTGGAGGACAAATTATCAAGCAAAGCCGTTAGAATGAAACAAAACATGAGCTAAAAATGACTGAATGTCACATTTTCTCTCTTATTGCTTAGGAAGGCAATTGCATCTGTCTGCAGGCTCCTGGTGCACTTCTGTGTTTGTTTCTCTGCTGACTGCAAGATCCTACTTGTCTTTTTTTAAAGAAAAATTAGAACTCAGCACTAAATTTCTAAATTGCATTGAAAATATTAAATCTCAAGAATAGAATTTGGTCATGATTTTAAATACAATCACGCATACACAAATGCTATCAGATTCGGAGATCAGAGGAAAAATAAAACAAACAAACAACTGTGACTATTTGCCACTAGTAAAAGTACTAACCTTGGGTCTGAGCCCTGTTTCGCAATGCTCATTCTTGCCCTTTTAAAGACTTCTAAAACGCAGCATGTGAAGGGTTCGCCACAGCACTGTCCTCTTCTGCTCAGTGTGGGGCTTCTGGATGACTCTTCCGTCGCTGACTCTGGGGGCAGGTGGCTGTAAATTAAATATTTCCAAGCTCAGATCCCTTGTTACACCTAAACCTTGACTCCTGAACATGGACCCAGCTTACGGAGAAGATGGGCCCTTCGGGGCAGCTATGCAAAGGTGTTCCCAACCCAAAACAGAGCCTGAAGATGATTTCCACTGTTAGAGTAAAGGCCTACTTTTAACCCAGTGTTTCTGATGATACAGAAGTTTGCACTGGACTGGTAAACACCAAACCAAACAATACTCATAACTACAAATACTTTTTTTTTTTTCCCCTTGCCCGCCCCTCTTTCAGCTCATTTTTGCCCCAAACAGCCCTACTACATCTCCAAACTCCAGTTAGCAATGACTGCTCCCCCACTCCACCACCGATGCAGCAGCCAAGGCAGGCAACAAAATGGTGGCGTTCTGTACCCTCAGGGCTGACAACAACCAGACACAGCACTGGAAATGCGGGTGCCTGTAAGGAAACATTTTCCTCCCTTGCAAACATTCAAAAGTCCCATCAGTTTCTAAAAGGAAGAGTTTGGGGTTTTCTCATTCCTGTGACAGGTTTTAATTTAATGGGTCTTGCTATTGCTAGTGCTCTTTTAGATATACTAGTGTATCAATTTGGCCACTCCAAACCACAAACCTTTTAATTAAATGGCTTAAATTTCTGGATATTTTTTTTCTTTTCCAATGAGCACTGGATAAAGATACCTCACACCAGTGCATGATAGGTGTCACAAGGCCTGCGAGCTGTTATGACCTTGCCATGCATCACTGAGGTGATATAACTAACCACAGCATTTTTAAAATATCTCAGGGACCAATTTAATCATTCCACTGGTAAACAAATTTAAAACAAGTACAGCCATACACGTTTTAAATTTTCTTTTGTACTTACTCAGCTTGGGCTGCTGGTACACAGCTGCATTAGAACACTTTTTATATCCAGGAGTTAAAGAGCAGGTTTCAGTAAACTGACTTGTTTTTTGAGGATTACAATTAGTAACAGTGAATTTTTCCTATAGTAAAAGGCAGATTAATTAGCATTCTAAAGCACAATTGAATTGACTTTTTATTCACTGCATTAATGCCTGAGAACCCCAAATTTTTGCTTACGTTAAAAAAGAACACAGAATGGGTCATCATTGCAATTTGTTTTTACAAACTGCTGTATTATCTCACAAAAGTAGATGAAAGCTGTAATTTTCCATGTACTTATCTTTAAAATCCTGGAAATATTCACATCATCCTGAATGATGCAGCAGCGTGTCATCTACAGGGTCAACATATGGATGAGTATGGGTCACCTTAAATTTTAATTCATGAAAGCCATGAATTTTTGCTCTAAAACTGCTGCTTCCTGATGTTCTAAGCTGAACTATTTCAATGACTATTGCACTGGATCCCAGAAGCTAACAGGATTAAGGCAGGGTGTACTGAAAATACTACACAAGTAATGGAAGATGCAATGGTCACTTATAAGATGGAATATTCTGGCCTAATAACAACAGGTAAAGAAGGAGTTTTATTTTTTACTATGGGTTTCTCTGAAGAGGAAAGATGATGCCAATTCGTGGTCTTGCTCCACAGGTTGGAACTCTCTGGACATTTTCCATATACATACTGGTACAACATGGCACCTAGTAAAAAAGGAGAACCTTTAGTGGGCTTCTATTTTTCCACTCTAAGTCTGTAACTTCAGGTGTCTTGATCAAAGGTGTGGTATTTTTTTGAGAAGTGTTGTTGTTTGCAATTTTGGTATTTTGAGTGTCAGTGCTCTTAGGTGTGGTTCAGCAGCAAATGAGGCACTGGCAGCAGAGCAGAGCATTTTTGCTGTGTTCAGAGGATGGTTGCTTCCATTCAAGATTGACAGTTTCATCCATGCTGCTTTCTCTGTGTTGTAACATGTGGATTCATACCATGTTTCTCACAGCATTTGAAGGGTGGTCAAGGTGCTGGGGTATTCCAGGTAAGCCAAAGAGTATTGGCTACTAAAGCTATAGCAAAAAAATCACAGAAGTGGGCTGTGTTTCAGTTCATCTGCTGGAGGCTGCCACCAATGCACTGCACAGCACGTGTTGCAATGCCATTATTTAGAATCTGTTCCCATTCCTTCCTTGGGGAACAGACACAGCATACTTGGTGGCAGTCTCAAATTGTCTTACTATTTGCAGGTCCAGCCAAGGGTGAAATTAACGTGGGTGAAGTTGACAAGGATATTTGTGGTCATATATTTGGCTTGGAAGTCTTAAGCATGAGTCTAGCTCTTGCAGATACTTAAGAAAACCATCACAAAATGGGATCTTATGGACAAATATTTATGGTATTTGGTTTATGGAGGAAGTCTGATGCATTTTGAAGGGCTGACACTCACAAAGATTCTGCTTTTTGAGTAATGAGAGGCTGTAGGATGATTTCTGTGAGTATAATAGCTTTCCAGTGAAAGTAGTATGGCTATGACAGACCTGCCATGGTTCCTCTGTTCATCAATCTTAGTGAAAAGGTAAAGGTTCCTTAAGTGATAGATGCTAAATTAGGTTTTTTGGCATTTTTCTGAACCTGTTAACAAGGGATTTGATGCCATGGCTGAGCCATTTTTAAGACCATATGGAATCACTCATTTTACACCTGCCACAAACGGTGACACCTAAGCTGTTTTCCTTAACAAGCAAATATTTGTGAAACAGTGAAATTCCATCTTTCTTCTGAAGTTAATGAAAACAGAATGGCAGAACAATACTTAAAAAGGCTATGCTCAGCTGTTTCCTATTTGCTTGTGAAAGTGTAAAACTAAATCATCACTTACGTACAGGTCTAGTACAAACAGCAGTAAATAAGCTACTGTCCATTACTGTCTAAATGCTGCTCCAGGCTTGTTGAATATCACATGGGTAATTATAGGAATGGACTGGGTGCCTTTCACTAAGAGAGTTTATAGGTCAAAATATGACCTTACATTACAGAATTGCAGCTATCAGTTTTGGAAAATATAACATTAATTTTCAGTTTATTCAATTTATAGAATTAGGTATTACAAACAGCATAGCTTAACAAATGAATCAGATTCACTTTCAGTCAGGTTTAAAGAGGATCTACATTTATACCAAATACTGTAAATTAAAGGAATTGTGTATTTAATAACAGACCTCACAAGTAAAAGCTGAAATGATGTACTCACTTGAATAGGATATCAATTTTAATGCTGAGTGGCATTTTGTATTTTATGCATTCATTTATTCATCTTGTATAAATTCACTTTTTATGATGGGCACATTTTCAGTCCTTATGTCCATATTGCAGGCCAAACCTTTGCCATTCGCAAAGGGTCAAGTCTTCATATTGCAAGCTGTCAGGAGGAAGAATGCTTGCACACTGCAAAACAACCTTCATGTGAGAGTTGGTAAAGGCAGATGCCAAGCATCACTCTAGGGTGAACAGAAAATCCATCAGTTCACAAATGGATTAGTTACTATGGTTCACAGATGCTTTCACCTTAATTTTAAAAAGTGTGACTTTAAGATATACAAATATTGCCACATCTTCTTCCAAGACAGATTTCTATGTTTCTTAATACTATATGTGTACATTCATCTATCTCCCATCTTTACTAAAATAATATGCTGTATTTTCCAGAATTGATGTGGTAATACATTTCAGAGAATTTTTGCATACTTAAAATGAATAAAAGATGTGAAGGCAAATCAATGTCATATCTCACTAAAACAACGAAAAACAGAACTATAAAGTGAACAGCGGGAACTCTGCTGTAAATGGATAGGGATAAATCACAAGCAAAAAAAGTGTAAATTGCTAAGACAGCATGTTGAACAGTTCCTGGAGATCTTAGCAGACAAAACCAGAACTCAAATACAAAATTTATTTTCCTGACACCTCTACTAATAACCTTAGCTTTCTTTAACCCTTCCACTTCCAAATTGTTGGTTTCTGCTGCATACCCCATGCAGTGGCAGTCTAACAGCAAGATGCTGATGCCTGTGGTGACCAGTGATGAATGCGATATACGTGAATGAAGCTCACAGGGTGACAGATGAGACAAAATGACAGAATGCTATAGTCACTGAATCTTTTTATCCAGATGAGGAGAAAAGAGAGAGAAGCTCATAGTTATAGCCATAGCAGTATCATTAGCCTTTCACACCTCTCCATCTTGAAGCCAGCCACAAGTACTCGAAGAATGATTCAGAATTAGCTGAGATGACTGAAATAACAAAGAGTTTTTGCACATGGCTGTTTTACCTGTTCTGGTTAAACTAGGACTCCCCACAAATATCAGGAGCCCAAATATACTGAATAAGGAGTTTAGAGCCTGAAACACAACGCTTACTTGAAAACAAAAGGCACGACAGAAACTTTAGAACAGGTTCACTTACAGACACCCTAATCCTGAAAACATTTCACAAGCTGTTTGTGTATCTATGCTCATGACACAAGCAATCCGTTCATTGAATGTAAAGTCCTCCCAAACCCAGATGTTCGTCCCAGTTACAAAGTTTCCCAGAGGGTTAGTACAGGGTATTAGCACAAACAGTCCAGTTTCCTGAAGGCAGCAGAACTGGGAGTGAGGAACTGACCACCCTTTGGCTGACCACCTTTGCTGCTACCCCACCAGCCTCAACTGCCCCTGCTGGGTGGCACTGTTTAAAATTTGGAATAGGTTTAAGTGGTGGCAAAGGAGGTAATTTACAACATAATTTCCAGTTTTCTCAGATGTGTTTTGGTAGTGTTACATAGCAAGTATTTTTTTTTCCTCTCAGCTTGGTACAAATGCCCTGAGGTCCATAATGCAGACATCCAGTGCAAATGCCACAGCCAGATAAGGCCTCCAACTTTACAGAATCACCCGCCAAATCATCTGATTAACTGTTGCTGGAAACTTCAGGCTATCAAAGAGCATCCTCTCACTATTTTCCTAAACTTCGTACCAAATCTGAGCCTATCCATGCATTCTTTATTTGACCTAACTTAAGAATAGAAAGTAACAGGAAACTATGTAGTTTAAGATCAGGCTCAAGCAAAACTCCTCCTATGATGTGCCCCTCGGACAGCCCGTCTCGAAAAGCTGGGCAAACGAATTGGAACCCAGCAGTGCATATGAACTATTTCACCTAGAAACCTGCCACAAATTAGCAGCAATTATGTCTGTCTTGGAAGAAAGGAAAAAAAAAAATCAGTCTGGATGTAAGATGAAGCTGTTGAGTTTGATTTTTATTTTTTTTTTTTAATATACTAGTATTAAAACTCATTGGAAAAATACAATAGAAGCAATTACACTGATGCTGACCTGAGGTACTCACTCTGTTATTAATGAAAGATTTTAATGTATGGAAATGTGAAAATCATGGCAAATATTTGTTTGAAAGGCTGTGAAGTGAAGGAAGAGAAAAAGGAGGAGATTACTAGTTCTTCATAAACATTTAAAGATATGTCCTGCCTGGGTCATCAGTCATTTGAGTAGTAGTCTTGCAATGTGGTATATTGTTAATGAAATGCTAATAGGTTGCTACTTTGCCCTGTGGGTATCCGTGCACTGGGACTATATCATATTGATCTGAGGAGGCAGTAATACAATTGGCTACACAGATTTCCTCTGAAAGTAATTTCTGAGAAGTCCAGCATTTATGTGGGAAGTCCACATTCTTGTGCAATTATAATAATTACTTTGGGGTCCTTTTACCGCAAGAACATTTGTAAACATTTGTTACTCCTAATTGTAACAGGAACAGTGCTAATCACTATACTGAAAATGTCTTCAGCACATCTCTGTTCCCCTAATTGAGTTACCAGCATGGTAGATACATAGAAGAGTGCAAATAAAGGTTCCGAGGTTCAGTTTTGTCTTCAGACTTGGCAAGAGGAAAATCACAAGGGATCCTTTTCAGGAGCACCAGTCCCTTAAATCTCTACATGGTTTATGATTACATTCTCTAAGCACCCAAAATTTATTCTCTACACATACCACCTCAAACATAGCAATACCATAATCTTCGTTACCTTTGTTACTTCTTTCCCAGTGAGACACTTGGGTTCAGCCTATATCACTTCTAGCTCAGATGTGGATGTATTAACTCAGAAATTGTGTTCTCTCAAATCACACCGCCATCTAGCCAAAGATCTAGTGTTTGGATTATTCACTTGACATGTAGCAGACCCAAGCCTTGCCTCATGACCGAGGTTGAACTTGAAACCTGTGTCTTTTCTTGAGGAAGTTCACTCCTCGATCTGGAGTTGATTACATGAATAGGGAGAGGAGGTCTTAATGCCCTCTGTTAATGACAGGAAATGTGATTTTAACAGCCCTAAAGGTAAGCCCTGGCAGAGAGAGAAAGGAAAGCCTTGCCAATTTCCATGCCAGAATAGAAAATGGAGAACCATCTTTCCTACCAGTGTTTTAGTTCTTCACTTTGATACTCAGCCTTCTTGAAGACAGTGCTCACGTGATCGGTTGTAACTAATTCTCAAAGGGTGAGAAAGTGAGGATCTCCAGAGCAAGGCGCCAAGAGCATTGAAAATAGGCTATTTTACAAACATTATCTGAAACAACTGAAAACCACTGTCCCAAATCTGGGATTTTTGGAGAGTAAGGGTAATTTTCATAAACCATTCTCACTTGAGGGAGAATGCTGAGTAGTTGCATTTCCCACCCAAGATTGTATGAGTGCTACCGACCTCTTACAGGTAACGAGAGCAGATACAAAGGCAGAGCTCTACTTTACTATCTTTTCAGAATTGCATATTTCTGCATGCTGTCTCTCAGACACTGATGTTACTCATCTGTGATAAGGCTGGCTTGCTCAATACAATGTTAATGTTATTCAAATGACTCCCCTTTCTGTTCCATGTAAGTGCACACTAATGAGATCTCCTACAGCACTGTGCTCTTGAACTGGAAGTTTACATGGGTCATAAGGCTTGTTTTGAATCTGTCAGTTGGTATTTGTCACCCGGTGCCATTCTGCGTCGATCATTCTGTTTTCACCACCAAGCTAAGGAAATATGAAACCAGTAGGTTTCAAAAATAAATTGCAATGCTGTGACATTTTTATTCTTTCAGCCTCAGCTTCTGAGCAATCAGAAAGCTTTTGACTCTGAAGACCAATTTTAGAAGCGATATAGAATTCTATGCAACAACGTTCTCCGAAACCAGAGAGAGATGGAAGATGCCATTGCTGAACTAAGATGACTCTTGCTGGTTGGCTCATCTAATCCAAAGCATTCAGCACCGACTGCCTTTCATGACTATGTCTGACCCCATGGCTCAACTTTACAGCATCACTTTCTTCCTGTGTCTTAGGTGGGAAAACTACTTAGTCAGGAAATGTGTTTTCTAAATATTATCATAAATAAGCTTTAGATCAAAGAAGAAACTCACTTTTTGAAACAAATTAACATAAAGTATTAATGAGCCTAGATGAAGAGTGCTCGCAAAAGCAAGATCAAGAGCTCTTTTGACCCTTTACATCCATGAGTGGGTGGCAAACACAAGATGCTATTCGTGCCAAGTTGCCTCTGTAAGTCAGAAAACTGGAAAATCAGACACTCTCATTGTCACAGTGAAAAGAACATGCAGTTTGGAATAGGTTTCCATAGGTTTGCCGTAAAGATAGATACTTTGGATTTTTTTTTTCCTTTGCACTTCGGCTTCACATGTTTTCCTAAATACTGTATCAATGCCATGGAAAATGAGACTTTTTTTTTTTTTTTTTTTTAAATAGAGATTTTAGGCTGCAATCTTCAAATATCAATATATTTTAATATACTTTATAATTTTTGTTGTTGAGACACTAGATACCTGTGAGGCTAAAACTCCTTAGCAGAATAGGTCTGACATGTAAGATGACTTTGGTGGAGAAATGCGCTAGGGAAAACAGGAAGAATCAAGACACAGCTGCTGTTGGTCTTAGTTATGTCTCCTCAAACAGTATTATTCCTATTTTAGCAGTATTTGGTGAGGTGCTTGAGTATTTACCTAACTTGAAACTCTTCAGCAGTGCTATTGGAGCCAGTGATACTCCTGTATTTAAAACTACGCACATGCTGAAGTACCTTGCTGAAGTAAGGTCAGAAGTGCTAATCATCGTGGATTTGACTGGTTTATGAAAATATATATATTCAAAAAAAAAAAAAAGAGAGAATTCTGGCACATGTACTGTCTTGGTCAATAGGAAAGGACTGCTTTTTCCTCATCATTTCTATATGAAAATCTAAGCTACTAGTAACCTTCCATTTTGTGCATAAATAAGAGGCTGTGTGGATGCATTTGCAGAGCGGAGAGTTATCTATCACCCATTTAACATGAAGATATTAACAATGACATGCCAAAATGGGCAGAAACTTCTGAAAAGTAGCTGTTAAACTGCGTCTCCCTTAATAACGTTACTTTGAGTAATACTACAAGGTTTCTGAAATCATATTTCCTCAGCTTTGAACAACCTTAATTTTGAGCATTGATTTCATCAGAACAACAGCAAGTTTATACAAGCAGCAAGTGTAAATTTGGCCAAAACGTTGACATTGTTTCCACAGAAATAGAAATTTTCTGCTCAAATGCAATTTTGTGACAATTTATCCAGGAAAAGCCAGGTCTTTTCCTCTCAGTCTGTGAGCGCATCTTTGCCTGGTGTTCCTACAAGTAACAGAGGGAAGAGGCACGATGTAAAGAAACAATTCTTTACATTCGTATTATTTAAGCAAAACTCTGGTCTCAGTCACCATAAGATGGATCTAAAAACCACTCAGAAATGACGGAAGTACCATATTAAGAGAAAGAATTTGATGTGTAACTTTCCTGGCACACACACCTTTCCACTTTGCAAGAGATTCAAAGCCTGGAGCTGGGGTTTTTGTAACGATACAAAACTGTGGTTGTCCTCACTTCTCCCCACATTTTATTACAGCTAGAATATGTATTGTCAAGAAACATGACTCTTGCCTGGTTTCTACTTTTGAAGGATACTAAGACTACTACAGCATGATATTTTGTGGCAGTTAGTAGTAGGATTGTGCATATGAAAATAATGCATTATCTGCAGACACACACTGCACTAGTTAAGGTTGAATAATAAGGTTTATCAAATCTCATGGCTAAGGCCACTGACTTCTTATTATGCATTTATGTAGATCCATATATGTTCCCTGTACTTCAAGGCACTTACAGATGTTCTTGCTGGAAAAAGGCTACCACGCTAAAAGACCGATCACCATCAGAGACAGGACACATTTCCAATATGCTGCAAATATGAGAGGTTTGCATACATTAGGAACTCACTTCACCTTCTTAAGAAACATTGGGCTTTAACTCCTGTTGGATAAAGGATACAAGATCACTCAGCCCGTTGGTCTTTATTGGTATTTTAAGCATTTCATTTACAAAATGGGAAGAACTGGTAGGGTGGATGGAAAGCAGTGCATGATTTTTTTGTTTTGGTTTACATTCTGGGATAGGGAGTTAAGCCCTACCTTACCAAACAGCAGCTGAGCCACCTATCCTGGGGAAGAGGAAATCTTTTCTCCATATTGCATCACCTGTGTTTTCCAAGTCTGCACATAGTGCCCTTTCCTGTGGCCTGGATACTTCTACAGTACTGAAACCCTTCTACTCCAATGACCACTGGTTTATAATTGCTTTGAGACATATGTTTTACTGTTATTCTCTGCCTGGAAGCCTGAAGAGTTTTCTGTACCCAGCTGCAGTGGTCCAGGGCTGTTAACCACACTGAAATCCCTCATGTAAAACCTGGACTTCAGCGCCAGACAGCAGATCTGACTTCATGGGCTTTCTAAACTTTGCAAGTCTAGTCCAGATGTACCAAGACCTAAAATTTTGGAAGTCCCAGCCTTAACTTGGGCTTATCTCTTGCTCTAAACCTTGCAAGGAAGCTAGAAGTGCTAGGAGAAGGTTAACTCATATATTTGGAAAAGCTAGGCCCTAATGTTATGACCCTGTGACTGATCTCTGAGGCATTAATGATAGCTGGTAATTAAACTGATCTCTGGTTTTGTTTCCATTATGGTTTTTTAGAGTTCAGAGTGTTATAAATTGTTTTGGAAATGTAATGGTTTTTAAATATGTTTAAAATATTTACGGTTTTGAGGAAACATGGAAAGACGGGTGTCTTGTAGCCTGGCCTAGTCTAGCACGAATGCTGGTTTTGTGGGAAATGCACTTAAAGCTAGGTTCTTGAGACTCAGCAGTTCCCATATGGAGTCCTTGGAAATATGCAGTTTATATGCCTGATGCCCCAAAGATTTTCCACCCGATCCTTGCAAAAAGCTTTGTAACCTTAAGAAAATGGAGTGCCTAATCTTGTAGGTTATTCAGAGTCACTCCTATGCCTAGAGAATAATGAAGAATAAAACCCAAACAAATAAACCAAAAAACCCACCCACAATACAACCAACCAAAAACTTCACTGAAACATGCATTTGCGATAATGGCACAAAGGTATAAAACCACAAAATATCAAAGCTATAATCTATCATAAGGATCCTGCTTAGTTGCTTCAGCATCTCAGAATTTATAAAAATGGTTAGTTACCTTTTCCAACCACCTGGCACTGGGCAATTAGACCTACACCCTGCTTGCTGTTTCTTTCAGGAAGACAACTAGGATTACCAGGAGCAATTCGGGCAGCTAGGTTGCTTTGGGCAACCTGTCTCTTCCCTATCCAAAAAGGTAAAAGACCCAGCACAGCCTAACACCATCTCACGGGCGCTTGTGATGAGGCAGCAGAATAATGTGTACAGGCAATTACATTCTTTTCCCCCTTGCTCCTGTCAAAGCCACTTAATTTCTAACAGTCTTTGTGGAGTTTGACCTCCACAATCCTCCCCTCATTTAGCAATTGGAACACATACAAGTCGACTTTTTTGTGCCATATTGTGAGATGCTAATTGTAGTCTTGTTATAGTCATAACTACTTTTTTTTTTCCCCCTTAAGAATCATAGAAAGAGGAAACATAGCACACAAGACAGTCTTATTCAGCATGGAGTGTAAACACTAAGAAATTCTCCTGATATGAACTGCTGGTTTCAAGGAGATGCATTTGTGGAAACCCTTCCATCTCTTCACAACCCCTTCTCTTTTGTTTATCTATTCTACCACATCGTTTCACCTAAATAGAATTAGTGGCATTTACAACAGTGTGAAGCTGGCATGGTGTAATGGAGATTCAGATTCTCACTGTTTTCTAGTAAGGTAGAAAGGTTAAAAGCACCTTGCAAAATCTGATTAATTTAAATCAGCCCCTTAATGCCAGGCAAATTTTCACTTGCATAAGTAAATTTTCCCTAGGGTTCTGGCTGCAGGCCACTCAGAGGTTTTAGATCACTGCAGGCATTTCACATACATTATACTTTAACAAACTTGTGTTATTCTTTGGAATAAGTGCTTACGTAGGATGCTCCACTTGACTTATTCTCCAGCTGCCAGTTTGACAGAGGAGAATCAAGTTACTCCTCTTCCTGCTTCTTCATTTCTCATCTAAAAATGTTGCAAGACATAGCTGCCTGACCTGGCAACACAGGAACTACCCGAGCCAACACCGTGTCACTTACGTGTGCCTTAAGCCAGCAAACTCTGCGGAAAGTTTCACTTTCCTGGCAACACTATGCTCACTGCCAGTGACCAGTAACTAGAGGGAATTCCACCTTAAATTTCCTCTTTTGCGGGCATTGCTCCCAGTGTGCCTTTGCAGATGTTTGAAGAGATACATCAAAATCCTGGGTCAGAAGCCAAATCTTTCTTGAAAACTTTCCAGTTGGCCCTAAAAACAAATTACGGGAGCCTTCCTTCAAAGCTCATGAGAATCAAAACACAGTTCCCAAACCAGCTTAATTAAACTGTTAAGCTTCTATTCACATGACTGGGTGTAACTGCAGGATAATGCTCTTGGCTTGCTTATTCCCCCCCTTCATATTTTTCTTTTTACAAACAAAGTGCCATAGGGTCATTATTTTATTTAGAGATGCACTGATGTGAAGCAAGTGCTCAGTCTGATCAAAAATTGCTTCTAGTTATCCAGAGATCAGTGGTATACACTTCATTACTTATCTTCTTTCTCTGGCTGATGGTTCCCTTATGATAAGGAACAGCTGTAGCTATGTCACTGCTTTTTTTTCCTGTTACTTTTGTTTATCTTTTGTCAGCATTATAAAGTCAAGAAAAAAACATACCAACAACAACAAAACTCTAACCTCCGAATCCAAACACTCAAGGACAAACACACACTAGTATCTGATGTCTGACAAGTAAGAAAAACTTGGTTTGTCTGGTTGGTTTTTTTTAAGGTAATATTTAAAGAGATGAATTCCTCAAAGGAATTCCTGGTAAGCCCTAAAAAAAAGTTCTGGAGATCCTCTCATAACAGTAAACTACAGCATCTTCTGTTATTAACGCTTAAGGAAGACATTGCAAACACAGCTTATCTTGAAAACACAGCAGATCATATTGTGAAGTTCCTTGCCCTCAGGCCGTCTGTCATTGAAGTCAATGATATAGAGTTTTTATAAAATTACACCTGTAATACCCAACACACTGTGAGAAGGAATGAAACTCAGCCATATGATAAACTCATTTGATACCTTAAAAAAACTTCTTCTAACCAAGCTTCATGGCTGTTTAAAACCCCGAAGATGACATTTATTCTTTTCGGAGATGACAGATTATTTCTACTTTTTTCCTTGATTTCCTTGCCATTCTGCTGTACTAGCAGACAGCAACTGTAGCATTTTTACTTGATACAAGACACTGTCGACATACTATTAAAAGGCCAATAAACAATGAAGTAATTATGGCAAAGATCCTCTGCCTTCAGGAATTAATTCTTTCTCCCCTTAAGTCTCTGTGATCTCAGAGGTCAATGTCAAAATCCTTTCCAAATAGCTTCCCAAGTGCACTATCGGCAGCCTAGCAAGAGTCTAGATCTGTATAATTTTGTAGCTCTTTGGAGCCAAAACTAAATATATTTTCTTCCCAAGACTTTGCAAACACCTACACAGAATTTCACAGCTTGCATATGTCTCAAAGGTAGAAGTCAATTAACAGAAATCTTAAACCACAGTTTCTAGGGCTGGTCTACTTCAGAGCCTGGGACTATTTCAACACCAAAGGCAAGGTCCAAGCTCCCTGGCTGATACACAGGAGCTAACCTGGAGAATGAGAAAGCTTTAAGGCATGCTGTGAGCTCCAGCAGGGAGGCTGCGCTGCAGAAACCTAATTCTAAAATACATCTTTGTTCCTTATGCTCCATGGGTGTCTAAATTATCAACTTTCTACTGCTAAGCTTGGGGCTGTGATGAGAATTGGGAATGCATAATAAAATGATATTAAAAAAAAAGGAGCATGACAGAAGCCTGTGGAGAAAACTAAGTAAGTTTTGATTTCGGGGTTTCCTAGAGCTCAGAGAAGCTTATTTGTTAAATCACAGCAATAACCTGTGGCAGCGCAGAAGCAAGGAGCTTGTTTATGTCTGGGGAGAGGAAGCTAGGTAGGTTCTCATTACACATCTGTATCCCCTTCCTTTGGGCAAAATGCTCAAAGTGGCATTCTGGATTCATCTCAGAAAGACCATTCAACAGTAGAAGTAGCATCTATGCATGAAGCAGCCTGGATTTCCTGACAGGTTAATCTACTATTTCCATCTGAATAAGGCTGTATATCCTCAAAAGCCCAAATTCACTGTATACCAGATTGTAACCACTTACACCCGAACGCAGTCTGTCCCTTCACTCTTAAATGCTGAGCTGTCACAATATTTTTTTCCTGGGAAAGAAAATCAGAAAGTGCTTCTTCATTGCCAAAACAAAGAGTAGACCTAGGTGGTAGGGAAGCAGCACTAGACCTGTAAGTATCAAACCATAAAGACAGAATGAGTTTTTCACTAAAGTTAAAACCTTGCCAAATACCTCACTCTCATCCTGACGTACAGAGTTTACTGAAAGCGGGGGTGTTTTAACCCTAAAAACCCATGTTTCTATAAACCATTAGAGACAGTACACACATGTAGTTTCTTTCATGTTATTTAAAGTTTACCTCAAGCAAGTATTTAAGCCTGTGACCTTTAAACTTTCTTTCCTGACATGAAAGTTCAGTAATACATGGCATGGGGATATTTGGCATGAAATTAAAATGGCCACAAATCTAATTAAAATGTAACTTATTATTAGTAAGAAAGGTCATGCTAAGAAAATGCAATTTCAGGAGTATATTAGCAACAACACCCTAGTGCTATTTGCATGTAAAATACATATTTTGTACTTGACATTTAAAAAGGAAATTGGAACTGTTTATAATGGATGGTTGAACACTTTTGTGTTCTTATGCTGCTTTTGTTCACATTTTTGTGTAATTGGTTGGATCTCACATGCAAGAGTAGTTAAATTTTATTCTCTATGCCCGAATGCCCAACTGATCTGGGAATTAGTTCACAAAGGCTGATATAGAATAGAAATTGAAAGTAAACTGCAGCATAATCCTTACATGGCTACAGCTCCAAAGGTGCACAGATTTTCATGAGGGTTCCTTAATCTGGGGTAGTTAATCACGCACTTTACTTAGGAATGGTTTTTTAATCCTTCTTTGGGTAGTATAATTTTACAGTGACCAAGACCCTGGCTCCATTTTGTTTATAAGGCACTTAAGTGCCTGTGGAAAGAGACATAGCTTGTCCTGTGGGAGAATGCATGTTTTATGATCTGCTAAAAAAAGTAACGGTGTGTCATACAAATCAGTCTTAACTTCAGGGAAAGTGGGAGGTGAAAGAAAAATGCATTTGCTTAATTGAAAGCATTTGTTTAAAATAAATCAATACAGTGGGTTGTAACTTGAAAGAACACTCTAAATATAACAACACTGTTGTTGACTACAAAGAGGTGTCTGCTAACTCAAAAGAGCTTTTTACTGATTTCTGTACTCCCGTTAGTCCTGCAGAAGCAACATCATTGTGAAAGATCTTATAGATGCATCTTCTACTTCATCAACACAAGTCACTACCCTTCAGTACACTACCGATTTGACGAGATGTTGCTGAGAACATTGAGACAGAAGAATGACAAGCAGTTGCTGCAATGCCATTTCAGCCTCCAGAATGCATACAACTAGTAGAAGTCCTTAAAAAGTCTTTTCAAACACAGAGCTGAATGTGCGGCTGGAAATAACGTACATTGTTTTGGGGGTATTTGCTTGTAAATTAAACAAACTTCATAGTAAAGTTATCTCCCAGCACCCCATAACTACACAGCTATGCAATCTCAGCCCTTCATGGTAGAAATGGTGTTGTTACAGGGAACTAAAGTATTGGGCATGCTGGGATGGCAAACCAAGTTACCCTTAGGTAAGAATGTGCACAGAAGTTACACTAAATGCCTGTAAGAATGACTCATGAAGCTGGAAATAACACTGCATATTAGCCTTTCTCCTTCCAACCACCACAGCATAGAGGAACGAGATCCTGCGTAAAGGTCCTCAAGACCTTGCCATGAAAAAAACCCCTTTAGTTCGAAGCAAGCCTTCCAGTGTCAGGAGAAAAGGGTCAGCTGGACAGGAAAATGGATACTGACTCTCAGGCATTAGCTGATAGACACATCAGGGAACAATTTGCCCTCCAGGCTCAGACTTCTCTTAATACATTTGAAGCTAGTTGAGGAAATCTCTCTATGCTGTTTCCAGATCCCTGCATTTGCAGGGGTTTTTCTAGCCTTAAGAGGTACATCAAGATTGTATGCAGTACTTCACTGAATTTGGAGTTTCTACCTCTGGATTAGGGTGAATATTTTATTAAGAACCTTAACAAAACAACAGCTAATGCTCTGAATGAAGAAGTCAGAATGGATTGTATTATCTTCTGTATGACAAGCAGCTATAAATAATTGCTAGCAGTCAGTCTGGTGTGCTATTTCTGCAAAGTCACTTACATTCTTGCCAGCAGGTCAGCTTTTATTTCAGACACTAAAAGAAGCTTTGTTAATGCCAGCTAAGTAATTTTGGAGAAAGAGGAGGAACGAATGCGATGGAAACACAGAAGACTAGGCACGTGGGTTTGTGTTGGGTTCTACAACAATGATTTATAAAGCTAAGGTGCTAGCTATAAATCTGATGAAAATAATATGTAAGCACAACACTCATTTCATCAGTGTTTATCACCAGTCATCTAACATGCCATTCAGTAATATGTGATGCACAGGTTGTGGCCTGAATTCGTGCTGAGCAGAGGAATATGAAATATTCAACGCTTACTATAACCATTGAGTAAGTTTTTTGGTGTTTTGTTTTGCTTGGGCTTTAAGCTGGGCAAAAAGATTTACTGGTGTGCTGGGGCACTACATCTGTTATTTACCTTGGGCACTGACAATGCTCCTGTCCCTCCCAGCTAAGCAATCACCACAAGTTGGTCCCCAAAAAAAGGAGAAGACCCCTGACTTTAACTGATTTGTGCACTAAAACAGCTATCAGCATAAAGGCACAGTAATAAATCTGAATATTTTGCAACTGCAGTTTGAGAGATCCATCTTTTACATATTAATGCATTCTAAGTATTTATGCAAAATAAGCCTTAAAACGCACTCTTTGAAAATGAAGGAGTTGCCAAAATCCATAGAAATGAAGGTGTCACCCAGTCAGGTATCTTCCAAGTCAGGTATCTTCCAAGCCAGGCACAAGCAGAATAAGCTCTGTTGAGACATCCTGGACAGATCCCTTCAGAACTGCAGAAAACATCCCACTGTCATGAAATGCCGCTGTCATTAGTGATATGATCTTTTTTCAAACTTGCTTTTAGTCTATTCAGTATATTACTTGATTTCATGCTATTTAAAAAGAATTCATGGTAATACTAAGTCAAAGACTTGACATATCTAAACATACTGCACTACAGTTATCAGCTACATTTGTGATGTCGAAAACACCAAGCTCCCTTGACAACCTGCAAGTCCTAAGGTCAAAGTATCAAATTACTCATTATCGATTATGCTGCCTTTTAATTCTTTATCAGCTGACCCCTGCAATATTTTTTCCAGGATCAATTTTAAGTTTGCTTGGTTCACCATTAAGTCAGCTACCCCATCATTACCCATTCCATCCTGGCTATCTTTTTAAAACACTGGCAGTACCTTGGCCTCTAGCATGCAGAGCACGCAGCTTCCACTCTGTCCTCACTGCAGCCAGGTTACAAAAACTTTTTCTGAACATACTGGGGTGATTTTCTTTTCTATTTAGATCAACTACTGCAGTAACATGAAGTGGAAATAACCTAATTTTTGTTCCTGGTAATGAATGAAATTTCAGCAATCACTATTCTTCTCTCACAGGCACAGTTTTCTGAAGCATGGTAGGTTTTTTCCAAATAACTTTTACTGGGATAATATAAATAATCTCCTTCCCTAAGACATTTAATCTTGGGCAAAAGTTACAGTTACAGCTATGCCTCAATGTCAGATCAAGTTTGCTTTCAAAGAACCTAGGAGTATTATGTAGCTAAGAAGAAAAGAAGATAAATACAGGGCAAAAGTACAGATTTCTGCAGATCATGAGAAAAAACAAAAGTACTTTCTATACACACACTTTTATAAACCAGCAAAGTAGTCATATATCTTAATAACAATTACAAAAACTAAATTAAGAAATTATCAACAGGAAGATCACTGTTAATAGGATATTCTTATGCTTTGGGAAAAAAAGCTATATACATTGAATATTCTTTTTAAGGTGAGTGCATCCTGTTTACTATAAAACAAATGTGCTAAAGGGGAAAAATATAGGCTGTGTGCGATAAGGAATTAAGGGTAAATACCACAGCAGTATGTCATTTGTTCTTAATTACTTAATTAGTAAGAAAATATAAGATTCCATATGAAGGGAAGGAATATAAGATTCCACATGAATTTTGTCAACAGTCCTAAAAAAGTACACTGATTTAGGAGTGATTGAGGCCAGGTGACACCAGAGCATGTAACAGATTAAGAGTTAACCAAAGACAAAGGTGTGTTGGAATCACGCCGATCACTGAACCCAGAAATTATCCCCTGCTTTGGTATATAGATGCAAACACCGTATTTCAACTTCCTTTAAAGAAAAAAGGCTCAATAGACTCATTGTAAGCTATTTATGCTGCTTGTTAACAGGATCCATGCTGCAGGTGCATAATTGCCTAAAGGAATCACTTCCAAATGAAATAACGCAGTTTTACTGTTTGCCTCCTTTCTTCCTTTAACTCAGCAGAAACCTTGCATTTACTTTTGTCCCAAATGGAGGAAAAACTGCTGCCAGCAACTCATATGGGACTGAACTGATTAACTGATTAGCATCCTAGAGTAGAAGGTTAGAAAGTGAATTTTCTATTATGGAGCAACTGCCATTGGAAAATAATCTTGTTTATTAACTGCAATTTTATCTTCTCCGGAGGGTTCCTTGACATAAGATAATGGAATTTTCTCACTCTTCAGTGCTTAAAATTACAATCGTAGCCGGAAAAACAAGCATTTATTGTGTCATTAAACCAAGGTAGGGAAAACTGACTTTAAGAGTTCTTGATGTCTTACAAACCTTTTATCATTTCAATTAACATTGCCAAATGTTCTGGTTTATATTGCAGACCTAAATGAAGTTGTACAGGCTTTTTAGGTGTGTTTGTATCCTAATTAATTTCAGCAACTGAGATTAGTAGCAAGAGTGAGACTACACACAGAAAGCACAAGAATAGCTATTAAAGGACATGGCCATGAAAAGCAATTTGGGTGCCATCTACCCAGTGAAAGCTGCTCAAAGGTACTTGCAACACAAGTGCCTGCACAACTTGTTATTTACTTTTCTCATCTTTATGTTTATCATTTCCAAACATTGGTTTATAAGTTTTATTGCTTCTTCTCCCTGTTCTTTGACAAAGCAAAATCCAACCTTCGCAAAACCACATTTCTGTCTCCTTGTTCTCTGAACAGTGGATGATGCTGTGTCAAAGATGCCTCGTCTTAACACTGAATTAATCAATTTTTTCCATGTAGCAGAATCACTCTGACCGGGATTTAGGGTGGTCACTTGTTTGTTCATCATTCTGCCTCTGCATGAGAAGATACAGCACTTAGCTGAATCAACTGCAGCACATTCAGAGCACTTGCAATTTCCTTATCATAAAAAGGATTGCAACACACTGATATTTCTGATCTTTAGGCCAGGTTTTCTCTCTCTTTTTGCCTTTCTACATTCTTAGGAGATCCAGCAAAAGTTGTTGTCTTCCCCCCTGCCCTCGTATGCCACCTGCAAACAGCACTATGCAGATGGTACATTTACGGATTTGGTGATTTGGATGCAAGTTCGATCTGAGGGGGAACATTGATTGATCTTAACATACTGGCAAGCCCTAGTTTCAGGCTACAAATAAACCCAATATTTCTCAAGTCATGCATTATTACTTTTCATTTGTTGCTTATCGATTAACTGTCAAGAGTAAGATCTTGGTTTTTAAACCAAGGCTGCTGTGGTGGTCTTTTTAAACAAAGTTTATAAACCAGAATATAGAACAGCCAAGGCCAAGGTAAAACCAGACAGTATACAATGTGGCATTGCTGTGTGTTAAAACCTCTGTTCACACTGACCTTGTAAAATATAGCACTACTTCATTTTTCCAAATCGAATGTTCAGGAAATTTTTCCATTGCTCTTGTGGGAATTGCACGAAATGGAAAGTTTCTTCTCTTTTTTACTTTTGTGTGTGTGTGTGGTATAAGAAATACATTAACTACACAAAGGAAGGAATGCATTCTTTCAGTACAACAAAGAGAGCTTGTTTTCTAAACAAACTTAACCAAACATAGTTAACTGTATATTTGAAACACTTCTTGCATCTCAAGACAAAATCCCTCCTCCTTTATCTCAAACCCTAAAGGACAGTCCAGATAAACCAAAAATTTCTGTAGCTGACAATGAAAGACAAGAACACAGTTTTGCTGAACGAGGCTGGGATGGTTCTCAGAGCCATCCATGACAGCTCTAACCATGGGTCCATATAAATAAAGCGAAAGAATGAAAAACAAGTGAATAAAGCCCTACCACACCAAGGCCATGGAACAGCAAGGATGTTCAGCCTACAAGATTTCAGTAGTCTGGTTCCTACGGTAGGCTCTGGTCCTGACAGTTAACAATTAACAAATGTGCAGAGCAGATCAATCTCAACAGAGCTTGAGAAAGTCTCCCTGCAGGACACTGTATCCCACTCATTGAGAAGCCCAATGGCAGTTAAGAGGTTTTGGAGACTGTCAGGATGCAGGCATACAAACAAGAGCATCCCAAGCGCAATCCAAACCACACCAACATGCACTGATGCAGAAACAGCTTTTCCCTGCCTTCACAGCGTGGTCTGGGGTAAAAACTGTGCTTAAAACCCATCAGATTCCCCCACACGTGTAGCTCAGGAAATTTGAGTAACTGAGATGCACTATTATCTGCTGAAAAGGATGAATGTTCTCTAACTGCTGAGACACTACATCGTTTAGTGAGGGAAACCTGCATAAATCTCAGATCAGATGGTCTATTTTTGATCCAGCTTCCCCATCCTTTCCAGCTCTGTAACAACAAAGCAGAGTTGCAACAAGGAACTCAACAGTGATGCAGTTGTTCTTTCACTCTCCACATGTCTTTGGAAAAAATTTCAGTTTGAATGTCTCTTTTTTGATCTCCATTTCACTCTGAAAAGCCTACTGACCTTCTCTGTATTTTATTTTGCCTGGTAGGCTACAGGTAATTTATTTGATTTTGTAATTTCCACCCTGTCTCTCCCTGAATAAAAGACTCCATTCTACTTGCAATCAAAAGACAATGCTTTTCATACATATAAAGCATTTGCAAGTGCTACAATATTATTTAATAATTTTAATGGATGGTGAATACATAAAATTCATTCTACCCTTTGTTCCATATATTCTGCAGATTGCACTATTAACTGTCATTTATCAGGCACTAGAGTATGTTTCCCTTCTCTGCATGTACAAGAAACAACAACTACTTGAGGCTTTTTTTCAGGTTAGAGGATTTTACTGTACTTTTCCACAATATGTACTTAGGGTTTTCTTTTTAATGATGGTAATGACAGTTGTTTAAAAACAAACAAAACTGATCAGCCAAAAGCTGATCTATAATCAGCTGATTCTATAATCCCAAATGCAATTCTCACCAATTTGCTTTCCTGACACTAAGCCTGGCTTTTGGTATCTGCCATCTGGTTTTAGAAAAAAAAAAATTGCCCCAGTAATCTCCCCATAAATTGCATTTTTATTGTTTGTTCTTCCCTCATAAGGATAAGACAAGATATTTGGAAGTTTCTAAATGAATTAAAAATTTGTTTCTAAGAGCTATGAGGTTTGTTCCTGCCTACCCAGCAACGGTTTTGACAGTTAAGTTTTAAGATCTGCTAGAGGTTACAAGAATGGCCACCCTGCATTACACCACAAATGAACAGCTAGTGTTTAATATCTGTTTCTGCCACTTGAAGTAAATCAAGCTTTATTTCCATGAACTCAAGAAATTTCCTTAAGGGTAATGTTACTCTTTGTGTGCTGAGGTCATCTGTTATATTGACGCCAGCTGCTTCAGGAATAATTCACTTACCTCCTTTTTCTATTTCAGTAGAGCAGTTAAATGAAAAAGTATGACCTGTTCATTGAAAGAAAACCTGCGAGAAGGATAGTGCTCTTTACCTTCCTACCTGAACAGGTTCTTCCCAACTTTACTGCACTTGGGGCTGGGTGGCACATGCTCTTTTCTATTTCCTCAAAACAGTTGCCTGATTGATGGATCAGGCAGCACATAATGACCAGCAGATTACAGGCACATCACTTGAATAGGCATATAAGCCTTTTAGAGCCTTTACAGACAAACATAAATACGTTCTGCAGATTGAGGACAAAAGCTTAGTTCCATTTTCTGACTCAAAGCAGCTGGAGTGAAGAGGAGAACCATGTTTTTACAAAAGGAAAGAAATGAGAACCAGCAATCATTCAAATGAAGCTGCTGCCAGCTATTCACTTCCTGGAGGAAGATGCCTTTTCCCTGCACCCCCTCTCTCAGCACCAGATCTGCAACTTGAATTAATGCTTCATACTTGCAAGTGTATTTGTTCTATTTTGTTCTTTCTCCCCCCTCTTGCAAGCAAAACAGTTAAATTCACTGCTAAGAGAAAACAAAAATTAATCTTTTTCCGGAGTTCATTCCTATCAATAGCAAGCTATTAGCCAAGTCATTACCAGCACGTGGAAGGAGTACGTCTAACATGCAACACCTAACACCAGCAAAACACCACAAGTTTTTGGTTAGTGTCACTCAGAAATGATTTGGAAAAGCACACAGAAGCTTGAAGAGACCTGAAAAAAGTGAAAGCTTTTTAAGTGGTTTTCAAGTGTGTGGTTTTCTGTTTAGCTGTATGTATTTCTTTGAAAGTGGCTGTTTCTCTGCACTGGAGTATGGGTGTTAGGCATCTATGTTCCCCACCCCATCACTTCTGAATCCTGATCCAAGCAGTAGCCATTCCTCCAAAGTGCAGGAGCTCAGATCATACCACCACCACAACAACATCACTTCTGTTGTGCTGCCACTTTCAGCCATCAGGTTCTTCCTAATCTGTTATCCTCAGCTGGAAAGCATTACTGCATTTATTTGCATTTATACATCTTTTTGTAGTTTAAAGTGCTTACTAAGTTCTTTAATTTCAAATCAAATATTACCTTGGGTTTCTACCTAAGTACTAACAATTGAAATATGCCTCTACCATCATAAAGCTGCTTCTGAACAATGAGAAGCTCTTTCCCAGCCACCACAATCTGGCATCCAATGATCTCTGCAAGCTGCACATTAATTAGTCTGAGAAACTCATTAAGGTATCTGGAATATTAAGATGATAGCATTGTTCTAAACAGCACTGTGCACAATCTAATACAGCAGATGGCACAGGCTGCTGACACCTGCGCTAGTTTGCAGTCTTGCTGACAGATACAAGCAGTCAGCAGTATAATTGTGAGATACATAAACATGAAAAAGGATCTGAAAAAAAAACCCCAAAAAACCAAAACCCAAAAAACCCCAACCCATCAAATCTTCAGTTTTCTAGATGCCTGCTTGTTCATAAAGAAGCATTTTGTATTCAATCACAGAATTTGAAATGAGATGCACAGGTTGAGGTTTTGGGTTTATTTCTTTAAATGCCACTTAGATTTTTATGCGCCATTCTACTTAGGAGCCAAGTGTATTTTTCCTTCTGTGGAAGCGACAACATAGTGCTATTGGGGTCACGAGAAACTTTATTCTTTCTCACCTGAATGCTCAGATGACATATTCACTTTTGCTCCTCATTAGTCCAGATTCAGAGAGTACTTTCAACGCTCCAGGGGATCTGATTAAAAATGGACAAGCTTTACAATGCCACAGCTTGCAATTGCTTTACCTCTACCAATAACACTGATGTAATGGGAACTCTTATTTCTGTCTACCAAACTGCAAGGTATTTTTAGGTTTTAAAGAGATATGCAAAAGCCAACAAACCCAAAATTAATTAGCAAATGTCACAGTGAAATAGTGTACCTGAAATCCTATCAAGTATAGAGAAAAATGTCATTTAAGATTTAAGGTTTCTTGTTTTGTTTTGGCTCAAGAGGCAAAGTGGAAGACGAGAGATGACTCAGCTATTGCAAGATAAAAAAAAAAAGTGTTCTGGGCTTTCTATATATTTTTGGAAAAATGGTATTATGGTATTTGGTTTGCACGTATCAGCACTGCTGGCAGACAACAGCGCAGTATCCTTTCACAGAAAAGGAGCAAAAGAGAAGAAATAATATATTTGTGTTGCAATCAGTTTCTAAAAAGAAACTCTACCAACAAACACTTCTTCAATACCTAATCCCTTGTACAGCCAAAAAAAAAAAAAAGAAAAAAATCTTCCTCATCAAGCCGCCTCAGCATTTCAAAAAATACCATGCTTCCTTTTGATTTGCTTTCTGTTAAAGTAATAGAAAAATAAAAGTTGGCAACATGCCTGCTTACAAAGGCTTATTAAGATTCAGGACTGCTTCAGTTGCCAGGACAGTGTCAGATATCCCACACTGGTGGGCTGTTTTTGAGTAACCTGAAGAACTGCCATTCAAAGAGTGAGGCAAAACTAATCTCCGACGCCTGAGATATATTTTCTGTCATCCAGGTGATTATTGCAGAGATGAAATGGAGAACTATTCTCAAAGAAATCTTTCTGTAGCAAAAAGTTTCTCCCCTGAACCATTAGTCTTATCTGGTGAAATTACAATTTGTGGTCAACCTTTTAAATTTTACACAGAATTATAATATTTACATAATTTTACATAGAATTACTCAAGAAGCTTAGATTGCTGCAGGTAGCTTTGCAGAAAGTCAACTGCAGGCTTTAGTGCTGCAGTGGTTGGGTTTTCTTTTTCACTATTGAAATAAGCCTGGGTGCTGAAAATTAACTTCTTGTATTTCCTGGCATAAATACGTCTCATCAGCAATGACTTTTTGTACCATAACCCCAAAAGGGCAAAGCCTGACAACCAATGTTGACAGATTTGCAATTATTGGCACCCAATATAGTACCATCATGTTTTGTGAAAGGCTGTATTTTCAGAAAACTGGTTTTATATCCATATCTATAGAGATATTTATCTGTGCTAGCCATTACCTTGTGGTATTAATGCCACATTATACATTCCTTCAGCTTGATCTTTCACTTCAGATCAGAGGTTAGGCTTACCAGACTACAACTTTTCTATTAAGTATTCTTTCACACCAAGAAAGACACTTTCCCTGCCCTATGTGTCAAAGAAACTGTCCTTTAGCAAAGAATCACCTTACAGAGGACACAGTGGCACACTTCTGAGAAAACTAATGGTATATTTTTCTTCCATGAGAAAAAATTAAACAGCTCAACAAAGCACAACACTTTCTAAGCTTAAGAAAACAAAATGCATTAAAAATATCAAATTACTCTTCTGATACTAGTTTTTAATTTTCTTCTACTGCAATACATATTTATTATGAGCCTATTGAGAATGTCCACTGAGTTAACAATATATAGGTAATGCTAATCTTGCATGACACTGCTAGCGAAGCATAAGTATCCATACCCTATTTTAAGACTGTTTACATGCATAAGAATTAAGTCGGGTTTTTTTAACAAAAGCATACAAATAAAATAAGTATACAACAAGAAATGATTTATCAGTTCCAAACAGATCTTTACAAATATAATGAAAAACTAATTTCGTTTGAGGCTTGGTCTCTTGCAATAAATCTCTTCATTAAGCAAAACAAAAACAGTTGGCCAGATGTTATGAAAAATGGCATGTGTCCTCTTATCACACTTCTGACTCTGGTCCACGATTTTTCCCCCTTCCAGGACAAGTTTTATTACACTTTAGTTCAACAAGCTTTTCTCATGAGCTTTCCCCAACATAAAGCATTATTTATTTTGATCAGATGTACAAAGTGAAGGACAGAGACGGAAGTTGCCAAGAAACTAAGTGAAATCAGAAAACCTAAGCTCTCCCAGACATAGGTTCATATTAATCTTTATAACCAGAGGCAAGGAGCAAGTCTGAAGACTGAAGAAGAGCAGAGTTTATGAAGAAAAGAAACAGTCTGCTTCTTCTCCTGAACCAGAACAGGAAAATTCGCAATTATCAATGCTCTTCTGAAAACAGTTTAAATACATATTGCTCCAGTCAGATTAGACAATTTCTTAGCACAAATTTATTCCGCTTTATTTGATACAACCAAACAGATGAAATTTTTTCCTGCTCAAGTGGATTTGTCAGTTATAATGCCAAATGCCTACCTCCTGAGAAAGGCATGTCCTTATAACATGACACAATGCAAAACACAGACTGAGGAGGAATTTAGTTACAAATGATCTGCAGCTTGGCAGCTGACTGTGTCATAATCCCACTTTTTCCTTCCATCCTCTTATGAATTTGATATTACACGCTTTGTTTGAGGACTTAGATTCTCACGGCAAAACCCAATTTTGTTCTTAGGAGTGGCAGATGACTGAGTTGTCTCCTCTGCTACAGCCTGCCTGTCCTCCCTATTGCAGGTCCTCAATCCTGCGTAGATTGCTGCCAGTGGGTCTGCCTGCATGGTGCTGCATTTATCATCACTACAGAAAGTCCTTTGCAGCCCATCACCTCTAAAGAGCAGAATGATATGGCAAAGATATCTTCTCCCCATTTTGTCAGCAGTTTCATCAAACTCTTCTAAAACAAATCCAGATAAGAACTGCCTGGTATCAGTGTTTCTCAGCTGTGGACACATATATTCACACATATTCACACACTGAAAAATCAGTGGTGAACAAAAGAGACTTGATGAAAGAGTTCATAAAAAAACCTGCCTTGCAACAGAGAAAAACTTGCAAGGTTTCAGTTTGATAAACATCAAACAAAAATAAAGCCATGAAAGACCAGGTAACTCAGTATCATCTGGTCGTAGCTATACATTCTCCATCCGTAAGATGTGCAGTTATTTTCTTCTTCACATATGGGTTCTATATCGAATTTGGACTATCCTGTTAGCCTTCCATTTAAAAACTGCATTTCCTTTTAAGAATAATTTCAAGAATGAGAATTTCTAATTATCAGGATTTTATTTCTGTGTACCATTTCCTCTGTGAAGGTCACAAAGTCATCCAATCTTTAAAAATCATAATAACAAATTAGTATACCACACTAAAGTAGATATTTTTTCTTGTGAGAGCTACTTTAATTATTAGGTGTCCTTCCAACAGAGCTGATAGCAGAAGCTAATGTCAGACACACGCTTGAGGGAGATGGCGAAAACCAGCAGTATGCTATTAGCCCCCTCCTCTGTCATATTTTTATATATATATGTACGTGTGTGTATATATACACACACGTGTATATTTATATATGTACATACATACATGTGTGTATATATATGTATGTACGTATGTCCATGTGGTACATAAAACCACATTTTTATTCCAGATTGTAAGACTGGATGATCAATCCTCAGGTTTTTGCAAAGGATCTCAATTTGACAGCAGGACCTACGCTTACATTAGTTTTGGAATGTGAGTGCTCCCTGGAAAGCCAATTCCATCCTCAGCATTTCAGTATGAGATTCGGCAAAAGATTATATTTGAACTTAGCCTAGCATGAAGCTTCTAGCACTGTAGTCTGGACTTTTTCCTTTAGTCCTTCTAATGTCTTCACAAGTACTCATTCCTATGAAGGCCAAAACTCTGAAGAAAAGAATTTTTCAGATAATCTATACCAACCTAAAAGCAGACAGAAAAGCCTACTCAGAAAACAAAATAAGAAAACTGCCCTCTCCATTACCCACTGTCCTGGGTTCAGCTGTAACAGTTTTTTCCCTTCTTAGTAGCTGGTGCAGTGCTGTATTTTGGCTTTAGTCTGAGACCAATGCTGACAACACGCCAATGGTTTAGTTGTTGCTCAGTAGCACTTACCCCGATCAAGGACTTTCCAGTCTCACATGCTCTGCCAGTGAGGAGGGGCACAAGAAGCCAGGACGAAGCAAAGACAGGACACCTGACCCAAACTGGCCAAAGGGGTGTTCCATACCACAGCACGTCACTGCGGGGAGACACCTGGAAGGGACCGGTTGCTGCTTGGGGACAAGGGGAGAGTTGAGTTACCAGCTGGGCTTAAACCATGGCACCCACAGCTGTAAAATTCATCCTGCTATTAAGATCAGAGTGTTTGTCTGAATCTGGTATTCTGGGGGGTTGTTTTTATTTGGTTTTTTAACAGATAGCTGATGGGTTTTATAAGCTACCTTATTTCTTAGCTTCCCAACATACAGTTTCATGTGCCCAACATACAAGAAATATCCCCCTAACAAGGACAGGAAACAAGCAGCATCTTCTCTTTAAAATATAGCAAAAAAGAAAGAAAAAAAAAAGGCAAAAGTAACGTGAAACACTGAGGGAGTAACACTTTGGCTGAGGTGTGTGACAGAAAATTTTAGAATGTTCATAATTTCGGTCAGCTTAGATTAAAATAATTTAGATTAACTAACTAGATTTGTAATAGATTTAACAGAATATTAACTAACTAGATTAAAATAACTGAATTTCATGGTCACTTATTTCAGGGAAAATTGAAGTTTCCTTCCTGTCACAGTTTCAAACACCATACTGGCTTTGGGATTAGAAGACATTTATTTTGGTATAGCAAGTACATAGAGCTGAGTTTTTTTCATGTCAGACATTACAGATTTTGATTGGCTACACCTTTAGATGTGGGTATAGCATTATAAATCATACTTCCAAGGTTACCAATAGCAGTGCTCAAGGCATCATCTATGTTCATCACTGTGTACTTCAATTTTCTGATTAGGAAAGCACTGACATGGCAATACAATAGGTAAATACCAGGGAAATGATCAGTCAAGAGTCTGAAGTAATGCCAGGACTGGCTTCTGTCTTGGATCATTACATTCCAGCCCTATTCCTTTCCCACATCACCTCTTTCTGAGCACAGCATTACCCATCACTGCTGGAACACTACAACCTACACAGCTGATGAGGGCATCTTTTTCCGGGTAATGTATTTGAACCAAAGTAAATTACATGGTTCATTTACCACCTATTTACTTGTTAAGTGACTCAGTCCAAATCCTTGATGGAATTGTAATTTCCATCAAAGTGATGCAGTGGCTAGGTATTCCTTACTTTCAGGGAGTTTTTAAACTGAGTCATAGAACTAAACGGTGTACAATGCTGATCTCCTATAAACAGGTTTTCCTGTATGATTCACATGCATATTGGCACCATTCACATATCCAATACATTAATGTGTTTACAAAATGTAAACACATAAAAACAGGTGGTTTACTCCTAACAAAGCAGGGGGGAAGAATGGGGGAAGAAAAAAAAAAAACACCACCCCAACAAAATCTTTAAAATACTCAGTCTCAGGGTACAAACTTATTTACTGGACGATTTCAAGTCATCCAATCCACCAGCCAAGATCACAGTTTCTATAGGTTTAAAACATACAGTGCACCACTGTAAGTCCATTACAGTTACATACACGTACTTATGTGTGCATTTACTTCTAATGACTGAAACAAATAAAAAGCAAGTAACCACATTTAACTACCTGCTCAACATAAAAACTAGCCTGAAACTGCTGAAGCACTCTGGGGCTTATGCAATCCACATTCTCAATAATAATTAAAAAAAAAAAAAAAAAAAAAATCCTTATTCAGTTATTTCAGATTTAAGGAATTAGTTTTTATATCACCAATTTTGTTCCCATTTTATTCTTTGATGCAGAATATTAATAGCTCATTAACAAGTTGTAAGCATCCATTGTGACAAAATTTAAGTAATTCGTACAGGGATAGAGCATAAAGTGGGTTGTAACCAGATTTTGGGGAGGTGGGTGAGAAGCTTTTCCCAACCTGTAGAGAACACATGAGCGTGTGTGCATATGGAGTTAAATTGCAAATCTTAGTGGGGTTTATTATTAGCAAAAGGACTGGGTTTATTTTTTGACAAAACAGGGGGAGAAAAAGCAAGAGAAGTAAGGAATACAGCCTGAGGTTCAGGCACTGATATGTATTTTAATGAAAGACCTGTGTGAATCTGAAAGCCAAACAAAACCCAGCATCCTTCCAGGGCAAGCACTTCAACCTTCCACTGCCAGCCAAAGGCACACACGTTAGAGCCTAAAACAGAATGTCTTCTAATTGCTTCTTTATACAGCTTTCCAGCTAACTGCCTTAAAAATGTGGGTTTGTCCTTTCCATAGTGAGAGAACCAATAAAGACTTTCATATTCCAATCTGAGTGCTACTTAATATTTTGTTGATCGTACAACCGTTTTCTTACTCCAACAATTGGTTTATACAGCTTTTATTCAAGTAGTTTCAGAAAGAGGCTTCAGACAGGCACAGACTATGTACTGAGAGCTCCAAGGGGAATGTAGCTGGGGGACGCCTCGCCTCTCAGTGAAAGAAGATGAGGAATACAAGAGGTAAATTAATTCTACTTATTAACAAACCTTGAACACAGACCTTGTATGGTACTAGAAATAATAATATGCCAGGCACTTACGTAATGTAGTATCACAATACACAGTATTTTTAGGAGTTTTAGTATTTACATTAATGTTCACATGATTATTTCCAGTGGACCAGGGTTATAATCCAGGTCTACCTATGAGTGAATAAGCATCTATCACACCTGTTAGCAAGACTAAACAGATTTTTAAATGGACATACCAAAGCCACAGCAACATTTCAGACTACTACAAAGACACCAACTAGGTTTTACTCAATCAACTGAATTGTTTGTTTCAATCACAACAGTTATAATTTCTCTGTTCTCTCCTCCATTTTATTCATCATTTCTCCCTCCACACATGTGGTGCACAAGGCACCCTAGCCCCAACTCATACTTCATTTCTCCAGGCATCTCCATTTGAGATGTGGGAGAAGTTTTTCAGCTGCCTCTTCCTCCTGAATCAAAACAGGGCATCTTGGCAACAGCCTTAATCCCCAGAGACCCTTCACTCTCTCTCTGTCTCTCTCCCCCTCTCTCTCTCTCATTTTACAAAGAGTGCTGACAGAAGCTTACAAAAAATAGGGTTTAACACCAACAACTTCTGCCAGCTTTTGCAAACCACTATTGCAATATCTTTCTCTGGAGCTTCATATTCATAAGTCTTGCTAATTTCTTTATTTATTTGGTAAAATTCCCCTCCCTGCTACAATCCACAGCCCTTAAGTGAAAATAAATGTGCAGACAGACCATTTTGGGTTGTCTTTGCAAGTGAACTCTTTCACAGCTGGAACTCTTTACTGTTTGGTTTGTTTTGTTTGTTTGTTTGCGTGTTTGATTTAAAGGATGTTTATTCTTAAATAAATATCAATTATTTATGTAGGAACCCTTAAAAGAACACCACCAAGTCAATTCACTTTAGCTTACCCCCAGCACATGCAATTTGAACACTTTAATATTTGTATTAACTATTAAGAACAGGCGGTATTTCTGCCATTTTACATTGGCGTACTTCGAAACATAGAATCATAGAATCGTAAGGGTTGGAAAGAACCTTAAGATCATCTAGTTCCAACCCCCCTGCCATGCGCAGGGACACCTTGCCCTAAACCACGTGGTTCAAGGCTCTGACCAACCTGGCCTTGAACACCGCCAGGGATGGAGCATCCACAACCTCCCTGGGCAACCCATTCCAGTGCTTCACCACCCTCACTGTAAAGAACTTCTTCCTTATATCTAGTCTAAACTTCCCCTGTTTAAGTTTGAACCCATTACCCCTTGTCCTACCACTACAGTCCCTAAGGAAGAGTCCCTCCCCAGCATCCTTATAGACCCCCTTCAGATACTGGAAGGCTGCTATGAGGTCACCACGCAGCCTTCTCTTCTCCAGGCTGAACAGCCCCAACTCTCTCAGCCTGTCTTCATACGGGAGGTGCTCCAGCCCCCTTATCATCCTCGTGGCCCTCCTCTGGACTCGCTCCAACAGCTCCATGTCCTTTTTATGTTGAGGACTCCAGAACTGTACACAGTACTCCAAGTGAGGTCTCACGAGAGCAGAGTAGAGGGGCAGGATCACCTCCTTCGACCTGCTGGTCACGCTTCTTTTGATGCAGCCCGGGATACGGTTGGCTTTCTGGGCTGCAAGCGCACACTGAAGCCGGCTCATGTTAAGCTTCTCGTCAACCAACACCCCCAAGTCCTTTTCTGCAGGGCTGCTCTGAATCTCTTCTCTGCCCAGCCTGTAGCAGTGCCTGGGATTGCCCCGACCCAGGTGTAGGACCTTACACTTGGCTTGGTTAAACTTCATAAGGTTGGCATCGGCCCACCTCACAAGCGTGTCAAGGTCCCTCTGGATGGCATCCCTTCCCTCCAGTGTATCAACCGAACCACATAGCTTGGTGTCGTCGGCAAACTTGCTGAGGGCGCACTCAATCCCACTGTCCATGTCGCCAACAAAGATGTTGAACAGGACCGGTCCCAACACCGATCCCTGAGGGACACCACTCGTTACAGGCTTCCAACTGGACATCGAGCCATTTACCACAACTCTTTGCGTGCGGTCATCGAGCCAGTTCTTTATCCACCAAGTGGTCCATCTATCAAATTGATGTCTCTCCAATTTAGAGACAAGGATGTCGTGCAGGACAGTGTCGAATGCTTTGCACAAGTCCAGGTAGATGACGTCAACTGCTCTGCCGCTGTCCATCAGTTCCATAACTCCATCATAGAAGGCCACCAAATTGGTCAGGCAGGATTTCCCCTTACTTGCACTGAAGTCAAGATGCTTTAACAAACTGTTTTATCTAGTAATCTCATGGCTTCAGAATTAGAGTGAAAATTACACACCTGGTAAATTGTGTAATAAGACACATTTATGATTTAGTTTTATTAAGGCATATTTCCCACTGAGCTGAATATTCTGTTTTAACATGGGGCTAACGTTTCACAGCCATCAAGAAAAATGTTTGTTATGAGCATTATGGTGTATGAACTGTCATAATATATATGACTATTTTAATGTTTAAACCTAAGCCTTTTCCTGTGCTACTTAGTTACAACATTATTTGCAGATCTGAGGATGCTCCACTTTATAGCACACACCAATCTCTACATATCCCTACCTCCTTACTTTTTCCAGATACAACTGCTCCCTCATGCTTTCTCAGAACGCGTGAGAAGAGTCTATTTCTTGCAAACAGCATGAATACATTCTGACTGAGCTGCAGCAACCACGTGACACATGAAGATAAAAGGATCATCCAGTGACTCTCTTGAAATATTACAGCATGTTTGCCTTGTGTTTAATTATCAACTTCAAGCTTTTAAGTAGTAAAAGCATCTGAATACATCAGAGCATTGTGCATACTACTCACCCTTTCCCCAGGTATTTGTATGAAAATATTTAGTAGGAAAACCTATGCCTATTGTTTTCGCCAAACTCTGTTTACTCATTGTGCTCAAGAAGTCATTACAAATTTGCAAAGTGGCTTACAAAAAACAAGACAACTGAACATTTGTACCTTTTATGTGCGTGCATGCAATTATCTTCTCCCCTCTCTGTATCATAAGTTCTCCCTTACCCTGCCTGAAGAGCACACAGGAGTAAGCAGCCCTAGAAAACCCAGCTGAAGCTTCAAATACACACGGACTCAGGAGATGTGGATCATTTCTACCTCAACAGCCAGCTAACATGGCAGGACTATGCTTAACCAATTCTTTGTGAAGTTTTTAGAATATCTAAAGAGGCCACCCTGCTTAATGATACACACATACACCATACACATGCGCACGATAAAGGAAAGTCCTGTTAAACTGAGCAGAGAAACAACCGACAAGAAATACTAATTAAATTACAATTACAAACCCTGCAGAGATAGTATTTTGTCCAGAAATGTCATTTTTTCTCTTCTGCAATAAAGCTAACAGGGTTTATCTCCATTGCTCTTCAACTTCTATGAATTCTCTGTTTTTTCCTACATGAATCTCAACCACGCAATAGGATGCCTCCATCATTATTTGGGATAACAAAGCATGCTTGTGCATAGTTGGCAATATTTACAGCTCTTTGAGGAGACAGAACAGCATAGTCCTTTCCCACCCAACAGCATTTGCCACTTTTAAACCACATCATACCAGGTGTTGGAAGGATACTCTTGCGCATGAGATACTTTCCCCCTAACCCTCCTCTTTTTTTGGGGGGTCATCTACTCTTGGCATAAGGAAGGTGTTTTGTGCTTCTTGGCCTTGTGGAGACTTCAGCATTGTTTCTCATTCTCTCAGTACTATTAGCTCTTTGATGTTAGCTATAGGACACCCATTGCTCTCAGGGAGCAGAAAAGCAGTTAGTATTTGAAGTCAGGAGTTATGAGAGGATGGTAGCTAAAACCATTTCCCTAAACAGCCAGAAAAACAAATTTCATCAGAGGTAAAGGATTTCAGAGTTTAAGAGATTTAGCAGAATTCAAAAGCAAGTCCGCAGGACAGATAAGAAGTTGCTAGGAGACATAAACGAAATAAATTTAGACAACTCCCTTCCACCTGCCAGGAGGGAGAAACCTATAAAAAGAAAATATTGTATAGCTTTAAAAGATCTTGTTAGGTTATATAATGGTTAGACATCAACCATTTTCACACTTTGTCCTCAACAAAGGACGCTGTCTTCTTTCACAATTGCTAGCCCTTGATAACCTCATGCTTGCACATTTATTCAAATGACTGCATCATACCCCATCTCCCCCTTGCTGAACTCACAGCTGTTGGCTAACTTAGATGCAGAGAAACCAGAAACTATTTTCTCTCAGGTGGTCTGCTTTGCATAATTAATTTAAAATGCATTATCTACTTCTAGTATGCACTGTTTAGCTGCTTACTGTTAAACTAGAGGGAAGGCCCTGAGCCCCAAAGCTTGCCTCCAGCCTTGCCAGCTTACCTAATAACAGATTATAGTGCTACCCACATACTTCCCCCTATTACAGGTGCAGAAAACGAAGCCCACAGCAACACTGCTATTGTATCACTACACATGTTAACAATAATTCTTTCCCAATAAGTGTAGCTTCTCCATAAACAAACTATGTATAAATCAAATATAGGTTTTCACTATTCTTCTGCCAAAAATGCAATGTTTTCCTTAAGTGGGGTCCTTAAATATACAAGATTAACTGCACGCTGATCTTGCCAACCTTTCTCAATTTCTGAACAATAACAAAAAGTCTATTTCTAATCTTGTTATGAAGTGTAGGGTATAAAACTCATGGTTGTATTGCTCTGAAAATTCACAGCAGGCCAGAGGCACTAATCCACTGGGTATATTAGATTAGGTTTCCCTTTCGCAATTGTTCATTTATTCTTTCAACTCTGCCCACAGAGCAGGGCCCTGAAATCTACTATTAATTGCTTATGTTCAAGGTTTCTTTCTTGGTGTGACATCAATCAATCTTGGTATCATAATGTCAGGAAAGAGAAAATGGCCATTACTGGAGTTTATAGGGAAACATTCTAGACAAGAAACCATTGACATTTGGGCCTAGTAAATAGCCTTGATTTAGGAAAGAGAAATAGTAATAGATGTGCTGTATTATACGGGTGATGTTAGCTGAAACTTGTTTTGGTAGAAAGTTTAAGGAGGAACAGGCAAGGAAAAATGTCTTATTTCCCTTTCGTATATTAGCTCTTTTAATCATCTGGGTGGAGCAACTAGTGCATTTAGTTGGTATAAACCAGTTTATTTTAACTAAATCTCCAAAATGAGGTTAGCTATTACACAGATGACATACTGGTCTTACCAGAGGTCTGTGGTGATACAAATTACCTGATTGCTTAATTGTGGGTCTCAAGGAAGAGCAGCAGGGTAAAATCATAGGCCAACAAAAGAGTAAGTGATGAGGCACGTAGATGATGATGCCTAAAAGAACAGACCTACAGAAAAGTCCTATTTTATACTTAAAACACAGGACAATGAAGTGACTTCTAACTTTTCCTTACCACTCTAAGTTAAAACGATACCAATTAAAACTGTTTTTAAGAGAGATCTTAGAATGGCTGAGGTTGGAAGGCACCTCTGGAGGTCACCTTGTCCAGCCCCCCTGCTCAAGCAGGGACACTTAAAGCCCATTTCCCAGGACCATGTCCACTGCCCTGGGCAACCTGTGCCAGTGCTCAGTCATCCTCACAATAAAGAAGGCTTTCCTACTGTTTGGAGGGACCCTCCTATGATAAGGATGAGGAAAGCTCCATCCCTGCAAAGCAGGCTGCAATTATGGGCACTCAACAGTGTTGTGGAAAGTCTGGTAAAAAATAGGGGGATCACTTTTCTTGGACTGAAATGTAACAGATAGATGAGGAGCATTCTCTAACGGAAGGGATATTTTGAGAAAACATCTCTTCTAGCATATAATAGATTTTCTTCCTTTAAAATGAGTTTGCTTATTTTCAGTTGGAAGATCCAACTGGGAGGAGAAATCTTGTTAATCAGCTCTTCAGCATTCGCCCTTTAAAAAATCCTATGCTAAAACCACAAATGGATATATTCAGAGGCGGCCTCAATGTAACCATGAGGGTGATAGAGGAATTACAAAACAGACATCAACATAAATGAGTAACAAACAAAATGCCCCAATAAAATCAAAATCCAAAAGAAATGTTTACAGGGAACAAATGTCTCCTCAAAACAGCTCAGGGAAAAGAAAAGCACTAGTTCTATAAATGATACACACCAGGCATCAATGCAGCATTAGGCACCTTCCCAGAGTTTGGTCCCTACAGGCAGAAGCCAAGGAGCAGGAAGAGATTTTACATAGGAACTGTATAAAATGGATGTTCTAAGCATGGCTGTAGTCATCCTGCACTAGCTGGGGATAATCTAATTCCAGGAGCATCCTTGAGAAGCCATATAATCAGACATAATATGGGAACCCAAACATGCCTGTGTTTAAAGGGAGGTGGTGTAAAAGCACTTTGAAAAAGAAAAGAACAAAAAACAGCAGACACAATGTCCTGAGTTTTCAATTTTCTGGGTTACACACTGGTTACCCCAGTTCTAGAATGATATCAGCTGTGTTGGAAGGATTCGAGAAGAAACAAATACCACACTGGAGCCAATGAAATATACACAGGATTAATAAAGGCAATACAGAGAGAGAACAATAATGCTGTTCAGAAGGATTTCAAGCATATGAAGAGCAAAACAAGATGGAAAGTGCCAAGGTAAACAAGGGCTATCCACTACAGCAATGTCAGAAGACAGGCTAAAGAAAAATTTAAGGACAGTATGACGAAAAACTGCATAAAAGAGTTTCCCAAGGGAAAATGTGAAAGCTTTGTCACTTCAATCACTTCAAAATTGTATGGAGAAAGAATGAGTATATGATGGAAGAATCACAGTGGCAGATACTCTTCTCCCTTCAGGGTCCTCAGCCAACCCAAAAAACACCACAGTAGATAAATGGAAAGTGCCCAGCCTGTTTTTTGTTTGTTGTGGGTTTTTTTGGTTTTGTGTTGGGTGTTTTTTTTTGGTTTTGTTTTGTTTTGTTTTGTTTTGGGGGGGTGCATGGGGGATGGGGGTGGGTGTCAAATTTGAGATGTTCCTCAGCAAAGTAATAGGGAAGGAGGAGTATAAAGCTCAGCTCCCTAGTGATAAGAGTTCCTGCAGCTTTAGATAAAACTAAATATAAATATAGAAATTGTCCTTATAAACTTTTAAATGAAATCCCAAATTTGGGATTAAGACATACTAAGCTTTTACCCAATTTTCTGCTAAAGGAGATCTTTTCAAGTTCAGGTGTGTCAAAACGGAGAAATCTGCTTCCATCACAAACTAATTTCAGCCAGCATTTTCAGCTCTGTCTAGCACAGAGATTAGATAGGCCAAGCAATTTTTTATAACAGGTCCCAAGCTAGAGCAATATGATTGCTCTTGGTGAGACTTATGGAAAGTCATTACTGATTAGTATTACTGATTGACAACGATTAGTGCTCCTGTAACGATAAGTCTTATTCTACAGTACATGGTTACAAAATATCAATTACAGTGAGGGAATGGGTGGTTTTACACATTTTCTTGCTCATTTCCAGGGGAAAGTGTAAAACTACATCATTCACTACTAGCATTCTGAAAAGTCGAAAGGAACACTATGTGAAACACTTCACTGCTTCCACAAAATACCTACATTTTAGTTTCCTGTTTTTTCACTTTTACACATCTGCATAGGCTGTTTACAAGAATTAAATTCCTAGGGGCATAATCACTACACTAATCTTACTCGTTCTCTGAATTTAGAAAGGCCGCACATTTATCAAACATGAAATTACACATCATTATGTTGGAACCAATACTGGTTAGTAGACAGTGGCTAACTAAACTGATTAGCTCCAATATTTCCTCACACGCCAAGTAAAGCCATTACAATTATAATGTAATTTCCTCACAGCCTCTGCTGGTTCATTGAGCAATCTTTACGTGTTCTGTGTGACTGATAACAGTATGGTAGGAATGTGCCAAAAGAGCACATCATGGACCTGGTAAAACACGCACAATCTAGTTTTGGATCTCAGCAGAAGTTAGCTGAAGAAGCTACTTAAAACTAAAGTGATCCTGAGCATCCCCCATAGGCAAATACCTAGTCGTCCAGGGATTTAATCAGTAAATAAAAAAATCACATGTTTACGAGCAGGTCTGAGATACCAGAGACATATTTTCTGAGAAGTTCTGAATTTTTCATGTGCATCACTTATATCCCTTTTGGAACAAGCCATGTGCTTTAAACCAAATTGAAAGAACACTTGCAAATAAATAATCCACTTTTTGTTGGACAGGAAAACAGGCAAACCAAATGTCATTCAGTAATAAGTCACATTCTGCTTCCACAAGGGAGCACACCTGTGTATGTAAGAAAAGGGTGAACAGTGCTCTTTCTTGGCATGGAATAAAACTTCAGTGCCTATGAAGTACATGAGCTTGAGAAAACATGGATCCAAACCCTTCTTCTAGACATTTAACTTGCCAAAACTCTCTTCCAAGCAGCAAGAAATAAATACAATCTATTTACACAAGGTGTGACAAAAATGCGACTTTGCAAGATAAAATGAATTGCAAATTCCTTCTTTGTTCATCCTCTCTGAGCAAAACCATAAGACCATAGCTTACACACCATACTTCACCTTGCACATCTGTTTCAGTTTAAAAAGTGCAATGCTGGCAAAAATATCTAATCAGGACTTGTTCTGCATTGATTTTCTTTTTTGTAAGGTCAGTGCCATGTTTTGTGAACACAATTCTAATCATTTCATGCCGATACCTAATTTTCTTGGTCTCCAAAAGCACTTCAGGACAGCTGTGCCAACTTGCTGTCTTCCATAATGTAAGTTATTATTCAAAAGAGAAGATTTTTATGAGAACATATCCATGTTATCCATAGTCACATTTCCAACATATTTGCACATTTCTAATAACTTGTTCTGAAGCACATAATTTGCTTTTTCAACTGAAAGTGCTTTTACAAGCACTTCGCACATCCTTACCCAGGACCTGTATATTCCTTTCTATTCACCTTCGGGCCAAACTCCACCACTAGGTTACTGCAGTCCTTACACACAAAACCACCAGACACACGGTCAGATTCCACTACAAAAAACAGTACGTAGGAGCTCCTAAAAATAACGAGGCTATTGTAAAGAACAAGAGTTTTTCTGCATAGAAAACCATGGGTGTTGGTATAGCTGCATAAACGAATTATCACAGTTCTTAGAGAAAGTTATAACTGAAAAAGTATTGGTGCTTCAGCAAAGGCTGCTGACGATGCAGAGAGAATCATCCACTTAGCTAAACAGCAAATGAGATTAGAGAAAGTGAGACTGGCTGATTAAATAGGAAATTGAGTATGCAAGTGTCCAAAGGTGACAGAATATATAGAAAAGACTAGAAAATGAATTTTTTTGGGGTTTGGTTCTTGTTTGTTTGGGGGTTTTTTTTTGTTGTTTTTTTTCTAAGGCCTGGTAAGAAAATCATCATTCCGTTGGGCCCAAAGCACACTTCTTCTAAGACAGAGAGAGCCATTAGTTTTGTAAGGCAATGAAGAACACTAATGAACATTAAAATGCATGCTAGCTCACTTCCATTGAAAACATGATGAAGCGCTGTGCAAGAGTGGTGGCTGCTGGCGGTGTGTATTCACAGGCTGAAGCAGAACATATTCTGAGTGATTCTAAGCACATCATCTTCATGGTTTGATCTATCTCTGGGTGTGCAGAGGACAGCTTTAGAAACTTCATGACCAAAACTGCTTTGAATACACTTCCTCCACTGATACCGTCAGCTGAGGCTCACATGTCTAGTTCTTTGGGATAGTGGGGTTTCCCATGCCATTTCAAGTGTGCAGAAAGAGAAACTAAACTGATTTGTTTGTACTCCCTTGCTTACAATTTAACCTAAACCTGTTTATGGATCAACAAAATTTAGTTTAAAGGAAATACCATCCATCTTTATTGTCCCATTGCAGCTGATGTTGGAGCTGACAATGAATAGATTTATAACCTTTTCTGGTCATGTCCTACTTCTTTGGTCCTTATACGAAAATACATACTTTCATTTTGCAATACATTGTTTCAATTCCTTTTGGGTTTAACCTAGTCACACCCGAGTCACATATTTATCCCAAAATCTATTTCCCTGCTGCCCAATAAAGCAGGTCCCTAACCAAAATGTACTTTCTAAATAGAAATCTTCCCAATAGAAAGGACCCCCAACACACAAGCAGAAACATTGTTATCTCCTGGCTTAAGACAAAGACATTTTAGCCTATGATCTCTAAGTTGCTGAGAACTCTATCAGAACCCAGGTTTCCTAAGCTTCCAAGAAGAGTTAATGCCTCTTCTGCTTATCCTTGCAATCTTCAGTATTACACAGATGCACACTTGCTGCAAAGGCTCTATGCCTTTGCTGTGATCTAACTGTCTGCATATATGCAACCTGAAAAATGCTATATTCCAAGCAAAAGAACTTTCTCATTCTGACTGCAGAGGAAAAAAAGCCTCTAATGGACTTTCCAGATGCTCATGTAATTGAATTAATGTCTGTATCTAAGCTACAGCAACATATGACATATAAAAGCGGAAGCCAAACTCCGATGTGGTATTGAAGCTCGACTGAGTTGCCAGACCCTTCCAGAGGACCTTGCAGTAACCAAAATCTCACTCATGATGGCCAAAGACTCTCTGCTTGCAGGAAGCACTGCTTTCGCAACATTCTAAATCCTATCAGAGTCTGATCTTGTATTGGGAAAAGGCTTTCTCATCCTCAAGATCACAAATTATTAGTAAGTAAGAAAAGTTTTAGAAGAGAGCTTGATTTATATATGATTAAAAGAAACCCAAACAAAAAAGTCACAGCTGTCATCAACAGGAAGAGGAGATCTTTTCCTGGTAATAAGCTAACTAAAGTTAATGAGCTAATGTGTCATTTTCCATGTAATAACAATATGATTTTATTTTCAAAGTAATTCTACTCCTTTTTCACTCCCCTAAAAAAATACTGAAGACTAAGCCAGGATTTCCATCATGCACCACCTTAGCGCATAGTATGTTCATTATAACACAACAAAACCCTACAGATTGTCTGCAACTATTAGATCTTCACTCCAATCCCCCAAGAGAGAACTTCTGAGAGAATTCCCTTGCATAGTTTCACCGTGGGCCCTGACTTAATTCTACCAGAATCTCAAGAGAACAAAATAATTTGGTGTGCCTATGAAACACTTCAGTAAAGCATTTAACACCTTCTCTCATAGCATTCTTCTGGAGAAACTGGCCACTCATGGCCTGGATAGGTGGATGCTTTGCTGGGTTGGAAACTGGCTGGATGGCAGATCCCAAAGAGCATTCTCTTCTCCCAAGTAACAGTACAAGAGGTAACTGCCTCAAGCTGCACTAGGGAAGGTTTAGACCAGATATTAGGAAGAATTTCTTCACCGAAAGGGTGGTCAGGCATTGGAACAGGCTGCCCAGGGCAGCGGTTGAATCACCATCCCTGGAAGTGTTCAAAAAATGTGTAGATGAGGCCCTCAGTGACATGGTTTAGCGGTGGTCTTGGCAGTGCTGAGGTAACGGTTGGACTTGATGATCTTAAAGGTCTTTTCCAACCTACTTGATTCTATGATTCTCAAAGAAAAGAGCATTTGTGTCAAGGTCTTAACTCTGGACTTGTGCCAATTCTAAAAGCCCAGTAGATTTCTAACCTCTTTTTATTATTTCCTGAGTGTAGGCAAAACTGTTCCCTCCTTTCAACTCATCACAGATACGGGAGAAAGTCTAGGTTACTGTTGACAGATTCTACCAGCAACTGTTAAAATAGGAACCCATTCTTCCTGTATCCCTCTTCCTAAGAAAGGGAAAACATCAAGAAACATCAACTGGGGAGATTCAAGAAACTGTCAATAACATTTGAGAAATACCTTTCAACACACAAAAAAAGTCTGTATCTGCCTAATGCTTTTTCCAAAAAACACCACAATTTCGGAAGTAATATTTGACAGGTAACTAATTTTGTGGTTTGCCTGGCTGTGACATCCAGGTACTTAGCATGATTGCTTTCTCATCTGCTCAAAAAACGTTACTTTGATTTTATGAAATTCTGTAGTCAGAAATAAAAAATTAACCTGTAATAAATTTAGATCACTTCTTGATTATTTTTCCCATCTGCTTACAGATTTGGGATGAATCACTAAAACTTTTGGCAAACAAGTTACAGACTGCAAGCATATGGGACGTCTTTGAGGAAATGATGCCAGGTATAGCCATATGTTGTATTGTAATAGCAAATATATCACACACTCCGAGAACGTGTCTTTGAGGACTGTGAGACTATTAATTTTTTTCCTTCCGTTATCAGATCTGGTAACAGTTCTGGGTCTTATTTTGCGAATGATGGTTTAGGAATCCTAGAACAGCTTCATCCCATTGGCATTGACCGTGCAGGTCTGTCAAGCACCACATGACCTCATTTTGAGAAATCAGTACTTTCAATGAATATCTTCCTTAAGACTAATGATACTTACACAAAATAACTTACTTCCTAATTTCCATTGGTTCAATGTTTCGTTTTCATACAGTCTGCAGATGTATGCAGTTTATGACCATCGATTGAAATTATTGTTCTAACTTCTCTGGTTCTGGTATTTTGGAAGCAAAGCTCAAGTCCTGCTCTACACATCTTTATATCCAAAATTTTTGTAGCCCTTATCACCATACCATCCTTAACTAATCAGATCTTTCCATTTTATAATCGTCTATGAAGTGGGGAAGTAAAGCATCTGTTTCATGTCTGGATTGGTACATCATAAATTCCATTAAGTGATTTACCTAGGGTTATGAGAGACATACAACTGAGACAGAAACTGATCCCCTAGCTCCCACTGCAGTGCGAGCTTCTATTAGAACCACATCTTGCCCTCTTAGCCAGCCTCAGCTCTCTTTTCCTAACCATGACTAGGTAATCTATTTGAAAAATAAGCCACATACTCGGGCTCTCATCACCACTCAAGAGTACATTCACAGATCGAAGTCATGGACTGCTGAAATTCATAGGTTCTGCTGAGTCATCGATACCCTCATTTCCTCCAGAGCTTGGATGCTCTTTATCATCTTCTGAGCAGGCCTTTGCTCCCCTATGTCTACTAGCATTTTCATGCTCTAAACTAGACACATTCCTTTCCAGTTGTTCCTTAACTATTGAGTGGATTAGCCCTTCAAGTTAATCCCTTCCTTACCATTTCAGACCTTACAAATACTAATATGACTCTAAATACAGCTTCTTGAGTTTATGCAAACAGAAGTCAAGGACTTCATCTGATAGGGCTGCCATAGGTCAGGTTTTCTTCCTAGAACTACAAAGAAATTGATGAATTATGTTATCTACAAATTTGTCCTCAGATGCGTCAAAGGCCTACAACAGGGATATTTTTACCCTACTATCTTTCTTTTTACCATGTGTAGTTCACATAGGAAAGGAGGCTTCCGTCACCTTTGTTCATAGAAGACCAACTGCTGGGGGGTGGGGGATGGGGTGTCGGCCTGTGGGCTGCCTAACAAATTCATCTGCAATACCTGTATCTTCTATAGGATGCTGCCAGTTAAAAAAAAATCCCTCTGAAGTCTGTACACAAACACTACGGAGATTAGAAATTACACTTTTAGAACCCCAGATTAAAAAGGAGACAACCAGGTGCAAATTTCTACTTATACCTATTTCTGGGTGATTTTTTTCCTCTTTAAAACCTGTAAGCAATGCCTCTGTATAGCAATTAAGTAATTGCTTTCTCTTTTCATGCATTGACATTCAAACAAAATACTGAGCTGTAAATACATTCCTAACAGGGACATTAAGCATGAAATAATAATTCCTCTTGATTATTCATTAAATTTGCAGTCTAGTAACCTGTAATTCAAAGCTAAGTTATATCTAGTTCTCAAAAACATCCAAGGATCTTTAGACAATTGCCTTGAAGACAATGCAAGCCATTTTTCACTTTATTTCATTGATATTTCACTTATACGGCGACAGGCAAACAAAATTTGGAAACATCGTAAGAAAATTACATCACACAATCTGCAAATAAACCGTTCCAGTCAACAGACTGCTACTCACAGGGTTCTGTAAGCAGCACTAATTAGTGTCAGATAATTAAATAATTTATTATTCCTTTAGCAACTGTACTAAAATGGTCTTAGAAACTGAGCACACACATCTGCAGGAAGATAGAGTTTGTGCTGGTTTGCTGCCCTGAGACATATCAGGAAGGATAAAAGTCATGAGCCCTTGCCTTTCAAAGCAATAGACTGAAAAAAGAAAAGGCACACAGTAGAAATTCAAAAAAGAATGTCTCTAAAATATTCAGCTCTTCATTTAAATTGGACTATATTTCTGTTTTTTTTTTTTTTCCCTACTATGCATTGGTGAAAGTTTCCCTTAAGAGTTGATCAGACAATCTTTACTTTTAAAAAATACTTTAGACTCTTCTACAAACCAGAAATTTTATAAGCTAATACAACTATTACCATCATTCCAAATTGAAAATTGCTTAAATTTTAGAGTATGTAATGCTACTAATTGTAACAAATCGCGTATTTCTTTAATGAACAAATTTCATTCAGCAAGCAGACTATTTTCGATAGAATATGCCATTAAGTTAAAATACATGGAATTTCCTCCCTGAAGTGCTTTATAATTAGCAGAAATAATAAAAATGGAGATGAAGTGTATCGAGGGAATTTACTTTTCCGCTATGTTCGTTTTTGGTATTTTTATTTGCTTGCATTCCATAATAAGCTTTTAAGCTGTATTCAAAACAATGACCAAAATTATTTTAGGAAAGAAGCCACAATATTCATTACCACTAAGAGAGATGCAAAAACCTGGGTCTGAACTGCTTGGTTCCTTCCAGACATAGAGGCTATTTCACAAACAGCTGCAAACACAGTGCTGGAGTAGACGGGTGTCCACGGGGCTGGACAGAAGAAAACGATTGCAATTAGTTTCCATGCTGCACTCGCAGTATTATTAATCATACATCTAGCCAGGAGCATTTACTGCTGCCAATTAAAGTCCATTGGCAAGACACCTGGAAGATCATTAACAGGAGTGTCTGGTCAAGTGTGGTTCAAAACCACAGAGCTGACAAAGCTTCTCTCAAATGTCTATACCATACTTAAAAAAACCAGATATAAGGTATAGTTGTAATAAATGCACCACTGAAGAAAGGCGAGGAGTAGTACTACTTTCTCCCTGTGCATGTAATGCCTTTTATAACTGGTTCCAGTTTCAGTACAGACAGCTGGATGTAACCATAATGCAAATATCCCCAATAATTAATATTAGTTATTAAAGCTTAAGAAATCCTGTTTTGTACACCAATTATGTCTTTGGACACAACGATGAGTAGGTTAAAATAACACATGTGGGGAAATATTAGTTGCAGCAACTACCAGTGACCTCATATACAACATAATTAAATTGCGAAGATATTAATGGTCAAATCATTCATTATAATTGCTGTCCGGAAACTATTTGCATTTTAAACATGAAGTTACACCTGCTTTTTCAACAGTAAGCATTAATTATCAAGATAGAGAAAGAAAAGATCCTGTTTCATTAGAGTCATATAAACACAGTTGAAATGTAAAGATTAATTCTGGAATTATGGTGCAGAAAAGATAAATCTTCTTTTTCATATTTGCCACACAACATGTGACAAAGCACAAGGGCACAGAAAAAATGAGACATGACATCAAAACACGTACTTCTTCAGTCGGACATGGTCATTCCAAAGGAATCGAAACCATGCGACTACGAAATGGAAAGTGCTCTACAGTTTGAAATCATATACAGAGACCTCCTGATTACCTGTGAGGAAAACGCATTCCTCTGCCAAAGATCAGAAGCTTAATTTTGGGAAGAAGGACCCAAAGAAATTTGGGATTACCTCCCACTGTTCTTGTTGCAAGATACCGAGGAAGAGCATAGAACCTATTTGTTTCCATGCCAAACCCATATTTTATGAAATTAGGTGTTTCATTGTTGAACATCTTAGGAACACCAAGAAAAACATGTCTTTGGCATGGCTCCACTGTGTCAGAAATGACAATATTCAACCACGCAGCCCCATCTGGAAGCTGGGAAAGGCCAACATTTACACACCATAGCTACAACTCTTTCTGCACAGTCTGCAGCTCAATTGCTGGGACAACCCCAAAGTTAACACTAAAAGAGAGGCACAGCTATGGAAAAAAAGCTGCTCTTCTCTGAACATAGAAATGGCTTAATTAGACAACCTTAACATACTTCACAAACTACTTAATTTAGTCACCTCAGTAGGAGACAAGCAGGTGTTAACCCTGAATTAAAAAGCAGATGCCAGCCTAAAATACAAAGGTTTTCCCTAGCGTATTCAAAGTTAAAATCTGCATAAACTTAATTTGTAAGTATTTTGGGACAGCCTTTCTTTCAAAGAATTAAGAAATTTCTTTAATGATAATAATTTGCTGCAGAACAATGCATAGATGCTGCTTGATTGCGTCAGCCAGTTGTGTGTGACAACGTCTCTTTAAACAGATGGTTGAGTTTTTTTCACATCAGAAAAATCACGAGTGCTCCAACTCCTAGAGAAAGCTGCATGTGTAAGGTAGTGTACAGACAGATGATTTCTTTTTCTACTGTGAAGTAGTGAAGTTTATGCAATTTGTAACTAGGACATTTGCATATTCTTTACATGTCATTTTAATACATTAATCCACTCTGTCCTCCTCACAGAGCATGCTAAAAATCAAAGTGCAGTCTTCATTTCTTCACAGTCCTCCCATTTCCCATCTAAAAGGTTAAGATTTAAGGAAAAGATGCTAACTTATTCATTTTATATACCATGTAAGACTGCCTACACTGTTTTCTGTGAGCAAGCGCAAGCTTGTTCTAACTGTGCTCTGTGCAGCTGCCAATAACTCAGCTCATACTCAATATTGATCAGAAAGCACAAAATGGCAGCCTGTGCCCGCAAGCCCAAAATGGTAACCCTTCCTCCTAGCTAAAGTCAGCTTCCACTAGAAAGCAGTAATGCATACTCACTGTATCTTAAGTATTTAAAAATAAAAAATTAATAATAAATAATAATAATTAAAAAAATCATCAAAAGACCAATCTTTGACCCAGCACTGGATATATCGTTCATGATAATATTGTTACATTTGGTTTTGTAATGAAAAATTCAGAATTGGTTACTAAACTACCTGACCACCAAAACATACATTTGTTTCTAAGCTTGAAGCCAACCACTGAGAAATTAGCAATTAGGAGACTATGAAATAGGATGACAGATTTATTTACACTGGTAAGAATAATGAAAACTTACATCTTATTTCTTGCCTCTGAAAAAGTCAGCCCTGGTGCTAGCAGAAAATCAAAGCCTGCTTCAAAGCCTGTCCTAATGCTAGGCAATATTTTCTGCTGATATAAATCAACGCAGGTTTCAGGGACAGTTTCTCAAGTTACATCAGCTTCTGATCCATCCTATGGTCTTCCTTATCTCAAAATGTCTGTTGTACCTTTTGGAGGGAATACAAGATTCTCTGTACAACTAACTAGAAACAGAAACTGTGGCACAGTGATTCAGAAAGTGATGGAGAGGGTGAACAAGGCAAGGTGATACACCATCTGTTCTCTGTGAAGGAACTGGATGTGATGCTCACTGCCACATCTGCTTTTTCCCAGCAGAGAGCTTGGAGCACCCGCAGCCTAACCTGGGCAAGCCAATTCCTTCATTCACCTGTTGCTATCAAGGGCATGGATTATTTTATAGGATACCTGCTGCCCAGGAACTTTCCATTTTGTTGTTTCATCAGAAAGCAAAAATAAAACCAAGTGGCATGTAGATGCTTCAATGAAAAGTCGCTATCAGAAGATAACTTTGCCTATACAAAAGCTGCAGCAAAGCAACAACCACCACCCGATTCAAGTCAATGGCAATTTGCCTATAAATTCAATGGAATCCAGATTTCCTTCATAACATTTTATTTGTATCTGGAAAGAAGAAATTTTAAAAAAGACAAAACCGACCAATAAAAAAAAAACACCCAAAACCAAACAAACAAACAGCCACACACACACACAAAAAACAAACCCCACAACAAAAACCCAAACAACTCCCCCCCAAAAAAACCCCCAAAACACAAACCCAAAACTAAACAAACCAGCAAACCCCCAAAACAAACAAACAAAAAGACAAAACCCACAAACAAAAACACTGAAGAGCAAACTGGCTATTTGAATGGGTTGAAGCACAGGGCAGGATTCTTACAATGCTGCTTACGAATCGAACAACACAAACTGATGAAATAAAGTTTCTTTTACATTCTAGACTTACACACAAGATATGGAAGAAAAATATAAAGCCACTGGGAAATCCCAGTCAATAATAATTTCTAGTATAATTTAATTAGATGTCCATTTAGCTGTAGCTGTAGCTCAAAAAGAACCTTTCCCTTCTGTGAGATAAGATTGTTGGCTTAATGTGAGTGTAATTTTGGCAGTCATTTACTGTGATTCACTTCTGTCTCCCCTTCAACTCTGACCTATGTCGCTGCTGAACACATGATGAGATCTTGAAGGCGGAGCAACCTAACACATCTATCAATAGAAATCTTTGCTCCGGCCTGTACCTACAGAAGAGTTCATACCAGCAGGTGGCAGCAAGAGACCCCGCTTCAACTCCACCTTTGATTCAAGATCAGCGTTCATTAATTTTTTAGCACTCCGCAATAAGGAAGGATCATTATCTTGCATAGGACACCTACAAAATGTATTTCAACAGAGATCATACAGCTAAAGCCAGCTAACATTACAAATCCTGACCTGCTCTGCTAAAGAAATCCTTGCGGGAATGATAACTGTTCACCTAATGACTGACTAATAATATACATGCTTTTAATGCAAAAAATATCTAGAAGTCATATCTTCAAAAACATCCTAGCAAAATTCGTCTGATGCTTAGGTTTCTAAAAGTATTTTGGTGGCCGTTTTTAACACTGAAGTTCTTCAAGAGTCTTGACTACTGCTTCATTGTAGTTGTCTAAGCAGAGAACATCTGGGAAGGTGGAGACATGACCCAGTCACTCATGTTCTATACATAGCCTCTGCTAGTGTTCTCCCAGGGTGCACAAGACCTGGATTTAATTTCTTCCTCTAAGATACTGTGCATGTACTCCCAGAACATATTCCAACCAATAACCTACTATAAGAAAGGCAACAACCATTTTTAATTTTTTCCTTACATTTTAGTAAATAAAACCAAAGCGTGATCCCTGATGGTTTTCAGAACAGAGAAACTTTAACAAAGAAATGAGACAACAGTGCCATGTAAAGTACCTAAACCTCAAGAAAATGTTTCATTTCAGACACTCAAAACTTTTTTCTTTTTTTTCATTTTTATTTCACACCTCCCAGTTCACCTGTTTCACTTTTTTACATTTTACTTGGAGGCATAAAAGTCTTTTCACCTGCTGGAAAGGAGCCCAGAACACCAACACTACCCTGTGAGTTCCATTATGAAAGTGGGTATTTAAAACTGAGATAGTACCTACAAGGTTGTGTGGATCCAACTAAGAATAGCTCTCTATATGAACACACCAATAAAAATCTGGTTTTCTAAAATCATATTTATGGTTATCCTAAAGGAAACCCACTACTAATGGTTTAAATAAGTCTAAGAAGGTAGATGAAAACCAAAACATTTAAGTAAAAAATGTAATGAATTCAGAAGACTGGAAATCAGGAGCTTTTGTTCAACTAGAATATAGAAAACTTTTGGAAATGTTTTATAGGGTAGATTTCTGTGTAAACATTTCCAAGTACTTACAGAAATTATAGAAATAAACTAAAGGCTGTTAAAAAATGGGAGCCCAGTCCTGAAATACGTTCATCATTTACAATTTGTGTTATCTACCTCAATGTCAGCCAAGTCAGTTTAGTAACTTCAGGTTTAGACAGTGGCTGAGCAGCTAGAAGCAGTAAATAGGGAGACATCTCCACTTCCCCCCCCTCCCCAAACCTGTAAAATATTTTTAAAATATTGCTACTTAGATAACCACTGAATCTTATGACTTAATATTATAACCTCAAATATAAGAGCTCTTTCAGAGGCTTCAACAAATTCATCTGATAAAAAAGGCAAACAGATAATTAGAGAAAAGCAGATGACATTCCTTGGTATTGTAGAACTACTAATTCCATTTCAAGCAACAGCAGAGTATTCCTACAATACATATTACTACTATTACACACAGTAATACATAAATATGCTGCTCTTAGTTATAATCAGCTATAGGAATAACATTACCAAAGATTACTCTGTCCTTGCTGAGGTTTTCATTTGGCTTTTTCACTGTACCAGTGTTTTGAGTACAAATACATCTAATTCATACCAACTGATGTTTGTTTCCCCCGTTTTTGTTGTTTTTCTCAAATATTACACAGTATTTTCCTCTCAACTTTTTCCACCTTTCACAGCTATTAGGCATTCTGTTCATGGAATACATTCCTCTTAAACAAAGTCCAACCTGAACCAGTATTTTTGTTATTTACATTTTTTATTTGAACCAATTTCACTTGGAATTTCCCTCAAATTTATTTCTGGATGTGCTGTAATAAGTCTGAACTAAATGGAGGTTGTTGCTTTCTGTGTTTCTAAGCACCAGACTTAGCAAATATGGCATTCATCCACCTCAGCAATAATTCTGTTTCTAGCCATCATCTATACCAAACTTTTATGCTAATGTCCACAACGGTCATGAAAAATACCAATAATATTTATGGATTATTTTTCTTCTTTTCTATTATTAAAAATAATGTTTTTTTGTAGTCATTAAAAAAATAAATTAGTAAATTACGCTTGAGTTACTGTAGTAGATTAAAAAAAAAAAAAAAAGGATACCGCCATCAAAAGCTAGTTCAGAAAACCATTGAAAACAATCAAACCCAGGAAGAAAATACAAATCTTAATTCAAAGATGCTTATGGTTTTCCAGATAATTATAGCTGCTACTTTTAATGTCTTCTAGCTCAAAAGCATTCAGAGCAAAACAAGTCTGAAAAAAGAATTTTTGCTTTGCTAGAATTTCCATCTTTTGGTTCAAGTAAAAGTAATTATATTTTAAATTGATAATCTGTATCACCTTTTTGTGTAGTGCATTTCTTCATGAGAAATTTCTCTCTTGCAAGAAAAAAAAAAAACAAACCAAAAAGGCAATCAAAATGAACTAACTGATTGACTAAGCTGCAAAATCTACCAGCCAAATGCCCTCTTCTGTCAGGGAATCAACTTTTCTCTTCTATCACTGTAATATAAACAGCTGTCATGCTGGGGAATAAGCAACAAAAACTACATTCACATCAGAATTTAAGATGCCCTAGTGATAACATTCTCTACAGTATGATGTGAAATTTTACATAAAATTGGAGAGAGGTCACAAGTGAACAGACTTTCAGTCTTTGTTACACATAAAGCTTGTATTCTAACAACACAGAAGTAACTACAAAGAGGCCATGACTAATATGAGAACCATGCTTAAATGAACGGCTGTTGAAAGTTGGAGCTGTTCAACTATGGATGTTGCAACAGATACCCTCTAGCTTCACCCATTCCATCGTCCAAAAACTCCAGCAGCTGCATCCGAGTTGTACAATGATAAAATTACGAATTGTGAAAGGGGTTGCATTTGTCTATTTTGACTTGCTGTAATTAAGAAGGCACAAAATGGAACTGAAAAGTTGCCTAGAAGAGTTCTACATGTTGAAATATTATGTAATACACACTTGTACAAAATGTGCATTATCCATTATTGTACATATTTTTCTGTTTTCCCTGTATATTTTAACTGACAACAAGACGTTGGCCCTTGCACATTCTCATCAGAAACACTGCAATCTGTTATCACTGTCAATGCACAACAGCATTTTTTGCATCCTTGCTCATAGAGTTACGAGTTCTACAGAATTAATCTATTTACTTGTTGCAATAAATTATTACAAAGCATGTTAGAGCAGAACTTTGACATCAGTCAAAATGCAGTTGTCCTTACACTTCACTGCTTCTTCTGACCATTTTACTACTCATGGAAGGCATTATGGTCTAGTAATGAGGAGCTCTGGCTCAAAATCTGAAAGAACTAGGTCACAAAACCTAGCTCTGTCACTAGCAGGCAAAGTGATTCTGAAAAACTGAGTTAATCCTTTTCCTCTCCAAGCCCTCTATTTGGATTGAAAGTGCTTTGCATCACCATCTCTCAGTACTGATACAGTCCTAACTCTGTTGAATTACATGGAAAATATCTTACATGGACTTCAGGAAGGTCAGATTTTTCATGCTGTGTCGATACAGTGCTTAGCACAAAAGAAAAATAATCCCTGTATCACCTGAGGTTAATGTAAGATATGGCTGTTGCTGTATAAAAATACTACTGTATTTACGAAGAAAAGTCTTGCAAAGACTCTGGAAAGAATAAGAACTCTCAAGTTTTTAATCACAGGTAAAGCACTACACTTTCAGTAAAGTTTGTTGAGTGCATATATAACTGTGAAGATTTTGTTAACTTCAGCAGTGTTATAAGTGAGGAGTTAATAACGGCCAAAATTACTATTCCGGATGTAAAAGCACATATCCACCATTTTAGCAAAGGGACTTCTTCCTTAGAGGGGTTATCAGGGAGCTGCATGGTGGGAATGCTGGCAAACTACATCCAGTGACCTAAATCATTGAACTTTTGACCTGGCTCAATCACAAGATCAGCCTCTTCAAATCAGTCTACATTCATGGTTCTAACAGTAGAGCTCATAAGTAAGGTCAGTCCATTTTAACATATTAACACTTTAATCAACTGGGACAGTCCCACTGTATGTCAACTGACTTTCATTTTAAAGTAAGTTTTGAAATGTTGACAAAAGTTAACTTTGAAGCTATTTCAAAACAAAAAATGTCTGACCTGCTGAAATAAAACAGCTGAATAGGATTAATGTCCTTTTTTAATATATTTTTCCGTTTTCAAGTGGATATTTCCAAGAGAAAGTATTTTCATGAAATGTTCCAGTTTTGACAACATTTGCGTTCCCCAAAAGAATATGTCTGTCAAAATTTTCCAATGATCTCTATTTCACAGTTTTTGGTAAATTTTATGTATACCTCAGCCGCCTTAGTTTTTTCCACTGAAACTTTCTTCCCTGATTAGATAGGCAGAATTAAGATAAAACTTTGTTAGAAATCAGTATAACGCAATCACAAAACCCCAACCTAATCCGCACAGCCAACCGGAATCTCGATAGCATGTATTCTGTAATGAGACACCTATACAGAAAGGACACAGTCTATTATTACATACAGAATGAGTAGGCTGTAAAACCTCAGTTCCTATTTTTAATATAGGAAAGGAGACTTTCTGATGCTGATCTTCATAAAAGTCAGAATTTAAAGTGATATGAAGTCAGAACTTAAAGCATACAATGAAAAGAAAACAAGGATAATAGCACTAAAGCATCTTGGAGATGGAGGTTTCTGATAGGCAGAATCTCCTTTCTTTCCCCCACCTCAGCTATTCTATCATTGTATAGTCACGCAGAACAAAATGTGGGTTGAAAAACAAACCTCCACTATACCTTTAAAATGCTGCCCTTGTAAAACAGAGAGTAAATAGTGAAATTAGTCCCCACAACCACCAAAGCCTGCAGCCAGACAGACCCTGAGACACCCTAACTTGCCTGGCTTTACCTGAGCAGAAGTGAGCTCCTGTGCTGGACCATACTGAGCCATAGACAAGCCTAAAGGAGGAAATCAGAGCATAAAATGCTTTGGTGTTGTGCTTGGTTTCCCAAATGTTCTTTTTCCTTTGTCCATAATGCTATTTTGACTTCCGAAGCTGTTGTCACAGGCCTTCAGAGGAAGAGGGCACTGTTTTTTAGGTATATGCTTTGTTAATGCTGCTTAGAGAAAATGGTAGAGGAAAACATTTTAGAAATGTCAAAAGCAATTTATTTAGATATTTTTCTAAGGGAGATGCTTCATCTAGAAGTGACAAAATGCTGCATTTAAGAAGTTTATTGTTAAAACCTCAAGTTTTGTTTCTAACCAACACTTTGTCATTGGAAACAGTCCTAACTTTTAAGAGTTACGCAGAGTAGCACACCCCCCACCCCCAAAAAAAGGCCATTTCTGAATACTATGAAGTGTAATAGCCTTAAGGAGGTTTTTGGATTGCTCTACTTCTTTTGCATAAAGGCATTAACATTTAGACTTTTCCTCCACCCAGTCTTATTCCTGTGACTTAACCAGAAAGCTGGTTCTGTTCTAGTCTCATGCTGTTCTCGTGTAATACAGCGACTTGCATTACTTAGGTGGTTCTCTGAAAAACATTTGCTGAAGACCCAGCTAAAAGTCCTTGTTTCTGTACACATTAAAGCAGTAGGTCCTTTAACTCTGGACTTCTGTCACACAAGCAAGGGCATACAGGCTTCAGCTCCCTCACGTTAGTCTTTTGGAAGCCTGGGACAAGCTTGTTGCCTGACCAGATCTACGAAAAGCACATGTGTGTTTGCCTTAAGATGTCAAGCATCATCAACTCCACAGTTTAAAATTATAAGTTTGTTCTATGAAATACACCAAAAAAAAAAAAAATTATGCTCAACTTTCAGAGAAAGGGAAAGAAGTCACAGATAAATTTGCTGTGAGAATACTTAAAATATATTTTTATCCCTGTTTTCAAATTTCCTCTCTCAATGACACCAAAGAACTCATAACACAGGTAATACCTAAAGCATGTTGACTTTGAGGAGTTTTCCCCCTTCATGTAAATACCATGTCATATGAAAAAAAAAGAGATGTGTCCACTGTACAGTTCCTACATTTAATCTATTTCCTTATAATTTGACTGTTCCTTGAAAATCTCAACTTCCTTCTTTTCTCAGATAATCATAGATTAAACTGAACCCTTGATCCAACTCTCCTGAATAGGGGTTTCAACTGCCCTTTTCCCCATGCTGCTGTCACTCTGCAGTAGCCCAAACAGCATGAAGAGCCTAGCAAGTACGGGAAAAGATCTCTGAACTCAGCTGCAAAAATGACAAATATCAGTTAGGGGTTAAAACTGTCCTAGTTCTCATTTTTGTTTAAAAATGAAGCTGAAGGGAAAGAATCAAAGCTTCAGGGATGCTCAATTTGAAAGAAAGGAGAAGATGACTTAGAAAGATTACTTAATACATAGCAAGAATTTATTTATAAAAAGGAAGAAAAAAGCCTGGGTTTAGATTAACTAAATACTGAAAAACTTATGTAAATACTCACACTTTTCATTAATTTAAAACAAAACAAATGCAGATTTTTATTTCAGATCATCAGTTATCTGATATACTACCTCAAGGAAACTACTCAACATTACATGACTTCTTACGACCAACAGTACAACTGTTAGCAGGGAGATGTATGGTTGCTTTCTGCTAGTCATTTCAGAGCACAATTTAAATTTGTATTTTTCAATTATAATGGCAGAGGCTTTTTTAAACTGCAAAATTCCTGTTTTCCAGTTTCAAATTTTGTATGTTTTTAAAAATATTAAAAGTGGTGCTCAGCGGTTTGGGGTTTTTGGTTTTTTTTCCTACCCTTGGAAAACTTCTCTAGTGAAGGCTTCATAGGATGGAGGTTTTGGTTTGGGGTGTTTTGGGGGTTTTTTGGGGGGTGTGTGTTTTTTTTTTTTTGTGTGTGTGTGGGGGTTTTGGTTTTTTGCGTTTTTTTTTTTTTTTGGTGTGGGTTTTTTTGTTGTTGTTTTCTTCTTTTTAAGGACTACATCGAACTAGAATTGCTGTTAAGATATTAATATGGTCTAGTAACTAGAATAGTTTAATCCCATTTGATCTATAGATTCTATTGTGGACCAAGTTATTTCTGCTCTTGCACCTGACTACACTTTCAATTAGCAGAAAATTACTACTGTATTCTTTTGCTCATCATGAAACAAATTAGAAAGGAAAAAAGGTCAAGTTGGTTGAACTAACACCTATTTAGCATTTGCCTTCTCCTTTCCGTTTGCTTTTGTTCCTTGCCTCCTAAACTAAAAACAGGACCAAGGGAGACAGAGGTGACTTCCTCTATTTGTCTCAATACTTGTTTCATGCATAAGAAAAACGCAATTTAAGTGGCTTGATACAAAAACTAGTTCAGCAGCATTGAGAAAAACAGAAGATGAATATGGTTTAATTCAGCATTAACCACTTGGCTGTGACCCTTACACCATATCATAGAAGTAAAAAAGGTGTAGCACGTCACTAGGTAAGGTGTTGACACTTCAAGCTCATTCCCACCTTATTAAACTCAGAGATGTTCAATTCCTTGGCTGCAGATGTCATTGAAATCTTAAGCTGATACTTTTCCTGCATTTGTTCATTATTAATGTATGAACACTGCTCTCATTGTAATAACTTTCATCTTCATCTGGTATTTCTCAGTCTGCTGTGAACAATTCGTTAGCATGGAAAAAAATTTTAAAAATCCATCCATTTGATACTACAGTATTAAAACATCACTGGGTCATAATTTTGTGGTTATGTTTCACGCACAGTTCCAGGGTTGCCACTAAAAGCTCAGAATTGCAAACCATTAAATTGCAAAGCAAGTACAGAATTGCAAATACGTGAGAAGTTTCAAAATAGAATGGTTGAAATTATAATGCTGTTGATTCACTCACATTCAGTGTCATTCAAGTAAGTGTTCATTTTCCTTAGAAAATTCTGCTCAGTTTTCAAAAGTAAAGCTTTTTCCTTCCACATGCATTATTTGTCCTTTACATTATGCTGAACAATCACGATTTAAAAAAAAAACAACAAATAACCACCAAACAAAAGCCAGCAAAGATTTCAAAGTTTGTATGATATTTGTATTATAACAAAAATTTTCGCTTGAGATTTAGACAGAAGCCTGGAGTTATCAGAAAGTTTAAGACTTCTGATTCTGTCTTGCTGATGTCTTTTCTGGAAAGACAGTTCAGCTGTGCCTAACTGTATCCAAGTGCAACAGCATGAACGTAATTAAGCAGCCACCTTCATAATTATGCAGGGTACCCTGTTATGCTCCAATTTAGGTAATGTCTGAGGCATACAAGGAAAAGGACAGCTCTTAGAAACGTCTGAATTGAGCTGAATCCCAAGAGGAGCACATAGCTGCACCAAGGCACAGCTGAATGTGCTCTATACTCCTGATTTTCACTAAGCTACCTGTTCTCTCCTTCTGTGATACGGCACTATGGACATTTGCCCTTTACAATTCACAAGCCACCATTCTGGGCAAAATTTCATCCTGTGGAGCATTACATCACTTCTACTGGAGACAAAAAGATGCAACAAGGCAGAATTTGGTTGAGTTTGCATCAAGCTTTCTCCATATTATAAAAACTTCACTAATTATCTATCTGCTAAAAGGAGTCTTCAGGTAATCAGAAGTCTATGAAAAAATAGTGTCTTCTTCTCTTCCTACCTGTAAAGCAGTCATTCACTGTTAGGCCAAAATTCAATTTCCACCCAAATGAACAGAAAGGCTCCCATTCTTTTAATGTGTCTTAGAGAAGATCCTCACTGGCACATATGTTAGGATCACTTCGGCACTCAACTCGCATTGATTCCCTGGCAGCTACATAACTGCAAATGTAGAAGAATCTGGGACATAATGATTAAGGAATAAACACAAATTATTTTCTTTTGGAGAGAATTCATGCCTTGATGCAAGCAAGCAGTAAATACTGTGGTCAACTTTCTAACAGAAGAGTATTCCCTTCAAATTAAACAGTCATTCTCGTACAGCCATCAACAAAGAGAACTGAGCAAAATAAAGCATCAACAAATTTTCAAACTCCTTAGCACAGGTTTGGAGATTTAAAAAAAAAACCCACCCACACAAAAAACCCCCAACGAACCAAACACACACCAAAACAAAACCCCAAGCAAGTATCACAACAGGGGAAGATGGAATTTGCATCTACTGAAGATACTGCTAGTATTTTCTCATTTTTTCAGATAGATTAAGCAGTGTCCATACATACACCTCAAATTAATCAGCAGGTGATAGAGTGCAATAACTACCAGAACTTTCACTGTTTCAGAGACTTTCAGAGCTGACAGCATCTTTGGATTATTTGTAATCAGGTCTCCTATAGATCACAGCATTTTAAATATCACAAGTAAATCTAATTCAATCCAGTAACTTCTATTTAAATAGAATTAATCCTTCAGAAAGGAATCCAAGCCTTCTCTAGACAGCAAAGGCAGAACTCTTCTGCTTTGTCAGATAGTTTTTCACTCCTCCTCCTTCCTCCCTCCCCCCATGATTTCAGATGCTAACCACCAACTATTTTATTAAGTTAAACAGTCTTAAAAACCTGTGTTTCTCCAGCTGAAACAGGTATACTTTAACATCTAAATATTGATTCTTATAACTGTTACTTTATTGCCTATTATTTCTCTTCCATGCTCTGAGGAAGTCATATCTCATTTATTAATTTTGCAGTTACAGATTGGAGTTAAACTGTCTAGTCTAAGGCCTTTTTCCACCATTATGACTTCTTTCTGTATCATCTCAAGTTTTTCAAAAATAATTTAAAAAAGTGTTCTCCTCAATGGGAGTGATACAGCATTGCTGCATTAATATTAGCAACGCTGTACTAGGAGACAGCAATGAAACCACCACCTTTCTCCAACTTCTCCCTAGTTTTGACCTTGTGGTGCTCACTCCAAGTGAACTAGTTTGCTTTTCAAGACACTATCTTTTGCTCTGCAGGTATAGCCTTCACCCCTTTTAAATTAGAGTTTATACAATGTACTTTGAGATGAGTGATGGAACTGCTGAACAGGACCAGGAATAATATATCTCCCTTTGGAACTCAGTGGTGTTTTGCCACTGACATTGACTTTATGAAGTCTGGCAAACAATTTTTAATTCATTTAGCATAAGCTTTAATTATATTGTTTTGTACAATCATATTAGCAAAACTCCATGTGATACTGCTAATACCTTCATGAAATCTAATTTTATTATTTCATTCATCATTTCAAAGAGTTCCTGTAATTAATTACATCGCTATCGTTAGGTCTTTTTAAATTGAATTCCTCATGAGGTTTTTTACTCTTCGGTTTCAGATAAACGCAACATAATAAATCTGTAAGTACCTGTTTTCATCCTACTTACTCTCTTCTTTCTGGAGTTTCTAAGCTTTTACTTTGTTAAAATTCACATTAAAAATGAATGTTAGCTGATGGAGATTTCCGTCTGCTTACTTTTTAGAAATCTGGGATGAACTTCATTAATTTAAGAATGTGAAACTTAACTCCTTTGGAGTTGAAAGTGTAGCAGCACCTTGATGAAATGCAAGTACATACTCCTCCATCCTCCTATTTGAATGCATTTGCACACAGCCCTCTGAATCTCTCTATCTTTCTATTTTTGTTAACCTTTTTTCTCTCCCAACAGCCAGTCTGGGCAAAAAAAACTATCAACCCTTTCTGAAATCATTGTGCTCACAGCCATTGAGAAATACTGAATTCACTGGTGTTGCATAGGAATTTTCCATCTGTCTGCCAGAATCATCTGACATTCTCATTGTGAAACACGTTCTGGTGGGGTGGTGGTAGTATCCTGTTCTTCCAGATGCGCTCGGCTTTCTTGGACTTGATTAATTGCAGGGACACTAAAATGGTGGATGAGACTGTTTTAATAATATCTTACTTACACTTTTCGTTTCTGTGGGTGAAAACATTTTGCAGTAAAGAACTTGAATTAAAGAAAAAAGAAAATAAAACTTACTATGTACTTATCCTTAAGATAATTTTCCTTTGTTAACCATCTCAAAAAAAAAAAGCTGACGGCTGCACTGACAGACTGACACTGCAGACTGACAACAGCAGCTATGCACAACAGCCACACTTTACAGCATTTTTTAATAGCTAACTGTAGATTCAGTACCCCTAAAGTAGTCCAATTCTCGAGTCAACCGATATGATGCCATTAAAAATTCTTTATTCATTTATTTGAAGTTGTTTCACTGACTTATTCCATTGACATCTAAGCCATTACAATATCAATTGCAATGTCTTCATGTTATGATGTGATGGTAACTGCAGTCTCAGACACTTAAATATTTTAATACTAATTTTGTTTGCTTCACCTCGCCATATCCACCACCACCACCCCCATCTCAGACATTTTGACTGACATAGTCACCATTCTAGGGACACATAACTGCAGTTCACTGGCAAGAACTTTGACTTGGGCCTGCTATTTACCTCAAAATTAATTCAAAATCATGTTAGTTGTATGGAAAAAATATTAATAATACTGACGCTAATTGCACTCTAAATATGGTTTAGCATTTGAATTACAAGTCTATTGTAAAAAAAAAAACAACCAAACCAAAAAAAAACCAAAACCAAAAAAAAAAAAAAACCAAAGAGATATATTTTCCAGATTTCTCTAAGTTCTGTAAAATATTCCATTAGAAACACGCTATTAGAAACATTTACAATTTCAACTATATAAAAGAAATATTTTCACCAATTTTTTTACCTTTACACCATATGAAGGACCTGAATGCTCATCTGCTTTTCAAAATGTTTCAAATAAAGTTTAGCTACAAGCAACCCAATTACCTTCAGAGATCATAGAATCTGTTAGGTTCTTCTGACCTGAACCAAGGAGCAGCAAAATCCCAGATATTGTGTCCTCAGAAGTTAAATGGAATAGAAATATGACATGCTTGAGAGAAAGATGGATCCTTACACCTCCCTAAGAATCCACATGCATGTGGCATGCACATAGCAGTGTCCCCTGTTGACTGCTTAATAAGCATACAAGGAGCAGTGTCCCCTGTTGACTGTTTAATAAGCATACAAGGAATGTACCTTGCCCTTCAATCTTTCACTCGCTCTTCTCCTGCATTCCAGCCATGTCATGGAAGGAAGCAGCCGTTCTCACACTATGAGAGAGAGAACAAGAAATGCTTTTATTCCCTAATACTATATAATACTCACATACAAAAACCAAATCCTGCTTTCAGAAACATACACAAAGACATCCACTTATATCAATAAAGTGCCATCCATGAGTATAAATGGGCAAAACGTAATTCAGTGGAATTAGTTAAGTATAGAACAAGAACTTCATAATTCTCCTGTGTAGCCTGAGTCAAACTCCTCATGCTATTTTTCCATGCCAGCTTTCAATATTTAGAAAAGACAGATCAATAAAAATTAGTCTGATGTTCATTTTGACAATAATTGTCAATAATCACACTATTGACCTAGAAATACAATAGAAAACCTGAATGCAAGAAACTCCTAGTGTGTGACTTTTAATCAAAGTGCTACTGCTATGGTTCTTCACTGCCATTTATCTGTATTACCAGCTGTTTTTACAGAATGACGGGGGAAAAACAAACTGATCCAGCTAAAGGTTAATCTGGAGTTTAAAGGCATAATTTCTTCTGGCAGCAGAGAAATAAGCAAGATTAAAAAACAAAAAACAACCACATGAAAGAGCTCTAATAACCCAATAGATTGTTCTGTTAGTTACTGATCGATCTATTTCTGCCTTGTTCTCTACAACTGGAAATCGGATGCTAATAAGAGAAGATTAAACATCAAAAAAAGGGGCTACTTCGTAGTTTACTATGATGACTATCTTTAAAAAGCAGGTGTAGTTTTCATGTTAAGTTCATATGTAGTTTTCTTACATGTGAATTTAACTCAAGAAATAAGACAGTAAGTGCTAAGCAGCTGAACAGATTCCAAGACTCTTGCAAACTTTAGGACATCTCAGAGACTCCCCCTCAAAACCAAGTCTAAACTTTAAAAATCTTGAAGGGGCAAATTAGTTTCCTTAACGTGCTTGCAAAAAAGTACACCACATACTTGGGCTTTGACACAAGGAATGAAATGACAATCAAAGTGTTGCAAACAGTACAAGAGGTATTATAAACGTGCAGGAATCCATCAAAATGGACAAATTCAGGGAAGTCCTTTGGCTTATACAGATAGTAGTCGTATTTGACTTCACAAACCCTTTGTAGATATGATTCTGTCTAGAGACTGCAGTACAGAGAGATTCTTCACCTTTGACAGGAAAGGTTGACCGAATGTAATTGGTCAGACAGGACTGCAGCAACTCCTAAATGACTCTGTGGGCAGTTACCTTCCTATGGCTTTTTTCCTGCAGTATTTTAGCCATACTTGCTAATATTTTGCAAACTTAGGGAGTTTATGTATGCTTTAGCAAATAGGTAGCCAGAGAAAAATCAAATAAATTTGGAGTACTGTGCCAGTTTCAACTGCCACTTAATTTTGGTAGGCTTGGTGTAATTTACTATTTTAACCCAGTGGAGAACACTAACGCTAACACATCACAGACATCTAACAGTCCAGAGTTTTCAAAACATGAAGGGAACAAGGTGTGAAAGCATTATGAAGTCCAGCAGCAAAATAGTTGGCCTCTGGAAGACACCTAACAACAATCTATTTAGGAGAAAAAGATGTGTACTACGATCTTGATGAGAAATTGTTTTCACAAGGAATTCAGTCCAGAAGTTGTTCCTGAATAATAATATGACCAGATTATTGCTACCTGACTTTATATTCTAAGTATAATTAATCATCCAAAAACAAATGCACAGTACACTGGCAGTTACTCAAACTACTTTACTTCATGATTTTTATGCTTCTGACTTTGAATTTTGACACCAAAGGTCTACTTAAGAAATACGGGGAGAAAAGTCTGTTTCAATAGTGAAAACTCCTAGCTTGTCCAGCAGACAACCACCCAATTTTCTTTTTCCTATTACCATGTCCTTTTCCAGCAAGGACAGGAAAATTACATCCTCCAGGTTTTTCTGCTGCAGTACTCTCTGGAGGATATCTGAAAACGGATACCTATTTCATTACATTCTTTAAACAGAATTTTACCCACCTTGCTATTTTTCATGCCCTCATTTACTCACTAATCCCAGGACTAGGATAGGGGTCCCAGCATTACAAACTGCACCAAGCTCCTCAAAACCAACATGAACAGAACAGAAACATGAACAGAAAGTTGCTCTGAGCAAGCTACGGTCTTGCTTTTGCGTTTGGACAACCCTGTTATTCTTGCTCTCTGTTGCCTTTAGAAGTGGATGCCTGGCATTCATCAGGTTTCTCAGCTCCCTGTAATCTCAGGTGGCCTCCACAAACTGGCTGCCTGTATTCAGGGGCAAGTCCCTGCCCTGCATCAGCTGCTACAACACAGGTTTGCCTAAAGTGAAAGATTCCAATGCCAAATTAAATTGTTCTACCTCATTTGACCCTGCCAGGTCTGTTGAGCCATCCAAGACAAGCTCCAATGTGAGGCATCCAGAGTAACCTGCTTCCCTAGAGGACACTTAATGTCCTTCCAAGAAAACACCTTGGCACTTTACTGCCAGATGCCCTCTGGCTCCCCAAATACAAGCACCTTTGCTCCTGTCCAGATGGCTCACCTGAGATCCAGTCACCCTTAGGCATCCCATGGCACACTAAAGACTGCCAGCTACAGTCAGACCCACATGGAAAAAGTGGCATCCTTCAAGACCGCCAGCTCTTGGCGTTCTTGGGAAGAACTCTAAAATCAAGCGAGGTTTCTCAGAAGGGGTTTGCTTTTTTCTTTTCTGGTGTTTGTTTGGTTTTGGTTTTGGTTTTTGGTTTTGTGGGGGTTTTTTTGTTGTTGTTTGGTTTTTTTGGAGGTTTTTTGTTGGGTTTTTTTTGTTTGTTGGTTTTCTTGGGTTTTTTGGTTTTGTTTCTCCCCTTCCCTCCCGCCCCAAGTCTTATCTAAAGTAGAAGACTATTACCCAAACTCAGAAAGATTACAGAGCTCAGATATGTTCCCAAAAGCAGTTCAAACCTTCTGCCCTCTACCTGCCACTATTTTGTTTACATTTTTAATTCAGAAAGTGTAAAATTAGGTTTTTATAATAGTTCTGAGTACCTGAAGTGGCTGGAGCAATTTGTCCTTAGGTAAACTGATCTAATAAATTAGTTTGGTAGTTCAGCAAGTTCATTATCTACATATATTTTAACCTGAACATGAAAAGTTCAGACTTTCCCCCTTTCTCTCTTTGTGAGTGCAAAGCCATTTATACCTTTCTGACCAGACCACTAAGAATATTTCCTCCCCACCAATGTAGCTATTTTCTGGCAGTTCTCTGAAACAGAGGACTATTAATCAATTTCTGTTAATTTGATAAATATAATCAAATCAATCAAGCATAAAAAAAAACAACCCAAAACACATCACTAAGTGCAGGGCCTTAAAAGCTCATTTAGTCTGGGCATTCTGCCCACAGCTGAACTCTGAAAGAGGAATCAATTCCATGCACCTCAGTAATGATTTTCTCTGTAAAGACCTTTATGTGAGATCATATATTCTGAAACAGTTATAACTTTATTCTGAATGATGTGATTACAACCTTAGTGCTATTTTTTCAAATGCCGGCAGTTCTGCATTACCTATGTTTTCAGCTTATATCTGCTTCAAAAAACTAATATAGATTTTAAGTGTTGCATTTTATCAACATCAAAGTCCTCCTGTGTTAAAGATGTTTAAGTTGGAGTAAGAATGAAAAGGCTAAATGATTAATTGGAAACACCTGGTCCAAGATGGAACAGAGGTTTAAATTTCCTGATTATATCTACTGCCAGTATCTTCAGGATAAAGAAGATGGGAATAAATAGTCTCAGACATGCTGTCCCCCCAGGGCTTTTTTATTATTGTTGTGCTTGATCTTACAAGCTATTAATAAACTACAGGCAATTACCCTGTTTAGTGGTATGTATCAGACACGTTTACAAACATGCAAACTGAAGCACTATAGAGTTCAGCAGAGGAAACCCTGCTACTGAAAGAACCAGAGTCATGCGGAGTCAACTACAGGGAGGCAATTGATTTTTCAAGGACAGGAGATGGCATCTGATCTAATCAAAAGACATCTGCATTTCCAGAGAAAAGGAAAAGGTAGTTTAAGAAAAGACAACCGACAAGATTGTCTCCGGAATAAGAAAAACAAGTTTGGAAGAAAAACATGAAGCTTGTTTCCACCTACAGGAGGACTTCTACAAGGAGACTGGCTATGAATGGGATTGCCTCAGGTGCATGCAGCTGCTGGTGTACGGTATGCAAAAAGACACAGCATCTCAAAAGATGAGTCAGCAAATTACAAGTGATAGCACAACCTCTCCAGTCTAATCTTTGTGTAAGCTGATTAAATGAGGTTGTTCTCTCATCTCTTCATGTGTCTTCTAGAAAAACCTTAATACTGTTGACTATTTCGAGAGCAGTAAATAAACATCTCCATTTGCATTACAATTCAGCTTGAGTTACAAGCAATTACAATGTAAATCAATAGCAGAATGTATCACACCGAAAGCCATACCGAATCTATAAATCAGGACACTGCAGTACCACAAGAAGTGCTCAGCCCTCCAGCAAGATCAAAGGCAACAGCATGTGGTCCCTTCGAAACTTTGTGATTAGGTGGAGAGTTGACACCTGAATGCTCAGGAGGGAAAGGAGCAACAAACAGAAACCACAAAAGCACTCTGGCAATCACCAAAAGTCATGCAGGACTCCCCAGGCATTTATCATGTTTGTTCATGACTTACACCCAAGAGTATAGCTCCTTCTTATGATTTTGCACACACACACACACACACACACACACAGGGACTTTCTAACAACATGAGAAAAACTAAGTTTCTAACCTCCCCTACGACACAACAACCTAATGGCTTTATGGCCCAGCACAGTGGCTAATACTAATTCTAACCCACATTCAAGTGCTGTTGAAAGAACTGGAGTCAAAACTTAAAATTAAGCCTCCTTTGTTTGGCACAACACAGACACATATGTACTATTTCCTTCCTTGAACAACTTATAGCCTGAATAAAGAGGAAAGACAGCTGTCTGTAAAGCATAATGAACAGTGCTATTTTGACAAATGACACATTACTCATGATTTATATGTTTTGAGCACGTCTCTCCAAAGATGTGTATTCACAAATCAAGGGACATGACTCTCCGAGGATTCTTAAGAAGGAGAAAAATGGAAAGGACAGCACTGGGGAATGTGAGAAAAAGTGAAAATAGGTGATTGTGAGGTATGAGGCAAAAGATCTTTGGAACAGCTTCCCGATTAGCATGGCAGAAGTTGATCTGAACTTGTTCCAGTTCAAACTCAATGTATAAGTTGTCCCACTGCCCTTCCACAACTGCAGTGAAAGCCCAGTCTCATTTAGAGCCAGACAGCTGATGATGAAGTAATGCAAATCAGTAATTTATATGGCAAATTTAAAAAAAAAATCAAAAAAACCCTGATACCTCTCTAGAGGTTGCCAGTAGTTATCCACTGCAATTAATTTAGGTGGCTTCAAAAGAAAATATATTAATTTTGATAACTTTGTAACTCAACATTTTAAGTACTCCCTGTTTAATAGGAAAATGTTAAAATAAACTAATAAGAGAAGTACCGGAAGAGATACCGTGAGATAACAATAAAATGCTCTTATATAATTCACCCAGACCTCAAGAACCATGTCTTCTGAAAAAACACCTTTGAGAAAAATATCATGTGCTTCACTGTGCGAATTTCAGCATTCCAATTCCTTGCTACAAATGTAAATGAAAACCAAGACAGACATGACAAAATTTGCTAGCTAAAATTACCCATCAGGAATAAAGAAATCAATATTCTGTGGGAAAACTTGGTTGTAGGCTAGAAAGGTGCAACCTGGAAGAGGTACAAAGCTTTGATACGACATTCTTTGAGGCAGAACTGAACAAGACATCTTTTTGTTCCCTTTTTTTTCTGTCTAGTGTATTGATGTGCTACTAAGTGTTAAAAAACTAACATAATATATTGGTGATAGTCTATCCATACGCATGAACGAATTTGTAGAGATCCTGTAATTATCTTCAGCTGATGTGAAGGATGCTAATTTTTCAAATGAAATCATATTCTTAAAGATAGAACTGAAGAATCTTACCACTGAAACTAACATCCAGTAAGAATTATCAGAAAAATGGTATACTTCACAGCGTAACCTCCCTCCTTAGTTCACTCAAGATTTTGTCCTTACTCAAGAGGGTCAATAGACACAAAAGCAAAGCAGCAGATGGGAAAAACCTCCACTGGTCCTCTCAAAGAAACCGACTGACTGGTCAGTCCCAAGGCAATAGAAGAAGGGGAATTAACACAAACATAAACTGTATCTAGTCTTCTCTGTCACAGGCATGCTACAAATTTAGTCAAAGCAGCCTTGGGGAAATCAGCTTTTTGGCAGTCAATACCGGACAGTTTGGGAACAATATTTGATCATTGTACAGTTAGAGAAATTAAAATCACCATCTACCCTTTAAACTGCCAGGGAAAGTGAGTTCATCATCTGCTTACTGCTACCCAGGGTCCATACCTGGCAGTTACTCAAACAGTGCATTAAAAAGGAATCTCCTTCCTCTATGGAAGGCACTGCAGAAATAACCAGCTTCATGACTGACTTTGCAGATCTTGCATAGAATAAAAAAAAAAAATAAATAAAAAAATTGAATTAAATAGGAAAAGAAGCTATTGAAGAAATGGCATGCTGGTCTTGATTTTCAGATACTTACTTTGGAAACTCATTATATGAACAGCATTTCTTTATCATCTTCAAAGAATGACAAATTGAGTTTTCTTATATAAACCTTCCACAGCAATAGTACACTGAACAAGTTAGTTTCCAGAAAGTCCTTACCTTATTTCCCTTACACTTTTACGGTTTTAGTGGCCACTTAGGACTTAAAAATAAAAAATAACTAGCCCTAGTAAGTTTAATGGATATATTTTGTGTGAAAAAAGCACCATGAGCAAAAAAAATGAGAAACTGGAAAAGGTAAGGCACTGCTATCTTATCAAAGACCATACTTTTTCTATAGCAAAAAACCAGCAGATATTTTTGCAAGGTTTCTCCTAGCTATGTGAAAAGCAGAAGAAGAAAAGATATGTAGAAAACAGTTATGTACAGATTATGTTATTTTACACATACAATTTACATTATTATGACAACATGACAGCTATGCTGGGTAGAGAATACACTCTAAGAAAAAGCCTCAGTAGCAATTACCAAAACAATCACATCCCACTCATTTCAAATGGACTGTTTAGATACCGTGTTTTTATTCTCCATATCTGTCTGGCATAAGAACATATGACAAGCCAGTGCCCAGATGCCCGAGAAACACAGATTTTAACACCGTGAAGGGAGAGATTGTGTTAGAGACATTTGGGGAATGGTGTTTGTGTTATGCTATGTTACTAGAAACATAATCTCAGGAAGGTACCTTAACACCATACCGGTCTTAAGCGGTTTAGCAAGTAACTTTCCTCTTAGAAATCTTCTATTGTATTTGCTTTTGTAGTTTCTTCTTTTATGAAACAGAAGGTTTCCAAGTCACCTAAACTATTTCCAGCTGGTTTCTGACAGAATTTCTCCTGGATCAACTCCTCGCTAATCACAACTTCCCAGAGCACAGCTGAGCATGGCAGCAGGCATTTCCCAAGGGGAACCAGGCTGCCCCCACCATCAGTCCCAAAGGGCTGTGGAAAAACTGCATGCAATCACAGCAAAGCTGACCTTCCTGATCCTTTTGAATACTACCAGTTATTTTTTTTGGTTTTTTTACTTTTTTCCTTCCCTAAATGATCTAAAAATCTCTTGTAAACTGGCTGTGTGGAGACCTCATAGCAGCCTTCCAGTATCTGAACAGGGCCTACAAGGATATTGGGGAGGTACTCTTCATTAGGGACTGTAGGGATAGGACAAGGGGTAATGGGTTTAAACCGAAACAGGGGAAGTTCAGGTTAGATATAAGGAAGAAGTTCTTCACTGTGAGGGTGGTGAGACACTGGCACAGGTTGCCCAAAGAAGTGGTAAATCCTCCATCCCTGGCAGTGTTCAAGGCCAGGTTGGATGGAGCCTTGGGAGACATGGTTTAGTGTGAGGCATCCCTGCCCATGGCAGGGGGGTTGGAACTAGATGATCTTAAGGTCCTTTCCAACCCTAACCATTCTATGATTCTATGACAAATTTTTCAGGTTTCAGAAATTATAACTAACTGGTAAAATACATATTTAACCTGTCTTCCCTTACATCCATTCTCATGACCTCTTCCAAGATTTAAAATATGCTGCTGTTACTGATCAACCATATCATAACCATGGGTTTGTCTCCTTTACTGGAAAGGAACCAAAAAAGCGTATATGTAAATCCTTTACAGTTCTCCCCACAGGCTTTCACAATACGAGCATTTCATATCTATTTTGAAATAGACAAAACTACTGAATTCAAAATCTTTTTCCCAGCCTCATTCTGTTTGGTAAACATTTATAAACATCAAGCTTGGAAAAGGCCTAAGCAATAACACCGAATTTGAACTCAGCCTGCAGTGTACTAACTTGAGAATGAAATTCTAGGACCTTATGACAGTTCTCTATTCTCAATCCCTGTTATGCAGAATAAGGCCAGAGGAAAATTTTAGAGTGCCTTTGGGAAGATAAGTCTCAGCTACACTAGTTCAAAGTTTGTCCAATTTTAATCACAATATTTGAATTGAGATAATAGTACCATAGAGAGAAACCCTAGCAATGTGCCAAGCGTTTTTATAATTCACCAGAATATCCTTACACCCTGCTGTTCAGTTTACAGTAATTTTTCATTTGCCAGCCAGTAATACTACCCTAATCACCTACTATATTTGAATTTTCCCTCTAAGAATTATATATTTGATATTATTAACACTCCTGTACGGAACTGTAATTTTTCTAGCTAGAAAAAGGTATTTGACTGAATAAAACTTCACAGTAAATTCAGAAAACTGGAAGTTTGGAATTAAAGCCTCTACCATGTCAAAAATTGAGAGCCCTAAATTAGAATTGTTTGTTCAGTCAGCGGCGTGCTTACATTTCTGTGGATCCTGCTCTGCAGAGCACTGAGCACCAGCAGCTTTTTGTAGATCTCTTTGAGGCAGCTACTCAGAGCCTCTGGCAGTCTGACATGCTCAGGATATATATAACCATGAGACAAAAGACAAGAGAAGCGCAAAAATAAAACAAAAGAAAAGCCTGTTCTCTCTGAATTACCAAATCACCCAGAGAAAGATTAGGGAGCAGGTCCCCAGAGCGGAGGCTTAGTCTGGCAGAGGTAAGGAATTCCCCAACGGCTCTCTGAGGAAGTGTCGTGGTTTCAGCTCAGCCGGTAACTCAGAACCAGACAGCCGCTCGCTCACTTCCCCGCCCCTTCTTCCCGCCCCGCTCCCGGAGGGATGGGGAGGAGAATCGAAAGAAGGTAAATCTCACGGGTTGAGATAAGAACAGTCCAGTAACTAGGGTATAATATAAAACCACTGCTGCTACCACCAATAATAATAACGATAAGGGAAACAACCTCGGGAGAGGATACAATTGCTCACCACCCGCCGACTGATACCCAGCCCGACCCAAGCAGCAATCTGGGACTTCTGGGAAACACCCCCCAGTTTCTATACTGGGCATGACGTGCTGTGGTATGGAATACCCCTTTGGCTAGTCTGGGTCAGGTGTCCTGTCTCTGTTTCCTCCCGGCTTCTTGTGCCCCTCCTCCTTGGCAGAGCATGAGACTGAAAAGTCATTGATCAGGGTAAGCTTCCCTTAACAACAACTCAAAACGTCGGTGTGTTACCAGCACTGTTCTCAGACTAAAGTAAAAAACACAGCACTGCACCAGCTACTAAGAAGGAGAAAAATGACTGCTACAGCTGAACCCAGCACAGGAAAGTTAGCAGTTAGGGATCTGTATCGAAGCAGCCACCTCACCTCCGTGCCTTGAGCCTGTTGGTGGTGGAATATGCAACAGCTTCTCAAGGCTGCAAAGTATACTGTTTCACACAGAGAAAAGCTTTTTTCCACAGAAATTACTTTGACATTTTTGTTTTGTTAACAGTTCTTGTAGATTGATCACTTTACAGCAATATTTGTACTGTAATAAGTTCTGTTGCTACTTTCTAAAAGAGAAACTGTATTTGGTCACAAGTGACACTATAACTCTACCAATTCCCAACATCTCTTGAAGATTCAGCAGTTTTCTCCACATTTCTTCACTTGCAAAGCTGTGACTATTTGTGCTGATGAGGACTCCCTCCCCACTCTCAATTTCACTCCACTGGCTGAGGAGATACTTCTGACAAAACTTTTTGTTCTAGTTTCCAAGATACTACAGTTTTCCAGTATAATTTGTCACTTGAAGCCTGGAAAATGTCTTTCAAATTTACAGAGCTTTGAGGAATGATGGGTCTTTTCACTAATACTACCATGATGAGGTAGGCACAAAAGTTGTGTTTAATGTGCAAAAATCTCAGATCTATGTGTTACACTGATTTTGATACAATTTTAAGTATTTATACATTGCATTGTTAAATTACCGCACTTATAAATTAAGTAAAACAACAGAGACATATAGTTCTTGTGACAGGTAGTATGTTTGACATTTGGCAAGATATAAACCTGAAAAATAAATATAACCCTATGGTATTTCTGTGTTTCTAGTGGTGCGCTTGTGATATTGCTGAGCTAACGTTACAGTTCACTTTTAAGCATTGCAACACAAAAACATATTGTATTACTTTACCACTTACACTTCAGGTTGCTGAATTCATTCCGAACAAACAATCTTTTTGCCTTATCAGTTTGATTCACTGCTTGGAAATATTTTGTGACATATTATACACTGCACATTGTTTCTGAAATACATCTGTTTGGTTACTTGCAAGATTTTCTCTCTTTTTCTTAGTAGCACAGTTTTACTTTAGATTTCTAAAATAACTGCCTCAATCCTGGAAACAGTAACTACTGAACTTGATTCCTACTCTTGCGGTATTTCTCTGAAACTTCTAAAAAAATCAATGTAAAGACTCAATTTTAAAAGAAGTTGTATTAATTCTGAACACTCACTAACCTCATTACTAACTGATACATAAATGAACGAAATGCTTAGACCTTGTTTCTTTACTAATTGTTCTTATTTATTACACAGATTTTAATGTAGTCTAAAATACAGTTGGGAGAGACACTTTCTATTTATTTCTGGGTAAGTTTTTCCTGTTATCTTCAGTCTTAGGTAATCACCCCTGATGTCAGTAGAAGATTCATTTTACAACAAGCACTGGATTTGTTCCCCAATTATCAAAGGCCATTAGTTCAGTTGCATCACTTTATTGAAAAGCCTCTATTCACTTCACATGTGCTGCAAAACCCAGCTGGCCCTCCATTCCTTAAAATAAAGGTTGTTTGTCTGAAATGTACCTTCTCCACTTGTTATTACTCAAGGTCCCTGAAAACAGTTTAACTATTTGCTTTTATGAACAAGAATTACTAGCCTTATTAAAATATTCTTGAGAATTAGTTCAAAGACTCATTTTACCTGAAAAAAATGTGTCTCTGCAGTAATACAGCAAGTACCCATTTCCAAATATTAGTACCAAAGGCCCACTTAGCTAGAACACCTGAAATTCATTAGGGCACACATGGAACACCATGGCATATTGCAACTGCTTGTATTTTAAAAATACTTGAGCAACCTAATGTTATATACATATAGCTGTCAGCTAGTTCTTTTTTTCAGGAAAAAATGGAAACCTGTTTCTCCTTAAATTAACACAGGCATCTTTGAAGGATTGCCAAAATACCAATACCAGCATTGAAACAAAGCCACTTGTAAATGGCAGGACACAAGGGCATGGCTGTTATTAGTAATGATAAAATGGTAGAAATGGTAGATCTTTAGCTAGATCCAAAGTCTCAGTAAAGGCTGGTTATAGAAACACCATGAGGCCATCTCCTTTATATCCTATCAGGGGTGGTACTGCTTTATTAATATTTTGGTGTTTATAAATAGAACCTTTTGGGCAAAGTCACCTAAGCCTGAGAATCAAAGCCTACCTACATCTTCATAAAATTCCCTTGTCATTATTTGGCAAATTAAAATAATTTCCTGGAAATATTCCAGCAATTACTCCAAGAAAAGGCCAATATTTAACAAAAGTTGAGGCAATCAGTTCCCTGTTGACAGATTTGATTTTCTGTATGCAATATAGTGAATAACTGCCCCCCTAAAGTCAAAACTTCAGTGAAATAGTCTGAGGTTTTATTAATATGCAAATCTCACTGTATCATGGCTTTTGTGCAGGTGTGTACGTTTCAGGAAGATTATCTCTACTGTGTAACTCCATGTCTTTAAAACACCTAAAGACCACCACCTTGAGCCTGTTCTTAGAAACCCAAGAAACTAAATTACATTTCCTAATGACCCAGCTCACAGCCAGTGAATCATAAAATGGTCTTGATTGAGCAAAACTTCACTGGAATTGGAAGAAAAGCTAAATGCAGCAACAATTCACTTCAAATTAAAAAATAATAAAAAAAATATCAACTTTTACAGCTTTGACAGATTATTTTCTTGGTGTTAATTAGCATTTCCATAACTTTTTCTTTGCAAAAGTCCCTATGCTTTTATCAGTATCATTTATTTGATTCATTTTAATATGATTTTCCCCCTCCCCTGAATTCTGTTGCCATATATTTATTCCTAAAACTGAGTACCAAGAGATAGAAATATGGTTGGTACACAGCAAAAAGGTGTATATACTTAGCATCACTTTCCCTCAGGCCACCTAAAAGAACCTGCCTTCACAGTGGTGATGAGTTTATGGTATTAGAATGCAAAATGGTCTATAAACAAAATTTGAATGTTTAAGAGAGCAAACTTCCACCAGAGCTTGGAATAAACATGGGATTTGCTACTAACAGTAATAAAGAATGGGTAGCATACACACTTGGAAAATTAAACACGAAATTCAATACTATTTCCTCCTAGCACTTGATAAGACAGCCCTAATCGTATTTTTGTACACCGGGTGCAATTTCAACCCTGACAAAGTCTGAAGTTTTCCATGCACCACTCACTCACATAACAAATAATTCCTATGGCAGAAGATTACCAAGAGGATTGCAGGAAATACATTTTATATTTTCCTTTTCTGCAACAGTAGATAAACTTCTGAAAGAGGATGAACAGAAAGAGTTACCTAAATGAGATTTGTCAACTTGAGTAATTATGAGAGTGCCAAAGTACATAGTTTGAGTAAATTACATTCACAAGGAAAATGAAAAATCATAACTAAAATATCTGTCTATAGTACATATGTTTATTAATCTATGTACCTTGTAATAAGTCAAAATATTGAGATACCACTTCAAAAGTTCACTGTGAAAAACAGTTCCTATTTGGACTGAATAATACTGATTATGTTTCCCCTTGGATATATTTCACCCAGACATAAAAGCAATCACATAAAAGAAATTTAATATAGTTTAAAAGGAACATATTTTGAGAACTAATTTAATAACAAATAGCCATGTCACAGTAAAATTTCTGTTACTGAAATAATGGATGACATACCAGTATATGAGATTCTAGCTTTGTACAAATACATAGTACCATGAAGAGAAACAAAATCATTATCTTAAATAACTTGAATGCAAATTAAATTATAATTTCAAATTCTTCTTTCTTAAGTGATGAAAACACACCAGAGGCAGGTAGACACACCAACCCCAAGAGAAATCCAAGTAATTAATGGAAATGCACTGATTTACAGAGAGCATCACAAAACCACTTACCTGTTCTATACTAACATAGGCAGTATAAACATTTTGTGTTTAGTAGGAGGATGTTATTAAACTAGATTGGTATTGACAGTTCCTTATATAAGCAATTTCTTATAGGTGAGTTATAGTGACAGGTTTTGTTAGGACTGTCATTATAAACTGTCTTTATTTGGTTGATTAAAACTGTCCGAAGCTCTCACTCCACCACATTTTCCCACATTATTCTCTACCTCAGAGTAAATATTTTCAAATAATTTAAGCAATTTTTCCCAACAGGAAAAATATCTTCTCTCATTTTTAAAAGAGTCAGTATAAAAGTGAGGTTTTGTTTTGTTTTTAAATTGTCTCAAAACCAAAGGACATAGATATACATATAGATATAGATATATATTTGCCAGGATTTTCTGCAACTTCACTCACATTTGTAAGAACTTACAGAAATACACAGAACTATGTCGTACAGAAAATTACAAAGGTGGGAACAAACTGGAAAAATACACTTGTCAGCTATATTTACAAGTTCCACCATCTTCCTGAAAATTTGCAGTAACACCTACTCAGAAATCTAACTTTGAAAGACCTTTAAAAAATTCAGTCAGTCCTGGACTGTTCTTGCATTATTAACAGGTATCACATGAAGATAGTAGAGAAGAACAAATCAAAGAGTGGGAATGTCATTTATAAATTTTATCACTATTATTTTTTCACGCACACCCCCTCCCATTGATTTATGATTCAGTGTAACCCTATAAAAATTTTTGCAATTAAACATAGAGAAACTATTCTTGTACAAAACCGTGTGCATGGAATTTCCTTAAAATACGTAACCCAAAATATGTGATTGAAGCAAAAGTATGAGATACTATTAATTTAACAGGAACATGTATTATGGATACCCCCAGCAATTCTGTGAGCTACACCAGGGTGAAGCTAAGGCAAGTCTAAAAAGCTGCATTCCTTTTCTCCCCCTTGCCCCACCAATGTCCTTGGACAGTTTATAACTAAAGATTTTTAGTAACATATTATCAAGTAGGAAAATTTCCTGTCACCGGAAGTTTTAAATTGAGTTATTGCAATATAATATTGCAATACTGCACTGCTGTCTTTCAGCAAACACTATAAATGCACCATGGCAGAAGATTGGAGGAGATGGAACTGAGAAGCCCTTATATATTCATCTCGCGAAAGACGCATAATGTAATCTTAGAATCATAGAATAGTTAGGGTTGGAAAGGACCTTAAGGTCATCTAGTTCCAACCCCCCTGCCATGGGCAGGGACGCTTCACACTAAACCGGGTCACCCAAGACTCCATCCAACCTGGCCTTGAACACTGCCAGGGATGGAGCATTTACCGCTTCTTTGGGCAACCTGTGCCAGTGCCTCACCACCCCCACAGTAAAGAACTTCTTCCTTAGATCTAACCTGAACTTCCCCTGTTTAAGTTTGAACCCATTACCCCTTGTCCTATCCCTACAGTCCCTGACGAAGAGTCCCTCCCCAATATCCTTGTAGGCCCCAAATTCTTCCCTGGCTATAGTAAGTAAAACGTAAGTCTTCAAATTAAAGATGAATCCTAACAAGCTCTAAGAGTTTCCATTTGCCTTCTCTCTTTTTCCCAGGAGAGATTTCATACTGAGCTGCAGAGCTAAGTTTTCACCAGTCACGAGCAAAGGGCGTTGCACGTTCAGGTAATCATAAATTCAGATTAGCGGGTGGTATTTCTATTCACAGATAGGAACCTGTCAATCATCCTAAAGATGTTTATGCAACCCCCTAATTTTTACAGATGTGGTGCCTTTGAAGTCAATTACTGTTTTTGCATGAGTAAGAGAGCAGGATTTAGCCTCTTCAGCCATATTTTGTTTTAAGTGGAAGGGGAGGACCCCACAATTGTCTCCTCATCAAAGGAGATTGTCTCAATCATCAAAGAGTGATACTGGGGGGGATTTAGACCATCTGATTAGAGATAGATGTAAGCGGTTGCATTCCAAGGACAAGGGCCTGAGTTCAGAATCAACTACCATAGATCCCTGCATTGCACGTTGTTTTGCAGAGTGATGGAAAACAGCAATAGGGCTGCACCCTGATGTCCAAAAAAATGGGTCATTAAAAACACACAAACAAAAAAAACCCCACAGGAACAAAACCCTGGGTTCCATGGATTCATGCCATCAATAAATGGAAGCGTTCAGAGGTTAATCACTTAAGAGCAGATACACTACTGACTTGCTGTGAATCTGTTATGCCTCTGATATCTCCCACAGTAAGTTGAAAAGCCAACTTCACCACAACACTTAGTCAGCTTTTTCTCGTATCCAGTATATAAAGAAGAAATAGTATTGGTTCTCAAATAGAAATAATTTTGATAGAAATCCTGTACTTGAACACTTGTGAGTATCTTCTCCTGGACACAGTTCAGGATCTGAAAGCAAAAGCATGGACAATGAAGCATCTGGTCTATAGACTGCATATCTGCTAGAGTTCAGTTCCATCAAAATCCCAAGTTTATTGAAAATCAGTGATAGCTTCATATTAGGGATTTTGGGAAATACTATCTGATATTCATTTACCTCTTAAGGTACATTTAAAATGATGACCCGTCTCTCCTTACGTTGAGGGATGAGAGAAGAGGATATCAATAGTTACTTCCACACTAGCAGAAATTTGCAGGCCTTGAAAAAAAAGAAATAGAGCCTTGCCCTTAAGTTAACAGCACTTTCAATAAACTACATACTAGGCATTTATTGCAGACTTCTGATATGCATGAATAGTCACGATGAATAATTCAACTCTCCTGTCTGACAAACAGTATGCCTGAGAGAGACATTATTAGATGCAACATATATATATTTATACTGTTTATGCTATAAAGAATGATAAAGCCTATTCAGACCCATGCCCTTCTCCATTCTAATATCTCTACAAACAGCAGCTGGATGGAACAAATGAGAACGGCATATAGCATGTATTGTTAGCATTTGATGGATGTACACTAGCTTAAGTGAAATGGATTTGTGGCCTCAGGAAATTTCCAGCTGGCAAGAACCCAAGCTGTAAAAAGCCGTGACCACAACAAGCACTAAGTAGCATTCTCAGCAAGAGGCAAAAGGCTAAAGAGACTGCAGTCCCCTCAGGCTATGGTAGATCTGCACTCCCTGCATACAGCACAGCCAAGATGGCATGCTCATCGCTGCTGTGAATAAACATACTTGTTTAAATAAACCCATGAGCTTTCATTTCTTCAGTGCCAAATTTTAATTGCACCTTAGTTTTCAGAGTTGCACTTTCTTCCCATAAAGCCCATGTTGGATTTTCAGGATACCCACTAAGGCAGTTCTGCCAGAGTGGCTTTCTAAAATGTGTGAGGCTAGCTCTAAAACATAGAGCATGAAACCTCCATCCTGAGGGTCTCAGTGACCAGATACAGTGAACTCATAAGAAAGGGAAGCAAAGATAAAAGCGAAGATCTAACCCCAAGTTCAGAAACAGAGCTAGAACAGCCTAACACACAATAGTAAGAAATCACTACCACCATAAATTCCAGGAGCAGGAGGCCAATTCCTCTACAAATAGAATGACAAAAAAAGCAGAAAAAAGTAAATGAAATAACAGACTGTTGTGCATGAGATTACCTTATGCATATGTAACTGCTGTAGCTATCGTACAAGGAACTTCGGAAATATACAAGACATATTTTGGTAAGTAAAAAAATGTTTGCCATTTGATAAAAATAATTCTAGTGAATACAGGTGCAGAGAGAGCATTGCAGCCTATCAGAATTACTTAGCAGTTAAGACATGTTTATTTTCATGCTTGACACATTTTTAAATTACAAAAAAAAAGAAAAAAAAAGCGTGCCCTGGTTATTTTTGAGTTTTAATTAGCATTTCACTATTAAAATGAACAAATGATTCTAATTTGCACACACAACTTCCTTGAACTACACATAATCTGAAATAAAGATGGACTGCAAATAAGATGTAACTTCGTGCTTAGCGACACATTAGCTTGTCACTGAATGTGCTTTGCCAGGCTGATTCTCGGCAATCTTGCTGTGGTGCTGGAAGTTTTCTTCCAGTCTGCAACAGGGTACCCACAGCATCACAACAGAAATAAAAATAAAAAGGCCAACATACTCCCATATCAGACTGATTAGAATGGGTAGATCAACTGGATTGCAGTTTCTTTTATCTCCAAATACTCCATCTTCCACATTTATCACATATCAGCCTGAAAGTATGCTCTTTATGAGGGTGGGAATTAAATTACCTAATTACTTTAAATCAAAAAATGAAAAAATGCCTTAGACGTAGAGCAAAACATAGATATCTTTTATTACAAATGTATACTCAAAACTCATTTGATACATTGGAGCAGAGGTGCATTATGTCCATCTCCAAAACGACGCAATTCAATATATTTCTTGATTTGCATAGAGCTATGACACTAACACCAAGAACAGCAGAAAAAAAACCCCAACATTGCTAAATTGGGTCAGACATGTTTTGAGCTTTGTGAAATTAATGTCAAATGAAAAAAAAAAAGGCAAAAAAAAGGCAAAAAAAGAAGCAACAATTTTGTGAGAAGGCATAGTAATATGATGAATGGTAATTATACAAGCCATGATAACCAAGTGAAAACATTTCTTTAATGTACACCTCTTGAAGCTGAAAAAACTCCAGATTAAACTTGTATGTAAAATACTGGAACCGTTTGCCCAGAGAGTGGTGGATGTGCCATCCCTGGAGACATTGAAGGTCAGGCCGGATGTGGTTTTGGGCAACCTGATCTAGTTGAAGATGTCCCTGCTTATTGTGGGAGAGGGTTGGACTAGATGACCTCTGAAGGTCCCTTCCAACCCAAACTATTCTATGATTCTATATGACATCATTAGGTTTTTTAAGACTGTACTGTGTAAAAGAGAAAAATAATAAAAGTAAAACAAAAAATTATTCTCGATCTTTGGTTGCTCTGTCCCAGATTGAAAGCCTAATTCATCAGCTGACTAATTAATTATTCAAACAGTTCAGGGATACATGCACATGTTCAGGGACAGACAAGCTACAGGCTGTAACTGGATATTTTCTTCCCTTCAACTTCTTTGCCACAGGTTTTAGATTTGAACGATACTACCCAAAACTAACTCTTACACTTCGCAACAGAGAAAAAGAGGTCATTATTACTTAGCAGCTGAATCTGTAACTTGTAAACCAACAGATAAAAATACAACAAAAGAGGAGGTATATAGGGTGTTACTATATACAATATGAGAGAGATCAGTGCAGAAGGATGAGGGTGGAAGTTGCTGATCCAGCATTCAGATTTATAGGGCAGCAATCAGAGGTTGGTGTCCTACCCAAACAACTCATGCAGATCCTATATGTATCTCACCATTTGGGTACAAGTTCCTAACAGTCAATATTTTGCTTCAAAACAACGTGCAAACCCCTGCTTTTTTAGCAGTTTTTTTTCCTACAGCTAGGGACAGACATGTTATCAAAGAAATCTAAAGACAAGTGACCTGGTGTCACAGTTACAAGCTGCAATTGGCAATGTCTGAAACCTGAAACACACTTCTTGCTTTAAAGAGCAGCAGTGGGGGGAATGCTCTGGAAAGAACCATGCAAAGGCACTCTTTGGGCAAGGAAGTGGTGATAACACTGCCTGCTGAGGAGCTACCTGGCAAGGAATCACATTTTGAAAAGCATTCTTTAACCATGACCTCCTTGAACAAACCCAGAGCTACTTTCTAGCCTGCGCATTGCAGTGCACGGTTTTTTCTCACCCCAAAACACAACCAGCTGCATTTTTTTTTTTAAACTTTGACAACTATCATTTAAACAGAAGCTCAAGAACAGATACATCAGCTTTTTCCACTTGGGAAAGCTGACAGACCACTACTTCAAATGGCTCCAATTTATCTGTCAGAGCATGATATACACATTTTAACATTATTTATTAAATTGTAACCTGATATTTTATCATCTCTACCAGCTGGTGAGCCTGTCACAGATTCATTTTCTATGTTGGACTGATAGAAGAGAAAAATGCTAGGATCTGTAAAATTAATTGTGACCTCAGCAGCCCAACTGCTGCTGCTGTATTAAAAGAGGAGAGACTTCAAGTGGCAGACAGAGGAAAACAAGAAACCTGAAATTAAAATCTGTAAGATACAAATGCTAATGAAAAAAGCTTTCAACATACATTTTTAAAACAGATTGGTATTAAAATTTCCATAAAGATAATGCTATCTGGTAACATAAATCTAAGTATAATATTCCCCTGTGTTCCTGAAACACACCTATATCTGGATACCTCACACAGCTGGCTCTAAGCAGATTTAATGCTGTTTCTCAATACCCTGTGTTTATATAATTTTAAAACCTTCAAGTTCTTTGAATTTATTACATGTTCATATCCAATTTAAAACATGTGGAAATAGGTTCCCACACTTAGTCCCCATGTATGCTTTTAAAAAAAATTAACTCTCCAGCTCCAGCTGACCAAGTTCGAAGAACTTTGCTTTAGGTGACTCAGTGAATCTCAGACTTCAGGCACACAAGCCCCAGCTTCCAATACGTTAATATTTACAGTGTACAGCAAATTTAGTTGTATTAAAGCACTTACAGGTAGTCCTGAACATTATCCATGTTATTTGCTTATATTCAGAAATCAGCAGGAAATAATGAATCTATCATAAGGCTTGTTGCTAGAAGAGAGCTACTTCATGATACTAAGAGAATTTTGTGGTCAAAAGATTCTCCCTATGTCATGACTGGGATATTTTTATAATTGCTTCCTTCTATCATACTGCACCCCCCCAGAGCTGAGTTTTTGACTAGATTAATGGCAACATCATTCTTTGTGGAAGATGTGGTGTATCGAAGACATTACATAGATGATCAAGGTCTAAAGAGAGCTTCTGAATGTCTCATTCATGAAATATTAACTGCAATGGAGGTTTTTGGTTCTGTTTTTTGTTTTTTAAAAACCAGATTTATTACATCAAGCAATGTTGCAGCTAATTAAATAAGCACACAACTTACAACTAGGTTTGAAATCACATTTTATAATTGCAGACTGAACAAAAAAAATAACTAGACCTGAGAATAACTGTGGACCTTACTCCTGTCTGATAACAGATCCTGTACACTAGCTAAGACACGCATCCTTTGAAGGTCTCATAAAAGCTGATGCAATACATGATCTAAAGGACAGTGCTTGAGTTTCATGTGTAGCCAGTAGAATCACACTATTATTCAACTGTTTAGCATTTTTATTTTTCTAAAGATAGTTACCTTTAATTTAGATATCTTTAATATTCCTATCTGTAATCAGAAGAAAAGTGTTCCTATTCATTCCATAGAAGACCCTTGGAAAGGGTCAGCAGCAGAGCTCAACAGCTGGCCCTGGATTTTGAGTAGCATTTCTCAAGCTCTTTTTTTACTGTGTATCACAATTAGCAGTACAGATGTCAACGGGTGTAATTACTGCCAATTTCTGTCTCTGCTCCAGGACATATGCCTCTAAGTAGGCAGCTGCCAATATCACAGCACAGCTGAGGATTCTCTGCTGCTATGGGGCAATCAGCATGCAGTTCTAAAAAGATGAAGGATGGATGATGTATGACAAGAAGAAAGGCAGGCTTAGGACTGTCAATGCAATGCCATACTCCTAGCAGCCTCTCAAATCATCTCTCTAACTGAGGTTAGATTTTTCCTAGAAAGGACAGAAAAGACAGATGTTGTCTTTGATAGAGTGATTTACCCCCAGTCACCATCAGGATCTACAGGAAAGAAGGTGATTGCATTCAACCATGTGAAAATGAACACCCCACAAGGTCTAGTTGTAAACGCATGTGGAAACTGTCAATTAAAGATTGGAAGTACAGAAAGGCAGCAGGATGCAAAAGCACTGATGGGGACAACCCTTCACTTCCAACCCCCATCCCCTTCGATGATTAGTTGCAAAACATTTGCATTAAGCTGAAGCAACCTTGTCAAAGTGATATATTTATTACAAGAGTTCATCCATTAGAATAATACATAGTTCAGGTACTGTGATTAGTGGCAGCAAATAAACAATGATCTCTGTCTACTAGCTGTGGCAGCAGGTACAATTTTTGCTATACAGCCAGATACAGTATGGCCCAAATCTCTCACCAGCCTACATATATCTACTTGAAGATACTTTAAGAGAAACAAGGCAGAATATTCAGCAGAAAATGTTGGTGAATCATTTACATCAAATTAGAGGGGGAATAGTGAGACCTTTACATTAACAAGTATGGAGAGTTAAAGCATAAGGGGGGGAAGAAAGCACTAGACTATAAAACACCTCATGTACATTGAAAGAGAGGAAAAAAAAAATCCTCATTTGGTGTTTGGCTGTCAGTGAAATAAAAACTCAGAGTTAAATATTCTGGAATAAGATGGTCCATCCTGTTTTTATGGCTTTGCTGACAGGTATAGCAGATTCAGATCTTTCCTTACAACAAAATGGGAAGAGGTTTACAGCCATGTTCTCCTTTCTTCCTCCTTTTTCTCTGACATCCTTTCTTCAGTTAATGCTGCCACTGTCATTAAAGATTATTTACTTGTCTGAGCAATATTTGTTCAACTATGGGAGAATAGAGGCCAGCACCACTCACTGTTCTGCTCTCCAGCCCTCCCACCAGCCTGAGCACATCACCCATGGGTCCAGGCAGGCGCAACACCCACCTCTGGCACGGCCCACTGGTGGGTCTCCCATCTCCCAACTAATAAGGGCAGTAAGCCCAGATTTTTTTGAGTTACAAGCAGAAATCAATGTATAAAAAGAGGTTGTGTAATTTTTGTAAATACAAAAAGGTTTGAGGAACATTACTGAATAATGTTGATAAAATTTTCTCTGTTGAGTCTTCATTTATGGAAAGTAGAGCAAAACAGACATGTTGTCATTGAGTATAAGCAACACAGCGATAACAGTCATGCAATCTGTTGGAAACACCTGACCCCCAAAGAGTGCTTATTTTGTATAAGATGAATTACCAGCAAGAACAGCTATTAGGAATGTTGCTATAAGATACTGTCAGCCATTGGGTCAGGGTTGCTGATTAGGTTACATATGTCTGTTTCAAATGTAGCTGGAAAAAGGATGGAGAGATGCACTCCCAGAGCCTGGACAAAAGAGCAAACCACTGTGTCCCCTTCTCGAACAAAGAGCCTCTTAGAAAAAGCTTCAGGACAGTGTTTTTCCAGTGAGGAGAATGTGTGTCAAAAATACCCTCAGTCTAATCCTACATAAGCTAATTTACAATCTATTAAAGCTTTTATAATAGATCTCAATACCACAGTATTTTAACAAGTAGGAGATAAATACTGTGTCTTCAGGACAGTCAAGGGGAATTAGACTTCTGTGAGACACTGCTGCTTTTGGTATTTTATTTATGATGGCTGTTCATAGGTCAAAGATTGATTACTTCCACACAACTGAAACATTTTATGCAAGTAACAGATTTCTAGGTATATGATACAAGGTTTTTTTTGTCCAGGAAGTCCAATATTCCCAATACAATTTTAGCTACTGTATAAAATATTCCTGTCTTACAAGACATCTCAAAATATTATCCTGTTACAAATGGCACACTTAGGAGCAAATATTTCATTGCAGAAAGCATCAAGTGCTTCACCCAGACACCTGAAACAACTAATGATGCCCCTTAGGTAAGCTTATGACATAAAAGGTTGGTTGACCTGCCTCGTGAACCACACTGTTTAGAACATGTAGCCACCTCTGACTGTTTGGGGTCAGTAACACAGGAAATATGGAAATAAGCCTAGTCAATGTAAATTTTTTTTTGCAAATTGAAATGGCAGACTATTTGCACTTGGTCTTCACTCCCTTGTACCTATCTTGACTGCTGTGATGCTAAAAAGAGTACATCACAGTAAAAACAAACAAGTCAATCATTTACAGATGGCAGTCGATTAATATATCTACAAGATGTGCCCACCAGCTGAGGATGTATACCTTCATACCATTGCTAGAGAGAGCTATACAGATCGAAAATTACCTTACTTACTGCAATAACAGCAATAAGTGACAAGAACATCCTGCTAACAGCATTCATTAAATTAAATGCTTGGTAAATTTGAAGTGCATATAGTATTAACAAAAATCAGTATGCAATTATTCAGATCTAAACCAGATTATCACTATTGTTATATTTCATCACAGCAGCTGCCTTCAGCAAAAATTTTATTGCGGTGCAATAGAAGCCAGTTATGCAACCACAAAATTTCCATACTACTACTCAAGTGTTACGCCATTAGAAGTCGTTGTTGCAATACTAGTTTGCCCAGCAATTATAACCATGTAAGAAAACAAGCCATGCAATGGAATGATATCAATCACTAGAGCATTGCTTTACATTTTATATAGGTATGATAGAATATAAGTAAGAAAACATACGTGTTAAACACTAACTCAGAAAGAAATTATAAGGCCATTACACAGTGATGCAGACTGTGAATCTGGCTTAAAATTAGTAGAAGACTTATTCAATTACCAAACTGTTTAAAGTGAAGCTAAGGATAGCCGTAGAAAGATAATTACATTCTCATAGTTTAGTGCTGCCATTTGATTATTTGAAATGTCCTTTACACTTTCAGAACTGATGTAATATAAGAACACACACACTTATCTCATGTTCAAGTCAAAAGCACTTTTCAAATACTTCATGCTGCATAGTTTAGAATTTGTGTAACGGTTAAAGATCTTATTGAGCTGGAAAATACAGAGACTTGTCTTTTTCAATTTGTTCTTCAGTTATTTTCCAGTCAAGCAGTATAATCCTACTTGAAAACTTAGTAAAACGCAGCTAACTGTTCACAAGTTTCCAGCAGTACAAATTGACAGTAATATTTGATAAAATATGCAGACTTCTCAAAGTTGGAAAGTTGCTCTGACAATTTTAAAAGTGTAGATTACGTAACTTCATACATATTCTTGTAATATTTTCCTGTAACTGTTTTGTCATAACTGTATTCCATATTTACATGTTTGTGTACTAGAAAAAAGGTATTGTTTAAGTAGAAAAATAAATAGCATACACAAAGAAATTAAGTCCACATGTTAGAACAATTATATACATAAATAAAATGGAAAATTATAGCTTCATTTTCCTTCACTGTAAATAAGCATAAAGCTTACACTGTGTATCACTCATAGGTAGTTAGCATATAATAAAATTAGTAATATATTGTAAATAGTTTTAAACTTTGTCTTCTGCATATAATTTTGATAAGCTAAGATAGAAAAGTGACAGCTCCAAGCAGTGCAATATTTTTGTTGAAACACATTTCAGAGATGCATCAGTTTTGACAAAGCGTTGAGCACGGAAGATGTCTAAGGTCCAAGGTGAACACTCCCGGTTACTCCTGACTAGAGACACTCAAATTGAAAACTTGACCTTTCAGACTAGTAATGGTTATTTCTACAATTCCATTTCACAGAAATATATAAATGTTTTTGTTTCATTCTCACACAGAATGCTGGTGAAAGATGGCTGAGGTTCTCTAAACACCAGCAAGGAGCCATATTAACAATGACCTTTTCATATTATTGGTTTTTAACTTTAGAAACAACTATCAAATAGTAGGATGACTCATACAAGGATCAAACTGTTCTCAAATTTAGTGCAACGTAATCATGTCGGTTCCCCAGAGACCAAAATGAAAATTATTAGAACACGTGAATTCATGGACATATGGCACCTTAGCACTAGAAAAATACTCTTTAGAGTATACTGGGCCTTTCACTATCTACCTATGCAATTCTTCAAGCATTACAAGCTTACCTTTCTACAGTAATTTGATGTGCAATACATTTATGTCAATCCTTTAGCCTACTCACAACCCACTGACATAGGTGTAATCAGTGGGATGCTGCAGTTCTCCACACCTACTACATCTATAGCTGGCAGACATTCTTCATGGGACTCCCATTAGTGCAACAGAACAAGGCAAACCCCACCTACCCGCAATCAAAGCGCAGCAGAAGTCTGACTGGGAAGACTACCAGCCCACTGCTAGAAGTAAACCCAGGCAGTCAGTAAGAAAAATAAATACCTATTTCCAATATCAGTAAGAAGTTTCTGAAACAGTAAGGATCTATTAAATAACCCAGACCTGAGCTGTGTTGTGCAGCTTCCACAAAATAGCCACTCAACAAAGATAAACTGGAACTTGCATTTACCTTCGAAGCTGACAAATTCTTTACCTGTTTGAAAGCATTAAGAAAATACAGGTTTTGAATACTAAAAACATAAGGTATATTTTGTACATTATCCTGAGCAATCTATAAATTATAGTACAGCTTCATTTCTTCAGCTGAAAGGAAAATGCAGTGTCCTAAGCACTATCTCAGAACACATGTATTGAGGCAAAAAAATAACCCTACAAATATTTATGGAGATGAACAGGCTGCTAGTAGAGACAAACCAAGTATTTACAAAGAATGGATGGAAGAGTTTGCAGTAGCTGACATGCTGCCATTTTTTTTTTATTTTTTTTTAAGACCAGTCAAATTTCAGGAGGCTTTTGTTACCCTAATTTGACTCAGCTTTAATTTGTTAGATACATCCTTGCAGATGTATAAGGCAAGTTAGAGCTGTGACAGAAGACACCATCTCACAAATGCAGTATTTCGGAATCTAACATACAGATCTATCCATGGTAAAAGTTTATAGAGTACACTGCGGAAAAAATACAAAAAGTATGCATATATATTATGTTACATATGCACACATATAGACATTGCACATATATGCATATGCATACATATTTCTGTATACACAAATATATCTATTACATGTACACATGTGTATATATCTTTAAGAAGAACCTCACTTGATCCATTGCTAAAAATTTATTATCACAAGATTTGAGAAGAAATTGTGAGACATGAGGAAACAGCATTAGCTGACATTTATTGAGTCATTACCACAATTAAAGCGATACCATTTAATAAAGCACTGTCCCTTTGAAAGGGAACTTCCAGTGCTCTGTGCATAAGCTGCCATATACTGAGTTCATTTGAAATAAACACAAACCATTTTAGACCACCACAGTGAAAGAGTAAGTTGGTACGTCACATTGATCAGGAGCTCACCTACAGATCTGCTGCTATTGCTTAAATGTCATTCTGTGACTTAGCTGAGACTCACTAACAAGGGTGTTTTCCACCTATATGAAACAAATATGATACTATTAGCAACACCAATTAAGGTAGATAAAGTAATAGTCTAACTGAATGCTTGAGGAGGCTAATGGTTTTGCTTTCACTTTATGATGGATTACACTCTGTACTCATGCTATAAAACCAGACATGGAATCAATAGTTTCTTCTGCTTAGAACACCTCCTTGCCTGGAGCGTAACAGATATCTAATTTAAGATTCATTGCTCAAGCTTTCTTCTCTTAATCAAAGAATAATATATTGGGGGGGGGGGAGTACTTCAGAGGTGTAATTTCCCCACCATTGTGTTTTAACAAAGTTTTAAGTAATTTCCTCAGCTTAAATTCCACAGAAGCAAAAGGTCAATTTATCTTAGGACACATTCCAATTCTCACTTGGTAAAAAAGAATCTCCTTATCAGCTCAGCTGCAGAAAAATGTCTGTATTTGGAGCCTTGTGCTCTTAGGAGGACTCTTTAGGGACAGTGCAATGCACTACACTAACGGAGTTTGCAAATTAAATAAACTGAGAGAAAAAAAAATAGTTTGGATCATGTCATTTTTTTTTTTCTTGTTCAAGTCAAGCTCACAGGAGTGGAAAAAATAATCTCCATTCTATATTCTTAGGACCTAGGATGATGATGCATATTGAAGACAACATCATGTTGCAGCACCAAACAGGAAAATGCCAGGCTTCTCAGCACTTCACATAGTCTTGACAGGAGTAATTTCATACAAGAGAAACATATCCAGAGATTATCCCAGCTGGCGAGGAAACAATTTTTTTTATTTTGAGGAAGACCAAGGTGGACGGATTTTTTAGCAATGCAAACACTTTTATTGTCTCTAGTGTTTTCCTATCAGAAACAATAGTACTTCCTCATACTTGGCCAGCAACCAGTCCTCTTAAGAGTACACTTTATACTCAATTGGCAGAATATTACTGCTGGCAATGTTTGTGGCTCAAAAAAAAAAAAAAAAAAAGAAAAAATCAAAGAAACAAAAACCTCAGAAAAACAGAGCTTTGTGATCAAAACAGATCTAAGACATCGGAAATACATGAAGACTATTTGATGAACCTTTTCGCAGGGCATGAAATAAATCCACATTTTCAAGTTACAGTTATATTACTTCTTTATGGGTTTCCTTTTATTGTGTGGTTTTGCGGGTTTTTGTTGTTGTTGTTTGGTTTTTGGTTGGTTGGCTGGTTTTTTTGGTTTTGGTTTTTTTTTTTTTCTTGCCCATGATGTTACTAAGGACAAACTCTTATTGAAGCTAGTAGGGCCTTGGCTCAAATAAAAACCCAACAAGAGATCCATAGGATATAATGAAATCTAAAATACGTACACTTCTCTACACTCGCCTATACAATCTGTGTGCCACCCAGAACACCTTACTAAAAACAGGAAGTTACTCCTCACAGAATGCAAAGAGCAAATTAAAAATTGCTTCAAACATAGTTCACATCACCAGTTGACTTCTGTGACTATGAGTAATACAAGATGCTCAGCTGAGTTTCTAACTGCATATGCATTGCTTTTGATGTGTCCAGCAAGTCTGAAGCATCAAAATCAACACATTACACAGTGAAATTTTCCATCTTAACTGACACGAAAGACACGTCTCTCCTCCAACGGTGCAGAGTTGTGTCAAAATACTCAGTTCTTCTCACTCAAATACCCCATTAAATGCTATAAACTGCTTCGCTGTTTCAGCTCTTATTATTTTGCAATGCGCTGAACCAATCTTTTTCAGTTGAATGTACCTAGGGAAAAAAAAAAATCTGCATCAAGAAGCTATTTTTTCCTTTTAATGAATCAAAAATAAGGTCCTTTCCAACCCTAACTATTCTATGATTCTATGAAAACATCTGAAGCTTCTCTCACCAAGAACAACCTTCAAGTCTGTATTTGAGACAAACATGCTTACACCAACACTACCTTCTAGAGCAAATTCTGGTCAAACTTCTTAATGTTAAATTTGTATCACTTTGCTATCTACTCTATTCTTTCCACAGTCTAATTTTCACCTTGCCCAAGATGTATGTACAATCTTGAATTATCTACTCCTTCCCATCTCCTCCTTGCAGATACTAAACATATCATACACCTGTCATATACATACACCCATCATACACCTTTTATATACATACACCTTTAAAAAGGTGCATTTCCCATTTAACACAAGTTTATATTTTTCGAAAAGGCATATGGCATATTACACATTACATACAGATACGTATGGGTAGCTACATATAATGAAAACATACAGCTTTTGTTATCTTTAAAGAATGAGAGAAATCTTTTACTCAAGTTTAAAATTTTTTCCCCCAGATTTCAAAGGTTTGGATCTTTGGAATCAACTATTTCTTGACACAACTGATACAACTTTTTGTACCTCTGTATGTTAATGTATTTTTTCCATGTGAATCCTTGCAAAAAGGGAGTCTCCATCTTCTTTGTAGTGACCCTTTAGTTGCTGGAACATGGGATAAGGTTTCCCCTGAGCCTTGTTTTCTCAAGTCGGAACAAACACAGCACTCAGCCTTAAGGTGCATCGATACCACACTGCAGAACAGCAAGTTAAGACACATCAAAGTCTGTGCCTCTGTATGCACTAGCTGCCAGGTCATTCTCATATTTCTGCTCTAATAGACATGAGCAATAAGAAAAAAAGAAAAAGACTCTTCAGTTATTTATATTACCCAGAGTTAAAACATGAATGGTTTTATAATAAGCATTGAGTAGAAGAGAAAGCCTGAAAGCTCCGGTAGCAGCATGGATGACTGAGGACCTCCCTAGACCACATTTCCTCTGAAGTAACTCATCCCAGCCACACCTACATTGGCCACCTTCCTCCAGGTGGTGCTTTTTCTCTGCAACTTCTCCATAATTAACTAGTGGAAGTACTGATACATACTACAAAACAGCCTGGGACCACAAGGGTCTCTTCCTCCTGAGTCACTGACCTCATTGTATGCCCCATCACAGATGAGAAGTTGTTTTACCATTTCATATCAAGGTTACATAAGTATTTAAAATTATTAGATTTTAAAAGTTAAATTTTAAATTATTACATTTTACTAGTTAAGAAAAAACTGAGAAATCCTGCACATATCAGAACACACAAAATGCAGGGAGAAACCACAGGAAGAGAACATGCCTAGCATGAGAATAAAATAACAGTATGGGGAAGGGGTAAGAATAATGTTCAAGTGGAAACCGAATCAGCACTAGTGAGGAAAAGCTTTTTAAAACTGCTGATCCTGCATTTAACAGAAAAATCAGAGCAAACATGTTCGCAATAGTAAAGATATGAAATTTGGTAAAAACAAAAAAGCATCTTCAAAGAGAAACACAATGTGCTTTAAGATACTGTCTATTCCTCAGAGTGACAATGTGAGTTACTTATTACAAGCATTTGTGGTACCCAGAGGGGCCCATTCACACCCCAGTGAAGTATAAGCATATGGAACAGCAGAAACAGACCGTCCTGTTTCCAGGTGGGAGGCTTCCAGGTGTGCTAAGGAGAGCTCTCAGACAAGTTGTGTACAAGAGTCACAGCTGGATAAAACAGACAAGTCCCAGAGCATACATCTCTCAGATCAGAGAGAGATGTAATACCTCCAAGCAACCACTGATAACATGAGGAAGTCCAAGCTGGTTTAGGGACTGAATGCTGTCAGTGAGTTCAGGTGATGTTACAAGTATTCTAAATTTTGCTAGATAATGTCCTTTATTGACTGTTATTATAGCAAAGTTTGGCTGGAAAACTGTACATTTGAGACTAACATCATACAATTCAGAGACACTTGGAACAAACATCAAATGAAGCAGATCTCTCAAGTACATGGTCCCGAAGCAATTCCGAAACACTCTTCAATCATACGTCTCTTCCAGGTGTGCAATGCAATATACATTTGAAATACATATTAAAGAAGCCCCTTCAAATGACTCCCTTTCCTACTCTGAGCTGAAGAGCCTGCATTTCTGTGTTCTCCTGAGGAATTCCCATGCCCATTCCATTATTCCCTCCGTCTGAAAAGGCCCCACCTCACTGTTCTATTAAACCTAAAGATGAAGCCAGCAACTTCAATTACGGGCTTACAGGAAATGCAAAGAAATAGCTTTTAACACAGTAAGATGTAATCCAGAAATACAGCTGTGAAGAATATTCCATATATAAAATACTGCCTTTATTTCATAACCTAGACAAAGGTTACCAAGACAATGAATAGTTAAAAAAGTTTGTCAATACAGAGCAGGTTAGCAACAGTTTTTCAAATATAAATGTGTGTTTATATACACTTCTAATACAACCATGCAGTAATCCCAGGAAAATCTCAGCGTGCTTATCCTGTTCCTTTTTTTGGGGGTATATAAATGTACAGATACACGTTTCTTACTAGCCCCAAGATTGACTCGCATTGAAATATAATGATGTCCCCTCCGGCAGTAACATTTTTTACACAATTGCAACACTGCTTCAGGAAGTATCCTGGATAGTCACTGCATTTGTTGAGCTCTCTTCACTTTGGTATTTTTTTTTTAATTCCAAATCAACCAAAGCAAACCTTTAGTGCTTCTTTCACAACCAAATATTTGCACAGATTTAGAACTTCTCTATGAGATTTGGACTCCCTAAGCTCCATAGAGTCTTTAGGCAGACACGTTACAGATGATTCAGGAACTCATTTAAATAAGTGCTTCTCTTACACTGGAAAAGAAGGTGCCTGTTACTGGGAGGGAAGTGCAGATGTTCACACAGAAGGGCAAAGTCATCAGATGAAAAAAACACTGGCCTTATGAGCTCAGTTATTACATTTCTGTTTTGCATATTCTGAGAATGGATACTTGCAACACTACATTCAATTTTAAAGAAAGAATACAAATGCTTTTGCGTCAGTGCAGTGAACTCTCCAGAATTTGAATGAGAAAAGAGGCACAAGCAGAACTATTTTACTGCCATTTAGCTCTTACCATAGGTATACCCAAGTTAAAAAATTAGACCTTCAAAGCTGTCTCTCCACAGCTACTTTCTGAAGTTCTTCAGCATGTAAGATGTTTTTCAAAAAGTTGAAGGCTTACCAAGACCTACTTGGACTTCTGCAGTCATGTTCTAAACCCAGGATTATCTTCCTTTCTTAGTCCTTCTCTGCCTGTCCATGGTCTCCAGACACATCATATTAAGCCATTATAAATCAAATGTGAAGGAGATTATCTTTTCCCTCTGCCATCAGCCTCCATTCTACTCTGCACCCAGTACAATAGCATACAGGCAAAACCACCCATCCATAATATGGAAGTGTACATTTTTATTACTCCTCTTAGAGGAAATTTCACCCCTCAGTCTCTGCAGACACAGTGTGAAAGGGAGGTTGGACTTGTTTTTGCACTCATGCTATCTCTGTTCAAACCCGAAACAATTTGACATTGACTGTGTCAGATGACAGAGTAAGGTATTCAAGACTGCCAAAACGAGCAGTTAGGATGCTAAGTGGGCAAGGGGTAGAGGTGAGTTCCTGGTGTCTCTGAGAGAAGCATCTGATGATAAATTAAGGTAAAATGAGAACTAATGCTACTATAAAAGTTAACTCCATGAATATTTCATGAAAATGTATTGAAGCTAAATGCATCTTTTGCCTACTTTGAACTTACCAATCTTAAGAAATCAGCTGCAAGCCATCTGTGAAGCATCTTTTAATTAGAAGATTTCATTTGATAAACATTTGTCTCCACTATTAACTCTAATGAAGTAGGTTCATTAATTTTTCAACAGGTAAAACTTATTTTATTAAGTTAAAGGATAGCAGCAATGTAAGGCCATTCCTTAGATTTGGTTCAAAATAAGAACACTTAGATTTTGTATCTTAAATCTGTTATGAATAAAGCAATAAATACTCCACAGAAATTACTTCCCTGCAGCCACTTCCATCAAAGCAGCATGCAACAGTCATGGGTGCAGCACACAGGTTTGAAAGCCCCATTCTAAACTCACCTGATTGAGCTTTCACTGGATTGCCTGTTGCAACAAAGAGATCAGGTGGCAAGGAAAGACTACTTTCGCCTTTCTTTCATAGCGGTTGTTGCTATTTTTGACCCTGACACTTTGTGTTTATTACATCTTCTGCATCAACAGCGTTTCTAAAAAGCTGGCTGGGATAGCGATTCACAATCCTGATGTGTTTCTTAATTGGAGCATATGCAACATTCTGTCCCTCATCCCATGTCTATTCCCAGAGGCAATCAATATCCATTTCCAGCAAGAATAGCAAGATCTACTCCTGCAAACTTCCAGTCACACTGAGGATGTATTGACCTCTGGCTGCATCTCAGGCTTTGTGTTTACAGGTGTATATGGACATGTCTGAGAAAGACCTGGCCTCATTTCAAGCTCACTGAAAGCTGAGTAACTCCGGTAACTCCAGTTAACCATGAGAACATGCTGCAACACCATGCTTATACCATCTTGTTCTTTAGACTCAGCACTGCTCTAACAGCAGCTTTGACATTTCTAAGCAGCCTGTAAGATGGGCGAGCCTATATTAAGCAATGAGAGATTGCCTAGATACTGTTCCCTGTCAGAAAAACCTGGGTGCAGATTGCAGGGTGTAGTACCTACACAGAGCCTTCTCCAGCAGCTCAAGACTCCTCAACACTCAGGCTATGATGGGCATTATCAGGGCCTTGGGCTGACTCTTCTGCAGGAAGTCTCTCCTTTCAGCTCAAATCCAGCCTCTGAATCTGCAGAAAGCTCCAGCTGTCTGCAGAAACAGTACTGTGGAACCAGTGCCAGTAAAACCAAAGAGAAAGAACTTGCTGGAGTGTTATTACTGCTGAAATTGGAGACAGCATTTCCTCAGATACACACAAGGACTGTAAGGTAAAGCTGTCATTCCTCTTATTGCCCGAGTATTCAACAAGAAAAAAAAAGTTAGTTGTGGTGTCTCAGTGCAAGACATTTAAATGCTTAGCTGAAAAGTCCAACTAGTTCTTTCTCTCTTACAGGTTTGGACTATATCCTGGTAGTTAAAAACATACATAAAATTTGAAATCTAATTTCAGTTAATAAAGCTATTATCAACTAGTCACCCAAGCCACAATAATGGGAACAGTGACAAAAAGCTGAAGCACACCCAAATCACTGACAAAAGGCTCTGAATTTTCAGGAAAGAGTAAACAAAAGACTATGGCTGCATACTGAAAGCAATAGGAATGTATAGATTTCTGTAAATCAGATGTTGCAAACAGCTTCAGAGCTTTTTATAGCAAAAACCATGTTAACTGGAGCTTTAAAAATATAAAAAGGAGACTGATAGAGCAGAATATTTGAATTGGAAAGGCAAAAAAAAATCAGCATGCTTCTTATAACTAATTATGATTTCTTATTATACAAATGTGCCTTGAAAAGTCACATTACCACAGGGTTATTATACCCAATAACTTCTGACCCCTGGGTCAAATTAAAATCAACCAGATCTACAACTCTATTTAAATTATAATACACCTCTCGTTTCATAGAGGAATCTCATCATGAAGGTCATAATTGCGAATTGCCCACCACACACATTAGGCAGAAGTTGGATTATTTTAAATTAAAAAGTAGCATTTCTTACCCCACCAGCATACTGCAAGGGTGATTAAAACATTTTGGCAAGCTCTAGTTTTAGTTTGTCGTCAGCTTTTCTATTGTAGAAAAACAAGTTACTTATTTGAATTAACATTCTTGATACATTTCACAAGATGACCGTACCTCTTTTTTGGCTTGCCTTTTCTCAGGGTATCAGAAAGTTAAGTTTAACCTTACCACCAAACAATACCAGAAGAAATTTAAGAGCCTACTGTTAAAAATGGATTTAAAATAATGTTTTCATCAGGTTAGGGGATACTTTGCCTGCTACATAAATTTTAACATATATGCATCCAAATAGGTAATTATTCATTTAAAAAAAAAAAAAAAAAAAAAGTATTACTAGCCCTGACAAAATGTAAACAGTTTCGATAACCCAAAGTGGTTGCAAGACAGGTAGAATGTTTCCAAAGTACCTTGCTTCTTCAAAGTACTAGTAAAACTTATTTTTTTAACTCTCCCATGTATGTCAAACAATATAGTCAACAGTACCTATGTCCAAAGTTGCAAAGCCAGGACCTTTTTCCTGCCAGGATGTGGCTATTTGCCAACACCTCACATATGCTGGTTTCCAGCAAAAAGAAAACCACAATACCCCATGGGTAATCAGCAGACTAAACAGTAAGCTCCTGCCGCACAGCTTAAGTGGAGATACTGGGGTCCAACGCTGACGTTGTGGTACTGAAACATCAGTCATCCAGATTCTCACCCAAGTTGGATCTGTTATATCAAACATTTATATACTGGACATTTGTTTATTTCCACTTTTCATGGACTTTGCCAGGAGAATATTTATTGTTGAAAGGATTCATTCAGTAAAGATTCATGATTATTTCTCTTGAATTTGTTTCCTGCAACTTTTGAGCACCCTCTATGTATTTAATAGTGCACAATGATCTGAACACCGCTGTCCACAAGACTTGGTAATAACATAGAACAGAATATTTCTAAGAATAGAATATTCCAGTTGGAAGGGACCTGCAGTATATATCAGCCACCATTTTTATCCCACAAAAATTTAAAATGTTTGACTGACTACGTACAAGTAACACTTAATCCACTGAAATACAGTCCCCAATAGTTAAATTAAGCATGGAATTGAAGACTAAGGATAAATCTTTGAGAATATTGTCTTTGTTTAAAGCTTATAACATTTGTTAAAGGGCACAAAATCCAACTGTGGAAGAGCACTTAAAGACAAAAATAAACAGTAAGAAAAATGAGATGAAACTGAAGCAATATAATCTAAACCCTGACTCCTAGCATTCAAAGTGAATGAGTGCCTATCAACTACCATGGATTATGCGTTTATTTTTTAGTGATTCAGTGAGACATTTTGCTAACAATGCACAAAAACATAGCAGAGCATAAAATTATTTTTTGAACATTTAAATCTTGAGGAAATTTTTCCATCTGTAACTAACCAAGACAGAAGAACATCTATGCAACTAGCTCTCACAGTGTGCAGAGTGTGTTCAATTTGCCTAATGCCACATAACAATTTTTATTTAAATCAGTTAGAAGTGTCAAAAAAGCATCACATACTTGTGTAAATTCTTATTGTGTAAAATCAGGGTGAAGTAGAAACAAATCCAATAGTTTACATAAACCATAAATATTGAAACCTCAGCCAAGCATTTTAAGTGCAGTTCTTTAACTATCAATATGAAATTCTGTTCTTAAACTACCGAAGTAATTCTGAACAAATGCTAATAGAGAAAGAACCATCATGAACTGTTAGCCTAATTTCTTTTTGCACAGAGAATTTTTTGTGACTTGTCCCTCTGTTGTCTTGGACAAAGGTACAGAGCAACTTTCCAACTGTAGCATACTAGTAAGTTTTTCACTTGGAGCAGCCAGCATTTAAAATAAAAGGCTAATAACTGACAGGAGATGAACAGAAGCCCCCTAATCTCAAACCGTTCCTGCAACCTAAAATGCATTGTCTAATTTCACTGCAGCAGCACTTCACAAGCAAACCATAGGTTATGAACTCCTTGCAGAAAAGCCATTATTGAAAAGTAAAACCAGATAAAGCTGATCAATAGGGACAAACTGGAGTGGCACTGGAAAATAAAGGGGGGACAGATCACCAAGATGCACAGGTGACATGGATGCAGAAGAGTCACTGTCATGATTTGTAGAGCTTAAGTGTTTGAATGAATAGGGCTTATATATGTTCCTAGAAATTTTGTCATACCTAATATGGGGTCAAGATGGGAAAAAAGCATACAGAAGTGTCTATTTAAAGGGAATGGACCCAGGCAAAGTTCCCCTTATGCTTAAAAGACAATGTGAAAAGTGGAAAGGGAAGCAAGGTCCTCTGAAGGTGAAGTTAAAACATTTGTTGTGAAAGAAAACTGGGAGCCTGCAGAAGAATGCAAAGAGAAGTTAAAAATGGTCAAAGGCATCAGCAGTACACAATCTTTTGACAATATTGTCAAATCATACATGAATTTGTTGCAAGAATTGGGACATTAAGTTTTGAAAGCCTGCTCAGGGAGCAACAGGGCAGAGCACACATCTTAAACATGTTTTAGAGAAAGACTCTGAAAAGCCTAAATTAATGTAACACAAGAAAACCTGATAGATGAGGTTTATATATGCTGAAGTCACACTTCACCAGACAAGGAAGCAAGCAACCAAGTCCCTTGAGAAAAAAGCTGAGGCAGAGTAATCCAGTTTAGTTATTTTGAGCTTGATCTAACAGCAAAGAGATGGATAGTGGGATAGATAGATCAAAGTGTTCATTCAGAAAGAAAACAATTCTGAAAAGAGAGCTATATCTAAGGGGTGTTCACATGAAGGAAATTCTGTCAACACATTCATAGCAAATCACATGTTTCCCAGACCTGCGATTACAACTCCTTTAGGCAGTTACGCCTGCCTACAAAACATCATATTTGGAGAAACTGAAATTATCCCAGTTCTGTCCGTAAACCTGAACTTTGAAGAACTGCGAATATGTTAGGCAAAGCATGCAGCTGCTTGAATACTCTGTTCAAATCTACTTCCAGATATATAAAAGTATCTTATTTATTGCTCTACAGAAGCAGTAGAAGCCAACACCTCATCCTAACAAAGCACATATACCACAAATACAGAAACTACCATAAGCCACATTAAAAACATTTCTTTCTAGTACTTATCAGGATCAAAACTCAAAGAAAAAAAAAACAAAACCAAACCAAAACCAACCAACCAAAAAAACCCAAAAAACCAAAAAAACAACCCACCAACACCCACAAAACCAAAAAAACCCACCCCCAAACCAAAACCAAACAAAAAAAGCCAAAACACACAACACAAAAAACTACATCACAACATTTAGGTCTGTTTTGTCCCTAAGAACACCCATAAATTCTTTCTTAGCAGATCTTGTTCCCATCTGAGATCAAAGTATCCTTTTCCCCCTTTTATTCTCATCTAGTTTTATCACTGAATGACAACAGGATTCCAGAAGACTGATTTCTGCAAAAGTATCAAGCAGCCAAGTACTCAAAAACTATAGCTAAAGGAACAATCAAGCATAATTCTTACAATGATTGGAGTATTTTTTTCATTTGCGGTGGGGTGGGAGGGTACTGGGTTTTGTTTTGATTGGTTGGGGGTTTTTTTAACCCAGTTCTTCAAATTCTCATGTTTAAGACAGTGACTTTTAGGAAATTTCAGTGGGAGTTTCTGGAATTTTTAAGATCAAAGTTATTTACTTAAATAAACACTTGAATTCATGTTTCAGCAAGGTAAATCCTTTAGCTGAACACACAGACAAGATTTCCTAAGCTTTGCAGAATGTTATTTGCATGTTTCCAATGCAAATATTCTACATAAATCCACACAGATTAAGTTGATGTTTCTACTTAGGCTTTATCCATGCTGAATGACTGAACTGTGGATAACTTAGGTGGACTTTCAGGAGTACAAGATAATAACTAGAATGATTCTATTTTGTTGCATTTTTGCTTTTCATAATTTTCATTGCTGCAGCTGTTGAATTGTTATTTACATCAATATTCACTATGTAACACAAAGTTCACACTAAGAACAAATAAGGCAACTCAGATGTTTTTCTGTTTCTAACCTAGTCTAATGAGAAAAGTGAACCTTCAACAGTATTCATGATAAAATGTGTTGTCAGGAACAGCCAGGCCATCAAATTCAGTTTTATTTTCTCTAGAGAAGTTGCAGTGAGCAGTTTCATTATATTGAAATTGTTTTGTCAGCACACTTTAAAAGAGCAGTAGGGCTGTACAAAAGTACAGATGTTGCTTACTGTAACTTATTAAAAAAAAAACCATATAATCTACTGATCTTTTCAGAGTGTTAGTACTATAAGTGTCAGAAATCCCAAAATGTCCCTATTAAAGAACTTGAGAAGGTACAGTATGAGTACCAGACAGTTGAATCAAATTACAGTGAAGAGCCTTTAAAGCTACTTTTTACAATGTAATTCAATGAAAACCTAATAAAAGGGGGTTTATCTTGCCATGATTATTAGACCATTACATATAATAAATGTAATGGTGTTTAACCCTCTTGTAAATTAAATGTATTTTTTTCAATGGCCAAAGCCATCTTCTGCCTTCTACCTGCTCTCAACCACCATGTGCTTTTGGCTGACCACTGGCTAAGCTGTGATTTCATCTATGAATAATTGAGGGGAAAAAAAAAAACCCTCTTTACAATCAAAAAAACAAGCAAGATTTTACATAAACACTGTAACTGATCCTTTATATGTCATTGTTGTGTGAATATAAATTCTTATAGATAGAAATATTGTAGGTAAATGTTGATGCTCAACCGCCTTCTTTAGTCCTCCTATTTTTGCTTGCTTTGAAGCTTTCCAGTTCCCTGCACCTACCTTGACCCTCTTCGAATCCACGTGAAAACACTACTTCAAGTATAGGCAGGCCAGGTCCTAAGAGCATTCAATGTTCATTCACCGCTGGAATTTTAAACTAACCTTGTCACTTGCAAATTTTAAATTAAGTTAGCACTTTTTTCTTTGGATGAAAAACTGTTAATGAATTAGCTTGGTTAAAGCTGCCTCTAGAAAGTTAACAATTCATGAATATAAGAAAATTAAAAAAATAAGATCATAGAAATTTCTTAAACCGAGATGTCTAAATATGTAAGTATTTCTCTCCTTCCAGATTCAGGACTCATTTCTTTTGATGCATGGCTTAATTTCTTTTGATGCCTGGTCTAAAATATTACCCTCAAATTTCTTCCTAGTTTGTTTTCAACTTAAACCTGTATCAAAACTTCAACAGCATGGGAAGTACGCTACACAAGAAAACACATCACTGAGAAACTGAGTGTGTTGGCCACTGAACCACCTGCTGACTCCAAGACTGACTTCAGCTCCTAAAGTGAAATAAAAGCCTTTCTTGACAATATCTGCCAGACCAGCACACTTGGAAGCAGGTCACCTCTCGGATCCATCAACACTGGGAAACTAGATGGAACAACCTCCACATTGAAACTACCTGTACACGACCATTAGATAAACCCTTCTGTAGAGTTCCAATACTCAAAGTCCACCTTCATTACGAATTTCACTTTGTGCTTTCTCTCCCAAAATAACTGTCACTAAAAGTGCTCCAAGGGAGTCTAAAATGCATCCAGCTATGTCATGGAGATCTAAATTCATGATGCAGAACTCTTTTTACTATCTCATTTTAAGTTTTCCTTTTTTTAATTTCAAATACCCATGTTCCATTTATCCTTAGTCCTACTGTATGCATTGACATGAATTATGCAATTGCATTGAAAAATAATGCTTTCCAAAGCTCATTTTATTATTTCGGTCATTCCTCAAAATATTTTGAAAAAAAATTTTTTTTTTTTTTGCATACTTCAGACTGAAAACACTAAATTGCTTGAAAAATTTCCTTTTACTTTTCCAGTTCATGAAATAAGAAAGTCAGCACTGGGGAACAACCAAGAATATTTCCCCTACCTCCAAATACTAAAGAAAAACCATCAGTGTAGAAAGAGACAATTTCAAGATAGAATGTATATGGTTTGCTGGCATGTTGAAAATACTAGCTTAGAATGTACTGCCATCCCAAGAGATCATGTTACCTGAAGTTAAAATGAAAGCCAACAACATTTTCCATTAACATATTATCTTTGATATCCAATGGCACATTGTGTTGCATGAAGTTAAGAGGCCAACATACTCAACATTCCTGGATGTAGTACTGCGAGTAGCTATGCTATAGAATGCAATGATTTGACCCTATATAGCTTAAGGGCATATGACAGTGAAGCACTACCACCACCTGAGGTAAAAATTCACCTCATTTTCCTTAATAAACCACCCTGATTCGCATCCCTTTTTTATTTTCTTGCTATAGCTGTGCAAGAATGTCAAGATCTGACCTACTCTGAACTTGCTCACTGAGGGAGAGAGTGCCAGTTTTTTCCTTACTGTAACTTCCATTCAAGAGATGAGGAAACAGCCACTACGGATGTTGGTTTGATGGCATGTCCTGGAATGATTTGAGATACAAAACTCCATTTCCGAGATGAAAAGGCAGTTTCTAGTTAATGGCTGATGCTAGCTACCAGAAAAGTGTTATTAGCACAATAAAAAAAAAACCAAAACAAAAAAACCACCAAAACAAAAAAAAAAGCCAAAAAACCAACCAAACAAACAAAAAAACCTGTTCACAACCATATTCTGAAGTCAGAAACAGCACCCACATTTATAAGCTGCAAACATTGTTGGCAGTCAGAAGAAACCTAGCATCCTTTGACTCCATCTCTGTTACCCTACTTCTGTTCTGAGAAAATATGTAATGAAAAATTTAAAAAATGCCTATTTGAGTGTAAATGGGTATGCAAAGGATGGAGTTACCCATCTGTAAACCCTTCATGGAAGGAAAGGATATCTATGTCATAGGTAAGTATCATCCTAAGTAATTATTACCCAATACATTTTCTGGCCATTGGCCAGACGCCTAAGTTGCACATACACACATCCACCTCAAGAAGATGTCTTGAAAATAACACCTAGGTTAGGCTGAGAAAATTGGCATCTGCAGGCTCACTTCACTAGAAGTTTAGCTCAAGCTGACTTAGGGCCACCTGGATTTTCTGCCAGATCCCTCGCTGATGAAAACTGCCCAATTAAGCTCTTCCCTTTTCAATTGTCACAAGAGTGCCTTATTTCATCTCCAGCCTTGATTGCCCCTGAAAGTACACCACAGAAATATTTGCATCAAGTAGGAAGAGTGTCAATCATGGATCTAGGGTGATTATCCTAAAATCAGACTGCTGAGAAGTGAAGCATAGTATCAGTTAAAGCATCACTAAAACCAAGTTATGGGTGTAGTCCGGTAAAACACTTGATAATTGCTTATAGTTTTCAGTATTTGGAAAACAATTTCCTGCCCATATGTTTTCACATTGTATTAGATGTTTCAGTCCCTGTCAAGTGTTGTACATTTTCACTACTTTTTGATTCAAGGTGTTAATCATATTCAGTCTTCCAAGATGATTATCTGGTAACATTAACATACAAATGAACTGTGATTATATCTGCTTTTCAGAATCCTTTGCATTTTGCACAAGGAAAAAAAAATAATAAAAGAAATAAATCAGTCTCCTTCAACTTGCACAATGCCCATTTCAAAAAGTAGGGATTATTATGAATTCGGAGTCTATGAAAATTATATGTTAATCAACAACAAAGTACAGAAAACTTTCACCTAAGCAGCAACACAGTTTTAGTGTCTTACAACAGGCCGGAGCTTATAGGCATAACTACCTCATAAAACACACACATTCCTTACTTCTCGTTTCCAGTGCTTTCATATCCTATTGATATGACCTACAAAGTGCCAAGTATCTGCAGCCATTTCTGAGGAACAGACAGCAATTTACAGTATACAATCATACACAATTAAGATGCTTCAGAATAGAGAGCAAAGCACTATCAAATGTCAAGCCTCCTGTTGTGAAACAGTAAAAATTCTGTAATGAAATTGTGTGAAGTTTATCACCTGAATCTAAAAAAAAAAAAACAAAAAACCAAAGGGCAGCAGGTTATTTACAAAGGAATTTGAGAAAGGCAGCATGATGAGAACACTTCTCCAGTTTATACCAACTGAACAGAAGTTCCATGAAGTACCTATATTTGTGCCTCGTGGCATTAATATAGTCATTTTTGTGTGTCTGAATTGATGTCCTGCTGCATAAAGAAAACAGGGAACATCACAGCACCAATACTGTGTAGAGCCATTGCTTATATATGCTTGTGCAAGATTTACACAAGATTAGTGACTGGCATTTGGGGGGTGCCAGAGGGAGAAAAGATAAACCCTTTGAATTTCTTTCACTTCCAAAAATGTGGATACGGCAATGACTCTGGGCTGCTCTGCAGGCTCCAGGTGCCCCGGTTCCCTCCACACATGTGGCTGGGGTGGTCTCAAAAGCACTCCCAGCCCAGGCAGTCTAGCTGTACTGTAGCCCCTGGAGTTATCCCAGGACATGACTTCAGTATCAAAGTGCCTAAATTAACTTCCTGAAGTATTGCGACTGTTCACTCCCCTCCTGCTCAGATTTTGGCTAACAGCTCATGCTAAGGCCTGATGTATGCTGACCTAATGCGACAGCACATGAGGTCAAAGTGAGAGCATCACAGAGGCAGGACAGGTAGCCAGAAATTGCTCAAAGGCCATTATGTAGCCATGAGCTGCAGACTGCTGCCTCCTGCAGCTGCCATCATCACATATTGAGTGTCTGGCAGTTCCATCAGAATCAGCTAGCTCATGGAAATGGTGGACACCACATTTTCTTGCTGCAAGGTATAGAAACATCTATTTACCCAAAAAGCTTTTGAAACAAATCTAACAGCAGCTGGAACACCAAAGCTTTTGTGCTTCCTGGTATGATACAGGGAATACCAGCACAGTGACAGAAGAGGAAGGATGAGACCTCTCACTGTTGGCTGGATAACTAATTTTGCTCACAGTTGCACAAACTAAGAGTCACAAGTTATAATACTTCACAAATTGGGTGGCCAATAAGTGAATTCACTATAGCCTGTGCAAAGGGAATTGAACCCCTGTTTGTAATATTTGGTAATGGGCTCAAATATTTTATAGTACCTTGACCTTTTTGTAAATAAGTAATAGTAATAAATAAGTAATAAAAAATAAAATTCTCAAATAGTAAATTTGAGAATCTCTAACAGCCTGTGGCAGGTATTCAGGCAGATTGAGCACAACTCTCCTTCATTCTCAGCAGGAATCAGTGGTGGACACGAGACCACAATCTAGGCAGGAATACCTGACCTGGATTTATACATATTCTCCCTAGAAATTATGTGGCCTACTGCTTCAGCTAATTCCTGGTGCTTCTCTTTCTGTTGGGCCTTTCATCATCAAGGTTGAATGATTTAAAAAAAAAGAAAAAAAAAGAAAAAGACGGAACCCCCCCCCCCCCACACACAACCCACACTGATTTGTCTTTCAATCACTTTAATTCATTTTAACTTCTTTATTCATTGCTCTCACAGTTGATACACCTGTGGTCCTTTTGACCCCTCTACAATTCTGGCACTGAAAGATATTCTTTTCAAAGAATACAAGAGAAAAAGCCAAAGGGAAACATCAATGCATTACTATTTCCTTTGTTTTTCTGCCACTCAACTCGTACATATTTGTACTGCAGACCAACAAACAGCATCTCTTATCAGGCAGGAGCCAGGATCACCTGTTTCAGAGTTTGGTAAATATTATCAGAATACCTGCATTCAAAACCAGAACTGATAAATCAAAGGCAGCAAATTAAATTAAATATTTTCTCTAGGTTCACAAGAGAAAACTTAAATTGGAAAGTTTATATCTATTTAATTATGAATTTCAACATTTTACCACTGTTTTATTAGTCCTTATTTCACGATGATGAAAGGGCATATGCTCTTCTTCATTTTAGTGGTTAATAGATAGTTTGCTTTCAATATTATTGAAATTTTCAACATTCAATATTTTTCTTTGCAAGCAATGGCAGGCTGATTGCTGAGCTAGACTTCAAGCTCCAGTGTGGCTGGTGACTCCAGCATTTTCATAGAATGAGGTGCCAAAAGAATCATCTACATGCTTCAAACCAAACCTGTGCCTAAGTCACTATTCTGTTCTCCAGTTACAGGCTGGTTCTAATAAAAGTTAAGGCTAAATTCCTGGTATTCTTGGGTATTTGCTATTAATTTGCATTGAAATGGGGTTTCACTTTGAATTTCACACCTCAGAGCCCCATTAGAAGTAGAATATGCTATTGAAAGAAATCCCATAAAGATAGTAAAACCCCGTAAGAATGCATCCTGAATTTTGTTTAAGCTACGGGCAAAAGAAGTACAGATTTCATTGGGATGAAGTCTGCATGGAGTAGGAATGACAATTAAGATCTGGGCAGAGGATTTGTATTTAATAGACCCCGTGATGATCACCTAATGTCTTCAAGCCAATGCTTAGAATAATTTTGCATTTAGCATTAATTTTACTTTTGCCTATATTCATTCTACACATTATGTATATGGATTTTATTTTTCTTTTCTTCTATTTTTTAAAGTGCAGCTAAAAAATAAAATCTCTATAGCAAGAATATCAAGCTTTGCCCGCACTGATTAACCAAAATCCCTCAAGCATTTAAGCAAATTTGTTCATTTCTGAAGGCTTATCGGTTCACAGCATATTATTTCTTCTACACGTGGGCTTTTAAACTTTATCTTGGGGTTTTAAGCTAGTGGGCTACTAGTGTGGTCTACAGATTTAGGATCTTAAAAGGCTGCATTTTCAAAGATATAACTTTTGTTTGCTTGTAACACTCAGATTGACAATAAGAAATAAGTGCACAGTGCTTTAAGGGCACAAGCCCCCACTACTACATTTCATAAAATGTATTTACTGTTCCTGGGTGAGATACTACACGTAAACTGGCATCAAAGACTGAAAAGTTTTATTTTTTAAAGATTATTCAAAAGAACCACTGCTGACCTAGTATATATTCCTCATTTTCTACCTTTCTAAACTACGTATCTTTTATTCAATATGACTTTTTCTTAGTGGTAAAAGTGATAATGTAATAAAATTGCAAGAAAAAAAACTTCAATTAGCTCAATTTTAAAGGAATAAATACTTCAGCACAGATTTTAGAATTTCAAGCTCATTTATCTATATTCACATGCTATTCTAGATATTATTCTGTTAAAACTTTTCTGATTATTTCAAAAACATGAAGCAAAGTGAGTGGTCCTCATGAATAAATCAGTTATCATTCAACATTAGCTGAGAAAAATACCAACAAATGTAACTTCTCATTAAATGAGAAGTAATGCATGCATTTTATATCTATTTTTATTGTAGGACTATGAGTCCTAGTCTTAAGGCATTCGTTAACATATTTCTGTAAGCTTGTTCAGATAATAAGCCTTGGATGAATCAAGCATGTTCTGCCAGGCCTGCTGTGATGATGTTCTTGTACTAGAACTGTGGGACATGAAGGATCTCAGCTGCTTTTCTCATTAATCAAATCCTAACTCACACTGTGCAAGTGAAGAGAAGCTCATGACACTAACCCACACACAGGATCGAATATTTGAATTCTTCAGGAGTGTGAACTTCCCTGGGTGAAGGGAAGATATACATAAAACTTAGCCAGCCCCTAGAAAAGTGGTCCACAGGGCATAGGGTGCCATGACCTTCATACCACAGATAAATCCATAGAAAATGCAGAAAACCTTGCCTTAGCTCAATTAACCACTTTCCATGATGTCTGTGGAAAGGACTTCTGCCAGGATACAACATACCCCACCAATCATTATCCTTTCATGTGGGCTTACCTAGGAAAAAGTAGCTGGAAACAGGACAACATGGTATCACTGCTCTAGAACCTTCTGAAAAAAAGGGATTATTCTGAGGAATAAGTTTTCCTTTGTAAAGGAAGATGAGTAAGCTCAGCTTAGGACGAGTAAGCTCAGCTCTCTGCAGGCTTTTCTGTAGAGCATGCCAAAGTCTAAAGGTCACAAAAAAATATTTTTAAGAGGCATTCTGCAGTAAACAGAGCACTTGGAAAGCATCTTTACCCAATTTTGGGGGTTTGGTTTTATGGTATGGTTGGTTTGATTTGTTTTAGGGTTTTTGTATGGGTATTTTGTGTTTGGTTTGGGGTTTTTGGGGAGTTTTTTGTTTGGTTGGGTTTTAATAGCAGAATTACACTTGACTGTAGGTCCGAACAGGGCTCCTGAGTTTACTTACATCCTACTGTATATGCTATATAACACAAGTTACTTTCTTGAGAGGTGTCCAGATGCGTTCAGACACTCAGGTAACACACTTGAAAGCAATAGGTATGTGTTTGTTTCTTATGTAAGCAGTACCAATTCTCAGTAAGAAAGCAAACAGCAAGGGCTGAATAAATAGGCTATGTATCTCACCCAACCAAGCAGCCAAAAACAGAAAGAGGAAGCAGTCTGTGCTTAGTGAGGGTCCTTCCTTTTGGAAAAAAAAAAACAAACAACAAAAAAACCCAAAAAACCCCAAACAAAAACAAACAAAAAAACCCACACAAACAAAATACGGAGTTGTGGACCTAGACAGACCGAAAACTACAAACTGTATCCTGATGGTCCCTCTATACCTACTGAATAACATAGAAACCTAGTGCAACTGAGAAGTCATTCCAGCATCTTTAACAATATCTTCAGGTTAATCATCACTAACGCCAACATCAAATGCAAAACTGACAATTAGAAGTGAAGCCCTATCACCTTGTGGGTTTCTTTTTGATGCTGTCAAGAACAGAGCTTTCTATCATTTGAACCAAAAGGATAACTTAAAATACAAGCTGTAAGATTTCACATCACTGTCATATAGAATGACTTTACAGGAAACCATCTCTGGACCACTGTGTATTGCTAGGAAGTTGCCAGTATTCCTCCTTTATCCTCTAAACTCATTTTCCTTTCCATGCTCCCGTTCATCATGTGCAATGGCTTATCCACTTTATTTTGTACTACTGTATCGTGATGAATCTGAAGGGTTTTGATAGCCTGCCACTAAGTAGGACTGCTAGTTTTCAACTGCAAAACCCTCCTCAGCATTTCTTAGAACTTCTCATTTTGATCCATTTCTCTCATTTGCCAAGCATAAAACAAAGACCAAAACTAGATAACTAGATGCAGGTAATTTTCACAGTTCCCTCTAACAGAATATCAGCCAGTCATGATGCTTTCTCCAAGTTCTTAAATACCTAAAACACGATTTGGGATTTGTTTGGTTCTTTTTAAGCAACAAATATTATCCAAACAATTCGTTTGAATGAAGAGGTTTTAAAAATGGAAACAGTCATTGTAAGGTCATCTGCAGAGAATCCTTATGAAAGATCATAGAGGTTTTAAGTATTTATCTTTACAGAGGATAGGACCAGGGAAACTGGGTGCAAAGACTACAGTTATTTTGTTGACTGAAATCTAGCCCAGGAAGAGAAAATTTGAATCTACTAGTTTAACTATTTCTGCTACATAACCACCATATGATGACACTTATTAAACAGCAAAGTCTGCCTATACACACTGAAGAACATTTATAATACCTGAAGTAATAAGAGTAAAGGGGAAATCTCTTGCTATCAATTTTTAAGCAAATTGTTAGGGATAAGCTTTTCTAGAAATGCTTTTGCAGTAGCAGATATGGTTTAGCACATAATTTATTAAGAGGAAGGAAAGGAAACACATCTAAGTTTACAGCAAATCTGAAGTTCAATGTTATTGGACAATTAATGTGACATTGATAAAGTAGCTTGTTGTATGTATGTATGCATGCATATGTTACTTAGCAAAAATGAAACATATTTGTCCTCTCCTGACACCCAGCTGTTCAATAAGTCACAAAGCTGCTTGTATAATTCTGCAAACTAGAAGTTAAGGGACTGACAGCATTAAATCAGGTAATTTCTAGCTCTCAGTATCCATGCAGTTCTTGTGAACTGGCCATGACCTGTTGCAGGTTAACAGTTGTAGGCAGCTAAGCACTACACAGCACTTGCTCACACCTCCTTACCCTGAAGGAGGGGGAGAAATATCAGGAGGGCATAAGTGAGAAAACTCAGGTTGAGATAAAGACAACTTAAAGAGAAAAAGACAACAGAATAAAAAGCAAATGATTCAAAAAGCAATCACTCACCACCAGCTAACTGCTGCCCAGCCAGTCCCTGAACAGCAAACCCTGGCAAACTCTCAACCCCAGTTTTACTGCTGAGCATGATTTGATGGTCTATGGCATATCCCTCTGGTCACCTTGGGTTAGCTCTCTTGCTGTGCTCTCTCCCAACCTCTTGTCCACCCTCTCCTTGATGCCATGCAAACACTGTTCAGCAATAGGTAAGGCATTGGTGTGTTACCAAAAATTTTTTGGTCACAAATGCAAAACTGCACCACATACAGGCTACTATGAAAATTAACTCCATCCCATCCAAAATCAGTACAACCCCACGCACAATGGTAACACCGATTAAGCAAGGGCTTTTCAGTTCCAAAATTGGAATAAGCAAAGACCTCCCTGAACAAGAGAGACAGTTTCAAGAAAATAATTACTCAAGAACTTTGGCCAACTCCTTATATACTAATCTGCTCACACTAAGGTCACACATGTGCCTACAATGTAAAAAGCTTATCAGTAAGAGATCTTTCTATTTGAAGTCTCTTCGTGATCATTCATGCACATATATTCAAAGCCTCGAAGAAGGAAAAACACCTTTATTTTCACTGCTGAGTTATTAAACAAATGGAAAACTTCTAGTTACTCAAGTCATAAGTATTTTGAAGTATTTGGACAAATGAAACTACTCCCAAGACTGCCAGAACATTTCCTGCGAGCAGGGTTAATCAGAAGAACAGCTCTTCAGCCTGTTCACCAGAATTGCTTCTCAACCATTACAGATCACTATATGCAAGGCCCATACATTAGACTATTAGGATGAGAATGAAAGCTAGATTATATCTATGAGCTAATACATCAAGCTGCCTGGAACAGTCAGATGTTGTTTTGCTTTGAGCAAGATCATATAAACTTTATTTAGAAGAAAGAATTTCAGTGCTTGTGGTTGCTATGCTCCACTCAGCTTCAGCTCTGCTGTACACAAACACACGATATCCAGAAGGTATACTTTTTTCAACCCCTCTGTTTAACCTTTTCTATAAAGCCAAATTTATCACATGTTGTACCTTCTTTAACAAAAGACCACAGAATCCTCAGATTTTGTTTCTGGTCCCATGTGCCCGAGGAAAACTCAGGGTTCAGATCCAAACATGAAGCAGTGCTTTGTACACCACAATGAGCTGCACAGCTTCACGCACCCCTGCACCATGGATAATTAAGTAGCTGGCAGTAATTGAAAATATCCCCACTTCTTTCACAGCAAGTACTTCTTTCACAGTATTACTGGTTGATGTATTGTAGCTACTGACACATGACAGAATAATTTGTCTGTAATTCAACTCCAACACTGAACCATTGGAAGTTGGAGTTGTCTGTGGCCTAGAGGGAGACATTGTGCCAGAGTTCCATTTGCTGTTACTGAAGGCAAGAGGTTATAAAAGTTCCTGAAATACAGCTAGCAAAGGCTGCAGAGGGTCTGAATCTCAGAAGCAGCAGCACAAACGCCTACTGTTCTTAAACAGGGCAGCAAAAAAAGCATCAGTCTCACCAAGCTATCATAGGAAATATTTAATATTTGCATTGGAACTACTACTTTTCTGTCATTTAACTGCAATAGCCATTACATTTCCTATTTATTTTTTTTTTTTAAATAAAAGTCAGCCATAGCAATCTTATAGACCAGAGATACTGAAATGAAGACTACGGACCAAAGTTATCCAGTATTTTCATGTCTAAAGAGACTGGCTCAAGTAGCCCACAATGACAATTAGCACAGTCCTAAATCTTCAGTTAAAGATGTACCCCGCACCATCCAGTTTTTGGTGAAATGGTCTTTAATGAGCCAGTTGCATATACACTCTGACTACAAAAAGTTCTGAAAAAAATTTTGACAGTTAAAAATTTAATCCCATGTGTGGCATAGAAACTCATATAATCCTAGTATAAGATGAAAAGCATTTTGACAGAAAAAAATTCACATTAGAGCTCTAACAGTTGAGCCATCACTAAAGGACTTAGCACCTATTTACATGGCTTGGTGTGGGGGAGTTAAAATAAATTTCACTAATACTTTGAGAAAAATCATGATGCTATTTGCTTTCTGGGATATAGAAAGAGATTAAAATGTCAAGAAAAGCATCAAGTTTTCTAAGATGCACTATTTACAGATGATGGCTAAATAACTTCCCCTCATTACTGAGAAAAGTGATTCTGCAGCAAAATATCCATGGATATCTGCATAAGCTAGTCTGATGAGGTTGGGTTTTTTCCCCCACCAGTATAACTTGAAGAAAGGAGTTGTTCACATTTTTTTTAAGTAATAAAACATTGACTGTAAGAGTCCCTTTTATTAGAGCAGCTCCTCTAGGTTTGTCATAAACCTCCAAGTTTACTAGTGCTCTGGAACCAAATTATACTGTACATTGCAACTAGTGTTTTCCTGGCTGCTGAACTGGTTTCTGAGCTGGACATTACTGAGCTGGGCAGTGTCTTTCCTATAGAAACCTAGAAGCCTGTCTCTATAATATTAAAGCTGCTGCTTGCACAACCGAACAGTGACTCAAGTTGTCAGGGAAGATACTTTCAAAAGCATGGAACTACTTTTTTTCTTCACCTGAACTCTTACCTCCATAAGTCTTCCTCATGCTCTGCCTCTTCTACACTTAGAATAGAAGAGCATTAGTCTAGACCACCACCTAACCCTTTTTCCATTCCCTGCAGACAGGGCAGCTGATTTTCTAGTGCATAGGGAAGCTGCATGTTACAGTAGCTCTTGCTCTTGCTCTAATCACCTTAGTGGAAAAGATCATAGAATCATAGAATAGTAAGGGTTGGAAAGGACCTTAAGATCATCTAGTTCCAACCCCCCTGCCATGGGCAGGGACACCTTGCCCTAAACCACGTGGCCCAAGGCTCTGTGCAACCTGGCCTTGAACACCGCCAGGGATGGAGCATCCACAACCTCCCTGGGCAACCCATTCCAGTGCTTCACCACCCTCACTGTAAAGAACTTCTTCCTTATATCTAATCTAAACTTCCCCTGTTTAAGTTTGAAGCCGTTACCCCTTGTCCTACCACTGACTAAATAGAAAAAAAGCACAGAAATAAAGAGGACATGCCTAAGAGAAGAAAAGCATCCCTGATAGGAGGGCAAAGGGGATGAAAGAAGAATAACTGTTAGAAAGAACTAACAGAACGTAAGAGGAAGGGAAAGCATGCATGTCAGGGGAGGGGAAGGAAGTGGCTGAGCAGCACTGCAGGTAAAGCCTTCCTGTTGCTTTTGATTTCTGTTCAGTTAAGAACAAAACTTCTCTACAGTTAAAAAAAATCCCAAGGTTGCTCAAACTACAGGATAAGCTCCTACCCACATAACCCCTTGAACTTCATTCATCCTTTGGTGACCTATTAATTCCATGCAGCCAGGTACTACTGTTACAGCATCATCCAGTCAAAAAAAACCTTGACTCTAGCTCTCTGCCTCTGTTACCAATACCAACAGTTTGATACTTTCAGATATATTTGTGTCTATCTTGGTCTTCGGTTTTTCTCTAGCATTAACTGTGACAATAGATCAAGAATTATAGGTTTTAACTTGAAGGCCACTGTACGTCATAGTAGGCATATGCTTACCTTTAAAAAATTGGAGGCTGTTCTTCACCTGATAACATCAGGCCTTAACCCAGGATTAAAATTTTAATTGCAAAGAAATTCCAAATCAAAAGCTTTTCATAACTTGCAACATTTGCAACAACAGTACACTAAGAGCAGATAAAGTAAACATTGTTCTACTTAAAACTGGCTTTACTTATGAGTAAACACAACCTAAGAATATGTTTGAATTTGATGTTCAATGAACTATTTTCTTTCATAGTTACGCTGCTTTGCAAATTCCCTTAGTACATATCAAAGACTGTCCTCTGTTAAAATGTAATCTTATTCCCTCCAAATAAAAGTTGTTTTTTCTCCAGAATAAGCGGGACTGGACCACCCTTGCAATCACAGCACCAAGAGTTAACACTTAAACACTGTTGATGCATCTTGGTAGCAGAGGGAAACAAACACATTGTAATCACAGACTGACCAGGTTGTGCCCCTTGATGTCCTGTGCCATGGCTCTTCAGCACATGTTGCTGAGCTCGAGAAAGGAATGACTTCATTGGGAAGAGGGAAACATACTGTGCGGAAATCCCCTCTAATGGCTATTTCTCGGTCCCATCATGTGCTCCTGTTCCCAGGAAGGGGCAGAGCTTTGGGCGACTTGGCCTATGGGAAGGTGTTCCTGCCTGTGGCACAGGGTTGTAGCTAGATGAGCTTTAAAGTCTCTTCCAACCCAAACCATTCTGTGATCCTATGACCCTATGATTCCAGAGACAGCTCCGGTGCAGCCTACCACAGCCCACCACAGTCAAGGGCAGTTTTTATGTGAGACAGGATCCATGATTCAGCAGTTTATTCTGAGTTGGCCTGCCCAGCAGTGGGTGTCCTGTGATGACCTGTCAGCTCCTGAGGCAGGTAGCAGCTGATGCACAGGACGCCCCTGCATGGGAGGACGCTTGCAGAGGGATCAGTATCTTCTCCGCAATTGAGATTGGTGACCTGGTGGGGAACAGAGCCGGCCGTGAGCCACACACACCATTCCTTCCTCCTTGCCACCCCTCCATCGCCCAGAGCCGCGGTCCCCAGGATATCCTTGTGGTGCCTGGAAGACATGTTGCCCCCCACTGTCACCCCCACCTCAGCCTCACCTCCTCCGGTCACAGCAGCGCTGCTGGCACCTGGAGTGGCATCCTCTCTGGCACCTGGAGTATGCCTATCCTCCAGTGTCTGGAGCGGTATGCGACTGGTGACCTGGTGGGGAACGGAGCTGGCCATGAGCCCCCCGCTCCACTCCCTCCTCACCACCCCTCCATCACCCAGGGCTGGTGTCCCCAGGATGGCCCCCCATCATTAGTAGGTGACAGGTCATCACAGGGTAACCACCACTGGGCAGGCCAACTCAGAATAAACTGCTGAAACAGTGATCCTGTCTTGCCTGGAGTTGGCTGGCTGTGCAAGGGGCTACGCCAGAGCCAGGGGCCTGGGCTACTCCAAGCCCCAGGGGCTCCTCAGCCTCCCAGGCTATCTCTCTTGGGAAATGCATCCACAAAGTGCCACCTTGGCTGGTGGCTACCCCAAAAGCCCTTCTGTCCCAACAGACACCCCGCGCTTCGCAGCCATGAAGAAGTGGTTTTGGCAGCATAAAAACTGCCCTTGACCGTGGCGTGCCCAGGGCTGCGGGAGGCTGCACCAGAGCTGCCTCTGGAATCACAGAGTCATAGGATCACAGAATGGTGTGGGTTGGAAGGGACCTTAAAACTCATCTGGGAATGGTTTTAAGATTTTCTTTATCTAATTTTATATTGCTTCTTCCCACTTCATTGTTATTACTGTGCTCAAGGGGCCACAGTCCAATGAAAAATGGTTCTGTTTTTTTCCTGGCATTTTAGGCTTAGGGCCAAATGGAGCCACACAGGTGTAAATAAAGACTGGATTTTGTTCCCAATGTCCCTTGTACATGGCTTGACCTTAACTCATAAATAAGAGTAAGGAAAAGGTAGGTTAACTTCTTGCCTTATATAATTCCCAAAGTGCCTAGTGTATAGTTTAATTACATTTATTTAATTGCAGAACCCAGGAAAAGGCTTAAATTTAGTCCATTTGACTGGAGTTCATGCTTTTAAATTTAGATCGCTGACTCATTAAACATGTCCTGTAGTTCCATGGCCAGGAACTGACTGACTCTTAATCTATTTGACATTATAATTATTACTTTCATTTAGTTTACAGCTTATCCTTTGAACACAGCACTTCAGAACAATATCTGCTCAGAGACCTTTTGATAACCAACTAGGTAGTTTAGAAGATCTACAACATTACTGATATATAAACCCGGAATTAAGTTCTGACAATCTACATACTGCAAGCTATTGACTTCTCTTCAGCAGCGGCAGCAGAATTATGCCAAGCTGTAAGTCTGTGGAGGCTGAGCTGCGAGCCACTTGCGTGTTACTGAAGACACTGAAAAAAAAGAAGTATAAAGCTGATGGACAAGATTGGCACTTTCCTCAGGCTTCTCTCAGTCAAAAAGTATTAGCTTTCAGTATGAAGCCTTTGTAACAATACCCCTTTACCTTTGTTTTCAACAAGTTTAGGAGAAACAGCATGGAAATGGTCAGGTGCTTAATTTTGTTCCAGTGTTCAGCAATACAGAGAAGGCAGTCACATTGTCCATTGTGAACTCCGCACAACTGAGACTGAATTTTCACTCTTAACAATGATAAATTGTGTCACGGTGCTAAACAGAACACACAGCATAAATTGACTCTCTCTTAAACATCTAGGAACCTAAGGGCATCCTCTGCATAACAGCTGCTCATAAATATTAGAGGAAGTCTTCTCCATTAGAGCTTCACACTAAGTGGCATTTCTGCTGCTGATGAGATGGTGCTTTTAACTTTTTTATTGATATTTTCCTCTGAGGTTTTCCATTCTGTGGCTTATGTCCTTTGTCATCCACCAATACTTTGGTGTACGAACTAACCTTAAGATCCAGGAGATTATAAATCAGTCCCACACATCTGCTCATCTATCTTGCTACTTTTCTAACAGGATAATATCTTCTGGAGTCCTGCGTCCAAGTGGGCACAAGAAACTTTCAGTAATTTCAAGCCAGAAGCACTAAAATCTAAGAAACACACTTTTTTGAGAATTTGTATCAATTACTTACAATTTAAAAGAAGATAAAGGGGGGAAGAAAAGGTAATGATGACCCTTTTCCTAGGATGGATTGAACAGTAAACGTCCATTTATTTTTCCCAGAGGAAAAAAGGGTATCAGAAGAAACAGGGTTTTTTAGCTTTTGCCTCAAAACTACATAGGAGTTTTCAGAGAACTGCTACTGGCTTTATTGGAAAAAAGACGTTTAAGACCCATTATTCCATGACTCTGAGCAATGTATCCTTCTGCCAGGTTCCATCACAACAAGAGAAGGAAAATATTCTTGTATTTTAGAATTTGCTCAATAAACATAATTATGAGATAGCAGACTCTGAACTTGAGCTACAAAGGAAGCAGAAATGGCTTCAGCAACACCCACTGCAGCAATTTTGCTTTGTGGGTATTAATGTAAATAACATGAAAAAAATATTTAAAAGTTCAGAACCTTCTTGCCAAAAGAAGCAATTAACTGTGAGAGCAATTCGTCATATTTTCAAAACTGGATCCCATTTTCTGTATGGAAAGCCACTATCCATGTATTCTTTAGCAGACAGAATGCAGTTTGCTTTTTTAACTGCAAACTCCAGCCAGTCTCTATTGACCAGGTACCTGGACTGTCTGGCATAAAATTGTATTAACTGGCTGTAATGTGAGACATCTTCACGCAAACTGTTAATATTTAATTTAGGCATGCATGGAGAGCAAATATGTAAGTGTATTAATTCCTTGCAGTTTTCTGATATACACAGCAGCTGTGTGATTTGATTTGAATTGATTTTGCTTCTAACTCTGGTGACATCCAATGAAAAACTGGATTCACCACAAAGTGATTTATGATGGCAGAACTCTATTGTATACTTTCCAATTCATTAGTCAGAAATCCACTATTTTACTTCATTAAAGCAACAAATATAATCAATTCTTCTGTGATTTACAAGTTTTTATGCAAGGAAAAAAGATTCTGGCTTTATGCCAAATGGAGTTAAAATACAGATCATGTGATACGAAATGTCTCTGCCCCAGTGTGTAAGTGCCGCTAATCAAAATCAGAGTCCACATTCAAGATTTTAGCTCTGGGTGAACATTACAATTATTAAGTGCAGAACTTAAGCACTTACACTTTAACACGCCTAGGCACATTTTGATAAATAGTGCTGAGCATTAACACTGTGCCATTTTGTACTTAAACAGCCATGTAGTTTAATCACAATGGAAAACTAAAGGCATGGTTTAAATATGAGCATTACACAGATGACATTAGGAGACAAAGTTATTACTAGCAATACGTTAGTAATCTGCACTTGTGCATGTTGGTATGTGCATATTGAAGATAGTACCCACAGGAGTCATTTCAATCATATCTGAAATGCAAATATAGAACTTGCTTCCTATACATATGGACGTAGAGAACAACACATTTTCAGAAGTAATGCATTCTTTTATTTAAAACGATAGATGTGCTACTGAATCTACGGCTCTTTATTACAACACAGAGTCAAAAAAAAGAGCTCTCATCCAACTACAGTGCAATCCATCGATAATTCTGCCAGAAGCACTGAACACTACATTGCCTGTAGTGTCCCTGTGGCCCATTTATTTGGATAATAATTTTGAACTAAATCTTCTGTGTATGGAGAGTATTTGGTCATTTTTTCAACATTGACCGTAGAGCCTTTTGCTTAGAGTGTGGGGAACAATTAAAGTTTTAAAAACCTAAAACAGAAAGTGAAATTATTCTGTTTTCTGTGCCTGAGTGATTGACTTATTAAGATACTGTAAAGAGGTGAGTAGGAGAGGGATAGTTCTCTAATGTGTTTTCTTCCTTTAGTAGCTATGCTTTACAAAGAAATGAATGAAATCATCTCAGCCCTCTGGAGATAACCTCCGGGTTCATCAGTGGAAGGAGGCACTTTCTTGGGGAGTAGCTTTAATAGGACAAAACTCATCATCTCCTGTACTTTGGATAACTCTCTGTAACTGTGCACTGGCCAGCCTTAATTCAGGAGACTTCTTTAGTATGTTGGCTGTGTTGAATTCCTTTAGATAGTCAGCCACTTGCCATGTTACTGCACTACCCAGCTCATGCTCACATATCTCTGAGATACGCAGCATGGGCACATCTTCAGGCACAACTCCACTGTAACCTCGCAATCTAGACAACCTGCACAGGTTCTGAATGCTTACACATTCACATGGCATTGTTGAGTCTAAGTCCTTTTTAAGATTCAAAGCAAAGATGAATGATTAATAACCAACCCAAGTCATGCGGGAGATTCTGCTGATGCACGTAGACCCCGCACTTCCCTGTACTGAACATAGCCCTGATGCAGGAAAGGGTCTTGCCTGCTGCTGTAAGGTATCTCTGTTTCTGTAACATTTATTGCATATATGCAAAGAGTACAGCATGTAAAAAGATGTCTAAGTGTAGTACAGCGAGTGAGCAGCTGCTGGCTGTATGCATACTTGTATTGGGCTCAGCAGGAATCACCTATTTGACTTTCAGCAACAAAAAACACTCAGTCATTAACACCTGAGCTAAAGGAACAGCTCACATAACTATCAGTTGCTAGCATTCCTGTTCTTTGTTGGCACAGGTTAGACATCAGTGGGAGACTGCTACAACACCCTGTTAGCATTACATAATTTGCTAGAAAAGTTATTCTTCAGCATTTAGGACTCACAACGCCATTCCACAGTGGTTTTTTCTGTAATGAAGTGCAGGAACGTATATAGATAGCTGAAATACCATGGGGCAGACACAGGAATGAATCTGTCTCTCTCAGCCCCTCAAGCTACAGCAGTAACTCTGCTACCTGTCAGGAAATAACAAACCCCTCTCTCTCTCTGAAGCAAAACATCCAATCTTGATCAAAAAGTCAGTGCCCTACACCACTAACAGAAAATCCAGAGAATATTTGTGTCATGGTTTAAGCCCAGACGGTAACTCAGAACCATGTAGCCGCTTGCTCACTCCCCTCTTCTTCCTCCCCCTTGCACCCAGCAGAGTGGCAAGGAGAATGGAAAGAATGTAAATCCCACGGGTTGAGATAAGAACAGTCCAGTAACTAAGGTATAATACAAAACTACTACTACCACCAGTAATAATAATGATAAGAGAAATAACAAGTGGAGAGAATATAAAGCTAAAAAGGGAAGGAAAAAAACCCCAATAAACACAAGTGATGCACAATACAATTGCTCACCACCCACCGATACCCAGCCCAACCTGAGCAGCAATCTGGGCCTTCCAAGCAACTCCCCCCAGTTTATATACTGGGCATGATGTGCTGTGGTATGGATAATACCCCTTTGGCTAGTTTGGGTCAGGTGTCCTGTCTCTGCTCCCTTCCAGCTTCTTGTGCCCCTCCTCACTAGCAGAGCATGCGAGATGGAAAAGTCCTCGATCGAGGTAAACATTACTTAGCAACAATTAAAAACATCGGTGTGTTATTAGCACTGTTCTCAGACTAAAGCTGAACACCCAGCACTGCATCAGCTACTAAAAAGGAGAAAAATAACTGTTACAGCTGAACCCAGGACAATTTGATAGTTTGGAAGGAACAAACCCAGGACTATGTGGTATTTTAAAACTGCCTTCCATTTCTGTTCTCTCTTCCAGTGATGCAACAGCAGGAGGGAAAGGATAAAAGTATTTGTATCAAAGGAGTTTTCTCTTCAGAAAGGGTACATTATTGTCCTTACTAAAGGAATTCTAAGTGGTTTATCTAGACAGTTCAAGGATCTATACATCTACCACACCTAGGGGCTTTTTCCAGCTCATATATTTTTATCAGCTGGTAAAATGTTGGTGTATCTTCCTGGAGTTCCTAAACATTAAACTGCTGTTTCTGGATTTAGAGCTTCTTTTATACACACTGGAATAGGCTCCTTGCTGATATTCCACTACTTCCAAGGTACCTACAGAGTTCCATTGAAATATACTATGAAACCATCTTTATAAAGATAGTTAAGAAAGACACCAGATGAATACATAGGCAAAACCTGACTTAAAAAAAACAACAAACCAGAGTTCCTTCTAAGAAGATATTTCTCCTAGGCGAAGAGGTTATTCAGCCTTATGCATTGTCAGAGGATTTTCCTGTAAGATTGTATTATGTTAACTTCATGGACAACATGGTGTATAATACATAGGTCAAAATTATATGTTTTGTCTTACTTGTGTCTCTGTCCTTTTGACACCTATTGGGCCATCACAGTATAGATTCTGCATTCTGTAAGGTCACACAGTGGGTTTTGGGGTGGGACAGAGGTCAATGACACTTGATTATATGGAACTTGAGGAGTGGATCAGGTAGGAGTGCAGTTTTGTAAAGGCTAACATCTGCAGAGATAGCCTTTAGAACAGGAATTTACTTTTAATTTGGCATCCTCAACTTTACAATTTAGTCCTAATGGTTGAAATGAAAAGCAATGACATAAAGGGTCCCCAAGAATCTTTAACCTGTTTCAAACCAGCTGTTTCAAACATAGATGCTCATAGGCATAAGGAAAAGAAAAAGAGAGTTTTTTAACTGCCACAAAAAGCCTTGATTGTTGTTCATCTGAGTTTATTTTTCACTGATGAAAATCTGTACTTGGGAGCAACAAGTACTGTGTGAGCTAAGTACTGGGCACTTGGCTGCCTTCGTAATGGCAATGGTGGATGGGAATTAGACTGGGGTTACACAAACCCTGTTCTGACAGAGCCCATTTTTGGCTACATATGTGCTGCAAAATGTAACTTGCAAAGAATAAATCTTCAAAAGATCTTGGTTATAGAAAAAAAAAATAATCACAGTTTGTATGTGTTTTCAATTAGATGAAGGATTACTTCAAAGGTCTCACCCATCTCACCACTGACACCCAGTAACAGGTATCTTTTAGTATTTTTTCCCCTGCCTAATCTTTTCAGGGTAGGTAAGCAACTTAGCATGTACTTAAAACAGCCTAGCAAAATATTGCAATAAAAAGGGTAGCAAAGAAGTTTGACAGCAGTTGCAAAAAACAAGTATCAATTGTGAGACTATGTGGATAGCTTCCATTAGCAGCTACAGTACTTTTACAGAGAAAGAAATGGCATTTTGAAATTATAACCCACATGCCTTCTCCAGACCAAAGAGTAAGGGGTTACAAAGAAAACACCCCAATAAACAGTAAACCTCCTGTTAGTGCACCGTATCTTGTGTTTAGACGCTCAACTAAAAAGATTAAATTATCTCCTCCTTTGGTGGAGCTTTTTTAGCACAGTGCTGAAAGAATCATACAAAAGAAACTTTGTGGTCTAATAGTAAATTGTAAGAAAGCCTTGTTTAAATGATATTTTGCTATGTAAAACATCTGTTTCTAGGTACTGTCTGTAGATTTTTCTTTCAAACATCTTTTTTCCGCCTTTTCTATTTTCTACAAATGATTTTGTCCTCAGAATGAAGTGAGATCATTTATCTATTAGTTTCAGGCTTATCACATGAAATTAAGCACCAGAATGTTCAGTAATTAGAGACCTCACCCTGGAAAATGGGATAATGACAGAGTCCTTGAAATCAATGAAGGTTAAAGCTGCATGTTTATAATAACATTTCTATAACCCCAAGATAAGATGTTGATTAAGATATTATATCAGCTACATAACAATTAAAAGTTATATTTAATCCTGTAGGGAGAGTTTATTTTGAGCATTGTGTGACCTCACAAATTTATCCAGCAAATAACCTCCCTACTTTGATGCCAAAGATAACAAATACTGTACTTTGTTAAGCTTTTCATGAATAGTCCAAAAAGTCCAAACTAAAAGAAATCCAAATCATCCAACTCCTTTACCTTCACACTGTTGAAGACGAGTCTTTCCCTATGCTTAAAGCACATGCTTTTCTGAATCAAAGCTGACTTAAATTACATCTGGCCTTTTTACTTTTGACTTAAACCCATCTATTCGTGGTCTTTCAATGCTTAAAGGGGTGAGAAAAATAAGAACAGACGTTAGTCTTAGGGCGTGTAGCGATATGACAAGTGGTAATGGTTTTAAAGGAAAAGAAGGTAGATCCAGGTTAGATATAAAGAAGAAATATTTTACAGTAAGACACTGGCACTGGTTGCCCAGAGAGGTGATAGATGCCCCATTCCTGGAAACATTCAAGGCGAGTGGTTGGACAGGGCGCTGAGCAACCCGATGTAGTTGAAGATGTCCCTGCTCATTGCAGGAGGGTTGGAACTAGATGAGCTTTATGGTCCCTTCCAACCCAAACTATTCTGTGATCTCAGTCCAAGGGGCAACAAGTTGTCTATATGAAGAATGTTGCTTCCAGTAATCACAGACCACTTTTCTCTCTGTTACTTTATATAGCGCTAAAGACAACTTTCATCTGGAGCATATCTTGAAGTTCTTTTTCTTCAAGTCAGATCCCAGTAGCTCTAAGTTGTGAGAGACTGAACTGAAATCAGACTCCACTGCCCATTGTCTCAAAGATTGGTATGAGAAGCTGAGATGGGATTCCGAAGACCGTTTGAGAGATGGGTGTGCGGAGTTGAGATAAGACTTCCATTATCTCGAGGATTGGTGTGAGGAATTGCTGCCCATTATCCCAAGAATTGCTGCAGACATGTGCAGTTAAGAGCTGGCTGCAAGACCAGCGAAACTCGTCCACCAGGAATGTGTAGTACCTGACATTAAGAACAGAGGTACTCCCCACAACTCGTAATAAAAGGGGAAAAAGGTAATCACCATGAGGGACACCCTCCACACGGACACCCTCCACAAGGACACCTCCATGAGGACACCTCCACGAGGACACCCACCTCCGACGACTACTACGGACTATTGGGGACACTCTGCTCCAATACCGACTATGGACCCTGAAGGACTCCCACGACCTCTGATACCCTTTGGCTAGTTTGGGTCAGGTGTCCTGTCTCTGCTTCCTCCCAGCTTCCTGTGACCCCCCTCACTGGCAGAGCATGAGAGACAGAAAAGTCCTCAATTGGGGTAAACATTACTTAGCAACAATTAAAAACATCGGTGTGTTATCAGCACTGTTCTCAGACTAAAGCCGAACACACAGCACTGTGTCAGCTACTAAAAAGGAGAAAAATAACTGTTACAGCTGAACGCAGGACAGTCCAACACTAGGTTTTTCTCCAGTCAGACCCTGACATAAGTGAGAAAACCTATCATTCTTGCCAATTATAACAATATTAATTCTACATTTTCCTGAACAACAGAATGTGTGTTACCAGTTTTCCACATCTGGAGCCAGCCCATCTATGTAAGTAAAAAAAAAAGTTGAACAGAATGTTCTTCGTAAGAGTGTTTTATTATTATCCTGCCCTCGATCTGTTCCTTTAGATGGGCTACCCCCTCTTTGTGTTTCCTTTTAGTATTAAGGACAATTTCTGCAGGGAAAAGTGTGAACCTAATCTGTGGTGGTGGCAGCTTTTGTTAGTATGTAGGTGTGACTCCACTGCAATAGAGAGGTCACTTCAGAGTCTCCTGCAAAGCCACCCTTCTAAATATCCTATCACATCTTCCTCTTCTTTAGCTCCAAGGTGAAAAGGCTCCAAGTTTTACTTAGTAAACATGAATAAGCAGAAACTATTCTTGATATTTTTCTCAACAATTCCCATTTTTAATAAATTACAGCATTTGGAAACATGGTGCTTTAAGTTCTGTTTATAAGAAAAGTTTTGTATCTATTTTATGATTTTGCTTTCATATAAGAATTATTGGATCAGATCTTCCTTTGTTCTGATCTCACAAGCAATAAGGTTTCCCAGAATGATATACACAACTTCATATTTACTACTGAGCAAGTGTTCATACAGGCAGTACCTAATGCAATGTAAACCAATATTCTAATTTCTCTGTTTGTATTCCTGCAGTTAAACCTTAAATGTGCCTTTAAAATGTTAGGAATTTGCTTAAAATTTTTTTGCATGCTATTTATAATTAAAGATCTTGGGGGAGGTTGAGTTGTTTTAGTACTTTTCAGGACATACAAGCATTTGATGTTTTGCAACAAGATCTGTTTTCCTGATCAACAACTAAAATTGTTGTGAATCTGATCTTCTCTAAACAGTGTAATTTTAGCCACTTTAAATCAGATCTACCTTCAATTATATCCACTGTCAGCATACAACTAGGAGGACGAGTTCTGAATCCTTCTGAGAAGTTAAAAGTCCACAGATTTGCCCTGGATCTTCCTTTGCCCTGGATCTTCCTTTGCCCTAGTTCTCTTTTGTCTTTAAATTTACGCTCATAAAGAATCTGTGAACTATAAAATTTGATCTATTATTTCTCACTTGTGGCTCCATTCAACTTCTCAAGTTGATGCCCTGATCTAATTTTTGTGGTTGTGATTCATGTCTATGACTGAAAAGAAAATCACCAGAGAATTGAATTGTATTGCCTCATCTCTTCATGAGTAAAGTTCATGAGCTCTAAAAAGTTCAAAAGTTAAAAGGACCAATTTTTTGAGTTCAGATGGTCCATACTGGGCAGACAAGGACTTCTTTTTAGCAATGATGTGGGGGTGGCTGTTTATCAGGACAACAAAGACTACCTGCCTGCTATGCCACCTCCTCTCACCCATGACACTCTCCCCACACGCACATCTGTGGGACAGGCAACCCAGAGTGCTGAGCTGGCCCCAAGCCCTGCAGCCAATCTCCCCTCATGGGTAGATGCGCTCCAGGCTCCGACACAGAAATAGGTGCGAGAAAAACGTACCAATGCCTAGGAAAAAGCTTAAGTTTTGGACGACCAATTCAACAAACAGACAAGCATCCTTATGTGTAGATGCTATTCCATTTTTGGGGGATTGAAAAATTAGTTGGTGCACACACACGTTTTTCTGAAATTAAAATATACGTTGATTACATGTATATGTTATAATAAGGCATGATTCAGATTTAAATAAATAAATAAATCAATAAATGCCCAGGCAAAAATCCTCCTGAAATTTTCAGGTTTTCAAACTGAAGTGCTGTTGTGTTGAATTTCAAGCCAAAATATGTGCCCTGGGGTAAGCAAAAGCCAGCTCCTGAATGTCAGGCTGGTGTGGCAGTAGTCTTAGTAGGCAAGAAGTTTACAGTTCTGGTGGGTACAGAAAACAAAAAAAACAGTATAATTTTGAAGGTATTTCAACTGCTTGTGAGCTCACTTAAGAAAACCAAGTTATTTCCACAGATAAACTAGACCAGCTTTAAACCTCTGAAAGAATCTACGTGACATTATTTATCCATCCTGATAAAAAAGTCCCTGGCTTACATTTGCAAATTAGACTAAATTTTCTAATTAAACATTATAGCAAGTAATTTCTACGTAAACTTGGCAGAACTTTTGAGGGCAAGTAATGCATTGGAATCAACGAACAAGGGAAGGCTTGAGTCCACAACCTTGAATGCTGAATTACTGAACCTGTTAGTTGAGAATATACTATAGACTAATCTTTATGGAAAATGCTGGATGATCATTCTTTCCACCTCAGTATAACTCTGTTATTATACCTTGCTTACGATTTTGAAGCCAGGGCTCCTCTGGGCTTCTAAAGTAAATGTAACTCTACACTTTCAGCTAGACATAGGGAAACTTCCTACATTGTGCATGTTTCCATGCCAAAGACTAAATAACAAAACATTCCTTTCTCAAACATCCTGTGTGGAAGGTTATATTGTTTAACCGACATCTTTAGACTCAGACAGATAAAATCAAAATCAAACACATCTGCTGTTTTTTTCCTCTGAGCATTAGTATCTGGGTAATAACAAGATCTATTCCCTCAAATGAGTGAAAGCAGCAGGCTTGTTCCTTATGGTTTTTTCTGCCTTTGTTGGGTGGTAAGTTGGCAGTGACAATTGTATCAGTATTTCTGTCAGCACCCACATTAAATATGTTTCTTTTTGAGAGAAATCACATTCCAACCTACTCTGGACATCTAAATTTATATCTTTTATCACATCCAGACTGAAATCCAGCTACCACCTGGATTCCTGTGGCAAGTTACACGACTGAGAAAATGCAGCATGGCTCTGTAGTAATTTCAGGCTCTTTGCAAGAGCTATTAAGGAACCTAATTTGAAGTTAGATATTTGGTATTCTGCCTTATTTATGGATAAAGTGTTTAATTCCTTGGCTGCAGATTATTCATGAGCAACCAATTTCAATACAAAGAACATTTTGATCAAACATTTGGCGTTTTTGCTAAAGGTTGTTTCCTGATTGTATGCAAGTTCTTGGAAAACCAGAGTCCTGATATTCATACTCACAATTCCAAATTTAATTACTCTAACTGTTCTGAATTGCTTTAAACAGTTTGTTTTGACTAATGCTCATTGCCTAGCTCATAATCCCACAAGATGAACTGACACAGTTGGATCAAATAAGAAAGAACTTGGTGATGGAGGCTGAGGGACATAAAATACTCTCCATCAATTCTGATGACAGGTTTCTACAATAAAAGAAGAAGTCCAAGGGTCATATCCACCAGGGCTGTCACAGGAAATCATACCCGATACCTCCAAGGACACATTTATCTGTGAGAGGAGCTTCACTTGTAACTGTGCTCCCTCCACTTTCTCATTTACCCTGTTTCCCACTTGCAAGCACATGTTTTGCTCAGACAAGGAACATACCCAGCTGATGTGTTGCAGCAGCTTTCAATGCAACTGCTCCTTGTCACATCTGGGACAGCAGCAGCTTCTCAGCTTAAAGGTTTTCAACAATGTTTCTACCAATTTCCCTTCCATTCTTTCCCTCCATTCTGAGACTTCCACTATGAACATGCCTCCGGAGAGCTGGTGGAAAGGTGAAATATCATGAAATAGTTTTGTGGTATGACAATAAACCACAAGTTTCTCACCCATAACTCTTCAAACATGCAAGTAAAGTAGAATAATTTGGAATTGGGATCTTTCTTTTCTTTTTTTCCTCTCTCTCCATTGTACATTAGGTGAAAGGCGAATGTAGTCTCAAGAGAGTTCTGTGTCCGCCCCAACTATTTTACTTCAAGAAATAACCTTGCCGTGAATACATTTTAATTAGTGATTTCATACTTGGAATTGCACAGTTGTAATACAGTAGGTGTGCGGATCTATTGAAATACTATGAGAAAGGCATAATTATTTTCAAAAGCTCTGTTGGAATAATGCAGGTAAAAAATTCCCCTGCTGGGGTCTGTTTTCTGTGCCCGATGTATCATTAGCACTTCACATTCTCTCCATACTTACAAAAGGGTAGATGCTTGGACTTCAGGATGCCCCCACAGTGCTGGCGATTTTTCATTCTTTGTTTGCTGTTGCTTGCTGAGATCATGGTAATGAAGAGAAGATTTTGATTTCGCTCAATAATTTTGGTCTAATTGATTGGAAGATATTACAAAGAAAAGTAGGAACAGCCCATGAGATTCAGAAGAATTTTCGTAACTCTATGGGCCTGGTCTGGGATCTTTTAATGCAATGTGGAGTAAAAGAAAGTAAGGCCTAGGAACAAAAAATTAAAACTTTGTCATGTGTTAGTGGTGAAGGCAGGTTGACAAAGGAAAAGTTTTGAGGAGCAGTGAAGAAAAATCTTCAAGAACTGTAAGCTCATTTCAGAATGGAATCTGAACTTACAAACAAGACACTGGGCTTCAGCCCAGAGGGATGTGGTATGAAATTAAAGGGGGTGATAATATATAACGTTATTAGATCAGGCATTAGTTACATTAACTAGGAATGCTGCTTAATTAATTTGGCTGTTGCTCTCAGGACAGACACTGTGGCACAGAACAAAAAGAATGACAAAGGCCAAATAGATTTTTAAACACCAGGCTGCATTCTATATGCAGGTTCCCTTGAAGGGGTTTTGGTTTGTTTGGGTTTATTTTTTGCAAAATTATCATGCTTAAGAAAACTGCCAGAAATTCACTGGCATGTCAATGAAAACAAGAAAGTGTTCTGAAAATGTAGGCAATTTACACCTACTACAGTGACTATAGTTAAGGAACATGTACATATAAGCTGTCATATCTGCTCCCTTTAACTCCCTCATAATGTCGATGTGGACATTTTGGCAAGTTTTCTGCCCTGCACATAGTCTGAATGAGTGGGCTGCCTTCAGCTGTTTTATGTGCTGTCATCTGAGCCAGGCTTTTCAGACAAGGGAAGGGCAACCCAGCAGCAGAGGACAAAGGAAAGAGCTGCAGGGTCTCAACAGCGCTTACGCTGTCTACAAAGAAGAACACAATGCAATTTTCCTAGGCTGCTCCTCATTTCTGGGAAAAAGATGATGGTGGGAACAACTGGCAAGAGCATATCTTTGCATTCCCACCTCCTTTGGGTTTTTGTTCTCTCTGATCTAGGATTTAAAAGAGGGAGTAGCTGCAAGACTTGGGTACAGTCCATCTTGAAGTTCCGACCCTTCTCTGACACAAATACTGGAGTCTCAGTCCGCTGTTGAGCATGACGGTAACTCACAGGGGAAAATTTGCTGCCTGTGCAGCTCTGCTTGCAGCTATTGTGCTACAGAGGAAGCATGACAGTCCTCGGGTTCTGACCAGCATTCTGACCAGGGATTGGAGTGGCAGCTGCCGCTTAATGTAGTGTGGTAGCATCACATACAATGCAGCTGACTGTAGTAATGTTTTAGCCAGTGGTGTGGTCGTGCTGTCACGATATTGTGTTGATAGCTCTGGTGAAGTACCTAACAATAATCAAGTGGCAAGAAAAAAGCTGCTGGTCTCAAAACAAATTCACATGAAAAGCAGTGAAAGAGGAGTGTTGATATTCCATTTGAAATTTTACTAGTTCAGAAAATGAGACTTTCAATACATTGTAAAATTACAGATTACAAAAGCAATTTACTGAATCTGCTATGCCTTTAAACATGTATCACACTGAAAGGGCTCCACAATGTGTCAAATTACACTTTCTGTTGCAATGCAGACCTGGCATCTGCTTCATTCATCCCTCATCTATATTCCATTATTTCAGGATTTCTCCTGACCAGTGCCTAAATTTCTTAAATCCTAAACACCAGAGTCTCCAAATGAGAAGAGCCTGGCTTCCAGGGAGAAGGAGCTTACTTGCTTGTAGCCTCCTCAGGCAAGCACAGCAGCATCCCTGCCTGTGGCAGTATATTGCTGCTAATTAATTACCTATACCTTGCTTTAGGCAAGAAGGCGCTTTCATCAAGAGCACCAAACAAGTAGTAGTTTTGTTTCCAGAGAAACCTCAAGGTATAATTATATACAGAAGGTGCCATGAGATCACCTGTCTGAATTCTTCAATATTAAGGGCTTTAGAAGAGGGGAAGGGAGGTTGGAACATGAGGACTGAGAGTTCAGAAAGCAATAGGGTCACCTGAAATACAGCAGCCCTACAACCTGGCGTCAAAACCTGGGTAAAAAGAAAAAATTAAAAGGACTCCCAAGTATCAATGTTTAGTCAGTGATGGAAGAAATTAAGACTGAGGTGTATGTGTCTGGGTTTTTCTATGGGATGCTTGGGAAGAAATCTGAGAAACCTGAATAAATTTGAAAGGAATGTGTAATGAAGTAACAAGACAGCAGAGAGTTTAAGAACTAGATAGGGGTGGATGAAGAGATAAGATCACTACGCAAGGACCTCACAAATTCTGTATTGTATGCATTCTTGACTATCAAATTTTAAAAGGGGAGAGAAGTATATTGACATCACAAAGTAGAAGAGAGTCTGCTTTGTTTTGTGCAAATAAAGCTTACAAAATGTTGTGTATCACTGAGGAAAACAAAGCACAAAAGATAGTTCTTCTGGGAAAATGAAAGACTGAAATCAAGAAATAAACAGGAAATAGCAACATTTATCCACACCTGCTGCCTTGCAGTTGCTGGAAATTGAACATCTTAGATGCATCTATTTGCACTGGACAAATAATTGATGTTTATTGTCCTAAGGGAAAGTCTGGAAAAATCAAAACCCCTGGGGCACATCCTTCTTTTTCAGAAAGTACAGTCAATGAAGCTATTATCACTTAGAACACCTGATGATGTGCCTCCCCTTGTAACTGAACCTCTACTTCTCCTAGATACGGAATCTCAAAAACAGAAGAGCAGGAAAATGGTCCATTCCATTTAGTCCATTTATACTGAGTTAGATCAGTTCTGAGTTAGAGCAGATACTTATCCGCCAGGAAAATGGTTTTTCTGTTGATTTTTTCGTAAGGAATTCACTCTTTGGAAGTGCATGTGCTCCACAAAGCTGTTCAAGAAAAGGCAGAGGGACACACTGCCTTTTCCCACCTCCCACTCTCTTCTTCTGTCTCAGTGTGCATATTACGAGTAAAAGAGAGAGGTCAGATTTTATTCCTGACTGTTTCAGTTTTCCAGAAATGAGCAAATACCCAAGACTGCACACCAATCTTAGTCCAAAGCACACTCTGGTTCCTATAGAAAAGTTAGTCTCTTTCTCGTTGCCTTTTATGAAAGGAAATAGATGATTGTCCTGTATGGTTGAGTGCAAGGAAAACAGGTTGGCAAGGTGCTCTCTACATTAGCACCTATATACTTTTTGGGTCTCCAAATTACGATGCAGAAGAAGAATGCAGTCTCTGCCTTAACCAAATGTGAAGTGAACATTTTTGCATATTTTTGATATGTGATCTTATCAGCAGACAGCTTTTTCTTTTCAGTAAAATAAATCCTTTTAATCCCACAATATAGAAATCTGACAGTACAGAAAGTAATCTTTATGATGGCTAAAAGGCTTTGCACAGCATATATTGCAGCACAGGATAATTATTTATTACTGTTGTTAGCATTACTGAGCATTTAATGCACTTCTGGCCAGTGGGCAGAAAATAAGCAATACCTGGTGACAACAGTAAGAATGTACTTCTTCACATGGCAAGCGACTTGTTAAAAGTTCCTGTCAGGCTGTAATATTTTTCCCCTACATGCTAGAGTATTAAAATAAAAACTTTGGATATATAAATCAGAGTAGGGTGAGTTCACTCTGGTGCCAAGAAGGAGACAAATGAATTCTGTAGATGTTAAAGCTGGAAGGGGCCTCTTAGATCATCTTGTTCTGCCTCCCTTCCCATTGCTATTAACAACTGCTAGTGTCATAAAAGTAGAATCCTAAATAGTAAAAGTATGGAAAAGAAATATTGAGCTCTCGCGTCTGGCTGCTCATCAGTGCATTAATGTTTTCTACAAAATATTTACTACACCTTTATTTTTCTACACCTTTCTACTTTCTCATGTACCGTATCTAATATTCACATCGTCACCTCTGCAGTGATGGTGAACTTTCTCTACACACGTTATCCCACTGTAGGGCTGACCTTCCCTTAAGAATGCCTTTTTCTCCTAATGCATAAAATGAATTTACTTTTTTTCTAGTTTCAGTCCATTACATCTTCTAAGTACTTGATAATTCCTCACTATCTTTATTGATGCTATAGTTATTTACAGATAAGTACGTCCCTTCCTTACTGCTTCAAATGGAGGCATGGAAATGACACCCATGTGATAAATAGCAAATATACTTGATAAACTGAGGAATCACATAGCAGAAGACATTCAAAGGCATAAAGAGGAATTAACGATCCCAAGTTCAAGCATGTGTGTATGCACACAGTTGTGTAAAAGAGGAAAGAAAAAGGGAAAGGATTTTCAGTATGACTAATTAATATTCCTCCTTGAGGAATGATTCTTTTCAGGTGTTTTGAGAGCAGTGAGATGGATCTATCAGTATTTATTTTCACTTCATGGAAACAATCAATCTAGAGATGAAATAAGGCACATGAGGTGATCCTGTCTACCTCTTTGCTATTAGGAATTGTATAACAATGCTTCATGCTTTCTGCATTTAGCTGCACAAGCCTTAAACGATAGTATTTCCTTGCCTGTGTTAGAGCTTGAGCCCATGGTTAAGCCTGGGGCTCTAGGAGAGAGCAGGTCACCTTGAGCTGGCAGAGTGCCACCATGGCTGAAGCTGTGCCATGCTTCCTGACCTGAACCAGGACCAGAGATGAGCAACTGTTCATTACGAGCTTCATCCCCTTTCCCTCTAAGTCTTCTTCAGCTGCAGCACTCAAGTCTTTTACCACCTTTTACCCTTCACACAGAATTTTGATAATTTCATAAGTTACTCTCTTTCCTTCTGTTTTAATGCTACCTTTATTATTTTCCCTAAAAGGGTTATTGGAAATGTATCCTTGAAAGAAATCTATCACAATTTTATGTTCATAGCTGACCAAAGGATGCTCTTTCTTTCCCACATTTCTTATCTCACCAATATGGCTTATTAAAGCTTTTGGATAACTTTAGACCATTTGCCTAGTATTGACTTTCTGCCTTGTGAATACCAGAGTACTATCCTAGCACTCTCGTGATATTTCATCTGCAGGTCATTTTTTCTTATTACACTTTTTCCTATAACACTTTTTTTTACTGAGAGTTTGATCTGTTTTCATGTATATTAAAGGGACTAACAGCTATTACTGTTATTAGTATCTCCAACTTGCTTATATTCTGAAACAAGTAATGTTAACACTGCTGGTATAAGCCTAGTAAAAGATATTATATATTAAAAGTGTTGGAAAACCAAACATGGTCCAGTGGGCTGGGAGGAAAGGGCTAGTTGGTTCCTCAGGCTGACCAATTTAAATATTACTGAGTATCAAGTTTTACCCACTAGAGAACATCACTAGAGAAACATTACAGGATGGTCTCACATTGGTTTCCAGTTTAGCTCAGGCCTGTTTTTTCTTCAGAAAAGGCTTTTTTTTGCTATGGTTCAAAGTAGGTGCAGAGATGGCAGCATAGCAACCACAAAATGTTAAGTTTAAACACTGAGAAAATGAGCTTTTTGATTTCTAATAGCAGAGCTTTAATGTTCATATCTTCTTGCTGGCTCTGAAACACCTGTTTCTATTTCAGCTGACTTTGCTTCATTCTTTCAGTTCAGAAAACTGTGTGGCAGTCCTGAATTACAATTAAGTAAGCCTATTTTCTGTGAATATTCTCTGGTCATCGACAAACAGAATTTTGAATGGCAAGGAATTCATTTAGTCTTTATGAAATTAGCATTTCCTTGAAATTGAGGGGTTTTTTGTATGAAACTGAATTGGTTCCCCCAATCAGTGGAAGAATAAGCCTACTTTTGGCTGCTGACTCAGGAAAATTTTAGTGATCACATCAAATAAATCCAAGCAATAGCCACTGTGATTTTTTAAATCCATCTTTAGGCTATGTGCCCTGTCTGCACCATAATGTAAACTCTGCCTGGACAGCTGAGCAACTAAGAGTTCAGTGTTTTGGCAGGTCGTTGACTTTTCCTGTTTACCTGGACTGAATTTAAGGCTGTGACTCATCTCGGATTTGCATCTTTGTTTTACAAGTTCTTTGTGTCGGAAAAAGTGGATGTGAAATCCTGACTTAAATAGTATCTCCTGCTAGTAACATCTCCTCTGCACATCTGTGTAGCCACAGAACAAGAAAAGTAGTGGAGAAGAATCAATGAAGACTTAAAACTTTCTTTTTTGAATCTTTCTTCAGTTAACCTTGAATCCTTCTACATTTGCTATTATAATTTTAATTAGGGCAATTTTTCCTGATGATATATTAACTGCAACAGACACATAAGACCTTTGAATCATAGAAAGTATACCACACCAGGTACACCTTCAAACTTTATCACAGAATCATAGAATGGTTTGGGTTGGAAAGGACCTTAAGATCATCTAATTCCAACCCCCTGCCATGGGCAGGGATGCCTCACACTAGACCATGTCACCCAAGGCTCTGTCCGAGCTGCCCTTGAACACTGCCAGGGATGGAGCATTGACCACTTCTTTGGGCAACCCATTCCAGTGCCTCACCACCCTCACTGTAAAGAACTTCTTCCTTATATCTAACCTGAACTTCCCCTATTTCAGTTTAAACCCATTACCCGTTGTCCTATCACTACAGTCCCTGATGAAGAGACCCTCTCTGGCATCCTTGTAGGTCCCATTCAGACACTGGAAGGCTGCTCTGAGGTCTCCATGCAGCTTCTCCAGGCTGAACAGCCCCAACTTTCTTAGCGTGTCTTCATACAGGAGGTGCTCGCTGGCCCTCCTCTGGACTTGCTCCAGCAGCTCCATGTCCTTCTTATGTTGAGGAAACCAGAACTGCACACAGTGATCCAAGTGGGGTCTCACGAGAGCACAATAGAAGGGCAGGATCACCTAAAATGAAATTATTTCTACCAAACTGGAATCTCACTATCCCCACACTGCAGTTAATAAAAAGCAATCTTTTGGTTAGGTCTATTTGTGTTTTCACCCATTCTCGCTTTCGAACTGTCGGTCTCCCAGACATACACTAGAAGGCCTCTAAACCTCTACTAGAAAAAACCAGTTCCACATATGCCATTGCAGATTTTGCAGTTGTGTTGGCTTTTTTCCAATATATTTTAAGTATTCTGATGTATCTGTGTTCAAATTATGTGATTTTCAGCCACCTCTGTGTTCCTTGTTAACGTGGGAATGCGTCAGGCAGAAGTAATGTGTTCATGGAAGGTGGATCTCTGTCAGACATATTGCAGTGCCTATGAAAGGCAAAGATTAGGATAAAAAGGCAGGAAATGACTCAACAGACCTCCTGGTTGTTAACGTGATGGCTTCACTTGTCTGTGACCTGGAAGGCTTCCAACCCAGCAGCATTTTGGATGAGAGGCTGAAGAGCTGACAGCTTGCTGTACTTGACCCCGCAATTTCCTTACCACCAGCTGGGGCGAAGGGTGCTCAGGACCTGCCTGGGGCAATCATACCCTGAGGTCCCCTGTGCCAGCAGAGCCAGAGCTGCAGCACAAGGGTGGCGGGACAGCATTTTTTTTCTTCTGGCAAGACCAGGAGGCAGGACAAAGAGCTTCTGCAATGTCTCCAGATGAGTTTTCACCTCCAGATTTGTGCAGAATGAAAATAATTCTGCAGTTTTATACCATAAATACAAGTACTAAACTTTTTCTCCAATTTTTCCAGCTGTGATAGTCCATGAAATCCATGAAAACCAAACCAAAATGACAAGCTCTTATAGAGATTTTTACCCCATGGCTACAAAGCGGAAATCTCCTATGACTTAGGAAAAAAAACCCCAAACTTAATAACTTCAGTGAAACTTTTGAATGACTAAGCTTCTTAGACACACTTTACTATGTATTTTTCCATTACTAACACCATCTCTCTTTAAGTTTTCCTCTTCCAACTATAATTCACTTGGCAGCATTTCTGTTGTCGTAGAAGTAGTGCTATAATACTTCATACCAAGCTGTGGAAAGCCTTAAAAATTATGGACCTAAAATTCTTATGTCCATGTTGCAGTAGGATTATCCAAAATCCAGAGGTCATGCAAATTAGCTGTATTTATGCAGAGCAGAGCTCTGAAGAAAATACTAATATCCTTACTCCACACCTTATTCACATCTAACAGAAGATGGATCCACTGCCATAATTAGTGCTCTGATTTATGACTTACTTTATTTTTCAATACATGTTATTGCCACATCTTCATATTCCACATACATCATTACTGATGACTTATTAACAGTAAAATAACAACAATAAAAAGAACAGTGGTGGAGGATTATTGACTATCAAATAATATGCTACTAAAATACATGAAGTGTTCATGTTTTTTCACAAGTGTATAAGATAGAGCCAGTAGTTGTTCTAAAGCTACAGTTTCCCATTATAAGGCTTACTTAGTTATTTTTCAAATTAAATCTATCTTAGAAAAATATATGCTTTGATTAGCTGGAATTTACTAAAATCTGCATTCGAGGAAAAAAAAACCCCAACAAATCAACCAACAAAACCCCAACAATTTCATAGTTATATGGTCTTTGGAATTTTCTCATAGATCATTACTTTTCCAGACAACTCTCGGAAGAAGGAGAAAGGAAAGAGGATCAGAAAGTGACTACAGCCTAAAATAGGAAGGAAAAGGTTATCTACAGTCCATTAAAGCAGAATCTGAGACAAAAAACCCCAGCAGACCCTTTTTGATTCTTGTCCCATTTAGTAAATCAGGAGTAAAAAAAAAAAAAAAAAGGAAAAATGAAATTGAGATACTGTGTACATCAGGAGGCTCTTTGTTCTTTTCCTCTCCCATGATTAAATGCTAGAGCTACCTTTTGCTCACTGGTAATGTGTGTGCCAACACCATGTTTGAATCCAGTGCAGTCTAATGCAATTCCACTCATAATACTACTTTTGAAATGTCAGGCCTGAATTTAGCCCTAAACGGAACAGAACTTATAATTGTAAAGCAAATATTTATCTTCCTTCTTTGTCATCCTCTGTTTTCAGTAATCTATGTGACCTTAAAAACATTCTAGAAAGCCTCAAATACATTTATTGGAGTTCATTTTTTAATTATTATTTTTGATCCAATGTACGTATTCTTGTATTTCCCGATATAGAGGGGTGTTTTGAAATACTACTTTACTGTGTTGAATACTAGTTGAAAATGTTGAAATTATTTAATCAGTGTTAAACAATATGTCTATCGAGAACATACAAATATTCAAATCCAAGATGTGATTGTACAGAAATACTCCACTGCTACAGTATATTAAATAAGGATAATGTGGATTGATGGGATACAAATGCAATGAAGTGTCATTAACTCACTTTTAAATAATCACTAAACATGCAAATTAATGAGATGAACTCCACAGAAGTGCAGAAAAACACAATCCACCAAATATCGAATTGGTTAAGAGCTGAAAATTGTCATTTACAGAGCTTAGACCCTTCTATCAACTACAAATTTCCTTCTTTCTTCTCTTTTGCTGAATCTACCTGTTTTTGGAGCCTGACTGATACCGACAGCCACAACCTGCTCTTTCCTGCTCTGTCCAGATTCCCATAGTAGTGGAGGGAAGAAAATGGCTCTAGAGAGGAGGTGGTGGCTGCCAGCACAGACTTCCATGGCAGCAAGGGGAGAGCCTTTACAGCTGCATCGGGACCTCTAGGTGGAGACAAGGCTTCAGATACAAGGTCTGGACATATATATATATATATGAGATCTACATGAGATATATATGATATATATATATAGCCATATCATATTCTGTCATTGCATATCATATATATATGCATTTATATACTAAAATATTGGATAGCCCATATTCAAGCTCTGGACAAAGATTTCTTTTTTTTTTCACTCCTGATTCCTAGGGTGTTTCCAAGCTATTGGGAACAGGATTAATCTTGGCATTTCTCATTATAGAAGAATAGGTCTTCTTGGACTTTAGAGATGTTATATGGAACAAAGAAAGAATAAGAAAAAAAGAGATAAGAAAAAACAAAACCAAAACACACACACACACAAAAAAAAGCAGCAATATCTTACCCTTTCTCTATCATTAGTGGATTTCTACAGTGGACGTCTTTGAATTTGTTTTATTCATTGTGATTGCACTAATGTCACTAACTACCATCAGTACTTATTGAATAGACTCCCCCTTATAACTTTTCCTTAAACTAGTTATGAAATTTTGTTGCTTTTCTGGTAGAAGTTACATCGGACTTGCTGCTCTCCCTGTACTTGTCAAGAACTTGTACCATTTTTGCCCCTGACAGTACCTCTCTAACCTGACATCATGTGGAGTGCCCTACATGAAGGCCACACCATCCCCAATGAGCTCTACCCTCTTCACAGTCAATTCTCAACAATATTCTGCATTTGGTCTGCACCTTCTGTCCACCTTCAGTGAACTATGGCATCCAGTATCATCATACCATAGATACCTAAAATACTCTGTCTGTTCTTTGTTTTTCTACAGTTCTTTGGCAGATGGAAAGAGGCTTCACATTCCTACAGGGGCAGTGAAACATATGCAGTGGGCTGAAGAACTCCGTTTGTATCTGTTCCTGTTGGTTGCTTTTCATCCCTACTCCATGAACATTTCTGAGATGACAGCAATGAGAAACTTCTGTAAGCCTCCCTGGACCACCTATGTTGGTAAACAGTCAGGGAAACAAGTAGTGCCACAGCCTTAAACCTCACTGACAGAACTCCAGGGTTGAGTATAGCATTTACTGTGGGGATTGTCTTAAGCGCCAGTTACTGGAATACAGATCTTTTAAGAAATGTAATCATCACTCTAACTATACAGTACAGGTGAGATAATATGGGGGAGAATAGCCTTTCATACTTAGCTAAAGCAATTTGCAGTAGTCCCACATCCTGACAGCTGTGTTTACATCTGAGAAGTCTTAAGCAAATATTACTCATTGAACAAACCATTTTAACAGAGGTATGAAGGTAAACAGTGTACTATGCAGAGCAATAATTATTACTGTTTAATTCAGGAGGCCTTCGCCAATACATCAACCAATCTGATTTCAGTCAAAACCTAGGAACTTATCACCTCTTGAGACTTAATTGGAGTCATCTCCAGTCCAACTGAATCTTTTAGGAACATTTGTAAAGGATTTTTCATCATACGATTTTTTTTGTCACTGCCTTAAACAGTATTTCCTGAAACACTGGGGACACTTCATACTTCTTAATTGTAGACATGTAACTATGAGGTTCCCACTCCCCTGGAAGGGGAACCCACCTCTCTGCAGTGACTATACATGAACTTAGACCCCTGTACCCTCACTTATGTCTGGTGCAGACAATGCAAACAACTTACTGTGACATAACTCTACAGTAGTGCTCATGAAGCAGGTGAGTAAGTATAGGAAAGAAATTTAATATATGAGGTTATTTTAAAGGGGCATGGATCTCTCCATGCTTCAACTACCCAGAAGGCTAAGATTGATGTCTGTGGCCTTGTGCTGACAACACATCAAAATCAGAGAAGCACAAAAGTAAATTAAAACATCACAATAACTTCACCCGTGTATTCCACAGGAAAAAAATATCTGATACAATACAGAAATGCAGATGATTTCACTGTACCCGAGACATAACACTCTACAAGTCCTATTCCCAGGACGGACAACACAAACCTGTGTCCTTTATCTTACGGGTTTGTCCAATCAACTTTAATAAAAGAGAGCACTTACAGTGATTCAGTTACTGAACAGAAAAATGTGAGTAATGTAAAATCTGACTTTTTTTCCATTACAACCTACAATTAGGCAATCTACAAAATTAAATTCCTTCACCTTTAATGAGGTTCTGTTATGTGGTTTGGTGTGCATTATTGTGTATATTAGTCATAGCCTGACTGAAGGGAAACGCAGCATCAAATTTATTTTAACAGCAATTTTCCTTAAAGTATATTAACAAAGATGAATTGGCGGATCCCTAATACATGGCTTAAACCTATCTTTTATACAATACTGCCCTCTATGGGAGCACAAAATATAACAGACTTAAGCATGCTGCTGGGTTTTGTCTTATTTTTTATCATATCTACTTTCTTAAAACGCTTTTCTTTTAACATAAAAGAGTTATGCCATCAGGGAAAAATCAACCTATTGCCGTCTCATCATTTCATCCATTTCTTTCAAGCCTACATTTCATATTGTAACAAATACATCTATTACTGGTGTTTAGCATTTATATGATAATTTCAGTTCACAAAGTCACTACTCAAAATGTGTATGCCTTTTGCCACGTTTAAACAAAATAACCCAAACCAAAATGCACGCAACCCAGGAGTCACATCAATGGTATAAACAGGCAAACAACATTTTGAATATTGTTTCTAAAGTACCCAGGATTCCTCAGAGAGCAAAGAAGCAGCTCCAGAACATCACTGTAGATAGAAACAGATACTTTCAAACGTAACCTGTTGGGAATGAGTGGCATGAGATGAGAAGGAATGAGCATGATCATGGGTAAGTCAAGTATTCACTTGGAGCTTGTTCACTTGGAGTGCTCTTGCTCTTGATTGCTCCATCCATGTTTTTCTTTGATCATTTTAACTAATCCCATGAGAAAAATATATTTCTTAAAGGAATCTGACTGCATCGTTCTCACTGAACTGTACTGCATATTCTAAAAAAACCCCAACACTCCTTCTGCTGCCCTCCTGATTTTTTGAGAAAACAGTGCTGAAAGTCTGCTGAAAGAAAAAATAATAGCAGTTAGACATGAAAAACATTTATTTAGTTTATTAACTCTGTTCTCCATAGACATTGCAGAGGGATTTCACCTTTCTAAAAAGTCAGTGCAATGTAAATAGGAAATTATGATCTTGATTTCCTTTGTCAGACTACAACGTCTTATAGTATGTTAGCCTCCCTTTTGTTGCGCCCAGGTTTGTGTGGGTTTTCCTTAATGTTGACGCACAGCATCGCTGCATCAGTCTAAAAGTAGACCTCTAAGGGAATAATTCCATTTTTCATTTTGATGTGGTGTGTCATGTGTCATGGTTTGGGGTGGCTTTTGTAAAGCAGTGCAGTTCAGCACAGTGTGCTGTCGCTCACAAGAGAAATGAAGAGATCATTCGCAGTGTGCCAGCGTAAGCTAGAGGTTCTGCCAGACTGGAGAGGATGCCAAAATCCCAGCGTACTTTTGAAAGTTATGATACTGAAAGTTGCTGTAACAAACAACTAGCACTTACTGTAACACAAAGAATTCAATCCCAGAGTACTGATTTTACTTGCACAATTAATCCTATCAAAGCTAACAGAGGTACTCATCTTAGGCAGACAAACATGTCTGCACACCTACAGACAAACACAATTCCTTAAAACAAAAGGCTCTACAGACACATTCTGGAGACCTTTCAAGCACCAAACATTCATATATCCAATAATCAGTAGCAGGAAATCAATTTTCTTAAAAGATGGAAGACCAAGTCCCTCTGAGTACCACAAATGCGCTGTAGAGCAGGGGCAACTCGTGAAGGAGGAGGGCATAGAAGAGAACAGAAATTAATTAACAAAAGCTTCGTTTAACCTCAAGCTCTCCCCCACCAGCTAGAGCATTAGCAGAGGTAGCTCATAAGCATGAGGCCTCCTCCTACAGGACTAGATGAAGAAAACAAATGATAATGTGATTATCTAAAATACAAGAAATTTGCTAAGAGGTGAAACAAAGCACTCTGTACAACAGGATCCATTTATTACAGTAATGCTAGAATACCAGTTTGAAAGTCATTTAGTGATGGATTTTTCACTTTGAGAGACTTTTTAAGTTTTGAGTTAGGGTATCTAAAAAGCTATGCTTGTGAGAGCTAACCTAGAAAAAAGTCATCCTTAGAGTGTAATGGAAGCTTGATACCTAGATCGCAAAGACAGAAGACTAAAAAGAGAAATATAAATGCTCTTTATAGTTTCTCCTTTGAAAATATAATTCCTGGTTTCACCTTTTATGCAGAAGTGGATTACAGTAAAGAGCCTCTATAGACACATTAAAGGAGGCTCCCATTGGAGCTCTGGTCTAATTAAACTACTTTATGAATCATTCCACAGTTTGAAAGACACAAAAAAAAAAAAAACCCCCAAAAAAAACCAAACCCAAAAAACCCCAAACAAAAACACCCCCCCCCAAAAACCCAAATGAAATGAAAAACAACCAAACCCCACGTAATACATTAAACCAAGAGTTTAAACTTGTTAATTTTTAATAATCAAAGAAGAAATGCTTAGTTTTAAGATTTGGATGCTATCACTTAGAGTTAAGGATGATGTTCTTTGTGATAATGGCTTTGACAACAGTTGTTTTGGATTCCTCTGTATCAGAAGTCACCTTCCTCTAGGCATCTTACCTACAACCTCCCTACTTATACCCTTTGTTCTCTTCCATGAGCTATTAACCCCTGGATCTGACTTGTTAATGTATCCATCAGGAGAAAGTACTGACTTGCTGATTTATCCATGAGAAAAACAACATACCACAGTGATACAACCCTATTACTCTCCCTTTACCTAGAAAGCCACCAAGGCTCAGATATCCAGCTGGCACATGATGACCAAATGTTGATACTATACAGAGATAGTTGTTCTCATAGTCCCAAGGGTTGTGGTAGAGCAGCAAGGATGAATTCTCTCTTTCTTTACCAAAATGATACCATAATTGCTTAAAATGCAAGGGGAGAGGAGAAAAGGATGTATATTACTCCCCAGTAGCTAAGTTACTTACTCAAAAGACCTTTCTTTTGAGCACAATCTGGTTTACTCCCTTAGTTCTAATTCTTCCCAGAATAGCCCCACTAAATTTGGATGGGAGAAAGCAGAAAAGCTTAAAGGCCCTCAGCAGAAGAGTAACGCAGCAGGGACCAGTCCCTCTACATCAGCAGTGCTGCCTAGTCTCTTGGGTTGACCTCTTCCCTCACTGGAGGCAGGGCAGAATTGGGCATTTTTTGCCCCTTCCTCATTGCAGCACAGACCCTGCAAGTCAAGGGGTATTCTTCCCATTTTATGGAAATGATAAATCAGCACAAATCATGGCAGGAGCAAGGAGTTCCTCAAGCTGTTGTAAAGCAATGCTGTAAAAAATGTGTTAGCCATTAAAATATGCCACTTCCTCACCTGAAGCTGGGTTGTGAGCAGGCACTGGAGGGCCACAGCTGATGTACAACTGGAGGACAACACTTCTGCTGTTTGCAGTACCGGGAATGAGAGAAACTATATAATATCCTCTGATGAAGGATGATTTTTGTGAGTCACAAAATACAGTAAATGATTCTTCATGCCTCCACAGAAAGGGGAAATGGGAGTGCTACCAGAGTTCCTAGATCAACAAATGTTCATGTTTGCGACAGTTCACAATGCACTGGAGGTAGCAGTAAGTTTTTCTGAGCAAGGTAGTTGAATGAATTGGACCTCCTTTTAGTCTAGTTTGTGTAAGGTTTTACAAATGCATATTGACTTGCGTATCAGCAGGGAGGTCACAAGAACAGTGTTCATGAAAACAGACCAAATTAAAACCAGCTCCCATACATTGCTAAGGCATTATGGGCACAAATACAGATCACAAGGGGGCTGAGCAGAACATAACCTTCTCTGGTGCTCCAATCTCTCCTGCCACACTGATGCGTGGCCTGAGGAAAAAGCTCTTCTCTTCCTGAGCTCCAGCCCTAACCCCATCTACTTCCCAGAAACCTTCTTCTGACTTCAGGCCAAAGCTGAACCCAGGAAGGATTCTGTAAGGAAAATTGTGGCAAAGAGCCCTACAGGCTTTCTGGATACACACAGACACGCTTCTCTCACACACAACATGAGCCCTTGCCTCAGTGTCACAGTGAGCTGGTAACTCAAGAAGTGGTGACACAGATCAGACTGTGGATCAAGCAGAACTCATTTTTTGCTTTGATAGTATCTTGATAGCAGTACTTAAGAGACCAGAGTTTACATCTTTATAGTTGAGTAAGCACTTCAGACATAAAAGGAGTAATGTCATTAGAGATGTGGAGCAGCTCTAATGCTAGATGTTAATGAATGTATGTTGGTTTAAGAGATATTTCAACATTAGTTTATAACAACACAGTCTCTGAAACTAATACATCTGAAGCCTTACAGGAACAAAACCACATTAGGATACTGAAGTTCTTTTACAAAGGAATAAAAGTTTAAGATAAAGGTCATTACAGTACTGGTATGCACCGATTTGCCCTCATCATTTGCAGAAGTGTGTCCAACTATAAACAGTGGAGGATAACAGAAGCTGAATAGAAACTATAGCTGGAGAAAGTCAGAGAATCTAATGCTTACATGGTTTTTATTATTTTGCTTGTAGGACTTAGCATTATTTTTGCTGTTGATGTTGTTTCAAATCAGTGCTTCATGCTTAACTAAGAGGACTACTAGCAGCATATTCTCCACTGTCATCTGGGAAATAAGAATAACTAGTGACAAGGCAGGCACTTTCAGCAGAAGACATGAATGCCTTAACTGAGTTGACACGCATGAAACTCGGCTCCAAGCGTATCTATATATTGCCCCTATATTTCTAACACATTTTGGGGCAGAGCCAAAATATTCATATCAAAAACCCCAAACACAATTTTCTTAATGAAATATACGTTTGAATATACTAAAAAAATAAATTAAAAAAAAGCACATTCCGCTATGCCTTTCTTTTTCTTGCACTTCTGATGTGACTGTAATTAAGTTCTGCATATCTTGAGGAGCTGCTAGAGAATTAGAGACTAATCTATAACTCTTGTAAGTTGTCATAGTTCCTCTGAAATCAATGGATGTTTTGACAATTTACACCAGCTGCGGAACTGCTCTGTGTGTTTAATAAAAGACACACTGTTGTTAAATTAAAGGACAGTTCATAAGAAGTCTCCACAGCTAAAGGAGCAATAGTAATTTTTTGTTCTTTTAAACTCATGATGAACTTCAGTGTCAAAAGCCATCTTTCAGTAAAGACTGTAAAAGTGTTTCTAGCTGAAGGAGGCAGTTACATGTATTGTAGTCAACTTAATTTTGAGGCATGGCCTTCATGCTGCAAGGTAGGTTTTGAGAGGAGAAGTATGGAGTACCTATTAAAGTATCATCAGAGCACTGTAGTAACAGGTGAGAAAACTGGGGGCAGTCAGAGAAAACAAAAGCTCGACATAACAACAACAGAACATCAATCCAAGTATCTCAGTGAAAGTTTTCAACTAGCCTAGAAGAGTAAACCAGGGAGAGACCATATACTATATTAATTTCTGAAAGTAGTCACTTGCTCTGTATCATGTTTCTAAGCACAAAACTGCAGGAATGGTGTTTTTCTACCTCATGTGCTGTGAAGACAAATATGTTAAAAATAGAGGCAAAGACATTGCAGTGATTGGATAGTACTTAGAATAAATAACTATTAGCTTTAGATTTAAGCAGCTAAATAGAAGGATGCTGAATTTTCAGTAGTTGCTTTTAGTGTAAACATAGATGCCCCTTCCAAAAAACAAATCTGATTCAAAGTCTTGTTAACTTACACAGTACTAAGCAGAGAGTCTGTGTGAAAGCACTAGGCTTAGAAATGTAAAGCGTTTGTATGTCTTGTAATGTGTGTAAGCTCCAAGAAGATTTGGACAGAACAAAGCAACTCTTACTTCCACTAGGGAGTCTGAAGTAAAAAAAAACTCAACCAAAACCAACTCCCCCGCACCCCCCCCAAAAGAAAAGAAAAAGGTAATAATAGTTTTGGGCAAAGTACGGGTAGGTTTCATCTATAACTTTTGAACGACCAAGATAAAAGGGCTAGGCAGGTGTGATTGCCTACATATACAGGGTGGAAAATAAATCACACAAGTATTAACTAATGCAGAATTTCCAACAGCTAATACAAAATCTGTGCTGCAGGTAGCACCCAGGAAAACATGCAGCCTGGGGCAAGGGTTTGACCATAAATGTGGTACATCATGAATATGATGTTTTATTACTACAGTTTCCCTTTTTTTACTGTTTCTCTTCATCCATACTTCATTTCTGTTTCTTGCTGTCCTCTCTTCTTTTTGTCCTCTTTTTTCCCCTAAAGCAGAGCATGAGAATAACATCATGACTGGAAGGACATTCTAGGTAACTCAAGTGCATTTGTGTTTGAGCAAGAAGAGTTCAGTTCTTGCTACTAGCCAAAGGAGAGAGAAGTGAAAATTCAAATTGTACTGACTTTTTCCCCAAGGACTGGTATGCAATTTTTGCTACATAAAGAGAGCACTTCTGCCAAATTATTTCAGCACATTTCTAATAAGGGCAGACCCTGGCATAACAAGTCACCTGATCCTCCACTTAAAATTAATTGCTAATAAAGTAAACGGATATCAAGGCAGTGTGAATCAACAGCCATACTTCTTCATGTTGAATTCATCTAGCATGGCATGCTCTTAAGCCAAGGATTTAAGTTCAAAGAGTGGCTTCAGCATCTCAATTAAAATACCCTCTCAAGGGTATGCACAACCACTTGGCTGCTGGCCCACCCTGGGAAAATCTGCAGCAGCAGCTTCAAAGGGGCAGAGTGATGCTCCTACCACATCTGGCAGCAGCCAAGACCTGTCCTGCAGCACAGCCGCATCCCGTGGCCAACCCCTTCTGCTCACAGGGATGTCTCCACTGCTGGAAGTACAGCTACGAGTCAAGTATATGAGTAGACAGAGGAACAAAACCACTGGACTTTTTGCACCATCAGACTAGCAACAGGAAGCTCTTGTATTTTTTGTGGCCTTTGACCAATTGCACCAGAAAGTCTTCCTTATGTTGGGAAGAGAATGTCTCACTTGATTTGAAGGTTTTGGTTACAGACTGATTTAAGTTCTGATGTTCACACAGGATGCAAAGAGGCACCCACGCACCACCCAGTTACAGTGGGAACCCCAAACCTAATCTTTGCAACAGTCGTTGGAAAAGAAATCCCAAATCCAGAGCCAGCCATAGGTGTAAGGCATTTCTAAAAGACCCCCAGTGAGAGCTTTGTAATTAGAAATTGCAGGAAATGACTCAGACATACGTTGAATTTTAATTTTCCCTTAGTTTCTATTTTAGCCGGAAGGAATAAATTAGTCTTGAGTTAGACGTATCTACCATCTTCGAAACTTGGATATTCAGAGAGCAAATAGCTCTTCATGGAGAAGGTCCCAGCTGAAGGATGTAAATGGTAAACTGCATGGAACACCATTTATTTACACTATTTTGGAAACATGAAAGGTTGAGCTGACCCTCCTATGATTCAAATCTGAGTTTACAGCATCATTCATCATCTCAGAAAGGGTTTGTTCCAGTCTCCTTGAACAAAACTATTTTCTCCTCACATTTGCTGCACAGAACTGGCTGAATTTCAATTCCAAGGTGTATTGTACAAAGAACGGTTTTGGAGTGAAAGGTGTCAAGCTGGCAAAAACTCAGAATTAGATTGGTGTAAAATTGAATTTTTTTAATATAGAAAGTGTTTCATTTTTCCTCTGTAATATAATTTAAAGTCATATAATAATCACATTTCTTGGCTATGGAAGTAGGTTTTGTCTCCAGCTGGATGAGATAAAGAATGTTAATAAGAAATTATGCAACAAATAGATGGAATTTGTGTTGCATGCAGTAGGAAAATACTTTACACCTCTGAATGCTGCATGTTTGCCAGTATCCAGGGAGATCACTGGTAACCAACTTGCTGGGCAACCTCTGCTTGATTTTGACCATGCATTAAGATCTACCTTTTGCTGTACGAGGTGATCTTATCAGTGACCTAACAAGAGTAGGAACCAAAAAGCCTTCTAGTATGGTGATTTTCTTGAGCCTCCTTTAGCATCTGGGGTGGTGTGAGGAGCTGAGGGGCTCGAGTATTCTCCTCCCTAAAAATGACTCTTTCAACTTTCCCTTTTTTCCTAGGCTTTCAGTTGCAGACTCCAGGTGTAAAATCAGAAGCTGGAAGTGGCATTTTCCTCCCGCATTTTGGGCGGGCAGGCAGGCAGGAGGGGAGGTGGTCCAACTGCACAATGACAGATTATGCAAATCCTCCTGGAGCATCTAATCAATCACAGCAGTGGGAGAGGAATGCAGCTCATCTCCAAATTAGCCTCTGTCGCCGCGTCCTCGTCCTCACGTGAAGCATCCCCCCTTCGGTTGGAATGACATCAGAGCAGCTCCGAGTCCTTGAAAGTCTGGGGGTTGATTAGCTGGAGGAATTGGCTGCTTCTGCCAATCACAACCCTGCAAAGCCGCCTCGATACTCTTGTAGATATGAGGGAGAAGAAGGCTGACTACAGCAAACAGGAGGCACAGCAGCAGCATCGGTAGTAGTAACGGGAGCAGCCGGTATTTGGGTGATTAAATAGTTCTCGCAGCCTTTTTGCTGTAGCCTGGCTGCTCCACGGTGTAATCCCCACGTCCAAGAAGGAAGCTGCATTTTTAACAGTGTGCTGAACAGAGGTTTGAATCATTCCAGCTGGCTGCTTGTTTTGAAAAGGACAGTCTCTGTATAAATGAGATGTGACTGTGCTGGTAGAGTTCAGTTACTGGGGCTGGAGCAAGAGGAATCTTCCCAGGATGCCGCTCAGACAGCTGCTATCAATTGAAAACTCTTCCTAGTTTACCTGCAGCCATGTGAAGAGATTTGAATAGCAGATGCCTCTTTCCTGCACGCTAGGAAGAGAAATTCTTCTCTAGGTAAGCTATTGTTCAGCTTCTGCACATATTGCTACTTTAACCTATACTTCTGGGTATATATTTGCACAACTATATAGATAGTGCCTATACTCAGAGACAAGAAAACAGTTTATGAACAGGTATAAATATCCACACAGTGCCTGATTAGGTATAGTAAGTACTTCAGAAAGCTGCCAAGAACCTGGCATTCAAAGGATTATTTGAAAGTTTGAGATAGTCTTTGCCATGTTTGCATGCAAGTGCCCTCGATGTAAACAGATGCATGCCCTCTGAGGGGAAACAGCTGTCTGACTAAATATATGAAAGATCACAGAAGTTAGAGCATGGGAGTTATGTGAGGGAAAAAAGAGAATAAGGCTGCAATTCTGCTTTAATCTACTTCATACACTTTGCTTTTATTTGCTACCATTTAGCAAACTTCAGCAAAACTAGTGTATTAAAATGACAATGTGAAAGCTTTCCAGCGATATACCGTAAACATGCATTATTTAATGTCAGAGTAACCGCACATTGAGGAAGCCAAGACCCACAGATCTACTCTTTTCCAGAGGTTTGATATCCAAACAACATCTGTCAGCAACATTTCTTTTTAAGCAGCATGATCATTCACAACGTGGAAGCAAGTATTGTTTCAGATAGTAAGAGGTAAACCGAAGAAATCAGTATTTGCTTTTCAGATGACTACAGAGCCAGAACACAGGGGCAGCCCTGCCTTTTTATCTTAAAGCTGACACACCGGCTCCAAGTCATTGCTGCTGGGAATAAACACTCAAAGGAGAAGTGTTTAGAGGTGAGGAAGTCTCCTTCCTTCAAGCACTAGACTAATGTAACCACACGTACATATGAAAACCTACACTCATTAAGTTCTCTTTTCCCTAGGGAATTTACTGTGTCATTTTTTACTAACTTCTGCAGCTCTTAATCACATTGATTGGACCCTTCCTCCCTGTGAATAAATGCTGCAGAATCTGGCCTACCCCATCTAGCAGCTTATCCTGCCTTTTCTACCTCTGAACGTAACCAGAGCAAAAGATAAAAAGAGAAATAAGTCATTTGCACCCCGTCTCTTCAGTTTATGATCCTCCTGCTATAAGATGTTCCACTTGTGCAAAAATAGCAGAATCTCCTTGTTCATAAAGTTTAAATAGTTGGGAATGTTGCCAGGTGTTTCTCTGTTTTGCCCCATCATGTCTGCATACTTTCATCATGCAAGTTTTAACATCAGCCAAGCTGCACTGTCTGACTTGCTTTCTGAAATGCTGCTCTAAAGGGAGGGGAAATGCCAAGTCACATTTACCTAAGGAAATTCTTGCCTTTCAGTTTTCTTCTGAATCTTACAAATTCAAATAATATGAGCTGCTCAACCAGATTAGATGCTCCTAATGGCATTGCTCTGTGCAGAAGTTTAAGACTGTGTATTAGTTTTTGTGCTATTTCCTCAGAACATGGCCATTTTTTTTGATTCATAATAAACGCTTAATGTCTGAAAGCCTCAGAAATGCAAGCAGAAGTATCTTAATGTCTTGTTGACACCACTATTTTCCGGGAGGCCAGACAAATGCTCCTCTAACTTACATTTCCTTCAAGTAAATCAAATCCAAAGGGTTAGATTTAAGCCCAGAGCAGGATGCTTGAGTGACTGACCACAGACATATATATATATGCCTCCATGTACAATTCCATTTCAGACTGAAAACCCTGGTAGCTCACACTATAAAGTTCTGGAAGTCCTATTGAAACTTTCCGGATATTTAGAGGCTGAGGTATCTGCTATATTGCTCTTTGTAATGGCACTGATCAAACTTAGCTGATGTGGCAGCATGCAGGAATCATGATCTTCTCTAGAGTTCAACTATTATTCAGCATAAGTGAGAGAAAAATATGCTAATAGTAAAGACTTTTTTGGTTTTTTATTTATTTTATTTTGAAGTCTTACAGCACAGGAATTATCTCAGAGGTATAATGAGATACTTGAAGGAAAACATGGATATATATTGCAAACCCAGGGCAATGCTGATCAAAGAAAACGCTGATGAGTTACTAGTAGTTGTGACTATGAGTTTTCAGTTGGATAAACAAAAAATTATATTTGACCATATGCCACCAGAAGAAGATTTGTTTCTCATTTTATTTTTCTACAAACAATCAGAGAAAGAATATAATGATCTCTTACCCCTCCAAAAGAGATAATCTCTATTCCAAATCTTTGGTTTAGCCCACAAACAATTTTGATTTGACTACTTCCAACCACACGGCTGGCTGAGCTTCAGCTGCATGTATACAATGATGTTTGCTTCCATCAAGTTTGCTTTGCAAAGCTTTCATAATGCTTCAGCTTCTTAGGCGCATCCAAGAAACTGCTTTCCATATCTGCAAAATTGGCTTTTCTGAACAAAGCAAACCCTGGGCCAAGAGCAGCAAAGCATTTCAAGCTGGGGTTGTGGGTGGCTGAAGGAAAAGATAACCCATAATTGTGCAGAAAACTGCTGTTTCCCCTGCCTGCGAAGTCATTTCAGGAAAAGGGTGCTGAGCTTAAGATGAGCCAAGGGCTCTCCACACTTTCCAAGGTGAGGGGAGCCTGGGTTTGAAAACACTTGCAAAGATGAAGGAATCCAAGTGTAAGGTGGCAGTTTAGCAGATCCCTTATTCTCGGGCCTGGGACACAGCTGAAGACCATTAGAGCAGGTTGAGCCACTGGACTATGGGGGAAGGAGGGTCTCTGTGCTGGAAATTGTTTGGAGTATGAAGTCTCACATTTGGAGAAAGGCTGAAGAATGCCTCTATCACAGCAACAAATCTATTCCTATTGAGATCTTAAAGCAGTTCCCCTCCTGAAGTGTAAGCCAGACAGAAGAGTGCTAGATACAAAACTTATTTTCCATCTATGTCAACATTTAAATTAGAAAATTTGATTTGGGCTATAAAAAAAACAAAGCTCAGCTGCTGGAAGAAAATGAAACCCATGCACATCAATCCCAAACACTTATTACAACTACTGTCAGTAATAATTACAATGAAATCACAGATTCTTCTGAAATTAACAGTTACTACAGAAAACTAATAATATTTTATCTAAACAGTACTGCCACCAGAACCACATGGCAACAGCACAACCATATCTGTATTTGATGGAGAAAACACAACTGGCCCCAGATGTATTGTGATGAGATGATGTAAACTCAATACTGAAAGAAGTAGTTACACTTATTCCCTTCCCTCTGGCTACAGGAAGGGTCCCAACTGCATTCGCCAAGTGTAGGCAAGTGGAACAAAATGATCCTCCCTCCTTAGCTGTAAGGATGGGTTTTGCAGAGCCAGAGCAAATACAGCTGTAGAAGCCAGAGCAGGGTGGGCTTCTTTCATGAAAAAAAAAGCAAAAAGAAAGCAGTTCCCTTCTCTTCCTTGGAAGCTGATGAAGTAAGAACTGTACTTGGCTTACTTACCTTGGCCAACGGAAAACCTGCCAAATCTCTGGTTTGTTTTTCATAACCTAGGGAAGTCTTTGTTTTCCCAGCTTCTTCATGTCACAGGGAAGCTACCAAAATACACTAAGACAAGGTATTCCCTAGCACAGCCCCAAAACAGTGTAACGCAATTTGAAATCTGTACACGTGTGGCTGCTGATGCATTTGTCCCAGGCGACGCTACAGGTAACCTTACAGAGCCCATGCTTCTGCACCCAAAGCTGCTGGTGCAGAATTTCTGCTAGGACAGTCTTGTGACTTCAGAGTTAGTTCTTAGCAGCCAAGGGATGAGAGGAGAATCTGCCATCCTGTCATGGCCCATGAGCACTGAGAAATGCATGCACAGCTAATGCTCTGGGCTGATGCATCTACAGCTATAGAATTTTACTAATGGCTGGGGTTTAATCTCCCATATGTATACATCATTATCAGACACACAGCAGACAGAATAATGCTAACGGGCTCTTCCCTGAGCAGAACTGGGCATGAAACAAATCCTCTTGAAGGACTATCTACAGCTACTTATTACAGCCCGCACTCTGTCAGGCTTCCACTGAAAGGATTGCATTTAGCTTTTAGTGTATAAATAAGTGTTCTGATAAATAATTAATAGTAGCTGCGGGCCATAAAAGAGGCAACTTTGGAAAGTTAAAACAGTATGTCATGAAATATGCACCTACCTCTATGTTCTAGTTTCAGAGGATGTTTTATCCAACATCCTTTCTTTTTGCATGGGACTGTATTTTGCAAGGAGAAGGCCAGAGCTCGGATTCCAGAGCCTGAGGGTATTCTTTGAATTTATTCTCTCTCACTGGGATATTTATCACCCCCTAAACCACCAGAGGGGAGGGCAGGTGGTCAGTGATTCACAAGAGAAAGTTTTGGAAATGAGAGGAAAATACAGTAGTGTCTAAGCTTCTGGGTAAGATACAGAAATTACACTTACTGGTCACTTTTCATTTTCAAGCCCTCATAGCTTCCTTTAAAAAAGGAAAAAAAAATTAAAAAAAAAGTGGCAGAGCCATCTACCTTGATACTTTTGCCAGTCTATGCGCACTCTACCTACCTAAATAGCTGCTATAACAGACTAGGGCATTTTTATTCATTACTAATCAGTAGACTGTATTTGCTGTGCCATTTTAAATGGTTTCACTATCCTACCCCACAAAATTGCACTGTTACGGGTGTGCAATCCCTTCCTGCACAGGGCACAGTACAAACCAGTAACTACTGTTAGCAATTGAGGGTCCAGGTTCATTTTGAATTGACAGACCTTAAGGTGGTCTATCTCATTAATAACTGAAAAGCAGTGATTCTGGAACTTCATCTTCTAACACAAAAGCAACTGCATCTTCTATTCCCATACCTTACTATTTCTAAATTACCTGCAAAAGTGCATGTTGCTATAATTTCTATTGGGGGGTGGGGGGGGCGGGAGTTAAGAAAAAAAAGAAAGGAAAAAAAAACCAAAGAAAAAAATCACAATTAAAGATCAAGAGGCCTCTGTGGTATTTACTGTCTGCATGACAAAGCAAGCAGCGCATGCCTCAAGTCTTGACGCTCTCAGACTCCCATATGACTAACTCTTCATCAGTTTTGGAGCAAGCTCCACGTGCCAGCACAAATCAGCAGCAGTCATTCTGCACATTCAGACTTTTAACTAAGTACCTCCAAAAAGGCTTTCTCCTCCATGGAAAATACATACATTCAGACAGAAAATTAAATATCTATGTATATAGTATCTAAACCAGAATTTTATGGATTTCAATGTATCATCATGTCAATTAATGAGACTTCATTTTGTTGGTTGTAAGACCTTACCCTAGAGCAGAAATCCAAGCTGGATTTCCGCTTCCAAGTGCATCCTGGAGATGAATGTTAGAAAACACCACATAGCTGTGTACCCAGCCCACAGGAGAGAATAGGTATGTAAAAGAAACATAACTCATTCCAGCCTGGTGCAGGGGCTGTATGGTCACAAACACCCTGCTTCCAAAAATAAGTTAATGCCTCAGTAGTTCAATAAACAGAGATTTTTCACCAAAACAGCAGGTTAATCAAAGCCTCGATACTCTATCACATAGCTCTAATGGCATTAGTTCTAGTTCCAGTCTCTGACCTTCTCATGACTCAACAAAAAGTCCCTTGAATTCCCAAGGAGGACCCTTACCCTACTAGTGGCATTTCTAAATTGAACTTTATCTAGACAAAAAAAAAAAAAAGATTAGATCTTTCCAAAGAAAGCATTTGTTTATATTATGAGCCAAAAGCAAAACAGTATCTATAGGTCACAGATGACACACCAGAAATCTCAAAAGACATCTTTTACTTGACTGACAAAGTGGCTTCTCTCAGAGAAGCCGCATAAAACAGTGGCAGAAATAAACATTGAGCCATTTAACCAGGGTATGAAGACTAAGAAAGAAAAGGAAGCAAACACTGCAAATACGTGTGACTGCACATGACAGTATGAATTTTGAACAGGCTTTCTTATATGCACCGTTTGCAATATCCACACTAAATACACTTGATCAAACATGAACTAACTTCAAACATTTTACAGCTAATGTCCATGTAAAGGTAGAAAAGGGTATTGTTCCTACAATGCAGACTGGAAAACTGAAGTATTGAAAAGGAAAAACAAAAAAAAAAAAATGAAGAAGGAAAATCAGTGGCCTCCAGAAGGCAATACATGATGTTGGTGGCAGAAAGAAACTAAACTCAGTTTCAGCTCCCTGCCTTATCCTCTCATCACTAGGCATTTTTCTTCTCGATAGGCAAATAATACCCATTCAATCATTTCAAGATAAAAAGAAGTTGAATTTGTATCAATATCTTCCATAATCATTCCTTGGACTATTTTGTCTCCTTGGCAGTGTCTGAACTACTTAAATACAATTCAAGTGAGCTTGGTATTGTAGTATTTTTAAAACATTATGAAGTTTTTCCATCTAGATTAGTTTTACTGACAACGGTAATATGTGCAGCCGTAACTGGTTCCTACAGAAAGCTAATCCTTCCAGTTTTAAAGACCTTGTAATACAACACAGAGTTTTCTGAACAACAGCCTGGAACCTAGTCTGGACTAAGACTCTAACTTAAGCAATTTAAATATTTATGGAAAAAGACAGGAGAGGTATTATAAACATAACTTCTTGCCCCCAAACTGTCATGTAATAAAGCAGTGATTAATGCAAGTATTTTATAAGCAAGGTAGAAATGACTGTTTGAATTTTCCTCTTCAGAACAATGCTCTTTGGAAGTCCAAAAGCACACACTCAGACAAGCACAAAACTCAGACTGTGGCATGTGGAGAGCCACCCTGTCTTCATTCACTCTGCTTGCCTTACTTTGCTTGAAATCCATTACTTGCCATCACTACTACTTGCTGGCTAAGAGCTGCCAGGTTGTCATGGCTTAGATGATGCTGCAACCCAACTCACTATCTTTTCTACCCATTTTTCTATTAAATCCTCTGAATAACAATAATGGTGGCCTCCTTTCAGTTCCTAGCACAGATGTGACCACATCAGACTTTCTCACAACTAGTCCCTGTGACAGGATGCAGATACCACAAAACATGTTATTCAGTGAAACATATTGTCATTGATATAAGGATGGAGACACTTTAATTATCTTGTATGGTGGCAAACATTTCTCGGTCCCATAAAAGCAATAGGAAAACAAAGTGTAGGAAACCAAAAAAGTATAAAGACCAAGGAGTTTAGCTTCTAATAAGCTGTTCCAGAGCCTGTGACTATGCCTTTGTAGGCAAAGGGCCTCTTCATTAAAAAGGGAGCTTTTAACCTGTTTGGAGTAAGAAAGCTCCAGAAAGAGAAGTTTCAATAGCTATCCAGCAAATCTGTAATCCTTGGTAAATTTTCAAAATACAGAAAACCTGCAGTTATCTAGACGCTAATAGAACCACAGAAAGCTGCCTGCCTTTTTTTTTTCTTTTTCCCACATGCCTTAGCTTGTATATACGATCAAACAAGATGTATAGATTTTGACTACTGCATTGATTGACTTTAAGGAGTTCTAGTTAGACAGCATTATATTATATGCACAAATGTTGTCTCTCAACTGAATTCGCCATGCAAATCATTCTATTGAAACTGGATAGCTAATTGACAGCCTTATAAAAGTAGAAAACAGTAATAAAATATCTGATAGAGCATCTCACAAAAGTTTTATTTGAAAAGTTAAATGAATTCAAATTGGCTTCCATTGAAGCATTAAACTATGAATTGAGAAGTGATGAAAAGCCATTAACCAAGCAAGATCAGAAGATTTGTTGCATCAAGTCAGAAGGAATATTTTGCAGGCTGTCTCAGGAAAACACATGAAGCCTGCTTTTATTCACCAGCTTCATTCAAAAGGGCTTGGGCAATCACAGCACATTCATTACACCTGCACTCCCCACTAATCCCAGTGGGAAAGCAAAGCATCAGCTCCAAGGACTCAATCCTGTAGGTCACACGCAACTTTGTACCATGGAAATCTTTGTTGTGTTTTCAGCCACAACTTTCTGCCATGACATTTTGGCTCTGACATCATGACTTAACCAGTAGGCTTCTGACCTTCAGATCATCTCAAAACCTTCTTTTGATCCTTGGTAGTTCAGTTACTTTTCTACTGATGTCGTGAGGGTTGTAAAGACATCTGTCTGTGGACAGTCACTATGCAAGAATAAGTGGCTATTGCTTCCAGCTCAGCCATGGGTCTGCCAAATGACCTTGAAAAAGTCAAGCCTGTACCCAAGAATAATGCTATTTAGCTTTTTTGAATGTTTATTGAGTTACTGGTGAAAAGTGATAGATCTTATTACCATCACACAGGCAAGATGACACATTTATTGGAAAGAGCACTGAGAACATATTATTTTCTTATTTGAAGTCTGGCCACAAACCTAAATGTTTTGCCTGATATCTAAATCCTATGTATATTTTAGTATATTTTGATAAAGTGATATATTTTGATATTGCTACACAACATTTTTGCCATATAGTGAGCTGCACAAAAGGTGAATGTGGTCATTAACCCCTACCTGCTACAATGGTGACTAGAGTCACTTTATCAAGAAACGAGAAATATGTATGTACACATTCTTCCTTCATGCATGGTCCTCCTAAGACTTAAATTATTACTAATTTCACACCTGACACTCAAGAAAAATCAGTAGTCTGATTTCTGAGGGAATATTACAACTACTAACATTCAAAAACACTGATAAATTGTGACATTTGAAGGAAACGTCACTGAAACATCACAGATGGGATATTTACGTGCATTTCTGGGTGGTCCAAATGAGTGTGGAACTGTTAGAAGTTAATGGGTCTTACAATAAATTTCTCCTAGGAGTTAAGGAATGCAAAGTATTACATATGGGCTGCAGAATCAAAGGAGGTAACAATTCTGTGAGTATTTGCAGAAAGAACAATACCTTCCTTACAGTCTTGTTAGTTCATATTTGTAGAAGGGTCCCACATATTCACATAGAATATCTTTGTGAGAAGTCTCATTAATCATAGAATAGTTAGTGTTGGAAAGGACCTTAAGATCATCTAGTTCCAACCCCCCTGCCATGGGCAGGGACACCTCACACTAGACCATGTTGTTCAAGGCCCTGTCCAAGCTGGCCTTGAACACTGCCAGGGATGGAGCACTGACCACTTCTTTGGGCAACCTGTGCCAGTGCCTCACCACCCTCACAGGGAAGAACTTCTTCCTTTTATGTAACCTAAGCTTCCTCTGTTTAGGTTTGAACCCATTACCCCTTGTCCTACCACTACAGTCCCTGATGAAGAGTCCCTCTCTGGCATCCTCGTAGGCCCCCTTCAGATACTGGAAGGCTGCTCTGAGGTCTCCACACAGCTTCTCTTCTCCAGGCTGAACAGTCACAACCTTCTTAGCCTGGTTATAGTCACCTGTTTAAAAGCATCAATAAGAAAAAACCCAAAACCCAAACTACTTGATGAGTCAGCTACTTCAGATCACATTTGAAATAATAACAAAATATGTTTGCTTACGTGCTGCTGCAACAGTACATGTATCATTATGTGTTCCAGAAAGCGGGACTTGTAGCAAATCAGTGGTGGCTATCTGCACACCTTTTGAAATTTTAAAGGAACAGAAATAATTCTTACAGGGCTCACTCTGACCACAATTCCCCTTCTCAGTCCACAGACGAGTAAAACACTAAAAATAAACCCCTCTATTAGCATGCTTCAGATCATACTTGGCAATACTAACCATGATAAAACCAGATCAACTTTGGTGGTCCTGGAGAGAGATACAAATGGTTAACTTTGCATTAATCTGTCTGCAGCTATCAGATGTTACCAGATTATCAAGAGTGAAAAGTTTACAGCTTTCCTAAGTACCTTTACACCACTTTCCCCAACTATCTTATATACATCGTAAGGTGGTGTGTGTGTGTGTGTATGTGTGCATACCTGTACACATGTGTGAGAATACATATACGTATGAAACCTATCTCCAAATATGCCTTTAGCCGCCTTTCCACCAGGGAGCCTTTGTTCTTCAAAGCTCCAAGTTCTGAAATAATCTGAAATCATGGAAGAGTTTAGAGCCAAAGAAATACAGAAGTCAAAGGTCAAACAGCTAGCTTCCAAGTATCATTTCATGCACACAACCATGCCAGCTTTCATTGACTGCACAAGTTATTGAGGTATTTCAAGCACTTTGCTTTATATTCATTGATTATTGACTTCGACCTATGGCATCATTTAGCTTTCTCAAATCACACAAGATTACATGTGCACTACAGACTGATCAAATTGCCGAAAATAATGGAACATTGGTGTTTTAATTTACAGATGATTATGCATTGAAAATAAGCAAGACGTGAAAGTGCTGAGCAGCCTCTCCACTCAGAAATTATAAGGTGGGGTTAGAACGAAGTTAGAAGACTTGCAACAGCTTTTACCTGTCTTTATCCTCGGCAAAAGAGTGTTCTAAAACCTATGGCAAGCTATGAGCAGTTGGCAGCAACACCCCTCATGAGCAAAGTCACATTTATAAACACAAAACACATTGCAACTTTGCAAATCTTGAAAAAGAAAAAAGCCACTTTCAAGAAGCATGCAAGCTTTATGAGCTCAGTAAAAAAGGCTCTTGGTAACTTTACTGAGAAGAAAATAGCTGTTTACCCTCTGCGTGGATAGAAACCCTGAACTTTTGCTAATGGTCAACGAGTTATTTTTCACTCAAATCAGTTTTCTTTTTTCTATATTGAATGAGCAGTCATATGTAAGGAGTAGCAAGTAGATATCATTGACCGTTGGGCTGCTAATAAATGGCAGAAGTCATACAAGCTTATAAAGGAAAGAGGAAAGTTTACATTAATTTTTTCAGCCTAAAGAAAAATTTCAGATAAAGAAACCAAAGACTCTCTGATTTCTGTTGGAGTAGAATGGAAAGAAACATCTGACCTGCCTCCAGATGGATTACTCATAGAGCATTCCACAAGAGCAGCCTTGCCCACTGGTGCAGACAGGAGACTAGGAATGACTGTATTGCAGTGATGCAAGTTTAGCAAGCATCCTGCTCCTCTACTCTGCACTGGAATCAACAACACGCTCTTACCTGCTGCAGATGTGAAGTCTACTAACTTGATTCATAGCACAGATAAACACAACTATTGCTTAACATCAACATCTCTGCTTTCCACAAGTTGAACTAGACCCTTAGCCTACCTACATGAAAAGTTTATGAAAGGAGTAGAGCTTTACAACAGCCCTCTGAGACAGGGCTCTGACCCTGCCCTTTGGTCAGGCTGGCAGCCTCCTGCCAGAGCCAAACTGCTTGCTTGTCACCTCTTTCTCCAGAGATTATGGAAGGCAGCAACTCTCACTTTTAATGGAGTTTCCCCCATTTACCCAGGCAATAACTTCATTATTTCACTATCCCTTATTAGCAATTAACAGCTACTTTCACAATGTGTAACTGCTTTCTGCAATGTCTGTATTTCCTACCTTGATTAGTTGCACCTAATTTGGTCAAGATGCTTGTTAAATCACTAAGCCCTGTAAGAAGGTCTGAGTATAGGAACTGGACCATGAGAGAATCAGCTTTGATTGCCAATGCAATGCTAACACATGGTATTCATAAGACACAGTCTCTGTTCACTATTTTGTTATTGGTTTTAAATAGTTGAGTCCTAATCTCCCAAGCAATGTTCAAAATCGGTATGCTTTAATCATCAACCAAATGCATTTTTTAAGGGGAAGCAGGAAGTATTGTTTAATAAGGAGGCAGCAATTTTTAAACCTCTGTTTTTCTTTGGCTGACTGAACTAAAGAAAAATTACAGTTCCCGCAGATGGCTATAGCATCACAACAAAGTTACACTGCAGAGATCTGCTCTTTGGGGAAAGGCCCCATGTCGAAGTAGGCTGAATGCAAGATTGAAGATCTACATTATGCTCTGGATGAGTGTAACCTTGCTCCAGTGTAGCCAGCTTTGGGCTTTACCTCTGAAGAGTCAACAAATTCTGACTGGTGACTGTAGGAATATAGGACCTCAGACACCCTTTCTAAAATGAAACTAACATTAGTAACACTAATTATGAAATATAGCCTATTTTCATGTTTCTCAAATGAATATAGCATAGCAATACTCCTAAGATATTTGAATTTCTGAGCGAATATAAAGCTGTTGAACTTTAAGAGGGAGAGTTTCAAAGGCACAAACCACACTTAACTTCCAATTATGCCTTGGAAAATGTCCCACTAATGGCTAATATAGTTGATTTATTTTCATAAACTTTAATTACTTTACACTTTTTTTTTTTCTGAACAGTATAATCGGTTCAAGAGAGCAGTTCAAACACAATGCGCAAACTAAGAGATCTGCTCCAATGCCAGGTTTCTGTATGCAAGTTTAAATTCCTTATCAATTCTACTATTTAGACATCTAGGTAAGTGTGAATATTGGCACGTGTTATAACATCTACATACAACAGATTTACTAGCTTATATTAAACCTGATTACTAGCATTTTAACTGGAAGAGATTTTACCAATGTTATTTGGATCAAATAACTTGGAATGAAGACCATATTTTTGTTTTGGCTAGTATAAAGTCAGGAGCTTCTCATATTTTACATTTCCATTTAGTTTTGCATACTACATTTAGTAATACAAGCAATAGCAGCTGCAAAGATCTAGCTCATTATTTGGACAGCTTGCAATTCCAGTACCTGGGAGATCCAGCAGGGCAGAACAGTAAGGAAAAAATGTGCAATTTTAGTTCTCCGGGCACGCTAGTCCCTTGCACTCGAGGTGTAGGCTGAGACATTTGGTAAGCGTTCAATGTGATTTAGTGTCAGATTTCTTAGAGCAGAGGTCCTGTGTTTTATTTATTTTTACACGTAAGAGTGTTTTTTTAAGGTGTTTTACCTGCCTTGCTGATTTCCAGACCCTTCTGGAAAGAGCCTGCCGGCAGGCACACCTCCCTCCTCTGCGTATACAGCAAATCAGGTGCCGTCTGCTAAAAAGCAAGAAAACATTGCCCTCTAGTGCTAAAACAAAGCAGAGGCTACAGCGTCCGAGGGGGGCTTTTAATTCTTGTTTCCAAGATACCTGCCTGTCTCATGCTAACAAAACTAAGGCTTGGTGCAATTAGCTATTTTGTGGGCACACTGCCCACCTTTCCCATGGAGAGCAATCCTCCTGATCCAATAAACCCTCAGAGTCGTGCTGAGTGACTTGTCAATGTCACCAAAACTCACAGAAGATGTTTCACTTGATCCAGTTTTACCTTTTGATAAAATCTTCATTGGAGTTTCAATAGGGAGCAAGATTCCAGCAAGCAGACAGAACTGCAGAACAAGGGAAGCAGCAAAGGGGGGCAAATATTCTTACAGTTATCAGGGTGATTTTCATTTCCTAGTGATAGCTGTGATTTCTTTTTATTTCTTCTCTCATACATGAGACATTACTAAATTCAGAACATTTTTCTCATTTCTGTTCACTTCTGTCCACGGATAAACTACCCACCTTGCCCACCTTTTGGCCAATGGATGTGTGACACACAGTAGGGTTGTTGATGGACTAGCCCACCATACAGGCGCACTAATCTCTTGGCAAGCTTCTGAGAAAGGTAAAGCAGATAGAATTCTGAACCTGGCAAAGTCACAAATAGCCTCAGCAACAACTCTGTTTCTAAACTGTGAGAGCAGCAACAAGCCTCTCATGAGCAAGTAGACCTATTAATTTACAACTACTTCAGCATTCTGTTCCTTGCTTGACAAGCTTCCAAAAGCAGTAGAGTAGTACTAGGAGACCAGTATACAAAGCATTTCAAGAAAAAATAAAACTTTTCACTTGCATTTTCAAGATCCTGAACCAACACAATCAAGAGCTTCCTTAGAACTGTGTACCAGAGTCCTAAAATATACTGCCAGACAAATTTTTTCACTATCTTTCTTACAAGCATTTTCCAGTTTTAGGTGAAAGCTTAGGATGAAGGAATAGTTTTCAGAATGAAATTCAAAAGTGTAATCTGAGTTAATGGAGGAGGACACATCAATTGACAATTACCTGCCTAGAAAGTGTTTCTTCCTTGCAGCTCAAAAACCATTCATTGTTTAGAGTCTCATGTTGTTCCAATAAGTAAACAATATAAATAATTCAGAAAGAAGTTAATTCCTATATCAGTCCATAGAGCAGCATAGGCTATTTATTTAGTTATTTTTAACTGCCTCTGAGCCATTTACCAATAGTAATTTTTCATAAGTTTAGCCAGAACTACCAGGAATTGCAGAAGGGCTTCAGAGCTGGCTAGCCAGTCAGGTTTAAGCCCCCTGTACTTCAGCCATACGTCACAGCAGGGACAGACCAAAGCCCCAGTCCTTCAGCTGGGGGAGTTATTTCAGACAGTCCTTCAATGGACTGTAAAGTACTGATCACTCCAAGTACAGAATGGAAACTGGAGAGAAAAGTTCTGCAAATCTTTCCTCAAATTCCTCTCATGCCTTTCACTTCAGTTTCTTAGTTTCATAGTCCAACACAAAGAATTTGTTACCCCTTTCAAAACACTACTGTAGTTTGAAACTGACATGGAACATGGCCCAGTATTTAACAAATATTTACTTTATCCTGATTTTGTCCTGCAATCTTCAGTCATTCCCATTTGCAATAGCAATGAACCATTTTAGATAAGAAGTGTCCATAAATGAAGAGATACTTGTCCTCAAAAAGTTATGTTCAGACTTTGTATTTATACCCTAGGAATATGGGAGAGCTGTTTAATGCAGCTTATCTTAATACATCAAAAAAACAAATGACACTGAGTGTTCCTCAAACTGTTCCTAAACTTCTCTCTTAACTCAGATTACCAATATCAATCACTGACTTTATCAACATGTGTTTTTAATTGCTTTATGAATTTTATTTTATTTACTCTTCTTCTGCTTCTTGTTGCAGATGATGTTAGGAGTCCTCTCCATTGATTACTGGCAGCTGCTGCATTCTGACAAAACCTCTTTCAATTTAGCTTTCTGGATCCTTTGACTTCCCACTCAAATGGCTTTATAACATCCCTGACAGCTTCATAAATGCACTGCAATGGTCACATGAACATCTTGGAAGGGGAATCAGCACCTCCGCATCTCCTCGTTCCTATGGCACTTTAGGAAAAGAGAACCAAAAGAGCAGCAAGTCCAAAAGAGTGGCAAGCTGGAAGTCCTGCGAAAGATGAATCTAATTGTGAAGCTCCGCAGAAGTTTCAGAACACTGGTCATTCTTCTGGCGACCTTCTGCTTGGCAAGTATTGTAATTTCTGCCTATTACCTCTACACCGGCTACAAGCAGGAAATGGCCCTAGTGGAAATGACTGGAGAAGCGGAGTGTGAAGACCTCAAGCTTCTACCATACAGGTCTGTGGAGCTGAAAACAGCTAAGCCAATTGATCCATCTAAAACTGATCCCACTGTCCTCCTGTTCGTGGAAAGCCAGTACTCCCAGCTGGGGCAAGACATCATAGTCATCCTCGAGTCCAGCAGATTTCAGTACCACATGGTCATTGCGCCAGCTAAGGGGGACATTCCCCCTCTCACAGACAATGGAAGAGGAAAATACACAATTGTTATATATGAGAATATTTTAAAGTATGTATCTATGGACTCGTGGAATAGAGAGCTTCTGGAAAAATACTGTGTGGAATACAGTGTTAGCATAATTGGTTTTCATAAAGCCAATGAAAACAGCTCCCCCAGTACAAAACTGAAAGGATTGCCATTACATCTTTACAATAATGTGGCCCTCCAAGACTGTGTGGTAAACTCTCAGTCTCCTCTGCTGCGCATTACCAAAGCACCAAGGGTTGAGAAAGGTCCACTGCCTGGCGAAGACTGGACAGTTTTCCAGTTTAACCATTCCACCTACCAACCCGTGCTTTTAGCTGAACTGCAGACCTCCAGACCGCACCTTGCAGCATTGCCAAAGGCTGCTCTGTATGCAACTGTCATCCAAGATTTGGGGCTTCATGACGGGATTCAGAGAGTCCTCTTTGGAAACAACCTGACCTTCTGGTTGCACAAACTGGTCTTTATTGATGCCATCTCTTTCCTATCGGGGAAGAAGCTCACCCTGTCCTTGGATAGGTATATTCTGGTTGACATAGATGACATCTTTGTTGGGAAGGAGGGAACGAGGATGAACATCAGTGATGTGAAGGTAAGGCAAGAACCGGGGGATACCATGTATGTAAATGGATATTTAAAAAGAGACAAAGCTTGAAAAAGCTGGCAAGCTCCATTTCTGGGTAAAGTCTGAAAGTGCACAAGGGTAGTTAGCAGATACAGAAGCCATAACTTCAGATTATTCTACAAGTCTGTTTACCCACATACATAGAGATGCATTTATGCATGTGTATATGCCTTGATACACAGAGATGGCCTGATACAGCAATGCATATAGCAAATGTACTGGTTGCCTAGTGCACCTGAGTAACAAAGGAGACTTTTTATATCTGACATAAGAGAGATCTTTCTTTAAACTAAGTAAAAGGATCTCCTTCTAGAGCAGGTTTGCTGCTAAGATACCTGAATTTTTAGATAACACCACACGTGTTACACTGCATTAATGTTTTTCCCCTAAGCACACACATACACATATATGTCTGTGGCATATACAAAAAACCATTTAATAGGCATTTTTTTTATTCTTCCTTTCACTATTTCTGAAAAGTAGATGGAACAATAGAAGGTGGTTGCCTTTTTAAATCTCACATAACTATAACTACATTTAAAAAGAACAAAAAGAGTAAAAGGAAGAAAAGCCTGGAAAAGTTAGTCACGTTTTGACGTAAAAGAATTAGCAAGATAATTTTCATTAGCAGACTAGCAGATCAGCGTTTAAAGTTACCAGTGGCAGGATGGAAGCATAGCCTATACTTAGCAAATGACGTAGCAAACAGCCCATAGACTATTCCTTGGGGGCTTTTTGAAACTTATTTCATAGTCTGTAGTATCCAGGGGTACAGTTAGATTTGCTCAGACTGGTTTTCAAAGATGTGTGCAACTTGGACAGAACTCAATAGCATTGAGGTTTTTGACAATTAATATTGACAATTATTTCCTTGCAATTTTCCACATGTGGGAATTGTCATATTCAGAGATTAGCTGAAGTTCCTAAGCATGCAACATCACATTCTTAAGCCTTTACCCTAGAGGTTTTGTTCCTGTAAATAACCCAATGCTTTCATGAGCAATAAGCAAGCCTTTTGTTTTTAAACACATATTTCTATTTTATTTCTTAATTCTTATTTCCATTTCTATAACTTCTCTATTCAGCTGCCTCCTCATCCAGTACAGTAAGACAGATATCAAAACATCCAGCAAAAGCAGTAGTCTCATATACAGTTAGAACTATTTTGCACATTAGAACAGATCAGGTAATTCTATTAGCCAAACCAGGCATATGAATGCTCATCAGGCTGATTTCTAGCACCAGGCACTTGCAGTGCCTGGTATCTTGAGATGTGAGCACTGTGCACAAGCTCAGTGATCAAGTGCTCTTTCCGGAAATATATGTAAAATGCTCTGAGAAAGGGCTTGTATACAAGAGGAAATTAACTGAAAAGGCAATTGTGGAACAAGTTTTTCAGCAATAGCTTTCCGCCTGTACAATTTTGAGAGCGTCTTTTCCTGATGTGGTTTGCTCCACTAAGGAAGTCTATTATTCTACATTGGGTAAAGAGCCTCTATTATGATAAGAAGAGTGTCCACAGAGAGTCACTTGGAAATTCAAATCATACTTTTGACTGGAATAATCTCACTAGACAGAAAAAATCTCAAGTCACCTCCTTCATTATCCAGCAACCAACATTACCAGCCTGTGCTTTGGGGAGCAGCCACACTTCAATGCTCTTTATTACGGGAGACAGGGCAGAAAACTCCAGAACCAGGGGCTTGAGCAGGAGGTAGATGGCGGAACCATAGCTGTTAAAAAGCAGTCAGCATCACTTTTACATGCTGCACACTTTTATCCATCTGAAAACGGAGCAGTCCACGCTGCTGAGTATCTTGAAAATAACAAGAAAAATCATCTGCTAGGATTCAGACTTTTTCTTAAATTATTTCTCTAAAAGAATGTGTGCTGAGTCTTCTTTTTATAGATTATGTTTGAGTCAAGGTATGAAGGGAAGCTCCCATTCTATCCACATTTCTCCAGTGCAAAAGTAGCATCCCACTTCCATCACAAAACCACCAACAGTGAGATGAACCCTCTCTTCACCTCAAACAAGAAATCATGCCACAAACACGGGCCATGGTGAGAAATGTTTTGCAGGCACAGGCTCAGAACCAATCTTCCCACCAAACAATCTTTTGGGGACAATAAAAATTGTACCTCACTTTTAGGAGATGTTCACATGTAAATCCAGTTTGCAACTTGACCATCCATTGATATTCTGTCCTTAACATCATTGGTTTCATTTCAGATCAGTTACCAGGTACAGGTTTGTTCCTCAGGGCATTTCACCAACACTTGTGACACAAATCAGTCCATTCTTATAGACTGGACATTCCCAGAATACATACACATTCAAAACAGGATGCTTGCTAATGAACATAACACCAAAATCAGAGTGTACTTTGGTTAGTTTACAGTAAAGGATAATTACAGCTAGTTAGAGAACAATCTCCCAAGCCACTTGGGGAAGAAGGCAGTTAAGAATCAGTGGGCCTTTCTTCATCCCTTAAGGGGATGAAGAGCAGCTTTTTTGCTGGAAAAGCAAAAATAGCGAAGGGAGACGTTTAAGAGGCTGATGGGCAAGTGGCGTCTAAGTACTGTTGTGCATTTGGAAGCAGCAGCTGTGGCCAGGTGCTCTGAGAAGGTTGTGTTTTCAGGGCAAGTGAGAAGCTGTTTCTGACACAAAGAGGCAGTGTGAGATTTAGGGGCAGGTTGTGCTTGTCCTAGAGGGGTGTGATAAGGGTGGAAGTGTAAATGACTCCAACAGCTAGAGGGATTAGCACAGGATCTGTATGTTGTTCAACAAAATGTGGCAGAACTTGGGCCATCTCCTTTCTTTCCTGAACTGCATATTACAGGTACATTTAGCACCAAAGAAACCCCAAACACCCACCACCAAAAAAAAATAATAAAAATCCAACAACCAACAAACCCCCACAGTCTACACGTATGATATCATGCACCTCAAAAATAATTTCATTCTGTCCCCTGCAATGCAATTTAAAAATGTCAGTTCACCAATACAAACTAAAATATTTGTTATGTATACAGTGCTTTCAAAAACAAAACAAGAGAACCATATAATTCAGGGCTTGTAATGAAACAGTTTCTTAGCACAGAACAATCCACTGCATTATGCCACTATGTCCCTACTTCTCCAGTTCCTTCAGTTCTTGTCATTTGTCACTGCAAGCAGCGTAGGTTCACTTTGCAGAGGTATACAGACTCCCTGCTAGGCTCTCCTAAGGTGCCACTCACACCCATGTTCCTTGGGAATGCCTTCATACACGGCAGATTCCCAGGTGCATACAAGAAAACTACAAATGAACAGTTACACACCTCTCAGTTGCATGAAAAATACAGGTAAATAGCATCACTCTGTTCAGCCTCTTAGGTTTTCCCTTCTTTCAGTGACCAAACATGTAACAACTGCCAACCCAAAGGGCACGTGAATAGAAATGAGGCTTCTGATAACAGTATTTGTATGTAACAACAAAAAGACAAGTAACACCGTTCCTGTGTAATTACTTCCTACAACTCAAATGTTGTTATCCCCTCACAAAGCCATTTCTCAATTAGGTGCTTCAGGGATATATATAGTTATGCAAAGGGTGGCATCAGCTAGAGAAAGAGATTAGAGAACAGAGTTATTATGGGCTCTGCTTACCACAAAAGATCTCCTAGTCCTTTGTATTATAGAAGTTCTGCAAGGTCATGTCTGGCTAAGTAATTAGACAGGAACTCAGCAGAGCCACAGAAAGCTGTTTTCCCAAGCTTTGCAGGGATCTACCTTGAGCCTAGTGAGCTTCTGCAAATGAATTTCTCCCTTTCTCTCCTGCCAATCTATTATCTCACTGCTTGATTTTACAAGGCAAAAGACTCAAGAATTCATCAGTTAATTTGCAGAATTACCTCATTTGTGTACTTGCAAATTACATTGGTTCCCAGCCACACAACAAGACGATGTTCACTGTCACCAGTGATTTAGTAAAAAACCTAGAAACCTCTGGTTATGCTGTGTCTGGGATTACCATACTGAGAGAATAGAGAACTTTTACCTTCAGAGTTTCCTTTTAACTGAGCACAAACAGATCTGCATTACCCAAACATGTAGTGAGAACTTGCTATAGTCTTTTTTGTTGTTGTTGCTATAGTAAGACCTAGTGCAACATCTACGTGCTTGGGAATGTCATTTGAGTTACTGCTGACTGCAGTCCTTCCTTCTCCTTGCAGCACCAAATAGCCCATCTGCATTCTCCCAGCTTCTTCCACTCTAAGCTTCAGTCCACTTACTTCAGTGGAAATAAGAATTACATTAGTGTCTGACAACTCCTCACTTCCACAAGCCTGCACTTTGTCTTTGACCTTCATCATCATTAGAATGCCTTGAACACTTCAAGGCTGTGATTTCTTATTCATTTTAGTATTTTAAAGACAGGAATTCATGTTGGAGTTGCATCTTTTCTGGTAATTCTAAATTAAAGAGTGCTGGCCTAGCAGGAGGCTGAGCTCCATAGCTGAATCTCTCCAGCATATGCATTTTCTGATCTTTCTGCATGGACAATTGCTTTCTGTTGGAATAATTAGAAATGCCGGGGCCATGCCACCAGGCATGGCAGAAGGATAGTCAGTACAAAGCTGCAGGTGGGCACAGGGTGGGTAAAGCTCTCCACGCTGCTGTGTGCAAACCCTCCTCCCTGTCCATGCAAAGTCTAAATGTCTTTTGAAAGAAGAATTTTAATATTAAACTGTTGTAGACTAATGCTTGTTCCTGCTTCAGTTCTGCTGGGATGCCTTACCTTTTGTGCTGTTTGGAGTTGCTGTTATGGACTCAAGCCAGGCAGGTGGATGAAGAAACTATTTAACAACAGACAAGAATGCACTTCTGCATCCCTTCACAGAATTTGGCATCTAGTGTCACAGAATCTGCCCAGCTTTCTGTAGAAATTTGCCAGCAGTGGTCAAGACCAGAATTAAGAGTCTGGGAGAATTATAACAGATACTTGGATTTCTAACTCAGGTTTTTGAACAGTTTCTCTGGATGCTCTGCTCTCTTCTGGCCATCCTGCATTCACACCCAACTGTAGAGAAGGTCCTAATGGAAATAACAGTAGCCTAATACCTCAATCTGCATCCAGTTACTTCCAAATGTACTCAATATCAATCTCCAAAATCCCCAGTGCTTAGGAAAAATTTGAAACTTCTGGTGCTATAAATAGGCACTAGAAACACACCTTTTTCTGTTCATTCATTTGCAGCTTTCTCCTTCAGCAGACGCTGCAAACAGCAATTGATTCCTTGCCTATAATATAAGATGTAACAGTCATCCCTATAGCGTTTTTATAATAATAAAGTGCTGCCAGTGAAGTAACCACAACAATGGACAACACAGGGAGAAACTAAAGACAGAAGATGTATGAGCGTAGAAAGCTAGAGGAGACATCCAAGCATTAGTCATTGTAAGCTGTGTTGCCCCACTGCCACTTTTTAAAGCACTTGAGAGTGGCAGTGAAGAACACAAGCAAAATGCTGGAATTCACACTTTTGGATGGTCTTAAAAAAATTAAAAATGAATGTAAAGTGCAGCTAAAAAGGTATTATAAGAAAAATTTAATGATCAGACAATCTTTCTAAAAATGGGAGTGTCTGCTCCATTCTGCTTCAGCCAAGATGACACTTCATTCAATATTTTCCCTGTTTAGGTCTCTTGAATCCCCCAATTCTTTCTGCAGTAATTTGGGTGTTGAATACTGCTCAAGTGCCTTCTCAAGATACATCACACAAAATGTTTCATTTTTTTTTTTTTTCCTGTTTCAGTAAAGCCTGTTCTTTCATCCATTCCTTTACCATCAGCAAAACATTTATTTTCCTCCTTGGTGGCCCAGTGGATTGACTGTCTGTCCAAGCACCCTGTCTGAATCATAATAGATTTGGGGTTCTCTCATCTGCCAGGTTTCCCACTGAAGATATGGTAGGTCTCAACAGTGTTTTGTACAGTCTTGCCAGAAAACAAATTCTGGTGGCTCTGATCTTACATTTCACTAGTTTAGACAACTAGATTCCTTCCACATGTCCCACATGTTATAGGGGTACTTCTATCACATGCTCTAAGCAAGAGTTCCCTGCGTGTTTGAAAACTCACTCAATGCTCTTTTTTCCCAGAGGGCACACTGGATTTTTTGCCTGTAGGGTTACAAAACCCCAGGCAGGGCAATTTTATTCTGTTGTACACGTACCTCAGAATTATCACAAATCTAATTTTTTTTTTCCTCAAAAGAAAAAAGGTTTACTTTTTCACAAAGTAAGCAAAACAGAGAAGAATCATCCATCATTCTTCTATCTTTTTAACTAGCAATAAGAACTCAACAGAACTTAAGTTTTGAAAAGATTTAACAATTCTGAAATGTTAAAAACCAGCTCAATACCTGTTAAAATATAGAAAGAGCAGAGGTTTTCATTATTGGTCTAATTCAGAAAGATCTAGTGCTCACAGCCTGTGCTCAGCATCACTGTCTATTGACACATTCCTTCGTCTATGCTTCCACTAATTTCCTGGATTTGTACTGATTTCTCAAATCCTTTCTCCAAAGTAATTCTGAAGTCATAGGGTGTATCATACTGGAGTATATTTCCAGGATATACATGGTATTCTATTTAATTTAGCTTCATTTAATTCAGTTTAAATCATTTTCATAACATCTAGGGAATCTGTAGGTGTCAAACCACATGGCTGCTTTATATCAGCCTCTCAAGAGGCCTACATTAACCTGAGTTTTAAAACAATGCATATTAGTTAAAAAGGAGCAGTAACAATTGTTTCCTGTACAGCAAAATAAGATTCTATGAAATGATCAAATATCTTTCTAGAAAGGCTAGGCAATGCAGACTTAAAAAGCAGTCACAATTATTGCCTTAAAAGCACTTGATGCAGCAATAAACACATTACCATGAATGCTGTATATAATGCAGTTACTTTAGTAGCAGCGTTACTTAAGTAACTTTAAGTATGCCTTTGTCATCCAAATGTGAGCAGAAAAAACACTTAGAGCAAAAGCTTAATTTAGCATCATTGGCATTATTCAAATGATTTGAAAATGGCAATGCTCAGAAACAGGGAAACAGGGTGAACAGATGGAAGGATGGACAAACAGATGAGATCATAGAGAAAATCTCAAAGAGAAAAGGAGAACTTTGAAACTCAAAATATTTAGCAATAACTAACTAGGCATTTTCTGCCCACCTCTGTATCATAACATAGCATGATACCAAATCTTCATTTATGCCTGGTTTCAAACCCTTACACGTATCATTCGATCAATTGATCTAACCATATACCTATATACACATATACTCGCACAAATTAAATCTTATGGTCTTTATCTCTTCTGTGAATATGGCCATAGCATCCTGCAATTAATACTTTCACTTCTAATCTTATACGTCTCCACCTGTCTTCTTTCCATACAGTCAGAGTAATCTAAGGACTTGTAGGTAAAAGTTACCAAATGCCAGCTTATGCAGAGGGCAGAATAAGAGCTGTACCTCAAACACTGGGATTGGCATCCCTCTGAAGTGCAAAAATACTTTCTAGTAGATGGACACTGTCTATTAATTATCAGTCCTGAAGGTAAGCATCACATGTCAGCATGTGGAACTTCAAAAGTGGTAAATCACAACCAGATTACGATACAGATAACAGGATAACCTTCAATCTAAATGCCAGCTTCATTTCAGAACAAAATGCCTTTGGTCAAAAGAAAGAAGGGGCTAAGCAACTTGGGGCTGTTCAGCCTGGAGTAGAGAAGGCTGTGTGGTGACCTCAGAGCAGCCTTCCAGTATCCGAAGGCAGCCTACAAGGATGCTGGAGAGGCACTCTTCATCAGGGACTGTAGTGACAGGACAAGGGGTCATGGGTTTGAACTAAAACAGGGGAAGTTCAGGTTAGATATAACGAAAAAGTTCTTTACTGTGAGGGTGGTGAGGCACTGGAACAGGTTGCCCAAAGAAGTGGTAAATGCTCCATCCCTGGCAGTGTTCAAGAGCAGGTTGGACAGAGCCTTGGGCAACATGGTCTAGTGTGAGGTGTCTATGCCCATGGCAGGAGGTTGGAACTAGATGATCTTAAGGTCCTTTCCATCTCAAACCATTCTGCGATGCTGTGATTCTAAAATCTAGGGTGTGAACACTGCTTCTAGTGAGCTGTTCATTCATCTATGGGAAGATTTAGGCTTTCCTCAAAGAGATGGACAATTTTCGTATGTTTTTCCTTTTCCTCTGGCCATATACAGAGCCCAAATACTTTTACAGAGACATAAGAACAAATGACCTTCTGCCTTCATTGTTCAACATAAGTCATGCATAGTGTGGAAGAGTTAGAATGAGTCATATATTGCTTTCAGCAGAGTTTGCTGGAGAATAGTGCTTTGCATACAAACACATTGATTCGTCTGGAGAAATTCACTTTGCAAGAAACTATTCTATTTAGGAAATTTCATATGGTCTATGTGCAGCTACTTTAATAAATAAACAAAAAAAATGAACGATTTCATAGAACATTTGAAACTGTGACAGTTTGATATAGTTATTTCACTGCTGAAGGGGACGTCTGTGCATCAGAGAGTTACTTGGGTTTTTCTGCAATGATCATAAACATACATGAAGAATCAAATTTGATGAGAAAATCATCCTGTCTTTTAGGTTTATGCCACCAGATGATATTCTGGTGCAAAGCATTCAGGGTTTGCTGTGAAGGCATGAGCTACAATGAAACACTATATGTTGCATTGTGGTTTTCCACCAGGTGCCAACTAGTTAGACCTGATAGTTGGTTTTTGACCTATGACTATATTGGCATGGCAACTCTCCAGCCCTTTGTGGAAAAACAAATCAAGGCTCTCAGCTTAAAACCAAGAGCAGTGACAGGTAAACCCTTTGTTATCTGCTAGTGTTTAATTGATCTTTTAGGAATGGCAAATAGTTTCACCAACCAGAGCCGTGATCCTGGGAACAGGTACATGTCTGGGACTCATCTCTCACTTTATAGAAGACTCTGCGACAATGCAGTATCACTCAGGCTTTCAAAGGATGATGCCAACAACCTACAGATGGTTGACTCTCCTGAATAAGGCTAACATCTGTGCACACCAGCTTAGCACTGCACCAGCAGCACTGAATTGTCTGTATTGTCAAGTTCCAGTACTTGTTACAGTTTCAGCGGATTCTAGGTTTGGGGTTTTTTTTGTCATTGCCAAGATATATAGCAGGCTGAACCAGAAATATGTGGGAGATCACCTTGTTCTCCATGACCATGGGCCACTAGATGCTAACATGTCTCAAATGCGACCCTCCGCTTTGCTATGCAGGGCACCCCAGGTTGCTGCCCCAACTTCTTAAACCCCCGGCAAAGAGACTCTCACTTTGTTCACGCAGTTTTGCTGCCAGCACAGATTACTTGTTCTCCAGGTCAGGATTGCTCCCGTTTCTTTACTGCCGCACAGATGCTAGCAGTAACAAGGCTCTCCGGTAAATCCTCCTGCTTCTTCACTGTCAGCCTATTCTCAGTTTGGTAGCAGGATGCCAACATCAGTTTTAGCTTACCTTCCTTTTCATTTCCTGGCCTTTAATGTCTTATCCACACATTTCTTAGCACTGCTATCTCCACATCTCTTGCGCGGTGCCTGTTCTGAATGCACAGTGGTACCCCTCCAAGTGATGAACATGGATTTAACACAGCTTTGTATCCAACTGTAATTGTTTTCTGCAGGCAGGAAACACAATTACTACATAAATACAGGAGGTGAGAGGAATAAAACTTTGTTCCTTATGGGCCAAATGCACCAGGCAATGTTTCTATGAGGTCTTTTTTGAGATAAGAAAGAAAAGTAATTTGAGGACTACTGCCCATAAGGCAGCATCGCCCACAGAGAGGAAGCCACACATGACATTTTTATTTTGCTGGCAACCTTTTATTCTGGAAACATTGTCCTAATAAAGTAATACTTCTGCTTACAAGTAGTATGCTGTCTCTGCCAGAATATGCAGTGGTCCTAAAATCAAAGTTTCTAAATGTCTTTGAGATTCAACTGCATAAGACCTTACTGTATAAGTGTCTTTCCATTTATTAAAATCATATTTCTTTCACATTCTTGGTTTTACTATTTAATATAACCTTGTGTAAAAACCTCACTAGTTCTACAATACTTACATTAAAATGATTTCTGAGTGCTACAAGTTCATTTCTCAAAAAAAAGCACAAAATAAGTCTTTGGTCTCATTGGCAATTATAATCTTATAAGACTATTTAGTGTCATTTCCTGTGACCAAGATGTCTAAATTTGTAATGGAAATACTAAATATAATGTACTATCATTTCAATAGTTACAATATTTTATACAGGATATTTTATAAAAGTTAAGAATTCCTCTCAAGAAATGCCAGGATGAAAAAACCCATATTTTCTTTAAAACCTTAATCGAATTTCATTTTCGAAATTAACAAGTAAATGAAAGGATAAGTTATTCATAATTTCCTGCAAAGCGGTGTATTAGTAAAAACACTTTGGAGCTTTCTGAACAGTGTTTTGGTTCATTAGCATTTGATTTATTGCAACACATTGCATGTATTAAAGGTTTCTGATTTAAGATTCCAGCATTTAGCATTGATTAGCAGAGCATACGATAAAAAGCTCTTGTATTTCCAGTTAAGGTTGGCACAGAGAGACTGCTAAGACAATGTGCTGTCCTTCACATCTGAGAGATTCTTTAAGAGGACTTTGCCTGCTTAGAGTCAGACGTTGTCTTACCCAGGCCTGTGGTCCAAGCCCATAGAGCTCACAAGGGTGGTTCTGTGGATGGGAAGAAAAGTAGTTTTAGCAAGTTGAAATTCTTGAAGTTGAGTGAAACTATTATTTTTTTTCTAATTGTGTTTTTGGTTGTTTTGGTTGGGTTGGTTGGTGTGTTTTTGTGAGACCAGATCTCCTAAATCTTCCTTTTAAAAATGATCTCTTTTTTTGTTTATTGGCAGTGAGATTTGTGACAAGCTAGCGAATGTCAGAATAGCCTCTCCTTTCTGAGGGTTAATTTGAGCAGTAAAGCCTTATCCCACTCTGGCTCAGTCTGGAAAAGCAAAACCAGTAACTGGCTGTTTTAACTTTCACCTGAAAGAAAGCAACGCCTCCCCATCCCCAAACATACTCTATTAGCATAACATCACCTCAATGTTCATCTCTGGTATGATGTTTTCTTGAGGAAATAAAGCTACATTTTTCTTTCCCTTCAGCAGCACAAATGATACATACCATTTACCAAGCCATGACAGTTTCTTTAAATATCTGTAAACCCTACTCTTTTCTATGTTTTTTATTCTTTCTTCATAATACCAGCACTCTTTTAATCTGCTGTTCATGTTTTCATGCAGACAGCACCCAAACAGAAGTGGGCTCAATGGTGTGAGACACACTCAGCTTCTCTAGCACATGACATCCATGCTATTTTCAACACTTCTGATTGGAGAGGGCTGAATTAGTTATCCGAGAGTGTTTCAGGTTTTTAACTGATGTAGCCATTTAATTGGCATTTTTGCATTTATTTTTAAACGGTCACAAATTAAATGTATTAAAACTTGTACCTCCTTCCCAATACTTTCCGACCAAGATATAGTGAAATTCAAAGAATTAGAGTTTAGGCTTTTAGATTTCCTTCCTTCTAACTTGTTTAGCCATCTATCCTTGGACTAAATGGGTGAAAAATGCTTCCAAAATGCAAAAGTGGCAAAGCAGGGGAAAATGAAGTTGATATTCTTGTTACTCAATCAACTTGGACTGCTCCAGTGAAACAGTTTCCTGTGGCAAAATGTTGATTTATTAAATTCAGAATGTTTCACTGTAATGTGATTTAAACAAAATTCTATTCTGCCAACTCGTCTGCTCAGCCCCAGAAGACCGGGCCATTCAAAGAATATTTTGTAAAAATTCCAAAAGATCATAATTAAATGTAGCTTTGGAATTGCTGATCTTCCAGAAAGTAAAAAATGCAAATAATTCACACTCTGCTGAGAGATTTTCTAATATGAGAATATCCCAGATATTTCACAGTTTTACTGCCTCTTCATTTCATGCAAAAGCCAGAATCATCGTAATGTTTACATTACATATTAAATCCAAAATATCAACATTTGAGCAACTTCTAAAAGTTGTCTCAATATTACATTTGAACTGCCTAGATTGAATCAAAGTCATGGGCTTCAAGGACCTATGATTTTCACCCCAAGACATCAGACCTTCAAGTAAAGGCTGTATAAAGAATATTTGAATTCACATTTTTGACAGCATACAGTATTTACTTGCCTTTCCCAAAACTCATGTAATATTGGCCCTTAAAACTGTCAGTGATTCTTGAAAGCACAAGTGCTTTTTTTGATTGAGATCCAATTGTTTTAATAGGGTAAATCTCAGTATAATTTTCCATTCCCTGGGTTTTTAAACTCCTCAGAAGTCTGTAGAACTGTGTATTAGCCCGCTCATTAATAGTGTAGATGCAAAGCCAAGATCAGGATCAGTTTAGGTAGTAGACATTTTGATATTGATTGCAATATTGAGGGGGTTTGGTCTCAGAAATATTCTCTGCAAGAGCAGCTCTGACTGTGATTTCAGGGCTTCGGAGAGGGAGGAGGCCACATTTTCCAGTAATATTTAATCCCTAAGGGCTATAAAAACTGAAGACCTCCTTTGTAATAATATCTACTGTAAGTTTTTCAACAAATTAGCACAAATGTTAGGAAATTAATTGAATATGCATGGATAAATAAGCATTAATCTATATGTCTCTATAATTAATAGAGACTAAATACTCTATAATCTTATTAATTTAGGAAATCTTTAATGGAGCTCAAGGCATAAGTGCGAACTGTTGAGGCTACACTTTGCATGTTTAATAATAATAATGCATTTCTGTTAAAAAATAGGTTCAGCTGCAGAATGCAAATTCTTTAATAAAAAAGCTCTGCATGTTTCTTCCTAGTAACATATCCCAGGATTTATGTGCATCAAAAACAAATATGTCTGTGGTATTAAAAAGTGTAATTCCACTGTATTTGTTATTAGGAAAGGGAATAAGGTTTCCTATGTGCTTTCACTATTATTTCTCTTGTAAGTGGGAAGATGCTGCCAGTACATTAGCCAAAAATAAAAGCTACCCATCACTGCGGTAACTATTGCAAGGTGGATGTTTAGAGAGCAGCCCTGTGTTACAGACCAGCGGGGATTTACTCTCAGCCTTCAGGCAGCAAGTACATTTCAAAGCTCAGCAACAAGAGGCAAAGCCTCAGACTAGTGACAGCCTGTCATTTGTTTGCTTAATACAAGGGAACATTTTGGGTTGACAATACACACGTCGATGATGTCGAAGGGAGGTTTAGAAATTTCCAAAGATGAGGATCTTGGCTGAGACTTACGCCCGAGATTTTGTGAAGGGTGAGAGAAAACTGGCTTTGGAAAAGGGAGTTTATTAGTCTTTTACTGTTACTGTTTTCATTGAGTGGCACGGCTAACAAGCCCCTGCATATTACACTCTGAAGGCAACACAAAGACTATCCACTGACATGAGGGTACAATGAGGTTTAATTGACTAAATGTGTTGGGGGAAAATTTTTGGCTGAATCATGTACTTTCCTAAGTACTTGTCCTCGCTTTTCTCTGTTGTTGTATTGGACAATATTCTGTGCTGTGCCAGTGTAAGAGGACAAGCTTGTAAATGTGAAAGGCTACAGTTCATTGCAATATATATAGACACAGGTATGTGGCTGTAGATCTATATGTACACAAAAGGCTGGAAAGAGTGCACTGTAGGATGGTTAAAACTAGCCTTGTAATACTCTTCTGCTATTATCTGCTGAAGGATAGGAAAGCTCTGCAGAGGGATTTGGATAGGTTGGATCCAGGCAGAGTGGCCAGTATGAGGTTCAATATGGCAAAGTGCCGGGTCCTGCATTTGAGTCACAAAAATCCCATGCAATGCTCTAGTCTTGGGGAAGAGTGGCTGGAAAGCTGCTCATGGGAAAGGACCCAGGGGTGCTGACTGACAGAGCTGAACACGAGCAGGTTGTCCCCAGGCAGCTGAGAAGGCCAACAGCATCCTGGCCTGGATCAGAAATAGCGAAGCCGCAGGGCCAAGCAGTGATTGCTCCCCTGTACTGGGCACTGGCGAGGCTGCACCTTGAATCCTGTGTTCAGTTCTGAGCCCCTCACTACAAGACAGACACTGAGGTGCTGGAGCGGGTCCAGAGAAGGGCAATGGAGCTGGGGATGGGCCTGGAGCACAAGTGTGATGAGAACGGCTGAGGGACCTGGCAGGGTTTAGTCTGGAGAAGAGAAGGCTCAGGGGGGACCTTATCGCTCTCTACAACTACCTGAAAGGAGGTTGTCGTGAGGTGGGGTCAGTCTCTTCTTCCAAGTAACAAGCGATAGGACAAGTGGTAATGGCCTCAAGCTGTGCCAGGAGAGGTTTATATTGGATATTAGGAACAATTTCTTTACTGGGAGGGTGATCAGGCATTGGAACAGGCTGCCCAGGGCAGTGGTTGAGTCACCATCCCTGGAAGTGTTCACAAACTGTGTAGATGAGGCCCTCAGTAACATGGTTTAGTGGTGGCCTTGGCAGTGCTGGGGTAATGGTTGGACTTGATCATCTTAAAGATCTTTTCCAACCCCGTTGATTCTATGATTCTACGATTAACCTGATCAAAGCCAGATGGTTAGATGGTTTGAATCCATTCTGGGTTTAGTCATTTCACTGGCTGACTGCTGGTACTATAACCTTTGTCAGCAAAGGTTTGAGGTGTGCTAAACCCAAGCAGAGAGAGGAAGCAAAGAAGAGGGAATGCAGAGTCCATAGAAGAGCTTGAGGAATACGGAAGATTTTCCACAATCGAAAAATACCACCTATTTTTTAGCTATTTCTCAACTTTCTGCTGCAAATTCTTTCCAGGATCTGAATGTACACCTTGTTAAACAATCCCATTTGGGTAGCAGAGCATTAGCCCAGCAAAACGTATCAGAACAATCCAGTATTTATGATTTTTAACCTGCTATTCCCATATAAAATATGGCACTCCTCCACAGCTAGAAGAGTAATAGAATCTCTCATGTCAGAAATGAGTGGAAATTTAGTGTAACACCTATAATTAAAAGGTTGATATTTTGCTGAACATATTTTTCTCAGTTTAATGATCATAAGTTACACTGATTCATACTTTACACTGCAAGTAGCTATACAGTTTTCAATGGAATTATTTAGAGAGAAGAGTACTACCTATAATGACTAAGATCAAAAGCAATTAGATTTAAAAGTTAACTGGCTTAGTAGTGCCACTTTCTGCCTGCCACCAAAATACACATGAATGGCTTTGAAATAGGAATATTTTTTAAATGAAAAACAAAACAAACCTATCCCTCCACCCCCCTTTCTGTGCATTTTGTTTTCTGTGATAATACTATGCAAGCACTTAATGTGCTGGTGAGCTTGGCTTTCTTCACTGTCCTAACTGCTAGAAACTTGTTCCCCATAAGGACTGACAGCTAGTGTTCTTATATAGGTGAGAACAGAGAAAAAAAACCAACCAAAATTTCAACTATTGTGAGACCTACAAAAGGATGATAAAGATTAGAAACACTGATTTTCACTGAATTATTATTGTTATCAGACATTATTTTGCTTGGAAGACATACCCTTCTTCTAGGATGTGGGCTGAATTTTTCACCAACAACTATTCCCTGTTATTGGGTATATAGAAGGCTCTATGTACTACAGGAATGTGTTCTAATTCAAATGATAAGTTGGGGAAAAGAATATGAAATTTCAAAATGATGTTCCCATTCTCTTCCAAGAAGCCGAGAAAACATGCAGTATAAGACATCAGTAACCACTGTCTGATTAAAAAACGCTTGCTAGAAATGTTTACTCTCCCTTCCAAATAATTCACTTTCTGTACTTACAGTATAGCACAGTATTCATCCCGTGTAATTTAGAAAAGCAGGGATGAGGAGCTTGAAGAGAGCCAAGCATACCTTTCTAACAGGAAATACTTCACAGATGCATGATGCTTGGGAAAATTCAATGCATTGCAATACTGAAAAAGGTTGTTTGTCAGAAGCAGTTTTAGAAGCCGTAGGGATAAGTCATCCCTGTTAACGATGATTTAGCAGTATCCAGAAAGGGATGAGCTCCATCAGCTGGTAGGAAATTCACCCAAACCCTCTTTTTCTTTCTGGTGGCTGAAATCCCCTGCCAGACCTCCCACTGCTGGGGTGAAGGAGCAGCTACTACCCTTGCTCAGGGCCTTTTCCGGAAAAGGAAGCAGCCAGTCCTCTTCCCTTCTCAGAGGGCTTGGCATGCACTGGCTTGCCCTGAGTACATACACAATGTTAAGCTGGGAAGACCAGAGGGGACCATTGGGATAATTTGGTGTGACACCCTAAATAACACAGGGCGTACAAACTCATCTAGTGATCTGGGCATCCAGCTTCATCTGCCAAAACCAACAGAAGCCCGGACTTATCTGCTGCCCCTGGATCTACCTTGGGTGTGGTGCCAGATGGAAGGGCTGGCTCCCTGTTAGCAGAACTTTCCCTCCTATGAAGTCACTGAGAGATGGCTGAAAGACTTCATACTTTTCAACAACTACACTGTACCACTTGAATTTCTCCAGGGTTCAGGTTTGATTTTTTTTCAAGCCTCTAATCCAGAGTGATCTAAAGAAGGGCAGTTCTTCAGTTTTGCTCTGAATATAGTTTTCCCACTTTTTGGAAAGGTGTGGTCATACTTTTTAAGCACACATCTGAAGCATTTCCTCTGGATCTTAGGGAGCTCTGTTCTCATTTTACCTAAAATTACTTTGGCTTATCTTTAACTTAGACTCCCTGTTTTCTGATTTTTATGGAGAGGGTGGGCAATGGACAGACTTGCAAAGGGCAAAAATAACAGACCACAGACACAGCTGATGTATAGGTGCTAGAAGTGGTGTGAAAAGTACATAGAAATGATTTGAATGATTTATTTGAGATTCCCATTGCATTCTTTAGAAGGGATTATAAGGAAACATAGCAATTAATAAGAAAGACAAAATTGGAAAAATCAGAATTTAAAAATGTCTGTTCACAGACCAAAAAATGCTGGAGAGCCATGTTTCTGCTCCTGCATTTGGATATTTTGGATATTCCCATTTTTTACCACTGATAGCAGGAACAGAAAGAGAGAAATCAGAGACTGCTGCGGTCTCCTTGTTTCCGTCCCAGTCCAAAAGCTTTAGAAGTTCTTCATTTAACCATATGGAAGGACCCTCTTAAAGGCACTGGTTATATCCATCATCGTGCAAACACACCCATTCTCAAAACTGAAGGACAGACCTGAACTCTGAATATATCACCTCTGTTCAATCTCTCCTTTGTGATTGAATGTGTGTTGAAAAAAAAAGCTTAATTCCACCACAAAGCATATACATCAGGTTTTAAGCAGTAAATTTAAAGTAGAAATTTGAGATTGCTGGTAGGAGTTCAGAATTTTGAGATAAAGATCCATGATGAGAACTCGAAGGAATTTTTATTTTTATGACAAGTTACCCAAGTAAATAATTTTCAAGGGCAGTAAAGGAGCAGAAAACCACTCTGATTAAACCTTAGTACATCCAAATCCATAAATTAAAGAAGATAAATAAGGTAGCCTCCATTAGTCCATCTCTGAAATTATTTATAACAACTGAGTGCCCACTGCTAACAGGTTGGGTTTTCTTTTTCTTGTTGGTGGTTTTTGGGTTTTTTTGTTTGGTTAGTTTTTTTTTGCTTAAAGAAGCAATTCTGAACAAACAAGAAACAAGAGGAAAAAAAAGACAGCATATATAACTAAAAGAAAATGCAATTGTTGATGTCACTTGTCTTTTATTCTGTATTTGTATTGTGCCAAAGAAGGGGAGACTTTGATCTTTTTTTTGGCACGGCCCAAAAAATTACTTGAGAGGAACAGTAAATACTAATCTCTGTGTTTTACTATTAGTGAGGTGCAGCACAATGACTGACACCAACACAGTTTGCTGCAACAGGATCCCGATCACTGAACATGAATTTTTTATTAACATACTACTTTAAATCTAGACATTGTCCCTTTAAAGCTTCGAGATGGGATGGTTTGCCCTTTCATTACTTATTTTAGTGTTGGGGTTTTTTTCTGTGATTGATCAGAGCTACATGACAGTTCTGCCTCTGCATTCTGGCCTCTCTCATACTAGCATTCCAAAAGAACTACAATTGAACAGACCCTCCCTGCTTGGATACAGGGCAAGACGCAAGAAGCATCTCTTCTTTGTGCAGCTCTTGTACTGGCCAAGCAGAACCGCAGCTGCGGGGAGCATGGGAGCTGGGGCTTTCTTCAAGAAATTTCTTTTGCTGAAAATGCTTAAGCTTTTGAAAGATCAGAATTGACAAGAAATAAGCTTTAAGCCCATTCACTGCCCTGCTGAAAGTGCCACTGACTCCTCTCCCTGCTGCATGCAACCTGCAGGGAAGGACCCTGGCCAGCAGCAGGGCTAGTGCCAGCAGACTAACCCCCAGCCACAGGGAAGCGCCACGTGTTCTCAGCTTGGGCATGTGCTGGTTTTAACCCTTCCAGGATTTGCCAGTAGATTTCATTAGTATTCCTAAAAAATCCTTCAGAGTCAGTGGTGATTTATATTAAAGACCCTCAGTGATTTCCCAAATAGGCTGTAAATCTTTTTGGTGGTAACATCAACACAGGACAGCGATCACTGCTAGCAGGTAACCAGTGCAGCCATACCCTGCTTCTACGGTACCAGAAGCAGGGCCTGTGGCTGCTCATCACCATGCCCAATGTCTTTGATCTTCCCCAGCCAGATATGGCTGGAGAATTAGAAGCAATTCCACTGACTCATCTACATGGTCCTGCTTAAAATAAACCCTGCTTTTCATTAGTGCTCTTTATTCTTAATTCATACTTTTTGCCCTGTTAGACTGTCCCCTTGCTCTTCATTTGAGCTTTCTGTTGCTAGATCTTCTAACAAGTACAAGATGGTTGGCTATGAATTCCTTTTTCCAAGAAGAGAGACTGAATAATTGCCATGGCTATTTATTTATTCATGCACCCTCACACGTGCAGTTGGGCAAGGTGCTCTCAATGCCAGGATATCTGTGTCACTGTCCTAGCATTAACTCTCCTGTAATACTTAACCAAAAGCCGCCTTCTGAGTTCTCAGGTGATGTTGTTAGCCAGTTAGTCATGAGTAGCTAGTAAACTTGCTACAACATCACTCCATTCATCTAATTAATCTCAAACTACCACAACCTTTACTGGAACAGATGCATTGCTCTGTGATGAATTAAATGCAATTAGACTCTGGACAGTTTCCTGACTTTAGGACTGAGTCACAAAATAGCAGCAGAAGTAGATCTGACAAATTGGGTATTCCACTCTTAAAGGAAAAGTGAATTTTGCTGTTTGCAATAAGCAATAAGTTTTTTTTCTCACTTCAAATAAACCCACATATGCTCTCAGACCTCGCACTAAGACAGCTACTCAAGGGAAATGCTGAACAGATTCAAGGAGTAGCTCTATAACAAAAAACAGATCTGCAGACAGAGCTGGCTGTGTTCAGCACCATCAGAGCCCTTCCTATTTATTATTTATATAGCACTACGGATTAGCATAGTACTTCACAGAAATAAATACCAAAAAAAAGTGAAGTCCCACATCTCGGGAAGGCAGGACAATGGCCAAAGTGCTGCTTGCCCCACTGGCTGCAGTGGGTGGTCTGCAGCCAGCACTGGGAATGCCCTGGGCAAAAAGTGTCTGAAGAGGGAATGTAAATCTGTGAGGTTTGAGAGCTGTCCATTGATCTGGGGCCTGGTTAACAGCTATTCAAATCAGGTTTGGTGTAGCCACATGGGATTCCAAAATCCCATTCAGGTTTTGACTAGCCCCCAAACTCCTTTCAAAATCTAGCCAGTAAGTCAATAATGTGAATTCTTTATAATTCCTATATTATAGTATGAAAGAATTTTCTGATTCAAAATTCTGTTATAAGCATGCAAAGTGGGCTGAAATCCTCACCACACAGGAATCAATGACTCAGCTTCACTGGGTTTATAAATTCCTCACTGAGCTAGGTTTTAAGAAGTGCAGATACAGCTGATTTCATTGTTTCCCTTTTGGCAGAAATTTGCGCTCCAAACCGAAAGCTAAAAACTAAGGAACCTGAAGTCCTGGCCTTGCAGTGACCCTGTCAGTGGTGCCAGGCTAGATATCTCTTCTTTTTTTTTTTTTTCTTATGTTTTTAAATTCAGTTTTCCTATCAGAAAAACAGTGACTAGTTATTTCACACCATCCTTATGATGGTTATTGTGATTATTACTATTTCACGGTAGTCCTACGAAGATTGCATTCGCTTTGAAGATTGCCAAGATCACATAAGGCATTGTCAGATTTTTTCCTAGCATAAATTTGCGGGAGGGAGCGGGAAGAGCAATCAAAAAATCACATCCGACAGCAGCTGGTTCGCAGTGGAAAAAGCACTGCTGAAAGTATTCTTTGCTTTTTTTCTCTACAAATTTGCAGCTGGAAATCAAGAGCAAAACTACTACTTTGTAGTTCTTCAACTTCCCACAGACCACCAGCAAATTGCACAGAGCAGTCTGGGAATGAACCTCTGGCTGTATAACTGCAAAAGCATTAAGGACAGATGTTAGGAACAAAAATGAATAAATGCATTAGAAGACTTCTTGGTATTATTAACAACCCTGAGAAAACTGTCTTGAAGTGAAAAATCCAGGGAAAATTGTCATCAAATCTTAACATAATTTTGGTTGGAAGGGATTTCTGGAGGTGATCTAGCCTAAAACCCTGCTCAAAGCAGAGGTAACTTCAAAGTTAGATCAGATCATATCTCAAAGGACAGAGATTCCTCAGCCTTTCTGGGCAACCCATCCCAGGCAAAAATCCTGTTTACTATGCAATGTATACGAACATCATGTATAGAAAGATTTACTGGTTTATGTACATTTCTATATTTGCGCATATTTTATTTCTACAGTACATATAAATAAATGTGTATATAGCGAGCATATATATATATACTTTATGCACACACATATGAAAGAAAAAAACCAAATCTGCAGCAGTGGAATCACTGTCCAGTGCTAGTATCCATTCCTAAATGAATGATGACTTTGAGTAATGGCAAGTTATCCCATTTTTTATAAGATTCTCAGTCATATCCCTCAGATGGTGATGGGGCAATGCAACCTTGGCCATGCAGCCCTGAGATTCCAGACACTGCCACATCCTCCCACACCAGAAGCACTTCCTAGAATGAGTCTGTGGAAACAAAATAATTCATGATGACAGCAAATTATAGTTACACTGAAGAGTAGAAATATCAAACTTCCCCTCCTTCCCTTGATCTCCTTCCAAACTGTGGGAAGAACTATAACCTTTCTCATCTGCCCTCCACATTCTGCAGTCCTTATAACTGGCTATGGAGTAACTTGGGATCATGTTTCCTTGGGCAGCTTTACCTAGTGGAGTGCCCCATAGACTGGGGCCCCTTGGCACCAGGACCACAGAGATCCCTGCCACAAAAACCTTGAGTTTTTGCTGGTTCCCAAAATTCTCATTCACAGTATTGCCTCTGGAAGGCCACGTGCATGACCAGGAGCCCCAAATGAAACGTTTGGCTTCCTGCTCCACACAGTGGGTAATGTTGAGTCCTGCCTTGGGTCCCTCCTAGGCTTCTCCTGATGCTCTTGGACACATTCAGCAACTCTGGGAAGGCCCCTAAAACACCTGCCAAAGTCAGGAATTTGGTTCTTTTTTGCAGAAATAATGTTTAGAGCTGCTAGAAGGACATTTTGACAATATCAGTCTTCATGCTAAACAATCTCTATGTTTCACAAGCTGTTAGGATTTTCCTCCAAAACCAGATTTTAAGCTTTCACCAGCTGTTCTCACAGACACTAGTCCCTTCTTTTGCAAATACCCTCCCTGTCTCTAACACTATTACCTGTGATGTGAGCAGTTTCTGGCATGAGAGGCACATGTTAGCCTGCCTTTAAGATGATGATCAGGTGTAAAATGCTAGACAAAGGACAAGGATCTGTGTATTAATTTCTGTATTTAATCCTTTTTTGTTTTGGCTGAAGTTTCCACTCTCTATTTTCAAAGGGATCACCAATCCTTTTTATGTGCATTTGCACAGACACACACACTGTTGCCTATACCTCTGGCTCCCTACAAAGAGCCCCCAATATTGATCACATTTGCCTCACTTTCCCCAATAAGAAATATGAGATTAACCTTTGTTGGCTTAATTAATCTGGCACGTGCCCTCTGCACCCTACAAATCATTGCACATGTAAAGAAAGGCTCATGCTTTAGCAGCAGTATTGATCCAGGCAGACCTTTGGGTTAGGAGTAAAGCCTCTTTAATTACTTTAGGTGACTTTTGGGTTTCTTTTGGGTTTGTTTTGTTCTTTTTTTTTTTTTAACAATGTCTTGGGAAGACGAGTACCACGTTTCAGTGTCGTTATCACTTAGCTTAGATTTGGAGTTTTGGTCCCCAGAGAAACACCTTCTACCTCAGCCAGCCTGCCCATGCTTGCCATCAAAATTAGAAAAAGTCATTCTGTTACCTTCTCTAAGGATTTGATAACCTCTACACTTTCCTTAGCCAGAGGTGTTTTGACCTTTAATTAAAAGGAAAATTTGTTGTCTTCCATTCAGAAGGCAGCAAATAATGAACTCATTAAAATGAGGTTAGTGTTCAGGCCTCAGAGCAATAAGAGCCGAAGTCTCATTAGCAGCTAACAATCCAGAACATAGCACATAAATAAACCTAATATGGCAGAGCGAAATGCCTTAGTGCATTAAATTTGAGCAGAATCAAATGTTTACAGTCAGTGATGTCTGGGGCATGAAGTTTTAAAGTACTTAATAAAGCAAAGCAAATTGCTTCCTATTAGGCGTGAAATCCTACTGCAGATATTGCCCCAAAAAGTTTATTATGTAAATGAAGGGTAGAGTTCTAATTAACAAGGACATAGCAGGAAAATATCACATCTTCTTAATATATGCACCAATTATGAAGACACTGCAACTTCAACTCTACAAAAGGTATTTATATGGATTAACAGCAATGACTGCTGAATGTAAATGCAATATAAAGAAGAAAAAGTATCTTGTGGCTGTCACAGAGAGAAGCCTCATTGACAAAGCAAAGAATCAATTAATAAAATGAAACCCACGAGTTTTGAGAGATTTCAGGCAATTAAGGTTTTGTATTTGAAAGAACAGCTTGAAATATCTCAAAAAACCCCCATAGTTTGCTTGGCCTGGCAGTGAGATAGGCCTGTTTGTCCATGAGCAGGTGTGCTCTATGGTTCTTTCCTTGGAGAAGGATAATTATTTAGCATGATCTATTTAACTGTCCAAAACTAAAGCAACAGTGAGTTCCAGCCGTTGCTTTAACACAGCCCTATGAGTTCTATGGGGAACACTAATTGTATTCTCATATGCTTTCCTCTGCTTACAGCTCTTTTAAGCTCCAGTACTCAGAGGGAAAAAAGGCAATCCCACCAAATCTGAGGAAAAGACACACACTGGTAGAGACAACTTAAATACTGTGGTCAGATGAAATATTAGGAGAAAATCTTTTCTACAAAATTAGATTTGCCATGCTTCCCCCCCCCCCCCCCCCCTGAATTTCTCTTCTGCTGAGTTTTGGGCAGCCCCTACCACCTCTCCCTCAGTGCCGGCAGCAGAGTCCTGAGGTCAGCATGGGATGGGCATGGGACAGGGGAGCCCCCAGGGAATGAAGGCTGCCAAGGGGGCTGGGAACGGCATAGCAGGACCAGGCAGAGTGTGAACAGCCGTGTTTGCACTTGGCATTGGGCAGGATTTCCAGCTGTTAAAATTCAATAGCCCTTCTGCATCCTGCAAACCCTTCAGAATAAAATAAACACCTTCTGCCTCACAGGAAGGCTGCGCAAATCCCAGAAAGGTGTTGGGCACTGGATGCCAGGGATGTGCAGCTCCTCCACCCTGCTTCATCCAGGAGCTGCAGGACTGCCTGAGCAGCAGTGTTTGCAGCTATCCTCACAGACAGGCAAACAAGCAGGGGTTCAAATTCACCCACCTGGGAGAATGCGAGAGGGGTGATGGAAGAAAGTTGTCTGCTCTTCTCCTGCCACGGCACTTTTCTATGCTGTGTGCTCATAAAGTCTGTACCTACAGGAGAGAAAAGCTCTCATTATCTATGATGCAAAATTACCAGTGAAGGCAGTATGAGTCATTAGCAATTTTGTTTGAATATATGTTTATTAAAAATGGGGAAAGCAGACCCTAATCACCTCAACAGAGATCGCTTTTTTAGATTAAGGATGTGGAAGACATTAAACCCCCCCCTCCCCCAACAGGCAAGTAGCGACAAAATAAGTTTGGACTGACTAGTGATAATACCTTCTTATTAAAATCAGGTAAGGTCATGAAAATGAAGTTAAGCCGTATATTATATAAATTAATATGCATATAAGGAAATTGCAGTTAAAAAAAAAATCTTTAGGACCAAGTAAAATCTGGTTTGAGTGACACATTTGCCCTTCTGACAGAGAAAAATGCTTGAGACACTGCAGGTTACAGGATTTACATCTTAATCCTCACTCTGTGTTTTTAATGACACCACACCAGGCTGGAAGGCATCTGCCTATCCCACAGCTCTGTCATGTTATTGAGATGTGAGTGTGAGGGAAATCAGAGAGAAAAATCAACCAGATATAATGATATTTGTTTCATGTACATTCTTATGCTATATGTTAAGTGATGATAATTTCTCAAGATGTTAATTCCTCAAAGGAAAACTGAATTGATTTTGCTCAGCCTATCAATCTTTCTCAACATCTATAAAATGCTCTAGATTGCTTGGAAAATTATGTTCTAAATATAATGACTCATATTCTATGCTTGCAAATTTAATGGTGTCAATTTAATGCCAGTTTTTACCAACTGGGGATTTTCCTCAATGTCTTTGCTAACAGTGGGGTTGATCTCTATAGTTTTATATTTTAGCGAACATTTAGTTGTTTTATATTATGTAAATATAGTCCCATATGTGAAATTGTCAGAGAACTGAAATAACCAACTTACTAAATGCTTGGCAGGATAGGCTGCAAACCATACTGCTATCTTAATATTTAATTCTAAATCACGAGATTTACTGTCGCTAGGTTACTTGATTTCCATTAGCAAGTGAAGGAATTTGCTCCGTGATTGTTGTAGCCGATAACCACTATCTTTGTTTTACATATTCCGAAACACCGAGCAAATGTTTCTGTTTAAGAAATTAAGGCGATGCACACTGTCTGACAATATTCTGTGTTACACTCCCGAGCCGCCTGGCACCTGAGTGATGCCTCTTTAGAAGGCGGCTGTTAGCAAATGATGCTTCAGAAGAAGCTTGTGCTCCAACACGTAGAGTGCCCAAATATGCGTCTTTAGGAGGGAGTCAGTAACTTTAAGCAGCTAATGTCCTACAGCAAATGCTGACAGAAGCTGACAGCACCTCCCAAAACACTGCAATACAAAGGGAATATGATAAATCATGACACCACCAAAACCTGACCTGCTTAGTTCGGCTCTGCTTTGGATGAGGATTGCACAGGTCATCAGTCAGCACCTCAGCCACTTAAACCCTGGTTTCATCATTTACGCTGGCCTGGAGATGCATTTCGGTTGTGGTCATAAGTAGAATTTGTTGTTGTTGTTGTTGTTTAAATTAGACCAGTGGGTTGAGCAAAAGGTAAAACTATTTTCCTGTAATGTTAAGTGGAACTACTAAGGACCATGCAAAATGCGATTTTTTCAAATGAAAGGAAACATTAGCTGGATTCAGACTGTGGGTAAATCACTGCATTCATTTTGTCTTTGAACTGTGCAAGAACATGAACATTCAATCAATAGAAATGTTATTAATTGATAATGGGAAAAGTTCTCAAGAGCCACATAATGGAGACACAGAAAATTGATGAAAATAGAGCTTATAACCCATTCAACATTGGCAAGCACAATAGGGAGATAAGTGCACTATCCATCTCACACATGTAGCACGTCCAGATTATGTGGGCTGGTGATTGAAAGCAGACAGATATCTGTGCAGCAAAGACTATCTTTAGCAGCAGTGCAGAGTTGACAACTAACAGTAAATGTAGATAGCTCATGCAGGCTGAACCATCCTTTCTCTTTCTCTAGTTGAAATATGTCCAAGAAAAATGGATAGGTGACCAAGACACCTATTCCTTCTCTAAGCAATACCCTTTTCCTCAATGTCATTTAGACAGGTCTCACCTTTTGCTTGGAGGAGAGAGTAAAAGTAAAGAGGGTTTTCATTTCTGACACGAACACTACTTCTGCCATAGGTCAAAATTGGAGTTTTGCTCATTCACACTTAGCATGAATTTGGTAATCAGACACAATCAAAAATGCTTCTGCAGGTAAGTAAATCCCAACACCTCTATATTTGAATAGCAAGTAGCATTCCTAATTTTACTTTGGGTTTTAAGCACATTTCATCAAGCTTCATTAATAACTCAAAGTACGAGTGGCTTAGTGATTTAGTATATTGCTGCCTCTGAATGACCGAATTCAAGTCCTGCCATAGGTCACTGCAAACAATGTTCAGTATCTTGGTCCCAGGTACAGAACCATCACTGCCTTTGGTACTTAGGTACTATTACTAGCATTGCAAGACAATCAAAGGCTGATAGAACAAATTAAGCTCACTGTAATAGTCTTATAAAAAAGAATAAGCCCAAAATAAAATGTGAAACATTTAACAGGATCCTCTTTCTTGTATCATCTCCTCAATTGGACACAACCTTTAAAATGAGGCATTCCAAAAATTAATACTCATTTTTCTAAATGCATGTTAATTTCTTATTTATTTCAGGCTTTACTAGAGACTCAAAATTTACTGCGCACTCAGGTTGCAAATTTTACCTTCAACCTTGGATTTTCAGGAAAATTTTACCACACAGGTAAGAAGGAACTTCATGCTTTCAGGTAGTGGCAGTTAAATAGGTGTCAGGATTTTAAACCTAGCTTTAAATATGCCCTTTTTAAATAACACGTTGACTCATTGGAGCAGTGAGAAATACATGCTCCACCATTTTATCATCAGTGTCTAATTCAGTGTTCAAAGGGGCAAAGCTATGTAGGAGATTCTCTGGAACATACAGATGTCCTTAGGTGCTCTTCTGAAAGATGCGTGGTAGTAAATCTTGGGGTTATAAAGGAGGCAAAGTAGCTGCTAAGATATCTATAATTCACTAAAAATAGGACAGCACAGAAGACATACTAGGGTTTTTCCAGTATGATTGATAGATGTGATGAAATACAAAAGATCGCAAAAATCGTGTCTCTTAACCTCTGAAAAGGCAGAAGTGTTTGAATGGGATGCACAACATTTTGTTATGACTGTAAAGGAAATCTATCTCAGTGGTCTGCAAATCAGGAGGGGTGATAAAAGAAAACAAAATGAAAAGAAATTTGTATTGAAACCCTGCTCCTTTCACACTCCATGCAGTAATGCACACTTGCACTGTGTTTCTGTGGAAGATTAGGTGCTTTTACGGCTCCTCCTCCTGACTCCTTTCTCTCTTTTGCTCCATTTCTCCACAACACAATGCCCCTTTTTTAATTTTTCTTCTTTCCCCTCCTCCTTTGCCCTCTCCTTAATACTTTGCAGCACCTCCACTCAGGCTTCCCTCTGCTGCCATTTGAGCCGTGCTGCTACCCAGTACTGTTAAGGCAAAAAAAAAGAGATACTTAATGACTCATTTCAAAGGAGTAACCTCCTCTCCTTCTCCATTCTAAACCCCATACCCTTCCCACCTTTGAAGATCACCTCCAAAAACCTCAGCTGCCAACCCATTCAGCCACATTTAGTGGCTCTTACCGAGTGATGCTAGGGAAGCTAAGTTTATCTGGAACAGAGGAGGAGGCATTACAGCAGCAAAAGGATGCGAAGGTAAGTTTAAAAGCTCGAATGATGCAGTCCCAGCTGTCATGGGCCATGCGGTAGCTGTGGAGTAAGGCAGTCACCCTTCACAATGTAGATGTAAGCTGTAATCCCCTTTTCATAGCCGGTGTTTGAACACCAAACAGATGAGCTTACCAGCTCTCATGGCTCTGTTTCACCACTCGTTAGGAGAGTACGGAGATCCCTGGAAGAAGAGGAGATGAGGAAGCATTTGAGGGATGAGCCAGAGAGAAGGAAACCAAAATGATTGTATTTGTATCCCTGTTGCTTTCAAAGTCCAGCTGTTTTCCCCTTGTGCAAGCATGTATGCTAATCAACTGCTGCCAGGAAACCTTATGGACTAAAGATACAGGCTGAAGAGCTGAGAAAAATGAAAGGTAGAGAGAGATGGAATTACTTTGCCTGGGGTCATATAACAAACCAGCGGCAGACCTGTGATTAGAAAGCAACGTGGGAGAGAGAAACTTCAGCATTCTCCCTCACTTCATCTTTACCTGCCTATGTCGTTATTCCTTTGGAGATTAATTGGGCACACACATAATACAGCAAACAAACAAAAGTAGCCCAAGGCTCTGAGCTGCTGTACCATAGGATGCTGCCTCAGTTGTGGCCATCTACAAGAGTAAAGCTGGTATCAGTCATTACAGCGTCCACTGCAGAGAAAGGTAATCGAGGGAGGAGAATACTATAAATACTATGACATTAACAGCGGCTGGCATACACCATGCAGCCATTCAACAAAATCAAACCCCTGACCTGCCAATGCGTTCTTTTCTTCCTTCATCCCAAAGGCCTCCATGTTGTTGTCACAGGTTTCCTTGCCCAGCTGATATAATGCTAACCAATTTCCTAGTTCCTACTGCTGTAGAGAGAGAAAATAGGACAATGTGCCTGTGTGCCTGTCCTCCTAAGGCTGTCGAGGATTATGAAAATGAACTACTTTAGAGGTCTTATTGTTCTTAAGAGTTCTTAGTAGTTTGCAGAACTACTTAATGAGTTGAAGCATGCCACTGCCCCCTTTAAGGGACCTGCTGCTGCCTGAACTCAGCGATGCATCTGAGTTTTTAAGTGAACACTTCATTTAGAGGTTGGTCGTAGCATTTTGTCATATCAGCTTAGTGGAAAGGTTTCAAAGTATTCTCCATACAATATACATTTTATTGAGTCATTAGAAATAAACCATGGAAAGGTATTCTTTAATTACTGTAAATTGGCTTGTTTACCCAGAGTGGCTTTTAGTATCACATATTCAACATTTTATTAGCACATTTCAACTGCTGTGCCTTACTGACTTCCTTAATGTGTGATTTTGTACTTTCCTTTCCAAAACTTGGATCATTTTAAAACTACAGGAGGGAGACAAGTGTGGGAATGTGTTGGCAGATTAAACAATTATACATTTGCATCATAAGATGTTGCTGACATCTGTACTACAAATACCAATTCCAGTTGGAATGCCTGCGCACTAGTACAATAGCTGACACACCAGCCTTGCTGCTCCTCATCTCACCACCACCGCCAGCGCTCCGTTCTGTGCCACTGGTGAACTATGCACTCTAGGCATAATGCTGTTAGCAAAAAACTGAGCAGACCCTATTAGTTATGCAGTTTTAGCAAACATGTTTCTACTTGTGGCAACAGAAATTAAAATGTTCTCCGGATTTGCATTTAAGATTTGTAAGGTTAATGTAAAGTTGATAATCAACTTTAAGCTTAGTCTCAGTTTCGAGCTCAAATGAGAGGTCCAAGTTATGGTTGTAGTTTTAAAATATGGGATTAGTTATTATGTGCAAATAAACTTTGAATTGTTACATACCTGTGTAAAGTGCATACTGCATCTCAAAACATATACATGTTCCCCTTGTTGTACCTACCTTGCTTGTAGGTATTCTGCATTTTTCAGATTTTACATTAAAATGAAGATGGAAAGTTGCATAAAGAATGCTGGCTGCACAAGAAATTAAAACCTCAAAATCCCTCATTTTGCCTCCAATACTCTGAATAAGGGATTGGGCTAAAATATTTAAACAATATTAGCACTCACTAAATGCTCCATTAAACTTTGGCATGAGATTTTTTGGAAACAATGCTACTTAAACATTTATAAGATCAAACAACACTCTTTGTAAAGGCTTGTGAAGAAAATTATCCTCAAAAGCAACACTACCACCAAATGTTAAACTTCCAACCACTCTGTTTCAGCTCTGCTATTACGGGGAGTAAAAGGGGGTGGTTGTTTTTGTTTAAACTCAGAAGCGTTATGCTTTATCTTGTTTGATTTTTGTTATTGTAAAACAAAGTGACAAGTTTGATTAGTTGTATCTAATTTTACAAAGAAATTAGTAGGAAAAATAGGTTTTTTAAAATATAGTTTTTAATCCTTAAATTATTTCAAGAACCATACTCTACTTCAAAAGTTAATAAGGCACTAAATTATACTTCGACCTGAATCTTAAGTCAAATGATTGTGGCTTTTCGTATATTTTGAATATCCTCTTTCCTTCTCTTCATCCCTCCTGTCAGTTTTCTACCTTTGGGTTACCAAAGAGATCTTTAATGGCTTCACATACTCCTAATCCCTTTCTCTTCTGTCCTATTTCAAAAGCCTATGTTAAGTTTCTTTCCCCAGGCACATTGTGCACAAGAAGTCTTGCACAAAGGAGCAGACATCTGCAAAAGGAGCAAGCCATCGGTCCTTTCTTTTCAGTAAGGGATTCCCTAGTAAACAAGGTTGTTTTCTCTTTCCAGCAGCACTCCCATCAGTGGGAGCAACTTGCTTAGAACTTGCAGAGTGCTGCGAAGAGGGGAGTAGAGTGATTCAGTGACACCAGGAAAAAGTTTCAAAGTAATGCTCTCCTTGTGTAGTAGCATTCTTCAAAAACCACTGCCAAAGTGAAAAATAAAACCAAAGAGTTGGAGTGAATGCATGGAACAGCCACCTTTGTACATTCCTGCCTCGTGCCACAAAAGTAAACAGTGACATCCATGAAGCATTCCTTGCCAACGAGTTTTGCAAAACACTTTGCAAGAAGACAAGATATCTGTGTTTGCATCAGTAGACTGATTCTGACAATTAATTCTTTAACTGAAGCTAAAAGAAAACATTTAAATGGTAAAGGAACAAGAGGGAAAGCTGCCAATAAACTGAATATTGTTGAGTAATTTCAGGGTGAAGTTAATGAAATGTAACTTTGCCTTCCCAATTTAAACAAGCACTGCAGACACCTGTCTGCAGATGGTGGAAGCAGCATTGTACCATTTCTCAAATGGAAGGTTTTCTTTGTTGTAACCACACATGCTTGCTTCTGCCTGAAGCAGATACTCTTCACTAACAGAGTTTTTCCTGGTTTTACTTCAAGATTAAACCTGGCTAAATATTGAATACAGATCGATAGGAAACAACATTTGGAACCCCTTTGCCATTACAGCTTCAAGTTTTCTACTTCACTGAATTTGGAACTATCGCAAACTTGTTTTACACTTCATCAGAAATTACCAGATTTCAATTTATTGAGGCTAATATCAAAGTAGCTGGGGGTGGGGGCAGTGCTTGGCACTGATAAGATTTCATTTTTACCCATAAGTTTTCCTTATTGAGAGTATTTTGTATTTGACAGTGACATTATTATCAGGACAAACCAGAAAACAACAGATGTACGCATTTGTTTCTTTTTAAATACTTGATTGATTGTCATCTTCTGGCCAGTTTTCAAAAAAAATCATCACTCACAGACCTGGCAACCAGCGTTAATATTCCTGACACTGTTTTGTCCTGTTAAATCCAAGTTGTCAGGTGATGGTGATAAGAGATAGTGTGACATTAAATTAAAGCAAATACAGAAAATGGGGTTTGTTGGTTTTCTAAGATCACAGACACTAAAAAAAAAAAATAAATAAAAAATCGGACTGGTTTTATGTAGTATTCCATTGTTTATAAATATACCAATAATTATTCATATTTTAGCTAACTGCTTTCTATTCTCATCCAGAGAGCAGCTTATCTTCACCAAAAAGGTTGTCAAGCTCTGGAACATGCTGCCCAGGGAAGTGGCCCAGTACCCTGGAGGTATTTAAAAGACATGTAAATGTGGCACTTAGAGACATGGCTAGTGGTGGACCTAGCAGTGTTAGCTTTAGGGCTGGACTTGATGACCTTAAAGGTTTTTTCCAACCTAAAGGATTCTGCAACTGGCACACAGCTCTCTGGGATGTCACCTTGACCAGCTACAACTATGCAGTGTCCTGCAGGACCAAAGCAGGGTACCAGTGGGTGCAAGTCCATCCGGTCTCCACCTTCAGGGGGAACCTGAACATCTAAATGCTCCTAGTGTGTTACACAGCACAACAATCAGTCCCTGAAAACTAATTCTTGTTAGAATTACTGTCGGTTAACACCTTTCCAGGAATAGTTACACATCCAGGCCAAGGACACTAGGTTTTACATCAGCCTCTTCTGTGTTTAAAAAACAATTATGGGCCTTTTCTGTTGTTGCTTTTCTATTACCTTTTTTCCTTCCTTCCTTTCTTTTGCAGGGACTGAGGAGGAAGATGAAGGCGATGACCTGCTGTTGCGATCTGTGGACGAGTTTTGGTGGTTTCCCCATATGTGGAGTCACATGCAGCCTCACCTCTTCCACAATGAGTCGTCACTGGTGGAGCAGATGATCCTCAACAAAGAATTTGCAATAGTGAGTAAAAGTTACCAAAAGGCTCACTACGATACCTTGACATTTTATAGCCATGCTTTCCAAGCTGTTTTTATGTTTATCTATATTATACATATAAATGTATTTACATAGATATACAAATAAGGCTGCAAGATTGGAAACTCAGCCCCCCCAAAAAAAACTCAGCCCCCTTTCTGTGACTCAAACTTGGGCTGAATATTGTCTTAGACTTATTCACTGACGGGGGCTTTCTGGAGAGGTAGCAGCCCTTCACCCAAGCACCCTTGCAAGACCACAGGGATCAGAAACAGTGAAATCCCAGCAGACATCAGCTGGCATTTTAAGCTTTAGGAAGGGGTTTATAGACAGGTTATCAGCTTCCTCAAATATCCTCAATAGGGAAGGGAGAAAGTTGCAGTGAACCCTAAGTGTTGTGTATATCTTGTGAGAAGTCTTGAAACTAATGAAACAAGTAAGTGAAGCTGCTGGATTTCACTGGGCTTTTTTTTAGATGACCTGCTTGAAAAATATGCTTTTTACATAGCTAACCCGTTGCTAATATTGAAAGATAATGATGTTTCATTTTTGCTCATTTGGGTTGTTAACTTACAAGAGCTATACTCCCAGCACTGCCCAGAGCTCAGAGTACCTATGCCATTTAGAGTCCTTTCAGGATAATCCTCCTTGCTTATTGAGCATGACAAATAAAACCTGAAACCTGTAAATGCTCTCTTTGGAAAAGACACTGTGTGGTCTCTAACAAGGCATAGAAATGCCAAGCAACCAGAGCCACTCAGAAAAGCAGAGTGACACAGTGGGGCTTTCTCTGCTGCTTAGGGAACCCAAACCTCAGCTTGCAAAGGCCAGCCAGCAGCTACCCCTTCCTCTCATCCCTCATGTGAGCCAAGGCAGCTGCCTGAACAAGCAGTTGGAAGCAATTTATTCCTTTGTTTACAAAAATATTTTCCTAACAACCTTTACATAAAATTCATTAAAAATGGCTTAACTGTTTACTCTTCTTGCCAGACTTCCCCCCTTCCCATGATCTGCTTGGCAGGGTGTTAGTATAGAGGCATTGTTAGTACAGACTTCGTCTACAGTTCTGCTTTACTGTCAGCCTTCATTCCTGGTATGGCCTGTTCATGCTTTTTGTGTAGCCTGGCCCAGAGACCCAAATACAGTTGAGATTTTAAATGCAAGAGTAACTTTTTAAATAATCTCTGTCTCAAAAATACATGGTCCATTCATCTTTAAACCTGGGGGAAATTCTCCTCCTATTTTCAGGGAGCATGAAGTCCTCTAGGTCAAACCACCTTTAGGAGTAAAATCTATAACATAGCCTGAAAACAGGGCTTGTAATAGAATCTCTTTGCAACCTCAACTACAGAAAGATAAAGCCCATGTCCCTATCATCACTAAAGAGTAGAGGCTCTTTAGGGTGCCTATAAATATGGAGCTAATGTCGGTGAAAGGCTGCTGCTATTACCATTTTATTTGCTGCTAACATTTGGACAGAGGGTGCACCAACCTCTTAACCTTAAATCTATATCAGCTATACAATTTATTTGTGAGAACATTTCTTTTCAAAAGGCTTCCTGTGGAATTCTCTCTGTGGGAGAAATTTATCTACCCGCTATGACAACCTTCCTGACAGCTATCAGAGACTCCACAGCACTTCTGTATCCTCCCCTGCTTTCTCATCCTCAGCATCGCGTCTTGTTTGGGAAAGAAACCCTGTATTCTACAGCTGCACTTCTACAAGTCCTCCAAAGTTGAAGCAAACCCCTTTTCATTATTCCTTGAGTTCACAGTGTGGATCCAAATTTCAATTAGAGATCTAGAACAATACATAGAAAATCTGCTTGATGTTATACATGTTCTATTTATGCTCTACGATATTTAATTAGTATTTCACTCAGGGAAACACAGCTTGATGCCATTTTCTCTTGCATTTCCCATTTGACTTTGTCTTTCCACCTCCTGTTTTAGCTGCAGGTACAGACAACACTTTGTGTTGCTGCAAGGAAAGCCACAACAATTATTTGGAAATATGATCACATTCATTCTTCACCTAACGTGGCATTTCTTCATTCACTTATTTTAAACATGGGTAAGAAGGTAACAGGGTGGGAGAGCACATCATTACACCTGGCAAGAACTGTCAAGATTGCTTTAAGATCCCAAATACCACGACAAAATTCTGTTCAATTAAGAGCTGTTGGCTCCTCCTGGCTGTATCATTTTAGAAGAAAGCTAAAACAAATCACACTGTCCTGAAACCTGTACCCAAACCCCATCACAATCAGCAGGTTCTCCAAGCAAGACAGCATCAGACTTGGGGTTAACATTTGTCACTGGGGGAAATGGTTTCATGAAAGTAATGTCCTTTCATGAAACAAGCCACAAGCCAGTGCACCTGAAACGGTATTTAATGAGTATTATCACATGGAGCTATAAATGTACATAACCATAATTGTTCATGCCTTTTGTATTTACACTGTATGCATAATCTTTGGTTTGCAGGAGCTTGGGTACACATACAGACTGCTGAACAGAGGCAAGAAATACAAGTGTTACAGCTGGCAGCTGGAGAAAAGACCTCGTTCTGTTTTACATGGATATATCCATATCTTGTAATGATGCTCTAGAAAACGGAGGCTTACAATTGCAGCCTGCCTCAAGCACCTGTGTCACAAGATACATGTAGAAATCAGATGTATAAATAGTTTTGTATACATACAATTAATTGCTAATTCGGCATTTAATTGCCTTGGTTTCAGTGCAGATGTGTATACCTTTGTGCATCTGAGGCTTTGTAAAATCAACAGCCTTTAAAGGATTCCCTTACGTGTAAATTGCTTAAGAACCAGGAAACTGCCTTTAGCAAGAGCCCTCCAAATTATTCTATGTGTTACTGAGATATTTATCATTTCTACTGTTTCACGTCTAGTTGGTGCAAGGAAGAGACTTTCTCACATTTTTCATAAATGTTCTTGTCACACTGCTCTGGATCTGGCAGGCAGCATGGGAAGTTTTGCCTGGCAAAATCCTTGTCCACACGTGCCTGAGTGACAGGCCCTACAGCTGCTGCATCCACAGCCCCATTCCCACAGCTCTTGCTGTCAAATCTCTTCTCAGAGGAACAAGATTTTAACCATGCTGGAGTTGCAGACTACCCAGGACTTTGCTACCCCAATGTCATCTAATTTACGTAAATCATAGAATCATAGAACTGTTTGGGCTGGAAAGGACCTTAAGATCATCTAGTTCCAACCCCCCTGCCATGGGCACGGGTGCCTCACACTAGACCACGTCGCCCAAGGCTCTGTCCAAGCTGGCCTTGAACACTGCCAGGGACGGAGCATTCACCTCTTCTCTGGGCACCCTGTGCCAGTGCCTCACCACTCTCACAGTAAAGAACTTCTTCCTTAGATCTAACCTGAACTTCCCCTGTTCCAGTTTAAACCCATTACCCCTTGTCCTATTGCTACAGTCCCTGATGAAGACAAATACGGTTATATGCTGTAGAGCCTGGCTAAGGAAATAGCAAATGACATCTATTTTGATTATCAGTTGGGTTTGACTTCATAATATTTTGGGGGTTTTGGGTTTGTTGGGTTTTTTGAGTTTTTTTTTGTTGGTGGTGGTGGTGGTGGTTTTTTTTTGGGAGGGGGAGGGAAGAGGCGGGGGGACAGTTGGGTTTTTTTTTCCAATCAGAAGATTCCCAAATCCTCTAAAGACACTAATGGATTCAGCCTTAGATTACATTTTGCAAACTGACAATATCTGAAGTATTATTCTCCTTGTTTATAGGCAATGCAATCGATACACAAAGAGGTAAATGGATTGCACAAACAGAAGTCTCTGATAGTACATATCCCAAAACCAAAACAAACCAAGTTTTCACTGCCATCCTTTAATCACAAGATATCCTTCCTCCCCCCTTTTGTACTTCCTTATCTGACAAAACCAAGTAGAATATATTGAATCCAAAGCATGTAGCTCATTGTTTTGTCCCTCGATTTGCTTGCTGTGTGATTATCTTCTGTGCTCATTTATGAGCACATGTGCGCAAAGCATGGCAGAAATAGGGCAAAAATTGTCATCAACTAAAAAGACAACTGTGATCTGATGATAGGAAGAAGTGAAAGACATATACAAAACAAATCCATTTGGAGCTTGCTTAGTAACCCTCCTTTGGCTTCAATTGCCTGTTTATAAACCAACTACAGATGCACATCAGCACTTCCTCTGCCTAAAACTTTTAAGCTGCCCAAACCACAAAGAAACCATAAGCTTTTAATATACCAGTTAAATAGTAAGAATATGAAGACCGGTGACCCCATAGCAAAGGCAAAGTATCTACATGTGATGAAAAGAGAGTCTAATTTGTCCCATTAATAATATTTGTAGTTAATACTGGGAAGGAGAGATGCCCACTAGAGATTGCTTCTAAAAATGTTCTCTAAATTGTCTGCATATATAGTGTAACACTGTCCTTTGCAGGCCGGATGAGATTTCTTCTGCCTAACCTTAAGGCCCTTCTGAAATAATACATCTTCATTAGTACTTTTGTCCTTACCAGGAGTGTGCTTTGACAGCACATCTCTAAGACTGCCTCTACCTTCCCAGATTCATTTGGTACCAGAGGCATGCAGAGTCTATGTGTTTCCAAGCCATGTAAAGCTTCCCCCATGCGGGACTGCCTTTCTTCATTTCACATCCTCAGAAACCTAAGGTCTTAAATCCCAACATCTTCCCTGTCTCTTGGTAGTCTGCTAGGGTGTGAAGCATGTCTAGAACAGGAATCACAGCAATATCTGGGCAGCTCCTATGTAAGACTGGTGAAAAGCTGGCTTTTCCCATGTCTCTGTCAATCCTGGGTCTGACACTGACACCAGAAAGCCTGTTTAGTTAAGACCCCTTGTACTGTCTGCTTGGTGAAAGCAAATACCAACAACATACAGAGCCCCTGTATCTCAATAGCAATCACCTCATGTTTGTTGAACCATCTTGTCTAGCTTAGAGAGCTTTTCAACACATTTTTAAAAATTAAAATTGATCTAAAAGGAATTGAAGGCTGTAATATTTATTCAATAAAAATTATCCAGAAATGTAACCCTTGAGAACAAAAAACATGTGCCCATAAAGGATAAAATACAACATTTTTGTGAGTGTTGGCAAGCAAGAAAGGAGCAAATTCATTTACCAAATGAGAGAAAATTTAAACAGTATTTTAAACCGATAGAGTAACACAGTATCTCTTATAGGAAATCTCACCCACCTGCATCAATATTAGACATATATCCCAGTACCAAAAATACGCAAAGCTTATACAAATCTTTTAACTTCGGAAGGTAACATCTTAAAAAGTACTGCATTTACTCTATCCCCTGCTGTCGGACAAAATCAAAAGGTTTAGCAAACTTATCCGAGTTTGTATTGGTAACTCTTCCATCTAATAAAAGTCTTCACACCAAGGGAAATCCTGCAGTTCAACTGGCTGTGGGAAAAGATCTACAGTAGTCATAAGATTTAATAAATTAAAATCACAGAATCATAGAAGAGTAAAAGGTTGCTGTTTTATTCTTTCTCTGACTATGGCCAATACTACACGTTTCTGTAAAACAGCGACCTTTAAGAACCAGAATGCCAGTTGTGTTATAATAGGTTGAGGTTTTGTTTCCTTTTATTTCTCACTTCATTTTAACAAGGACATGTAATATTTGGTGCAATCAGAAGCTGGGGGTTTTGTGTTGGACAACATCCTGCTAATATAAATAGTCAATCTTACACAGGATGCTTTTTATTCACACTTCCAACATGCGCTCACAGAAGAACTGTTACAGGAATGCAAACTTACTTACTGAGGATATACCTCCTTCTGGAGAGCGGTACTCATTCTGCATTACCTGCCCTTTCCCTAGCAGAGGAGGTTTTCACCAATGCAGAAGCACACACAGAGCACATGCTGACTCATGGCAATTGCGGCTCATTGCTGTACAAACAGGAAAGAGGTCAAAAGAGGTCAGGAGTTTCAAGCAAATCTTTACTTGCTTGAACCAAGCTGATACTTGAGAGAGAGAAGCAGCCTTGGCAGAATGCTTCAGCCTTTCACATCACCCGTAGAAGTACCAGTCCTACCCATGCGAACTTTGGAGGGAGCAAAGATGAGTCAGGCTGCCTTGGCAGGACTATGAGTTTCCAATTCCAACTGCTCTGGTTTGGGTGCATCAGCGTGACTGCTGCTGGCCAGAAGTGCTGGCCACATGCAGGCATTAGAAGATTATTTTGAGCGGGTTTTAGTCTGATCTGCCTACCACATGCGCACTGGTGCCTGAGGACATGAGTGGTACTCCTGAAGAGCATACTCTAGTCTGGTCTAGCCCTTAGAAGAAGGCAGGTTTTGTGGTCCCAGACTGCGCCACAAAACAAACCAATGGGAAGTAGAGACAACTTGGGGAATTTCCTGCCAAAAACGCAACAACTCTTTTAACTATCTATCTCCCTTACTGGTTGTAACAGAGATTCTCCTCTAATGTGAACTCATCCAATACACTGCTGCAGCTTCAGCTTACACTGTCATTTAAATTAGAATTGAAAGTCTCTTCATGCACAAGTGAAATGCGAACACAAATTTAGCCTGTCGAAAATTAATGGCTCTGTAGTCCCAGCTTATGTGCAAAGGAACATAACACTGCTGCTCTCAGTGCCAGAATAATCCAGAAATTTTCCAAAGTAGACAAACACATGCACAAAACTTTTGAACAAATTATGAAATAAAAAAAAAAAAAAAAGTCTTTAATGTAAAATCTTGTTGTAAATTGTTCCGTAGAATAGATAAGAAAATATACTCTGTACAGGCATCTCCCTTTCTGCTGAATGGCTTAGATTCCAATGTATGCTCCTGTAACACATTAGGTCTCAATTCCAAACTAAATTTAATAACAAAATGAGGGGAAGAAAGGAGAGAAAGCAACAGAAATCACTAAAAGAGGACACAAAATATTTCATTTACCTGAGTAAACTGAACACAGAACTGACCAAAGAAAATCTGATTATTTGGTAGTTGTTTCTTCTTAAGGTCATATTGAGTATCTGAGTGACTGACATGGATTTGTATGCTGAACTATGTAGTGTGCAGGTGTTATTCAGAGGCTAATTAGCTCTTTCTGTTGAGAACTTATGAAAAGATGCCTTAATTTATTTGTGAATGGCAGATTACCACATCACCATTCGCTGCTATGACAATACCAGCAGCAAAAAGGAAGTAGAAAAACAGGATTTTTCATGTTTTGGTCCATGTAATATGGGCATATCATTCAGAGCAGTGTTCATTCTCTAGCTCAGAACACATCTGCCTTACATTATGTGTCTGTATACTGCCTAACACAGGGTTGGTGAAGGTTTGGAGATTCCAGTTAATACAGTGTACTTCAGTTAGCACAGTGTATCTGACAGCGTGACCATCATCAATTACTCAGGCAGAGTAATAAATAGCTAGATTTTTCAGAAACTTTTAGATACAGTTTTTCCTTTATACATGTTCATAGAAAAAGAATAGAGAAAAGAGTGATCTAACACTTCTCATTTCACCCTTAAACTGACTCATGCCTTTCAGGCGGGTAACACCACTAATAAGCAGAAATTACATTCTGTTCTCAGTAAATCAAAAATCCTGGGTTTGGGTTTCTTTTTTTTTCAAGATCAGCCAGTAACCTAAGATCTTTACTAACAAGGAACAGATAATTTTAAGTGGCTGCATTATGTGACGGACAAACAAGTGTTCCCTACAGATTTAACATAATTTTTGTCAAAGAACCACAGTCCTTTCCTTGCAAAGTACTTGAAGATGCCCAGCAGCACCTGCTGTTCCTGGAATTAAAGTAATCAATGGTTCTTGGATAATGTGGGCAAGAGGAAGGACCGAAAAAACCCATAAAAAATCATCATCTCTCATTTTAGCCATTTCCCTCTGAACATCAATTTTACATGAATAGGAAACAGCTGATGTATCCTGTAATACCGGGAGTAAAACTAATTCAGTTAACACCCAGAGCATGGGAAGGGATCTGGCAAGAGCCACAGCGGCGGGACGCTTTTGCAACCTGGAGATGCTATGAGAGAGTGGAAAAGGGCTTTGGCTGGACCTGCTGGAAACCAGCCTCGGCAGAAGAGGCAGAGCAGTCATCCTTCCTGCCAGTAGCTGGTGGCAGATGTTGGATGCATCTCTGAATAGTCACTCAACCCAATGAAACTAATTACCTCATTTTCATGTGAAGCTTACACTTCAAATAATCTGCTCACTTTTAAATACATCCTGGTCTATAGATGTAGTTATCAGGCCTCGTCATCAGACAGGGTTTTTCAGACAGCCCACACTGAGTTGGGAGTGGAAGGGATGAGGAGCAGAACAAAGGCAGGGGAATATCAGCAGTGAAGGGAACATGCTCAGCACGCTCACAGTTAAGCTTCTTCCTTAATTCCTTCTGCCTGCACATTAACTATCTCATTGTGCCATTGGAAGATATTTTCAAGATAACCCATAGATTATATTCATGAGAATGCCCATATTTCCGCATAGAAATGGAGCTAAATATTTATGAAATTAAAAATATGTCAGTCAAAGTCCAGCTTTTTTTTGCTATCTTAATACCACAGGAAAAACATAAGCGGATTCAGAAGCTATGGGGGATATTTATCTATTTATTAATTGAATCAGGAAGGAATCTTGCTTATATTCCAGAAACAGGAAACAAAACATCCTGTATGTCACCACAATCATCTTTTCCATTTGTTTACTGCTCTAATGCTGTTTGATACCTTAGTAACTAAACAGCGTCGGATTAACAGATAACCTTCAGAAAGAACCAAGCAGGTAGGATGCATATTAAAATACACACAATATATAATGAACAGGCAGGCAAACCTATCCCATGTAACAGCAACACAACAAAATCCAAAAGAATTATATCTCACTCCACAGCTATCAAACTGTAACTCCAGTTCCCTTCATCTCTCTCCCGTTTTTAGCTTGTGCTACATACTAACAGATATAAGTTTGCCCAAGGACAACAGCTTTCCAGCTGTCTCCAGGAAAAATAAGCTTTGAATAATTACATGTTCCTTTTCTGCTCCTAAATGTATTCCTCCCTCTCCTGTGTTGCAGGAGCATGGCATACCAACTGGCATGGGGTACGCGGTGGCTCCGCACCACTCTGGGGTTTACCCAGTTCACATCCAGCTGTACAAGGCCTGGAAGAAGGTCTGGCACATCCGAGTGACCAGCACAGAAGAATACCCGCACCTGAAGCCTGCACGGTACAGACGGGGCTTCATCCACAATGGCATCATGGTACACTGCATTTCCATGCTTCATAGGAATAGTACTTTAAGTGACTCCAAAGTATGCTATTTTTACCAAATGCTTCAAGTTTTACAGCAATCATTAAAATTCTCTGTGACCAAGGATCTGTAAGGATGCAAAATAGTGCATTATGCAGCCACTTTAAAAAAAAAAAAAAAGAAGTCACATATCTCAGGCTGCAAATGTAAACCTCAGAAACTGAATGTACTTGTAGTCCCATCAACTACCAACCGAGTTATAAATGCATATTTTGAAATTCATTAAACTGCCTAAGACCTATGTTTCAAGCTCTGGTTCATCTTTATGCATGAAAGGATTAGGAACCCACCAGCTGGGAAGGAAGGTGAGCAGTTATGAGTAATCTCCTCCAGCAAGTACAATACTTCTCCAAGGCTGAGATTTCCTTCTGGGCTAGGGACCAGAGACATGACCGACTCCTCCAGACCATCCATTTGTGTGAGAAGAGAGAAGGTTCCTCACATACATGCTTCAACTGCATGAAGGGCAGGAAAATGTACAAAATTATTTGGCCTGACTTACCAGCCAGCTTCAACCCTATAGCTGGTAAAACACAAGAACTGAATATGCATAAGTGCAGTCCCAGGATGCTTGAATATTGCCTATGCATCCAAAGTCAAAATTGTGATTCCCTGAACAAGACAAAAGGAATGTCTTAAAACCAAGAAGTTACTGCACAGAGCCCCATTATTGTTGGAATGGACGCAAATTCAGCCGTGCATTTACACATGTATGAAAATGCTCTGCTCAGTGTAGGGTTTTTTGTTGTTTTAACTGAGTAGAAAAATGAAAACACTGACTGGAGGGAAACCAAAGGCCTCCCCCAGGTGAATTATGTCTCTGCTGGGATTAGGCAACACCCGTAAGCCCTGACAGCTGTTGTCTTTACTTGACCACAACCCTTTGATAGTACCTGGGTACTAATGTAACCAACCCATCTAGCTCTCCGAGACAAATTTGTTTTCAGAGATATGAAGCCTTTCGATTCCTGAAGGGATGGGGAGCTGGCCTGGGGCTGCTCTCACATGAGCATCTCACGAGTCCTGTACACATTTCACAAAGAGGAATGAGGGCTCAGTATGGTTTCCAGGACTGAGGAAAGCATGAAGCAACAGGTCTTTTGTGGTCTGCAGCCCTGAATACAAATTCAGTTCATTGTCTCAAGAGTGGTAAGATGAATGGCCTGAGATAGCAAAGATGGTCAGGAAGCACTATTTATCTGCAAATAAACTAACCTTGCTGAGGGAAGAGAGGTTTGGTTTTTTGTTTTCTTCCTCTTGCACATGCCAGGAAACAAACACTTACGATGAGTGCATGAGCTGAATAAAAGAGTCTGCATGAAAGCTCAACACGTGTGTCACAGCTTTTCAGAGCTGGCATCTGGAAATCTCCACATCTGCAGGGCCTTGCTTGCTTACCACAAGAGTACAGAAGGCCCCGAGGAGCCCACAAATAGCCACACCAGAGTACAGAGGCAGAAAGGATTACAGCTTTGTTCCCTTTAGTTGCTGGAAGGGTTCGGGTGGCTGTGCCAGGGTAAGTTTGCAAAAGAAGTTAATGTCACAACGGCGCTGTTATTTTGTTCTCAGGTGCTCCCTCGACAGACCTGTGGGCTTTTCACTCATACCATTTTTTACAAGGAATACCCTGGGGGTCCTCAGGAGCTGGACAAAAGTATCCGAGGAGGTGAACTCTTCCTCACCATTCTCCTGAATCCCGTAGGTACCTTCTTTTGCTATTTTTTGGACAAGGTGACAAACAGGGAGGAGGGAGGAAAAGAGGGAGGAAGGGAAGGAGATCAGTTTTCTTTGATCTTGTTTGGGAAATAAAAATTGAGACCACTTGCTCAGAGGTAACAAGCAGTTTAAGAGGAAAGGAGTGAAATGTCTTCTGCTAATTTCTAACTACATCTGTATGCAATAAGTTACTGGAAAATGCATTAATTTCAGCTCCATCCTGTTTCCCAACCTGAAACCAGGTCCCTATGAGAGAAGAGTGCACTGACTTGTCTGACTGAGACTGAAAGAAACCAGTGAGGGCAGAAAAAACTCAGTGATTTTATTCTGCTTTTCCTTTTTTCCATAAGCTTGGCTCTTCAGGCACTCCTGATATAACTCCATGAAAACCCCTGGGCTCAGGCCTGATACCATTTCCCCACCACTGGCTCTTCAAAATAGGTTTTGTGAAGCTAAAAAATATCCCAACAGTACATAACCTTCTAACGAACTTTTTTGCTTTGCTCAGTGCTGCATTTCTTTTGCTCTGTCAATATTACATGAACCCTAAACTATATATATGTATGTACATGTGCACGTGTCAAAAAAACTTATGCATGTATAAGCATCCACATGTGTGTGCATATATATATATAAGGTTTAATGAAAAATACCACAGACTTTATGGATGATTTTCAGAGCTATATCACACAATTTAGTCTCAGCTAATAAAGCAGTCTGAACTGTGCTGTGTTAATATAAACATGCACACACACATATGAGAACACGATGTAGCTGGGCTTGCCAAGGATCAAGGAGGAAAGCTAATGCTATATTTTGATATATAAATGCTATACTTTGAAGTCATAGTTCTCTTGATGTGAACAACAGTCTGGTGCCATTTAAAACAGCAGCCGAGAGGTGGAAGGAGGAAGGATAAGAACAAAAAAATTATACATCAATTATTTTTTTTCATTGTCCTGCCTTCATCCTGTCCCACCCTAACAAGCTGTACCACTCACAAAATGCCCTGTGCCTTGCCAGGTGGCCTAATTTTCAGTGGTTTTAAATTGCTGTACTCATGGACTTCTCTCAGGGTTAAAGAAACTTCAGGTGATTTGAGCTGACTCTCCAATCCAGGTCACTTTTATTTAGAAATCTAAATATAGATTTTAGTATAATGTAATTAAATGCTTATAGGTGAACATTTTGGCTGGGGAGCCAAGTTGGTTTCTGAGCCAAAGATCCAGTGAGCTTTAAGAATTAGGACATTTCTATTAGGAATTTTTCTGTACCATACACGTGACACCTAATTTGAGAATAAAAACTATCCCTGTTCTTTATCATCTTTCCATGACCTGCAGTCCTCTCAGGCTGGCTTTTCTTCCCATAGTTTTCTTAAGTGTAACTTGGCTCACCTCTGTCCTGAGATGCTGCTAGAATTTATCCTTACCTTTATCACGTTATCATTATCTTTGATCAATAGCTGTGTACCTTTTGCTTATCTGAGTTTTTCCTCAGACTCAGTGCAGCAGTCTGTAGCAGAGTATGTTCTTACTCCACAAGAGATACTTAGAGTAGCCACAATTCCTCAGTCACCACGTCTAAGCCTGTGAGCATGCTCAGCCCACCCTGACTTCCTCCCCTCCAGCTCGCCTTTTCCGTCATGTCAGGTTTTCCTTCCTGACTGACAGGCACAAGCTCATAATTGCTTATTAGAAATCTCAGCTTTTCAATCTTTAAACAATTTTGTCCAAAAGTTCTTTCCAAAGCCAGGCTGAGGCTATGGAGAAGGGCAGCCCTTCAATTAGTATAAAATTTAAAGGCTTTTATTGAACTCTGAACAAAATCAGATAGCCTATGCCACCATTTATTACACTCTCCACAATCCATTAGCCTGGGCACTCCAGCCAGCTCCCCAGCAGGACCAAGCTCAGAGGGGCTAGAGACCTTCCTGCTGGGAGCTCTAACAGTCCCAGCTCCTTGCGCCGGCCCCACAGAAGTTTCCTTCAGCCATGTCCAATTGCTTCCCCCAGGAAAGAGCCAAATCCCTCCCTAGGCAGGTCTTGTGGAGCAAGTGGGTGCTCTCGTTGCCCTGCTGAGCATGGCACAAAGAATGCTTGAGAAAAGCAGTTCTACCATCCGCATTTTAGGTTTCAGGAGTGATGCAGCAGAAACAGGACCTTTCCTAGGAAGGCAATATATAACAGCCAGCAAAGCATTCCAGATTTAATCATGCATCTGTGATGTTCATGACAGGGTTATCTTCCAAAGAAAGGAGGCGGGGACGGGGACGGGGACAGGGAGAGGGACGGGGAGGAAGATTTTCTTTGATTTTCTTCAGTACTTGAAGTCATTGTTTTGACCAAGCTAGGTTCCAATAACTTGAGAGTACAATATATATTCTTGGGTGGTACTTGAACAGCTTTTCTACACTGTCAATGTTTCATTCCCCCCTCCCACTTTTATGATTTTCTACCTTTACCTCATCAAACCTGATATTTTACTGAGCTAAGCGATGCAAGTGAAATACTGACACATACTTCCCTAACTCCGAGTTAAGCACGAATCTGTTCTAACATAAGTGCTTATTCAAACAGGAAGAAACAATTTAATCCTGTGCGAGCTGAAGTAAGAAATACCACAAAACCCCACCATCATTCAAGTCAGGTTGGCACACTATCCTATGAAATATGCACTGACTGACAACAGTAAAAGCAAAATCTAGCCTTATCTCAGACGGAAACTGGTGTGAGTAGGAAATAAAGTCATCTACATTGACACCCTTTTTCTTTTGCTAAATACCAAGTTTGGCCAGCACACAATGAAAAAACAGGAACGCTTTTCTTTTATTCAGTGTAAGAGAAGGTGGAGTGTTTCGGTGGTTAATTTGAAGAAGCTTACAGATCAGTATCTAAAATCTGTGGTATCTTCTGAAAAGGATCAATAGTGTGCCAATTCCACTGGCCAAACACAAATTCAGTTAAATAAAACCATATGCTTTGAATGCTATGTCATCTCCCATTTGGCAGCAGCACATACTGGAATAGCAACAAGAAACTTCCCATCTTATAACCCTAGAAGCTTTTCACTCATTAATAAGCTTCCTTAGTATTTGGATATCAACCTGTGCAGTTCAGGGGATTACCGCGAGCAGTTCAGCATAAGATAGCACGTGCTCTCCAAATGGATTATGGAAAACAACAACTGTCTGGAACTAAAAGGCTTTTTCAAAACCATAATTTAAAATGTTGTTGTTGAGTCCTATTGAACAAGATGCCTAATGTAGTCCATGGGTACAAACCACATCCATAAATAAAATCCTAACTAGAATGCACCATACCCCCACCATAAAGACTGCTCTACACATTGTTGCAGTTATTCTTCTTCAAGTTTTGCAGGACAAGGATTGGCTGTACCATTGTTTATTTTTGCATTATTGGCATTGTTGAAAAATATTTGTCATTTGCTCTTTAAAAACACAGATGAGTCTCTTTCCTGGTGTGGAGGAGATTTGCAGAAGTAGCTTCTATTAATTCTACTGCCACGTAGTTGCACAAGTCTCCTGCTCACTGGCTCTGGTGTCAAATGGGTGTATGCATTTGCCACCAGCATCAGTGTGAGTCCTATGCACACAGGCTGGGGCAAGGGGAACCCCTCCGCACACCCACAGACCTGCCAGGCTACCATGACAGCTGAAGTGACATACAAATTAGGTGTGTTATTATCATAAAAGATCATATTCCAGAGTCCAAGATTGGGTTAGCTATCTCCTTATGCAGCTCATTACCTGCCATGTGGTGTTTGCTACTCTGCCTGGTTTGAAAAGCACAGGAGCAACAACAAAAAAACCAACCAAACAAAAGGAGTATCTGGTTTCACAGAACCTTTTCTTCAACTAGATGTAGATGGTTTCCCCATAAAAATGAACTAACTCATAAATAATTGCTAACACACTTTATAAACCAGAAATAAAGTGAGCTGTGCAGTTCAATGACATCTTCCCAAAGGAGCTAAAGTAAGGGCTGGTCTCCCACACATTGCACAGTGCCTCTTTGTTCCTGGCTTCTCTTTTGAGGGCAACCACCTAGTTTCCTCCAAATGACAACCCTGGACCTGGATTTTGAGAGTGGTTTACTTCGGGGTCTGTTCCCAAAAGCTAGTCTGGACAAGGGTGCTTTGGCTTTGGGTCTCTACAGACCTCCAACACCATTTGCAGCAAGCTATAAATTCTCAAGTTTTCCCATTCTTTCGCTTCATGTCTTTGAGTGTGCAACACGTTGTTACCAGTGTCATGCATGAAAACTTCCCTCAAAAGCAACAAGATAGCTCTCTCACTATTTCAGACACTTAAAAGCAGACATACAAAATAATTGGTATATTTTTGAGCCATAAGTCCAGAAACACCATGTGGTGGGAGCAATGTAGGCATGAGTTTACTCCGTGAATGGATGAAGAGGAGTAACACACTCCAAATCTCATATCCCCACCTACATACAAAGCATCATTGCTGCGAGGCATCTCCTACGGCCACATGGAAATGACCAAAGCTGTTGGAGCAGTAAAACCAAAAGGTTTCTCTCACTTGCAGTTCGCCTCATTGAAGAGACATGTAGGTGAATCTGTTGCTTATTAAGAAGAAAACTAACAACATTAGCTAAAAAAAGCGCAAAGAGGTGCCGTAATTTACTCTCTGCTAAATAGAGTGGAGACATACACTTCAACACAGTCTTGTTCAGCCCGTTTCAAATTTTAGAAATAATCATGGTGCCTTGATTAAAATCAGCACACCACCACTGTTTGCTGTGGATTCCAGCTCTTCAATTGTCTAAAAGCAGACTAAAAGTCAGCTATTTCTGGCCTTCTAGCTTAAGATGTCAGGGTCAAAGAAACAGAAACCTGAAAGGTTGTAAATAAGTGGTGACACAAGCTGATGAACAAACTTGAGCACAAAGAACAAAAAATGAACTCATAATCACCACCACCACCACAAAAAAAAAAAAAAAAAAGCAAACCTGCCCCCCACACACACAAAAACCCAAACAAAACCCCTCCCAAAAAACAAAAAAAACCCCAAAACCCCAACAACTAAAGCACAACAGAAACAAAGTCAACACCAACTCTAACTTGCAGGAGCACTAGTGCCAGCTTTTCAACCCTACAACCCCCAACCTAAGGCACTCTCTGCATTGGCATCAATACATTCAATAGATCAATCACATCCAACTGAACCAGCCCCCAGCAGAGTTAAAAATCAAGTAATACATCATGGTTCCTTTCACCACATGGCTGAAAAAGACTTGCCTGGATGATGTAGCTGAGGGTTTCCAGGCACAATGCAGGGACTTGATTTGTAGTCATGTTTATAACAGAATTTGAGCAGTGAAGATGGGTTGTAAATGGCAGCACAGAGAAGTTCACGTTTCCTTAGGCTGTTATGACATCCATTTTATAGTCTTTTTTATCCCATCCCCCCAAACAAGCGCAAGTAGAAGCACAACTTAAATATCCAAGTTTTGATTAACATTTTTTCCATTAGTTTGATTACTGAAGCACATTTCAAGAATAATTAAATGTGGGGAAGCAAATTTGCTAAATAGGAATAAGGTATCAGATATAGGAAGAATTTATTTACAACTAATGTAGTGTCAGACTGCAACTCACAACAATAACAGCAAGCAGTAACATGGACATTGCAGTACATCAACTGCAACACTATTTCTTCCATGAATATGCATATTCCATGTACTTCACATGTGGGAAGTTCACAAAGTGGCCTTGACAGGGAGCAGGTGGGAGATAATGAAGATTTTGCATCAGATAAGGAACCCGCAACTAAATCTGCTAGCTTTTCTGGACTGTAAATCATGCCACCAACGAAGGCTACTGGCAAATTCTCTTTTTTCCCCTCCTGTGCCTCAGCAAGCCAGTGGTTTACACAAACCCTACTCAGGCTTGAGTTAGCAATTTCAGCAACTGTATTACAAATAAATACCAAGCCCATATACCAAAAATGTCTGCACTTCCATGAAGCAATACCACACAGATGGTTACATTAGGAAAAGCCCAAGTGACATTGCATTATGATAAAGAGTTTGCAGAAAGATTGTCAAGGGGATCCTCCAATGCTTTTTTAAATGGCTTCTACTGAATCCCCTGTGGCTGAGCAAGATAGTTTCACTTCCTAATTTATGAATCCTAAAGATGAGTCATGTCTGGCAGAGATGATTTAGTAGTATGCATAGGAGGGATAAATTCCACCAAGACAGACAGAAATCAAACCATCTTTCCTTTGAGTTTTAATGAAGGTTAGTGGAATCCCAGCCAGCCCTGTCCAGGAGCCAGCTAATGCAGAAAGCTGCTCAAGTCTAGAGTTTGGGGCTTATTCTTTGCATAAACACTTCAAAGCAAAACTCATTAAAGTTAGTGGAAAAAGTCTCGACAAACAAACTGGGTTTGAAATAAACCTAAATAGTGCAACTCCTTGAAAAGGTATCAATATAGCTCTCCCTGAAGGTTTACGTTCATTTGGAGGCTTAGAACAGTAACAAGGAGCTTCAGATGTATTTACAAATAAGCAATACATATACAGTTTGGGGCAGAAAATGATGCATAACTGTGCTCTTGGAGGTTTTATTTACTATTTTATACAAGAAAAACAATGAAACACTCACCTGAAACATTTTTTCTCCTTGCCCAACCAAAGCCAGATGTTCAATCAGTGTTACGTTATTATATATTATTATATATCATCGACTTTATTTACTTTGTGGTTTGACAAATAACATCACTAAATCCTAATTAGGACAGTACTCCTAAAGGTCATAGCGTCAGCACTGCCCTGTCAGTGGTGAAAATAAAGCAGAAAAATTACCACCTTCAGTAGAAACGACCAAGGGAAGAGAAGAAAAAAGATAAAGATCTCAAACTTCAATCAATCATAAATGTAAAAAAAAGTTGTATAAAACTGCTTTGTGCCTAATCTAATTCTGATACTAAAATAAAACTTTTTGCAAGATTAAGATTGTTACCCCTGTGCTGTGCCAGCATGTATGTCTGCATGAATTGTAGCTGGATCTTAAAACCAGACACTACACTACTACTCAAGAAAGCATGTTGTTACTCAAGACATATCTTCAAAACCAGGAAATTTAATACCAAAGCGCATCAGACAGGAAGAATACCATGTCCTCAGTCTGAAGGTGACACTACCCAGCCACTGAAATGTGAGCGAAAATGCTCTGGCTCTGACCAGCATTTAGCAACCCAATCCCTTGTGAAAAAAATATCTAGGTTTTCTGCAGGTATGCAGCATTCCACTGCTTCCACAGAAAAGACAGAGTCAGCTTAAGACTTGTAAAATTTATTTGCTTTTTAAACCATTTTGAACAGCATCATTTCTCTCTCTCTCTCCCTGAAGCTTGCCAATTCTTTACATGCTTTTTGCAGTGCTCTGAGCTGATTCCAAACATATTTTTTTAAATGTTTGCTTCCTTGGGTTATATAACTCTAAAAAATTGTGTAGCACCTCAAGGAGTTCAACATGTCAGTCATTTTCAGCACGTTTAAAATTCTGCTTCTCATTATTTTCTCAACTTAGTTGTCCTTTAGAATAAGTGTCTCCATTCCCAGAATGTATTTGTAAAACGTCCCTTCCTCTTTGTTCACTTCACCAGGGCTGCGCAACGTTCCTTTTCTTTGCCCCTTACCAGGAACAAACAGGGAGCACGAGGTGGAGTGAGCAAAAGGGATGAACAGGGCAAATACCTTCCTTTGCTTCAAAATGTAACACATGAAAATTTATAATGAAGGAACCCCAAAATGTTCAGAACATACAGCTCCCAAACTGAAATACTTTCATCAGAAAAATCAGATTTCTCAGATGAAAAGTTAGGGAACTCCATTGGATTTTAAATTTAAGGAGGATTTTCCACATCCAAATGTCAGGCTCAAAACTAAGTGGGTTCAGTCCATGTTCTCTGACTGTTGCCCTTCGCTCAGTCTCCTGAGAAATGCTCTGATATATTTAAAGCATGCTCTTACAAATTGTTTCATATATCACATCCTCAGCATCCCCAAGGTCTCCCAGTATCTCTTTTCTACTTCATCTCCTTTACTCCCCTGCTTCACAGACGATAAAGAACAGTCATAAACGTTTAACTGCCAAGATAAGCTATTAAATACAGCCCTAAATATTATTGCCCCTACAAACAAGAGTTAAAATCTCTTTAAACCAGAGAGCTTTTTAAGCCAGCAACTGACAGCACAAAAGGCACCTCAGTCAAACACTAAAGCAAATATAAGTGCATCAGGTTTTAGAAGAACCAGCAAGATCCACTTGCTCAGTTGAGCAGCCAGGTAATTGGATGCACTCACCAGCCTGCTGCGTGTTCTCATTCTCTGTTCACCTGGAAAAGCTAAGGGGTAACTCTTACTCCTGCCACCCCTTTCCTGCAGTGCCCTTCCTACTTTCTGCTCTGCTCCAGCCTCATTTCAGGTCCACAGCCACCAACCCCTTCTGCAAGACAGTGTCAAGTTAATGCTGAAACCAACGTAGATGTAGTCCTTGCACGGGCAAAGTATGACCCAATGTTTGACCACAACTGAACAGTGGAAAACCTTGCAGAAAATTAAATCTCACATAAGACCCCCACCATAGCAAGACATTCCCATATCTGTCCTGGTCACGGTTGAACACAGTGAATTAAGATTTTCTGCAGCCTGAACCAACAAGGTCAGGTATCCATAGAGAGGTGGTTAAACTGAAGATCTTTACCAAAAATCAGGTTTTTACTTATATCCAGCGTCTTAATTCATGAGACACTTCTCTTTTCCTATTCCCCCCTTCTTTGTCCTTCTTGTTACACACATGGACATGGCTGGGCTAACTCCTCCTTTCCCCTTCTTTTCAGGGGGTGTTTTAATTCAGTCTCCCACTCTCTCCTTTTCTTAGTTCTACCATAAAGAGCTTGCACAGGCTATTCCTGCATTTTATTTATATATACATACATATATAAAAATCTCTTCACTCTAGATTTATACCTGCATCACCACAGATTATCTAGAGACACAAGCATACCCTGCACAAAACGGTTTTGTCCACAAAGCCAACAAAATAAGACATTTGCAACTGCCAGATCAAGCCATTCTTAAAAGTTTAAAAAAGAACAGTAGTAGAAAAAGGGAAAAGTTAAGCACTTTTTAAAAAAATCTCCTCTTCCTATTTCAATCAAACATCCCTAAGAAGCTTTAATCTGAGATGAAATGTGGCATATGACTTTCAGAAGATCAGCTTCTTTTGCAGGAATTTGGTTGTCGAGAGTGAAATCAGACTGCTGATTGAAAAATAACTTTGAACTCAACTCTAGCAACAGCTACAGACAGGCCATAATAAGGTGCATTATTATTCTAACTTCTTTGTCAGTGTCATGGGATGCTTTTAAATCTTGAAGGCTACTTAAATGCATTTACATTTTTAAACTCTCACTGTAACTAAAGGGTTATTTTTAATTTCCAGTCTGTCAGATCTAGATTCTGCATGTCCCCCATGTGCCATACTTTGAAGATTTTGTTCTTGTTTCCTGCTCCCACTCACCACAAAAACAGATGAGAATCACATGTTATTGCTTCAGAATATTAAAAGTAAGTGCAGAGAGGGGTTAATTTGTACCTTCCACAAGAGATTTGGGAGTGTTATTATGAAACATCTTGACTGTTAATAATATTTTTCCTTTTATTTGCTTTGTTTCTCTGAGCATAGCTGTAGAAAGAATAAAAAATAACCTTGGGCATTGTAGGAAATATGCTGCAATACAAAAGTAATTCATAACACTGTGCTGCTAAGGGCCCTGTGAACAGAGCATCTCAGCATATTTCAGGAACAGGAAAAAGCAACCTCCCCACTACAAAACTGCCAATACTGGTTGAGCCACCATTAGCAGGCTACTGCCTACAGGGACAGGCATGCCCCTCCCCAGCACGACAAGAGGGATGTCTTCATTCTACCAAATTAAAAAGGAGTTTTGTTATTAACCAGCTGTGTCAGAATTTGTCTTAATGGTCACAAACATACCAAATCAAATGAAAAAGGAGAGAGTTGGGCCTGATTCTTCTCTGTATTGGGGCTCATTAACCTGCTGGGCCAATGTAAGGAACCATTTCACTGCATGAAATAAACGTTGCAGTGAAGCACAAGAGTGGCCAGATGCTCATTCCCTGTAGAGAGGATCAGGGGGCTGCCATCCCAGGGGCATCCCAGGTGGAGCTGCCTGGGCAGGCAGTATACCTGCACGACGCAGTCATTAGCTTCTGCCTGAGGAAGAAGGGAGAATCTCTTTATTCCAAAAAACCACATTTCATGCGGGTTTGGCATCGTAAACACTTGTTTTGCTCCTGCCACAGCACGTAGTAACGTTCAATATGATCAACATACATTTGTTTTGAAAGCTAGCACACTACAAAAGTGCCTGTATCTACAGCACAATCACCCCTTCCCCTATAGATATTTCCTTTTGCAACTGAAGGTCCTGTAAGCACTGATAACATGATAGAAATATTATAATACAATCATAAAAGTTGAAGCCACTTTTATCTTCCAAATGCAGGTGTATGATTAAATCCACTTCAACCTTGCTCAGGCTTTTGAGTCTGTTTTCCCCTTCATAAATAATTTTTTTTTTCCTTCGTCCCGCATGGCCATTATCCCAACTGCAAAGAGCTGGTAGAGGAAAATATTATCCCATGGAAACTCAAACCTTCCGCAGCGTATTTAGAAACTAATTAGCTTGAAACTATAAGCATTAAGAAAATATTTCAAGGATAACACATCTCCTTTCCTTCTTCAATTACATTTTCCTTCTTCAGCTACATTTTCCTTCTTTACAAAAGCTGATACCCCACACCATACGTTTTGGTACTTTACCAGAATTACTTCCCAGCAAGTTAGGTGATGGCAGAAATAGTAATAAATGGCTGTGTGTCAAGAAAAGGGTTACTGGGTAAAGGGAAAAAGAATCTGTTACCTTCAAGCACACACCACAGGATAATTTTTTAAAGTGTCAGGAGCAAGCCTTAAAGGTAAAAACAAGCTGACTCAGAATTCTCCGATTATTGAAAATGAATCCTTAATAGAAGTAAATGGACAAGAACAAAATTTCCTTGCTGTGTCTGCTATTCAAAATTAATTGGAAAGTGGCTGATTTGAGAATATTATATCCTCTAGTGAACTGAAAATGCTGCAGGTTTGTTTTTTTTTTCTCCCTGAAAAAACCAAGAGTGGAGAATTAAATTAACTCTGAGGATTGTTTGCTCAGAGTAGGCCACCAAAACGGACTAATTAATCATCATTTATGAACACTCTATAACATAGATCAGTCAGCTCTTCATAAAACTGCTAGAACAGCAACGTGACAGTAGAACAGTTATAAAAACAAATGACAAATTTCCTGCAGCTCCAATCTGTATCAACTTGCCTGGCATTTCTTTCTTTGCCATCTGAAAGGAAGCATCCTGGTGAAAACCCTTATTCAGTATTTGTAAGAGGGCTCAGTTTAAGTGGGATGATTTAAGTTCTACAACTCTGTGTGCTGTGCTGGGCCCTGGGCAGTAATACCCACAGGGAATGTCAATATTGCTCTGGGAGACTTTACCTTCCTCTACCTGGAGACTATGAAGTGCCACATTAATGATAATAGACATAATTCGTTCCATCATTCAAAACAGTTAGAATCAGATCTTATTTAAGCACATCTATACAGAGGAACATTAGAGAAAGTAATTTATGGCTGCTTATCCAAACTAATGATCATTTTGACCATTATTTGCCATCAGCAGATAGGTGAGCACACTTCTCCCAAAGTTCAGCCAGCTCAGAGGATTATGTTTTAATTCGCTGATTAGAAGGGTAAATAGAGAGAACAATGACTTCAGATCCAGCTAAAAAACCCCAACTCATTGAAGTCCTACTGAAGCAAACTGTACTGAACTCTGATCTGTGAAATACTGTGCTTCCCCTCTGGGTATTAACACAGACAGCCCCCAGCAATATGTTATACACCTGCAGTACTAAAACAAATGCTTTAATCCTGAACATGGTCAGTCTGCCAACCTTGAAGTCCATGTTTACTTCAGGACTGGCTTCATTCTGCCTAGAAATATTGTCTTCCCTAGAACCCACCAGAGTAGCCAGGGGACATCTCCAAGCTGCGAGATGACAAAATTTAACCCCTGGTCATAGCGGGTGAGAGCAATTTGAGAGGACATTCCCAGGTGACCCACAGTGTATACACAGGGAGGCTCGAATCAAGCACACAGCTTAGCAAAAGCAGCATTCATAAATATTTATCACCATAGTTAATAGCTGTTTGGCAGCCTGGCGGCTGCTGGCTCCCCTGCCTTAATACTGTCTGGTAGCTTATAGAGATTGCAGAGTGGCAGAGTCTCCTCCTCGTATCCAGGAATCGCAGCCACACAGGTACTACACGTGCAGAGCAAGCTCTTAATTGTATCTCATCATATCCTCTATGGTCTACATAACTAAGGTTTAATGTTGCTTAAAATACATGCACATCGTATCTAGATTTCTCCAAGAAAAGAGAATGCTGTCCATTAAAATGTAAGTCAAACAGGAAGAAATTTCCTGACTATTTTCCACTCATACAAGTAAGAGGCCCCTTAAGATTATTTTGGAAATTCTGGAAAAGTAATTAGTTTTGCTTCAAAGATATCTATTCTATGCTAAAAAGTGACCTCTCCTGTATTATCTGCAATATCTACATGCTACAAAACTATGTTCTTATTTACTTAGATATCAGGCATTTATGAACAAACACACACAAATAAGAGAGCAGCAGCTAAAAACCAGGCCTGTAAGACAGTGCTACACAGGCACTGCCTATGGCGCACCACTCCAAGGCACTGCAGAGGACGTGGACTAATGCTGGCCCGTGGTGGCCACTCACCCGCCAGCTCAGGCCAGCTTTCCTCCTGCTGTGCTGGCAGTACTGTCAGCACAGTATCTGCCACATGAAGATAGCATGGGCAGGAAGGGACACCTATCCTTATTGCAGTGCAGGAACAGAGAAAGCTTCACCATTTGCCGTGGATGCAGCCAGAGTGGAATGTAATTTGGCACAACAAACTGGTGCCAAGGAGTACTCACGTTATTCATTGGCACTAAATAATTGAAGCCAAACTGATTTTTATCTGTAGAGGATTATGACTAAGGAGGTTGACAGCCTCGACCAGTGTTTTGTAGTTGCTCAACAGAAGTTAAAAGGGAGCTGGCAACGTGTACCATCAAGGAAATGGGGTATTGATAGCTATCTCCTCATACAAACTGCTTTGATCATCTTCGAAAACTGAAGACCAAAACCATCTGAGACTTCTCAGAGCTGGATCTTTGAAGATACTTTTATTATTCTGCCACAAATAGTTGGTGTACAAATCTGACTTCAGGCAATAGTACCCAAATCGTTTCTCACCTGATTCATTTGTGTAATGTGAAGTTGGGGTTATTCTCGAGTCTGAATTTTTTGTTGTTTCAGAGGAAGTTTATAGTCTAAGGAAGTCTCTTCAATGGGAAAACACAGATGACAACAAAACAAATTCCCATATCATGAACTTCACTTAAAAATGAAAACATGTGCTTATAACAGGAGGATTGACTTGCTCTAGATTTCTGCAAGGCCTTCTTGGGGCCCACGGATGTAACCGGCAGCGCCCTATTTGCACAGAACTCATTAAACTTCGGTCACAATTAGATCCGCTGATCACTTATACAAGTGGGACAAATGAACAGGCATAAAAAAATCCATTTTGTTTTCCCCCCCTAGTGCAGCCATGCACTGACTGCATAACATCATCAACAACAGCAGCTAGTTTTTCACTGACTCTGAAAGTCTGACCTAATAGTAAAAAAACCCCAATTTTCCTTACTTGCAGGTTTAAAAAAAAAATAAAAATAAAGTATATATATAACTAATGGAGTGGAACCTCCTATCTGCCTTTCTTCATCTAGGACCTTCTGCGCCAGGGGTATCAAAGATGTATGTATCATGGGAAATAGTTGCTGTGTTGGAATGCGGTCTTGATTTAGCCTTTATTCTAGAAGTGAGACTTGGGTAAATATTAGAAAATAAAAATAAATAACGAACATAGCAACTTTAGCCTCACAGGGAAAGGTGCAATGCACACAGGATTTTTCTGTCAATAAAAAAGAATTCATTTAATCATACCAACTAAATAATGGAAAAGTAGAAAGTGTTCCTGGGTAAATGAGAAACAATTTTGGTCTCTGAATAGAGAATGTTAAAACAACATAAACACACTACTGCATTTGTATGGCTGTCTCAATGACATTTACCACTGCTGATCGACAGCAGCTTCCCCTCGCATCGCCAGATTCCTGGGACATGCAGACACATGTAAACTGGGATATTCCCAGTGTAGACACTGTAATGAATATGGGCACAGAAAATAAAACACCACTCGACATTTTTGTTTCCCCTTCAATCAAAGACAAAAGTGTTTCTTTCCAAACACTGTGGTTTTTTGCTTTCTGTAGAGATATCATGTTTGGAAAATATTTGATTATCCTGTCAAGAATGCTAAAATATAAAAAGATGTGCAGAGTGGAAATAGAGTAGAAGTAAAAAAAAAAGTGGGTTTCAGGCATATAAATTATTTTGCTTCAGTAGCAGAAGGGTCATGAATATGAATAGTGCTGAATTCTAGACAAACAATTTGTCATTATTAGAATTAGTGCTTTGTCAACACAAAAATCTCACTCCCAGCTTTCTTTTTGTGCTGCTGCACAACCAGCTGCACTAAGGGCCCAAGTGTTCTGGGATTCATTATCAGTGAATAGGGCTCTGGATCATAAGGTATGAGAAAAGTCTGTAATCCATAACAGGAGGCTGTTCAGGACGTGAAATATATTAAACACCTGAAACCGAAAGAGGTATTTCTGTGGTCGGCCTAGCATAGAGATGCTTGGTATTAGTAAATGAACACTTGACAGTTTTGCATTTCTCAGCCATGACATCCCATTTACACATTCAGAAACACAACATGCTGCCATCTAGATCCAATTATTAGAGGTTGCTCTTGGAGCAATTGTGCAACAGCATTTTCTGAGCACAATGGAAAAAGATGGAATAGCAAAATCCATTTTTCTGAGAGACATTCATGCAAGAGAGGAGCAGAGAAGAGCAGGAAATATGCTACCACGTTTCTACAAGAACAGGATCCTGCACCATGTATTTCTCAACATGTCTTGGGTTTGCACAAATTTGATCTACACCCCTGATTTATTTTGTATGTGTTAATTCCTCCCTTCTTGCAAATTTTATTTAAGAGGTGCAGAAGTGAGGAAAAAAGTTGTTAAAGACAGTGAACAAGTTCCTCTCGGAGAAGGAGGATTCACACAAGACCTACCTTTCTTCCTGGCCTTTTCCAGCAATGGGGAAGGGCCAAAGGATGAGCAGAAGGAAAGGACCTCAAAGGGAACAATGATCCTATTTAATTATTGAAGGGCTGAGTGAGGTAGAGCAAATCTATACATAAGTTTTGTAATTGATTTTTCCACTGCAAGTGCTAGATCAATGGAAAGGCATAGTTTCAAATATCAGCATATATGAGCCAATATTTGATTCCCAGCGTCGGATATTGGGTCATCTCAGTGATCCTTGAGATTGGCCAGGTATACCAATGAGCTCAGTTGGGTTACACTTTAGCTGAAAGCTGGAGCTCTAACAATCCTTTTTCCAGGAATTTCTGTTCTGGAATGTAGCCATATGGTATTCTCAAGGAGAAGCCAGAAGCTTTGTGCTAATTTCATAATTGTTTCAATACACTAGGATAAATGGCAAGGACATTGGTGGCTATGGAGCATAGGCTCCTGGAATCACAGATCAAACAGCCTTGTTTAGTACCAGCTCCTGCACAAACACACACAACTGCAGAATTCCCTCAGGCTGGAGGGATTCCCACCCAAAAAGACAAATATGATTTCCAGTCTTAGAGGAGACCAGCATCCTAGTGCCCTGCAGAGACAGGTAGCTAACCTTTGTCCAAAAATGAGTGCTTTTAGTTAAGACTGTACTGAATTTGGCACTTATAGGAGAAAATAAACCTCTATATTCTGCATTAATAGGTACATGGGGCTATGTATCTGGAGAAAGTGCGCTAACTCTGAGTAGAGAAGGCAGTTTTGGGGCCCTTCAAGCAGATCTAGCATTGTTTATATTCCAATAATTTTGAAGCAAGCTCTTTATTTTCTCTACTAGCTAACCTAGATTTCATTTCATGTATATAACACAAGCATGCAAATACAAATATTACATATAGAAAATTCCCTGTATATCTGTAATTTCTGGATATAACTGATTCTAAAAAGCCCTGGAAAAGAGAACTAGATCGTAAAATGGTCATTAGTTTACAAACAATCTCATACCACACAGACGAATTGCCAAAGCTGATGAGATATTACATCAGAACAAACTACAGCATCACTTGAACACTGCTGTCCTGCAGAGTGTCTGTGGGCTGGCCCCAATGGGGGAACAAACTAACACGCAACTGATGTCGCTTCCCATAATGTGTTTGCTATAGGCTGTGTAGTCACAGCAAGGGATTTTACTCAGTATCTTTCTGCACATTTGTGTAACACAGATTGCTTATGCTAGTTTAACCTCAAGAATAACGCAATGCAGACAGAGCCCTGTCCTCAGCCTCAGGAACCTGAAACAATTTATTGCCTGTGTAGTGCACGGCTGCACAGAGCGGGACCCTGACTACCTCCTGAAAGCATTATCCCACCTCATGAAGTGCTGCCTGCCTGTGTGCTGCAACTTACTTCTTGTCACAGAAAGTATGAAAACAAGGCTCCTTCTCTTTTATTTGCCTATTTTGTACAGAGCAGTGCAAGAGGGGACGGTCACTGGTTTTCACTGGTCTCCTCATTCTTGCCCCTCAGCCTGGTTCTGAAACCCTTTTGGGCACACCAAAAGAGCCCAACAAAGCAGTGCGCTGGCACTGCGCAGCCCAGCGCCAGCCTCAAGGCACGCTGCAGCAGCACTGTGCTAGCTCAGCACATTTCTAGACTATTGCATTTTCTATGGATTGAGGCATCAGCATGAAAACAAACTTTTGTGTCCATCCATGCTGTAAACATCAACAGTTAATACCCATCTCCTTTTGTCTCAACTGATTTGGAGCAAGACGGCAAAGAATTAGCTATGGTTTTATCCCATCTATTATGCACTGCATCTGGGGGCTTTTCACTTTCCAAAAAAAAAAAAATCAAAAAATCAAAAAATCAATGGAGTAAAAGAAGTCAAGAGAGATGTCCCAGATCTTTTGACTCCATAAAGAGTGATCAATTGGAACTTTTGTATTGGACTGCAGCCTAATGAAACTCTTAAAACAAGCTAATATCCATCTCCTATAAGTACCTTTTAACATTAAAAAAACCTCATTCTAATTCAAGTGTAAAGAAAGCAAAAAGAGCAAGTAGATCTACCTGCATACTTTATTTGCTGCAATAATATTAAATTGCTGCAGTAATATTAAATGTCATTGACAGACCCTTTAGCACTTACAAAAAACCACTTCTGAGACAAGATCATATTCTCTATCAACATTTCCTGTAAGTGTTTTCCACCATTTTAAAATTGGGTTGCAGGAAGGACTTGTCACATTGTGAGGAAGCTGAACTCTAAATTAGAAAGGGTATGTTTGCATTGGCATTTTTTTGGGGTGAGGGAGAAGGTCAGTAGACTGCAAGTCTAGAGAAGATTCATGACCTTGCTTATGTTTCTGGGGTACTACATATGGACCTGCCCAAAGTCCAGGGCAATTTCAGTGTTCGCTCCAGTTAAGTCAAGCCCACAGAACAAAGATGTTGCACAGTTGCCAGTCTTTGCTCAACAGAGGCTCAGTGCAGAATGAAAGTGAGGAATAAATTACCTTTTGTGGAATAAAGTGGGCACAGGGCAAACACTGCAGATGGGCTGTAAGGGACGCTTTCTCCTAAGCTCCATTCATCTTCACCTTATAGAAGAATGAAAAGCCTTATCAGTAATTTAACAAACTAATGGCCATGATTTTAAGCATTGTGGGCTAACGCTTAAAGAAGCATCACATTGGCAGAGCCGGATGGTGAAAGTGTAGTTTTGCATTCTGTGGTTATTTTGAAAGTCAGGACACAGTATTTTTGTCAGCAGCCCTTTCTTCTGCCAGAGCAAAACCCTGGGACCGCACACCAGCAACTGTGTGCAATGATCTGTGTTGTGTGTGCAACGATCTGTGTTGTGTGTGCAACATTACCACTACGATGTTATCTCTTGATAACAGCGTTATTAAATTGCACTGTCATTGCACATTCTATCTTAGCCAATTCACTAAGTAGGAGAGTCAAGTAATGACACTCAGTTTGATAGCATCTTCATAAAACTGAAAAATTACCATCTACAGAGAAACCAGGCCTTTGCAGCTGCAAAATGGAGTTTAATCACCCCATGTAAAGAAAATACTGGGAAATACATTTTTCCTGTTCTAATTATCTTTATCCTTCTGAAAGAAATGATGAGATCTACAAAGCAGTGGCCACATACAGGAGAACCAGAGTAAGGCTGACAAAAAGGCAGCCTTATTGGCTTTAAGGAGAAAACAATGACAGTGATGTTTAGCTGAGATACCATCATCCACAAAGGCTTGAAATCTTTACATTTCAGAACTTACCTACTACCAGCTATGCCAATTTAAACAAACTAGACAACCTGCATTCATAGGAGACAGCATATTAGTCAGATTTTCAAGTTAATTCCATAAATAGCAGCCCTGAAATTCAGCTTTGCCTACACGTCTGAGGAGCGGCGAACTGTCTCCCTCAGAGGTTCTGGAGTGCTGGAGATTCCTCATTGAGGGCTCACATTTGCCAGCGCCTCCCAGATGCCTGCCCAGGGATGAAGTACAGCAAAGTAAACTTGAGGCATGCAAGCAACAGTTTCTATGTTGCTTGTAAAAAGAACTCAAAATGGAATAATGAAAAAAATATCTCCAAGAGCATCTCCTGAATGCCACTCCATGGGGAGCCCGTGAGCATTACATCCCTTCAGATAAGGATTTTAAAGAAATGGCAGATACGTGACAAGTTTGGAGATGTGACCCTCACGGAGAGGACAGGAAGCGCAACTAGTTTAACATTTTTATTGTTATCTTCTGGTTTTGGGTGGGGGGTACAGGGTTTAGCAAAGCTTTTGGAGCCCCCGTGCCCACCCTTCCAACCAGATGCTGACATCTCCTGATACCCTGTGACTGAAAAGTTTCTCTTGCCTCCCAGATCAGCATCTTCATGACCCATTTGTCTAATTATGGGAATGACCGCCTGGGCTTATACACCTTTGCCAACCTTGCCAACTTTGTTAAAAGCTCAACTAACCTGAACCTGCGGACACTGCCCCCCGTTCAGCTGGCTCAGAAGTACTTTGAGCTCTTCCCAGAGCAGACAGACCCTCTTTGGCAGGTAATGTCACATCTTCCTCCTCCGATTACAAGCCACTTGTTGAAATCAGAATCTTTTCCTGTAAAAAATAAAATAATTCCCCTTCGCATTCAGATACATTATTTCTTCCTGCACGCTGCCTTAGATTATTTACATATTCTTGAGACACCACTGCTTTTGACCAGAAATGGATTAGCTTCCACTCCCCCCAACTCAGGCATGGTAAAAGCCCCTAACTGCCATTTACGTGTGAGAAAGCTTCCCTTCCCATCCTCCCTGTCTGTAGTTTTGCTGATGCATTGCCTTGTGTTCACTAAATTGTGTTGCACTACCCATAAGATGCCCTCAGCCAGCCAGGCACAAGAGATGTAGATTCATTGCACCCCTCAATGGGAAATCACTAACATTGGATCACTGCAGCTATAAGGAGGATTTCCCACCACCTGAAACCCTTTCAATAGAACAACCAGGAAAAGGGAGAGCCGGAGGGGTCAGCAGCAAACACAGAGTGGGCAGCTATATTTAAGAATGGAAGAGAGTTTCTGTATAGACTATATGTTTCAAATGTGCTGCTTGTAACCTCCTTCAGCATTGTAATTATCTAATCATTGTTACAGATGTCTGGCTCGTCTCTTATTCAGAATACGATATGCCACACTGTGTTTTTAACTATGCAGGCATAAATCCAGAGTGACACCATGGAGATCTGGGCAATTATTCTGGGCTTACGGTGGCAAAAAGGAGCAGAAATTTTCCCTGTTGTTTTTGGCCCAGATGCAAAAGAAGTCTAAATCTATAATATTTCCATTGACATCAGTGGAACAGCAGCAATTCAAATCAGTTAATGATTTTCTCCACTGAATTTTGTTAACTTTATTCACTAGCAAAACGTATCTTCTATTACGAGCCGATACTATGCAAAAACAGTATCCATGTGATAACTGCTTTAAGAAGCAGTCAATCCTAACCTTTTCTGTGGCATCCTTTGTTCACACATTTTTATTTTGCATTCATAGGTAGTAGGAAGATAAGGAGATGAATAATATCCCACATTTCTATTTTGTTCTTCCTTTTGGGTGTTTACGTAAATTAAAATTGGCACTAAGTCCCATATATCTGAAACCATTTTGTCACCTAAGAAAGTAATGCCTTGAAGCTATTCAAACTGAGGTTTCCATTTTAACCTCAAATGAAAACTTGATTAAATCAATGTTTTAATCTTTTTTTCTTATTTTCTTTTTTTCTAATGAGTGAACTTAATCCTCAGTCATGCAAAACCATTATATACACATCGATTTTTACTCAGAGACCACCTAGGTGCCTATGGACTCTGAGTTTATGAAATGAGCCTGGCTAATGAAGAGAAGGAAATGCAGTAGTCTCACAGGGTGTGGATTTTGACACCAATCCTTCCAGGATTTGCACAACTGTGTAGTCTTACTGACTTCTCTGGGAACCCTGAAAGGGCTGGTCCTGGAGGGTACCTGACAGTTTGGTCCCTGTGTATCTGAATGCTCCCATGGATCTGTACCAGACTGCTCAATATCTGCCAAGAGTAAACTCCTATGAGGAAATGTGGGATTTTACTACTTAGTGTAAGGCTCTGGCATTAGTGCCTAACACTCAGATCCTGCAAAGACATGCAAACATTTAGGATATCCCAGCATGATGTACACAACTGCCTTTTCTTCTTCAGAACCCATGCGATGATAAACGACATAGGGATATTTGGTCCAGAGACAAAACTTGTGACCACCTACCCAGATTTCTGGTGATAGGACCCCAGAAAACAGGTAAGAAGTAATGAATTTGTAACCAAAGTTGGCCACCCAGTTTTGCATCTGTGTATTTGTGTCCTGTAAATTGAAACCAACTCCCTGCCTTAGAAAGGGTTCACTCCCAAACCCTGTGGGATTCAGACAGTAACTCCTCCACTGCCAACAGACAGGGACAACAGTTTGTATAGTAAAATTGCACTCACTTGCCATAACAAAACCCTGCTGTCAGGCTGCCCTGTGTTAAGATTGCTACTAACTTCTTTGACAAATTATTTCAACATTGTTTAAGACTCTGACAATAAATGTACTTCACACCTTGCAGACCTCTGAGGGTCTCAGGGCATTATTTAAATTAGGCCACCAATTCCTCTCCCAAGATAGCGATTACTGTTGTGGACATACTACACAAAGAGGATGCTGAAGCAGGGAAATAAATGAGTATTCCAAGATCATACAGAAATACTGTGACAGTGACAGAGACAGCAGGTTTTGATCCACAGTCCAGTGACAGGTTGCATAGCATGAAAACATTGAAGAGCAAGTTTAAAGAGACAGTCTCCAAAAGTTTGTTTACCACCATATATCATTTCCAGTTGTTTTTCTCAAACAAGTAACAAACAAGTACTATTACTGGGATTTGACAGCATAGTTACCACATACAGTCTTGGTAGCATTGAAACAGAATATTTATTCCTCAGTAGCAGACCCCCAGGACAAATGCACAGAGGGCAAAAGGACAGTTCTGGGAGCAACAAAACCATAGCCCCACAATTAAGGATTTTGAGAAGTTTTGTGCAAAATGAACAGTTTGAAAACAAAGGTGTTCAGGCCAAATTGCCTCAGCGGTTAAATACAGAGTCAAGCAAGAGATGCCCTGAGCATCAATACCGGGCTTGTATCAGAGAGCAGAATTCAGGGTTTGGAAATGACAAAAGCTCAAAAAGCAGAAGAGTCTGCACGTATCCCCCCATCCCTCTGAAAGTCATTTGTGCTTACACAGGCCTTTCATCAACAGGCAACTTCCTTATAAAAGGTAATCTAATTTTCCTGTATATCTTAGCATGCATTGATTTAAAGTACTTTCTTGAATGAATAAAGTCAAAGGTGTGGATTTTTTTTCCTATTTCCTAATGGCATCTCTTTTTGTTGTTGTAGGAACAACCGCCCTTTATTTATTTCTTCTGATGCATCCTTCCATTATCAGCAATCTTCCTAGTCCAAAAACTTTTGAAGAAGTTCAGTTCTTCAATGGAAACAACTATCACAACGGAATTGACTGGTAAGAAGAATAACAAAAAAGAAGCATTCGTTATTAATACATGGTAAATCACAATGGAACACTTACAGAAGCATGTATGACATCAACACAATTACTGGATCAATTTGTTATGCTTGACATTATCAAACAGAAAGAAACTAATTTGTAATGATGGGACATTTAATCAAGTCCTTAATTTTGTTTAGATATCACAGTCACAATTTTCTTATTTTTTTATCAATGAACACAATAGACACCTCAGTTATGATGGCTGTCTTTATGCTGAATAGCATCTCTGTCTTTTCATAACTGTTTCTATACCGAATTATACTCTCTTTTTTCAAAAGCAGCTTCTCATGAAGTAACATTTGATTTGTCTCTTCTTGAGAAAAACCAACAGTGTAGAGCATTTTGGCTGGTATTCCTATCACACTTTTAAATATTGCTTTTACTATTTATTTCTAAGAAAAGCATTTGTGTAAGGCTTTCGCTTCCACAGGGAACAGCAGTTCTCCTCCTTGTGTGAAAACCTAAACGTAAGATAAACATCACACTCCACGGGTTAATCTGGAGCGGTTTCCTTGCTGGCATACGGCATGGAGAGTGTGCGGAGTGAACTGATTGATCAAAGCAGGCTGTGCCCCCAGCCACAGCACCAGCTGCTCGGGTCAAGGTGGCGCAAACAATAAAGGGAAAGAGAAAGAAATGCTTGGTGTTTGTTGTTCCATACTACATAAGGAGGAAGCTCACCATGGCCATCCTACAGCATGTGTGTTGTACACATGGTGAAGAAGGAGTGGCCGGGGTGGGTGAGGTGTCCCTCTTCTGCAGCCCTGTGTAACATGCAGAGGAAGAGGCCAGCCTCTCGGAGACTCCTTCTGTCAGGCATCACCAAATCTGGCCCGCAGGTTCCAAAGTCAGTGGGGTCCTGAGCAGAGGGTGAACCCTGCCTACTTTGTTTCCATAGAAAGGACAAAAAACAGTTAGTCCCACCAAAACTGGAAGCCCCAGGGTGCGCAGTGAAACCAAAGGGACCAAAAAACACCTCCAGAAAACACCTCCAGAAAAATTTCAGCATTTGCTTCATTCGAATTCTTCACCCTTTCAGTTGAACCTTCTCTTCTACTTTTAATTCCAATCAGTTTTAAGTGGAAAAGACCACTTAAAGCCAAAATTCAAATTTTACATTCTGAAAACGTCTAAACGGAAAGATTTGTTGGTTCCAAAATGAAGTATTTTTAACAATGTTAGAATTAAATGGTTGACATTTTGATGCTTTTCCCATTTTCTTCTGCAGCTAAAACTGAACTGACTCCAAACTGGTGAAAGATATCCCTTTGACATTGAACTTATTAGCAAAAATCCCATCCATCAAAAGAAAAACCTAATTACGTGACTCCATGGAAGCTTTAGCTATTACAAGCACCACGTAAGAGCCAAGATGTGTTCCCCCTATTCCAGTTCTGGAGTGAGCTGAGAAATTCGATTTTGCTTCTTAAGCATCATGCCTGAAAACCCGCCTTTTCACCTACAAGGAAATGGGAAGCAGAGCAATATGACCCTTTTGTTATTTTTGCTAATTCTAACGAGTTCCTTCCCCTCCCAGGTACATGGATTTCTTCCCCACTCCCTCCAACACCACCACTGACCTCCTCTTCGAGAAAAGTGCCAACTATTTCCACTCTGAGGATGCCCCTAAGCGAGCTGCTTCCCTCATCCCCAAGGCCAAGATCATCACCATTCTCATCGACCCATCTGATCGGGCATATTCCTGGTACCAGGTACGGACCTTGCCTTTGAGAAATCAGTGGCAGGGGATGATGGCCAACATCTGTGGGAATTTGCACAACCCCTTGAGCAAGAATTAGGTTTACTGCAAAGCATTTGCTCTCTGTAGAAGTGGAAGGATGCTGAGTGCCAGCTTTTGCAGTTGGCATCTGTGACACCAGTGTCATAAATGATGAAACTTCTCAGCACAGAGCTGCCACCAGCTGTAAACAAACAGTTTAATCTCAATTACAACTGACACTGCATTGAGGAAAAGCAGTGCTCCTCGCCCAGGGGGATACACGAGGGAAATGAGTATAGCCTAGCTAGAAAATTAGAACTCTTCCCTTGATGCTGAGAATCTGGTACCTCATCCCATCCTCCAGCATGTAAGCCAAGCGATATGTGGTGGTATACATGTGTATGCAGTGCCTTATAAAGTTTCCATGGAGTTAAAAAGAGCTGCGTCTGGAGAACTGGGGTTTTTTTCCTCTCCTTGGAAACAAAAGAAAGTCTGTTGTTTTTCTGCGGAAACTCTAGGATGCACTTTGTCTTTTACCAAGCCTATGTCTTTCCATAACAAAGTCTACTCTACTTAAAAAATATATTTGTAAAATATGGTGTAATCATACAGGTAAAGGGAATACTGAAAGCAGAGTTAAAACAGACACAAATTAATAATGTTGCAATCAGCATAAAATATACCATTTCTGATACTGTTGTTATGAGTTCTGCAAGGAATAAAACATGGCCTACGGCTGCAGCCTGCACCCTTTTTAATAGCTCACTTTCACATTGACAATTGTAAAGGTGTGAGGTGCAAAGCAGCAAAAAATTGTGCCTATTTTGGCAAAATTTGGCTCCTCAGCTCCCCTCCCGCTGTGCCAGCACAGCCCTCCCAACAGATCTTGGGAGGCTCACGGCTTCATCCCAGCATCCATGTGATACCTGTCTAAATATCTCCCATCAGCATCAGCGATCCCATGAGGACCCTGCTGCCCTGAAATTTAATTTTTATGAAGTCATTACGTCCAGCCAGTGGGCGCCCTCGGAGATAAGGACCCTCCGGAAGAGATGCCTGACACCTGGCTGGTACGCTGTCCACATCGAACGATGGTTAACTCATTACCCTGCTTCCCAGGTAATTTGCAACCTGTCATTTAACCAAGCTCATCAAAATCCCAAAATGAGTATGGCCTCATTACTAGAGGTGCTGGGATATTTCCCACTGCAACTCTGAGCTGATAGGAAATGCAGTTTTAACATGACCAGGCTATTTGGCAGAAGTGTGTTGATTTTTCTGTTTTCTGATGGAAAAGATGCAACAGGAAAATGCGATGAACTGCGGCCACATGGGCCTGTTGGTGGACTTTGGGGATTCCTTCCAGAATCAGCCAAGGTTGTCAAGGCTTCTGGGTCCCAAGAAACAAGCACCTGCAGCATGAGACATTGTGGGAAGGTTTGACAAATTCATGTAGAAAATGGCAGGGCTTTAGAAATTTCATTCCCCTTCCCACTCCCTTTCATAGAAAATTCCACATTCATTTGATCCTGATCTGGAATTAGCCTTTCTCAGTGTTAGAGCAGCAATTTCTTCTTTTGCCCCCATCTTCCTTCAGATGTCTTACTGAACTGTCTTTTATAGAATATAATCTTTCCCATGAAAAATATACATAAACACATAGACCTAAAGAATATTCCCATTACTAAAAAAATTGTTTACAGATATAAACCTAAGGCAAAATTTTAGTGCTACAAAATATACACATAGGCACTCTTGACTCATGGATGTGGTCCACAGCTCAGTTCACAAGTCTACCTACTGTAAGAAAAGGTTGTAAAAGGGTATTTAATGAGCAAGCATAATGAACAAGTATCTCCAGAGATTACCCTATGTGGGACAGAATTTTGCTGAAAGGAGGTAGAACTGAGTGTTGCCTGTTTAGTCAGGGACCTGGAAATCCAAAAAGGAAATAGAAGCTGTCTCTTTGCAATCCTCCCTTTTCCTTTTATACAGTCTCAGCTGTACTACAAAGAGGAGAAGCAGGTCAATCTCATTTCCAGGAAAAAGGAGAAAGTACTTTCTTCTCTCATCTCTGGCCTTCTACTCTTTCACAACAGGGAAGCAGTACTGCCTAGAGTAGCAAAGGCTGTCCCCAGGCGGTATGGCCCTAGGAGCAAACAGGGTATGTCTCTTCATCTTCACCATAGCCCAACTTCTTCCTCTGAAGGAGAAGGGGCTGTTCTGGCAAACTTGGAGCATGCAGAGGATGCCAAACATCCCATGCCCTGTTACCTGTGCTCCTTCTTTGCCTTCACCCAGGGCTGCTGCACCTCTCATGAAGATCTCTCTCCTTCTCTTCCAGTGAAGAGCGACTGCAGCCCTCTTATTAAACATTCAGGGACACACTGACATCTTCCTTGTAAAACCGGTAACCACTCATGTTTCATGGTTACAGTGATTAATTTTACAAGATGCACAACAAAATGCACTTATTCTCAATAAGATGCACAGAGAGAGAGCACTCACAGTGGTTACTAATGGGCACTCAGTAATGTGCATTCTCTTGGCCTGTGCACTCAAAACCTTAATAATTCATAATAAGCCTTCACAATAAATATACACCACATCTGCCTGAAATAGTTATTAGCAATACTGCTTGGTACTCCACGACACTTTTGATACACTGCCTTAACATTTGCTTGTGGAGGTCAATGCACCTCTATGTACATCCATCTTTAATTAAAAACAAAACAAAAAAACCCCTTTGCTAACAATTTTGCAAACCTGTATGGTTCAGAGGCTGGTGGCAAGTTTAAAATAAATTGCCACAGTATCACTTTTGAACATGAAATTGAGTAGCTTCTGAACATTTTATTCTAAGATATCCATGAGCTTTCTGTTACTTACCTTCCATGCCAGATTTCCTACAGGCACACTATAAACCTCAACAATAATTTTACATACCTTCCTTATCTCTTTTTCTCAGAATTCTCTGAGACTCAGGTTTGGCTTGTGAGATTTAACTGTTGCATTTGAACAACACGCACGGAGTTATGAAGTGCCCACCTATACAAATTCAATAGAATAAAGTAGAAAGTATATCTAAAAGCAAGTTCATCCGCACAGTGTTTGTTAATAGCACTGTACAAAGTCACATGCTAATTTAACCCCATGCTGTTAGCCTTAGTCTTGGTTCTAAATAACAAGCATTTTTACCCCTACAGTTGCTTATTATTGATGGACAGCAGCTAAGAAGTGACCCAGCAACTGTGATGGATGAAGTGCAGAAGTTTCTTGGAGTCTCTCCTCATTATAATTACTCTGAAGCTCTAACGTGAGTCTGTTCCTTTACTCTCTGCCCTATGGGATCACGCTGTACATCCCCACTTGATCATTAATTACAATCAAACAAAAAAACCCCAAACCATAACAACAATGATAATTTTGCAAAGCTTGGGGTTTTCTGTTTAACACCCATCCAGTTTTCCCTTAACTTGCACATATATAACACATGACAGAATTGATGACACGCAAACTCTACTTTGCACAACATCCAGAACAAATACCTACTCAATCTGCTGTATCAGATGCAGAACAAACATACAGATCTATGTAAAAAAACATCTGCTAAGTTTGAGTGTCCGATCTGAGACGCCCAGGGATTGTTTGCTATGAGTACCTAGTTTTGCTTTCATCACTGCACCATTTAAAATGTACATTTTGCTGGGGTGAGTTGTGCAGGTAAGAGCTCAGCACACATTTGCACATCAGGCTGTTGAACATCATGCCAGTCTCCAGAACCTGGAGACCACCTAGCGTGTGGTGTGAAAAATTCGGCTTAAAAGTTTTTATCGTATTCCTGTCGGAGTCTAATGACAGACACGGGGTTAGACGTGTCCAGTATGAGAAGATTTGTCTGGTCATATAGTTTCTTGATCATTTCCTTTTAATGTGGACCAAATATATAATTTCGTAATCCCATTTGCATATATGGAAAGCCCTTTGATGGACTTCCCACAGCCTTTGGTTCGGATCTAGCAAAGGCAGCTATGATGAGCCCCATCACATTTCTCACCCTCGCTACCTGGAGGGTGGAGCTTTCCCCGTGCAAGGGGTTTAATGGCCTGTGTGGCTCTCTGACTCTCCTCAGTTCCCCACAGGAAGGCAGAGTCTCTGCAGGGGTGGGAGTGGGCTGAGTTACTCTCTCCCCTCTTAGGCTGGCAGAAAATTGTAAGAAGCTTTTGTACTGAGCCTCTACACAGGAGGAGCATCATCTCATTACGGCCTGAAGTGCTGGGCTGGAAGAGCCCTGGAACATCCATGTGCTCAGAAGCCTGGCACTGCAGTGGGGCGTTTTGCCAAGTCAGTGTGCAAGCAGAGAGCATGAGCCTGCATGTGGGGTGGGAAATAGAAAAGTCTGTACCTTACCCTCCCTGCAGGCTGGTACCAGGAAAAGCGAGGGGAAAAGGAGACCACAGGCTTTCCACCAACCCCACGCTGCCTCCTCTCTGTTCATGATTATTGTTTAATGTTTCCTCCACCAGGAGGGTTATGGTTATTTATACAACAGGTTTAAAGTGAGAGTTGAGCGCTTGCTGGTCTTTGGGCCTTAAGAATGTTGCTCTGCCAAAATCTTTTTCTAGAGGAAAAGTTTTAGATTTGAGAATGTAATTTTTTAAGTCACCGGTTTCCAAAGCAGCTGAAATAGAGGAGGAGCTTGAGTACACAGCTGAACTACCGATCTTTGAACAACTGCTGCTGCACATCTGCAGTGCCTTCTGCTTGGGTTTTAAAATCCACACCCACATACATATATCTTCTTTTCTGTAACTAAATTAAAGCCAGCGGAGTCACACACCAGGAATAAACTTCAGCCTCCTATTTGTTTGGACAGGAAAAATGGATTGTAAACACAACTATAAAATTATGCAATCACTGTTTAGAGGCATCAAGAATGCAAATGTGCTGTGGGAGCACACACTTCTGCACAGATTTAGGATGGAATTGAAAAATGCACTGAACAATGTAGTCGCTTTATGGTAGGACTGTCAAAGTAAAAAAGATTGCATAGGATCTCTCCTAGTCATTACTGCCTAATAACTGTACACCACGCATTTTTAAAGTTGTCACAAAGCAGCCTCAGGACCCAGACCTGCAAACACTAGGCAGCAACAAGTTCATCACCCTGAGTAATTATGTGAACGTCTTACAGAAGAGTAAAATCAACCCAGGCAGAAGGAAAGTACTAATCAGAGCCATGGGGAAGAAGACAGCAGAGGAGAGACAGAGGCAGGGCTCGGGCATCTGGAGAGAAGTGCACATAATGTCAGGTTACCAAGAGCCACAGATGAGATGGGCAACTAGGTCATTGCTTCTTACACAGACTGCTAAAGAGGACCTAGATTCAGACTAGATACAGGGAAGACATTCTTTACAATGAGGGTGGTAAGACACTGGCACAGGTTGCCCAGAGAGGTGGTAGGTGCCCCATCCCTGGAAGTGTTCAAGGTCAGGTTGGGCGGAGCTTTGAGCAACCTGGTCTAGTGGAAGGTGTCCCTGGTTCATCACAGGGAGGCTGGAATGAGATGCCTTTTAAATGTCCCTTCTAATCCATCTGTGATTCTATGATTCTATGACCTGAGAGATTAGAGTAGTGAAAAGAAATGAGGAAAATAAATTGATGTTGCAAGGCTTTTACACGTAATGCCATCAATAGAAAGACATTAGGATCCCCCACAAAGTGCTAGGAGAGGGAAACTAGTCAGTGGTTTGCATGAAGTTCCCACTACGGCACTGAAGAGATGTTTCCCGCCTCTTCCCCACCCAACTCGTTTTCACAGGGAGTGATTGGTAGCTTAAAATTTTAAAGTATCTGAACTTAATAAACAGAAACCTAGGACAAAACGCCTCTTCGTCCAGCCTGGCTCATCACACCATGCTCTGCCCACAGAGGCAGCTCCACATCCATCAGCCTCACAGGGGAGACTTCCCTTGTTTTCCCTCCTGTGAAGAACAGGAGGGAAAGGAAAAGGCAGGATTAGAGGAGCGTGCTTAAGAAAATGTTTTCTCTTGGAGCACTGCAACATTTTGTCAGAGGGTAAGAGAAGGATCCTCGTGGTGGCATTCCTTATCTCTGCCCTCACAGGCATCCACCCTGCCTCTAGCATCAGGTACTGACTTCCCAAGAGGTGGGGTGAGCGTACAGGTGCCCAGGTTCAGCCCTGCACCTCCCACAGCCTCGCTCTGCAAAGGAGGAAAAGATAACCAGGCCTGGAAGAAAGGTTTCTGCTGACTGCTTTAAAGAGCTCACTTGTAACTTTAGCCTTAAAACTATCACTATTTTCAAATAAATACTTCCATTGTGCCCAATTACGTTTTCAGGGTCCTGAGCGTTTCCCTATGCCTGAACGCAAAGGATTGAACACAGCCCTAGCTGTCTTACCCTCTTTACCCCTACCCAAATTTGTCCAATATGCTCCTTCTAAGGCAGAAATATTGTTTGGGGCACACTTTTGCAGTTTTTCTTTCCCAGCACACTATATTGCTGCTTCTCTTGGGAAATTAGTGCAAGCCAGCTCAAGTACTTCACCATGCAACGAGCAGATGGAAAAGGCCAAAGCAGAAGTGAATCTATCATCGATATATCTATTTAATCAATGATTTAATTATTTTTAATTGATACAGCTATGGAAAGAATTTAGGAAACAAGGGTCAGGCCTGCCATAATGGGCTGGGCAAGAAAATAAATGTGAAGAAGGTTCACCCTTCTCCAGAAATCTGTTCACTTATGTACAGTGGCAAATTGCAGGTGCACCCATGTTGTACGGCTAGACCTAGGGCAAGAAGGTAATCTGTAACTCATTAACTCTCTGTTCCAGCCAATTTTACTTCATCCTTTTCAAACATCTGCTGAATAGCAGAAACTCAAACCTTGCCAATGTTTTATGCATGCTGCAAGTCCCGCACCAATAAATTCAATACTTAATGCTGCATGTTGTTCATTCCTTAGTGAGTATGTGTTTTAAAGCCTTAATCTAAAATTCCTGTATCTTTGAATTTTAGACATCCAAATCAAATTGCGTATTTCAGATAAGACTGCTAAGACAGTGTTTATGCTCTAATGCCACCTTTGGAATGAAAATTATATTTAGATCTAATGATATGGAACCACCAACTTCTCAGGTGCAGTTAAATCACCACCAACCAAAGAACCACAGTTCTTTCAGTAGACCTGAACACTGCTTACTTCACTCAAAAATCAACATAAAACCTGCCAATATCATATTTCTCATCATTTGGTAGTCACACAACAATTACTTTTCTGTACAAGTAGACTTAGGGACCAAATCCATGCCTGTTGAAAGCAGCAAACAGAGCCACTTGCCCTTTTTAACCCCTCTCACCTTTACAGTGCTGACCAGCGACAGCATCAGCTCCTGCTGAAGGATGGAGAGCTGTCCTTTAGCACAGCTGATGATGTCCTGAGAATACAGCACACTTAATTCCAGGGAAAAAGCTGATTAATTTTTTCAGCAAAAGGTTATTTTCAAGTGTCAGTTGATCAAAACATTACCATCCCACAGGGATACATGGAGCAGTTTGACACTAATAAAATCTCTGACCAAGACCAGACAATAAAATATGAGTCACAGTCTGGACTAGGGCTGTGTAAAATCCTTGAGACTGAGGCTCAGGACCTTGACTGGCATCCTACAGATCAGCACTTAAAACTTGTACCCTATATGCTGGACAAGAAGAATAAAAACTAGCTAAACTAACTACTGTAGGTAAAGCACAACGTGAAAAACCTCTCACCTTGAGCCACTCCTAAAGCAAATTTGTGGAAAAAAAACCAAATTCCTGGACCTTTAGCATGACAGGAAAGCCGTTTCCCACTCTGTCCTCAGTATTTCCGTCATCTAGAGAGATGTGGGCAGCAACACTTGTTGGCTAACACTGATGTCTTAGTAGCTGGGAGATTCTTCTGTAGTGAGGTCTTTAAAAAGATATAATCCTCTATAGGTTCGACCCTCAGAAAGGCTTTTGGTGCCAGTTACTGGAAGGAGGGAAAACAAAGTGCCTGGGAAAAAGCAAAGGTCGGAAATACCCACCAATGGACCAAGAGGTAAGGGCTTTCCAGAGATTCAAGTTAATACGTTTAAGTATCGACCTTGTGTTTGACTCCTAAACCAGCCACGCTCAGCCCCTCGCTGGGAGCAGTGCATAGCTCCTGGGTGGGTTTCCTTCTTTGACTCTTGTTTTTTTCTTTTTTCCCCACCCTCCTCAGTCTCGAGTGTTTCTATCGAGCTACTACAGAGACCACAACGTGGAGTTGTCCAAGCTGCTGCACAGGCTGGGGCAGCCCCTGCCCTCCTGGCTGAGACAGGAGCTGCAGAAGGTCAGGTAGCACGCAAGGGCAAGGGACCCAACTAAGGACGATTTCCTTCATCGTCAAACCCCTTGCTTCTCCAACTCACTTGTGATCATCAGTAGAGGACCTCATGAATAATGCTCTTTCTATCAAAAAAAAAACCTAAAAAAAACCCCACAGAAGAATAACACCCACCCCATCCCCTGACGACTGTTTATATGCACGTGCTGACAGATATAAGCATCGACCCCTTTTGTCAGCTTCCAGGAAATAATAGAGAGCTACATGGCATTACTCTTTCTCCAGACCAGGATTTGTGCATAGCCTAGTTCCTCTGTTCACCAGGAAGTACCAGAAACTGTGTGTGGGATGGACTGACTTCAGCATACATGACAAACTGCAGTCTGTCAGGACCTGTGCAAAGGATGGGAACATCTCCCACTGGATCGTGAGGTTGGTCATCCACTGGGATTTTGCAATGTTTGCTTTTGCTGGGTTTAATCCCAACCCTGCATATTTTCCTATCATTTTATGGGGGGATATTCAGCACTTTGCAGTCAGGATCCCCAATGGTTCTGACATACGTAGCGTCAATGCACCGTCATTGCTTTCTTTACAGCGAAAGGTGGGCTAAATTCTCACCTAACCTGCTTCCCTGGGATTCCATTAATAACTGATGACAGTCTGTGCTCTTTCTTCTGCTACTTTGGGATTTTTTTTCCCCTTCACAACAAGATATACCCTGATTTACTGGAGTCGTATGGGTGGTTGAGGTGCAAAGCAGCGAGGGGATGTCCTCCTAGATCTCAGTGAAATCCATTGCCTGCCTCTTTGACAGGGCTGCTTTGCCACCCAGAGAAGGTTTTTCATCGCATCTACTGGCTTCCTACAGCAGCTGTGACAGAGCTCCGAGATGTGAGATCATACAAAATGTTTTGTCGCAATGCCAAGGGACTACTCAAAACACTCCAAAACCTTTTAAAGTCTAAGCAGGCCACGCAAGCAGTGTACTGACAATAATCTAATACCAACAATTTTGTTTCTATCTGGAAAGCTGTGGTTTTGCTCTGAAGCTTTCAAAGTAAGCAATTAGGTTAGTCAGCTAGGATCTCAGTCTGCAAGCTATTACAGAAAACAAACTTTAATGACCAAAGGTTAAGGTTTTGAAAAAACCTACAGTCTGTTGAAGAATAAATGCCTTCTACAGACTTTAATGGAGTTGAAAGGACAAGCATATCCACTGTATATGCATCACATATATGACGCACATTTTTTCTGTCTGCGTATCTACCTACAGTATCTCTAGATCAGACATACACTTATACATATCTGCGTTTTGTGCTGATGAAAGGGTGGTTTACCAGAAACACAGTATTAAGAACTGTGCTTTCTTCCCAGATTTGTGTGGGCAAGGTTGACAAGTCTGGGCACAAACTTGCTGAGAAATGTAAGCTGAGGGAACAAATACCATTTAGACATTTTAGCATTGTAACACTTTTTCTCAAGAATACCAAAGCTTTGCTACATGTTCTTTATGCAGCACAAAACAGAGTAGGTTTTAGTTTTCAAACTGCCCTGTCTTAATTCCTAGGCACAAGTCATTTCAGGTGCTGCAGAGGCTTTGCGCTTTCCCCTCTGCGTGGACATGACCCCTAACTCCTAACTCAAGAGACAGAACTGGACTTGGGGTTGCACCCTGAATTCAGCCTAGTGAAAGCTAGCCTCAGGGAGCACAAATGAGCACAAATCACAGACTGTCATATTCAAGAGCATGTAAATGAATTAATTCCGGCTTCAAACCAGTTGATACATGTAGATATCCAACTTAACTTTTCCAAATTCCTAAATCATGAGACTGTCCACCAAGATCATGACAATTGCTTGTTCTGGATTGGCAAGTCTGCTGCTTCCCAGAGCTGTCCTGCTGCCACCCATCATGCTCCCAGCTCGACGGCGGCACCTCCTTCCTGCCACAGTGTTTCCTCTCACCTGGCCCCCATCGCTTTCCTCCACCACTGCCCACCTCAACATGCCTGCCTGCTTCTTCCTTTCACACCATTCCAGCCCTTTTCTCAGTCCCAGCACAGCCTCGTCCAGGTTCCTCACCCATGTGAGGAGCTGGCACTGCCCTCCTCGGTCCATGGAGGAGGGGCTGAGGTGCAACCAGCACCAAGGACGTCCACAAACATACAGAAAAGCCTCAAAGACAGCCTTACATTTCCTTTTAAATATTGAAATGGGATTTATCTCACATAATTGAGACAGCTACTTTATTTTATAGGTGACGAAGGGAAATAGCACTTCTAGGGCACCATTCATCTCATCACAAAGCAGACTTCTTAAATGAGTGAGATTAATCTTGCTTCTTCCTCTCTATTGATTGTAAAAGGACAATAGACAACTCACTCGGAGGAAGAGCTCAGCTGTGTAAGTCTAAAACTAGGTGATCTGAAAAGGAGAAGGTATTTGATCTTACAACTGAAGATGAGAGGGAGCTGTGAGGGTCTGAGGGAAGGTTTTGATTTTGATTTCCTGAAGTAATTTTTCTAGTTCCTATATTTTGACCAGAAGGACTCTTCAAAAAGAGCTGGGGCAAACCAAGAGCCAAATAAAGGGAACCTTATGTGGGAGGAGGGCATGGCTTTTTTTTTTATTGTTATTATTACTATTTTTATTTGGCGGGGGTGTCAGTTACATACTTTGTTGCAAATTCACACTCTTGACTTTTAGCACTGATAATGCCAGAGTCTGATGAAAGTTTTGGATAAGTAAGGCTTGGTCAGAGAAGAATACCTAAATCAACCATTTGATAACATTTTAGCTGCTAAAATGCCTTAGAATTGGCTCATCATTAATTAAAAGATGACTTCATAACTTCTAGATTAAAAGCTAAATAAACATGAAATTGGTTTCAGAAGTTTTTCAAGGAAATGAGACAAACACCATAAAATGTGGGAAATTACTTCTTGTTCTTGGCTTTTCATTTAAAAGAAAAAATAATTAAGTCTTTCCAGCTCTCAGCTCTGTAATAGCATCATGTCCTTAGAACACACTGGATATTTTTATACCACATTGTTATTTTTTTAAGTTTGAATGGGCACCACATTTCCGAGAGATCTCGTGCTCCATTGAAAACCAACATTTGAATTGAGTTCATTATGTGTCATATAAAGATGAAATAACAGTATTTCAAAGTTTCATTCCTTCCACTTGTAATAGGACCCATCAACACAGAATTTCTCTGGACCACTGTATTATAGAGGAGCCTTTGTGAACTCGCTGTAAATGATCTCGATTTCTTTTATGCCTTTCATATTGCTGACCATGTAATTGCTGGGATTCTTAAAGACCAGCAAAACAAACGCAATAAAAATGAAACATTTATTCATAGCAGGGGGGCTGTAGCTGGGAAAGATAATGCTGGCCCTTCTTTGCTATTCATAAGCTACAGGATTTGTCTCCACAATACCTCCGTGTGGTGCAGGCTGTAAATCAATGAGTTTTACTTTGAGGAGGGCTGCAGCTGCAGTTTGCTCCCATTCCCCTGGAAATACAGGTTCCTGCGGAGGTTTGCAGGCACCTTGCCACGCTGAGGACCTGACCTACTGCCTGTGCAGACTGGTGGGAGCCTATTAATTCCAGCAGACCCGTGCTGCACCCAAGAGCCGGTTTCACAAGGCACAGCCTGTGTGATTCAGGTGTCACGTAGCCCTGTCACTGCTGAAAATCCATCACAAGTTTGATTTCTATTACTGAGTGGCGATTTCTTACCCCCACCTCTCTCAGCCAGTGCTCTGCCATGGTTGGAGCCACAAGCTGTCCCCCACCTAAAGAACTCTGTGGGGCTGTCCCACTTCTGGTCTTGCCATACCATGTCTGCAAGGACAGGACCATATACCTGTCTGCTCCATCCTCCCAGGCTATGGGAAAACCCTATGGGCCAGACAGAGGTGTCAGGGTCTATAGCAGCATATTTGATGACTAAAGGAGGACTGCAGCCCTCGGAAAACCAAGCTTGTATAATCAAGGTTGTCTTTGAGCAAGAAGCAATTAGAATGGAATCCAAAACCTTCTAAATTATGCATTGACCTCTCAAGGTCAAAATAAAGTTGATGGATTAACTGCTCATAGATGTTTCCTAATAAAACAAATTTTCTCTCTGATAGGGAATCAGACTGACGAGTGTCCCCAAAACAAATTAAGATGGCGGAATAATAAATTCCTGGGGGAGGAAAATTTTGTGTAATCAAAGTGCTGATGGGTCCAGACTCTCTGATGTGATAATAAGGTGGTGGGGACGTGTCCTGAACACAGAAGCAGAAGCTGAATGTTTTCTCCTCTTCCTTCCCCCTCCTCCTCTTCCTTCCTATTCGTGTTAAACTTTGAGCCAGCGTAGCGCATCTGAAAGGCACACAGTGGGCAGAGCCCATGAGACAGGGGAACATTATTCATCTCCAGAGCGATCAGCTGAGAATAAGTTAGATGTAGGGTGCTCCTTTCCTCTAAGCTGGGCTGCCTTTTAGTTAGACATCAAGTCATTTAGTTTCTATCAGTAGCAAACTATGCATTTATAATGGGTTTTCAATTGATGTTTATAATTGGAGTGTGAGCACGTGACAACTGGGTAAAAGAGGTACAACACAGGCATATAGACCAGGAGGGACCAAGTGTCTAGTTTTATTGTAGTTAAGTAAGATTAAGATCGCCGCTGGTGTCAGAAGGTCTCGTCGCACATGCGATTCAGCTTTGCCATTTTAGCTCTCTGATTGCAGTGCCATCGCTCTCTTACCAGCAGACACTCTTTCTCAAAGAGTTGAAATGTCATATGATCACCTCACTATTTCTACCATCATTGATATCAGATAATGCAATTTAGCTTCAACAGTTTAGTCTGTCTACCATTATATTAGTTCATATATCTCTGCATAAAGCTGCCAGGAATTGTTGCCTCAGAGACTTCTGTTTAAGTGTATATTCTCGGGATGGGAATTTCCCTGTCAGACAACATTTCTTACATTCTCTCCATTTTTCTCTTTTTCCCTTCCAGTTTATCCTTTTAGCACGACTGCAAAGGTGTGGACCTCCCTATGGATTCGGTTCCTCCACGACTATCCTATCTAGAAAAGCTGCCAAAACTAAATAAGGATTTGCAAGCGTCACAGATTCTGAAGTATTCAGTGCTCCAGTGACTGGATAACTTTTCTAAGACTTCTTATCATTTCTGTAGTATTTCAGTACGAAAGACATCCTGATAGAGCAGATGGAAAAACTCCTCTGTCTTGCCCAAGCTCTTTTCTTTGCCTTTTTTTTTTCTTCCTTTCCCCTCCTATGTGACAACAGCAAATCCAGTTGAACAAGTATTTGGTGTTGAAGAAAAAGGAAATCAAAAGAAATTTGGACCACTTGAAGTATTTTTCTGAGGGGGTAGGGTGGGGTGAGGAGGGTGGGGCCACGAGGGAGGTCAGAGACTGTGTTTGCTAGAATTGTTTAAAATACTTGATGTGCACACACCTTATTATTGGTTCTTCTCACTGCCACAGAATAAAAACTTCTGAAGGTGTATTATAGAGAGAGCTTTTCTTCTTTCCTCAAATCCTCTTTCCCGTTTTCTGAGCCACAATCTGCTCTTCAGTAACCCCTGCCATATACTTCCAAGTGGTGCACTAACTCAGCTTCTCCTGCCTCATCAGCTCCTCAAGGCTTTCACCCCTCCTCGACACAGCAGCCCCAATGCCATGGGATTTACAGCGCCAGCACTGGGAGTGCCATTGCCTGTGCCCTCTGCCTCCCTCCTCATTCCATCTCCCAGGCAGGGAATATGAATTTAGGCAAGTCTGACACTCAGATGTTTGTTACGCTGCATAAGACACAGTTATAGGCCTGCCTTTCGACACTGTGACCCACTTGCCCGCAGTGAGAGGTGTGGACGTTCACACAACCCTGCGCAGACTTTTTCTCCAATTACCACACCAGGTGTTTTATCTCTGCTCTGTTTAAGGAATCTGAAAAGCACCCAGTTTCAGCTGACACAAATCACCTTGAAGGTGGCTCAAACCATACACTCAGAATGATGAGATAATGATTTCCGCCCCCCCCCCCCAATACCATAATGCATCTACTTTTTATTATAAAATATTCATTTGCTTTACAGATCTATGTCACAATGAGGTTAAATCATACCAGAGTCAAGGATTCTTAGTACAAACCTTACAGAATAGCAAATCATGCCCCACTCGAGCTTTTATCATTAAGCAAATCAGAAATGATACTACAGAATCTTAATACGTGGATTAGCTTTTTTCTGGATGTGCTTGATGCTTTCAGACAAGGGAGACATGGTAGGTAACATTTTCAAAATATTTTAGGACTTTAAATACGTTTCCAAAATTAAATAAATAAATAAAATCACTTGTAGGGCCTTAGAAAATAAAAAGCAATCAGCTATATATCATAATTATTTGGTATCAATGGGGTCAGACAGGCACTTGTAAAAGCCCTCACAGACATTCACCCGCCTGCTGCTCTGGATCCCAAATGACTTTATACATCTAAATTAGCAGATTGCTACGGGAGAAAGAAAGAAAAAGAACAAAATAAAAAGAAAAAGAATTTTTTTCCCCCTGTCACTGAGATGTCCCTGTCCTTTCTTGGCCACCTCATGTATTTCCTTGCTATTCCCTGAGTGGGAAGGAAGACATGCGGAAATTGCATCTGAAAGCTGCCAACAAACCTGAATGGGTTTTGCCTAAACCAGGAATCTTTCCAGGCTCCACCAAGCTTCATGCCTGAGTTATTCAGTAAAAGGATAGTCGAGTTCTTACCAAAATTTCCCAGTTCTATGAAGTTCATTAAGGTTTGCATATTCCCTTCTAGCTTCTGGAATCAGACTATTGTGCACTCCCAGACCACTGGAAACCTGGGAGCGCTAAATAAACTTCTGAGCTCATCTGTTTGTGAAAAGGATTTCTTCTATGTGCAGTTTGTGAGAGGGGAGAAAGACCGATTTTTTTTTTTTAAAGCATGTAAATATCCAAATTCCAGTTAGAAATTGATTTACACAACTACAGAAGTGAATTCTACATGTAATTTATACTCCTGTTTGCATCAATGAAGAGTTAAAGACTTCCTAGGGAAACCAGATTGCTATTTGCATTTCAGTCAGCTGCAGCTGTTGGGTGGGGAGAAAACCATTTAAAATATTTAAATAAACCCGTATCTGCCACTTTGGGTTTACAAAGCTGTTTGTCCCAATACAGCTAACTGTAACCAAACATGGACTAGTTTCACAGTACTCCTATTTCTTTGGGAAAAGGAACGTGACACTTTAATGTACAGATCTGTTTTCATCACAGAAGGTCAACCAGCATTATGAGCTGGTAGTTAGAATCGTCCTGGGTTTTTTCAGAGGTTATTTTCAGCCAGAGGAAGGCCAGCAGCGGGTGGAGTGGGATTCTTTTATCTAAGATGCAATTCCATAAAGTCTATTGGGGTTGAAAAATGCGCTTTATAATTCGGGAGATAATTGCATGCCATTCAATTGACTTTGTACTTGCTACTTTTCTGACTGTGGTGTATGCTCTGCCATCTTGCAGGACTTATCTGTAAGACACATTCCCTGTTGGGTAATTTAGCTTCCCTTCATAGCATGATCAGAACTTCAAGAAAGAGCTGGATATACGAGGGGATGAGTTTTTACAGAACTTACTATGAGGCAGATATTTATTTATAGAATTTTTCTTTTTTTGGGGGGGGTGGGAGGTTGTTTGTTTTTGTTTGGTTGGGTTTTTTGTTTTTTGGGGGTTTTTTGTTTCACTGTGTTTGCCTTGGCCAGGGAATCATCTCAGTATTAATCTGCACACCCTCCAAAGACAGGCAATTCCCATTGGCATCAATGATGATTAAATATTCTTACGAAGGAGAGAATAAACCCACCAAAGGAAAATGTTATTTAATAACACTGTAGTTACACAGCACATTTTCCTGCAAAGCTTTGTGTAATCTGTGCTTCTTTACAGCAAGTAAGCAAAGAAAAACTGTTCTGCAATGTCAAGCATTTAAAATTTCATAAACAATATGTTTTAAAAAAAGAAAGAAGCAAAACCCACGTTTTGGGTACCCCATCATGACTAAGGACTGAAGGAACGCAGTGGTTTTATTGATATGAAACTCCCCATGCACTACGTAGCTGAAGAGACCCCACATCAAGACCCAAAGCCAAACTCTCTATTGCTCAGGTTCTGTGCTAGACAGAGAACCCAAGCCATGCCTGCCAGCAGCCCGACACACATCTAGAACAGCACACCATGAACTCATGTTTGAGGAGGTCCTACATCCAGTGCTCAGGCCACATGTGGCACCTCTATCTCTATTCCCCCACAGCTCCCAGATGTAAAAGTCACCAGAGCAGCTGCTGAACACTCATGTCAAAATCTACAGACTGAAGGTGGATCCCTGCTGCAAGGGGACCTCTGATCTGCGCTGCAGGGTTGGGAAGGAGACTAAATCCTACCAAGTCACTGAGTGTTATCACAGCCACAACTGAAGGAGATTTCTATACTGCACCTGGCAATCAAAACTAATATTAACTGAACCACAGGCTTTTTATATAGGAAAGTAAAAATATGTATTGAAATAGTCTTCACTTACATTTATTTATTATACAGATATACAAGGCTCAAATTTTTCGTTTAAGGAGAAAGTTTTCTGGTTTAAATATTTGTTGTTTTCTCTCCCCCTGAAGGGCCTTCTTCCTTGCTATACTTTAGCCTGCTTCCCCCTCCATTCCTTCCCTCCCTACCCACCCTCCTTGGGACTACTTCTCATCTTCAAGATCTATTATTTTGCCTCTACATTTCAATACCAGCTGCCTGCCTTTCTGTACTAATTTCTTCTGCTCCTAACTTCCAGGGGAAAAAAAATGCAAATCTCCCAAGTAAGCATCATCTTTCATTTCCTAAGCCACACTCACTTTAATTAAACATCCTAGTTAATTAAGGCAATATGTTCTAGGAGCACGCGGAGGCTCTCTACTTTATTGCCACACTTTGTCCCCTGTTCAGATGCCCAGCACCATTCAGTGAAGCTACTCGGTTATAAAGCCAGGCAGAGCTGGATGGTACCCTGTGTAAATCTGCCACCATTAGGTTGGGAGCTGCAGTGAAATTCTAAATTGTCATCTTAAGTAGGAAGAACATTTTTATGGATCCTGGTTCATCCTCTGCAGACTTCAGCTATTTCCAGTAACTGCCACACAGAACACACTAAAATTTGTCAGCTGCTTGGAAGAGGAGAGAGATGAGCCTGGAGACTTAATTCCCTTCAATCTTCTTAAAAGATATGATCCAATACCTCAAGATAAAAAACACTGCCAGCTTAGGAAGATACAGGGAAACAATCCAAAGCAGCCAGGACAATCAGGAGAGACAAGCCCCTTTGCACAACACCAAACCTCATTTTTCCAAAGGTCAGAGGCATAGCCAGGAAGCCACCTCTGTTCTTTCCCTCCATGTTAGAAGAGCTGGGTGAAGTAGAAATATTTCAAGGCTTGCCTGGATCACTGTAGGAAGCCACAGCATAAGTGCTATAACACAGACCATGTTGCTGTGGTCCTTCTAAAGCTGATTTCATGAGAAGCAAATTTCCTCTCCCCTCAGCTCCACGTGAGACAAGCTGAGATACAGAATTTTGACAGACATGTTTTATATTACTGACATCTTCCTCCAGTGTTTTTGCTCTGGTGTGGAAAACATCTGTATAATGGAGAATTTTTACGAGCACAAGAGCCTGCTCAGCAGCTGAAGGTTTTAGTAACAGATCCTAAATCACCATTTCTGTAGTGCTGCAGGGTTTTTTTTTTCAGAATAGCTCTACATTTTCATAAACCTCAAGTACTTTTACCGAAGTCTTAGCACACCCACATAACGGAGCCAGCCACTAACTAGGCAATGAGGTCAACTGTGCAACAAGAAACAGCATCCCCAAAAATCACAGAGTCTCATGCTAACAGCCACACGCTAATCACACACTGATCACTGCGTCCACTCCAGCCCTGTAGGAGAGGTGTGCACAGAGGCCTAGCAGTGATGCCACTGGAAAAAGGGGCTGATCCAGTCACAGCACCCAATGAGAGAAAGCTATGCACGCTCTCTGAATCCCAAACCCAAATGTGTTCATGCACAGAGGAACCCCAGAGCTGCTGCAGCTGCTCCTCTGCTCCAGCATCACTGGTGGGTTTCGCAGGCTGAGTCAGTAAGTGAGCTTAGGACAGAAGCAGAAGCCAGAAACATGGGCCTGCCTGTGCTACCTCTGTGGCACTCAGTACACTGTTCTTTTGTAAAGGAAAGGAATTTCTGTCCTCCTGCACAAAGACCACTCTGGAGACATAAGCTCCAAGGAGAATGAACTGAAGCATCTACCCACAGCCGACTTTTTGCTCTCTAGTTCCACATCCTCCGTAAGAAATCACTTGACAAAGTATTGGCTGCTGAAGTAGAAGCATCTTTTACAGACTTGTCTTTCCCATTGACCTATTTAAATTTAATACTGGCACATTAAACACATTTTTATTTTACTCATTAAACAAGAATAATTCTGGACACTTAACAGTGACACAGTGAAGACATTATAAAATTTGGTAACGCACAAACTACTTTCATAAATGCCCAACCTTAAGTACATCCATTTTCTGTTTTTCTTCCCATGCAAAGTTTTGCACTTCTGCACCTTCAATTACAAAGCTTAGAGCCAATTTAAAGTGACTTGTTTGTCCACAGATAATTCCATTTCCTTTTGGCTGCCTTTTTCATTTGCCACCTGTTGATTAATTATCTTAATACTTTATTCCTTCCCAGCTCTGTTTGTATCTGGTCTGTCAGCTGGCTTTCATGTGACGTGTGTCATTTCCCAACTAAAAAAGCCTATTCAAGCCCATACTCATACCAAATGGGCTTTGTGAACTTTGTTAGAGGGTTAAGCTTGTGTCTAACGTGAGAGATGCATGCGATGTATTATTACAGCAAGAGAGTAGGAGAAAATTGGTGGCAGCATGAAGTACAAGTCCTCAACAAAGGGAATTTAGCGGCAGACAAATTAGATGTCTTATATTAAGAGGTACTTTCACAGGGACTAGAGCAGAGGAGCAACTGCCGTGTTTAAATACTTCGTATTATGAAATGCTTCAGCAGCATTGGAGGAGGGGTCTGGTTTCAGGCACGAGACAGCCTGCTGGAAGCAAAGCCAGCTGGGCAGAGTTCCACCAGGAATTTCCATTGCTGCAGGAGCTCCTGGGGTCTACCACATGCACCATTCCTGGAACTGGGGACAAGGCACAACCCGGAGGTCCTGACCCATTTGACAGCTTGCAAGAGGGTTTTTTTTTGTTGAAGACTTCCTGGGAAAGCCAAGTTTTTTCCAGGAAGCTCTACTCCTTCCATTGCAACCTATACTATGTATGCCTCATTGTAATTAGCTCAATGAATTGCACCAGCACTCACCAGCTTCCCAAAATAATCAAACCCCACAGGAATCCAAATCTGATTTCAAAAACACTTCTCTGAAGCTGGAACCACTTGGGATATAAAAGCATAATCCTATTACAGTGGCAGAATTTGAACACTTCCCCTTATCCGCCAGAGCAAAGATGACAGCAAGTGCTGTGGTCGGATCCCTGCAGCACGGGAGTCGGAGTGGGCTGGAAATGCTCTGGAGGAGCCTCCTGGAAAGCCACCTGTGTGGCTGTGGGTATAGCCAGGTCAGAAGAGGACCACAGCCAGATCTGCACTTCCAGCATTATGGGAAGAAGAAAATAGGGATCAAGGAAAAAGCTTCATTAATCTCAAAAGTCCCAAGTCACCACTTCAGGAATAAGAAGTGTAATGATCTAAAATCTTTTGGCTGATCCCAAGAATCCAGGATGATTCCAGGGTCTTGAGTCATAGACCATGCAGGAAAATGCACTCTGCTGAACAGAGTTGAACGGAATAAAACTGAAATAAGGTGATTAGAACTGGAAATAACTGCATGTACTTGGAAAACTTTAGAGAGTTTTCTCAGCTGCCTCAGCTGACAGTTACCAGATACAAACATCACAGACCTCAAAGTCAGATATTGTGCCTCAAAGCACCAACTCAAAATGTAATGAGATATATGTATATATATAATGCTAAAAATACAGTTTCTTTGCTTTGTCTCCTTGCAGCGTTGTGTGTTGGTGGGTAACTCAAGAACCACATTTTAATCACATAATTAACTTAACATACTAAAACAGAATGTAGCATATATCTCTGACAAAAACTGTTGAAAATACTTCGCCTGAACTACTTACTACACTGCATTAGCTCTTCTTTTTCTGGAGACGGCATTCTGAACCTTTTCATATGAGTTTGTGAAATAACTAAATAAAATATCTCCCTTAAATCTGCAGGCTGGAAAAAAGTCCTGGTAACAGTGTATTGACAAGACACGCAAATCAGGTAACTACCAACTTCATCTGCATTTAACACAAGGGATTTCATAGCATTGTGCAGGTACTATGTCGTATTGGTCATAATCAATTATTTTCCACAAAGCACTGAATTTAGGCCCCAGCCAAACTTCTTCCTTGCTGTAACTCTATTTGGCTGCAATAGAGCTGCACAATCCACACATTTGGCCCGGTGTTTCTGAAACTGAGATTGTCTTGTCCACTGTGGCATCCTGTGGAAATACCAAACCTTTTCTGCTTCTCCCTCCCCAGCACAGAGACCTCTCCATAACCCACTACTGGTTTGTACACAGCAGTTCTTTCACTTGTCCAAAGATTTTTTTTTTCCTATCCACACACCAATTTTTATGCTTTACATGAAGTCCACCAGATTTGCCCTCCTCCCCCAGACACCCAACTCTCAGGAGAGGGCCGAGTGCTGCTGTTTCCATCTCTGCTAACAAAGCTGCTTTCACAATGGGGAAAAAAAAAAAAAGGCCAAAACCAAACTCATCACTACTCAAACCGCTACTATTAAAAGAAAAAGGGGAGGTGGGGAAAGCTTTGCCAAGACATTAGCTAGAATTTAGCCAAATTTAGCTAGAAATTAGCACGTATTCAACTTCTTTCTTTGCACCTCTAAATATGTTGCAAATGTTTAACAGCAGATTTCCAGATGAACCTTTCTCTTTTTCAGACTGGTGATGAGTATTTCTTTATGTAAAAGAAGAATGGAAACTGGTATAAATGTATCTATTTTTGCGCATAGAAAACAAAAACAGGGAGCCAAATCCCAAGATGGCCCTTTCTGTATGTGTGTGAGAGCAGCTTCAGGCACACCAGACTTCCAAAATGCTGCTTTCCCTTCAGGTACTTTAAAACATACCAGTCAACTTTGAGATTTTCAACCATTGTCATTTGAGAGAGGCACGTCTGAAGCACACCAAGGACTGGGGGAAAAAAAACCAACATAGAAAATGAAGGTCATCTGTGTCTCCTGACGTGTCGTGAGTAGGCAACTTTGAAGACATCTTGACTGCACCCGTATTATTGTATACCATTATTGGCTGATGCCATTCTACTAAGCAATGGGAAATAGATGGGATTTACATTTACAGAAAGAAAACAAAGAAACAGGACTTAAGATTAGTACAACGGCAACGTGCTATGGATTGAGTAATTACAAGCCTAAAGAGCAAACCCCAGGTAAATGCTGTACAGCACTGTGGATTTTTAATCACTTTGGAAGGTGGACACCATCTGGGACAGGTCTCCAGGGAACCTCACCCCAACAGATGGGACTGTTTTGTCTTCAGATTTCACAATATTAGAACAAAAGTTCTAAGCCGCCAGGAGCCCCATGAGTGCCCAGTTTGAGAGGTTAAAAATAAGATTCCTGCAGATGCAAAGTTCCCTCGTGTGTCAGCCTTCATTTCAAAACCAGTCTAGCAGCAAAGGAGGCATATTTAATTAAGTGCAAGACAAGTATGGAAAGCTGAGTTCAAGAAACTAGGAAGAATAGGATTATTATAATCCAAGGAGACATAATTAAATGCAGAAATCAAAGGCTCCTAGTTATCACAGAACTTGTTAGAGCCTTGAAGTGGGTATTTGCACTTTAATCTGACACACCACAGCTTCTTCCAAAAACAAAGCTTTTTCAGAAGGAATGAAACGATGACAGAGACCTTCGTAAATCATTTCAAAAAAAAAGGCAAAATGAGGGGGGAAAAATAAAATCCATAAAACAACATTACAGCGAAAGCCTGTTCCTCAAAAAAACCCAAACCCAACAACCCTGGCAGCACTGATGACGACATTATTTTGAAATCTATGTTCCTAATGGTGTCTTAATAAAAATCTCAGTGTATGAGTGTTCAATATCAGAAGGAAAGTAGCCTAACTTTGCCTAAGTGTATGCATCTCTAGTTGCCAGCCACCCTGAATGATTGGCCTGCTGGGCTCAGTGAAACACAGGCTCCTGGACCTCATCCAGAGTTTGCTTTGAGTCTACAGGATCTTACCAAGATGTGATCAGACCCACCCATACATCACTTCTGCCCAAACCTACCCTCTCACACCCTAGCCAGACGTCCCTGTGCAAGCACAGCCCCACATCATTCAAGCCTCCCATCCCACCGTGCCCTCACTTCCTACATGTGCTTTTAGGATTTGTGGTTGGTGTTGAAACTAACGAATACGTGGTCCAAAAATATGCCTTAAAAAAGGCAGTTTCTAACTCCATGCTTTTCTGGGGAACAGCTCCCTGGATACTTCAGCTGCTTTTATTCCCTGATAGCATGGACAATTTTATTTTTAGTAGCTGAAGCAGTCAGATTGGGCGATACAAAGGGCATGTGAAAAAACACACTTTGCACTGGGAAAAGCAATGACAAAGTTTCAAGGGGACTCACTTTGTGATGGACGACGATGTAATTTCAAGTGGGCTGTTCTGCGGACTGCAGTCCTGTTGGGATCAAACCATCTTAATGAAATTATATGCATTTCTTATCCTATTTCAGAGGGGAGTAGGAGAGGTCAAGGCTTAAGCTGCATTGTTGTTCATGTCCCACCAAAAGCACTGAGCACAATGCAAACAAGAGTTTCTTCCATCAGAAGTATGAGGCGGATTCTCCTACAAGAGAAAAAACGTTTGTCATTTGACAGGATTAAATAAAGCTTTAATTTTTAATAGCCATGTTGTCACTTAAAACGCATTGGCTCCAATTTCTCTCTCTCCCACAGACATGATGCTCTGAATGTTATCATCACATGTATGTGTGTATGTGTGCTTTTCCATTATGTTTGCAAGAAGGCATGAAGTGCCTGGAGCCCCCCAAGCCACTGATCCCACCCTCCTCCATTTTCCCAGCCCTGGATGAAGCCCTAGGCAGAGAGGAGGTGCAACCACAAACATCCTCTTCTCCTGAGAGGCAATCTGGCTCTTTAAGATACATGCTCTTTATCTGCTTCTTTAAAAGATTTTCTTTAAAGCCACACCTGACTATTCCAGCCGGACCTCAGAGTTGTTTCATATAGGGCTGGAAGGTGATTTAAAACAAGGCTGCTCCGTGCCTCTCTGTGTCCACGGGGAGAAAAGTTGAAATGAATACAAGAAGAGTAATCAACAGTAATTCTTCAGGAGCCTATCATTAAATTTGTCATTAAACAGAGTCTGCAGCTACCTGCCTGCCCAGCCACCAGCGAGCCGTGCACACCATGTAATGGCATTTTGATAGACTGACTTTCCCGCAGCCTGCCCAAGATTGGACTGCATAATTTACACCACAGCACAGCATTGCCTCACTGTTATTTGAGCAGCGAGACCCTTGTCCTGGTGTGATTAGACTATGACGAATTGAATGCCTGTTCGCAGAGCCAGGGTATGCCGATGGGGCCAGTTGTCAAATGCCAGGGACGTGGCACAGAGCTGGCACAAATCCCAGCTAAACAGCCTGGGGGTCTGTGCTGATTCACCCTACCTCATCTACAGTGTGAAAAAGAAGCCACCCTTGTATTTATGTATGTATGTATTTATGTATGTATTTATTTATCTATTTACAATATGAAAAAAAGCAGGGGGGGAGAGGTCAAGGCTTAAGCTGCATGGTTGTTCATGTCCCACCAAAAGGGACATGAATTAAAACGAACAATTCTGTGAGCCCAGCAGAGGATGGATGTACCTCAGGGGTGTGAAACCTCTCAGGAAATTTCCACAGGATCCAAAAAGAGCACCGTGAGTTTTCCCGAGCCCTATTCCCAACATGAACCTCATTTCAGAGACGGTCAGTCAAAGTGAGATTGTGGCACACGATATTTATGAGAGGAGAGAATACTGCCTATTCTAAAAGTGAATACAAGAAACACACGCTTTCCAGGCAGCCTGCACCGAGCAATTGCTGAAATGGTTTTTACCAAGGTGGTGACTTACAGACATAGAAGTTCTCACAAATGCCACACAACAGATTCACCAGCACCTCCATTTTGAAGGTTAAAACTGATTCGGGGAAGGCTTTTTTGGTTTTGGTTGATTGCAGCCTATCGTGTCTCTGCCAGATTTTGACAGATGGAGTGCATTTCCTCAACCCTGGCTGGTTCCAGCTATTTCTTTTATCCCAGAGTTCAACTCAAAGTGATTCACTCAGCTTCAGCAGCAGCCTCTCATTCACCCAGATTTCCAGATCCCTCCCAACACTTCACCATTCTCAGTGTGTGTGTGCAAACCAAAATAAGGTGATTTCACCAGGTATTAGAAGACCATACATGTGAGAGGTAGGTTTCCAACCTATGGAAAAGTAGAAATCTCTTTGCTTTGGGGTTGGGGTTTTTTTCACCCTAGCAGACATGATTTTTCTCTTACCAATGCCTTTCCACTCACCCCCTCCAGCCACATGCCACACTCCTGGCAGGAATCCACAGCTTGGCAAAGCTCAGTTTTTTCATACCTAACTATTCATCTGCAAACACGGAAGCAATATGAATTTTGTTGTGATCGGAGTGGCCAGGAGGTGCTGTAGCTGCAGCCCCCTCTCCCCAAAGCTGGGTGCAGGTGGCTTCCCTTGCCTAAAAGCCCCATGCCGTAGCCCCCATTCTGGCAGAGGTGCCTAGCAGAAGGCTGAGGTGGAAGGCCAGGGACACAGGGATGCTCTGTCTGAGTGCTGGCAGCAGGTCCAACCAGAAGCACAGGACTGTAAAGCAAGATTGAAGGACATGGCCACAACACCCTTGAAAGGTGTTGTATGTGCTGCTGCTGCTTCCCAAGGTGATTAATGTGGCTCACTCCAGCCACAAGCAAACGCTGGCTCAGAGATCTCCCCATGCCAGGGGATGATGCGATGAAGCTCAGTAACTTGTCATAGACACAGTTATTTTTCTGAGCACGATTTTCTCCACAGGGGCAGGAACTTGAGCAGACTTAACTCAGTGAATGGCCACACAGCCACACGTTTCCACTGGACACTTATCAGTAACAGGCAATATTTCATGGGGAACTAGGAATCAGGACACAAAGCTTCGGCTCCTTCCCTCCCAAAACCTTGCTAGGCAAGTTGCTCGCTTCTCTGGGCTTCATCTCCTCTCAAACCTGATTTACTATTTGTATTGCTGCAGAGTGATGATCCAGATATGAACTCCTCTTTGATAGGCAAAGACAAACGCGCATCCAAGAGGGACAGCCTCTTTTCCAAAGGGCACTTGCTTTCTGAAAACTGGCTCGACAATTTGGGGATGCATGGACCAGCCTGCTTGTGCACCCCAACTTCATGAAATTATATGCATTTCTTATCCCTTTTCAGAGGAGAGTAGGAGAGGTCAAGGCTTAAGCTGCATTGTTGTTCATGTCCCACCAAAAGGGGCATGAATAGGCAGTACAGGTAATTCAAAGACTAACACAGAGCCAAGGAATATTCCAATTCTTCCATTTGTGTCCTTCCCTTACCACAGAGCTTCTCTGAAATGCAAGAGGTGCTTGCTGATGGAAACAACCCCAGCTTCTGCAGCACAATTTGGGACACAAACCAGAAATGAGTGTCTTCCCTGTTCACCCAATTCTGCAGCATGCTGAGCACACCCGCGCCCTGACAGCGTCTGCATTTTGACTGGGAAAAATTGTGTCAAATCAAGGTCTCAAGTGATTGCAGAAATAAGATTAGCTCCTGGTGCTACAGGAACCTGCGGTACACAGCTCCCACTTTCCATAGCAATGAAAAGTAATTCAATTCCTTTTTTTAATAATTCAATAATAAAACAAATATTGATTGGATTAATAAAACAATTTCAGGAGTTGTCTTTTCAGGTCTGGGGTTGTTGTTTTTTCTTTTGAATTCTCTTTTTTAGTTGCCATTCTCATTTTCCTCTTCTCCCAAGACAGAAGAAGAGGGAAAAAGGTCAAATAAGAAATATATTAGAACAAAAAGCCCCCACAATCCCAAATCCTCCAGCTTTTGCCACCTTTTCATTTTCTCAGAAGAGAGAAACAGAAAAGAAAAATAGAGCATTTCTTTTCTTTTAACAGGCTCACAGACGGTACAGCAATATACAAAAATTTATTGTCATCCTTTTCTTAGCAGCTAGTGATCAATATAAGTGAAGAAGTGTTTCATATTGATCTCTAAGCTCTTGTATCCTTGTGCTGGCATCAACACTATATACAGGGATCCTGGGTGGTGTATAAACTGAAAATAAAAGGCAGTATGTCTGTTGTGGTAAATTGATTAACTAGCTATAAAACCATTCTGGGAGAGTTATCCATAGTTGCCTGTCTTTTATTGATGTCAAGGGCCCAGTACTTTGGGTGGAAGCACCTTTGATACTTACAGAGATCCGATATTTAGGGAAGACAGAGCTCTGGGAATAAATACTATGTCTCATTTTAGCTGACTGACTGTTGAACAGATTTTTCTCCAGCAGCTTTGTTTGGAACGTGAGATATAGCCTGTCTGCGACTGTGGAAAACCTCTTCTTGCCACAAAATAATACTGACAGGTTTGCACGCAAGTACTTGGCTGATCTGTGACTATAGATGTGCACTGAGGTTCTAGTTTTTCCTTCAAAATATATGAGACCACACTTGGAAGTGGTCAGCTCCTGGGCCTCAGAAGACTACAATCACACCACCAGTGCAGCATTCCCTGGTTGATGAAAATACGTGTGGTTACCTGCATCACCAAGTATTGCTTTTACTCAGCAATATTATCCTAATGATAAACATCTACCCACGTGGCACAAGCAACTCAACTCTGAATGCAACGCTGATCAAAAAAGCTTTGCTCCTTTGCAGAACTACAGGATGACAATTCAGATTGCTAAACCTCCATCATCTGAGAAATTGTCTGCAGCAAACTGTAGAAGCCACAGCTTTATCACAGTATATCAGAAAAGGCACAGGGATAACACGGGGTGAAAGTCTCTCTTGCTGAAGCCCCATGAAAGTAAACAGGGAGACAACCCAGTGGCTGAGTGGACGTGCAGATGTGGGCAGAAAGGAAGGGGCCACTCTATGAATTCAGGTATTCAAAGCTGCTCCTCCCACAGGGCAGGGCAGAGCCTTTTCCCATTAGAAAGGAGGGATCAGCAGGAATCTACCCTTGACTGTCAGGAAAAACAGAGAGCAAAAATGCCCTCAAAAGAGGATTTTTCCTTCACTCCCCCTTCCTGGGCTTACATCCTTGCAAGGCTAGTTCAGCTTGCTAACTTGCTATTATACAGAAGAGCTCTTTTTTCTCCAACTTTAAAAGCTTAAATACTTTCAGTAGCAAAGAACTGTGCTTCTTTCCTAAGTGAATTTATTCAGGTTCAAATGCATCTCCTTCCTACCCCCCCCCCTTTTTTTTTTAATGAACTGAGTATTTTAGCTATATTTCAAGTAAGACAAGAGACGTAACAGTAAGCAAAGCAAAGCTAAAAAGCAACACATACCTTCTACTCTCACTGTCAGGCATCCAGGGTAGAAAGCTCCACAGTGCCACCTTGCCCATTTAGTTTGCAGCAGCAAGAGGCACCAGAGAATTGGACCGGCTTCCTCACCAAACAGCCTGGTGCTGCAACCAAGGCACAAACACGAAGCCTTCCTCCCCCCAGACAGCAGGCACGTCCCTGGGGCTAGAGCTTAACACTGTTATAACTTCTGGATACTTCACCAAAAGGAGGGGAAAATTGCTGGCAGTGACAGCTTAACCTAAAACCAGTATTCAGATAGAAATTAATCCATATGGTCTAGATTCACATATGCATTTTCCTGCTCCCATTCCTGCCTAGAGATGCTAATGATTACTCCTTCTTCCAGCTAATGATTACTCCTTCCTTAAACCACAAGAAAGCCATCAGCAGTAGCTCGGAAGGCCACTCAAACAATCCAGAAGCCTCACTCTTAGCACTAAAGCCACTATACTTACACAAACTTACTCTTATTTATGAGCCTCTTAATATTATCTTTGTTAAACCCCTGCTATGTCTTTTGCCAGGTGGACTGTCTCAGTTTCCCATGAGCACCCTGGGTACACAGATCCAGGCTCCTAACTTCTGAAGATTTGCTCTTCCTAAACTAGCCACCATGTCCTTCAGAAACAGCCATCTCTTTCAAATCAGAGCTGTATATTACGCACGCATTCCACTCCCCATACTATACATACAAACAAATTTTTAAAAACCCAAATGGAAAAAATAACCCCTCAAACTCTACCCCCATCCAGGGAAAAAAAAGGGGGAGGGAGGGGGGCATGCACTTACTTTTCCACCAACCAGCCCTGGTACAGACAACAGACTTTCCCCCTTCAGCCTAGGGAATTAATTACCTGGGTGCTGTTCCCAGGATTATAAAAGCTTTCAGGTGCTGCGATCAGCTAGTTTGTTTGCGTTATAAGCACATGATAAGCTATGTTGATTTATGAGAAGCGGGGTCAAAAAATACCCAGGGGACTCTCTGTGAGCTACTGAATTTGGTATTTTTATACTTCCATTTTATATATATAAACAAGGGAGCATGGGAGAGCAACCATGTGCACAGTTCATGACCTAAAATCTTATTATGGGCAAGTTCCATGTATTTTCCAGGTGTGAAATATCATGATTTATAGACTTTCACTACAGTGTTCACCTCCCTCCATCCTCTTAAACCTCCCCTGCACCCTCCTTGAAAGCCACTGCCATGAAGCTGTAGATCACTGGTATGCAAACCTGGGAAGCTGAAAGCATAGACTAGTTTAACACTCAATCCCAGCACAGTAGCACAAGACAGAGAAGCAATTACAAGTCACGCTGTGTTATTCCTTCTTGTAAAGAATACAGAAAAAAGAAATATTTCCAGTGTGTCACACAAGAGGGAGACAGGATTTAGGTTCAGGCTGTGCAGAAGCCCAAAGGCGTGCCTGCAAGGGGATGCACCAGAGAAGGTCTCCGTGCAGCATGGCTAACCAGCAACGTACAGTTCAACAGAGCTCTGAGTACATATTCAGTATGGCATTTATGGGTAGAAATAGCACAGTGGAGCTTACCAGCTTTATTGAGTGCAGCATTCATGGTATTCATTGCGTTTCCTGGTCTTGTATGGGACTCCTAGCAACAGTTTCGTTCCAGCCCTTACATACTAATATATCTGGAATTGCCTAGCATGGGTTTTTGGCATTACAGAGATGTGAAAGAAAATACCATACGTGCTTAGAGCAGTGCAAAAGAAAACAACAATACTGATGTTACAGACAGCTGAATGTGGAACAAATATCCAGTGCAGAACAAAAAACTCTTCAATGTCACTGAGCTGCCTGATGTGCAATCAAAGACTCAGAAGCCTGATAGGAAAAGGGGTGCAGCAGCAGGATCAGGTACACAGCAGTTTCCACTAGCAGATGTCAGCCCAACCCTGGTTTTGTAAGCCCCCTACAAAGGAAGTTTAACAGCAACCCCCATTAGGACAAGCCGATGGACAACCGATGAATAACAGACTCAGGCTTCACTTGTCAAGAGAGTGATCTTCACACTATAGGCTGTGCACATTTGTGATTACTGGTCCAGGCACTCCTGACTCCTGCCACATCCTGTGACAGCAATGTTTTTTTGTGGCCATTCTTAATGTAATTTAGTGCCAACAGGCAGCCAAGACATTGAATTAAAGCCGGAAAGGATTTATGACTGGCCATTAGGTTAAGCAGAGCATGATACCCTGTTAAAGTAGTTCTAGTGAATAGGTGCTATGAAGAAGAGAACAAAATCAGCCCCAGGACTAATTTCCAACTCACATCATATTTCGCTCCTCTTTCCCCTCATTGCACATCCGTCTCAGATTTCTGTCTCTGATAGGAGTTTTAGAGAGCCAAAATAACAGGGTCACAGAGCCCATCACCCAAGGTAGATAACTATTAATGAGAAGACCGAATTCTTAAAATCCTTGGAACATATGACATTTTTGCAAAATGTCACTGACAACAACGTGAACACCAGCTTTACCGGGTGGCTATAATCAAACCAGAAATGCCCATTGCCTTAGTCACTGTTACTGTGAGGATATCCTTCCTTACCCCACCAGACCAGCTACAGTATCTGCTATATTCTTTATTGCAGCTGAGCCAGTGGCATGACACATGGTGGAGGTCACCCAGCACTTCTCTATAGAAAATTGCTGGGAGAGGCACCGTGGGCATGAAGGAAGGAACAGCTCAGAACAGAGTCCTTCAGAGGTGCAGGAGGTGACTCTGCATCCACACCTTCACTGCTCTCACTGCGTTTCTTTCTTCTCCATCAGAACCAGTACAAACAGACAAGCGTTGTCCCACTGTGCTATCTATACTGTACAGCATAGAAAGATTCAGCATCTAATCAATGGGTGTTAAATGACTAATAAATAGCCTGGAGAGCCAAACAAGGTCAAAAAGGTGACTGAAGGGCTGCTGGCACTTCATGATACCTAACATTCAAAAGCACCTACCCACCTAAAATATACATATACTCCAGGCTATATAGTTGCTACAGACTTAGAACATCTGTTAATCATTTATGTACTATTTATACATACGTTAATATTAAGTTTCATCATTAGGTTAATAGCAACAATCTGTTCTTGCTTTGAGACTGTGGTAGATATGTTCAGCAAAATTAACTTGAAGGGCAGGAAAAATGTGCCCAAACATTTCCTATTGAAAAACTGCTCTCTTAGTAGGAAGGTCAATTTTCTCGGGCGATGCTAGAGAAGATAGCTACCTTTTTCATGCCCTTTAAAAAAATTCCACAAGTAGGAAAGCCATAAAATCTTGAAACTTACTTAACTAAAGGCTATTCCTGCACGACACGGCATTAAATCGGTGAACTTCAAGATAGTTAATGAATCTTAATGTACATCCTGAGGACAACAAATGTATCTATGTACTAATTCTCTACCCACAAATAAAGCAGCAAAATCTTGCCTTGTTTCACTGGGGGTTTGTGGTTAGTAAATAAATATATATCTCAGAGCACTTCCTAGCTCTTATCTCAAAACATTTGCATTGGAGATCACGTATCTTGAGTTCCTAAAGCATTGCATCTGAATATTCTTGACCATTTCAAGCATTCGCAAGGGGTATCATAGAGGATTTCTTCGCGTTTAATATTGATTTACCACAAGCTTGCACTTGGTTTATGTGGAGGACTGCACCCAATAGTAAGAAACCCCACCTGTTAAAGCACTTTTTCTGCACTGGGCTCATTTGTTTAGGTGTTGCCCTTTCCCCTGCAGAGGGGAAATACAGAGGAAATAGAGAAGAAATGGGCAGCAGACCCTGTGGTCTTCTTTCTTACCTCCACCACTGAGCGATGCTTCCTGGGCTGCAGCTTTTTTGTCCAAAAATGGATATATGGCTTCAAAGTGCTTGGAAAACTATTTCTGGGAGAAATTCACATAATTATTGTGGATATGAGCTGCAGTCTAAAGATAAGCTAATATGCAGCATGGACTCTCCTCTCCTCCCCACACACCTTACAGTGCCAAGGATAGTGATCATTTCAGGAAAAACTGGGAAAACAGCCACTCTTCACAGTACTTCTAGCTGCACACAGGATGGCTGATGTGGAAGGCACGCACATGGAAACACAGGATTTACATTTGCTGTATTTTATGTGGGAGAAGAGAGATTAAATAGGTGCTGGCAGACCCCCTGGACAAGGCTGGCCTTTGCAAAGGAAAGGAGCACTCTCATATCCAGAATATGGTTCAGATGTGATTAGTTGATATCTAGAAGCAGTATGAAGAATAAATACACAAGAAAAAAAGGTCCGTGGCCATGGCACCGGACGGCTGTGCAGCAGGACTGCAAGACTTTGCTCCTCTGCCCTCTACCCACTGGATTAATTTGTCTGATGATTTGACAAAGGTGCCACGATCACTACCGATAGTTGTGAATGTGGGGACCTGGCAGCATTGCACAATACACTCTATGCTCAGGGAAACCCGTTTCTCAGAGGCATTAAGGAGCCACAGCACCTAATGAAGTTTCCAAAATCTGTAAACCCTTCTACATGATCAGCTGTAAACAATTTATATCTCTACCTCCCCAGCCTAAAAATGCTGGCAGGTAGGCATGCCAAAGTCACCGACCTGCCAGAAGAATCTGCGGCAAAGGGCACTGAGGCCCCCACCATAACCTCTCTCTCCTCTGTGTGTGTGCAAGAGGCTTTGCGGTGCACATGTGCTAAATGATCAGCACAAAACCACACCACCGAAAGCTAGCGTTTGCAGCAGCAAGAGGCCGGCTGCCTAGAACACAGCCAAGGGCAGGGAAGAGACAGCCTCTCTGCACCCACTCCAAACCCTCTGCCAAATCGCTGCTCTGAGCATGGAGGAAAGAAAAAAAAGTAGTCATTCCCTCTCTGAGGCATAAATATAAGCTAAATTTAAGCCATTCTTATTTGCTGACTCACTACAGGCTCCTGTGTGTGTCTGCCTTGTGTGAGCCTTGATCCCTGGCCTGTCGTTGATGTGCTGTAAGAACAGGCAACTGACAGACCATTTTCCCTGGCAAAAAAAAGCTTGCACAAGGTCACGCCGGGGCTTCTCCTGAGAGCTTTCCAGCAGTGCTTCAGGAAGTCACTGAACTAGGAAATCTGCTGTTTAGATCATTGCTGGGAGCAGAATACTGATGAGCCGCTCCCAGAGCCTGATGGCAAGGCTCTTCCTGCGGCAGCATCCCATTGTGCTGCATAAAGCCCCAGGAGTGGGTCCTTGTGGTCTTCCCCTGATGCGCCTCTGCCAATTTTGGAGAAGCTACTTTGCACTTACACCGATTCATTTCAAATCAGAATCAGGCCCCGTTTTGCAGTTCGGCATTTCTCCCCCAACAGGTAGCAAACACTATTGCGCCAGACGGACAGAGATTGAGACCTGCTTTCCACAGATACAGCAAAAGACGCAAGGCAGCAGAAAATCTCACCCTCGTAGTTTATCATCTTTAAATGGTTAGAATTAAATTCTTGAATATAGATTTTAATATTTTTTATTCCTTAACCAAAAAGCTGTCATAAAGTGTATGACATTGCAATGCCTGGAATACTCGCAAGCTGCCAAAAAGAGAGCCTGACTTTATTTTTTATGGACTAATTATGTCCTGCAGGTAGGAAGCTTTGCTCTTGTAGGACTACCTGCTAGTCTCATTATAAAATGTCTTGTACTGAGTGAAAAAATGTGATAAACTATCCAGTGACTCCATATAGGCAGTGAGAGAGTGTTTATACAGACAGTAGCATTCCTGCACCACAGGCTCCTGCAGCAGGGCAAGCCCCCCAGGCTTTGGGGGTAAGCCCATTCTCCTTCCCTCTTCCCTCCAGGGAGAGCAGGTCTATTGAGATCAGTGGATCAAGGTGGGAGGAAAAGAGGACCCCCATATACAGCCCACTAAAATCCTGCTAACACTTGCCCCCAAACATCCATGAAGACTGCATTTCTTAGTAATATGGCAATGCCTTCTGCTGTCACTGCTAGGAAGGGATTGCACAATGCCATTGCTCTTTACCGTGAGTTGGTTGCTCCTGCATCTCCCGCTGCGAGCCTCCGACAGCCCTTACACACCTGGAGCAGAGGAGTCAGCAGGACAGAACCCTGCCACAGCCTTGTGTCTTGCCCTGGTAAGAAGTTTGTCCAAGGCAGCATAAATAATAGGGGCTTTCAGCAGCGTTGGTTAAACAGACTGAGTCTTAGAGTCATCTGTATGAAACTGTCATCAGTAGTACATCTCCCTCCCAGCCTCAACTTCTGGCTTTTGCAGGCTTCGCATATACACGTGATCTGCTATTAAAGCACTTCTTCTGTCTTCCAGTAGAGTTAGCCAAAACTAAAATGAGCATTTACAGCACTCCCTCTCTTCCTAAAATGGCCCAGTAAGAACTTCATTGGGTTTATTAGCTCTCTGATCAAGCGGAAATTCAAGAGGGGCTCTGAAAACAAAGTCACCTTTATGGCACTTGTCAACAGTTTTATTACTGTTTCAACCCTGATGGCTGTCAAGATAAAAGGAGGAGTTCCTTCAAATCATACAATGGATGTAACTTTATAAATGGTCAACAAAATTGCCATGAGCAAAAAGCTCTTCTTGTTCCTTTTTTTCCTCTGCTCTGCAGCCGAATGATTAGCCTCACATCCCTCTCAACTCCCTGTATTAATTCCCATCTGTGGCAATGGTGCCCACAGAGCAAACACAAGGTGCTGGGGAGATGCCACGTCTCCCTCATCCCCTGCTGCAACCACAGCTGCTGTGAGCTGATTGTCTTCTATTCACATGACTCCATCAGAGCTTCCTCTCCTCAACACTTCACAGGGAGAAAAGTTTCCAGTGGGCACATTCTTCTCTTGGGAGTTGCTGGGTCTTCAACCCGAACAGTTTGACTGTCGTCATACCTTCTCACACTGCCCTTTTTTTCTATGTAGCCAGCCATATAAGTTTTATCTCCATTTTCCAAAGCAAGGCACTTTTAGGTTTTTAAGGACATGCTTAGCTTAAAGCAAGAGGAATATCTGACAGTGGAATATTCCTGACCTTAAATTTTGGGCAGATGGTTAAACATCTACCTCAATCCTGACCTCTTATGGAAAATAAAGACTATTTTCTGCAGAAAAATTGGAATTTGCTCATTTATTTTCCTTGTAATTAATTCTCTCTCTTCCTTTATATATCTTTGTGAAACAAAATTACAATGTCTGGCATCCTCCCCTGAGAAAAATGTCATGACCTGTTTTTTTAGCATCATCTGAAATCTTCCACTCTCAGAAATGAAAAATAAAACCCATTTTAGACTTCTTATTAACAGGAAGAAATATGATGACAGTTTAGCAATACATATGAATTATAAGAGCGATAGCACGAAGACAAGCACTGAGAGATTTATAGCTGAAACAGAACCGTCCACACAGCCCTGGGGCTCCCTTTTTCCATCCTGATCCAAACACCATCTGCCTTTGCCACTGCTTGGGCGAGCAGCTTAGCGTGAGCCACATTCATCAATATTCTGCCACCTCATAAAACACTTCCTTAAAAAGGTGGTTTCTGAATTTCTAACTGGGTTTCCTTAGTTCGGGGGATTTCATAACCCTGATTTAAGTTATTCAGAGCACCCTTTTCCCCAGGAGTCTCCACCAACAGACCCAACCACAGGAAAGCGGTTCAAAGTGCTTGTAGGAGCTCAGGGGAGCCTCCTCCCCCAAGCCTGAGAGGTGCTGGCAGAGATGACAGGAACTTTCAGCTGGAAGCTGATGCTAAATCTCCTCTTCCCCATTCTGTGGGGCTGGGTGTCCCTCCCCAGCCTCCTGGCACCCTCGCCTGCAGCTCTGCTGACTCGGGCGTATGCTGACTGCATCCTACTGGGCCCGGAGATGATCATCGTTCAATGCAATCTGCAGCTAGGCCAATTTTTAAATTATTTTGGGAACTATAATACTTTGTTCTGTAAATGTTTACCTGCTAAATATCAGATGTGCTAGTTTCCCAGCACGCTGAAAGCGAAATCTGCATATGAATGAATGGGAAATAGAGACGGTCTCTAGTATACAGATGCACACAAAATTGCAAAAGCTTTGGATCCAGACACTTGGAAGACATTATGTCATTTCTCTGATTTATCTTGTGTTGTTCTAGCTGCAGAAAATAAAACCTTAAATAATTTCATAATTTTTGATGACCAGCTTTTATGAATTCAAAGGGACATTTGTGGAAACATTTCCTACTCAGCTTCTAATTTGATGGAGGTTATTCAAAACATGTTGAATATTTTTCCCTTTACAGATAAAACAGCTCCTCCAGCAGGACATGGTAATAAATAGTAAGTGAGGGAGCTAAACTTGAAAACTTCAAAAAAAATGTTGAAAAAAGTCACAGGTGAAGACAAAGAGACAATTTTGGCACGCTACAATTTTCTTGTAGAACAAGGACTTCTGCAACAGATGTAAGTGCACGAGAAATATGAAAGCAGTTATCTGATGTAAGGGGCTTTAGTGACTGCACTGATAAAATTACTCTCCCAACAGAAAGCAGTCTGCCACAGGCTGGGTGATCAGATGAGACGCTTGATCCTTGTTTGAGCTCCCCCATTAATTTAAGATATATCTTGAACTTCTTTTATGAGAAGCACGCTGTCCTTTGCCGGCTTTGCTCCCATAGCTTGCTTTTGTTTTCCATCTTAATTATGATGATTCATAGCAAGGGATGGACTGGAACTAAACCGAGACTGTCGACAGGGTAACTGAAGGCTCTACAGAGCCATGAAATGCCAAGGGGAGCAGAACTACAGGCTGGCAGATTTAACACGCTTTGCTCCTTCACTGTGTTTCTAGAGAACATCCCTGCAGGTACAAAACCCGCGGCCTTGCCAGGTCCCAGGCATCCTGAGGATTGTATGAGCTTCAGCTGGAACAAAGCAGGAGAATCCCCAAGCAGCCAAAGCATTGCCCTGCTTCAGTCATTAATAAAGAGGCAATTTCAATCCTGTTATCCCAAAAATGAATAAAGACAGGACTTCTCCTGCGTCCATGGGAAAAGAAGTCCCGCTCTAAAGGAGACAGACTTGGGACTGTGATGGGAGGGGAATAAAAGTCCCTATTCTGAAGAGATGTACCCACTGTGCTATTTTGAAACAAGGGAAATAACAGCTGGGTGGCAAGTGCCTCTCTGTGCCAAAGCTGGGTCATTCAGGCTTTTGGCAGATAATTTATTTAAGGTTATAGGGTTTTTCTTTGTGCACAACTAATTTGAAAGAGGGTTTCATTCCCTGGTTCCCACAAATTACTCAATGACAAGGGGATTGGTTTCGCTAGGCATATCTGTTAAGGGCAAGATTCCTGCAGAAACCCACAAGTGCTGCTGGCCTGCACATTCGCTCCTCCCTCGCTCTGTTTTTTAATTCAAAGATTGACAAAACAAATTAATGTAACTTTGTATTTACAGGGCCAATTTAAATACTGTATTTAAATCACTGGTGTGATTTACCATAAGGGCCTCTGTCATGAGAATGTGCTTCAGACAACAAGTAAACAAGTTATTCCCTCTTTCCACCAGCGAAGTTAGGTAATTTGGTCTAAATGCATGATTTCCAGTATATTTTCTGTGGTGCAAACCTATTGGCAGTATTATGCTTCTTTAGGATGGCATTCAAATGTAAAAATTGGTTCTGATTGAATCTTCGTGGCACACAAGCACAGTAAACAAAGAGTAACCTATGTTGAGACCTTATTACCGCTAGCTTTCAGTTTGTTCTTTATGTGTCTAGGGAGCAGTGAAGGAACCTTTTAACAGAAGGTTTTGCATCTGCTACACTGGGAACCAACAGCAATTAATTTTGCAAATATTTATACATTTTCTTTTGCAATTACTTTATGTTTTGTAATTCTTCGTAAACTAACAATTTCTGTAAATATTTATTGGTGGAGACAGCTAGCAATTTGGCTATCCATTAGGAAACAAGAGCAACAAAAAAAGAAGTTACTTTGCTCTATTTGTGCAGCCACTCTCAAAAAAGATGATGGTATCTCTCTTCAGAGCTGCAACAATGGAGACAGCTGCTTCCCCTTTTTTTGTCAGAAGCCTCAGCCCTGGGGCTGGTCAGGCCAGGTCCCTATATGCTCAGTTCGAATGAGATAGCACCCCGCAGTTGGTGAATTCATAAGTTCACCACACCATTCCCACTTGTCTCAGAAACATGGAAGTTAAAAGCCTAACATTTGCTTTTGAAGTCATTTGTTCTCTTCCGATAGCTCCAAGAAAGATGTCAAGAATTTAGACCATGAGCTGGTGATGAGTGTCTTCAGCCAGTCCAGACAGAAGGCCCCTGGTTAATGAGTGTAACAAACACATTTGTAAGTAAAGGAATCTTTGTTCACTCTAAGCTCCCATCAAGGGTTTGCTCCAGGAGACATGGTAGCCTTGTGAGTGTCTGGTGTTCACCAAGCTGCTCTGAACACCTCTGCAAGTATAATGGTGGCTTTTGCCATGTGAAGTAATTTTTGCAATTACAGCAGTCTTGCTTCCACATCCCCAGTTTACTGCAGAAGAATAATTGGACAGGGTTTCATTATACCACCTGTAGGGCTCTTGACAAGTAAACATACTATAAAGTGAAAACAGCAGGATGCATCCTGCAGACTGTATCTCCTGTTCGCTTTGCATTTTTCATTTCCCTGGCATGCTGCGTAGTGGTAGCCCTTTGCAATAACAAAGACTGTCGTCTTTCTATCACTATCCTGTCATCTGACCCTGGGGAATCAAGAATCAGACAACAAGCACAGCTTTTCACAAGCCAGGATTGGCACTGCCCTCCTTCTGTCTGACAGCAAATCCCCAGATCTTCCATATGGGTTTATTATCCATATCAGGAGCATCTCCACTTTGCAGGCAATGATTCAGGGGAGCAGAACGCATGCAGTGACACTCCGGGAGACGATGGCAGGCTGGGGAATGAACTGTGAAGTGTGGGTCAATGCACTTAGCATATATGTCCTCGTTTATATATAAATTTTGACTCATGTTTTTGTACATTTAATTTCTCTGTGAATAAAGCCACTGATTGAACTCACTCTCCAGATGTCAATCCCTACTGCAATCAGTACTCCACAGTATAAACCCCAGCAGTGACCAATGCTACAGGCTTCTGAGAAAAACAAATTAAGAACTCACAGAACTCTCAGTCTTGAGGAAGCTTTCCCCTACCGCACCATGCTGAAGTTTATTCTTCACCACAGCATCCAACTCCCTGCCTATTTCCATCCTACCTTCCCTCACCATTTGATCGCTGGTGCCTAACAAGCTCACTGGCACACATACCCTTTGCGCTATCCTCATGTTCTCCTCCAAAACATAACTGAAGATGGGGAAGATGGGATTATTAAGGAAGTATCTCTGGAAGAGTGAAGAAAAAAAAGAAAAAAAGGAGAAAAGCATGCAGTAAATGCCATTCAACTGACCCCTTTCCAGAATCTATCAGCAAGAACTGGGTTAACGCAAACATAACTCTGGTGACCCTCACAAAGGAAAACATCCTGGGTGTTCTCTCACTGCTGAACAGTTGAAATACACTAGGTTAGCCGCAGTGACGGCTTCCTTAAATCAGGCCTTGATCCTACAAGAATAGGCACCTCCGCGTGTTTTATCTATCCTCACTAAAAACATCAGGCAAGCTGCCCCAGACAGACCCTGGAGCACACTTATGTCGCACACATACTCACGCAGCGGCTGTGGGACGTGCTAAAGCACTGAGAATATAGCTGCAATGTGTGAAATCCTGGCCATCCTGGGAGACCTGCCAAATTGCTCAGGCTTGGAGCTCCAGATTCATCCATCGTGAAGACCTTGTCTACAAGGTAGTTTCTGTGTCAGATAAAAATCTATCTGACAACGTTTTATTTTAGAAAGCACCATCCATCCAGAGTAAATGAACCTTTTTCTTTATAATCTATTTGGTCTGTCTTCAAAATGTGGCAGAACACTTTGTAAATGGGGATGTTACTGAAAACATCTTCCATATCTAAACTTTTCTATTCCCTCGTGTGCCTGAGCCGCGAATGCCGCAGGCTTCCATTTCATGAGCAGCATGAAATCTCTGCTTTACAGTTGGACTTGGTTATATGTCAACTGTCTTTCTAAGTACTGCTTTTGTAGGAGAAGAGTGATCGAAATTACTTCTGTAATTGAGGAGGGCAGTCTATTCTACTTCTTTGTTATAATCAGGAATTTGACAAAATATTTTCCTCAAAGCCTTTGGCCAGTAAAATTATTTAAGCCGTCAAGACTTCACTCAAGCAGTGCAAAAAAGGCAATTTTCCTAGTTTAGAGTAATGACCAGAAAAGCCTCTATGCATCACTGTTTATTATACACCTCATTTACTTTGATCTAATGCTGATAACTAAACCAAAGTTCAAAGCCTGTGAAAGTCACATTTTCCTACATGGGGAAAGCAAATTTTGGCCATCTGAGCAGCATCTGAGAAGGTACAATTTCAATCTGGCAGGAATAGATAGTGGCGGGGACAGCTTCTGTCCTCCCACATCTGCTCAGGTGCTCCTATATGTCATTTCAGCAACACTTGGACTTCTTGAGGGCTTTTCTGAAGCCATACCAGACTCCTGCACTCTTTAACCTCCTTCCTACAGCTTGTCTGATTGATTGTTTGCTTTTTGTCTTCATCACAGGGGATTTCTTCTCTCTTTGGGTGTCTTCATAAATTGAGAATGTCCACAGCAATGGAACTCCAGGAAATGAAAGGCAAAAAAGAAGGTTTCAAAACCATGTGCTTAATTTCACAGTCCAGTTCCCAAATCTGGAAGACAGAAATGTCTCTCTCTTGCATCCTCCAGCCTCATAGGCCTATATTGTTCAGCAAATTACACTCATCAACCACTTAACACACATTCTTATGGATTAAACTGTCAGCCCAGGGTCTATTAAAATGCCACCTGATGATGCAAAATTTATTAAAACTTTAAAAAAATCCCTATATCACCAATTACCTGGCCCCAAGCCGTTTCACTGCAGGTGACAAACACTTGGCAGCCGTTGTTTAACACACACTGAGAGTACCCATACCCAAAAACTTCTGAGGTTTGAATTCACCTCAGAAGAGTGAGAATTTCACTTGTGTCACTGCTTGACCTCCACTGAGGTCAGCAGAACAACACTGTGACAGCAGAATTAGGCCCTGTATTTTTCCAAACCTTACTATCCTCTCCCAACTCTAGCAATGGACATGCGCATTTGCAGCTTTTGTCTTTGCACTGAAGTTTTTCTAACAGGCTAAAGGGGAAGAGGGGAAGGTTTGAGTAGAAGCCAGCCCCTGGAGCTTCAGGCTAAACCTAGGATGTGTTTTCATTATCTTTGCAATAATTTTTCCTATACATAAGCAGTCAAATAGCACGGTCTGGTACAGGTAAATATCCTACTGTATTAATGAAGCTTGAAGCAAAAAGCGTTGCTAGAGCAAAACCACATATTTACAAGCAAAATCAGGAGGAAACATGTCCTGGGGGAATCATCTGCCACATGAATCATCTCACAATAAACTGCACTGATATGCCACAATGGTTTGCATACAGGTTAAATCAAAATAACAAGCTGGAATTAAAACCCTTCACTTCTGTGATGGTCTGAGTCATCTCTGCTGATAAAAGACCTGAGGTGCCACTTAAGCCTCAAAACCTGGAGTCACCTTCCCCTTGCTTTGTGGATTTAAACACAACCAAAACCTTAGCAGAATGGTTAATCGTGGCAGATTTTCCCCATTCTGTCTCAAAAAGAGGATCTCACAAGATCCTGGCTGGCAAGATGCAGGCCTGGAGCGCAGGCTGCTGTTCTCAAGTGCCGAGGAGCACCTCGACCCTGCAGCCTGGCTCTGCCAAGCTCTACAGCAGCACTCGGGGTACAGCCTTTAGAGAAGGAGCAAATTCTGCCTGTATATTACCAGCTTTAATTTCGCACTAGATTGACTAAACTATTGCAGCTCTTTTGTCTTAACGTAAAGTAACTTCTAGGAGAAACAAAACATTCCCAGGTACTTTGTAATGAGCAAGGTCCAGCCAAGCAGATTTGCTCTTGAGCCTTTAAAATACTGATTCACTTTTTTTAAACCACTGCAGAATCTGTTTGGGTTGAAGACGAACGCCAAAGTAAAGCAATTCAGCAACGCCACCCATACTTCGAGCAACCTTCAACGTCACCTTGAGAAGGGTGTTAATTAGTTAATTAGTGTGTTAATTTATCAGGGGCAAAATATTATTTACAATATGCAGCGACTTCAACTCATTTGCATCTTTCCCAAGTAAGGGCAGAGGAAAGGAATACACTAAAGTCTTGAAATGGCAACTGTCCTGCAGTACTTAGTACATGATTATACAATCTGTTCAATACAATCTACGCTATTTTTACATCCAACAACAAGGGAAAATACGCTGAGAACACATGCTCATTTCTCACCAAGAAAGGTGAGGATTTCCTCAACTAAGTAAAAGAGGGTGGCAATAAAGTTTAGAAACATGCACACCTTCCTCAAGAGTGATGATGCAGCATAACTAAGGGGTAAGACACAATCCTGCATACCTTAAAATCAACCCTGCCAAAGGACACAGCACCACTCCTTGCCCTGATTTCTTAAGGCTGACTTCCCTGGTAGATCAGACAAACTGGTAGCTAGGGTTTGTGCTTGCATGCACGGACCTGGTTCCCTCATCCAAAATAAATCTCTGCTGCACATCCTGGCTATATTTTTACATCACATTTCTTTGCCATCAGTAACTCCTTTCACAGCTGCATTTACAACCAGATTTTCTTTTCTTCAGAGCTAAAATTGAAAATGCTGCAAAGCCGCAGATTAGCAAAACAAGGCCCCATCCTCGGCATAATACACGAGCTGCAATTTCATCCCCGAGATTCGGCTGCTCCACTTGAATTGTGCTTTTGTGTTTTATGGCATCAACAGAAACATCTCTTTGAATTGTGCCTTGTATTCAGTTACAGACAGCACTCACTATTATCTGGCTTTTTCCAAAACAGCATCTCTCAACATATCCCCAGTGCACTGGGAAGAAAAGCCTTGGACAGGGCTGGAGGAGCGAGCAATGCTTTCTTTTCATTCTACAGAGCCAGCGTGAATGTACTTAGTCCCCAGACGTCCACTTCAGCAGCAGTAGCACTAGTTCAAAACCACTCTCGGGTACAGCACAGGTCAACGGCAGCTGTCACAAGGTGCTGTGAGATGATGCAGGCTGATTATTCCGGATGAAGCACACTAGAAACTGGAGTGGTCCTGTTAGTTTACGCTTCAGAAAGATGGTTGTGATTTATCCCTCTGTCCTGGAAGTTCACCCTGAGCATTGATTACTCAGGAGCAAGGCTCTGCCAGGATTTCACACAAGGGAAAAGGCTCACTGACTCTTTGCAGACATGGCACCATCCCAGAAAACAGCAAGATTTCTTGTATGAGAGGGTTATATTTCATGTTCTGCTAAGGCAAAATAAATATTATTCTTATCTTTCACCAGCCCTCAACTCCAAAGTCAGGCACATTAACAGCTGTGATTTTTGCTTGTGACAACAAAGGCCTAATTCTGCCCTCAGAGACTTGCACAATCCAGCTGATGTAAATATGCTTTTCCATCATGTCCTGCTTTAATTGAGGATGGTTAAGAACACATTTTGCCCAAAGATCACGTTAGCATTTACAACTCCTTTTAAGTTCATCCCACAGCTGGGGGGATAAGATCATGCTCTTTGGGTTTTGGAGCGTTAGTCTCTTGGTGGAGGCGGGGAGCGTGTGTTTGTAGGTAACATCGCCCCGAGAGGCAGAAGCAAAGCGCTTTTCCCAGGGAGCCCCTTCCCGGCTCCCTCCCGCGGCCGCGACGCCAGGTGGCAGCGCAGCTCCGGGCATGGGAAAGCAGGAACAAGAGGAAGGAGGAGGGAGGGAAACGGAAGATGGAGGCGAAAGGACAGCGGATTTGTAGCAGGCTGCGTGCGGGGAAAGCAGCCCTGCTGCGGGAAGAGCCCCCGTGCGATGCTGGTGTCCCCAGCCCTTGCAAAAAGCAGCTCCAGCCGCCGCGCGGAGGGGCTGGCAGGGAGGACACGGAAGCACAGACATGGGCACAGATGCGGACACATGGACACAGATGCGGACACATGGGCACAGATGCGGACACATGGACACGAAGGCATAGATTATTTGTTCCTTCTCACCCCCCAAAAAGCTTATTGCTAATAAAGCAAAGCAACGCACATTTCAGAGGAAAGCTATCCTTCGAAACAGCAGAGAGAAGCAAAGGTTATGCTAAGGAAATAACAGGCATGGGCTGCTTCAGCACTGATAACTTTTTGCCAACTTATTTCCAAACCCAGAAAAGCCTAGAAATCAAGTGGAAAGGGTTGCCTTCTGTGCAGCAGGAGGTGCAGACTGCAAGTTCATCAAACTCCAGGGTGAAACCAAGAAGCATTTTCCTCCTGTAACTCCATTTAAAAGACTGTTCTGGTCCCACACAATAAAATCAGAAAATTACCAACCTATATATTCTCCTGACCAACTTATACCCATCTGGTTTTGCCTCAACATTGGTCTCTAAAACACATTCCCGAGTCCTTTTTTTCTGTTACGCTGCTGTATAATCTTAGCTCCTCCTAGCCTGTGTCTTTTGGCCAGACTGAGCAAGCTGGGAATTGGCCTCTCCTCTCCTGAAACTGATACCTTCAGTGTCAACAAATTCACCTTTTCCCTGTCACATAGGGGTTAGTTGCAAGTTCTCAGCAGCTCCTGCCTCAGGTGCTCCCAGGGCTGGGGATAGCCCAACTTCTCCTGCAGCTTGTCCTGGCCCTGCCTGAGCTGCGCAGATGGACAGGATGGACCTGTGGTCATCACCACCCTTCAAATCAAGGGTTTTGGCAATGCCTAGAGCAGCATTCAAATGCCATGCAGGCGACACACAGCAATTGTGCAAAACAAGGCAACTTTGCCCCCAAACGGCCCATCAGGTGTGACCTCAGCTTTAAAACCAACGCTCTGACCTCTGCAGAAGAGCTTTCTTGAGACCTCAGCAACATCAGCTCCCATATTTACTTTAAAGACTCCCCAGCCATCGCCCTTGGACCACACGGCCCCCTCCACCTCTGTTTGCTGAGGATTTCAGGGCTTGTTTCCTGAAGGCTCCTTCCTCCTGTAGTTCCAGCAAATCTGAAGATTTTATCTTGTGCATCTCTGTTAACAGCCCTTCTCAGGGAGCTGGATATTCACCAAGTGCTTCCTTGGTGGTCTGAAGTTTGCCAAGCATACGCTGTAGCAATCGAACCACAAAACCCAAGCAGCACAACAGGCATACTCAGTATCCCACACCTCATTTCACAACCTAACAGACAAAGGCCCTTTTCCCCCTTTCCCACACGTATAACTTCTCTGCGTGCTTTCTTCCTGCATTGGCATTTCACGGCATTGGTGCTGGGGAGGTGGAAGTGAACTCCTGTTGAGCAGGGACTTTTGTGGGAGGCTGTTGTGGCTCCAGATTTCTTACAGAGTGAGGCCAAGCATAAGGAAGACAACACAAATAAAAGCAATGAGGAGAGGGCAACAATACTTCAGTATTTGTAGGAATGTTGGTATTCAGCTCAACTGAACTGAATAGAGCTAACACACCAAAAAACTGTGAATAAGAAGTATACAGGTTCGCTCTGCATGACTGGTATCCTGAAATGGATAATAATCTCTTTCACACAACACACCTGTTTGTGACCCTGTATTTGGCAGGGACTGGACAGAGTGTTCTTGCAGATCTCCCAGCCTGAGAATTAATTGTTCTGTACTGAGAATTTTCTGAACCATGCAGATATGGGAGACTTAAAGACCTATCTCTTGGCATCCAGATCACCAATGGACACTGAAGGTGGACCTGCAGCTTTGCCTTCACTTGACGAAGATCATGGTGATTCAGGCAAGTTGGCCTAGAATATAGTTAAAACTAATAGCTCACAGTCAGAGGGCTAAAGGCTTAGGAAATTTATCTTAAAAGAGTGTCAGAAATTATATGTTGCTTAAGAAGGTACTCTCCTGAAGCCCTTCAGACTGAACAAGAGTATCTTCCTTTTACCTTGACCTAACAGCTGGGCAGTCTCCAGTCACGCTCACAGTCGCGGCTCCTTTATTCCCTACTCGTGTACTGGGATTTTGCCAATATTCCCAGCCATTGGTATGAGAAAAGGAGTGTTTTCTCCCAGCAGGAATCTGCAGCACAGCCATCCCAGCACTCCATCCTTGAGAGCTCCCACATGGCAGAGGGCACGTGTCTCCTCCTGCATCACCCTCAACAAGAGGGTGATGATGAGGGAAAGATGGACACTGGGGGAAAGATGGAGCAACACAGATGACACTGGGGGAAAGATGGAGCAACACAGTCGTACTGTTAGCATATTTCTTTGTATCATAAACAAATAAGTAAACTTGTAATCCCCAAGCTGCTAAGTTGCAGGTACACATTAAAAAAAACCAACAACAAACAGTCGAACAGAATGGGACAGGTCTAAAACTCACTAAATCATTCAAAAAATGGCAGCCAGGAACATCCGTGGCAATATTTGATCACAGCCAAGAGCACAAGGGAGTGATACGGATGAGCATGGGGAAGACATGAGGGGATCCATGAGGACCCCTTACACAGAACATAACATTACCCGAGATCAACCAGCATGCAGTGGAAGTAGTCCCTTCCGTCCTGGAGCAAACTGGAAAATCTGTGCATTGCTGAAGATTGTGTCCTGAAATAGCCACAGGAGGGCCACAGGGTGCATTTTTGGGGGAAGTCGAAGACCTGAAAAAGGGTTCAAGGACATAGGGAAGTATGAAGCAGAGAAGAAAGACAATGCAACAGTGGGACAGCCCTGGACTCGAACTACTGTGAGCTTTCACAAACGTGCTCCTCACACGATATGATGAACAAACAGAAAAAGGAGAACTGCTTGCTGGCTCCCACATGCTTGCACTTCCTCCCTCACCCGTCAAGAATCTTCTCTCTTACAACAGCAGCAACATTGCAGATGTATCAAGGTGTGCCCTCCACATGGGAAGCCACACAGCTGGACATGTGTTGGCTTATATTACACAACTGGAAGTGTCAAACTTTCCCAACAGCACAGTCCTTTCCTCCCACACCCAAGCAAGCAGGACTGCCCAGAAGGTGTCTGTAAGAACACATCCAGTGAAATTGAGTCTAGACCCAAAAGAGAGAGACAGGTTTCTCTCCAGAAGAAGATCTAGCAGTCAGCCTCTGCCCTTCCTCTTACTCCTGAGAGGATATGCTTGCTAGGGAGCCCAGATGCTTCCCACCACCACCACTCCCCTGTCCCAGCTCCAGAGCCCCTTCAGAATAGCTTCCAGAACAGCAAGTTATACAGGCTACGTCCACCCAAATAAGTTTCCTGATGGGCAAAGGTGGAGAGGGTGAACTACAGGCAGGACCTGGGTGGATCATTCCTCTTCCTGGGTTACAGCCCCTGAGTCCACTTCCCACAGGAGGTGCCTTTGGTCTCCACACTGATGAAAGAGCACTATTTCCGAGGAGAGGCTGCTGGCCAAGCATGGTGGGACTAGACTGCCTCGCTGGATCTACCTTCCAGCAGCTGTCATGGATGTTACCAGCACAGAACAGACCTGGGTTGTCTGTTCCTTCCCTCACAACACAATGACGGAAGAAACCAGGGAGAACACTGATCGACAGCTGAGGAAAAACAAGTGCTCATTTGACCTACTCACTGGTAAAATGTTGATGTATGGCCGTTCTGGCCTGGCTGGGCATGATGATGAAAGGCGAGCAGGAAAGCAGCACCAGCTATGGCTCAACAGCTGCTTCTTGCCCTGGAGTCAGAGGTCACCAGCAGGCTGTCAGCTCTGCCAACATACACCCACAAAAGCAGAAGGCATCGCCCTGCCTCTGGTGTGATCAGAGGAGACGCTGGCTGGAGGGCAGGGGATCCCAAGGGCTGCTGGCAGGAGCTGCCTGTGGCCTTTCCCCATCCGAAGGACCCCAGCATGTGGTGGAGGAGGAAGAGTACTGGTCTCTCACCTGCACAGAGACTCTCCATGTTTTCTCAGGATGCTGTAGCCAAAAATGGGCTATTTCCTGAGGATTAGGTAATGATGAAAGAAGCTAGTGGGCAAGGAACTTGGTCACAGGTCTGGGAATTACCTGTCCTAAAGGAAGTTGCTTTTATACAATGTGATCAAGGATGACAATTTGTTTATGACTTAAAGTTGTCTTACCCATGTTGTTACTTTAATCTTCTTAACTGAAAGCTTTATTTCTTCACGCACTTAAAAACTTCCTAGGGCAATCCCATCAGTGGTCCCATGGATAGGTTGGAATGCTTCCTGTTATTTGCTTAAGGTGCTCTTACTCACAAATGAGGAGGCTGCGAGCTGCAGTTGATGGCAGAATGAGTGGCCAGCAGCAAGGAGTCCTTAAAAGAGAACACAAAAAGCTCTTGCACCTAACTAGGATCCAGAAAAAGAAATTGTTGCCTTTGCTGTACCCTGCAACCAGTCACACTACAAATTCCACATGATGTCATCTAAAAAAAAAAAAGTCTTATAACATTTGGGTTTCTTTTTCCAGGAAAGTAATGCAGATTTTTAATTCATCATACCTTTTCAGGGTCACCGAAAAACCCGATGTTGCACCTTCTTCTGGATCATTAAACAAGCTGCAAAGCCAAAACCAACAGTAAGGAAAACAAAATAAACATGTCTTTCACCAGGAGGCTTGCATGGTTGAAAGGCATCATCATGAAATCAAATGACCAACTTACAGTCTTAGGTCTGAGCTTGGAAGCATTCCCTGGGACGACAACCTCCCTCCACCAGAAAGCCAACGGAGCGCAGCAAGGACAGAAGGGATACACAGGAGCTACCTAAGCTTTGCACACAAACAGAATTGGGATGGAGCCATTGGAATAGCTTCTGGCATAGTTACGGTACCATCCAGGAAAGCAGTACCAGGAGGACTGGTAAATACCAAGGGGCTTCAGCAAAGTAGCAAATCAACACTTGATATGCACAAAAACTATACACACTAAAGCTCTAGTGACAAAGGTTGCTGCACATAACACACAAAGATAAGACTGGAAAAGCAGGCACAACAGAGAAGATCCTCTTATAGGCAAATACTTTAATTCCTTATAGAGCTTTATTTCTAATATATATATAAAAATATGTATATATAAAATATATATATATTTGCTGTCCTTACAAAGAATTTTTCAGCTCCAGGAGCGGTTGTCTCC